>NC_134292.1:2500000-3750000 GCF_949628215.1 Phalacrocorax aristotelis | reverse complement strand
GCCTGGGTGTGCAACGGGTTTGCTGATAGCCTGGGGCCTGTCAGCAGGAAGGGCTTATTTCTTGTAAGCCTGACACCAGTTTGGTAGAAAATTCCCAGTTTGGAGTGAGCTATGCACACCAAACTGGGAACTGAAAACATAATGTCTCAGCCAAGACTGCTGGCCTCTTTCACCCCAATGCTCATCAGGTTCACGCAAAAACCCTTCTTTTATCTAGACACTGGCATGAAAAGGTGAACACAGGGCTGTATCAGCTTAATGTTTCCACTATTTGTTCTCCCCATCTAACACAGCTAAATGCTGCCCAGACTCTTAGGAAGTGACAGCTAGCAGTACAGCCAAAAAAATTCATTACTCTAATACACCAGCACAAAAATCACTCTCAAGTGAAAACAGGCTAAAGCATCAAAGAGTTAGTCTGGCTGAAGTAACACCAGCAAGCAGCTTTGAAATACTGACCAAGAAGCAAGCGAAGGGGGTGTCAAGGAATTAAGTCCCTTATCCAGTGACTTCTACCCAGAACTACTATATCTACTGAGTTACCCCAGGAGGGATAATTTTGTCAGTTCAGCAAATTGCATCAGCTCAACACATCTGATAAGCTTTGCAAGGAAGAGGAGAGGTAGACTTTACAACCAGGAGCAAGAGCGAACTTACACAACCTACCCTCTTCCAGCAGGAATGAGGCATCCCTCAGGCTCAGCCATAGCATGTCCCTTTCTTCACTCCAAGTTGTTCCTTTGATAAAACCAGTTCTGTCTCAAGAAGGGATGAAGATGCAGCAGCTAAACTGGAATAGCAGTGAGCAGCCAAGCTGCAAGACCTTAGGAGTGCTCCAAATCATGGGGACTCCTAGCTGACAGAGGCACGTATCCCCCACCCTCTGCATCCCAACTACAGAACCAGGATATTTCTCTTTCCTCTTCCTATGCCAGCAGTGCTCATGTCTTAAGTCTGGTTTGGGGATAGATTTGGCCTTTACTGACCAGTTTGAAGTCACCTTGCAGGTGAGGGAACACCTAAGGGAGTGACACCGCATGCCCAGATGGGGTTGTTTCATCCCCCAGTGCCATCTGCTCCGTGAACAAGCAGCAGCTCTGACCACAGCATATCTGACTAAATCTTTTAGTTCCCAGACAGGCTTGACAGCACAGACCGTTTAATGTCAAGCCTCTTACTGAGTTGCAGTGGAAATGAGGATATTCCCCTTTGGAAGCTTCCCCGCTTCCCCAGCTCACTGAAACCCAAACACCTGGTTATTGTTTTCTCTCATAGGAATAAAAAAGCTTCCGAAAACATGCATCTCACACAGCTACAATACTGCAAAGGACACAAAACATTAGCATCCCAGCTCAGTCAAGCTGTCTTTGTTACAACATTAAGCTATCCACACCCCAAAACTGACAGTCTGTGCCCCGACACTGGGGCAATCGCCAAACAGACAGCAAAGGTGCAGGCACTATGCAACTCCCCGGCAGCGGTGCTGCTGACCGCCTGGGGAGCAAAGGGACATGAGAGCTGGCTCTTCAGCTTGGCTTCCAAGTGAAAAGAGCCCTGGTGTGTTTAGAACAAATCCAGTCACCAATTTGGTGTTCCTGAGGAATTTTCTTTGTGCCAGCATAAACGCTGCAATACTGAGATTTTCAAGGTCTTCAATCCTTGATGTGTTCAGAACTGCAACTTGAACTGTAAAATAGAACGATGCTGCTCAGATTATGCCAACGCCTTGTTTAGTGCATGACAACTATTTACCTCAATTAAAAAGAGCAATTTGCTACACAGTATTCTTAAAGTCACCATGCTCCAGAAGAGCAGCCCTGCAAACGCTGGCCAGAATCCAAAAGCGCTCCATTATAAACCTACTCTAATACAGAACTATACTAATGCATATACATGAAGTTTCATAACTTAAATCCACGTTCTTTAGCTTCCATCCCATCAAATCAGACAGTTCACAAATGCAGTTATTTCAGCTTCCAGTGCAATACATGAACTTCATTATATCTGTATATTTTACCTTCCTTAACAGAAAATCCAACCACCTGGTTTGATTTCGAGAACTCTGAAAATCATGACACACCAAAAGCCACTAATTTTTTGATAATTCAGCTCAGTTTTCTGTTCTATATTTTGTGTTCACTGTAAAGTAATGAACTACATTTAATAGCAACGGACCATTTAATCCACAAATCCTCTCTCAAACAATAGCCAAGAACAAGCATTCCCATTCTCTTTATACTTTATGGCTTCTTTATACTTTAGCCAGCCTCCCAAAAGTCACTTTATATGGTTTATGGTTGAAATGAAGTTTAGAAAGTATTCCCTTCTGGGGTTTTTATTTGTTGTTGGGTTTGGGATTTTTTGGTTTGGTTTGTTTGGGTTTTTTTTTTTTAACTACCAAATTTATTGCACATATCAGAAGCTTCCTTACCCCGTTTTTATTTTTATACTAAGAAGTTTATCTACAGCAATATTATGACTTAATCTCTGCCTCAGTTTCCCTAACGTGTAACACTTACTGAGGTGATTGCACAGTAATTGCTGTGATGGCAGAACTAACAATCACTGTTCTAGCCATTAAAGCATTTCATTGTTTCACACCATTGATTTCTTCTCTAAAGTAATTAAGAGCATGAAAGATGAGAACGAGCCTCATTAGCTCCCACAAGTACCCTCCAGCTCCTCCATGAACCTTCCCAAGGAGCAACAACTCACCGTAGGCACACACAGGCACAAGAGCAGAGGGTTATGTGGTGCAGCCAGTTTGCGCTCCCTGCCCAGCCCCGCAAGCTCACTGATCCCGGGCGGCTGCCTCGTGTGCAGCACCAAGCACAACAGGCATTACTTTCGTACCGAGCTCTCCAGATGATACCTAACAAAAATCCTCTGTTCCAGCCTGTACAAATTGGAAAGACTGGGGGAGAAGTGCAGCGGAGAGCGCTACACAGAGCTATCAGCTCTAGCTTCTCTCCCTTTCCCTTAAAACCCACTGACAGTCTCTCAGAATAAAGTAAGCCATTTGCTGGATCTCCCTTATCTTATTGTACATCAATTTGCTGAAACATTCATGGGATCACTACGCATTTCATTTACCCTTAAGGCCAACCCCTCTGCTTATTAAATTAAGAAGATGAATGAGAGATTTGCTCTCTTGCTAGCAGCCCAGGGGATTCATTAGTCAAGTAAATGATTGCACTTGCCTCAAGTTATGCTACTGCAATGTTTGTAATGTGTCCTCTGATCTCAGCTCCCCCTGCACTTTTTGGAAACAAGGTTGGCTTTCAGACAGGTCACATTTAATTTCAGTCACTTGACTTCAGCAAATAGAAAAAAAGGCCTCAAATTCACTATCCTATTCCCTTCCTTTACTCAGCCCTCCAGACGTCTCACAGAACAGACACACAAGGGGAATCAAGGGCTACGTGTAAGCTACCAGTATTCATCCCATTTATGTCTGTACCAAGCACAGTTACCATTTCAGCGCTGACATTAAGTACAGATTTGGGTACACAGTGACACACTGCAGCATCAGAACTGCACTGGGCAGAAGGGAACGCTTCCACCCCACCAAGTCAAACCATTAATTAAGCACAGAGGCAACTGTTAACAAGCTCCTTTTGGCCCTCCAGAAAGGAGACAGCTCTGGGTAACTGCACCAGAGAACATCAGCATTTCTGTGTGTGATATTAGGAAAGTAGGAAGAAAATGGCACCTCAGAAAAAGATTAAAATTCACATCCCAGTTAGACTGCAGTGAAGTGTGAGGGGAAGGGGGCTGGACCCAAACTCATTAACTCATTATCCCTAAATAACTGGCATAACTGTCCCCAGTTTTGCAGGACTATTCCACAAAAAGCAGAACCTGGCTAAAGAAGTCCCATGAGCATGGTTGGGTGAGCACTTCAGCAGTGTGATAAGCATCACAGGAGAGAGACCCTCTGGTGAGTTACATGAAGACAAGCAAATGGAAGACTGCACATCTTTAGGTTACTTACAGGTTGTGCTGTCTTGGATGTGGACTCCTGGAAACACAGCCTGCCACCTTTAACACTAGGGAAGTGTTACAGCAAAAAGCACAGCTTCTGGGTAACAGACCTGCAATGAAGCATATTCTTTTTAGCAATGACAATACCAAGAACCATGATACCCGTCACCCAATACAACTCCTAGAGATGCCCAGGTGACGACACGCTCTGCTACAACACTACACAAGTCAGTCTGAAACATCAGGCACTGGGAAAAGGGCCCAGTTTGTCAAAGTTTCCTAGCAAATCTGTAACCAACCAGAAATGAAAGACAGGAGACTTTGGGGCTGCTCTCTTCCCAGCACTACACCTAAGGAAAGTCACACAGCAGGCAAACACTCAGAAATGCTCACCCCATGAAATGCACCACAGCTGCAGTAGGAAAGAGATACAGCCTGGGAAAGGGGAAGAGTATGTGCACTGCACACCAGAGCTACAGGTGAGCATGGAAAAGGGAGGGACTAGTCCAATAGCAACAGCAATGAAAGGGAGTTAAGATACCCAAGCTAAAGTAACTATCCCTCCTCTCCCTGCCATCACCCACCATTCCAGTGCTTACTTACCTCACAGCTTTACCACAACTTCCCCACCTGACTTTCATCAAGTCATTTATCCCCCTCTCTATTTATGGAGTAACTTGGCAATTCTGCTACATCTGCAGGGAATAAAGGCTTTAGCCAGGGCTGATTTCACACAGTGAAACACATCCAGGGTCCACAAGGTGCATATTGAGGGTCTGATTGAAAAGTACAGAATGATGAAAGACTCTTTTCTGCTTTACCACTAATTTCACATGAATTTTTAATCAAACTGTTGCTAGTTGTCAGCTAGGTGAAACCACATAGCATGTCCCTCTAGGAGTAAACCTGCCTCTGCTTAAAGCAGTATTGAGACACAGTCTACCAGGAGGAGCCACTCCAGGGACAGACAGGAGGCAAGTCCGATGAGTTCTGTACATACAAATTCTCTCAGTCACCAAGCAGCACCATCAGGACAAAAAAAATAACCTTGCAGCAGCTCGTTACACAGCAGAGAATTTTACGGTAGCTACCGAGAGCTGCAAAACTCCCTCTCCGCTTAGCATTAGCTGCTTGCTTTAAAGGAAATCGTGAATCCTACACCCCTATTTCTCTTGGTCGGGTTAGCTGCTAATTGCTCAGGCAACCCCACCCAGGGAAGGGCTCTTAGTCCCGAAGAGGTGGATGTGCCTGACAAAAGGCAAGAGACAGGAATTACCCAGCCTGTGTAGGGTTGGGATGTAGCATTCCTTGCCCTAGACAGGTGGGAGTTAATTGCACTGTCACAAATCGGGAATCTGTCCCCAAATCTACTTCCCATTCTAGCTTTGGATATTGTTGACTGATTTTGAACACAGCAAAACCCTCAGCAGCAGCAGCCAGAGGCGCTGAGTGTCCTGGCTCCCACGAGCTGCAGCCCAGGGAGGCTCTGGACAGACCCCGGCCGGCCTGGGGAGGCGCAGGGCCTGCCCACGCCCGATCCCGCGCAGGGGGCTTTCGGCCCGCCGAGGGGAGCGCGCGTCCCCGGGCGCCGGGGCGGGCTCGGGGGGGCGGCGCGCTCCCCGCGGGCTGGAGGGGCAGGCTTGCCGCATTTATTAGAGGAATTATACATTCGAGGCCTCCCACCTCCCCCTGCTCTGCAGGGCCTCAGGGGGCATGCAGGCACCCGGGAGGCCGAGCGCCTCGGCTCCCCTCACAACCTCCACCCGAAACACCTCACCCTCTGCTTTTCCACGCCAAACACACAAATTTAAGGAGCTGCCGCCACCTAGAGGGCCTCAACACCGCACCCCCCCGCTCCCCGGCCCTCAGCCGCTACGCGGGAACGGCGGTCCTCGACCGGCCCCCCCCCGCCCCCGGATCCCCCCCCGGGCCTTACCGCCGGGCCCCAGCGCTCCGGGCCTCCCGCCGCCGCCCGTCCACGCGGGGCCGGCCCCGGGGGCCCTTCGGCCCCTCAAGCCAGGCGGCGGGAGCCCGTGTAACCTGCCGGGCTCGCCCCGAAGTGCCGGCTGGAGCCGCCTGGGCTGGGCCCGCCGGCCGCTGGGACGGAGCTGCCTGCGGGGTCACAGCGGGGGGGGAGGGGGCGTTTGGGGTGCCCTGGCAGCAGCCCCGCACCTGCCATGGGCTGGCAGCCCCGCAGGGGCCCTCCCCGAGCCGGGCGATGAGATGCCTTCCAGGAGCAAGCCCCCCGCACCCCTGCTCCTTCCATAGCAAACCCCCCCCCGCACCCCTGCGCCTTCCAGAGCAAACCCCCCGCACCCCTGCGCCTTCCAGAGCAAACCCCCCGCACCCCTGCTCCTTCCAGAGCAAACCCCCCCCCGCACCCCTGCGCCTTCCAGAGCAAACCCCCCCCCACCCCTGCTCCTTCCAGAGCAAACCCCCCCCACCCCTGCGCCTTCCAGAGCAAACCCCCCGCACCCCTGCGCCTTCCAGAGCAAACCCCCCCCCACCCCTGCTCCTTCCAGAGCAAACCCCCCCCACCCCTGCGCCTTCCAGAGCAAACCCCCCCCACCCCTGCTCCTTCCAGAGCAAACCCCCCGCACCCCTGCGCCTTCCAGAGCAAACCCCCCGCACCCCTGCGCCTTCCAGAGCAAACCCCCCGCACCCCTGCTCCTTCCAGAGCAAAACCCCCCCACCCCTGCTCCTTCCAGAGCAAGCCCCCCGCACCCCTGCGCCTTCCAGAGCAAACCCCCCCCACCCCTGCTCCTTCCAGAGCAAACCCCCCGCACCCCTGCGCCTTCCAGAGCAAGCCCCCCGCACCCCTGCGCCTTCCAGAGCAAGCCCCCCGCACCCCTGCTCCTTCCATAGCAAACCCCCCCCCGCACCCCTGCGCCTTCCAGAGCAAACCCCCCGCACCCCTGCGCCTTCCAGAGCAAACCCCCCCCCGCACCCCTGCGCCTTCCAGAGCAAACCCCCCCCACCCCTGCGCCTTCCAGAGCAAGCCCCCCGCACCCCTGCTCCTTCCATAGCAAACCCCCCCCCGCACCCCTGCGCCTTCCAGAGCAAACCCCCCGCACCCCTGCGCCTTCCAGAGCAAACCCCCCCCACCCCTGCGCCTTCCAGAGCAAGCCCCCCGCACCCCTGCTCCTTCCAGAGCAAACCCCCCCGCACCCCTGCGCCTTCCAGAGCAAACCCCCCCCCGCACCCCTGCGCCTTCCAGAGCAAACCCCCTGCACCCCTGCGCCTTCCAGAGCAAACGCCCCCCCACCCCTGCTCCTTCCAGAGCAAACCCCCCCCACCCCTGCGCCTTCCAGAGCAAACCCCCCGCACCCCTGCGCCTTCCAGAGCAAACCCCCCCCCACCCCTGCTCCTTCCAGAGCAAACCCCCCCCACCCCTGCGCCTTCCAGAGCAAACCCCCCCCACCCCTGCTCCTTCCAGAGCAAACCCCCCGCACCCCTGCGCCTTCCAGAGCAAACCCCCCGCACCCCTGCTCCTTCCAGAGCAAAACCCCCCCACCCCTGCTCCTTCCAGAGCAAGCCCCCCGCACCCCTGCGCCTTCCAGAGCAAACCCCCCCCACCCCTGCTCCTTCCAGAGCAAACCCCCCGCACCCCTGCGCCTTCCAGAGCAAACCCCCCGCACCCCTGCGCCTTCCAGAGCAAGCCCCCCGCACCCCTGCTCCTTCCATAGCAAACCCCCCCCCGCACCCCTGCGCCTTCCAGAGCAAACCCCCCGCACCCCTGCGCCTTCCAGAGCAAACCCCCCCCCGCACCCCTGCGCCTTCCAGAGCAAACCCCCCGCACCCCTGCGCCTTCCAGAGCAAGCCCCCCGCACCCCTGCTCCTTCCATAGCAAACCCCCCCCCGCACCCCTGCGCCTTCCAGAGCAAACCCCCCGCACCCCTGCGCCTTCCAGAGCAAACCCCCCCCACCCCTGCGCCTTCCAGAGCAAGCCCCCCGCACCCCTGCTCCTTCCAGAGCAAACCCCCCCGCACCCCTGCGCCTTCCAGAGCAAACCCCCCCCCGCACCCCTGCGCCTTCCAGAGCAAACCCCCTGCACCCCTGCGCCTTCCAGAGCAAACGCCCCCCCGCACCCCTGCGCCTTCCAGAGCAAACCGCCCCCCACCCCTGCGCCTTCCAGAGCAAACCCCCCCCCGCACCCCTGCGCCTTCCAGAGCAAGCCCCCCGCACCCCTGCTCCTTCCAGAGCAAACCCCCCCCCGCACCCCTGCGCCTTCCAGAGCAAACCCCCTGCACCCCTGCTCCTTCCAGAGCAAACCCCCCGCACCCCTGCGCCTTCCAGAGCAAACGCCCCCCCGCACCCCTGCGCCTTCCAGAGCAAACCGCCCCCCACCCCTGCGCCTTCCAGAGCAAACCCCCCCCCGCACCCCTGCTCCTTCCAGAGCAAACCCCCCGCACCCCTGCTCCTTCCAGAGCAAACCCCCCCGCACCCCTGCGCCTTCCAGAGCAAATCCCCCCCCACCCCTGCTCCTTCCAGAGCAAACCCCCCCCCCGCACCCCTGCTCCTTCCAGAGCAAATCCCCCCCCACCCCTGCTCCTTCCAGAGCAAACCCCCCGCACCCCTGCGCCTTCCAGAGCAAACCCACCGCACCCCTGCGCCTTCCAGAGCAAACCCCCCCCCCACCCCTGCTCCTTCCAGAGCAAACCCCCCCGCGCCTTGACAAGGTGCAAGAGGAAAAGCTGTGCCATAGAAAAAGGCCATGGGAGGCAATTGTGCTGCTCCCAAATTGTGGACAACGCAGGGTCCCCAAGGCTGTCTTTGATATCACAAGAGGAACCTAAACCCCCGGGCTGTATGGGTCACTCCAGCATGTCTGGATGTCCCGGCTAAAGGGTGAGACAAAATTCAAAGTAGGAGCCAGGCTGGAGTGTGGAAATGTGGAAAGGCAGGTGCCATGACGAAAACGCACGTAATTAAAAGAGACTGCTCTGCTTAGTAGGATTGTGAAAAGAACTGCGTGGACACAGACAGCGGAAGGAAAGTCAAAGATAAATGTGGAAGAATTTTGACAGGATAAATATGTTACTTCTGCTACAAAAGCACTTACATGTTATTTCAGACGACAGCCTCTGTCTGCAGTTTTGTACAGAGTACATTTGTACAGAGTACATCTGCAAGGGCTCTTCCGTGCGCCTCTGCCTGAAATCTGCACAGCATGGGCTTATTCAGAAAGCTTCCGAGATTACTTTCTTATCCTGAGAACAAGGAAGGGATTCGTTCCAGGTACAGAGCATTAGCTGCAAATCACAAAATTCAGTAGCTAATATCACTAGGAATCAAAGTATTTTTAACAGGGTTGATGTTAGTAATTTTAGGGTGTCTTCTGAAGAGAGACATAAAAAGAACTACAAGGATTTAGGCTAAAGTCTCCTCTGCAGCTAGTGGAAAATTCCAAGAAATCTTCCATTATGTCAAGTTTAATGTCTGCAATACAAAGCCTTGAACATGCCAGATATCACCTGGCCCGGAGCGCACAGTCAGACAATCACATCTCTTACTAGGATGCAGATGGGGGACATTCAGGGAATTATCTAAGGGAAGACCTGCAAAATGTGAGATCGCTCTGCCGTGATCTAATACTGGCTCACACGTCTCTCCTGGGACACTGACACTGGCTGGCAGCAGCGGTTTTGCTGCAGGTGTCTGCAATATGGCAGGGCAAGGCTGTTCTTTTGCCTTGGTGTCATCTCTGTGATGGAGCTTCAGCAGCAGTGACAGCAGTGCCGCCAGGTCTAGTGTCTCAAGAGTGACCCTGATTTTGCGAGGCATGAAGTTAGCTTGAGGTTTGTGTTGCAGTGGTCCGACGCAGCAATGGGACACCTTGATGCAAGGCCACCGCAGATGGTGAAATGACGAGTCAAGGGGCTGATGTTGCTCCCGGTGGTTACACCGCTGCATTTGTATCAGTTGTATCCTGGGACTGAAGCTTGTTTTGTGGGATAAAACCCAAAAGCTGTCAGTCTTTTGCCTAAGGTTGCATCGTACCTCACACACCCTGCTGAAAGGTGAGTGATAACAGAGCTACCTGTGCATTATGAGCCAGTCAACAATTTTGTGATGACAGAGACTGAGAACAGCACTGGGAGATAGATATGCGATTCCTGATTACTTGTAAAGAAAAAGCAACCTAGACCTGATGTAACACAGCATACAGTAACAGCAGTGACGTATTCTCCCTAATTCAGGGTGCCCTGTGAGCCTCAGATGAGTTGTAACCAGGTCACACACACCTTTACTCCTGCTGGTCTCAGAGCCTTGCAGTGTAATGCCTGCAGGTTTGTGTGACTCCCCAGCAAGGAGGGGGATGCTCAAATCACCATCTTGCCTGAGGACTCAATTTTCAGAGGCTGATGCCACTCATACCTTCAAATTGCCCTTAGAGTTCCCTCTCCTCACAGCCCTCTGAGCTCTGCCCAGTGTGCCCTCAAGCTTTCTGCTGTTTTTGGTAGGCAATTTGCACAGTCAAAAAGGTTGATCACACTGCCATAATTAAGATGATGCCAATCTAGATTAAATGACTTTACTCATTTGCATGCCTGTTACTATCATCATCTTTGCTATAACAGCATTTGGCTCTGAAGCTGATGGAAAATCTCTGCTACTGCTGAGCTGTCCTGGAAGGGGTGGGAAATTCTGATCCCGCTGAGGAGGCAGTGATGGCAGTTTATGCAATGTACCACCTCGCCGACACCAGCACATCTGCACGCAGGGAAAAGCAGGAGCAAAGAATGCACCATGGGTCAGCAGCACTTGAAGGCTGCAGAAAGACAGGAGAAACTGAAGCCTTTCTCTGCATCCCAAAGGTGATGCAGGGTTGCATGTCCCTGGGAACCCAAAGCAGGTCTGATTGTTTAAAAGCCATCTTCCATTTCTCAAAGACAAATTTGTGGTTGCCGTTTGTTTGCAGTGCACACACCAAGACATGGCTCCTATGTGTGCAAAGTCAAGAGCACAGCAGCAGCGCTGTCAGCAGGAGAGGAATGAAACATCCTTCTGACCTTTCTCTCTTGAGGACAAATGTACCACCCCTGGATTGCAACGCAAATATCTAAAACAATTTCTGCTACTGCACCAGGCTGGGAAGGCGACAGGGCAGGAATTGAATTAATTTCAGTCACCTGAGCTAAGTTTCAGGCAGATCAGGCTTAACAGGGCCAGAAAAGAAGTGATTTGTAACACTCAGAGGAATGAAATCATAATACATTAGGGATGCTGTTACATCCTGTATGATGCCTATACCTGCTTGTTGAATTAATGTCCAGGTACCAATATTTGGGAGAGACGCCAGATGCAGCACGCACAGGGCTTTGAGATTTCTGGCGCCAACGTACTCCAGCAAGAGTGTAAAAGGAATATTTGTTGGCAAAAATACAATCACTTCCTTGGTTTGTTGATCACTTTTTGTTGCAGTTGCCTTCTTCAGTAGGAGCTGAAAGCTTTTTGAAGATTTCAAGAGTATACTTTGGAAAAATATCCACGTTTATAGCTCCTGTCACAGAAAGAATAGCCATGATTTCCTCTGCAGTAACACCCTGACGTTTAAATTGAGCCGAGCCATGGATTTCATGTGGTATATTTGAGAGCAGCATCTCTGCAGTAGCTCACAGCTCCCCGGGCCTGTCAACATCCCGTGCCTGTGCACTGTGTGTGCTGATACCTGATACAGCTACAGAAACAAAGTCTGTTTGCCTGCAAGCCTTTTTCCTGTGTTGAGAGTTGAGTTACTGGTGAATGTTGTGAAATTTCAATGAAGGTGTAGGATTGGAGACCTGTACTGATCTTGGGGATTTTGATAGCTCTTGTTAGACTTTCACTCCAGTAAAGCTGTACTGAGACTGCACAGATGTCTGTTCTGACTCCCATCACAAATGATGGACTCATCTAAAAAACAGATAAAGTAAATACAGGGAAAATATTTTGCTTTGTATTTTGTTTTGCTTTGCTTTCAGGTAAAAAAACTGGCAGGCTCCCATCATCTGAGCAATAGTACTAGCTACTAGGAGAAGGATTTGTTCATGTCTATGGGCTAGTCCAGAGAAAAGAAGCTCTGAGCAGCAGAGACCCTCCTCTAGCTCTAGCACGCAGTGCCCATGGCTTAAGTCCCATGTTGAAGCCCCATGGTTAGAGTCTATTATTTTACCATGGGGTTTTGTTTTACTGTACCTATTTATTAAAAATAGAGATCACAGCTCTCAGTCTAGGATCACCAGGGCAGGTGCATTTTTACTCGGGTATGAAATCCATGGCTGAGAATTGTGTGGCGTGTGGCTGACAGACAGATGCAGTGGGTGACTTCCATGGCCTCCTGTCTCTTGAGCCCTGAATTCAAACCGTGGTGGACTATGAATGAAAATAGGTTTGTGCCTGTGCTTTGTTTTACAGCACTGGAGTCCTGAGTTTGGTCTCTCACAGGCACTAGTGCAGTTTAAGGCTCTTGGGCAAAGGACACGTTGGGGGGGTTGTGGAACAGAGGGGTGCGGGCTCTGTGGCTCGCAGGGGTTTGCAGCGGGAGAGGACAGGGTGCCAGCACATTGCCAGCACTGTGCAGATGTGCAGGTGGGACCGGGAAAAGAGAAGATACATGTTGGTTGGATGGATGGATGGATGGATGCATGCATGCATGCATACTGGCACATACTTGTACGTGCTATGCCATCCCTGATTTTCACAAGCTCAGCAACATATGCAAACATGAATGGAGAAAATGAGCACTCCAGTTGTGCTATGCAACTCACGTTCCTTCTTCATCCATCTTTTTCCTCTTTCATCCCTAAATTTCATACATGTACGGGCACTTGCACATCTACTTGCAGCTGCTGACTGGAGTCCCTGTTTTGTAGTTATTCTGTGGAAGACACAGTACTCTGCAATGTCCGGAAGGTGGCAAGCTTTCAATTCACATTGCTCTGTGCTTCCACTCACTTCCCCAAAGCAAAGAATTTGAGGAAAGCTAGGACTACAGAGCCCTGTTTGTTCATGGGGTGAAAGCCTGTGTCCAAGTATGTGTGTGTGAGACAGAGGGAGAATTGCCCGTGACTGATTAGCAGTGTCAATGACAGGGGAAGCACTGTTCTGCTACACTCACAGATACCAGGCCATTGGGTTTGTCATCCTCCAGGGCAAGGCGCTGGGAGACAATAGTCAGAGAGAGACTGAGGCTGCAGCATTTTCCCAAGCTTTCTGAATACACTGATTTTGCCACAGCATTCTGCATTAAGAGGTGGGTCAAATCCATTCCTATCAAAACAAAACCAAGAGAGTTTTGAGAAAATCATGTTCTCCCTCTGCATGTTGGCATACATGCTTTTAACTTCCTCCATCCCCTTTAGTGGAAGCAGCACTTAGCCACACCACATGTCCTTGCAGGGTGACAGCAGAAATTACGTGTTTCTGAGCACAGGCAGCACTAAAGCAGGCACCTATGCACGTGCACATGGAGCTGGGTGCTGAACTGAAGGACCTCACGTCGTTTTACAGCGGACTTAGTCTGTCACCCTCCAAATGATATACGGGCTGTGGCTCTGGCGAGGGAGGCCAGGCAGGCAGCACTGAGAGCAGCTCTACCAGTGACCTGCCAGGGTGTTTGCTTTGACGAGGGCAGCTTCCCCTCCTGCTCTTTGCTTATTTAGGCTGTAACCTCTTCGGATCAGGCACTGTCCCGTACGATGTGCCTGTTTGTCACAAAGCCCGTGACATTCGGATTCGGTTTCAAGGTTGTGGATGTCACTGGCAGGCAAGAGGGACCCGGGGTGGCAGCAGACCTTCATGGCAGGTTGGCACCTCCTCAGAGCCATGCCTTCTCATGGGTGAATCCCTCCTCTGCAATGACACCGTGTTCAGAAGGAAACCTTCAGGGTGGTTTCTCAAGCTTTCCTGACACTGCAACATCGATGCCAAATGAGATTAAAAGAATTTATTTCTTCCAGACAAGCTTAAATGTGGAATACATAAAGCCAAAAAAAAAGTCCAGGTAAGCAAAAGAACCTCAGCTACCCCTGTGACAGTAACACAGGGGTGGTAATTATTACTTGGGTCAGGTGTTAACTATTAATTTATGATGGGCTTAGGATGAAGCCCTGGCACTTGCTCTGTTGCTTTTTCCTAGTGAAAGCAAGTTCCAAAGTAGACAGTTAACAGAAATAAGACAAGCGTGACAGCATCCCTCCTCTGCTGGCGCTGCAGCAGAATTAATTTTTCCTTAGCTCCCGGACTGAGTAGGTGTGGTGGTGTTTCAGGGTTTTTACGGATTCAACCAGTTTTTTAGGCCACTGATAAGAAACACATGGAATGTAGCTCAGGTTACCTCAAACATGTCTTCAAGAAAAGCACTATGCCAAGAATCATTTTACACATCCCTGCTTCCTGCATCATCCAAAATGAGGCATAAAATTCTATTTCCCTCTTTCTTCGGCCTCTAACCCACTGCAAGCTGCTGGTGACATCACCAAACACAGGAGTGGAGCTGGAGACACTCAAAAATATTGTTACAGCCTTTATGTGCACTTGGGGGTGCACAATTTAATATAATACACGGTTAATAAAGCCTACAGCCCAGCCTCTTCTTCTTCCCTTTGCAGACCCCTTCCTGCAGTACAGAATTTATTTTCCTTAGATCTTCATCCTTTCCCCAAAACTCTTCTCCTCACCCTGTGAAATTTTTCCTGGTTGGAAAACATATTTAAATACACTATTTGAAAGGATAAACCAGGCAGTCCAAAAGAAATAGCTGCTAACAAGCAGGGAATTACCCTTCACACTGCTGAAAAACAACCCCTTAAAACCAGTGTGGGATGCCTTTGCAGAGTGGGGCAACTTTTACTAGAGCTGCTTCCAAGGATCCCAGCCTGAGAGCACTGTTAGTCATGGCACCATTAAACTGGCTTCTGTTAATTGTGTCAAACCGAGCAGTAATAGGCAGCAGCTTCTCCTATTCAAGAGCTCTCCTTTGTGGAGAAGTCTTTCCTGCTTTTCAGGGCATATAAGAAACCCTTGGGAGCAGCCCTGGCAACCCTCCAGCAGCTCACAGATTCCCTCCTGTGCCTGCAGGGCTTTGTATTCCTGTCTCTTACCACTCAACAAAAGTGAGAGCTGGGGGGAATGGCATCGCCGGGGGTGCTCTCAGTCTATCACGGGTCCCCTTCTGCTATAAGTTACCAGAAGCAGAAGGTTGCAATTAATGTCTCATCTCCCAGGCAGTCCCTCCATTGATAGTCACTGACTTGATCTCCACTCTCCTGCCTAGATAGCCTGTAGAAGGTGGAGTTAGCCCAAACTGGAGAGATCAAGAGAGGTGGAGCCTAAATACTGTATAACCTAGTGGGTAGACTTGCGAGAGCTATAAAATGAGCTCTTCTTTGGCAGGGGAGGGACACGAACCCAGGCTTCCCATAGCGCCCTTGCATTCACATCCACTTGCCACTGAGATACTGGAAAAAAGAAGAGAAAGCACCGTGACTCCAGTCATGATGGTGCCCCTCCAGCCAGAGCTCATCTGTGAATCCAGCCTGAACTAACAAGCAGCTTGGGGACCACTGAAACTTATTTTGTGGCAAAAATCACTATTTGACAATTGAAATATGAAATGATCTATGCAGGTCTGATGTGCAGCTTCAGGCCTTCTAAGAATCATCTGGAGAGCCTAGATAAAAAAGTAAAGAGAGAAAAGACTCAGGCAGCTCTAAATTAAACTAGAGGCTGGACCGGTGTCAGCACTGGAGTATAAAAGACATCGCTGCAGGTTACCTCTGTGAATTCACACAACCCTCACCTTTGCTCTGCAGCACTTCCCTGAAGTTTTGAACATGGGCCACACCTTCCGATTTCAACTTCTAAATGTTTGATTTAATACCAACAATATAGGAAGGTCCTCAAATGTATAGTTTTGAGAGGCTTTAAAAATAATAGTTTCCTTGAGGCATAAAACCAATTACAGGAGTTATTCCATATTGACTTCTTCCCCTCTTGACAGTGCTTTATGCACTTAGATCTCTCTGAAGGTAAATGCCCTCTGAACTACAGTAAGATGACAAAATAGTCAATAAAAGGACATGGATTTCAGATCAGCCGAGATTATTTTAGCCATCCACTCTGAAACCTCTTGACAAAAATCTTGGGCTCAGTCTCAAGCCATGCAAAGAGGAGCGGCTTCCATCACACCAGTGGAACAGGCTTGGCTTAGCAAGAGCTTTGAGAGCAAATTGTGTTTTTACAAAAGTAGAACATTATTTCAACCATAGGGTTGCGTCTGAAGAAAGGTAGAGCCAGCTCCCAGTGTGGCTGGGGAAGCGGGATTCTGTCTCTTGCGTCATCCAATGAGAAGGAAAACGGACAGCCCTTCAAATCCTCTCCCAAACCCACAGTGAGTTCAGCCCCAAATAGAGCCACCACTCTGAGTTTTTAGAAAGGCTTGGCTGCAGATTTCAAGTTTTATATACAAAGAGAGACAAGATGTGCAAAAAGCTTATTTGTCATTTTGGCCTCTCAGTAGTTTCAAAGTCAGATTTCAGATTAATTCAGACACTGCCTGTGAAACGTTAGAAATGGGAGCTCCTGGGGTCTGTCTGCTTGTGCTAGGCTTGAACCTCTGTTGAAAATCTGCTCTTCCGTGTTACTCAGCAGACAAAACGCATCATCTTTTTGCCTCTAGGTTCCTAGGTACAGCTTGGCAGCAGGGCTGGAGTTCATCTAACAGCTGGCACAGAGCACAGGGTGCTGAATGTGCCTTTCCCTGCAAACAACTGTGAATTTAGGATGGATCTGAAGGAGCAGAGCTGGTGGGACTCTGGCCTGGTATTGCTTGAGAGTGTCTGCACTTCCGTCTGTCATTTGGTCTGGCTCTCTGCCTGGAGGAAAAGAACTCAGAGCTTTTTCCTAATAAGCATGCAACCGATCCAAGTACCAGCATCAATTACTGACAGACTCATCAGGGATATCAGCAAATGTGATTGCCCTCAACATTAATTGTCCTCACTGAGAAAGCAGACTCGCCAGACTGTCTGAGGGAAGTCAGCACTGCTTGTTTATACAGAATTAAAAATTTTGACTGACCTAGATAGGGAACTTTGAACGTGTGGCTTAAATGTAGCAGCTGTAAGGTTAGCCTGTGTCTGGGAAAGCCCAGATACATATGCTTTCTCTGCCTCAACGTTGGTCCAGGCACAATGGCACTGGCTGACTTTCCAGGATTTCTGTGTAACTCACAGCTCAGGCAGGGCAGAAGCTCAGACCAGCCTGTGAGTCTCTGGAAGTCCTGAAGAAATACCCACGGTGCGTATGCAGATGAACCAGGGCATTTGTGCAAGGGGAGATCACTGCTCTGTGCTCACCGTACTCCCTCTGGAGGTGCTATTCAGATCAATCTGCCTGGAGATCCCAGCAGGAATTAATTGGTGCCTTCACTACCTTGTTCCTTTGGTTACGCAGATCCAGGGCACAGAGATTTGGTTACCATCCTTCAGCCAAGTGCCGGGTGGGAACTTCCCCATTCAATGAACAAGAGGATTTAGTTAAAATACCAAGGACACCTTACCACAAGCAGGGATTAGTCAGCCACTCTTACTGCACATTGCTGGGCCCAGATCCATAGCAATACAGGGACGGAGAAGCTAACTCCTGACAACGTCTGTCACTGCTTGGAGGGAAGGAAAGGCCCTATGTCTCTGGAGGCACGTGGATTTCTGACAGCTGTGACACATAAACACGGAGTTCGCATTGAAACGGGATCAGATCCACTGCAGCTCATGTACATCTATTTGTCAGTCGAGAAACTGTATCCAGTAACTGAAATTAACTTCTGAAATGCACTGGATTTTATAGACTAAAACCAATGGCTTCATGGTAAAGTGGCATTTGATTCCTGCATGAAATACTACAGGATGCCATTTCTGTAATTTCCTCCTCACTTGATCATGATAACACAGTCCCTTAGGCACTGGAAAGCCAGAGAATATGTGCCAAGTGGAGGAGATGGAAACGGGAAAGTTGCCAGTGACACAAAACACAGTTAAGGAAACAGCGTTTGAGAGTGATTGTTGTGTGATAGGGAATGTTTTGTCTTTTTCTGCATCGATCACTTGGAGTGAGAAGAGATAATATTTTTTTAAAAGCTTGGGAGCCATTCTTAGAACTGCTTTGAACCAGCTTCCAAGTGGAGCTTTGCTCACCCTCTAAATCCCTTCCTCTCTAAAGTTTCAAATGCAACAGCAACAATAAGAAAAAAATATGTACCTCCACCTACCTTGACCATTCAAAAAATGGTAAGGACAGAAAGCAGAAAGCATGGCAATGTGGTTCGTATTTAGGTTTAACCCTTTCTTTGCCAAGAGTGAAGCGTACCAAGGCACACTGCACTCATTCCTGCTCTGACCTGTTATAGCACTGATACTGGTGTCAATCTATTCCTTTGCTACTCACAGTAGAGGGACAGAGAAGAGCTAAGCTGAAAGCCAGGTGACACAGCAGTGCAGGATGGACTAGCATATTTTATTTCAACAGCTAACAGTGATAATATGCTCAAGTAATTACAGCTAGTTAAGAAGATGCAAAGTTCCTGTCTATGAGGAAGTTTATGCATGGTTCTAACACCTTTCCCAGAAGGAAAGGAGCAGTCAGTGTGCTTCGGAGCACAGATTTAATGCACGTGCCTTTCCAAGCAGCTATCTGGGAACACATCTGAGGCTGATGCAGTGTTATTTCTGCGTAATCATTTATACCAACCAGAGCATGAGCTGAAAGAGCAGTAATCTGCGGGCATTTCATGGGGCTGTGAAGATACCTTGGTGAATACAGACTTTTCTGCCATGGACCAATCTTATAACTGGAACAGTGCTGCCTTTTATATAGCTGGTAACTCCATAATGGGATAAAATTACGTCCTCAATTTCCAAATACATGTCATTCTTGCTGAAAGATGCGCCACAGAAAATGAAGCCAGAGTCTGCAATCCTGCGATTTGTACTGTTACCAGACAACAAAGAATCATAAGGCAAGTTCTTTCTATGTAGCACCAAAAAGGGATCTCTATCATATAAAGAAAGCCAGGTCTACTTTGAGCTAGTGGCCAAAGTCTCCAAAATCATCTTATAACTCTAACTGTCCAAGTAAACGCATTTACATGTCCAGGTGTCTTAAGAGATTCACTGGAAAAGGATATGCCCGTAATCCTCTCTTTTTTAACATCTTTAATGTGTTGAGGATCTCTTCGATTAATTTTGCAATTTCAAAGCAAAAAAAAGCTTTGAAAATAAACTGAGTGTATTGGGAGACTATTAGAACTGAAGTCGGACCCCTGTGGATTGCCACCGCTAATAATCACTGGGGAGATTTACTGAGGAGGTAGCATTCTGGGATTTGTGTTAGAGGCTAAGAGATAGGTGTCATTGGAGTCCTTGAAGAGACCTGTTAGGCTGTCCAAACCTGCAAGCTGGTTCTACCTAATTCCAATGAAAATCACCAGCTCACTTTTTGTTGTGATATTTTCATCATATTTACCTACAATCTCAGAAAATCTCCAGATCACCATGAGATTTTAGATGCATCCAAACTACAATTTGGGAAAAAAAAATCCTTGCAAATTCAACTTAAGGGTCATCCACAATGCTCAGCCCCAGCATATCCCAATTTCAAAAGATGTCAGTCATCCTGTTGAGTGCAGTTTCCCATATGAAACGTACAGAAGATGCTCTGCTGCTTTTTGCAGCAGATTCTCATTTCCTGGTTGCCCAATGGCCTGAGTTTCTGATGGTGAGAGAGGTCAGCTAAAAAAAGAGTTGACTCTGCTGGGAGATACTTACTGGTAGACTGGAACATGACCTATTTGACTGCACTCACCCACTCACATGAATGGGTACGTGGGATATGCTGAAGCATGGAGCATGCTCAAGCTTGATCCTTAAGAAAGCTCCAAGGCTTAGCCAAGGTGCTGCTAAACAGTATGGAGAGAAGGCAAGTGAGGATTTAAAAACAGGCTCAGACTCAAAGTGACAATGTAAATTTATGCTCTTTGCATTTTCATTCCCTCAGGCTAGTGTATTTTTCTGCATTATTTCCCACTATGTAAGCAAGTTCCTCTGTGTACTGGCTTGACTGATCAGTGGTATGAGAAACCTGCCAGGGATGAGCACATAGCCAAGAGTCAGCCTATTCTTAAATTATTAATAAACACTTTCCAATGAATCTGCCTCTGCACATGCAGTGATTTAGGCCTGGATGACTCTGGGGATCTCAGAGAGAGAATCACATGCTTATTCCTTGTTTTCGTTATTGTTTCTCTTTCAATGAATCCTCCTGAGAAGGTGGAAGCCCTCCTTCACCTCTGACGGGGCTTGTTCATGCTCCTGTTGATGGCAGAGGAAATTCAGCAACTGACTTTAACAGGGTGGGAAAACTTGCTATGTGCATTTTCAAATATTTCTTCAGCTTTGTGACATCATCACCTCTAGTAGGTTCAGAAAGGTTTCTGGGCCTGAGACCAAATTTGTATCAAGTAAAGAAGTCATCATTGTCTGAACTGGGCCCTGGTTCTTCCCCAGCACGTGTCTGTCATGGTGATAATTCCTGGGAAGGCCAACAAATACCTATGGCCTTCCAGAACATCCAACAGCTGTCCTTAGCAGGTTAGAGTCATACACCAGGCGTGGCATTAAGTCCAAGGAAGGATATTGTATTTTACAGCCAAAGGATGCCAAGGCTATTCCAGATATACATAAATTACCTCCTGTGTGGAGAAGGCGTTAATTTTCACGCGTTTTAGCAAATATACTGAAGAACAGAGATGTTTTCGTGAAGTTTGTCTAATGAATTGTCCACAAAGTAGATGGAGCAACGATGCTATAGTCATAAGAGAAAACTCTGGAACAGAAAAGGCAGCCAAAGAGCCAAACAACAAGCTAGATACCATTTGAAGTGAGAGGTGTCGAAACCAAAACAGAGTTCCTGTCTCTTTGAGTGTGAAGAGAATCGAGGATTGGATTTGAATGCCAGGATCTCCTGTACAGTTTTGGTTCCTGGCCCCATGAGATGAAAATCAGAGTTACCTGGAGTCGTTGGAAGCTATGGGCGCAGTGCTGATCAGGAGCCCGTCCCCTTCCCACAGGGAAATGTGCTCACAGTGGACAGTAAGTGGATGCAAAAAATACACAGCCCAGCATTCCTTTCAGCCTTTGTTAGGACTGGAAAAACATAATTTTAATTTGTGAATGTAGGTAGTTAATGGTTTTTGCTTCCACTCTCCAATGTCTACCATTAAGAATTTAGATCTTTAGAGAATTTAAAAAGTTAAGCTATTTTTCATTTATATTTAACTGATGAACTCCTGCTGCCAATCTGTAATCAGGAATTCAATATGGAATTATTGAGAGATGATTTTTGAATCTCACCTCCTGCCCACAGTCTGCTTGAATAAATAAGAGCATCAGAGGGATTTTTTTTATTAACTGTTAATCCAAAAAACTAAGTTGATAAAATCTTACAAATATCCAGTGTTAGCATTTGAATTCCCATGAAGTTAACGTTGGATAATCCAGCCTTCATCTATACTGTTTTAAGAGCAGATCTTTAAACTGTGCAAATTCCATATCCAAACACAGTAGTATAGTGCCTACCCTTTACATCACACTGAAGACAAGAGATCCTAAAGGAACAAAATGCTAAACAATAGCGTTTTTTTCCTCTTTGTTAAATGACTGATAAACCAGGCAAGGAGAAGTGGAAGGAACTGCTTCAATCCAACAGCAGCTCAGAGACGACACAGGGCGGAGAACAGAGGACTTCAGACTCATTCTTGACTGGATCGTTATGCAAAGAGGTATTTCTGTGTGCGCTTTAATGAGGCATGTTAGAAAGTATGGCATTACCTACTTAGGCTCTGGCTGCACCATCTTTTTTTCTAATGCAGCAACTTTTACAGCAAATCAGGAACTAATTTAGCAATGTTAGGTCTGAGTTTTAGAAAGAGAAATGTAACTGCTGGATTAAATTGCGATTTTACAGGCAGAAGTTACAGGGATCTGGTATACTGGCGTGGAGGGACTTGGCTTCAATCCTCTACCACGAGCAGGGTGATTTATATGGACACTCTGCAAACTTTACAATAAAAGACTGGCTTGGGAGCTGAAATGGAGGAGGGCAACTACTAAGTCTACAGCACAGCTTCCCACAGTAATCCGGGCTTTACTTGGAGGTCTTCCATGAGAAAGCAAAACGTGGTGAGATCACATCCCATGGTGAACTGATAGAGAAGGGGGAATCCTTCCACAGCTGTAGGCTGATCTATACATGCAAATATGTGAAGTCACAGCTTCCATTAAAGTCAATCTATCACAAGTGCTTTGGCATGTGATAACTCCTCTCAGTCCGAGTGATTCATAGAAATGACCCTGTTTTCAACAGCAAGGGAGAATTTGCAAGACCTTAGCTTGGCAACTGGCAACACCAAGGGTTTAGCGGAGAGATGGAAATAACGTACCAAGTAGAAAAAAATGTGGGGGAGGATGTGTGCACAAAACATCTTGGGAGTTTAGGAAAATATCCAGCCTCCCACTAAGTTGCTGTGGGGTTATTAATGAAATGTCTCATTCTCTCCAACTTTTCTTCCAACCTTTTCCTCCCCAGGGGCATGATCTATCATCAAAGAACATTTTTATTTGGCTTAGTAGGTTAATAATGATGGATGGTTTAAAAGGAGCAGGTTTGGAACCCATCTCACCTCCCACTACTGAAAATTAATCAGAGCACAGTTGACCAAAGCGTAGGTGGAAAGGAACATAAGGCTTCTTTGGCCTGTTGGTGTCAGCTGGCACACCAGTCTACGATACAACTTAGTAGAAACATTAACAGACAGTAGATGCACTAGGAGCCAATGGCATGTCATCATCTATTTTATATCCCTTATTGTTTTGTGTGAGCTGATAGATCACCTGCCAGTCTGCCCACACCAAGAGGCTCCAGCTGGCGGACTATTCGGTTTGAAGCAACACGCATCAAGAAAGACTGGAAGATCAGCTGGAAGAAGTCCAAAGAAAAGCAGGAGGAATGATCAGAGCTCTAGAGAATGTGACCTGTGATGAAGGATTGAAAAGACCTGGTCTATTTAAGCCTGGAGAAGAGAAAGCAAAGGAAAGACATGGTAACACTGCTCAAATATGTGCAAGGTAATTGCAAAAAGGAAGGGAACAAAATGTTTACTATATCCATTGTGTTAAGGACGATAAGTCATAAGTTTAAAGTGTACCTGAGGAAGTTTTGATGAAACTGTATTGAATGCACAGGAATAGCAAAGCCCCTGAATAATTTCTGTAAGGAAACTGTATGCTTGCCAAAGTTGGAGGTTTCTGAGCAGCACAGGCATGTCACACTGCTATCTGTAGGCAGCAATTCAGTATAGCCGACCCAGCCTCAGGCATGGGGCTCGCTAAACAATTTTTTAAGGTACCTTTCAGACTTTTTTTATGATCGGTGATTAAAAAAACGTTCTTCTGTCACTCCAAGTGAAGGACACAGAAGAAACATAGCCATCAACAAGAGTTAATGTGGACAAAGCAACTAGATACTAAAGTCTGAGGGAGACAATGCCCAGAATATCTTAAGTCATATTTTGTAATGGAGCCTGCAACTTCACCATCAGATAAGACTTAAAAACATGTGAAGGGTTATTTGCGGGATGACTAGAGACTGGGGCTAAGAGGAAATTAATGTTCCACTCATTCATTTTGGAAAAATTCTCATTAGCAATTGCCCCATTTATAGTTAGAGGAAAACAGAATGTTCAAATTCCTGGCAGCAGAACACTTCCCTAGTTGCAGATAAATATTGATATTGGCTTTAAGTCAGTTTACAAAAAGAAATGAGAACAACAGTTCCAGTGATGCCTGTCAGGCTTTGAAGCATCTTTTGAGAAACTGTTTGGTGAGTGGCATTGTGCAGGACACAAAGCCAAAACTATTCACTATTAATAGCCTGATTAGGGGAATTCAGGAGAAAGACCCTGTGGAGCAGGGCTGCTCCTGCTGGTGGTCCTCAGCCCCTTGCAGCAACAGCATTTGTACAAACTCTCAAAAAAGGGTGCATTTTGAGACCAGCTCACCAGGGCTGTGCTCTGTGAGTGCTTCCACTTTCTGGGACTGAAGCCTGTGCTTTAGTTGGGCATTTGGTGGACACCAAGGTTAGAAATATGGGGCCAAACCTGGGGGGATGCCTAAGGAGATCAACACCCATATTGTAAACACCTTCTGCCAGTCCTTCCACGGGAGTGCTCCAGACCCAGTCACACAGCATCTGTGTCCCAACACACTGTCTCTGGGAGCTTAATGGTGTGAAATGGTATGGAAAGGATTGAAAGAAATACAGAATTGCTGTAGGTTACCCTCCTTCATTTGTGCTTAGACATCTGTGCTTTGGCTTGTATGGGTTTGGATTTCAGACTGCCGTTATACTTGGAGGTAAGAAGGTGGGCTGAGCCTGATTAAGCAGGTTTACATGGGTTTGTGATCTCTTTTATCTGCTTCCTCACCCATAACCTAGTTAGCAGCTTTTCAAGAGCCAGCTTCCTGCAAGCTGTGTAGTGCATAACCCTTCCAGCACTTAATGTTCCTTCCTCTCCTTTGAGAAAAATAAATAATAATAATAATAACAGCAGCAATAACAATAACAATAATCATTCTTATGCTCTGTGACTTCACCTCCCAGAGCTGCCCGATTTCTCATTTTTTCCTACTGCTGGGTTTACATTTCACTCAAGGAGTGAGGCTTCTTCCCTGAACGCTAACCTTTATGCCCACAACAGTCTTTTTCCTTGAGATGAGAAGCCAGTAGATCCTACGCACTCCCAAGGGCAAACAAGCCACAGTTCTCAGCAGAAGGCAACGGGTCTCCTAAACTCAGTAACTGCCAGACACTAGCTGTCACGACCCACACTGCCACCAAGCCTTTCACAGGAGACGGGGTCCACCTTTAAAGATACTGGTCCACCGGAGAACTGAAATACACAGAATTTTCAGCATCAATTAGCTTTAAACCAAGAAAAAGGCTATGACAGTGCCCTTCACTCAAAGGGCACAAAGAAGTATTCCCTCACCCTGGAGTGATTATTTACTGCATATTATTTGGCACTCACCCTTCATTTATCTATCAGGAATATCCAGCAGCTCTCATTTCTAAGATATGGGAAATAGCTGCAAAGAAGATAGAAATTACTTAAATTATTCACAAACTAGCTGCAGACTAATCCCAAATCCTCAATCAGTGATATCTCGTAAAAGTTTGACTATTCTGTTCTCTGCTTCATTCCATTTTTTGTGTTGGGGAAAGCCCAGATTTTCTGTCAGGGTTAGGTGTCAGAAAAAATTACAAAAGGGCCCATTTGCCAGGTGCAAGGTTGCTGTATGCAGATCTGCTAGGGACTTGCTGTAACGTCTTGGAAAAGTCAATTGCCACCCTATGCCTCAGTTTCCCCACTGGCTGTATGGCAACAAAGACACGGAACTACCTCTGTAAACCAACATGTGCTGGTCTGACATATGTTCCATCAAAACCAGTAGGAGTCCAAGCCTCTCAGAGGACCAGTAAGTGCTGTCGGTGGCGCACACCCGGCTCCCTGACCTGTAGATATCTTCCCTAACCTTCCAGCCACCACTACACATATGATTTGTCATGATCTGCTTGAAGACATTTACACTCAGGATTTTCCATTAATTACCATCCTAAGGATACGACGACAGCCCCATTAGCTCGGAAAGTCATTACGTGAACAGGAAACCACCTCAGACCTTCTGACTAATCTCCTTAACTGCCTTTTTCTAGTCTCCTGACCAGATGTGTGCAGAAGACAGTTTGGAAAGACAGAGAAGGGCAGCTCACAGGGGAGACGAGGGCAGTCAGGAGGCAGAGGTTTTACTTTCCTGCTCCACTGCATGACCTCAGGCAAGTCACTTAATCTTTGCCTCCACTCCCACTCTTTGGCTATATAGCTATCGGACAGCTCTTCATGGTGTGGGCAGCCACAAAGCATACTCAGGAACGTTACAGTCAGGGGGATCGTTAGATTTCCTACTCCAGCGTTTCATGTGGGCCAGGCCATTAAATTTCACTTAATTATTATGAACCAAATAATTTGTGTTTGTCCAAAATGTCCCTTCCAGAAAGGCTTTGTAGGAAAACATCCAGCAACGCAGAATTTCTCACACAAATTTATCCATCTTCAGCTCTACCTGCTGCTTCTTACTTTGCTGGGTAACGGAGGAGCTCAGCATGGTCCACTATTTTACTTTATTCCCCAGGAACGTTCTTACGTGTTTACTTCACCTCTCAATACTTTCTTTTACCAAATGTATTTAACCAATTTATGTTCTTGTTCTGAAGCATCTTCTCAGCCTTCATGTACTTCTGTACCCTCCTTTACAAGTTTTCACACTTTCTATGGTGCCAAATTTACACGTTGCAGTAGAACACATTTGCAGGAGATGTGATAGCCCAAGACTTCAGCGAAGCAAGCTTTGTGGGGAGAAATCATACAATTTATACTTTATTAGATCAACTGATGGAGTTAGAAGGAAAAGGTTTCATGTACATGCTTTTTTTAAATTTTATTTTCAAATTCCAGACCAGTGCTACACAGAGGAACTCAGTCACCTTTTTAGTCCTACTGTTGCTCCACTTATGCACAACCAACAGTATTAACTTCCTTTGTCTCGCTGGGAGAGACACTGACAGATAGGCTGGCTGGCTTATCTGCTCTGCCTCTCGCTTTCTGCCAGCCACTACTGATACCACAGGAGCCAAGGGCAAGGTATCTCGGGTAACGTGCAAATCCATCATAATAACTAAATGATGGGAGAAAGGCTCTTTGAAAACTCTTTCTACTTTTCAAAGAGAGAAAGTTTGTTTTGGCAGAAAAATGAGATTTCTGTGAGATTTTAAAATGTGTGCTGAAGATTTTTGACAACTGATTTTTGCCTGAGAGGTTATATGGAATTCTGCTATCCATAGCTGTCACGTCATCTGTGTTTGTTAAACTTTTCTGGAGCTCCCTGAAACACATTTGAAGCTCTGGCGTGTCCAATATTCCCTGGTGTTTCTCTCTGAATATTAGTTTTCTCCTTCTGATTTAGCCCTTAGACTTGTCTTCTAGTTGAGGCTAAAAATGGTTGTGCCTTGCATGAGACAAGCTGCTGTGCAGTATGGAGCAAGTCCAAGTGTTGGTTTGAAACGTCCAAACAAACAAACAAGCAAACAGTGATGTTGGGAGCACGCATGAAAGGAGAGAGGGCTTCCGTCAGCCCTGGCCAAAGCCCTCTGTGCTTTTCTCCATGACCTTGTATTGTAGAATAGATGCTTATGGGGTATTTCCTTGGGGAGAGTTTTCCCCAGTTAAGAACCGCAGAAAGGAGCTACGGAGTTTTCCCACTTGATTAATATTTTGGATCCAATTGCTGTTTTTTTAAGTCAGCTACTGTCAGGAGGAAATGACTGTTACAACTGCTGTTTAGGTATGTATGGGCATCACAGCACCGCGTTCAAGCTAACAAAGTGGCCCAAAACTGCAGCCCCAAGGATTTGGCTCAGAGACTCCGAGAACTGATTGGCAGCAGAAAAACTAAAGAATATCACAAGAATCACCCCAGAGGCATCCAGCACTTTGGCAAACATCAGCTTGTACAGATTCTGGGGGAAACGTTTTTCTTATGGAGAATGGAAAAAGCAACGGGGACAATAAGGGTGGGTTTGGGCTTTTTGTCAAACTGTCAGTTTTGTTTTGTTGTGTTCTCAGTCTAGGCGTAAATTTTTGTCCTGCCTAAACCAGTTGATTTATTCCTACTATGAAGATGAACTGAAAGATTTTCTCTCTTTCCTGGGCTACCTTGGTGTGTATTCTCTCTGACACTCGCCATGCTGCATGTAATTGTCACATCAATACACGTCTGCAAGTCTGACTGCTCAGAACTTTGTCCCAAGCACTGGAAAACTACTGCAGCCTGAAAAGTATAGCTAATAGGATCCATCTGCTTTGGAGACATTTTTAATTCCTATGATTTACTCGTTAATTTTCTCTTCTCTAATTACAGATGAACGTCAGCGAGGGGAACTGGAAAAAGAGAAACAAGAAAGGGAAAAAGAGCCAACTGTCAGCGACTGACTGCATTTCATGCCGCAGTCACTAGCCGGCGTGATCCACACAGGCATTGCAAGACATCCTAGTCCCGGCTCTTTCTCGGAGATAGACTGTGAAATAAGGAATATTTTTCAAGGGGAATTAGAAAAGGGAGAATCCTGGTGGGTGAATGAATTGTGTCTGAAGAGAGAATCCAGAAGTACTGTCAATGGGTTAGATGGACTGACTATTATTAAGAGACTCTGAATGAATGGACCAACCATCACCACTTCAGTCCCTGCCCTAAAGCCATGCACCGAGACCTGGAGAGGGGAGAGGTTGTTTATAAAAATAAAATTATCAAAGTAATCCAGCAAAGAGGCGAGCCAGAGAGCCAGCACAAGCCCCTGTGTTCCCCATGGCCCTGCAGCAGTGTACGCCCTCCGCTTTCCCCTGCGAGGCCAGTAACCTGCAGACCTCTGGCCCCAGAGGGGTAGCACAGCACAACTCAATGCCAAGTGCTGGATGTTTTTTGGCTTAGAGAAACACCATATATCCAGTTCCTAGGATCCTAAACGTAATTTATACTAATAGAGTCACTTGTGCCTGCACTGGCAGCTCCCTGCCTGGGGTTGCACGCGGAGGATGGCCAGCAGCTCCTGGCTGCATCTAGCAGAGAGAATCATAAGATTTTAAGGCAGTTTCTTCAATGATTCAGCAAACTAGGCCTGTTTCGGATAGACTAAAGTTCTGCCTGTGCTGTGAGGACACAAACTGCCTCTAAATCTGAAAATATCTATTCACCCACCCTGATCTAGTCCTGTGCATGTGCCATGCAGGATATCACCATTGCCTGCTACACCTGATGCACCTCCCTGACTTTTTTCCAGTCTGAGGTGCTTTAACCCAGAAATGGTAAGCAAACCTCCCCCATGGCATGGTTTCACCCCACACTCACTTTCTGCCTGTTTGAGCTCCGCATTTAGTTATTTCTTGGTTTTACCTTCCCTAGTGAGGAACCTGTTTGAAACCAGGAATTTGACAAAAGCTGAACTACGCAAACCTGAGCCTGCTGCTGCCTTTCCTGGAGTTGTGGCTGATTCCTGAAGGGATCACTCACTTTCACAAAACCTTTACTAATGCAGCACAGAACAAGATGTAGAAGGAAAATAGCAACGAGAAGAAATCACTTCTTTGTTTTCTTATCATATAAGGGGGGTATTTATAAATTTCCAAAAAGTGCTGGGCAGCTCTCCGTAACCTTTATCAAAATACTAATAATTAACAAGGAACCCTTTTCTGTCCAGGTGAATATGCGGGCCCAGCTTTTAGCACCCCGTTACCAGCAACCGATCAAGTCACACAAAATACAGTCATACAGACATCCACTTTCGTGTTATATTACTGATGCTTCTCATATATTCCAGTATTTTTCTAATGTAGGTCAACCTTATGAACACAAATGTACTCATCTTCTCTCCTTTGAGGGAAAAAATACTGAAATCTTCACTTTGCCAATAGGAAACTGAGAAATAACCATTCTAAGGGCTCAAACACACCAAGATGTTGCTGTATTGCCTGATTTGCAGCCCTCAGTGAAAGGTGACCCACAAAGGTTTCTTCAGATCGCTCTCACGTTACAGCATGCCGAGGCCAGTCGTCGTCCTGTCCTGTAACTTGCTCTCTTGCAAGGGATTTATGCACCTCATTTCCATGGAAATCAATCACAGCTAAGCACTGAAATACCATCTGAGCATTTACTGAGGTGACCTAAGAAGCCTCTAGTTAAGCCTAGATTTGAACAGACTCTTCCCAAGCACCATGACGAGTGAAATAACTTCCTTTGCTACCTCTGAAACTTCTACAGTAGCATCTAGAAAAGAAAGTCAACAATCTGAGGATGTTTGCATGATTTTAGGTTACTCATAAAAACATGTGATAAATTAAGTGCAGATTACCAGCCACAGTGTTTGTGTGAGATAGCCATTAAAGAAGATTGCTAAAAAGAATTTTGTATTTAAAATTTTTTTCTGGCTTTAGTTTGTTTACTTTTTAAATGCTGTCTTTCAGTATTTAATTGTTAATTTTGCTATTTCCAATTTAAAAAATTCCCTCAGCAACAAAGCCAAGTTGGACCACACAGACTGCATTTCTGCAAGCTTCATATAAACTCTTCTGCCTCCAGTTCTGAAATCCAAAAGGCTGATGAAGTCTTCTCATATCCCTACTCTTGATTTTTAATAATCTCACCATGATGCAAGTGTGAACTAAGAAGGTGTTTGATGTAACCAGGTTTATGAGGCCACGATTAATAAGCCAGGCAATACTATAGGACCCAGGAATGCTTCCTGGCTCCCAGGTTTAGGTGTAAGTACTGGCAAAGCTCCAACGCTGCAACAGGACCAAGTCTTGACCCTGCTCAGCCCTTCCTGCACTTCAGTTTCCAGGCGAAGAAACCCAAGCCCGTAAGCTAGAAATGCTCTAGACTGTACCTGAACAGGCCCCCGAGGGGGACAAGAAATGCAGTTTGTTGCAGGGCACTGAACAGATGCATCCATACAGTGACATAATCAGGGTATAAGTGACGTTAACACCGTTTCCTCGGGGCTGCGTTTCAACACTTCCTCTTCCACCTGAAACAGTGCATAAAAGGCAGTGCGTTAGCAGCAGGGAACCCTGGGGGAGAGGTGAGGGCAGGCTGTCTAGACGTAAATTAGCACATGCTCCCAGCTCTACCTCGGTGGCACACGGACGTGTGTACTTTCCTATGGCTGCAGAAAATACAGGCCAAGGAGGACATCACAAGTGGGGTGCTGATGCCACTCATGTCATTCTCACCCAAACAATCAGAGATCTCTGTGCAGCTCTGGCTTGGAGCACAACAGGAATTTGAGGTCTGGAGTCACCGGTAGCCCTGATGTGTGGCTGACAACAGATGCCAGCAAGTTCTTGCTTGGTGCCTTCTGCCTGGATAATTACCTGGTGTCTAGGGTAGAAAAAGCCAAACCTTTCCCACCTTCTTTTACAGAAATCTCTTGCTCAGGGGTCTCATACATTTTCTATAATAGGTACTGAAAACATTTTGGCTCTATCCATTTTAGTAGCCAATGTGTTTTCAATCCTGCGTGAGGGGGAAGGGACTTATTTTTGACAAGTGGTGTTAATAATGAGTCATTCTCTAGCACAGACAGTCTCCTGGGTTTTAACCTATAGCCTTTTTTTTCACCCCACTTAGTTCTTCCCACGTGCAAAGTAATTTGGCTCTGTAGAGGCCCTGTCATGGTTATTTATGTATTCTGGGCCTCTATTTGTTCCCCATCTCTCTCCCATCGCAGCATGGCTCTGCATGGGAGTATCTCCAGGCAGAAAACAAAACAATTCAAAGAAAAGACACCATTATCTTCCTCCTCCTCCTCCTGTATGAGCTCCCTAGGTGGACTTAGTAAACTCTTCACAGCTCTTGGCGAAGTACCAGATCAGTAGGAAGGTAAAAAACCCCACTGACTTCATATTTACTACATCTTTGTGACATGAAAGCACTTGCTTTTCGGTGTTATATTTTCTCTCCTGTTTGTACATGGAGAATTCGAGCTTAGAGGAGGGTCTGAAACTTGTCACCTACAGCCACTGTAGGAAATGTAGTGCTTTCCAGCAACTGCGCACATCCGTACCCTACATCCCACAGCCAGGTATGAACATCTCTGCAGAACACGCCGTCAGTTTGGTGCCCTCACAAGGAGCATTCCCAGCTGATAGATCACTGCCCTAATAGCTAAGGCAAATGGATGATTATTCATTCTCCAATTCCAAGCACGCCTCAGGTCTTAAGGCTGTCTTATTTAAGGTTGTGTGTCAAGACGAAGGCTGTGTTAGACACTCTAGGTGGGTACAGCGCCTAAAACAACAGAGCTGCAATTTCTGATGGGATTTAGGTGTTACTACACTATAAATAATAAATAGCAATTTTAACAGAGACATTTATAGAAATATATACCCAGATATATATACTTTACTTCCTCTAACATTATTTATTCACTGTGATCAGGCAGTGAACTCAGCAATGAAAAACACAATTAGATATGCCGTGTATTTTGCCAAGAATATCAAACAGTGTAATGAGTTTCTTTGTATATATGTGCTATTTTGCTGCTGTTCCTTACTGAATTAAATTACTTGACTCATATTTTTTCGTCAGTTCTTATAGGCAAGGCTAGTGCTTTCACTTTCTGGGTAGCACTTGGATTTTAAGAGTTGGAAGACTCAAATCATGTTTCCGGCATTAGGTATTAAGTGCCCATCTGTGGTTAGGTGCCTGTGGGTTGAAGCAATGTAATTCCTTCTGGTTTTGAATGAAATATCTGTGACTGCCAGCCTGCACTGTGATCTCAAACAGTTATGTCTTCTACAGATGATACAGAAGAGCACCATGCCCATATCTGCTACAGACAAGCAGAGCACTGAAGAACAAACAACATTCACCTACAGCATATACCGTGGTTCCTGCATTTTTGCATTATGTGACAGAATAAACCTGGTCCCCGTGAAGCTGGGAGAGGACTACGCTGCACTGGAGATAGCTCGGTTCAGGAATGGCTGCAGCTTTGAGCAGGCTCTCCCCTCCTGTCTAGTGTTTGAAGACTGAAGTGAAAATAAATGCAGGTCAGTGAGTCAGGTGCTTGAATTTCTTCGTTAACCAGTTATGGGGATGCCCATACGTAGCTGCTTCACCTTTCAGACTTTACATGTTAAAAATGCAGAAGAACTTGCCTTCCACGTTAGGGGTGGTGTAGATGCAACCGTGAAGGTGATATATCTGCCCTTCACAGCACCCTCTGACAGCAGGAGACACCTTACAGCGTGGCTACCTCTTACTCTGTGGAACCATGAGACAGAAGGACATTAGTGCTGTACGTCCCAATTTTGGACATGAGGTTTTCTTTTGAAATTTTGTTATAATCCTCCAGCCTCAGGAGAGGATGGGTAGCCTATCCTGTGGATGCCTGTGCTCAAACACCGCCTAGGCTGCTTTTATGGTATCCTTTGTGCAGGCACCAAACTCACTCCTGCATCATGTTGAGTGCCTCCTTGGAGGTGCTGATAGCTCCCTTGCTTCACTGTCTGCAATGGGAGGAAAACGGTGCAGCCGAATGTTTATGGTGCCATAAAAGCCAACAACAGTAATGAGGTGGTGACATGAGCAATGCAATATCTGCACAGCTCCCAGGCTGTGCCTCTGTTCAGCTGATCCATCATCACTGCCTCTCTGACATGGCACTCCCCCAACTCTCTGGAAGGAAATCCTCCACGATCATTTTATTAATAAGGAACCAAGTACCAGCTTAGAGATGAAGGTGCTAATTGTGGCACATCAGCAGCCAGAAGAAACAATTCCTCTAGGATCACACACATTAGTCTCCCGTGGCTGCCGGTCAGAGTGAGAAGCATTCCCTTAGTTGTGCTGACAGCTGCTAATAAGACAGCAAAACACTCTGCAAGTGTGACCGTTAATGCTGCCAGCCGGGAAGCTGGGGATCACATCCCTGGCAGATCTCAGTCTCCAACATTTGCTTGTTGGATAAGCATGAGGGGTTATACTGGAGTCCCTTGCAAGCAGGAAAAGGGATAAAATGGCTTTCCATGCATGAATTGCTACACTGGTGAAAGGAAGGCTTAGTTAAGCAGCACAGCTCTGAATGGGTCATACTTTCTGGCCCAAAGCAACTCTGTGATGCTATCTTGAGGTCTATTGACACTGCTGTTGAAGATAAAAGGTAAGGAGTAGCCGTCGCTATTTTTATGATCAGGTTGTTGGAACAAGGATGCGCCTCAGCTGGGTACCTCAGTAGTGAATATTTTCAGGGAAAGAGCTCTGCCCACTTGTGTTTACATCCTGCCCTCGCCAACTGGCATCTGAACATCACAGATGTGGTGCTTGGAAAGGATTTCTGGAGGTTTCTAGTCCAATCTCCCATTTGGCTGTTGGACTATTGCCAGTACTAGATCAAGGCAGCCAAGGCTGGAAGCCCCTGGGAACAGCAGTGGTACAGCCCCTCTGGTGACCTGCTCAGTGCCACACTACCCTCCTAGTGAAGATGTTTCCCCTGACGCCCAATATAAATATCCTATGCTACAACTGGTGGCTGTAGCACACTTACAAAGAAGTAACCAAAGAAAGCTGATGTGGTCGCCCAGCTGCGCATGTGTATTTACCTGAAGCTAAGGACCTCAGACCCAGTTCCCAGGTACTCAGCCCTGCACCTCCAGTGCTTCCACATTCACAGCAATCCTTAGAAAGGTAACCCTGTATGCTGGCAGGAATTTGTGCCTCAGAAAACATCGGTTTCCAATTCTATCCAAATTTCATTAACCTTTCTAGGGACAAATACACATCCCAGGGCCTGCGATTGTTTCTTAAACTCACAACAATATTTAGGGCTGTGTCAGTGCTTTTCCAAGCTCTACCAGCAAAACTGAAACCGTGCCTAATCCCTTCCTTTGCAAAATTTCCAGTTAGCAATATTCTGTCACAAGGAGCCGGTATTAAGTGAGGAAAAAGCCCAGACTGCTATGCCAGGTGCCGAGGCGCATTATAGATGCAACAATAGTTCAGCCACAGTGTGCACAAATACAGCTACACGTCTGGCTGGAATCAAACCACATTCCTTCCCTAAGCTGGCAGCTTACCTCTGTCTCCTTCTACAAGACCCTGACTGACCTCAATACCAAACAAGCCCCCATCCCATCTCCATCTTCGGCTCTATCCAGCTGTTATTTTGAGACCCAAAGAGGCTGTCTTGTGAATTAGAGCCTCCAAAAAGAAGAGAAGCTTGCTGCATCAGTCGAATTCCTACACCTTTCTTTTTCTAAGTTGTAGCTGGGCAAACATCCATAGAGTTCAGTAGCTACACAGCAAAAAGAAACAGGGAAGAAAAAAAGGAAATTAAAAAGAAAAGTTATGAATTAAAATTATGAAATGGAGAATAAAGGGTAAAGTCTGTGGAAGTAGGAAAGGGAATAGGAATAAAGAGGGAAGGTGAGGGGACAAGGAGAAACGTTGAGAAAAGCGGCACATAGTCTCTGCCTGGAGAGTTACCATAGATTTAGTTTTCACTATTAAAAAAAACAGAATCAATGGCTGGCCCCAAGCCTCACGCTGGCAGCCTCTGCTATTCTGATCTCAGGACCAGCATCTGTCAGCAATTTTCAAGAGGAACCATTAGAAATCACAACGTTTAACAGTTTGTCTTGGCCCCCTGGAATTTTACCACCCCCATCAGCTACTGAAAAAAAAAAAGCAGGGGGTTGGAAGGTGGAGAGGGGAGGAGGGTGGAAGAGAAGAAGGAAGAGAAAACAAAATGGTACTTGTAAGATTTAATGTGTGCCTCCCCCTTTTCCTCTGCTTATATGCCACATCCGCAAAGGTGATATATAGATGGTGGTTTTGGCCTCATTCCTACGTGCTCTAACAACACGGATGCTGGTTTAGAGGAGAGCCCTGGGCTGGCTGGAAATTCCCCGTGAGCAGGCTCCAGGCATCTCTGCTGGGGAGCCTTCCTGGAAGCAGAACAGACTCGGAGATTTACAGCACTTTGCAAAGCAAATTGTTCCTGACACTCCTGACACAAGAGTGACTTCTGGGCATCTCACATATAAATCCAACAGAAAGAGAGATGTAGCATTTCCCAGAAGTGGTTCAGTCACTTGGCTACCACCGGACAATTTATTCCATCTGTTCTTCTATCCACATCTCTAAATAGCGAACCACAAAAGGCCGTATGGGGAGTGGGGAAAGGGAAGAGCAGTTTCTCAGAGCATCTTGGCAAGCCTGGCTGTGTGCAGTGCTTGGTGGTCAGCTCTGGAGGGGACACCCGACATTCACAATAAAGAGGTTTTAAAATAAAATGTTCAAAGGGCTGGTTCTGCTTGGCACCAATGAAACTGGTGAAACAAAACTGAATGAAGGAAAACAAATCATTGCAGTGAGGTTTGAATACCTTTTCTACAGTGCCAATAGCATGAATCAAAACCACTGTGCTGAAGGAGAGACGTGGCAGCTGAACGATGGGCTGTCGCAGTGGTAAGGAGCGCTGTGCCGAGCAACTTAAAAGGACCAGAATCCGGTGTCTCGTCCACTTTTCTCTAAGTGTTGCCTAATTTCAGCCCCAAAGCACCAAGTGCTACAGGGATTTAAAAATATACTGAAGACTGAGCAGGATTTCAGGTCCGGATCTGTCTCAACTTCTACATGAGCTCCGTATAAGTTGTATACATCCAGCAGGAGATCTGTGTGTGTCCATCAGGTTCATGCAGTATGAACGTCACACTTTGGTTCTTCTCTTAAGTATACAGTGTAGCTAGGAAGCATTTCCCCATTTCCCTGGTGCACCTTCTGCTTTATACAGGACTCATCCTTTCTCTGCACTGCTGGAGGCAGGCTGTGCAGGGGATACACCAGTAATTCTGGCCTCGTTCACATCCTGAGATGTCCATTTTATCTAGCCTATAACCAGAGCTGGAAGGAGAATGGGTTGTTGTTTTTTTACTCTAAGTCAGATTATTAGGAAGGGAGTACCGGGGGTGTTTTACTTTCTTCAGTGACACAGGACATAACCAAACCTTGGGGCTACATAGAGGTTTTACCTGACAAATCCCCTGAAGCATTAGGGCCCTTGTCCTTACTCCCTTGTGCTCTCTCTGATGCCCTGGTCTCGTTATGACTATTGGTCTTTAACTATGTGGCTTTGGGAGATATTTTGTGGTTTATAAAGACTTAAAGACTAATCAGTCCTTGCCAGTCTGTGCCTTGCCTGACTATGGAAAGAGCAGACTTGTAAGAGTTAAGCTGAGCCTACAACATTAGCTGTGAACAGCAGAGAATCTGGATTTTGACTTGCTGTCCCCAGAGATCAGGGAACTTTACCTTGAGTTTCTGTCCCTCTCTAGAATGAAATGCATTTGCTCACAGACCCCTGACTTTGCAGTGATATTTTGCTACAAGATGGCTAGAGTTAAATACAGAGATTTGAAAAGTTGCTTCTGGGCAGAAGGCCACATTATCAAGGTAATAATTTGATTTACTGCACAGAGCGTCTTACTGCAGGTGTCAGACCAACGCCAGGATCCCTGTCTAGCATCTCTCTTGACCTCAGAAGAGGTGAACAGCTTGATCAGCTAGATGGGCAGATTGAGCAAGAAGTGAAGGAAAGACTCAGGGGAGAGATGTCTCCCAGCCTATGCTTAGTTTACAGTGACTTAAAAGCCATCCAAACAGAAATGCCAAATGAGTTTTAAAACCATCCAAACAGAGAAGAGCTAAATGACTTTTTCAGATCCCTTGGACACTTGAATCCTGTGCAAACACAATGTGACTCGCAACATTTCATAGCCTGCATTCCAGCAACACCATACAATAAAATGAAGTTTATATAATGTTTTTCACACCAGGGATAGGGTGACAGACAAGGGACATGGGTGGATGAGTTTAACAAGACTAATACTAAACAGTCGGCCCGGTATTAGCTATCAGATCTTGATTTGTCTACACATGACATTTGGAGTCTAGCCAAGTTTTAGAAAAATAGCTATGGTGAGCTAAACTAAGCTTGGCTACCTTTAACCTTGGACTAGATTACCACACAGAGAAGAGTGGAAGCAGTAGGTATCCGCCTGTTTTAGATTACTGAATAGCTAACTCCCTATTTTATACATTTGGATCATATTTGAAAGATTCCACCAAGTTTTATTACTTGGTTCTATCTCTATTTTCTTAGTCAATTAGCTAAATGACTTGTCTTTAATAAATTTTTGGCATTTTTTTTTTTCACAGAAAGAAAAAATGTTTCCTGGTTAATATACATGATTCAGGATTTTAGAAAGGAACAGAGAAATCTTAGCATCTGTTTTCACATTGCCTTGACAGGGACAGACCTCAATTAAGTATCTTATTAAAAGTGTCTCCTCCTGCACTATATCAAGGCTTGGTGCTTTTGCTGGAAGTTTAAAAAGTGCACACATGCTAACTGCAGACTTGTATTCCAAAGGTGACGGAGCTGTCAATAAAGCAAATAGTTGCAAAGGAGATGGATCACGGAAACTAAAAGATTGTGGCAGCTTGGCTAGTATCTGGGAACACTTTCGATCCAAGTATATTTGGACGTTTACTGAGGAAGTTATCTAGTACAAAATATTCTCAAAATGAGAGCCAACAACTTTTAAATTCATTTGATGCTTTTTCCATGTTTAATTTGCCATTAGCTGCCTCACTTTATTGATGGTGCTGTTTTAGTTGTTCTTCCCACTGCTACAGTTAGAATAGTTTAAGTTACCTTTGACAATCAATCAGCCTATTTAGACACATGGAAAATCCAAGAATTAAAAAATGTAAATTATAAAAAATTCATCTTGAGTTTTCCATCATCATTTTGGCTCCTCAGAAGTGTTTGAAAACATTTGCAAAAGATTTATATAAACAGAGAGCTTGTTTTTCTAGACCAAATCCCTGCACCTGCTACAGTCGTTCCACTGATTGCCCTTGACCCTGACCCTCAGCCACCACGAACCAGCTTGCACTAAGGAAGTCAAGTAAAGCAACACTGCTTTACACCAGGCAAAGACTCGTCCTTTGTGATGGTGAACATCAGGTATAAGTATATACGTGCTATTTCACTGCTCGTGATGACATCGTGTCCTTCCTGTACAAATTCTTGTTTGTTCAGATTGTTTATACACCATAAATGCCTTCTCTGTCAGAGGTATGCAATACCTGAAGCGTTTACAGTTTCTTACCATGCATAAACATCTCTCCCCCTTTGGAGCTGTAAACGTTTGATACCTTCCAGCAACTCATCTCTGTAATCAACTCCGAGGAGAACGTTTCTGGATAACGCTGTCATATTTCCAAAAGCAGAACAAGTGATTCAGAGCAGTAGATAAGTCACTCTGGAAGTCTAAGCGTGTCTTGATTTCAACACAGCAATGCGTACCAGCGCGAGCCCAGGGATTAAGTGACTACATTCCGTTTTCCTTGCTGGGAACAACCGAGCAATTTCTTTGGGATTTCTTTAACTTCCCTTCCTCAGAACTGCTTACTGAAAATTTTCTTGTGAATCATATCTTTTTCTGGTTCTGTAAGTTTGAAACAGAGACCTTAAAGAACAGAAACAAACTTCAACCAGAAGTCAGCAGATAGAAGATGTATTTTCACATATGTGCTGAGTCACTGAAAGGAGTCCAGGAAAAGCAGATGTATCTCTCTTCATGAGCATTCAAGTAAGTCATAACCATGCTCCAGAACAAAGAGAGTGCTCCACATGGCTGGATCTGATGCCTCCTGAGGTTTTGACCTCCCAGTATCACTCAGACCAAACATTCATTTGAACTTATGGAAATTAAGCGCCAGAGTATCACCAGAATTCAGGGGAGTTGCTTAAGTCTAGTTGGTTAAGAAATGGGATACTTCTATCCCATTTAAACTCCTATGAATTCCTGGCTGTCTAAGGTAATCTGTTTGATCACTGCTTCAAACTGTGTGTACTGCTAAAGCTTTCAAAGAGCATATTCCATCTTCCACCCCAGAGATAAATGAATTGTGGTGGGAAGATCCTCTTTCTTCACGTATCAGGTAGAGGAGGATGAAAAGATCAGGGCAGGCACTAGCACCTTTGGGACGGCTGGGTAAGGAGACAGCAACTTGCTCTTCACCCGCAAAATGTGTGCGGCAGTGGCAGTTGTTTGGCATGTCTCAGTCCTGCTTCAACACTGTGTTTTAGCCATGTGGGAGAACTAAGGCAAAGCGAGTTCAAGGTGTGAGTGCTCTTTTCTGCCACTCATCAGTTTGTGAATGGTGCCAGTACCAGCAGTGGCCTTGAGGGAGAGATTTTGGCATATATCCACCAAAAACTAGCTCAGAAAGGATGTCCCCACATTACCAAAAACAGCTGGAGCACTAACGGCTATCTGCTCCTCACGGCTGGCTCCAGCAGCTGGTCACCAAACCAGCCTGGTCAAATCCTTCCTGATCCACCTCAGTGCAGAGCCAGCTGTGAGCCGTTGGCTCAAGTGGTCCAAAGCGCAGCAGGAGATTCCAGGGGCCACTGCAAATCTTCCGCGGTAGGGGCAGCATCCTGTGGATACATCATTAGATGCAAATGAGGAGTGTACTGCAGACACAACGTTCTCAGGTATTTCCAACAGTTTTGCAAGTGGTTTGTAATCATTCTGACAAGAAGTAACAGGGTGAGATATCAAGAATGGTCAATGGCTGAGACTCTATGGTAAGGGTGCTTGCATGCTTTCATTTATGATAAAAGATGAAAGCTGCTGCTGATCAAAATTTCCAGGCAACAAAGTTTGTGAAAGTGGCATAGGGCCACAGTGCAAGGCACATCACATGGGAATTTAGCCATATTCCACAGAGATGTTTTGACAGGGACATCTCATCCAAGGCCAAGCTTGGCACAGTAGAACATCAGTGGTGACAGGCAAAGGCTGCAGAGTCCATGAAGAAGCCTCAAGATCACCATGTGGCCCTTAAGGATCTTTCAGAAGGTTTTTTGAATAAGGAATATGAAAATACTCTCGTCTGTATAGACATGTCTGTACATAGGTATCGTCATTGTGTGGTTAACATAGGTGAGCAGTACCAAGGTTATTAAAATTTGGTAAAAAAGAGTTACCCTGACAAGCAGCTTATGCATTCCCATTCATGTGTTGCTGAGAGAACTGGAGGCATTTTCTGGAGGTCTCTACCCTGCAGCCAGCTGGTGCTCCTGGATTCCTTCGCTACAGGCCTTAATGCTGCTGCACAGGTACAACTAAATACCATAGTTAGGCTGAAGTCTCACTGAACACCCGCCAGTCACAGCATTGCATCAGGCGACATTTGGAAAAAATGCCTTTTAGGTGGCATGGCTTTGCAGTGCCCTACCCTTACATCTCTCTTATGGATGCAACTACTTCTGCAAGTGTGGTGAATCACCAAGTGACATCTCTAAAATGATTTTATAATTTGCCTAAAACATTACGTAAGAGGAAAGAAAGCGTCAGGGCACTCTGAACCACAGTTTAAGTTATTCCTTCTCCCTGGAGATGATGGGTCAGATTCTGTCTCCCAGACTGGTGTAAAATCCTGCACTTCATGGCAGTTACTACCTTGCTCTCCTCAAAAACACAGTGGGGTCCTCCGTACGGCAGAGACTTGCAGTGTGCATGAAAGCATAAGCAGAGCCAGCAAGGGAGAGAGGGCAGTGCAGTAAAGCAGCACCTCTCTGCTCGTGGGACCAGTCCCATGCTCAGTAGCACAGTCTGTACCATGCAGTTCTCTTAGTCCTACCCTTCAATGTACAATGGTCTCATCCTGTGGTCTCTCTTCATTAAGCTTTCTTAAAACATACCAGCTGAAAAAGCCATTTTGCACAAAGACCTTGTAAAACTCATCTCCTTTTGCCTCCTTCCCTGCAAACCCCATGAAACTGCCTATCCCCTCATCACTAGGAAAGCAAGCTGCTGCAGAAATAGAAACACTGCGTCATAAACCCAGCTGATGCCAATTAATATAAACCCACTGACTTTTATGGAGCTGCACTAACTTACAGCAGCTGAGGGTGCAATTGACATTCAGCAAATTACATCCATTTTTAACAGAGTATCTGGCCTTTAACCTAAGGGTGGTCCAAAGAGATTGCAAAAGCTCTATTTAGAAGCCAGGCATGGGTGATACTATAATGCAATTATTCCCAGCAAAGAGGGGTCTTCTGCATGAGGAGCAGGGGCCAAGAGCTCCTTGGCTGTGGGAGACTGCGTGGAAAAAAATTTCTTTTCCTACTCCATTGTGGGTGGCAGAAGCACACTTGTTAGATCTGAAGTAACCTGAGGTTTGAAAAATGTTGAAATTTGCACTTTTATGTGTCTGCTATGAGATCACCAGAGACTGAGGATTTGCAGACAATGAAACCGTCACATATCTGCTCCTGTAGGAAAGTCTCCCTGGGAAGATCCAGCAAGGAGGGGGAGAGGCAAAGGCCGCTCTGCAGCCTGTGGTTTGGGAGCTTCCCCTGACACAGCAGCTGTGTCACCTGATAGTCCATGTGTTTCACGTTACCAGTTTTCACTGCTACATAACGGTGGTATAAAAAGCAGAGCAAGCAAATAATAAGAAAAAAATCACATCCCATTGGTACAATACTTGTGCTCTATTTTAACTCAATGAGCAGCTCTTCAGTACCAGGACACAGGGTCTCCTGTGCTGTGGCATTTTCCTTTTGTCGTGTAAGAAATGAGAGCTTTTTTCTAGGAAGAGCTAAGGACGTCCCCTGGCTTGGGACACAACACCTATAAAAAGGATCCATTAGAAATCCTTCAGCACTGGCAGCATGACTACACATTGCTGTCTGCAGGAGGAAAACAGGGACACGTCTTAACTTGTGTTACTCAGCAAAAAAAACAATTCAACATAATTCTGAAATCACATGCACCAGGTGGTTAAAAGGAAAATTCAGTTAACAGAGGAATGTTCTTGGAGTTTGCTAAAATGTGAGAAAATCTTTCTAATCAAAGTATTTTAATTGTGTTTCAATACTATTTTATTTCAAACCTAAACTAATCACTATACGCTTTGCTTTCTGAACCAAAACAAAAAACTGAACACACTGTAGTCACTTTTAATATCAGTTTTGAGGGTAAACAGCACTGATTGATGACCCACAAACCATGAGCAAAAATGAACAAGTCTCTCCTTTTATTGGGAGAATAACCAAAAAGTTGCTGTACGGGATGTGCTTAAGCTCTTCTCCTGATACGACTTTTGAGCACTCCATTTCTCCACAGTCACCTCCGGCCCACCATCCATCCAAACATTTACTATATTGTGGTGTCTAAAAGCATAGATATGAATAGTGAAATTCTTATTATTTAAAAGGAGGTTGTGATTTCCCTGTTGTGGTCACAAAGATAAGCATCTCTAAGAAAATACTTGGAGCTCTAGCTTCAGACTTGGGTCTGAACTGAATGAACTGGGAGTGCAGAGAGGTCCTGGCCAAAATCAACCAAGACAAGGAGGAGGGAAAGAATGTAAGAGTCTGGAAAAGTTTAGCTGGATGGAGCTTAGAGTCCAGAAAGTGCTGGGGATACAAAGACTGGAATCATTTATACTTCAGAGACATGACAGTTAAACCTTCAGTTTTACCATTTAAAGCCTTTTTGCCCACTTCATGACAAGCATTAGCGCTAAACAAGTCTAAATGAACCATCTCATTTTGAAACTGCTCTAAGAGTGCATCCCACACCAGTTCCCAGACTTTGAGTTCTCTGTTTCTGAGAACTGCCCACCATACTTTGAGCCACAGCAGCACAGGAAAAGAGGAAGGACACTGCCTTGTCAGCATACCCTCACTTCTGAGATGCTGCCAGCAGCTACACACAGCATTTCTTGGAAGCAGGGAATGCCGCAGCACAACTGCGTGTACCCAAGACTGTTATTAAAGGAATCCACCAGCACCCTGCTGGCAGCTAGGAACACAAACCAAAAATCACAGGCTTTAATTTGGATCGGAGTGGTTTGATGAAACATGAAAACCAACTGATTGCTGCAGAGGTGGAAGCTAAAGATAGATCTGACCAAACTGACAAAATCAGCAGCGTGCTGGGTTAGACAGCCTGGCGGTGTGGAGAAGGGTGTAATGATGGGGGAACGTCTTTCCAAAGAGAGACATCATGGGAAATAGGACAGGAGAACAGTTGTATGGGAGCCCTCAATCCCTTCAGGTCTGCCTCTCTCAGAAGTCCCATATTCCATCAGCCTCTAAGAAAAACTTTCTGTAAAATGCTTTGCACTTTGGCACTGAAGGATCTCATAACACCACTGGTTCCAGACGGACTGGCTTTAGAGAGCCGCAGTCCTTCTGAAAGGGAGTTTCAGGAGCAAGTCCTTCCCAGGAAAGAAGTGGAAGAGGGAAGTGGAAAAAGTTTCCTACAGAAGGACTAAAATAGACTAAAAGAGTAAGTCTTACTGTAAAAGAGAATGGAAAGGAAAATCTGCAAGTCAATGAGAGAATTCACACGTATAAATAGACAAAGGCAGATGTTAATGAGTCATTGCTCACTCAGAGAAATAAGCCATGTGCCTTTTCTTTGAGTCACTGGCACATCCTCCGGCAGCAGCAGCGACCTCATTTTTAACAATTAATTACTCATATAGTCTTCCAGCTGTTTAAAAGCTCTGTGAAGGATGGAATAACATGACATCATCTCTCATCCATGCTATTCCCTACCTGAAACGCACACTGGTTGCTGGGAGGATTAGCTCTTGTGTATGAGCAGGAAGAAACAGAGCCTGTAAGAGGGCAGGTGTTGGGCTCACAAGCAGACAAAGATTCCCCCACTTGCAGTCCTTACTGGGTGCTCTGGGAGTGTAGCTCTTTAGGCTCAGTACAGACCCTACAACATTCATCAATCATTAGCAAAAAAATGCCTAGGCTAGAAAAACCTCAAAAGAAGTGTGAAGTTATTGCCAGCTCCACCGTAAAATACCAGCTCCTCACTTTAAGTCTACTGCAAGAGTTCACAATACAGCTATGAGAAATGTGTCTCTCAGTGGTATGCAAACAGGCATCCAGAGGTGCTCTGGCATCCACATGTGAAGCTAAAGGGATGACATAACAGGGGAGGAGAGAAGCATTAGGAGATAACATGAAACTTCACAGAGTGCTTACCAACTTCCAGGCGTGGTGGTCTGGCCTAACAGTTTAGTGCTAAGCCCTTAATCTATAGGCTGAAGTTTTGCATCTGTAGAGTGTTTTTTGGGGCTTTTAATTTTTGCAGACTATTTCAGGCTGCAGGATAAGTTATGTATAGCTTGTGGAGCATGGAACACACTGTATATAGTGCCGAATAAGCAGGCATTTAAAGAACGCATCTAGGAGAAGTAACTTATTGAAATCATATGTTATTTTTAGATTACATATTTCCAGGCCAGCTTCATTGGCTCCACTCCCTTATTTTTTGGTCTGGTTATCACAGGCTATCTCAAGGTTCCTCCATCTGCCAAGATTTCTGCGTGAGTGTTCCCTCAATGGCTTGCTATAAAGGACAGTCAGTCCTAGGGCATCTTTGGACTACAGCCATGGATTTAACCTCAAACCAATGTAATTTTTCTTTCAATGCTTTTTTTCTACCCTGCAATCATGCTTAGCTTCTTTCCCAGGACCTTGATGCAGTGATGCCCGAGAGAAGAGCAATTTCTGATTCACAAGGGCAGGCGGTGGCAGTGGTACCTACTAGCTCTCGTACTGCCATCATCCCAGACTGTAGGAAAGAGGCACTAAAAGTTAAGTCAGAACCAGGATCAAGTTCTGAACACAGATCCCCAGTTTAGGACTGTCTCCATCCCAGAAGTCACTCCAATGCTTGTGAGAAATGAGCAGTGCATGTCATAGGGAATTAGGATGGGAGACAGAATTGTTTTGTTATTGATTTCATATTGATTTTAAGAATAAATAGCTATGAGAGAGAGACAAACCTTGTTTTGTTGCTACTACATGAGTTGGACATGTGCTTTGGAAATGAGAGGGCTTCAATCTCAAGGCTTGCTGAAATAAAGCATTTCTGGCATGGATTGATCGATGTTGCTTTGTAGAGTGAAGCAGTAACGGCTCCTTACAATCATACAGTAAGCTCTGCTTAAGGAGAAGAAATACTGGGAGAAGAAAAGGTGACTTTTAAAAGTGAAATGGGAAGTATAGTAGAATAAAAGTTATTAATTGCTTCTTACTCACTTTCAATCTGTCTAGCCATCCAAAACCAGATATGGCTCTCAAACACATTACCCAGAAGACTCTTAAAAAAAGAGGTGATTATAATGTATTCTTTTGTTCCATAACCTGAAACCCAGTTATAAATGTAGGAATACTGCTGCCTGCCTAGCAGGCAGGATGAAGGTCGCTTGTCGGGCATCTTGGGCAAAGATGTTATTTGGACACTTAGGGCAGAATGCAATGTTACGATTACTCTTTCAGAAAAGGGTGTATCTAAGGTGAGGTAGAAATTTAAAGGGAAGATCTGGATCCTCTGTGAAAGACTCTAGAAGAAGAAAACATGAGACAGAAGTTGGGCAAAATCCGTTCTTTCCATCTCAGAACTGCGCCCAAATTAGTTCTGGCATTTACACTATATGAACAATTTAACCCAGAGAAAAGGGTCTTCTCCCAACAGACTCAAAACCAATTCACTGTCTTTGCCTGAAAGAATGTTAGCACTTAGTTACTCCCTCCTGCAAACTGACAAACATCAGCCCAGACTTGCGATTGCTTTCACACTTCAGCCAACTGCCATGGAGAAAGGGTTGGAAGATCATAAATATTGGCTGACAAAATAATGGAATGGATTCAAGCTCCTACGCAAAGGAACGTGTTGGGTAATATCTCCCTGTGACTTGGTTCTGACTAGAAATCAGTTTTATTCTGATTATTCCAACTATTCACATCCTTGGTACTGAAGAAAACAGAATAGGTTAGAAATCCTGCAAATAATCAAAAGGCAAACAACTCCCAAGGTCTCTGGGGGATCAGACACATTTGCCCAGTCAGTTTGCTCAGAATTTATAGACTCAGCCTTTGTAGGCTCTACAGCTGACTAAATGTGGGCATTCACTGTGTTCAGCAGGAGCCAGAAACTCAGTTAAGACCAAGCCTTGCTGTAGTAGATATAACATATAACAGTTGCGACAGTCAAATACCTGCATGTAAACATCTAACAATCTAAACATGAAAAAGGGGGGGGGGGGGGGAGACAAAAGAAAGGGTGGAGGAAGGAATGAAAGACAAATGAAGTGGAGATACAAACAGTTTCCTCAAAGGTAGAAAGGATAGGAGCTTTAGTTAGGTCTTCACCCCAAGTCTACCCTACCTCCATTCTCACGAAGTACAATTTTGCATGGAAAGATGGAGATGAAACTATGTGACCCATACAACAAAGCCTCGTATAGGTCATCAGTTAGCCTTAGTAAACTGAAACCAGAAAGCATTGTACCAGACCACATCATCTTCTAAATTAAATCAGCATCCAGAATTTACTTGTGAAGTTGGATAGTTTGAACATCGAAATATAATCATAAGCAAACTAGAAAGGCTTTGCCTGTAAATGTGGTTGGAATACCTGGTTATAAAAGCAGCTGTGCAAACATCATAACTGATTTGGAAATCAGTATGTGCTTGTTAAACTAGTCTCTGGAGACAAAATTCTCCATTACAGTATTATCTCTAACAAATATGCATTGTTTGTGGAAGGAGGAGATTGCAGGAGGGACAAGTAGTAAGACACAATTTTCACTTCTAGGTAACTGCACAGACTATGTGTTTGAAGACAATTTATTTGCTAAACAAGAACAAGCCAAAGGTCTATGATGTGGTCAAATACCTTAGTAACAGTCTCAGAAAAACACGTTATTTTTTGTTAATTGCTGCAGAAGAGGTTACCTCTAGGCCAGCATGGAACTAAGCCTCCTGGGCTGGGCAATCTTTTATTAATACCTAGTGATCTATCCCTTCTGCAAACAGGCAGAGCTTTTGGTCTCCAGGACTAGTGTGGTACCATTAAGGTTATCTGGGTGCAAAGCCAACAAAATACTTTCCTGGATTTGCCGCTGTCTTTGAACAAGGGAGTGTCTGAGGCTACTAAGTGGTGAACCGCAGATGGGGCTGAAAGCAATGGTTGTCATCTCTCGTCTGCCCACAATTTAATCGCTATTGTAGTTACAGCAGATCTGTAGCAAATGTGAGTTTGATTTAAGGTTATCAGTGAGACAATCAACCACAGTAACTGGTAAGTTATTAAACAGATTAATTGCTTCATTGTTAGAAAAATGTACAACAGTTTTAGTCTGATCTCACCTCACTGTGATTTCTGTTGACTGGTAGATGTATATCCAACAATAAAGAGGTTCCCTGAAGAAGTCTTCAGGCTCTGCTGTCCCACCCTTCAAGTGGTTTCCTTCCAATCAGTTTCCATGGCCACCACTGTCTATTAAAATAACTGACTGATCATTGCTTTCCCAGACAGGAGTCAAGACTCCAGGAGAGCCAGACACTAAAGAAAGACGTGGGTTAATCATTGATTTAGAGGCCCAGGATTAAAAAAAATCCAAGGAACAGACAGCAAAGTAACATGAGAGTATTACTGTAGAGGTAAGCATTGTGGCTGGCATTAGATATATGGAAGTAGACATTTCAAGACACAAAACCATAGTCAGTATTTTTACCTTTCTGCCTGTTTTTTTTTGTTTGTTTTGATATCCAAAGTCTGCAAACTGAATACTGAGATGACTCATAGTGCCCCTTGCTGGTTAAGAATAAGACAGAAAACTTGAAGAAGCTTATTTATATGCCACTTGAAAGTGGACACTTAAGTGAGTATTAGTTCAGTATTCTGAGAATAGTCTTAAAGAGGATGACCAACCCAACCCCTTCAGTACATACAGTCCTTCCTCAGGAAGCCTCAGTCTTACTTTGTTCTACTGACAGCTTTGCAGAAGAAGGAATATTTGGGATACATTGGTAATACTTGAAGCAAAAACTGCAGATCTGGCTTCTTACAACAGCTGTAACTGAGCACTGTGAATAAGAATAGTCTTTTTAAGCCATCTTAAAAAAATAGCCTTCTCAGCTCATCTGCATATGGTTTCTGTGTCCTACATTTAGCTCAAAAGATTAAAGCATGAGAACATAGACAACATGCCAAGGCAGTTATGACAAGTTTTATAGGGACCTTTCTTATCCATAATCCTTGGAATATAAAGGGAGTTACTTCTCCTCCCTTTAACAATCTTCTGGCTGACTGGGTATCTAGACAACCTTTCTAGAGCAAGATCTTGAAACTACTACATTGGGAATGAGCAAAACACCTCATCTGACAAAGTTTCTGGACTTCAACAACTCGGTGTCATTGTGAATTTTCTCAGTGGCACTTGAAGGCTTCGCTGTCCTCAGTGAAACATTTCCATCTCTCCTTAAGGCATTTGGTGCTCGGAACCATTTGTACACGTAGCCAAGAAAACAGAGAACTGCAAAAGCTGATATACACTGGCCTTTGCTTTTCTGTCTAACTGGGAAGATGATTAAAGGTCTAGTAAATGTCTCCAGAGCCCTGCCTCTCTAAGCATTGATGAACCCTGCCCCAAAAAAGGAAAGTTTCTCATTTCTCCTGGCAAGGAAAAACTGCAAGTGGGGGTCTCTTGAAGCTTTTTCAAGGAGCATGGAGGAAAATGCATACAGTCTGCAGAACAGTAGCCACAAGGCAAAGGTGCCAAGGCAAAGGTCTCTGGAGTGCAGGGCAAACACAGAGCAGGACAGCAGAGGCTATAACAAGCCTTCTTGTGTGTTGATATCAGAGGTGACCACCCCGTATCCCTTCTATGGTTCTATCCCTTAAGAAGCAGACAGATTAGGAAGAAGTAGTGTATTTCTAACAAAGACATGCGGGAAGAACACCGACATTAAGGAGGCAGATAAGAGATTCAGACATCTTTCCTCCCTTTTTCTCAGCAACTCCTACCAAAAAGATGCATCACTCTAATTCCTATGCTTAACCAGGTTACCTCCTCAAAGCTCCTGACTTTCTTCTAGCTCTGCCATGACCACACACCATCCCTCCCTACTCCAGGTTACTTCATTTGGGTAAAAAAAAAAAAAAAAGCAGACGTGTCCTGCAGTGAATTAGTGCTGTATAACAATAGAAACTTTAAGACTCCTACTTCATTTCTAGGAAGACACACATGCTATGTGAGGAAGGATTTGCTGGAAAAGAAAAGATGACCTCATAGCTCTGGCAGTTGGATACACAGACTGGATATCAGCTTCTAGCACCAAGTACCCCACCATGCTAAGCTAAGTCATTTCAGCCAGGTGGCCACTTATTCTGTGTTCCTTGTTTGACCTGGGCCCCCAGAGCCTGATGTGCCAAAGCGCTTAGTACTCACAGCTGCAGCTGAACTCAGGGGGAGCTGGGAACAAGTGCTCTATACTGCTAAGTGCTCTGAAAAAAATCAGCCCTTGGGGATCTCTCAATGAGCACCCAAAAGTTAGAGGTTACTTACATCCCGTGTCCCTGTTTCCCCATCAGTCCCACTGTATCTAAGCATAATGGAAATGAGTATGAGTGCTTTGTAAATGCAAAATGCAGTAGTAATAAGCACAACAGGAAGAAACCAAACAAGAAAAGTCAGAATTGAATTGACTATTATCCAGTAAATAAAGCATGAGACTGATCTAAACAATAGGAAGAGCAGTTGCTCATCCTCATCATGACAAGTACTGAGTCACATGGGGAAAAAAGTAGTCATGTTTTCTGAAACTGTAGCATAATGTACATATATAAAGAGACCAAATTCAGGTTACTTAGGAACTATGATTCCGACTTTTCCCAACTGCAGAAAGTTTGGCCTTTGCAACTTCAAATACACTTACATAAAAATAACCCAAAAAATACATGTGGTGGTAGAGGATTTTGCCATTGAAGTTGATGGCTATAGTAGTTACAGCGTAGCCAGATCTCTTAGACAACTCTTAAAGTTTCTGGCTTTAACATTTTACAAAAACAAGGAAATGTGTCTCATCTGGCCCTTGTAGCTTTTAAAAGAAGTTTTTCTTAAAAAAAAAAAAAAGAAAAAAAGCATTTCTTTAGGCATAGCAGAAAGAAGAGAAAGATGCCCATCAGGGGAGCGAGGGTAGCTAAGTGGATTTTAAGCCAGGAGGCTGTGGTTTGTTTCACTGTCTACCACAGATTTCATGTGTGGCCTTCTGAAATCTGGAATATCAAATGCACAAAAGGGATTCAAGTGACAAAGCTTGAGGTGCACTCGGTCTCTGCAGCAGAGATCTGTAGCCCCCAGAACCCCTCTTCTTCTCCACAGCTTAGCTTATTGATCAGCAGTATCACAAGATGGCATTTCTCTCTTTAGGTTTCAGACTGGTAACCATCTTTGGAAAGCCTCTCCATCCAGGACAAGGCAAGGCAAGGAACCCTGTTATGGATGTTTTTGGAGCACAGAGTATGTGATTGTTTCTAGTCCATGCTCAGAGAACTCCAAGATGTAAACCAGCTCAGTGCCATGGCGGGGGGGAGTGTCAAGCCCACATTTCCAATCACTGTAACCTCAGAGTGGAATCAGACTGTAACCTCGGTGGTTAGGACACAGAAGAGCTTAATACAGTCACAGTGAGAAAGGCTATTTTTCTCTCCTCCATTTCTGGTGAATCTGGAACCTAGGCTGACACCTTGTCACACAGTCTATAAAGAGTTGAATGAAATCTGAGGACCCTTAAGCTTTTCAGTGTCTGAAATATGGATCTATAGCAAAACTGAGAGCCAGTACAACCCATGTAGCCACACAATGCATGTTCTCCTGGCATGCCTTCATAATACATTTATATATAATTTTATGTTTAGTAAACTTTGACTAATCACTTGACTTAAGTTACAGCGTTCCACAGATTCATGCACGTCATCTGAAATAACCATCACTAAGAGATAAGGCAATGGCATGAAGACAAGCATACTAATTCTAATTATTTCTGATGATATTCCAATTTAAAATAGATGTTGATACTTAGCCTGCTCTAGTTAGCTTTCCAAGAGCAGAATTCCAAAACACTTCCTTACCAAAATCAGCCCCTCTTACCTCAGATCACTGCATCTCCAGATAACTTCCATGATGTCAGTACAAGACTCCAGGGAACAATTCCTAGATTGGTACTTTCCATTGGAAATACTCCATGTTTTCTCTAAAGATCTAGGGAAAACACATCTTTGCTTTCTTTCTCAAAGTTAAGAAAGCTCATTAAAATATTAAATGAGGCTAGCTCAAGAAGTTTTTTGGTCACATTACTTGCCAATTGTTTTCTTAATTTGTTGCTTTGTGTGCAAAAAGAAAATAAAGTATAAAACCCGAATGTGAACATACTCATTTTCTATGCTGGCAGAGTTATTTTCTCATGCTTGTGACAGCTGAGTGACCTACTTTTATTTGCTCAAGTCTCAGTGCCTCTGTGGTAGGAGGCACCACTGGGATGTTAGTACCATTTAGAAAGGGGTGGTTTTCTGAATGACTAAATTAACCTGGGTTTTTTGTGACCAGCTGTGATTCAGAAGCCAACAAATATTTCAGTTAAAAGCAACTGATAGATGATAGCACAAAGCCTTGGTTCAGAAGATGGATCTAGGAAGGGAAGTAAAGGTGCCACTTGAACCAGGGTCTGCATCACCTTCTTGATTATCCGTTACTGGTAATTTTAAAAACTGACCTTCAAAAAGAGCTACAACTTCACTACAGTAGGAATCGGATCTTCACAGTGGTTGCCAGTGTGAAGTCTTCTACTTGCTGGTTCCAGAGGCTACCCATTTTTAGTCTGAAAGAGAGAAGAATACAGCATTTCAGACATATCCAGCACTACTTTGGAATTAGTTCAAGAAAGGCCAGCCAGCTTAGCTGCCATATTTCTCCCCTCAGACATGTTTGCAGAATCCTTACAGGCCTTAGGCATGTCTCAAGTTACGCTACATCCTGAACTTTGAACATAACGATCATAAGGACAGCCACATCTTTCCACCCTTCAGAGAGAGATAGCAGCACAAAGTGAATATTGACTAATAAGGAGCAAATGGAGATGTAGAAAAAACAACATGATATGGCTAACAAAGAAACTTAGGAAGTAAAAGAATGGGCAAGTCTATCAAGTGGACTCTGTTGTTAGTGGTCACGTCCTGATCTTTTTCATATGTTCTCCTACTTGTACGCAATTTTCTCGCAGCCTTGTGAAGAATTGAAAGACCATTGTCTTTGTTTGCAACATAATTCACTGACTTCCATGGATTTATGCAAGCCATGAATCTGGATCACTGTGTGGAAAACATACTACTTCTCCTGAGTAGATAGATATTAAAAAGGTTGGCAGGAAGGAATCCCCTCTGAAAGGCACTGGAAACATGGTGCATGTAGGAAGAGGATTTTAAACTTGGCAAAATAACCTACAGTAAATGCTTACTTGTGCTAGACTTTATGCAGTTGATTCAGTAAGATAAACAAAAGTTCTTTGGATTGGTTTCCTCATATCTTTAGTTTCATCTCAAGAAGACCAATATGTCTAACAAGAACATGCAACAAACTACATCCCACTCCCCTTGTCTCAAGAAAAATTTCAGGGCTGGCGAAATTCTCTCAGGCTGCAGGTAAATGTTTCTGTAGAAGGCAGACTCTGTTACCACGAATGTCACTGGGAGTGCTACTGCTGACAGAGATTAACATTTGGCTCTTAGTGGTTATCTATCCCTTAGCCTTTTCTGCAGGCTGGACTATTCCTGGTTTATCTAAATTATCCAGACTGAAAATGCCATCCTTGCAAGAGCAGAATCAAGGGCTCTGCTGGTCAGGACCCATAATACAGTGGACTATTTCTTAATCCTATTTTAGGTTTTCATCTTTCATATGTCTATACATCCTCAAAATGTATATGAATTTGTAATGAAGTCTTCTTCCATACTGGGTTTGTGAACTGACATACGGCTCAGCTGCAGCTGTGCATTAAGCAATTGCATCAACTTTAGATGATATCAAAGCCCTTCCTCATGTCAGCCAGTTGCTATGTAATCTGCAAAATGCCAAAAGATCAGGGTCCCCTTAGTCCTCTTGAAATGAATAATCAAAGTGTTACACTTTGATAGCAGTTCATCACTGCCTGTTAACAATTAGGCTGCCTAACAGCTATCCTGTTAGGAACCAGTTTGAGTTCACTGCTTTCCGGCATCACAACTTTTTCAAAGTTTTAAATATAACAAAGAACCTTAAAGAATGTATAACCCAGCTTGTGGTAGCTAAACCCCCACATGGGTGAACACCAGAAGAATGTAATGTAACATCACAAAGGTAATCCTAAAATCCTTTAAGTCTTTCTGCATCTGCAAGCCCCCCACCTAATATTCTGGGAGGGGGAAACAGACACTTGATTTGCTCAGTCACTGCATGCACGCCAAGCAATGCCGGCAAGCACCTAGAAAAGATGGCATGCTTAGATTTTCAGATTGCTGCAAAATTGCAATAGATACCTTTTCAGTGACCCTCATCACCACCAAAGACAAAAAGACAGAAGCTTACTGGGTAGTTTATTGTATGATAAAAGAAAAAAGAGTAGGTACAGCTCAGATAGAAGTACCGAAGCTTTGAAATCCTTTTATGTTTATTTTGGAATAAGAGGTGAAAACTTCAGCCGTTCAGGTGAAATACAAATAGGCTGTTAAAATTTGTCTTGTAACATAATCCATTGCTAAAGAGAGAGGAGATCTTTTCTTCTTCCTATGTGTTTCCTTTCCCTATTTTTCTTGAGATGAAGTGGTCCTGCAGTAGCAAGATTTTAAAGAGACTTCTATCTCTTTCAGAAGGTCTCTGTTGCCATTTTTAATACACGACTGAAAAGACTTTTTATTAAGCTTTTATAACTTGCCCTAGCTACTTCTCAAAGGATTTTTAAGATGTTCCTACTGCACCATCCAAGCAATATGCATAGCATTAGAGAGCTCTTTAGTGAATTAGATAGGGCCACATACATCTGCTCTGGGAAGCTGATAGTTAACTTTGGTCTTTCTCTGCTTGTGTCGGGCACTTACTAAGTTTTAACGTCTGCTTGATGAGTTTTGATTCCTCGTACAGTGCCATTTTGTATGCAGGGCTGCTTACAATTTTTCAATGGAGAAATGAGATCCTTTTAAAAAGAATTTCAGCTGCTTTCATTTTGAAGAGTATTCATTTTTAAATGAAAGGTATTAAGAACCTCTGGCTAAATATTTAATGATTATTTTGGCAGGTTACAGCTGAAAAAACCTCTTTAGATATTTACATCCCTTGTTGATGCGTCTTCCTCATAGGAAATCTTTTCCTCTGGAACATTCAGTTTTACATTAAAACACATCAGCTTTTTCCTGCTCATTGATTGGGCCTCATCCCTCATGTCATCTTGTTACAGAGGAAGAGTTTTGTAAAACAATGGTTTTGTCACACTGCTTAAAGATGCTGGATTCACGTCACCTCCCATGGAAGTCTGTTTCCCAGCTGGCTCTTGGCAGTGAAGCGTATGTTTTCCACAACTGCCACATACATCGTCCTAGACTTCATGATCTTTGAAAATTTTCTAGTCTTAGTCCTCCCACACATTTTTCCGTTTTCCCCTTTTTTTCCATTTTGTAACCCAACCCTGACAAAGACATACTTGTTTACAGGAAAACAACAGGCCAGTGAACCGCCTCCTCTTAGATGAAAAATTCTTTACTCTATAAACTTGTTTCCTTGTGCTTTATTAATTTTTCCATATCATGATAACGATCTGCTAACCTGAGTGACAAAGGGGCCTCTCTTGTGCGCACACGCTCGCAGTCTTCTACAACAAAGAGTTACCAGTGGAAGTGCTGTGTTTATATACACAGGCTCAGCTTCCGGAGAAACACGCTAACTTTATTTCTCTTCTGTCTGGAGTGAAGTGAGGCACGTTCCAGTTTAAGTTAAATAATCCCAGAAAATCCCTGAAACTTTAGACTTTCTGGAAGAGTTTTGGAACATCCCCAAAGGCAAATAGAGGGATTTTGCAGAGCATTCCGATACTCATATGAAAATGATTTTGGGGAAATACACACAATGCAAACCACTCTAGGGATTATGAGTCTTCCAGTAAAGAATTCCTTCAGCTTAGCATTTCTTAGATAAAAGGCTTCAGAAATAGGAAAGCATTATAATCTCATTTTAGGGTTATTTGTTCTAACTGATAGGAGTTTCAATGCACTGACAGGTGAGGTAAGTGCTATGCGGTCTGTTCACAAGTGTATAATAGAGTATTGGCTTCCACATTTCTCTAAGTGTATATTCATGTCTCTTTCTCCTCCCTCCATGTGCCTCTATTTAGCTAGCTGAATATCGACCATCTTGATTCTCCCCTCAAAAATAGCAGTATAAAGCAGGAATAATCCCAGTGAAATCACTAACTAAAGCCAGTTTGAGCAGAGAATCAGGCCTCAAAGAACAGTAGTGAGTTCTGAATTTGCCTTTCCTGTCACAAGGCGAATACAAAGGGCATGTGATATACTACTGGATCAGAGGGGTCTGAGAGCCTCTTTTCACTGGAAGTAATTAATACGCAGAAAAATCAGACCCCAACTTTCTCACAAGAGAGAGGAATGTCTTAATTTGGCCTTATAAGAATCTTCCTGTCCACCTAGAGAGCTCTGTACACACATTAAAACAGAAGCATTAACAAAAAGAGGCACGTTCTTAGTGAGTTTATTGCAGGCAAACAACATATGAACATTTAAGTGAGCCAACAATTCTTTGGTGGCCTATTTGAAGTCAGCTGTTTGTTTCCCTCCATTTTCTAAGTAGATACGTGTCCTCATTAAGTACAGGCAAATAATTCATACAGAAATGGGTGTAGGCTTGTAATTGGAGGATTTTCTTTTTATTTTGGTTGTAATTTTGAAAACCAGTCTACTTTGGCAAAAACAATCTATTCTGTATAAAAATCTGTTTAGCAGAAATGGATTTCTTTCACAGAGAATCCTGTGACTCTCACACAGGCCAACTGTGTTTCACAAAGTGACCTTCAGCACTGGGCTAACTGGCCCTTATTCCTAACTTACTAGGACACTAGAATTTTTAAAGAGTATTTGGGAGATAACCGAGACTAAATAATGACACACTTCCTAGATTAGACCATGCATGGCCTTTCTGCCAAGTACCTTATCTAAAATAAAGAATAATTTCTTTTGAGGAAAAAGACAACACATCATGCTTTTTAGTTTCTAATCTATTGTTTGGCTCATTCCTTCCTGCATGCTAAATAAGGAAGACTTGATCTATTCAGTACTGAAAGGAGAAAAGTTAGTGACTTGAACCTCACTCCTGTTCCTGAATTTCATTTGTAGTAGTCTGAACAAAAGAGCTGTCACTGCTTAGGACAGTGCCTGAAACAGGAGGATACTCCACAGCTGAGGGACAAGGAATTTTTACTTTGCTTCTGCTTGAAGCTGTTCCACTTTGCAGACAGCATTTACAGTTCTTCAGTTACACAAACAAGGGAGCAAGGATGAGCTGTTGCCTTGTGGCTAGAGAAGGAAATCAGACCTTGATTGCACTGAGGACACTTTCATTTAAGAATAGAACAAGACAAAAAGAGAGTAAAAGCTCACATTGACTGGAAGAAAAATCCTCTTTCAAGATATTGAAGGGGATGAGATGTAAAACACAGCCTGTCCCCAGTGTTTCCTGACTTCCTAGAGGTGATAGCTCCTTGCTCAGAGCTTTTTTCCCCCTTCTCAAACCTGGAGCATCAAAGTCTTTCCATGCAGCGTATATACAGAATAGCAGCACTTAATCCTGCATTCCCCAATCCCTTCTGGAACTTGGGTTGTGGTATCTACCAACAGAAATTACTTTAGAGGATACAGCTGGCAGAAACAACTAGCAAGAAGCAGAGGTAAGCTGCGTTTAAAGTGTAACCGGAGTTCTTGCGATGTAACTAAAAGTCTGCTCTGGCTCCTGAAACTCATGAAACACTTCATCCTCACAGAGTTGAGACATGACACACATTAGCCAAAGCCTCATATAATCAGCTTAGGAACCTGAATAAGGCTAACAGTAAAAACAGCTCCCACCAATCCGCTCTCCAGAGGTTTCACTTTCTAAGCAGACCAGAAAAGTTATTCCCAAATACCCCATAATCTTACAAGAAGGATTTATCAAGCACACACTTTTAAAGGTGCACTTCTCTGTGGTAGGTGCAATATAGTTAGTCACCTCACTTCACTGGGCATTTCTTTACGATATTCTAGGTTATTTGGAATTTACCTTCGATACATCTGCATCCTGTTCACTTGCATTTTAGCAGCATGCAACTGGGAGGAATCACCTGGGTCATCAAGGCTGGTTCCCTGCTACTGCAAGCAAAGGCGTAACGGAGTCTCTTTCATAAATTCATGTCCCACAAGCTCATGGGCGTGCTGGCATAGATATCCCAATGCTTTCATGGTCTCCCCTGTCAGGGCACAGTAGTGTCAGCTGCTTCCAAAGGGACAGGGAGCCAGAAGTGACCCTGGGGCCAGCAGAACAGGAGCCTCACCAGCCCCCGAGCAAGGTGAGCAAGACAGACCAGGGGGTGGCGGCCAGGTTCAATTAAAAGTCCCAGTCACCAGACAAGTTCATAGCAATGAAGCAGGTTCAAGGCCAAGCCAGGAGCAAGTACAAGTCAGCAATTCAGGATTAGGTTCAGTGGTGGTGAACAAGATCAGATACAGTCCAGTGATCACAGACAGGTGGCGACGCAGATTTGAGTCTAAGCCAGTCAGGGTCCAGATCAGTAAGTCTGTGGCTCAGCGTGGCTGTAGCTGAGCTAAGGACCAGCAATCCTGCAGCATACCTTAAACTAGAAGCAAAATCCTAGGTCTGAGCTTAAATGACCTCCTGAGGCCACTGGCAGGGTGGAGACCTCAGGTGAGGCTGGTCAGGGCCGTTAAGGCTATTAGTGCCCTCAGGGTGCTCGCACCCTCACAATTTGCATGCCTATCTCTTCCTCTTTATTTCTCTGCTTTTTGTCTTTTTCTTTGCTGTGGCAGTCTAAAGTGCTTGTGGAGGGGACATTGCTCTAGAGAGACCTTTTCAAACTGGTGAGTAGATCTTGCATTGAAAGCTAAAAAGGGCCAAAAGTAGACACTAACCGATCTCTGCAGGGAATAGCTCAGAGCTGGTAGCCTGCCACCATCACACTTTGCTCCCTGGGCTCAAGGGCCCAAGTCAGAGCCAATCAGTGGAGCACAGCTGCAGGGCTGCCTGCAGCCTTTGAGACAGCCCAGGCCCAGGCTTTTAGATGTCTTAGGTCAAGAACAGGACAGGTCATGGAGTCTGCTGAGTATCAGCTGTAGCATCGCAGTTACTCTGCTCAGTAAGCAGGTTACAGTCTGCCTCATAAGCAACAGTTTCCCATGGCCAGTGGCTCTGAGGCAGCCTGTCTGCTTTTGCTACAGCATCGCTGTAGTGCAGGGCAGTGGAGGAAAGTCAAGTTCAGTAATACGAAAAAAGCACTACAGGGTAGCTTTTTGCAGCTTGTGTGAGAAATAACTTAATTCTCGTGGGGTTGGTATATCGATTACGTGTTACTATGCAATTCATATACTAAATGCAACACAACAAGCTTTCATGCTATGCCAGAGCAGAAGTCAAGTATCCACATCTGTACAAGATCATGTTTCCTCAACAGTGACAAGAGACGGCCATGCGGATGTGCTGAAAAGCAAAGGTGACTATAATGGGTTTTGTTTACAAAACAGTCCATGGAAGTACCGTAACCAAGTCCCAGTGAATCCTCATGGAATTTAGGGGCTTAATTCCCTTATGCTTTTTTTGAGGACACCAAACATAAACAAATTATGTGAGATGACAGCAGCAGCATTCTTAACCAGTGAGTATTCGCACTATGTTTCTCTGTTCTCCCAGATAACTTTCATCTAGATGTTATTCACTCATGGATTTCCCTCTGGAGCAAAATACTTCACTAATATTTTGTATTCTTTAAAAAAACCAAAATTAACATTTAGATACTTTAAAGCTGATTCCTAAAACAAAACAGAAAGACTACAAAGACAGGACATCTGTAACCAGGTCCCACAGAGCAGATGATCAGAAGATGCTGGCTCAGACAGTTGCTAGTGATCCTCCACCCACTGGGACAAGCTGATACTTTTCCTTGCTGCTGTAGCACTCCATGAATATATTTCGTGTTTTCAAGGGGATGGTTTAATGGTTAATCAATTACTATCAAACACGTATAAAGAAATCATAATCCCATCCTTGCTCAGGGCTGACTAAGAATTATAAGGTTACAGTGTTGTCTGTGTTTTTTCTGGTCAGTTCAGGAAGGTCTCGTGTACATCAGCCTGCTCACTGCCGCCGCCCCCATCCCGTTCCCTTTGTGTCTGTACAGCTCCTGAAGCCACACGCTGACCTGGATGAAAAAAACTCCTTAAAAAACCCCGTTATTTTTAGGTGAGATCACTTCAGCAATCTTGTTCAGAACCGTGTGTGAACAGTTGCCTCAGTGTTAGTGAAGGCAAGTAAAGTGCAGTATGCAATTTGAAATTTCTTCAATGAGCTTTGCTGCCAGAGAAGACGTGTCTGATTATTTCTCTGTTTTCCAGAAATGAATGGGAAATGGTGGCCTGTCTTTCTGCCCTGAACTCTCCTTACTGTTTATTCAAAACATTAAATAAATTACATGCTCTTCCTACTGAAAATCAGAATGAAAAGTACAATGCTAATTAATTTTTTGAACTAGCAGCCTGCAAAAGCCTCAGCATGTTAGGTCAATCAACTTTTCAAAATGTAAAGCACTGTTCTGGATTCATTTAATATGTTGGGTTTATATTTTAAAGCCTAGAAAAGAGAACTGAAAAACCTGTAGTGAAGTACTATACGTAAACTTAAAAAATTGGGGGGAGTGGTGGTTTTCTGCTCTTTCAAAGCTGACTTTTGTCCACAAAATCCATGAAAATTTATTCTGCAGTACCTGAAAATATGTGATGGTTTATAAGCACTTCTACCACAGACCAGTTCTTTCGCTATGACTCAAGCTCCAGTCAGACTTTTAGGTGACTTCAAAAGAGCACTTAGTTAACCCAGAGAATTTTTTTTAGGGACACTAAGGCACATTCAGCACTTTTACAATTCCATCTTGGCTCCATGTTAACTTGACCTTGCACACATAAAGGCTCTACATGTCAGATGACGGATGGTCCATAGGCCTTGTCAGGCCTTATGCATCATTCACAACCCATTATTTCTGAAGTGCTGTTAGCAAGCAAACTCAAACAATCTTTTTCCCAAGCTGCCCTTTCACCCATGGCCTTGGGAAGCTTTAAGTGCACAGGAATCCAAAAGCCTCTTCAGCTAAAATGACATGCTCCAAATGGATAGTCAGCTGTTTATTTCAGCATGAAGACTCCCTTCTCCTGAATCTTATTTTGGATCTTTCTCTGATAGAATTTGTGGTGCCCAGATGGTTTCTGAATTGAAACGGATTTCCTCCCCCTGCTCTGTCTCCCTTTAATTCTTCCCTCCTTTTGAACATGCTGAGAGACTGAGATAGTTGCAAGTGATAGCTAAGACAGAGACAGCAGTCTCATGGATGAAAATGAGCATGAGCCAAGGCACCCAGTTTACTTGTTCTGGGAGACTGGCCTCTGCAGTCAGACACCAAGAGGATGCCAAATAATGAAGTCAGCAGTTGTACAGATGCCTTGCGTTTGGGGCCATGCTCAACATATCAAATCTAACTAGAAGTTTTTTTGAAGGTTGCTCAGAAGTGGACCAAATGTTGCTTACTGTACTGTCTACATACAATCATTGCTATGTCTTTCTGACCAGACTGGCATACTGCCTGCTGTTTAGGAGACTGTTGCTATTGTTATAGCAAAATTTTTCCTTTCCACAATGAACTTCACTGCTTTTTATGATTCTCTTGAATAAAGAATAGTTATTTCACTGCTGGATTCCAGGAGGAAAAAATGGTCCACCTACACCTAGACCACATTTCTCTTCCCAAAGCAGTTTTGTCAGGGAAAGAAGTATTAACCTATGCGGTGAATAATCACAAAGGTTATTCCTGTTCTGAAGCTGTTAGCCAAGGTCGCACAAGAAGTCACTGTCTGAACCAGGAATTTAACACGGTGCTCTTGGGTTGCAGTCTAGCATCCATCTACTTCAGCAGTTTTATTTGTTCTGGTGAAATGGAATATCTCCTACTCATTTCTAAATTGTCCAATCCTGGGGATTGAAAGAAACAGAGTTTGACCTTTTTATTATCCATGTTAAAACATCATTACTGACCAGTGGAAATTCTGAATCCTGCACTGGCAAAGTTGCCTTTTCTAAAGATGTGAAGAAAACTTTTCAGAAGAATGAGGGCTCCTTAGCTGCAGAAGAAGGAGGGAAATTTTTAAAGGAAGGCAAATTTGCAGTCTCACCTTGAGACTAAACCATCAGAAGTAGACACCTAGCAGCTTCGATTTAGAGCATCAAGTAATGCAGAAAGAAATCTGCATCCTCCAGCTTTTTTCTGAAGGGTTAAATCTGGATGAGACTTGTGGGGACTACTCTTTCACAAGATAAATTTTAAAGTAAACTGTGATACTTACAGATCAGAGTTCCAGTTCTGTTCCCATTACATCAGTAGTTCTCAACTTCACTTTATGACTATGTAAGAAAGACTCTCTCACAAGTACTTATATTGCACTTCACTGTAAGGAAAAGCTACTGCCTATTTACAGAGCTGCTACTTTCCCTAATGCTGATACAAGCAAAAAGGTGGGGAGAAATTTTGCTAAACGTAGCCCCGATTTGCTTTCACAATTTCCACTGAGTGAATTACATCTCACGCTTTTGGGCTGCTGCTGCTTTCTTCTAGGTGTCTGGGGGGAGTGTGCCCCCTCTGTGCTCCTGCCATTAAGCGGCTGGGGCACAGTTTTGTCTCCTTCTGCTTAATCACAGACGCTCTCTTTCTATCTGTTTCCAACTTGTCAAAGTAGAACAGTTGTCAAGGCTGGTACTGTGTCTTTACTATTTGTAGCCTTGATCGCATGCCCAGGACTGTCAACTTTAGGACTGGAAAAAGATTTTCTGTTAAGGTACAAACCTGGCAATGTTCCCCTGCCCTGGGAAGTGCAGACTACCTGCACTGACCTGGGGTACCACAGTGGAAGCTTTCGGTACTGCTGGTGCCTCTTCCTCTCTGGTTCTGTGACACACAGCAGGTTACTTTTCTGGCTTAAAAACAGTGCAAGAAGATGGAGAATCAGGAGGAGTACAAATTTGTGAACCAATGGAATGTCCTAATAGAGGATGACAAGCCACTGAGCACATTCTTCCATTTCTCTGGCCAAGTTCAATTTGAAACGTTCAACATTATTGGCAGACACAAAGAGACAGTCAAGGTAAATAATGTAGTCTGTGCTTTGGTTAATTAACTGCCTGAAGTACCACCCATGGAGCAGATAAATCAAACTATTCTTCTGAGTCCTGACTGAAACAAGGTTAAAGGAATATTTTTAACACTACCATAATCTAATATGTGAACAAATGTACAGATACTGCATTCAAGAGAGCTGTAACAAAATAACTGTACTGCTAAGGGGTTGACTGGATAAATGCCAACATGTTCACTACCCTGAAAATAGAAGACTAGAAAATACACATATCAAGTTAAACTAATGATTTATGTGTCCCAGAGGCAGATATCAGTAGAGGGAACCCCTGAAGGCACAAATAATGAATACATTGCCTGTAAGAGAGGTATTTATTTCTCCTTGTAGTAGGAGGCTATTTCATAACAGAGAGCATGATAATTTCATATTCCTCCCAACATTTCAAGAGGCTTACTGATGCTCCCCAGAGGACTGTCTGTCTGCAGGGAGGCTGCTCAGTGAGGGCAGCAGGTACTCCCAAAGGCAGCTGCTTTTGAAAGTGGGTGAGCTGGCTACGAGCAGAGGTCAGGGCCGGCAAACTTGAGAAAATGGTGACTGGAAGCACGTACTGGAAAGTAGAACAGTGTAGGGAAAAATATGGCTGGAGAGAGGTGGGAATAAAGTGACTTGCTAGAGAAAGGTCTCGGCAAAGTACGCAAGAGAAGTTTTCAGAAAGTACAGAAGAGAGAAAGAGTTTAGCACAGTGCTAAGGAGTGGATCTTTCCATACAGTACAATGCATCCTTCCCAAGCAACACATACTGGCTGGCTTAGTACAGCTCTGTCAGTCAGCCCTGGTGAAGGAAAGGAAAGTAACACAAGTGGAATGATATTGTTGTTTGGCAACTCTTACTACGCTCAGGGCTAGTACCCTTGCATGCCACTGCACTATGCCATTATATAGTCAGCATTTGCCTTTAGCTCATAAACCTAAAGTGCATCCCAATGTACAGTGTAACTCTAGCCCCAGGAAATTCCCCTGTAGTCTCTCGGGTTGTGGCTGTACTGCTAAATGGAGCAGGGTAAGTTCAGGGGCTCAAGCGCCAGTTGTTACAGTCAATACCATGCAACTGCTGTCTCCTGTGCACAATCATGACCTGTGACAACTAGCTGTCTTCAGGGCAACACTCAGTCAGACCCAGTTCTGGGAAAAACAAGTTCCAGGGCTTATTAGGTAACATAGGCAAGACTGCACCAGGCTGGTTTCTTTACCTTACACTGCTCCAGGAGACTTTGGACCCTCAGGAATTCCCAGTTTGCGTCCATGGTGCATCCCAAGGCATGCAGCATCTTTATGTTCATACAATGAAAACACCATTTTGATGGGCTACAACACAGTTCTCACACTACTTCCAGCATCTTGAACTGAAAAAAAAAAGCATGCGAAAACTAATAACTATGTGTTAAGAGTCACACGCACACAACAGAAAACGCAGCTGTACTGTGTGAAAGTAGCCAGCCTGTGTCCTTTGGCATCTGGGTGAGCAAATTGCCCATGATTTTTTTAGCAAGGAAGAATAGGCCCAAAATCCAGGAGCTTACGCTCATACAGGTTGTATCCTGAATCTACAGTCTGGTAGTACAGGAAGGTTTTCAGGACCCCAAATCAATAGGCAAGATTCTGTCCGTGTGTCCAGCCCCTGTGTTACAATCCCATGGTGCTTCTGGTAAGGGCTTGTTCAAACAGTATTCTAATCACAGAAAAACATTAGAGCCTTATTCAATAGAGCCTTTTCAGCTGTGATTGTGTGAGTTTAGGGGAAGCATCCTCGAACCATTCTCACCCCATTCCCAGTTGGGATTATTACTATAGGAATGGAGAGACCCCATTCCTAGTCTCTCTGTTCTCACCCATCTCTAATTTTTTCATCCATTTAAACAACTGCCCAGAAGGAAAGACTCTGCCCACCAGCAAGCTCCTTGTCTGGAGTGCCTACAAGGAGAGGTTTCTGGTACCTCTCTTTCATGGCAACTTGGAATCTAACCTTATATTTAGATTGGTGGCATGTGTTCATGCCTAAAAATGCACTCAGAATATCCAATGGCCTATAGCTGTCAACAGAGATCTTAATATAGACATATGACTAGCTCATCCCCAAGCAGACGCATCCCAGACTCACATGATGACCCTGAAATCCCATTAGGAGCAGCTTAACGCATTGACAAGAACCACAGGGAGAGCAATGTTCTTTATGCATGTAAAATAGATGCTGGAAAACCAGCATGTATGTGGGATGAAAAAAGGAGAGGGGAATAAAAGAACTCTTCGGGTAGATATGAACCCACTAATAATAAGTAGTATTAGTTCACAGGAAAGAATACGTATGATATCAGAAACCACTAAGACATCTGTTTATTTTAATGTTAAAGAAGATCTTCCCTAAAGGAAATGTAAAAGTGCTGCAAGGACTCCCAGACCAACTTCAGCCAGAAAGGCAGGCGGCAGCAAGATACAGTTACTCAATCACAGATTGCCTGCAGACAGTGAATCAGACTCTGCAGAGATCCCCGCTCAGCAACCCATGGCGCAATGAGCGTCAGATCCGCTAGCTACAGTCAGCCCTGCATATGGGAAACATTTGGGGTCTCCGCAGATGGGGTATGTCTGGGCTGTGACCTAGACAGAGAACGGAGCCATGCACACTAATTTCGACACCAGAATCTTTGTCGCTCGTGCTATATGAGAAGAAATGGAGGATAACTGTAGATTATTCAGCTGCAAGCTGACCTGTGGTGGTAATTGTTACTGGTACCCACACAGATCCATGCTATAGTGCAGCCTGAATTGCTGAGATATATTTAGAGTGATTAGAGGGGATCTGGCAGTGCATAATGTCACACTCAAGCTTATGTTACACCAACATCCACGTTCTTCTGATCTGTTCGTTCATCTAGCAAAAGCCAAAACCAAGAAAACTTATTCCTGGTATCACTTGAATTCAGTCAGGCTATGCCATGAATGAATTTAGCCCATGACCTTCAACAGGCACTGGTTCAAACACTTACCTTCAGATACATAGATATAGCTCCTGTTAAAGCCGTCAGATCACACATATTTCAACAAACAGCTGGTAACAGAGGATTTAAATCCTTGTCTTTTAGGCAGAAAGTCAGCCCTTAAATATAAATCTGCCTGTGCTGGCAGTGAATAGTTTTCATGGGCATGTAGCCAGCTGAAGTGAAATCCATGCACTTCTGAATGTGCAAAACTTGCATAGCACAAGGACAATGACTCTGTGCTTCAAGCACAGGCTGATCGCAAGCTATAGCAGAAGGCTGTTTCTCTATATGAGATATTACAAAAACATCTTTCTCCTGATCCCAAACAAGAAAATAGTTTAAAGAGAGAGAGAGGCCAGTGGCAATATCAATTTTTGTTCCTCCTTCAGCCCCTGGACATTTCAGAATAACTGTGGTCATGCCTGCGCTGTGAGGCAAACTGATTCAACATGATCAGTACCCTGCCCTGGTTCCCAGCGCTGCTCCGTAGGCAGCTGTGGATGAAAAAGGAAGAATGTTTTAAGTTTTTCTACTCTATGCATGGCCTGGAATAGGAAGGAAATATTTAACCAGGAAAAGATAGAGAAGAGGAGCTGTGCTTTGGCCATTGCTGTTCTGTTTTGCTCTTATTGTGCTTTCATTTGCAAAACATTAATATACAGCAAAAGCTACTAAAAGGACTACAGTTTGGGTTTTGTTCTCTGAAAATTGTGAAAAGTGACTTTGGAAGGAAGAGATAAAGGGGTGAGAGAACACCACACAACAGATGTTAGTCCAGTTGGTTAATACACTTGGATACTATGGCTATGAGTATGATACAGGAAAGCCTATAATCTCCAGGCTAAGTTCATTAGCTTTTGATGTCTCCCCAAGGCAAATGAGCAGAATGAGGCTCACTGTTGATATAACTTGATTTCAGGTTGGTAATCTTTTGGATTCTGGAAAGATACTGATTTACATGTGAGAGAATACATGTACCATAATCAGCTGTGGTGAGATGTGCAAAGCTGAAGTTTCCAGAAAGTACTTTTAGTTAAAAAAAATGTTGTCAAGATCCTCAGAATTTCCCAGTAGAGTACTCTAAACAAACAGAGTCACAGCCTTTCAGCAGATGCCTGTGAATTTACATATCCCTTTCGAATTAGCCAGCATCCGGGATTTGCACGATTTTACATAGAGGACTTCTTCTTTTTAGTTATTTCTTATATTTATGACACTTCAAAACACCCTGTAGTGTGCAGAGGGCAAGAGCAGGTGTTCTCATGACCCCTTAGTATGCATCCAATTTTCTTTTGTGCAGAAAGAATCCAGCTATTACACTTTCTATAGGCCAAACTTCAGGTTTTCCACTTGGTAAAGCTTAAAAAATGTAGCTGCCTTCTTGTGGTTTCTTGTGGGTTTGTTGTTTCGTTTTGTGTTTTTTTTTTTTCCAGAAGTGTGCAGAACCTCACTTCAAAGGACGGATGGCTTCTTCACATAGGTGCCTGCGTGGTTTTGAATACAAAAGTCTTATTAATTTCTCCCTGTCAGGTAGCTGTCAACGCCCTACAATCTCTGTTTGTGCTGTGAGAGCCCAACTCTATTCTTTTAGCCTAGAGTTTTAAGTTAAGAGATTCAATATTTCTGTAGCACTGCTCCCCATGCACACAGTTAAGGCGATTAACTGTATTAAGGTCATTGAGACTGTGAAGATGAAGTCATAATTTATGAGATATTTTAGTTAAGGCACCCAATGCAATGAACCATACGTGGCACTGACCCAGGTGGGTCAGGTACTGGGAGCTGCGTTGCTGTATGGGACTATGGGACTGAGGAATGCACTGGGAAGAAAGCCATGGCCAAGCCTGCTGCTGGTTCTGAGCAAGCCTGGTCAGAGCCAGCCCAATTGCCAGTACTTTGCACTACGCTGTGCAGCACAGGTACATCTGCAGAGGGTTTCCAGCATGCTGCAGACTGGTTTTACTTTTTATGGTTTGTCTTCTCTCAAGTGGGCAGCAGTAGGAGAATCTTGAGGGTTTTGACTTGAAAAGTCCAAGCCATTACCACTTTTATGGTGGCTTGTTGATCAGGATGAGGAAAGAGGACACTTCCATCTATCCCACATCACTTCTTCCTGAAGAACACGGGTGTAACCATTTTACAGCTGAATGTCTCACTCTGTACGCACAGATTCCAGGTACAACATTCCACAGAGGTCTCCCAAAGCCAACAGCTGCTGTTTTCAAACATAAACGTATAATTCCCATTTAGTATTAAATAAAGACTTTGCTATGTCTCTCTGGTTGATACAGATCCTCCTCTTCTGTAACAGGAGTAACAGCTTAGATGCCAGAGACCTGTTAATGTCTTGTTTATTTTGTATCAGCCTTGTTCCCTGGTGATGCTAGTCTCCCCGGTATTCTAAAATACTTTACCAGGACAAGCTGTGGGCTCAGGGAAAACAGCTTCTTATTTCCAGGATGGCAGAAACATGTCCCAGGAGTGTAAAAATTAAACTCACTCACCTCTGAAACCACCCCCAGGTGGAACATGTTTTACTTTAAACTGGGATACTTAAGGCAGGAGTGAAATGGCCGTGCAGTGGGTTGAGAGTGCTCAGTGTGTTTCTATCTCATGAAAGATGTAGTAACATTTTTGTTTGCTGAAATAAGCTAACAGATCAAATGCTTCACTGAATTCACAGGTCTGTGATAGATGAGCTGCTAGGACAGCGCTGAACTCTCTGATACTGAAAAACTTACAAACAGCACATCATTAACATTCAAGAGGAAGCCATCATGGAGCATACCGGCCCATTGCATAATAACATCCTGAGAAAGAGCTATTTGTTGTCTTCGAGTCTAGAATCACCTGAAATAAAGGTAGGTATGCCAAAAGCATGCAGGTATGGAATTATGTCACTGCATTTTTTAAAGCCTCATCAACGCGTTGAGTCTATCCTTATTTTCATTGATAAAAAAGTGTATTGTAAGGGCTAAAAAAGCCTTGTGTCTAAGGCCAAAAGTCATGGTAAGTGGAATGAAGGCTTGGGAATGAAGGCTTCTTTGAATTTACTGGGAAAAAAGTCAAAAGACAAAAATTGTTGATAAAGTGTTGGATAAGAAATGGCATGAGGAGACAGTCTAGGGGGGGAAAAAAGCAAACTGTAAGGAAATATCTCCAAATAATCTTTATAGAGGGCTTTATCCAGCAGAAAATGTGAATTGGTTGCTCTCAAGCTTAAATGAGCACAGCTTCTCTGACTTCAGGGAGCTCCTGACATATTATCTGAGTTTAACAAATGAAAATGAGGTGAAAATACTTGAAATCCTGGCTCCACTCATGTCAATAGAATGTTTATGTCGCCTTTTCCTTGGAGTCAGAATTTCGCTTGAAAGTTATGTGTATTTGCATTCACCAGTTGAAAGGGAAAACTGGCAGCAGAATGCATGATCTGAGTATCCTATAGCCAGATATAAATCATCCGCTCCCTTTATAGCTTTGACAGACAAGCTTACTCCCAGTGGAGAGGGCATGTTGGAATAGAGCTAATGAGCACAATATTTTAGTCATTGTTTAAGAAGGTAACAGATCCTTCGGGACTTGTTGGAGATGTTGCCACCTAAAGCACAGTAATCATCATCTTCAGAGGCTGTTCAAGATGCTGCTCTGAAAAGAATCATAGGCTGTTGTGAGGGGTATGTCTGCAAAGTGTGAAAACAGCACAGAGAGATACTGCAAATAAAACTCACAGTGAAATAGATTTCAGTTGTTGACTGTATATCTGGGACACCAGGTAGGATGTTGTGGCTCTCGCTGGATGTCACTACCTAAGTGGATTACAGGTACGTTAATTACGTTTGTCTGTTCATGCTGCAGTCGAATCTCCCAGCTGCCATGTCATACACCGAAATTACACAGGCTTCATGACTGCAAGCGCAGAAGAGGCTTATAAAGCTTTGGCCATAAAAATGTAACTTTCAATTGAAAATGGGCTTATTGTAACAGGAATGAAAAGAAGAAAAGAACTGAACAGGGGTGTAGCAAACAAACAAAAGCACAGAGTGAGTTTGTCATAGCAATCTGAAGCAAACAGGAGCGAGCACTAGGCAGGGCTCACATGCAGTGCTCTGCAGCACAAAGCTGCAAGAGCACAAAGACCAGAAAATCAGGGTGATTTTGTAAAAACACGTGATGAAACATTGCCTTTTATTTGGCTGCCAGCTTTACTAACTTCCCAAGGCACTTCTTTGCTAGCCTGGCTTGATCAAATGCTTCCCAGCATAAAACAGTACCTCTCTAGACAGATGGATCATGCAAGACCTTAAGCCCAAAATTAAGATAATATCTCCCACAACTACCACAAGCCTAAAAATATTAGTGATTGTTTATAATACTACAGTGAAAAGGAATGCAAAGGAAAAGATCTGTGGGCAACTTTCCCACTTTCCAGGCCTAGTGAATTTTCTCAGACACGCATCCTGTGTCTCATTCACCTCAGAGTACTTTGCTTTACAGGTTTGTTTAAAAAAGATCTTCTGCAGAAGTTTTTCAGGATGCTGCCCTAAAAAGCAGACCAAGTGCCTGCGCTGCTTCTGGATATGTGATACTGCCTAGCACAGCAGGGCTGCTCTGAGTGACCACTATATCAGATTTAATTAAAAACTCCAGGCTAGCACACAAAACAGCGATGAGGAATGCTCCCGACTGCAGATACCAGGTTTGGCATGTCAAGTTTTGTTACCAAATCTTTTCATCTTTCTAGGCTGGTAAATAGCTTCATTTCCAACATGCATTCAGGAATTATTGCAGCGAATTCAAAGACAAGGAGGGAATGGAGAGCTGGGGTAAGAAAAGAGGGTGGCAAGTAGTTTTGTGTTAAATAAAAGTGTGTTTTGAATTGAGATCTTGAGTACAAAACCAAATGGGCTTTAGATGTGACTTTACAAATTACAATATCAGTAGAAAAAATGTCTCTTAAATGTTAAGTTTTCCCTCAAGATTCAAGTGAGCACTCATGCTGGCTGCTTCACTTCATTCCTTCCCCCAACTTCCAAGCTGAAATGTCAGCTCAAACTCTATTTACGGTCCCTCACTTTAGACTTTCTTATGGCACTGGAAAAGTAACATTTGAATTTCCATTTCATCAACTCGAAGAAAAGCCACTCCAAACTTCAGATATGTTGGATACAGGGATTAAAACTGTGCACTGCTTACCTATCTCCTAGCTGTTTTGTCTAAAACAAAGGGATTGGTTCTGTGCGTGAATCTGATGTGTGTAATATCTAAGCTATCAAGTAACACTAGCAGTACCAGAGCATGCTGAGAAAGGTTTATCAAGGGTGTTTTTCTGTAGGATATTTAACTACAGTCATGGCACTGCCCTTATGTGCTCTACTCCCTTCTGATTATGGTGTAAGTCACTTAGTAAGGATAAAGCACCAAAAGAAACATTTTGTGCCTCCTTTGCGCAAATGTTCAAGGCGCATACATTCGCCTTCTACAGCACTAACAATGTTTTAAGAGGTTATGACCCTCTTAGACCCCCAAATGTACATATTCCCCCTCCTCCCAGTTGTTGCACTAACAGTTAGGTTATGGCAGTCATGTGTTCTCTAAACCAAATAAATTAAATCATCTGGATTAAGAGCATCTTTATTAAAGTCTGATCACTTTCCTGATTCACTTTAGAGAACTAGTCCCATATCCTGTAGCAGTGGCACATCTGAGAGGTGGCAAACTCTGAACTTCAAACTTTGAGTTGATACACCCCTAGATGTCCGAGATAGTTATTAAAATAAGCACAAAAGTTCCTGGGTAGCTCCAGTTTCTCTGGAGAGCAGATCACTACTGCTCTTGGGTTGCCTCTGTTTAAATGCAGAGCAGTCCAACTCTACCTTGAAAATGTGTCCAAACTTTTATCAGATGGAATTATTCTCATGGTCCTAAGATATTAGATGATGTGAGTAGCAATAAGAACTGCCAACTTGGACTGAAGTCTCGTCTTGTGCTGCACCTTCCAGTGTATGCATCTAGGAAGTGGGCGTGACATCAAGACAAGATTAAAAAAGCCTTTATCAACCGATATGCCCATGGATTTTAAGTTACTCCAGAGACTGTATTTACACTCCTGAATAGGAAGGACCAGCAACCAATACCCAGTTCTAACTTCAAATTTTGCTTAATGGCTCATACCCACACCGCCTACAGCCAGCCCTCTGTAGAGCAGACTCATCGTAGAGCTTGCTGAAGTGGTCCAGAGTCCAAAAGAGACTTAACAAAGCAGCATGGACAACCGAGAGTCCTTGCTTGATTGCCCTCCCTCATTTAGCAGTGCAGATGTACCAATAGTATATTTGTGGTACTTTGACCACTTCAGGTCTGTTACTGAACCATCCGTCAGCAGCCAGCTCTTCTTGCCAAACAGCTTCTAGCTCCTGCTGAAGGTTTTATCGAGATTGATTTAACCAGGACAGTGTAACGTCAAATCTCTAGCACTAACCATCTTAGGCTTAGTCTTGTTACTGCTGAGTCTAAAACATGCTGTCTGCAAGTATTTCAGAACAGCAAAAATTCAAGTATTACTTGCAGGCACAAGTATTTCAGAACAGTCTACACAGACACAAAGCAAAATCAGCTGGATTTAAAGTCTTCTCCTGAAGAGAACAGTGTCCTGTTTTATTTCCTTGCTGAGCTCAGACCCCTTTTGTGACTTTTGGGCCTCCCTCGTAGACTGAATGATCAGACATCATACCTGGATCCGTTTTCTTGTCTTTCCTGTATTTCACTGTCATTTTGTGTCAAGTGGAGGCAGAGAGAGGGGGAAAAGAAGGGAAACTAGAAGGATCACTTCCTTGCATTACTTGCAGTCTCCTCCTTTGTTTCTCTCCTTCCCTTGCCTCTGTTAGTACAAGGCTAAATTCTCCCCAGAGAAGAGTTAGGGACCCTTTGAGGATCTGTGAGGAGCTCTGCAGAGCTGGGGAGCAAGTTCCATCACAACCAGACTGTGTTGCAGCAAGAAAAACGTTTAGCAGAAAATGCTGACATAGTGTTATAGCTGGCTTCTCACTGTGCCTGGTGGAGTTTCCTCTGCTTTAAGAGACAGAACTCCAAAACCCTGTGAAAGTCAGCACGTGTTGTTGTATGGACACAGTGCTGCAGAGGACAAACCTCTCGATACTATTTCAGGTCAGCTCAAACAGCTATCAAAGAGCTGCTTCTCATTGCAGACACACAGGACTGATGCTTGACCATAAATGATGTTTTTTCCATCCCCTGCTGTTTCCCTCCTCTGCCTTCACATCTGTGGTCTTATCTGGAGCCGTGCACTTGCACCATGCTGTGATAAAAAGTTAACATAATAAGTAACTGGCAAACCCACATCACTGGCAACATCTGATGAGTGAGTCATTCTTGCTATAGGAGCCATTTCCTTTAAAGTGGAAAGAAAAGGAATATAATACAGAAAAATAAGGAACCAGTCACTGAACTTTCCATAAATAATGTTTCCTCCTAATTTTCTTTCACCAGTTGACTTGCCCTCCTTGCTTTCTCCCTTTGCTGCCTAAGTTCCCAGCTCCTGGTTCTAGTAATTTGTCAATGAACTGCAAAAGGAGCAGCGTGAGTCATACCAAGCCCAGACAAACAGCAGCCTATGGGGAACCTTCTCCCACTCCAGAGGGGAAGATTTAATTCTCTGGCTTTAAAAACTCAGTGTAATTAGAAGGGGAAAGGGGAAAAAAGCTGTTCCAAACATGATGTCAGTGTTTCCACTACTTCACAGGGAAACCATGTCCCCCTCTTATTTTAAAGATGAAATATTAGTGCTTATTTTCCTGTCAGTTGTGTGTGTATGAGGAAAGGGGAGGTAAAAGGCTAAGGATTTGCTGGCTTCTTTTACCTAACTATGAAAATATCAAGAGCCTGCATCAGCTGAGAAGTGGGAAGCAGCTGGAATATATCTGGAGAGAACAGAGCAGCCAAGCAAGCTCCATAATGGAAACCTGCACTGAAGAAATCCTGAGGTGGCTCGAACTCCACGGTTCTCAGTGAGCCCTTCTAACTTCCTGGAGTGTGATAGGAAATGAGTCTGTATTCAGAGGTTAGTCAACGGTTAAAAAGAAGGTTACCTAAGTGCAGATTGACTATCAGTACAGGCTGTTCAACATTTAAAATACAGCTATTTTCTGTGCCCCCAGTATGACAAAAATAACTGTCAAGGGTGCGGTTAAGATATAGGGCACATACCTGCACTAATCAAATCTGAACACCTTCTCAGTCACCAAGTATAATGTAAGGCCCTGGTCCTGTCCTATAATAAAAAGTGTTTCCTTACTTTTGCCCCCAAGTATAGGTGTATGATGTACTGGAATATTTGGCACAGATCTACGCATGAAAATGCATGACAGAATATAAGCTGCCAAATAACAAAGGTTTGTAGAGCAGGATGCTGGTAAATAATACAGCCCAGGTGCACTAAAGCACTGCGGCATCGTCAGTCCCCCTGAGCTGCTAACGCTGTGGGGGACCACAAAAATCAAGGCAGATGGAACAACAGGATCCAACAGGTCCACAAACATTAAAACACCAAGCTTTGGGCTTCTCTTGAGTCTGAGGTTACTGATTATTTTCCCTTTTGTTTCCAGGGGCATCAATCTGTGTGCCAAGAGCAATTGGCATGCCAAATCTGAAATCTATTCTGAGTTCCAGCTTTGTAAGCATGCAAATGCCACCCCTTGGCACCACGGCCTTCAACCACACACTGCTCTTTCCACCACTTCTCTCATCCTGTGCCTCCAGAGCAGCTCCCCATCATGTCCCACTTTGGCTTGTGCTACTGTATTTTATAGCCTTGCGGCTGGCAGTTTGGCTACATCTAAGGGGAAGCAGTTAGATCTGTGCATGATCCCCTCTGCGCTGTTTCTGTGTGGTGTGCGTATGCTGCGGGCAAAGTGTAAGAGTGCAAATTAGTTACATTAGTCCCCAGGCAAAGGCAGAAGTGCCTGCAACTAGTATCACCTTTGTGCACATCTTCCTTCCCTTTTTTTGTAAACAGAGTGCAATGCTTAAATTCCTGTCCCCATCTCTTCCCTCTCAGCATGCAAAGTTTAGCAAGAAATGTGTGTTTATAGAGGTAAGGAATGAAATCCTTGTCTCAGCTTGACCCTGTCTGCCCCCATTCCATTAAATACCATTCCTCAGACATTAGAAACAAAGAATAGAAGGATAGAGTCTCTCTCAAACACACTCATGCCAAATAGCAATTTGTGTTTAGCATTTTTGCACTTATAGATTGCTTTTTCTCATTTTGACAGTGACTTTGCTTCTTTCCCTATAAACAATACTCAGTAATCTGCTTTTCAAAATGGCTTCTGAAATCAGAGATGATGTCCTGCCTCCCAGGGCAGCAGCTGTGTTGCCTTGCCTACTCCAGGAGGAGTAATGGCAACATAAGATTTTCTCTTTATTATGCTATAAATTATGAAGTCATGGAAGAGTGTCAGAGAACAAGACACACGTCCTTGCAATGTAACACTGCCTCCACAGCCATCCCAGTGGACACTATGCTGCAGGAAGAGACTTGGGAAGAGGGGAAAAACGTCTTTCCCATCAGTGGCTGGATTCAGACACTACCTGTGGCTCAATCTGCTGGCTGATTCAGCTTTCCTTGTGGTTATAGTGAAGTAACCCTGGCTAACATAGAGCACAGGGGACATTAAGCCATTTGCTCAGAAAATTTAATCAGGCACAATACGATCCATTGTCCTTTGCTGGCTTTATATTAAGGAAAATCAAAACCAGGTTATAGCAGAGGTTAAAGCATAGACATCTTGCTCCTGCATGTAGCTATCATCCTCACTCAAAAAAGTGTGACAGCCACATGGAGAATGGCAGAGTAACTGTGGAAAATATTTGCAGTTTTAGTCTTGAAGCGAAGGGAAGGATCAGTTTGTGGGATGCAGTACTTCTGCCATGTGACATGCCATGTCACTTAGCCTTCCCAGGCTAAACCTAACTCTAGGAAGAGAGCCAAGCTCAGGAGTTTCAAACTCTTCAAATGGGGAATCATATCTTACAGGAGGACAAAGCCTATACTAGGAGATCATGTCTAGTCTCATTTACTATCAACAGACATCCCAGGGCAACTACTGCAGTGCCAGTCATATTAAGACAGTTTTCCATACTTACATAGCTCTCCTTATATAGTTTAGCATATCCTGAAGAGAAAACAAATCTTAAATAAATTCTAACAGATCTGCCAGTAAGGCCGCCAAAAGTACAAGACTGAGTATCAAAAACAAGAGGACTTGCTGGCATTTGAAGAGGGGAGTTGGGGTGTGGGGCAAGGGAGCTCTTCCAGGCCATGGGGAGTAGAGTGGAGGTGGTAAAAAAGGGGATGATGAAGAAACAAGAAAAGAAGAAGAGAATCTTAGGTCTAGGAGAGAAAGAATAAAGGAGTCACAGGGCAGATACTGTAAATACTCATGAATTCCAAACACTGAAACCTCTCATTTTTTCTCCTTTCCAACAAATGAGCTAAAAATCCTGTATTTCATTTACCTTTTTGTTTTCACTGCCACTCTCAATTTATCTCCCAAACACTGGCTTTTACTACAACTACGAACAGTCATCAAATAGAACACCACAGGAAATCTAGTTATTTTTTCTATACAATTTCTTATCCAGGACAAATCAGATGGGTTTTTTACTGTTATTTTATTTCCAGAAGACCTGCAGTTTGAAAGAACAGCTTATAGAAGGCATGGTATGGCACAAAAGATGGGCAATAGAATTCTGCAGGTCCAAATGCTTAACCGTGCGCTTAGTTCAAATCCTCTGATCCTGGTCTGGGAACTGTTGTATTCCCAATTCCTAAAGAACATCATTTAGATTTTTCTTTTTCTCCAGAAAATCTATTTTCTTTCATACACACACGTACATATGTTTGCTCGTGACTGCTGCCCCTGATCCTCCATCCTTCCAGTCCTCTGTGTTACATGCACCATGTTCTTGAGAGCACTCTAAGTCTCTGTGGCCCATTAAAAGCTGAAGTCTGCAAATTGATCTGTGGGAGGCCGTTCATGCATAAGGACAAACATGCTCACTAGGAAAACTCTTGTTGAACCATTAACACCAGACCAGTTCCATGCAGAAGTGTGTAATTAGTCTGGTTAACTAATACTGGAAGCTATTTCCCCGGCAGTTTGGGAGGTTTTGAAAGCCATAACAAAGTTATAAAGCATGAAAAGAAAAAGATGAAATGCTGTTTCAAATTATCAAATTCAGTCTCCTTGAGGATGCATACAAGAGAATGGCAACCCATTAAGAAACAAGAGCCAGCTGAATTTAAACAAAACTCAAACCTTGTGACTTTTCACTTAACAGTGGTGATTGCACAATTGTTGTTCTGTTATATAAGTAGGCAGACTATGTTGCCTGCAAATAATCAAGTTAAAATCTTGAAGATCCAGAGTTGTAAATATCCTCCCCATTTCGAGTCCAAAGATCTTTTTGAAAGAAGCATGGATCTCATTATACTAAAAATATCTAAAGTGATTAGATTTTGTTATGGGTAAAATCTTTGCCAAATCTCCCCCATAAACCTTATTTTGTCAAACAAAATCCAAAAACACCAATCTGATTAACATTATTGCTTGCATAAAGATGGGCACTATGGTGAAAGCCTTTTCTTCCTGAATTAGGACAGTTACATATTTTGCAAGGATTTGCTGTTTTAAATTGTTAGAGACATTCAGTTATTTTCTCTTTTTCTCTACAAAATGAACAACGCACATACTGTCCAGCTTCATCTGGCTCTTGTAAAGAGTAGCATGAAAGAAAGCAAAGAAAGTTCAGTAGTCCTAAGAAAACCTAGTGTTTTCAGGTCCTTTGTTACAGTCCAGAAAGTTGCTCTATGAACTAAATGGCTGCTGAACGTTGCATTCAGGGAGGTAAATGCACCCTTAAGCAGTGCGACCTCAGTGCATTTACATTCAAATGAGTCTGGAGACAGCTTAGCTGTGTAAAAAAGCAAGAGACATTAAAAGAAGTAGTATTTTTATTTCCTACATAAAACATCATGATCCTGACCCTGATATCACTGATATTCAAGTAAATGAAAAATATCTCCCTGTAACATCTGGCCTTATTCAATAGCTTTTTCTCCAGAACAATGCAAAAATCCTCAAATGGTCCTACTAATCCTAGTGGTAAGGAAGTGCTTCACAATCTTTAATGCTACTTTAGCATGCCAAAGTGATATACCATCCCTGCTGCAGGCAGATCGGAAGCAGAGAGGTGATACCTTACTCAGGCTTGAGTTCCTTTAGCCTTATTCCTACACACCAGACCACCTCACAACAGTTTTGACCATCTGGAATCTGAAGTAACCTACCTGTGTCTCTGCAGAGAAGCAATATGCAGACTGCAGATGCTTTTGTAGGATGGTCCCAGCAGGCTCAGCAGCTACAATCTGCAAAACTGAGCTTCAACTCAGGCATTATCAAGAAATCATTACTGATATGAGCTCAGAAAGTAATGAGCTAACCCTCACCAGGTTAAATCAAAAGCAACTGGATACCTAAATAGCTTTTAGAAGTGACACAGCGTAAAAATCAAAGAAGCCTATGGGACAGCAAGAAATCATACAGCAGCACTCCCATTCCTCAATATTCTCTCTTCTCTTCCCTTCTCTAAACTGAGTAGAGTCAAAATTGTAACCCAGCTTGGATCTGCTTTCCACAGAACTTTGTCCAGAATCTGTACTCTTACTGATCTGGTCAGTGATCCCAGGTTTGCTGCTGAAAGCAGAATCCAGGCTTTTGAGCATCAGGCTGAACAATTCGCACAGTTTCCCTGAATATACCTGTAAAAAGAGATTTCAAAAATCTGCAGTAAGGCTCATATAAGGATTAAAGCCCAGACTGACATAAATGTTAGAAAATGTGTTTGGTTCGGACGAGCCTAAAGAAGCTTAAACATTGAGCCAAATCTGTTTAATCTGGAAATGATGCTGGAAATCCCATAAAGTAAGGCTTTCTTGAAAGATCTGTAGTACTTCCTTATTTTCATGTGGTCAGAAATTTCTATAAGAAATATGTCTTTTCATGCGATTTCTGTATTTCAGCTTTATGTCTGAGCCAAAATCAAAGCTGCTTTAATTTTATTTTCAATAAGCTCTAACTAGCCTGTAAAAAGAGGGCTGCAATTATATTTAGGTTGATATGTCAAGATTTGTTCCGTAATCCTGAATACAATACTTATATGCTTTTTGACCTTTTTTCTTATTAATCAACCATGTTTCCATTTTACCAGCAAATTTTAAACTTTGTATGGCCTTAAATTTGCTATATCTTAACTTGGTATGGCCAAGGTAGTCCCCTCTTCTCAGGATAATATCCACAAATTACAGAATCCCAGCCTAGCAGAGGATTCCTGCTTACGTGCTTCCTCCCACAGTTAACCATGACATTTTGCCATCTCCGAGGAGCCACCCTGGGGCTGCCTGACCCGCGCACACAGCTCGAGCAGCAGAGCGGTCACTCTTCCCACAGAGGGAACCTCTTGTTCAGCAGCATGAGCGCCTCATGACTTTGAAGTCATTACTCTCAAATGCAATTCTCCGGGGCCCATTGACTTCAGCAGGCCTTTTATCTGTCCCAGATGCCTGCTATTGAAAAGGGGTCGCTGCTGCTTCTGCTAAGTCCAAATACTGAGTAGCAGCAGTGACTCTTGCCAATTCCGGATCCAACTCTAGGAAAGTTGTATTTTCCAACCCCACCAAAAGAAATGCTTGTCACATTATTCATGCATGCGGTCTCTTACCATATGAGGAGGCAGGCTGAGAAAGGGAAAAGCCAACGTTAATATTTGCACAAACCAATCCTGGCCAGAATCAGAACAAGTGAGACAGTATGTCCTTGAATCTTAGAGCAGAGATCAAGCGATGGGAAAGCATCATGAAGCCAGCAGTCGAGGGGCTCCCAAGGATGATTGCTCATGAGCCTTAATGGATGTTTTGAACCCTGGGTTCTGTGACCCTGGAATACAGTGCTCACACTATAGAGTTCGAGACACAAGGATGCCTCAGCACTACCAGGATTCTGGCTGTATGCCCTACCAAACAATTAGCTGCTGGTAGTACTACAGTGTCATAAATACACCTGACACTAGCCTTTTGCCACCAGGTCCTGCTGCCCCTCTGTGGCCAGCACCCTACCCGTATCTCCTCTGTACCATGGCAGAGGGGTGAGGGGGCAGCTGAAAACAGACTGTTCTCCCCTGTTCCACCCCCAAGGACATGTCTCCCTCTCTGGAGCAGAGCAGAGCTTCCCTGCATGCAGGCTTACGTGGAGGTGGCAGATGTGGTGGTATAGAAAGGCTGCTCCTACAGTGCGATGCAATAAGAGAGAATAAGCCTCCCTGCTCTCACTGCCACTCCGTGAGTATAGACTGCATTCAGATTCTTCTAAATTTCTTCCTCTGAAAATGCAAAATGCAGGCAAAGCCAAAGGAATCTTCTGCCATACAGAAGTGTCCTGGTGTTTGGAATGTCTCCTTGTTAATAATATAACTTCGTTAATAAAGGCTCCTTTCAGAAGCATGTTGCCCACCTTAGCATGAATAATCAAATACTTTTTTGAGGGAATACTTTGGAGAAAAACTGAGAAGGCACATATGTTTCTAAACAAAAATCATCAAAAAGAAAACACTTTATCCAGAGAAGCTACAGGATATCCATGAGATACTCTGAGGATTACAAATAAGATTTGAAACTAGAAGCGATAGAGCAATTATCCCTCAGGCCTAGAGGAAAATAAACTACTCCAACTTGATTTGCCAGAGGGAAAGGGCTCTAGAAGTAAATCCATGGCAGTGAAAATCTAGAATTTCCCAAGAGCCAAGATGCTGGCAGAGAGCATCACAAAATCCTACCTTTGGTGCCAAAGGAATATTCCAGTTAACGAAACACCCAGCTTCAAAAATCTGCTACATTTTGTAAAAAATACTTTGAAAAATTTGTCCCTTCTAGCAATATTTCCAATCAAAAAAAATCTTTACTGTGCAGGAGACCATTTTACAGTGGAAATGCATTTACCCATCCCAGAGGACTCCTGGAGATGAATCCAGAAAAGGGTGCAAACAAGTGACTCAGAACGAGGGGGAGTTTGGTCTGGCAAAGCAAGAGCTAAAAGAATGTGATAGGGATGCTTCTTGTTCCAGAAAGGACGGACTGGAACAGACCACAAACAGATGAGGAAAACATGGATAAAGTGAGTGAGGAAGAAACTTAAATTTTAGGAAATCTTAGGAGAGGGTTAAAAAACTGTTTCAATGAAAAGGAAGGGGGAAGGGTTTTGGTTTTGTATTAATCCAATCCAATGTCATCTGGCAACTTAACATGGTGGCATAATATTTGGAGTGGTATTCATGAGTATAAAAGTTAGGAAGCGCAAGAGCTAGGTGAAAAAAGGCTGTTGGCACAAGAGCTTGATCTTGATGAAATAAAGTTCTGCCGCCTTACTCAAAGCTTTCATTAATAAATGGCCATAAGCTGGGCAGTAATGTGCTACGGTTGGAAATAAGGATTTTAACCATCATAGATACAAGGTTTTGAATCAGCCTTCTCACAGGAGTACTGGGACTCAGTCTTGATTTGAAAATCCGTCTTGATGCATTTAGGAATGCCATTATGCTATGGATGCCTGACAGAGCCAGAGACTGGACGTGACCTTGAAGGACGTTTTCAGCCCTTTTTCCTAGTTCCTCCAACAGCATAGTATCAGTCAGTCAATGTCTATGATCGCTTTAGCACAGGGCTGCACTACATTCTTCCCAACTCCCCAGACTGAAGCAATTTCATATTTGCCAGCTGAATAAAAAGCAAAATCATTTTAACAGGAAATGCACCAGCTCTTCTTTCATGTTTGGACAGCAATACCTAAAGGCCTAGCAGCCAGCAGCCAGTGCGGCTTTGTTTGAAACCTTCAATAAAACAAACTTCAGCAATATTTTGGAAAGGTTTCACTGAAAGGAAGGGCCAAGTTTCAGATGTTACACTGTTTCCATAACTAGATTTCAACTGCCTCTTTCTGCAAAGGTCAGAAATGTTTAGTTTCACCACCTTGCTCCTGCCCATCCCAGAAACTGGGATGACTTTTAAAATTTGGATCCATATACACATTTGGGCTCCAGCATTTCCCAGAAGGACTCTAGTGGAAGCTAAGTGCCTCATCAAGATCATGCATAAACAAACCTTGCTTTTCTAGAGTGTCTTTACCATGATCAGGCAGAGAATTTGTTTTCTCTTAGTTGGGTAGATTCTAAATATTTGATCTGTTGTTCTCTGCCAGTGCTCTGCTCTCATCAAAGAGTTAATGAAGAGCACCAGATTTCAGCTCCTAGTAGGGCCTTGTAGTTAGTACTTCATGACACAAACTCTGGTCAGGCAAATAGAATTCATTTACATTGTGGCTAAGTCAGTAGCCAGACTTTCAACCACATTGACGTGCAACAAATGAAGTAAACTGCCTCCAGGCTTTCCGAGATATACGGAGCCAGCAGGAAGCAGAGGTATGGCAGCATCCTGCCAGCTGCTCACCAACCTTACTCTTGAGGGGTGAAAATTTCTCCTTTGCTGAACTGTTGCTTAGGGCAAGCATCAGCAACCTGATCACTTCTCTCAACACAAAAGTTGGGTGTACCCAAAACAGCCTTAAGGACAAGGATTCAGAAGCACTGTCCTCATGACAGTGGACATTAAAGCAAGATGCCTATTTAGGCTCACAATAGTTTTTGTATATTCCCAGTTCTGCACAACTGAGCTTGCTTTCTCTAGTCTTGTTCATGACGAAGAACACAAAATTTTCTCCTATGCTTTAAAGAGCTTACTCATGAGAACAACTCAGTAAGTCTCTGATTTTGTGAACACGAACAAATGAGTAGCTTCACTACAGCAAGCAGCTCCTGTGTCAGAGAGCTGCCAGACGACTGTTTCAAATACATCAGTAAGCCTCGGCTCAGGAGGACTGAAAAGCATTCAAAAGATACAAACCAATGTTTTGCATGGAATCCATCAACTAGCCATGACCATAATCCTTTTTTATGACCCAGAACACTTAACAGCTCTGCCCACAAACAGCCTAAAACCCACCAGCCTCAGAGATTTACAGCCTGAGCACTTCTGCAGCTCTTCCATGCATTTCAGGTGGATCAGACATAGATGGGGCCGAATCTGGTGTAGCCCAGTCTACCGCACTCCCAAAGTCTGTTCTTCCTAAGCCTGTCACTGGTGTTTTTAGCCAACGCTACTGTCAGGCCAATAGCCAGTTATGCATGGAAGAAGGAAAATGAGTTCTCTTTCCCTTTCTCTTGGCCGTGGAGGGCTTCAGGTCATCCCAAGCCAACTGGTATTTTGGTGGAACTTCTTCAGTTGCTCATCCTGCAAGATCAAAACCTCAGCCATTGGAGCTGCATGTATAAGCAAAGTCCCCTTACAGCATGAGGTTGGGTTTGCTGCCTGAAGATGACCAGCACATGATACGATGAAGCTCTAGTTTGTGTCTCTCCAGTATAACACTGTTTTTTATTCACCAGCATGAAAACACACACAGGACTTGTTTAGATTCTAATACTGTTCTAAACATGAAGAGAACTGGAAAGAAAATACGAGCTTCCCCTTGGGATATAAGACCATCCTCTATTTCAGGAAAAAGAGCAATTCAGTTTTCAGCAAAAGCTGAAGAAAACACAAAACACTGTCTTTGTGAAAAATGGGATATGGTATATCAATATTTTAAAGAGCTTTTTGCAGTTCAAAATGTTTTAATTATAGTAAATTCTTCTGTTCAAGACGGGGATACTGGAAAGGAAACCCACATAAAGATGTTCTTCATAATATCCTACTGATTTGAAAGGGTCAGATTTTCTCCCCTGTAGATTTGGTACTGGCATTAATTAACCTCATTTCTGAGAAACATTGGACTCTTCTTAAAACTCTCCAGTGACAGCAATTCCACACACCCCTAGGCAATCCAGTGCCTTGGTCTCCTTAGACCATCTTTTATAACTCATTCCCTAAAATTTCCTTTCCTGTGATTTAAGTCTTTCACTACTGTTCTTATTTGCACTGCACGTCCAGAACAGTTTAACCTTTTGCAGCTAACTTTTATGTATTTAAGGAACATTATGCCTCTTTCAGTTCTCCTCTCCATGTTTAATAAACCCCATTCTTTCAGTCATACACCAAAGGTCATGGTTGTTTTTAAACGTTCGATCATTCTTGGTTTTCTCCTCCAGGGTTCCTACAACTGCTCTTCACCTTTCCTCAAGTGCACTGCCATTCGTGAAGTCCTGCCCACCAGGAAGCAAGCAGCCCAGGATATAGGAGATCTGAAGGCAGGGAGCAACATGACAAATAAAACCTCAGAACAAAACTGTAATACCAGGAGGATGTTTGCTCACAGTACTACTTATTCTAGTACAACTTCAAAACCTCAGGATTATGAAGTTAAAGCTCAGGGTTCTTATCTTATCTGAATATGTTTGCACATTCTTAGCACTGAGACAAAGCTTCTTTAACTAGAGTCCAGCTCTGTGCATTTAAATTCTTTGAAGTCAACAGTAGGGAGGCCTGGCTAAGTCAATCTGTTACTTTTGGAAGCAAGTCTGCCCCATTATCACACCCCTTCTCTCCACTTTTGCTGGTTTAACACCACAATTAGTCTTCCCTGATTTCTCTTTCCTTAAAAAAGTAGACTATGAAAGCAGGCATAACAGGTTTTCTTTGCTGTAATGGGGGGAGGGGAAGCAAGAAGAGATGGACAACATTGCATCAGGATTTATAAGCAAGTTGGATGAAAGTGAGTGACAAAGTGATGAGACCCAAATAGAAAGGAACATGGAACAAACATAGGGCAAGTGATGTGATCATCTGGCTTTACTCACTTTTATGAGATCTAGGCAATCCAGAAAAGCTACAAGGTCAAAAACCAATACATATATGTAGCTTTATATATATATAAAATGTATATATATTTATATATGCATAAAGCCAGGATCACCAGATTTTGGAGAAGAAACTAAATGCTAAGGGATGTGTTCAACGGAGCAGAGTCTGGATGGAGGACTGTCACTAGTGGTGTTTCACAGGGGTCTGTGCTGAGTCCAGCCCCGTTCAACATATTCATCAGTGACCAGGATGATGGGATAGAGTGTAACCTCAGCAAGTTCGCTGATGATACCAAAAAGGAAGGAGTAGCTGATACGCTGGAAAGCTGTGCTGCCACCCAGCGAGACCTGGGCAGGCTGGAGAGCTGGGCCCTGGGGAGCCTCATGGAATTCAACAAGAGCAAGTGCAAGGTCCTGCCCATGGGGAGGAACAACCCCCCGCACCAGCACAGGCTGGGGGCTGAACTACTGGAAAGCGGCTCTGCTGAGGAGGACCTGGGAGTGCTGGGGGGCAGCGAGGTGACCCTGAGCCAGCAATGTGTCCCTGTGGCCAGGAAGGGCAGCAATATTCTGGGCTGCATTAAAAGGAGTGTGGCCAGTAGGTCGAGGGAGGATGTCCTCCCCCTCTACTCTGCCCTAGTGAGACCGCATCTGGAGTGCTGTGTCCACTTTTGGCCCCCCGGTTTAAGAAGTATGTGGAACTCTTTGAGCAAGTGCAGTGCAGAGCTGCCAAGATGATCAGGGTACCGGAGCATCTCCCTATGAGGAAAGGCTGAGACACTTGGGTTTGTTTAGCCTGGAGAAGAGAAGGCTGAGGGTGGAGTTCATAAATACCTGTAAATATCTAAAGGGTGGGTGTCAGGACAATGGAACTGGACTCTTTTCAATAGTGCTCAATGACAGGCCAAGGGGTGATGGGCACCAGTTGGAACACAGGAATTTCCACCTCAACATGAGAAAAATTTCTTCCCTGTGCAAGTGCCAGAGCAGTGGCACAGGCTGCCCAGAGAACCTGTGGAGTCCCTTCCCTGGAGACATTCACATCCCGCCTGGACATGGTCCTGTGCCCCCTGCTCTGGGTGTGCCTGCTGAAGCAGGGGCACTGGATGAGATGATCTCCAGAGGTCCCTTCCAACCCCTGCCATTCTGTGATTCTGTGACTCCACTTTGACTGCAGAATGGGTTTCCTCTCATTACTTCCTATTTGTTCTTCTGCAAAGAAAACATTCTTCCTTCAAGGAGGCAAATGAAGATTAGGCAATGGAAAAGAAAACCTTGTTTAAGGGTGAGGAAATCGTAGGCGTCATTTCACAGTAAAGACTTATCTATTTACATGACAAAGATTAGTCAAACTGGATGACATTACCACATGGCTACCATCCTGTTCCACAGGCATGTTGGAGAGCAAGCCCTGTTACATTTAAGCATCACATCAATCATACTGAGCTAGCACCATGAAAGAGGAGGAGGAAGGCAGAGGAAAACATACTTTTCACATCAAGTTCTGCTTTCCTTCTGCTAAAGCCATTCACAGAGGCATCATTCACAAGCTTAGACCTGATTTTGTTTGTGTTTTAACATGATCATTTTTTAACATGACTATGACTATGTTAAGTGCAGTGTATCTGTGCATACATACTCCTGGAGGAATGTTATTTACAGGGGAGGATTAATGTAAACAGTTATGCAGGCTCTGGTGATCTAGTCATTCACCCTAACTAACCAAGCAGCCTAAACACATCCATCTCCATCTGCCTGAGTTGTCTGAGGTCCCTGTGCACCACTTCTTATTTCTAAGTTTCCATTCACTGTTTCCAAAACTTGTACATATTGACTAGGACTGCAAGAACTGTTTTCAGTTCTTTTTCCAAGTCAGGGTGAAACTTGCCTTCAAACTATTTAGTTGATTCACCTTTTTTTCTTTCCTTCTCCATGCCTGCACCCTGACCACAGAAGTCCTTTCCAAGCTTTTCTCCTAAGCATGCTTAATGCCAGTTTTACTGGGCTCCTGTTCATAACCCCAAGCCAGGGATAGGTCACTCGAAGTGCTATACTTTTTCTCCCTGTGCCTCTGTTTGCTTAAGCTGCTGAACAAAAAGGCTAGCCTAATTTAGCAAGCCTTTCTTTTTTTTCCTCTTCAGCTTTTCTAAATGACGTGTTGCATTTCAGTTTTTTTCTGAGGTAGCTGAAAGACAGGTCGGGGGAAAGAGTCATGATTTGCTAGCCCTTGTGCCTGAGCTTGGCAGGAGGCAGTTTTGTATAGCACCTTCCCTATCTTCCCCATATACCAGGGATTTACATTTTATATTAGGCAGTCAACATACAGGTGTATTGTGCGAGGAAAAATTAGATTCATTTGCATGTGGATTATCTAATTAGATCTTACAGAGACTTATAGACTGATATGGTAATGTTTCACAACCATTTGCACTTTCTTTTGTATAGGAAATAGAAAATGGGTACCATGCAGCAGAAAATGAAGCCTATTATGTGTTATTTCTGTGCATATTTATAACATATACATTAGAAAAATTTAATTGTCAACAATGAGATGCTGAACAATCACAGTAATAAAGAGGACTGGCTACTATAAAATATTTGATGGAAATGAGGCAAATCATCAGTTCCAAATGGGATGCCATTTACATGAAAATGAAAGCAGCTGTAATTCCCACTAGAAAGTAACAGCTCTCACCTCCTCCTTTCTTCTACAGTATCATCATTACAGTTTATGACTTTTAGCTGTGCATCATACATACACAGGGAGCTCCATTATACTGTGTGTTGTTGAAACTCAGGTCAAGGAAAAACATTTCTTCACACAGGGAATCATTTCAAGCACAATCATACAGTAAGACACGTACAAAAACTCGCCCTGCTCCCTATCTAGGGGAGCCTGCTCTGCTCTTCCCTCCTCCCAGAGAAAACAGCAGTTCAATCCCAAGGAGGCTAATCCAAGACCAGCCCAGCGGCAGCACCCAGGCAAGGCACGGCCCTGCACCACAGCAACCCCAGAGGAACCCCTTTGGCTATTCTCAACCCACTCCATGGCACAGCAACAGCAAGGCAAAGCACTTCTGCACATGGATAAAACATTGAATAAGGGGCTTCACAGCATTCTCCACTGCTAGGTTTGCACAAAAAGGCTGCCCATCACCCTGCCCACCCATCCTCCTGCAGCAGCTCCCCACGCAGCCCCTGCACAGAGACTCTGCCCACTCCCAGGGGTGCTCATGCCAAGGGGAGCCCAGCATTTGAATCTGGATCCAGCTTATGTGTTTTGGTTAAGCTAAGGCTATGCTTTTCATGTAGGGATAATAAAGGGCTGTGTACCTGGGAGCATGAAGCCAGGGAAAGCCCTAGGGATAAAGATTTACCCAAGTCACCTTCACAGCTTAGAGTAGTTGGGAAAGGGATTTTGGAAGAGGCAGGAGAAAAGGTGTCCTTCAGATGTACCTTTTGAGGAAGAAAGAGCCACTTGAATTAATCTCTTAAAGTGTTTTAAGTCATGGAGTCAAATGGAGCCTGTGACATGAATGCTGAGGTGGAAGCTCTAAGGAGAGCAAGCTTTGTGAAGGCACCCTGGTGGACTTTCTCCCATACTACTCCTGTATTTTGCCTTTCATCTTCCAAAATTCAAGAATTTGAGGATTTTTTTTATTTCCCTCAGCAGCCTGCTGTGTATCAGATCTTTAACACATGCATAATCATTTGGATGTGTCCCTGAAATATAAAATTTATAGCACATATGCAGGCCATCTGTGCATGCAGCACATTTCTGACAGAAAATCACATGCAGAGTTAAGATGGCCTTAGGTAAGAGTGTCTGTACCTCACACTGGCCCTGAAATCACTTCAGCTGTGAAAAAGCTGCTAGAGCTCCTAGGACAGCACACCTTATAGACAAGTGATGCACCTCCAGAAATTACAGACTTAATCAGCATTTACATTTCGCTGGGGAACTCCCAAGTACTTGATTCTAGGCCATTTGTGCAGCCAAGAGGACCTCTCATGAGTTTTGTCTGCATATAGGTCTAGGTTATTGCTCAGGTTTTTGTTTTTCTCAGTCTGCCCTGGCTGGTTAATACTCTCTCTGCAACTGCAGCACCCTTGAAAATGTTCTACATTAGGAGAACTCTCCAGATTTAAGTATAACTTTATTTATGATTTATACAGAATGTAATTAAACCAAAAGTGGGACCTTTCAGAAAATACAAGCCAAATAACTGTTGCTATAAACATGCTGTGGGCTTTCTGCCTACTAGTCTCTCGAGCCAAGTTGCTTTATTTGCACACTGGGATTCTTAAACCCAGATGTACATTAAAGATGTACATCCAACAGTCTTCACAGGGTGAAGTTCGCTGATGATACCAAGAAGGAAAGAGTAGCTGATACACCAGAAGGCTGTGCTGCCACCCAGCGAGGGCTGGCCAGGCTGGAGAGCTGGGCCCTGGGGAGCCTCATGGAATTCAACAAGAGCAAGTGCAAGGTCCTGCCCATGGGGAGGAACAACCCCCCGCACCAGCACAGGCTGGGGGCTGAACTACTGGAAAGCGGCTCTGCTGAGGAGGACCTGGGAGTGCTGGGGGGCAGCGAGGTGACCCTGAGCCAGCAATGTGTCCCTGTGGCCAGGAAGGGCAGCAATATTCTGGGCTGCATTAAAAGGAGTGTGGCCAGTAGGTCGAGGGAGGATGTCCTCCCCCTCTACTCTGCCCTAGTGAGACCGCATCTGGAGTGCTGTGTCCACTTTTGGCCCCCCGGTTTAAGAAGTATGTGGAACTCTTTGAGCAAGTGCAGTGCAGAGCTGCCAAGATGATCAGGGTACCGGAGCATCTCCCTATGAGGAAAGGCTGAGACACTTGGGTTTGTTTAGCCTGGAGAAGAGAAGGCTGAGGGTGGAGTTCATAAATACCTGTAAATATCTAAAGGGTGGGTGTCAGGACAATGGAACTGGACTCTTTTCAATAGTGCTCAATGACAGGCCAAGGGGTGATGGGCACCAGTTGGAACACAGGAATTTCCACCTCAACATGAGAAAAATTTCTTCCCTGTGCAAGTGCCAGAGCAGTGGCACAGGCTGCCCAGAGAACCTGTGGAGTCCCTTCCCTGGAGACATTCACATCCCGCCTGGACATGGTCCTGTGCCCCCTGCTCTGGGTGTGCCTGCTGAAGCAGGGGCACTGGATGAGATGATCTCCAGAGGTCCCTTCCAACCCCTGCCATTCTGTGATTCTGTGAACTGAGGATCCCTATCAAACAGTTACCCTTAAAGAGGAGTTTATCTGTACATTTGGAAAGGACAAATGAAATACTGTGGCAAGCTGCCCTGCCCACCCCAACACCAATTAATCCTTAGTGGTGGATAAGCCATGGCATAAATCTGCTTTGAGATCCACCATGACCAGGGTTGGTTATCTGAATGCCCTCTCTACCGAATAAGGAGATCCTCACTGCCTACCCAAAGTAGTTTGCGAGTTCAATGTAATAGATCACTTTTAAAAAGTGCTTGTTTCTCCACTGACTGTAAAACAAGCCAGACATTCCACTTAGACTAAGTACCTAACTTTTAGGCAGCAATCTGAGGTTAATCCTACCTTGTGTGCCAATTATCTGCAGTTCAGGGCTTAAGCATTTGTAGACAATCTATTTTGGGCTGAGGTGAGATGCGCAGCCTTTTCAAGATACATAGCTGGTGTAAACCAAATTAACATGCAAAGGCATGAATAAGCAAATGTAAAACAAATTCGAAAGAACCTCACTGAATTTTGCAAAAATACCCATGAACATATTTGAGGAAATGAAAAAAATTGTGAAGATGCAACGATTTTTTAATGATTACAATGATTGTGTTACCTTAGTTCTTCTACCTTCCTGTATGTTATGTGTGACTTTATAAGGGGAGTTAGCTAAAACCTTATTCTGAGCTGCAAATGAAGGAAACAGGCATTTGGAACTCCTGAAATTCAATGGGGCAACCCCTTTTACAGCTTCTTTTTCTGATCTTCCCCAATGAGTACAAGGACAACCATGTAGACAGACAGATGAGTTTTAAGAACAGGGACAGATCAGCTGGAATCAGATGAGACAGGATCTAGAAAGTATTTGTAGGCTTCATCTTTTAAAGACCAACCACTGTTTCAAAATGATATTCTGTAGAAACCAAAGCCAGAGATGATCTGCGGTCAGTCTTTAAGTTGCAGGAGTCAGGCAGTTCAGTCTGCATAAAAGCCTTGCCAAGAGCTCCTGAAAGTGGTATGCAATTACATAAAGGTGCAGTGCCCCAAATCTGCAAAAATCTATAAAGAATTTTCTTTTCTTAGATGTTTTACTCTTGGTCTTAGTGTTCTGAGTACAGCACAAATGAAAATTCTGCAGAGTGTTGCTAGTCTACAGTTATAAAACAGTGAATTTCGTAGATGGTTCACAGGGGCAGCTTTGTGATGAAAACCTAATACCACCCCGTCTCCTTAGGCTACCTCTAGAGTACACAGGGGAGCTACATCCACAACTGAAAGTGCAGAAATATTTTGGTCCTAAACATTATTCTTGTTGTGAATTGGTCTTGTTCCTGCCCACAGTTGGTTTCGCTCACTTATTTTGAGGAACTTGTAGGAAAATCCCTTCAACCATTTTTCAGTTAGAAGAAACACAATTATTGCCACATACTTCCCCCACACAAATACCTCGTAAACAGCTGGAACTTTTAAGCACAGACCTTGGCCAGGCCTTGTCAGGGGTGTTTGGAGATATCAGACATGGCTACAGTGAGTCAGTGTTGCTTTGCCCAAGCATTTAAAAAAAACCCCAAACAAACAACCTCCCCCAACCCCCCCACCCCCCAAGATTGCCTTAAGTCACTAGATTTTTTTTCTTTTAACTTCTGAAATGTTGGGATTCACATGTTCAAGATTTTATCTACAGCTATGATGCCTAAAATCATGGAATAAAAAAAGACGTTCATGTTCAAATACCATACTCCAATAGTTGGGCCTGTAAGGCAAAACTCAAATAGTCAATGTGTGATATATCACGAGAGCTGGGAACTTAGATGAATTCAGTTGGTAGAAGAAAAACAAGTTAAATTATGAACTTTAGAACACCATTCATGCCAAATGTCCAGAAGCTTGACTGCTTATTCAGTGGTTTAGTAATAACCTGGCACACCCATTCTGCCACACAGTCCATCCTTAAAACCTATGAAAGACAGAGGGAAGAGTTACAGGAAATCATTCTGCAAGAAAAACAGCGCAGGGTTTGTATCTGGCTGGGGCAAGGACACTTGGCAACACCATAAAGGGTCCCTCAACTAGCAAGGGAAAAAATGCAGTAATGATTATGTTGACACAGTTGCAAGTGTGGAGAGGCTTCTAGTACAAATGATATTTTCATAGTCATGTTGATAAATGCTTTTTTAGATAACAAGAAAACTTTTTTCTTGCTCTGTTTTGCTAGTCATAAATTAATTGGGTTTTTTACTACCATCTCTTCTAATTAGTGATTTAGGAGGAAAATGCTTTGAGAGAGTTTAAAATTTCCATTTGCAGTGGTTGAGCTGGAATAAGAATTTGCTCTTTGAAGTTGGTTGAATGGGGGGACCCACAGTAAAAGAAAATTATTTTCAAGGGATGATGAAGCTCTTTACCAATGTACCTTGAATTTAACAGGTAGCTTTGGCCAAAGTTGTTAGGGAAAAACCTTCAAAAAGATCGAAGTGTTATTTTGTGACGTTTTCACCCTGATTTGCTTTGTTTTCTGTATTCTATTTTCTATATCTTCTGGTTTAAAAATGAATATATATTGACTCAAAAGCAATGCTTCAAGTCTTTTTTCTTTTTTCAAAAGATTAAATAACTAAAAGAAACAAAAAGATTGAAGTCCAAGAGAATATTTATAGATTGAGGTGAAGTGAATTTTCTTGAGCTGGTGGGAAGAAAACACAAAAGACTATTTTTCTTATCTTTCTCTCCCCTTTGCGCTTTGACTAAAAAAACCCTAGGATTACTTTTCCTTTCTGCTTTCTTCAGTTGTGCTATACCTAGAAAATCATTTCACCCCATCTTTTATACCTCCTCTGATTCCAGCCTGATTTACAATTTCTTCTGGAAAGCACACGTTTAGGACCTTGTGATTTCGGAGCACGGAGAGCCCCGCTATTCAGCGCTGAGAATGCAGCAGCACTCCCTGCCTGCTCGCAGCCCTCCCTGCTGCCAGCGGGCCCAGTACGGGCCCAGCCTTTTAACCCTGAGCTGGCAAGGCCGAGCCCACAGAACGTCCCTTACCTGTCAGAAGGGGAAGGTGACCTTGGGCTCGCACACCGTGTGGTAGATGTGGTGAGGCGAGGGGATGGGGGCTGCTGAGCCATTGCAGCCTGAGGAGGCAGATCCATGTCTCCACTGTGAATATATGAGAGGAAGAATGCGAATATTGAGGTGGGGAGTTTTCTGCAGCACAGCTTTCAGCATTCCTGTCAAGGCAGCGCAAGGGCCTCGCCAGGCCAGGCTGGCGGCGGCGGGTGGCAGCAGCATCAGGGTCAGAGACAGCTCAGAATGGCCGCAGGGCCTGGCAGGCCTGTGCCAGAAAGCAGCACCCCACAGCATGGCTGGGGCATGGGCTGAGGGCCCCAAGCTCGAATGGGGTCTAAGGGGCTGCTCAGGGCTTTTGGTGCCCTCAGGGCCTTCATGCACAAGCTGGGTGCCAAACCCCGCTGAGGCCTGGGCCCTAGAGCGGTATAATGGCTGTGGGGACAAAGCCAGGACAGGGATGCTGGGTAGTGAGCAGCAGAGCCAGCGCCCACGGGGAGGCCAGGGGCTCTCAGAAACTGGGGGGCTCCCAGGAACATGGGGCCAAGCAAGGCGTGGGTGCTGTGGGGACGCCAAAGCCCTGGGCCCCGCGTGCCCAGCTGAGGGCTCCAGCTAGTTTCTGTTGCTGGACAGGAGCTGAGTGGGGTAATGTGGCCAACAGGGCAGCAGCCTCACCAGGCAGGGGCTATCCCGCCATACCTGAGCAGGGCCAGCCCAGGGATGGCAGCCAAAAGCCCACAGCATCAGCACACAGCCAAAAGAAGACTTGGTACCCCCATCTGAGCTTAAATACAGTCTTGCCATGGCTGTTGTCAGGTGGGGCTTGTCAGGGTTGTTAGTGCTCTCCTGGCCCTGACAGGGTTTTTCCGCTAACAGCTGTGATATGAGTGTGAAAGTCTCAGGATTTGGAGTTTTTCCATAGCACCCCAGCTTCCAGACCTAACAAGTAGCATGAGAACTTCAGCCACCATTACCATGAATCTGTGCTTCCTCAACCTGTGTGCATCTGGAAGAAAAATCAAATGTGCTGTCCGAGTGCATCTGAAAGGCAGAGTTACAAAAATAGAAAGTAAGCAGTCTTTTGTTTTTAAAACAGCCTTATGATTTTTGGAAGCTCCAGATTGGCAATATCTGCAGGACATTAAACCCATCCACTTTTTTCCCCCTCTGTTGTTTTTCTTTTGCAATAATCCTGTATCTGAAACACAGTGCTCCAGTAATTACTAGAGACGGACAATCTTTGGGAATCTAAAAGAATAATGCATTAAGTTTGCATGCCTGTGATTCCATTTAAGTTGTGGAATAGGAAGGTTTTCAGTATAAAAAATTATATCAGCCTTTCCCACTCATGTAGGAGCTGAGAAATACTGCTTCGATCTTTCACTTTGATTTTGTTAGTGAGACTGTTGCACAGCATTTATTTGTAAGTTTTAATTTGCTTATTTATACTTTACTTTAAAACTGTTTGCAATGCACTGACCCTTGTTACATATCTGTACAACACCTAGCTTAAGACTCTTTTCCCTGAAAAGCCTTGCAATCATAAGACCCTTCATTAAGTTGATAGATGATAGGCAAGTTCCCAGGTGAAGATCTAAAGTCTTGGCTTTTTCTAGGTTCTCTAGCCACTTTGCCTCTTTGACTAAACAAACCCTACATAAGTGAGGAAAGGGTTAACAAGCTCATTAAAAGGATAATTGGCCTCAGTCAATGATATCAGAGGCAAGTGTTAGGGTTTTCCCATTCTGGTTTGCCAGTAGAGGACAAGGCGTAGCTTAAAAGGGAGTAGGAGAGGTGCCTGGTGGTTTGTGGTAAGAAGACTTACTGCCTAAGTCCAGAAAAAACCCTATATTATGGTATGCTCTCCCTGGAGGCTAAAATGATGGTTATGAATTTGGCTAGCTGCAGTTGATTGTGGCTAGTTTAAGCCTATACCTTGTAGAAGCATGTCCATATGTTTTGTGCTGAGTTTTTAGTAGTCTGGAAGTGTGGAATAGCCTTCAGTCTAAAAAGTACTACTGTCTGAGAGGATAGGCTGGAAGAAAAGAAAAGGCTTTTCTGCTTCAGTGTGGAATACTGAGATAGGCTTTGGCTGTCCCCTCCTGCAGAAGTTGTGCTGTCATGAAGCTTTTTTTTTTCCTTTCTAGGGGAAAGGATTAAAAGGAAGAAGGAGTGACAAGTAGTATAATGATGTTAACTCTGGACTTCTGTGATTTGGTGGGGGGGGCTAAATATGGACAGTCCCATATCTGAAGGTTAAAGTTCAAAAATTACATGAGGTTGCAATCAGAGGTATCTTAAATCACTTCACTTATGTGATTCAAAACACCGTGTTCAAGTTAAACCATGTTATCTGTATATGTCTTTAGGGTATGCAGAAACAAAGTCTAGAGGAACAAATAAACTGGCTGAGCTGTGACAAGTGTGTCAGGGCCCTCACTCCACCACTAGGTCTTAGTAACCCTGATCAGCCTCACCTAGGACCCCTACCAACACTCTGCCCGGGGCCCAGAAAACCCATTTAGGCTCAGGCCTAGACCTTTGCATTTCTTAGAGCTATGTTATATGTTCTTGTGTTTCCAGCCCTACCTCTTCAATGGACTTTAGATATACGATGGTAGGTGGTCATCTCCTGGCAGGACTCCTTGTATGTACGTCCACAGTTTGTCTCCAGCCCTGCCTTTGGCTCTGTCTCTTGCGTGGACTTTGTACCTATGTTGTAGCCTTTTTCCCAGACCTGACCCTGGCCTTGTTTCCTTTTGCTCCTGACTGTGCTCTGTGGAGTAACCGATCCTTGTTGCTCCCTGACAAAGCAAAGGAAATCCGTGCTTTGTAGATGTATTCAGGGACCTCTTGTCTAAGGTGTTACGTTTAGTCTTTCAAAATTTTGAAGCTACATAAGCTTTACAGTGTCCATCATGGTGATGTAATGGTGCATTTAATGTGCCTACTGCTCATGCAAAACAACTCTTAAGACTTTATTTTTCCTCCCTGGAGGCTTGAGGAAGCTGTTTTTATATGCTGCTCCTTCCTGCCTATATTTTTCTTTTTTGTTCCTGCCACATTACATGAGACAGTAGGTGGGAATATGCAGCCAGATAATAGTAATTTATTACAGATCTGTCAGAGTTGTTCAAAAGTCTTTCCAGCTAGTACTATAAATCGATCACTTCTGTCCTTTTCTTGCCTTTAGTGATCGAAGAATACTGTTTAAGGGAGGCAATGCCATGTCTAAATTTCCTTAAAACATTTAAGTAGCATGTACTGGAAGATGCCATATGGGGAAGTATTTTTGCCTTACCAGATATGATTGGATTAATCAGTCATGTCTAGGTGATAAGTTTTTGCATTCTGTCTTCCCCAAAGTGAGTCTCCTTATCGCCTTTGTCTCTGCTCGCAATACAGGAGTTTTGTTTATGTTAGGACTCTGTGATCCTCCTTCCTCCCCACTTTGGGAATACGCAGTAGAAATTTTGCTCCTCCTTATTTTTGCTTTCTGTGCCTGCTACTTCCTATGTTTGATTGTCTCAGATAAAATGAGTTGGGAGCGACAATTAGCTGTTAACCTTCCTAGAATTGTGGTCCTGATAAATTCTTATTCTGGTATTTTCCCAGGAATTTCAGGGTATTGTTTATAACCAAATGGGGTGGGAGGAAGGGCTTAAAAGCTGGAAGCTAATGTTATGTATATTAATTCTAGGTTTGAGGAGAGTGCTAACCTTAAGTTTTTGGTCAGTCATAACTCAGTAGCGTTACAGGGTAAAGGCAGGTATGCAGCTTGTACTGTACCAAAGTGTAGTATGAGGAATTATTTTTTTATTCCTCACTTCAAAATAAATCCTTTCCTCCTGCAAAGAAAGGAGGCGGTTACAAATGGACGCCAGCTTCCACTAGGATCAAAACACATGTTTCTCATGGTAGAAACTTCGAACTTTCCATACTGTCTGTTTGCCTCTCTTGATTAAAACAATGTGAAGGTGCATCTGGAATCAAAATCTGGTACCGAGTTTACGTGTGCTTGCTAGATGTGTGAAAGTATTTATGCCTTTCTCATAAACTGTATAAGTGCAGTGTGTAAATCACCAAGTTCTAGTTACTCTTAATTAGTCAAGAGTTTTGTTGGAAATGATTGTGCTGAATCATATTTGTCAGGTAGGTGGTTCTACTGCTGTTGGTATGTGTAAAATGAAGCATGTAACGCTGTGGATTAGTGCATCTGAGCGTGACTCAGTGGTGAGTGTCTTGTCCTATAAAGCCATAGCACTATTACTAATAAATAAAAAAAAAATAAACAGTTAACTTATTTTAAAGAACATCTTTCCACAGCCTGTGTTGTTATCTTTCTGCTGACCTTAAACACAATGGATTAATCCAGCGTGCAAAATGACCACTTCCCTTAGGCAGGAATTTGCAAACAGTTTCAGAGCAGAATAGTCCATTAACTTTCAGCTGCACCATTTTTTGGTTATGACCAACTTCCTGGCTTTGTGTCAAAGCTCTCGTTCTCACTATTTAATTGCATTTCACCTTTTTGGGCATTCTGAAGGGATGGCAGAAGGCATAGCGGTCTGTCTGCTTTCTCTTGGTAGTCCATCATCAAATATGTTCAGGTTATCACTCTTGTACTTGTTCTGGGAAATTATCACCTAAGGTCACCTTTTAAATTATGACTTTTCAAGAAAACGTTGTGCTGTTGGAAATGTTCCCAGCTATAGCAGTAGCAGAGTGAATGCTTACAACTTTGGATTCCATATTTTTACAGTTCCCCATTGGATAAAATTAATTCTTCTGTTGGACATTGCTTAAAAGTATATATGCAATAACATTAGATGCAGATGGAACCCTAATCAAAGGTTCTTTACTAACCTTCTGCAAAGTGCTTAATTATTTGTAATGGAGACACATGTAGTGTCATGGGGAAGGAGCACTGAGCTTTGAGCCTCAGACAGAAGCAGAAGCTCCCAATCTAATTACTCTGCTTGTGCTTGAAATGGAAACGAAACACAGCATTTATAATCAATCCCATTATGAATATGAAAACATGAGGGTATGGGCTGGTTTTTTCCAGTGTAGATGGCTTTCATGAGGACTGAACTTTCTGTTAAAGAAAACATAGCCCTGAAGCCCACGAAGATGAGATGCAGAACATTCCCTCCCCACCCAAAGCTGTTTTGCAATTATTTAACAATTTGGCTTTGTTCATTCTCATGGAGTTTAACTGAACTTGAGGTAACCCAACACTAAAGTTGAACAGTTACCTTCCAGAAGCCACTGTACTTCTTTTAGAACATCAGCTTTCACTGCAAGCCAGTAGGATAGGCCTTTAAGTGCTGTGGGCAAAACTCTTTCAAGAGTCTACAAAACAAACATCTGTGAGCCATGTGTTCCTTTCCATCTATTCCTAGGTACTATTTTACAAGGCAGCTGAATCTAAAGCTGTTATGACTTTTGATTTCAAAATCTTGGTGTCCTGAGCCCTGGACCGAGTGGGTCCTGTGGTGAGATATGTATCACAATGCACAGTCAACAGGGAACTTCAGAGAGGAAAACGAAGTGCTGTGTACTGTCCACCTGGCTTTATTTTTCTAGAGTCTTTTTCTCTGACAGAAGCAGGGGGGTTGTCTGCTTTGCTGTAGTCTCAGTAGGGAAATAGCCTGAGGATGTTCTTTCCCCAAAGCATAAATATATCCTTTCTGGTCTTCCTATTAGACCTAAATGTCAGTGCCACAGCAGTTGCCAATTTGTCTTTCACATTCGTGTTGTGATGAGTCTTTAGCTCTGAATGATGTTTGTTTTCAGTTCAAAGAGTGATGTTCACTGCTGTGAGGATTACTACTGTGAGTGGTAAGCACTGAAAATAGTATTGGAAATGTTTCAGGGGAGGGCAGGATCTCATACAACTTTTACAACACTACAAAGTAGATAGAAAATGTTCTTGCCTGGTTGTGTTCTACGTAAGTGTTAAATGACAGCATGTATGCAAGGTGACAGACTACGGCATCTGTGCTGTAAATGCACTGAAATTAAATGTTCTCTTGCATTGTAGCAGTTAGTCAGACTGCAAAGAGTAAAATTAATATTCCTGGGTGTGTAGCATTCTGTAAATAGACATAACCAAAAGAGAAATTGTTCTATTAACCTCGGACATTGAATATTAATATCAATCTGTCTCAAAAAGAGAGAACCGGTTTTGGATATTCCTTTTATTTCATGCTGTACCTTGCACCCAAGCAAAGAGAGCAACTGAAGACTGAGACTGCTTTAAAAAAACCCAAACACACACCACAACAACAACAACAGGAAGAAATTTATGTTAGTGATCTAATTTGGTTTGGACAGTACAAATTGGAGAATACTTCTTTGGTAACACACTGGTTGTGGTTTTGAGTCCCTGACGCTGTGTGTGCTGACTTGCAGCAGCTGAGAATTCTTGTTGCCTCCAGCCATTATGTTTCTATAGCTACAGTAGCATGTGTTTGCTTCCTCACTGGATCTTTTATATACTAGGGATGGTGTCTGGAGTGAGAGATCCCTCTGAATCCCATTCTACCCAGCAGAGAATTATTAATGAAAAGAAGATTTCCTCTTTGTTACTGTCATTTTGGAGGAAGCACTGACTTTGCAAGGAAGGCTCCTCCTCAGTTTCTTTCAAGATCTGGAATCCAGAAGCATGTCCTGGAACAAGCCCAGGTGATTAACTCCTTCAGAAAGAAATTGCTCGTGTGTTCTTGTAGTTACAGGAGGATGTGACCATGTTTTATAATTGTGGTTAGACAACTTGCTTATGATAAGGCAAGTCCAAAACTGTGTCTTTCTCCAAGGAGGATGTCCTTATCCTTTGTCTTTAGGCTTTTGAGTGGTGTTTGCCACTGCTCTTAGAATAGAATAGACTATTTCAGTTGGAAGGGACCTACAACAATCATCTAGTCCAATTTCCTGACCACTTCAGGGCTGACCAAAGTTAAAGCATGTTCTTAAAGGTATTGTCCCAATTCCTCTTAAACACTGGCAGGCTTGGGGCATCTACCACCTCTCTAGGAAGCCTGTTCCAGTGTTTGAACACCCTCTTGGATACAGAAATGCTTCCTAATGTCTGGTCTAAACCACTCTGATGCAGCTTTGAACCATTCCTACAAGTCCTATTACTGGATACCAGGGAGAAGAGATCAGCACCTCCCTCTCCACATCCCCCCCTCAGGAAGCCGCAGCGAGCAATGAGGTCACCCCTCAGCCTCCTTTCCTCCAAACTAGACAAGCCCAAAGTCCTTAGTGGCTCCTCAGAGGACCTGCCTTCCAGCCCTTTCACCAGCTTTGTTGCCCTCCTCTGGATGCATTCAAGGACCTTCACATTCTTCTTAAACTGTGGGCCCCAGAACTGCACACAGTATTCATGGTGAGGCCGCACCAATTGACTGGCTGGTTATAGGAGCTCTGTTGACTTGAGGTCATATGGGAGGAGAAGGAGTGAGGGAGTGTCACTGAATGTGTCTTGGATTCCTGCTCAAAGAAAGTCTATCTGATATTTATCACAGAATTCCTTCATAAAATATAGAGTCCTTGGTCCTATCTCCTTGTTCTACATCTGGAACTTTCTTGAGGATCCTTTTGGGGTGTGTATTGTTTTCATTTCAACCTCTGTGCATTTTTCTTGGGAGAACTGAGCACCAGTCACATTAGAGTATCATTTTCCTTGTTAACTAAAAATTTGGCTCCTGTTCATTGTGGCTGCATTACTTTACCTTGCATCTACTTAAAATGATATACAACAAAAGCAAGACTGAGTCTAATATAGCTCTGTTAAAGTAAATGAATATTGATTATAGCTAACGTGGGACCAAGTTAATATTTTTCTGAATTCATGCTGCTTTGGGTATAGCGGCTTGTCTGTATTCTTTATATATAACATGCTTAGTATATAAAGTTAGGATATTGCTGTCATTGCTGGACAGATGAGGATGTTCTAGAATGCCTATTTTTTAATAAAACAGATAAATAAAGATGATTAATGGGGCTAGTAGAACCAGCTGTATATAAGGAGGCCTAAAGTTTCTGGCTCTTTATTTATATTCCTAGAAATCAGTGCCTTTTATCCAAAATGTTAGAGAATAGCTACCTGTCTAGCTTATTACCAGCGGACTACTTCGCTGTTTTCACAAAATGATATTAACAGAGGAAAAGACCTTGTCTCTGTGTATTTTTTTTATTATTGTTGTTGTTGTTTTGTTGTTTGGTTTGGTTTGGTTGTTTTAAACCAGCTCTTGCTGAGCTTTAATTGCCTTGTCAGAGTTCAAAGGAGATAACCCCAATGTTTGTGAAGCTGTTCTTCATTTGCGTGCTCCTGAATGTAACAAGAAATGCCTCGTTCTTACAAAGCTTGCAAAAACTGTCTTGAATTCTGGCATTTCTTAACTCCAGACTTTTTGACTTTGTAGCTGATAGTACTGTGATACTTTATCCACCTGTGATATTTGCACAATGCCAAGTATTTACAAGTCATGATTTTTTACTGCAATTGCACTTTAGATTACTCTGTTTAAATCTTCAGCACGTTTTAGTCAACTATTTTTGTTGCAGTGACTAGGTTTTCTTGATTTTGAACATAAACTGTTCTTGTTATCGCAGGGGGTGGGGGGTGGCAGCAGCACCAGCAAAGGTATTTTAACCTGGCAGCAGTGGCATAAACCACAACTTTGACATGTTAATTTAAAATGAACTTATTAAGCAGAATATGGTGTAAAGTAGTGCCATAGATGTGACAGGAAGCTAGACTGGCTATAGGATCTTCTGTGAAAGGGTGCTCACAACTCACTTGTGTGCCTTGGAAAATCCTGACTTATTACAAAGAGGTGTGTGCGTGTGGTGTTTTATAACTCTTTCCAGGAGGAGCACAGTGTATTCTTCTGGGACCTGTATGGCTAATGCAGTGTGTTGGAGGCCTGTTATTTTGAATGATATTTACTTGGTTTCTTTCTTTATGTTGGTGGCAATTTTGGCACAACAAAGCTTATATGCAACTGAATTCTTTTAATATAATCATGAGAAGGTGGAAACAATTGTTTTTCAGGCTGTGGTTTCTCATTCTCATCCAAGTGCAATGCTCGCCCGTGCTGTCCTCAGAGGAATGCTCTAAGACTCAATGCTGCTGGCTGGAATGCAGGAGGGTTCAGCCACATGCTGGCTTCCCTGCCTCTGAAAAACGCTGAGGATAGGTTTGTTATCACTTCTCCCTGTTGGGAGAAGCTATAGAGTTAGGGATACCTGTATGCTGGTAGAATAACTCCAGGTGAGAGGGTTTGCACATGTACATGAGGCAAGGAAAAGCCTAAACTAGTCCTCCCACTGAAGATCTCTGTTTTGAGGCTTATTTATTTATTTAATGGCAGCTGAAAGACCAATGCTAGCAGCAAATCCACTCAGTTCTTTATAGGTTTACTAATCACAAGCTGCTTCCCACTAAAACTAAAAGCCAAACTTCCAGGAGGCAGTAGGGTGATGATCAGTCACTGGACTTACAAGAAGCCTTGCAAATATGCTTGTTCATGGGAGATGAACTTTTGTAACTTGTCTGCCCAGAATAAATACAGAAACTTCTCAACTCAGAAGTTCAGAGAATCTTTTAAGGTTTAGCCAGAAAAAAATGAGTAATGTCTAATCACTGCAAGTCCCAGCTCTCTAGCCTGACACCTTAATTTTTTTCCTCCTCTGCTTTGTCTCCTTTCCCCATGGCACACCTATATCCTCCTGCAGCCATGTGCACAAATGATTATGTGTAGCTGTAAGCTTACCTTCTGCCTGTGATTCACTGAGCCGCCACACAACTTACTCAAGAAGAACTATTTAGCTGGGGGAGTGTTTGTCAGCATTCATCAAGAGCACAGCACCTCACCCAAGATGGCCTAGTGGAAATATGAAGGATAAGTGCAGTTGTTGAGATAATTATTTGCAGGTTGCTTATGTTTTCCAGCTTCATGACTTGAGGGGTTTGTGTAGGATTATGCCTTAGCTCGGTGTTGTGGTTTAGCCCCCGCAGTCAGCAACAAAGCACTACACAGCTGCTCACTCACTCCCCCTGCCCCGGTGGGTTGGGGGAGAGAATCAGAAGGGCAAAAGTAAGAAAACTCATGTGTTGAGAGAAGAACAGTTTAGTAATTAAAATAAAATAGTAATAGTGACAGTAATAATAATATAATGGAAAGGAAAATAGTAAGAGAGGGAGACAGGTGAAACTTGAGGGGGGGAAGTGGTGCAACTGCTCACCACCCACCAACCAACACCGCCAGTCTCTGAGCTGCGATTGCTGCTCCCCTGCGCCAGCTCCCTCCAGTTAAATATACTGAGCATGACATAATATGATATGGAATATCCATTTGGCCAGTTTGGGTCAGCTGTCTTGGCTGTGCCCCCTCCCCTCCCGACTCCTTGTGCCCCTGGCAGCTGGCATGGGTAGCTGGAAAGGTCCTTGACTAGTGTAAGCACTACTTAGCAACAACTAAAGCATCGGTGTGTTATCAACATTATTCTCATACTGAGTCCAAAACACAGCACTATACCAGCTACCAGGAAGAAAATTAACTCTGTCCCAGCCAAAACCAGGATGCACAGTTAGGAAGGTTTTTTAAGTACTAACTGTTGACCTGGAATCAATACAAGTTCCCCAACCCTGTTGATTCTGAAACTGTTTTGTAACTATTTGCATTAATTACATCTGCACTTCCGTGTATGTAAATATGAATGTGGACTGGAGATGCTTTAGTTTCAATGACTTATCATTTGTAAGTAGAAAGATGATTAACGTTTCAATTAATTTTATCCTCAGGTCTGAATAAATTCAATTTTTCCAGTCAAAGGGTCTGGTGCAACTGAACGGCCATATTTTCCAGTGATCTCTGCTTGGGAACTTTGTTGTGACGTTCTCTGGGTTTTTTGCCAGTGCTGCAATCAACGTTCAATGTTTTTGCAAGTGGGAAGACAACACCTCAGAATGTTTTATTTGCCAATAGGCACTGGCTATCAAATCTAGATTTAAGGCTGATCATCTCTACAGATTTTGGCTGGTTTTGGAATTGGGAGTTTTGGCAAATTACTAGTAGAAAGGTATAAATGGAAAGTCAATAACAGCAAGGCACACCTTATTTCAGTTTTCATGCCGTCGTTTCCTTTAGTCCTGTTGGGATTTGATCCTCTGTTGTTGGGGTTTTTTTTGTTTTCTTTTGTTTTGTTTTGTTTTTTTGTCATGGTGCTTTCTTCAGATGAGAGAAACAGCTATGCTTGCAAGTGACCCTGGGTGGATTTCCAGGAATGGATATCTGGCATGGGCTTCAGTGGCAAGTGGCTGCAGGAGGTGGTAGCCTCAATCCTTTTTTAATTGGCCTTATAAGATACAGTGGAAAATTAGACTGCAGCTTTTGCCTGCTGCCTCTTGCAGTCTTTCCATATTGGAAGGATTTCATTGACTGTATGAGAGAATCCTAATTAGGAGAAAAAAAGGTTTGATTTCCTGGGCTAATACAAAGAAATACAAACTATATAAACAGAAATAAAAGCAAGACTCTCCCTTTCTCTAAAGATGCCAGCCTGAGATGCACTGCTGCTGTGTTTGTGTTTCCATACAATATAAATGCTTTGACCCAATGAGAGGAAAGTCCCTTCCTAGTGTCAGTGACCCCAGTCATTGCTACTCTAGTAGTTCTGTTCATGGTCTGTCTGAGCTCCCCTAAGGGCTTCAAGCACAGTAAGGCCACTTAATCCCTCCTCTATACTATCCACTTTCATTTTCATGGCCTTGCCCCCTACATTTCTAGGGACTTTGCATTGGCTGCTTCCTGTAGCACTTTCCACCTGGGCAGGCTGGAGTTGAATCCAGTTGGTTGCAGGGTGCTTCTGGCTGTGTGCTTACAAGATTGTGCTAAGAACTGGTGTGATGAGTGAGCAGGACTCACCTGTGTTGTCCTGGAACTTGAAGACCATCCACAACAAAGGGCAGATGTTTAGTGGTGTCCTGACCTCATAATTGAAATAGGTTAAAAGAAGGTGGGAATCATGAATGTACTGAAGTGCAAGGAGGTTAAATAGCTTCTTAATAACTTTCTGCCTGGCCACTAGATCTACTAGCTCACTGTGTCACTATATAGTCTCTTCTTTCCTATGCTCTTGTGCATAATTTCAGAGGGGAAAAAATGATTATGATGAGGGCTTTGGTCAGCTTAATAAAACTGATATGGCTTTAAAAGTTTTGAATTTTTGATGGAGAAGCAGCCATCCTTCCTGTGGTCTGTGAGGATTCCTGTGTTACTTTGTACCTCTTAAGTAATAGCTGGTAGAGATCTTGCTTTTGTAACTCAGTCTGGCCTATAAGTCGCTGTTCCAGCTTGCAAATTCTTTTACCTGCTAAACTCTGCCTTAAGATGCTCAATTTCTGTTGTTTTCAGATTAGAATTGGTTATAGTTCAGAAGCCAATAGCATCTATGTGCTTATTTAGAAAACTCAAGTGTTTTATTGTCATGTAAGCTTAAACTATGGAAATGACCTTACTGGCTTCACAGGATTTTTTTTTGCTGAAGTGCAGATTGTGTGTTTTTTTTCATGTAATTAGTCAAATGCTCCACCATAAGGTCAGCTCTTGACAGAGCATTAATCAAGGTCTGTGTGCTATTCTTCCCTGCTCTGAAAGATTGCCTGGATTTCAGTGAAAGCTGAGGATATCTGGTGAGATTCTGTAGTAGGTAAATAGAGCTTTAGAAAAATGACTGTCAGAGCATGCCATCTGGTGAAGGAGAGGGCTGCTCTCCATCCTTGCCTTGTGCTCTTGGCAAGCACAAGATTGATGATGTGAATTCAGATTTCCCTGTGAAAAGGCTGATGCTACTTCTCTTCAATATGCTTTCATAGTAATTTAAAGAGTCATTTCAGTTTGTTCGTATCACCTTATGCTTTACAGCTGTGATGCAGTCCCACAAATACACAGAATACTGGTGGAATGTCACAGCCATCTGGGTCTCCCATTGACTTGGTTTTTAAGTCAACAACATTCATGTGTGCTGTCTTTGCTTTTTGGAAAGAAGGTTCTAGCGCAGGAATAAAGCACCCTACCACATGCTGAGTCTTCAGCTTTTACTGACAGGGATGAGGTAATTTCCATCTGGTGTGTGTTTGTATGGATCTGCAAATGTGCTAACAGCTGCTGCTGCTGCTGCTCACCTTTCAGATATGGTAGTATTGCAAAGAGCAAGGGTATGTGCTGCTCAGCAGGAAGTATTCACTGGACTCCACCCATGGCAAGTGATCAAAGGTTGTTAGTGGAAAAAAAGCTTTTAACTGTAAACTCTGGATTAGTGAGTGTTGAAAGACTTGTTTTTTCCATGTATCTAACCTGGCAGGATTTTCAGATGGACAGTAATCACAAAAGATGTCAGAGTTCCTGGATGTGGCAAGCGTCTTCCTCCTGAAAGGTATCTTCCTCAGTTTTTCTCTATTCAGCTGATGCTTTCTTCCCTCCTTGAGATGGAGAAACTGTCCTTCAGTGAAGGTGTTACCTACCCTAGGCTGTCTTATTTTTAGCAGCAGGTAGAGCCTTCAATGTTTTCCAGGCTTCCTACAGATAAACATTCCCAAGTTTGGATTAGACTCATGCAGTACAAAATTGAGATATAAACTGAGAGTTGGGGCTGAACCAGTGGTAGACTTCAAGCTGAGGCCTTAAGAGCTGTTTGCTAGGCTTCTGTTGTGAGTGACAGTTCTTAGTTCAGCTGTAATGTTTCAGCCAAACGGTAAGCAAAATGGAGGTGGAAGGGGAAAATCAGAGAAAGGCTGTCCTTTGTACATCTCAAGTCAAAATCTGAAGCAACAAATTTAAATGAAAGGATGTGACCCTAAGAAAATGCAGGAATCTGGAGTCTGGATTGCAAGTTTTTGTGATTGACATAGCCATATTGAGAACTCAAGTTATGCTGGTAGTGCATCTGCTTGAAACGTGAGGTTCTTGAGGTCTCCTTTAATGGAAAATCTTAAATGAGAGAGAAGTACCAATAAATTAACTTCTTGCTGTGGGATGGAGACTATAGCTACTGCAGCAGTCTATGCCAGTATCAGTTTATTGGTGGATTGAGGGACTTTTTTATTTGTTTTGATTCTTTCGTGCACTTAAATATGAATCTGTAAAACTAGGATTGAAAACCATTTTGGACCAGAGATTTGTTGTGAGGGAAATGGAAGGGAAGCTTTTTTCAGGCAGCCTGGTTCTCCATTTTGTTGCATCAGCTGTATAATGTATGGTTCACCTGAGCACCACAGAGAAAAAATGGGCTTTTGGTGTTTCAGTGTTCCTAGTCCCAGCCTGGAATGGATGGGGGGAACATATCCGCACTTCAGTAACAAGAGAACTGGCTTGAGTTTTTAGGTGAAGGCTCAAATTGGGTATTTCATACAAATCAGTGTATTTAGCCATAATAACAACAAGCTTCTCCTACAGCTGGTGCAATAATGCCCAAAGCAATGCTTTATATTTTTCCAGACCAAGGGGAGGCATAAGTCTGTTTTAGACACCAGACTCTATTTTGTTATTGGTTTTTCACACCCGTGTTTCCTTAGGATGTAATGTAAACATAACTTGATCAATGCTTAATTTATTGTCCTAGAAATAGCACCAGAGATCTGGCATTGAATGAAATGTGAATGGAGGGACAGTGTTTTTATGCTTAACATGAGTGAAATGATACTTATAATATACATATGAAACAATGGGGAGAGGAGGGCTGGAGTTTCCATTAGCCAACTGGGTGATATTTTTAAGAAGCTGCATCTGGCAGATCCATTAGCTGCTCTTACAGCTTTCAGGAACTTTTAGGAGGACTGTTAAAACATCCCAGTGCTCTGACCCCAGAGCACACAGCATAAGGAATTGGAATTCCTTTGCTGTAGCAAATAATTCATCCCTATCATCTTGCTGAGGGTAAAGTGGGAATAGTTATAACAGCATGAAAGGATGTCTGGAGGTCTGTGTTGCTCACCCTCCTGAATTTAGTCAAGGATGTTGATGGTAGCGTGCAAATGGGATTGGCTGAGAACTGGTAACATTATCAGCATGTGACCCAAGTCCTTCAGTTTCTAAAGGACATGGCAACTAGTGACTAAGTCAAATGTGAGTAGGACACCTGTAACTATATTATAATTACTTATGAACTGATGAAAGTGTTCCTGTGTGTTTCTGAAAAATCATCCCTGGAATCTTCACAGCTAATTATATTAGGAATGAGACCACCCATCACTACAGAAATACTTCAGCAACAGCATCTGAATCTGAGGACAGCAGGCGTAACTCAGGTGGTCATTGCTGGATCTGGGGCAGAAACTTTGGTTCCACCCATCTTGTTGCCATCCAGAGCTGCTCACTAGGAAGTAAGGCAATGCAAATGTCTGATGGGTTAAAGGGAGCCAAGCTAGGGAATCAGCTTAGGATCTGCGCCTCAGATACTCAGTAGTTAGCTGTGTCAAAGGAGTATATTTCCATGGAAGCTGATCCTAGGAAAAGTTAAAATGATGCAAACTATTACACTAAAAACAGGAGTGGGTCCAAAACAAAGCTCTGAATTTGAGTGGTCTGCAGTTCTAAGCATTAAAGAGCTTGATACTTATACGAGCTATACATGTGAAGTCAGCCTCTCTACTTGATCATCTGGATCACTTAATATTTATGAAGTACTTTGTGTGGAAGCCTTGATATCACCAGTTCTCAGCCAATCATAAAAGAATGAAGAGCTTGATTTCTAACTCTCGGGTAGGAATATTCTATGCATGATATGTACTCAACAGCTCCAGCTGGGTTGGAGGAAAACACCAGCCAGGAGAAATATGGTTGCAGTCCATATTCCATATACCATAGTCCAGGTAGCAATCTGTAGCTTGCCTGGTTGGATGAGAATTCTTGCCTGTGTTCCTCAACTATCCAACTGGTAACTTGGTGAAATAGCTGTGAAAAAATTTTCAGATCCCCCAAATTCCATCATATTCCTTGATTGTTGACATGGGGAGCCTTGACCAGAAAAGACACACAGGTGTGTTTTGGTGAAGTCTATACATGGTGCTTAAGCCAGGGCATGGATTTAATTGCAAACACTGATACTGCAGGAAATGCTTGGCAGTGTTTGAAGTACATATTTGAGCTGAAAACAAGGAAAAGGGGAGTGAACTGATGCAAGATGAAGCTAAAAAGATAGTTGTTTTTCCTTCTCTGGTTTGAAAACTGTATAGTTCTAGAGTTCTCTGCCTTTGAAGTCTGTGGCAAAAATAAGCAAAGAGTGTTTACTGGAAAACTTTAATGCCAAGGAAAACAATGATCAGTTCTCCTGAACCGGTGATGAGCAGACTGTCTAGGTTGCTGTTGTACAGCCTGAAGAGGCAGGACTGGTACTATAGAATTAGTTTATTGGTTATTTGCCAGTGTATGTCACTGCTGGTGTGACCAAATGCCCCAGGCTACTTCACGCTTCTAGATGCATCCTTAATAAAAACTCAGCTTGTGTGTGTGTGTGTTGAAACAAAATGAACTATACTAGTAAAACGTCTAGTCAAGATTAACAGATACAGCTCAAAGGTCTTGGCTGTCACATACATACACTAAATTACATGGCTGTTATGGGGAGTAGGTAGCTGAAGCCCTTTCTGACAGACCTTACTAAAATTTGTCTGGTTTTAAGAAAGGCATGTGTGTTTTCTGATCAGTAGTGTATGATCAGGGAGACGAGATGCACTAAAATGAGCAAGGCTTCTTTTAAGTCTTTAGTGTATTTTCTTGGGGATAAATTAATTCTGAGAAAGGGGAAAAAGAGTATAATTTGTTTCTGCTTACTGCATTTGCACTAGTGATGAGAAGTATACTAGTTCTTACAGGAGTTATCCTGCTCTTCCCTCAGCTGTATCCCCTTTTTGGAACAATGGGTGCTGTGCAAAGAATCCCCACATTATCTTCCAGTTTTCCTTACTGCCCTTAAATCTTGTGCTAGTTGTCAAACTTGCATGTTACTCTTATCTTTAGTTAATTCTGGTTTATTTGGCTTAGGGAAAGGTAACTTATTCCTGTAATGGAGTCATTCAGAAAACTGATCCTTACAGGTCAAAGAATCTGGCAAATCTCAGTGTGGGCACATGTGAAAGGTGCATTTTCTGTGCCTGCTAACTGATGTGGTTGGTGATACCTGGGCAGGGAAGCAGCAGGGAACCATCCTCCGAGCAGGGGGAAGATCTCTAGGCTCTGAAAGGAACAGCACATCTCTTGTTCCCAGTGAGGGCTGTGGAAGGCAGCAGCAGCTGCTTCTTATCAATCAAACATTTTGAAGCACTTGAGTCAAAGTATTTATGCTACTGGACAGTTTGTTTAATCAATGGACCTTTTTTGATTCCTTTTTTTCAAAAAAACTGAAAATGAGTGACGTGTATGTGCCTTAGTATAAATAAGAAATGAATGAGTCCTCGTGTCAGAATTAGTAATGCTTCATACTGCTCTGAGGGGTTTAAGGAAATACTGATGTGTGCGCACCAACAGAAAGTAAACATCAATTAAAGGAAAAAACAAGCTGCTTAATCTTACTTAGTTCAGTTTTGGACAGAAAACCTCAAGAAACGATGACTGTCTTTATAGCGTGCAACTTTTGGTATTAAGGGTAATAACCTCCTAGGAGGGGTAGACTAGCATGTGAACATACATCCTCACTGGATTCTGAGAGTCTGTAGGATTGAGATGGAAAAATAGGTCTGTGGAAATCAAAATGTTTACAAAGGTTAATCTACTTCTAAACAGCCTCTTTCCAGAACAGAAATCACAATAATCTAGCACCAGTGTGACAGGGAGATCCAGCAGCTAGATTAGGTATGGTGTGGAGACACGAGGCTGTGCAGCTGGTTTGTAACATAACAAATAGCATCAAACTTGGGGAATTCCTGGAGGTGAAAACAGTTTGAATTTGGGAGAGTACTGGGGGGAAATACTATTATAAGGGCTTGCGTGTTTCTTACTTTTCCTAGGTGCTCATGGCCTCACTTATGAGCGTGGTGGAGTTTTTTTAGATAACAACTCACTTCTTGCCTGGAGGTCCATTTTGTGTGACCCTTCTGCCTCTGCTTCTTCAGCTGCCTTGATAATATTTCATCAGCTCCAGCAGTACCTAATCCGTCATCTCTTGCAAGCCATTTCCCTTGAAAAATGCTTCTCTTCTGAATGCACCCAGGTGTTGAATTCAGGAAGCCCTCACCAAATTGAAGGTGACAGAGCAGTGGAATGGGCTGCCCAGAGAGGTTGTGGAGTCTCAGTCCCTGGAGGTGTTCAAAACCCACCTGGATGCAGTCCTGTACCCCCTGCTCTGGGGGTGCCTGCTCAAGCAGGGGAGTTGGATGAGATGATCTCCAGAGGTCCCTTCCAACCCCTGCCATTCTGTGAAATTCACTCTTTTGCTGACTCAGCACTTTTCCTATAGCAGTTGTGCTTCCACTTACTTTGTTTGGGCTGACTGGGGATCTTTCAAACAAAGCAAGCTGTTTCTGGAAATCTCTGTAAGATGATGTGCCAGGACAGTGAAGCAGTTGCCCAAAAGGCCAACACCCAGCTTAGGCTGAAAGTCTAAACTGACAGAAAAGCCCTAGGGCTTTGCTGGTACCTCTAGTGTGGGTTTATTAAGTGCCTGGGACATTCTGTAATATGCTGCATTGGTTCCATACAGTTCCTGGGCACCTTTGACCTTCCTGGTCTGCTTGTACCTAGCTTGGGGTATATAAAAAGTTGATAGCAGGCTTTTCTTTCTCCTGCCCAGCCTCTTCAATTAATTTCCTTTTTAAATCCGGACTCTCCAAATGGGATACTGGCAAAAAAGCCCCTGAATATCTTCACAGGGTGTTGCATTAAAGTTAACAGCTTACAGCTTGGTATTGTTGTCTCTCTAGCTAGACGAACCTTTGGTCTGAAGCAGTGTGGCGATGTAGGCATTCCTCCTTTGGCAAGTTACTTTGACAGAGACTAACAAAAGTATTTAAGGCTCCTGTTACTTTGATAAACTTTGGAGGATTTTTGTATCTAGTTGCACCTTTGCAGTTTAAGACAATGACCCAGACAACAGGTAACTTTTCTAGAGAAAGCAATATCTTCTTGCAAGCTGATACAGTGATAACCTGGTCTCAGGAGGTGCGCGCTCTCTCTAGGTTCTGTGCTAATCTATTTTTTCACGATTTTAATTCGAAACCCTGAAGTTTTGGATGCCATGGAAGATCTCCTAATTATAAGAATCGTACCTGATTTTTAATAAAGTAGAATTATTTTTGAGGAGGGTAGACTTGCAGAGCAGAAGGCATAAGGGGTAAAATAGTTTAAGAAGAGATGGGGAAAAACTGAAAGCAGGAGATTTAAAAACAGCTCTGAGATTTTGTTTTTTTGGCAGGGGTTCCAAGAAACAGTATTATCTAGAAAAAGTAATTATTTTTTGCTGAAGTTCTTGCAAGTTAGGTTTTGAAAAACTTGATCTACTTCTACTTCAACTAAAGTTTGGAGGCAAATAGAACTTCTCAGGGTATCAAACTATTAAATGAATCATAATTAGGAGGGGATATGACAGCTTTTTCTTTGGCATCTTCTAAACATTTAATTCTTTCAGGTTTGAGATTGTTTCTCATTATAACAATCTTGATTTTTTTTGTTTTTTCCTTTTGGAAGTTCCTTCAAAATGTAAATGAAGCATGCTTAATTTGGGGGTCAAATGTTATTTTGGATTAAAGCAGTTTTAATCTGTCAAGAATGTTTTTGCTTTGCCAGACCACTTATTACTTGTTCTTTGGAAATGCTAAAATTATATCGTTAAATATACAAGCTAATTTCAATGTGTAAACTCTGCAGTCAGTGCTGCAATTCTTGCTTTGATACTTAATACACAAGATCTACTTTTCTATATTTTATCTATGCTTTTATATATTTTTTTTTTTTCTCTGTAGAAATAAGGCTTGGGCAATAGTCTTCCTACTCCAATGCTGCTAAGATGAATAGGTAGTCTGAAAGCTTGCTTCCAAATTTTCTTGCTGGATGAGGTTGTTGTAAGTAGGCTGTTGCTACGGTTTGAAAACACGATGGTAGGAAAGATCTTTAGGCTGACGGATGATTTCAGCCCTGCTGAAGTGGCTCATGTATGATTTTGTGTGGGTCTGTATTACTTCATTAAGTAATATGTCTTCCAGTCCTGTTCATTCACTAAAGCAAGCTCTAGTATTGAGAGATCTACAAGAACAAGGAAGAATAGGCAGAATTTTGTTCTGGCAGCCGTTCTCCAGAGCTTGTGGATGTCCTGTTAGTTCCTAGTTGTGTTGAAATCAGTAGAAGCTCTGCCTCTGCATCCAGCGGGAGCAGAGTATTTTGACTGTTTTTCATGAACTGCAGGGACTGTTTGTAGCAGGTCCTATTGAGTCGTTTAATATACCTATATATCTTTAAGGAAGTGTTTTGTGGAGTTTGACAACTAAGGGAAATAAGGGTAGGAATGAATAGGGTGAAGGTGGGACTTTCACCTTTTGTAGAGTTATCGTCAAACAAATTATATGCTTGAATATGTTGTTTCCAGTATTTTGGGCTACACTGGCTGGTAGAACTTAGAATTCCAGAAGGCTGTTGCTTCTGTAGGACAGCTGCTGCTACCTCAGCTGTGCAAGGGGATTCATACTTAGGAGTAAGGAAGTCTAGATGAAAACGGTAAATGAGCATCTACCCTAACAGTATATGCCGTTTTTCCTTGAGATCACGGAACACAAGGTGGCGTTGCAGCCAGGTCAGTGAGGGTGTGCTCGGAGAAGGGAGTCTGTGGCTCGTGGGCAGGGAGGAAGCAGACAGATGCTTGCACATGTGTTTTGAGGGATGCACACCTTCAGGACTAATGGCTTGTTACATGTCAACGTGGCTAACACAGCTGCGGAGATATCAAATCTTTCACTTTTTATAAACTTGGGTTCATTTGTGCGGGCAGCTTCCAAGTGGTGCTGAGGGCAGGGGGGATGCAAAGTAGGAGCCTTCCACAGAGGGCTGAAATGATTGAGTGTTAGAGGTACCGTTGCTTCATTTCAGCAAATGGCCCAAAACTCTGACAGGGAAAAGAGCTTGTCTCATCAGGCACCCTTTTTTTTTTTGTTTTCAGTGTGCTTTCAAGTGTTTTGACATCTTTTGTTGTTGTGCTTGATTTATTGTGATTGCTTGTTTGTTTGGTTTGGGTTGTTTGTTTTTTTTAAATGGGGCCTCACAAAGCATTTGACTTGCACAGAGCATTTCCAGATCCCAGCTCCACTGACTGTTCTCTGTGTTGAAATCATGCCTCTTGCTCCTTTTTCTACTCCTGTTACTCAAAAGCAATATATATTAAGACCAGCTTAAGAAGCTTTTTGTAAAAAGATGATTTTCCTTGTTAAAAGCTTTTTTAGAATGGCTGAAACTCTTCTCCAGGTCCCAAAATTAATTCAGTTGTTCATGCATTTTAGGTTATTTCCATGCTATAAAATAAAACTGATCACTGAAGAGAAAGCAGTGAGATAAAATCTAGGAATGTCTGTGTTCCATTACTTGGCTAGTCCCTAATGCCTTCAGAGAAACCGAACGAGTATTTTAATATTCATCATTTTGTGATGAATCTTGGAAACTCCTCTGTAGAGCCTGGGTAGTTAAAGAGGCATCATTGCTCATCATCTGTGCATCCCTTGCCATTGTAGAGGTGATCTATGCTTTTATGTTTATGAATTAGCAGTTCAGTAGCTTGGTCAGGGATGGCTGGCAGTGCTTAGGTGGAAGCAGAGAAAACTATACAACGGTGGAAAAGAGTAGTCAAAATGTTGAAGTCTAGTTCCTTGTAATACTCTGGTCACCTTATGTCCCCGGGCTCTCCTGAGTAAAAAAAACCAAAAAGATAGTTGTTTTTCAGTGACTAATGACTGTTGTCTGCCTGTTCATAGTGCATCAAGTGAACTCCATGCAAAGCTCCTGAACAGTCCAGCTCTGTTGGAGCACGACTGCTGGAGAGGTGAGCTGCCCTGCTGGAATGTATGCTGAAGTGACTTTTCAGGCCACAGGAGCTGATGTGTGCTGTGGAGTTATGGTTATTGCATGCCTTTGAGGTGAATGCTCCTGTGTGATGGTATCGCTCAGGGCTTTGCTTTGGATTTTGTAATGAGCAGCTCTGAAGTCAAGAAGCCTGTCCAAGTCTGTCATGACTGTTACTGCATGTCAGGGCAGGTTTTTAGTCTTTGTTTCTCATGGATACAATTCTCTGCTTCAGATATGTAGTCTCTTCTAAAAATTTATTGAGAGCTTTTATCTTCTTTTGAGATTCTGTTTGATTGGCCACCTGTGTGAGTGCAAATGCTGTTCCTCCCCTTCTACTTTGCTACGGTACCATGCTTTCACAAGCAACGCTAATATTAGACCAATAAACTGCATGCTGTGTAAGTCTTTGTGCTGTGCTTTATTTATACTGGTATAACCTAGAAGTAAAATATGTTCAGAACAAGCCTTTTCTGGTTTCTTTTAAAAGGAAAATGTTTAGTTAATCTCTGATGGTTGTAATGCAAATTTTAAACCTTTTAACAGAAAGTGAGATCTGAGCTTTGGTGAGTCAAGTGCATCCACATGTAGCACTCACCTCCTCTTTCTTCTATTGGTGACTCTTGCTTACCTGCTTCAGATACTTTAGATTTTCATGCCACTTTTTTCCTGTGCTGTTAGGGGCATGTGAGCTCCTTGCATGCTCTTTCAGAAACAAGCAAAGTTTTGTGAAGAAAAGACACCATTTGACAGAGCTTAAGGACACAAAACAACGAGGTGCTATTGATCAAAGAGGCCTTGAACAGTTTCAAGGGCAAATACAAAGACAAATGCTGGTTTTGTTACAAAAAAACAATCCCAGCTCTTCAGAAAGAGATCTGTTCTTTTCCCCACCTTCCCAAGTTATTTAGGATCTATGAGTGCTGAAGGTACCAAACACATTTTTATTCTTCTCCCCACAGAGAGCCCAGGAGCCTTGCCTGACCACACTGCCCTTGCTTCTCACTGGTTTGCCCTTCTCTCCCTTCCTTTTCAGAGCATCTTTAAAACAACTCTGCCTTGTTCAGTATGTTGATGTTGGCTGTCTGAATTGCAGCTAAATCAAAAACATAGCTGATGATTTGGACAGATACAAGCTGTGTGGGGTACTTGCCAGCATTATATTTGCTTTTGTCTTCATAAAAAGTAGTCCTTGGAGATGTAGGCTTGCAACCAGTAAGAGTCTGACAAAGGCATGTGCTTTTATATAGTTTTCTATATAAAAAGCCAGCTTCATGAGTTATTTCAGGCCATGGCTGCTGTTTGCTTCTTGATCAGATGCACAGCATGATAATGTCGTGAAAGAAAAAGGCTTGTTTGTGGCCCTGCAGATTTTTTTGTAATTGGATGCAAGTGACTAAAATTGTGCAGTGTTCACCCTGGGCAATGCTTCTCCGTGTCTGTTTTACTGATGCGGTGGATGTGAGTGCCCACTCTGGGAGCAGGCTGTGCTCAGGATCTCAGTACGGGAAAGGTGAGACTGTCAGTAGGAAAAGTTGCTTGGTGCCTTATTGACAGTGTTTATATTTTTCAGCGCTGTTTAAGAAAGTGAAAAGTATGAAATATTTGGGGTGTCCTGTTAACAACTTACTTGGAGCACGTGGCTGATTTTAGGCACCTGAACAGTCTTAAAGGATTCAATATGGTCACATGAACTTGGCGAAAGTTTGACTGCTACATGGGACTTAAATGACTTGAAGCTGAGTCATTATCTTACATGTATTTCCCATGGGATTGGGGGTATGCACCTTATTCTCTGCCTCAGTTTTCTGCTGGTGAAACTGTTAAGACCATTTAGTTGTAAGACATTAAATACTGTAGATTGTAAGCTCTACATTAATAGGTGCTGTGTTAAAGGATTAACACGAATAGAACTGGGGTAATCCCTGTGGTGTTGGGCCAAATTTGGTCTTAGTCTAGTAGAAAGCATGGCTGATATGCAAGATGCAACTTGCTGAGGCAGGGTAACAGACGGATTAATTAACAGCCTTGGTAGAGAGATCGTTGAACGTCCTGTCAACACAACGCTGTAGTTCTTGGAGCTCTTGCATGAAAGGAAAGGCAAGGCAGGCAATCACATACTAGAAATCTAAGGTGGCAAGAAGCTTTTCTTTAAAGCAGGGTAGGAGTAAAGTAAGGTGGGAGTAGGAAAGAAAAGGAGGTGCATTTACCAGCAGCCCACTCTAGCACTCCCTTGGAGAGGGCTAGGTAATGAACTTCCTTCTATATATGGACAGAATTTGGGTTTTTTTCTCCTGTGTGCCAAAGCCCTGTAAAAGCAGCCTCATCACCAATTCTGTTCTCGGTGACTAGTTAGCCGTGCTGTTCCTGAAGGCCAGAGTTTCCACACAGACAATTCAGAAACTTCTGAGTGCAATTAATCTGTTCCATTTAACAACTATTTTCTTCTGCTCTTCTTTACCTTACAAGGCAAAGAGGCCTAAGCAGTATTGGGAAGAAATGTTTTTATGGACAGATGGGCTCTAAAACTGCCATCTACCTAGGAGACTAAGGGCATGCTGAAATATCTGAGAAGGCTGATGGTAAAATTATTTGCTCCGTAGACACAGGAGTCATTTGACACTGTCTGCTTTTATGTAATCCTTCACCCCCCCTCCAGTGGTCTTGCTGTTCCCAGGATAACAGATCGTTCTTGCTTTTCATCATCTTCATGAGGCATCTTGCCTCTTCTGCCTGCCTGGTATGTTAGGACTCGCTGATTTCTCTGCCTGTGCCTGAGGCAGAGTTTGCTAGTTTGCCATCCCAGGGTCAGTACAGCACTACTTCAGTCGCTTGGCTCCAGGGTCAGAGCTGGCTTGGCTGGCTGGGAGCACAGGCACAGCTGGCAGGAAACTGGCTCACTGAGGATGAAGCCAGCCATTTTGTAGGCCAACAGCCACCAGGGATGTGAGGGATATTATTTTAAATGATGCTGGAGATCCCTTCCATTAGCTGGGTTTAAGTATTTATAGGAGTTAATAAACTGAGATAGAACAAGATAAATATTTGTCTTCATATCATATATCAGGTCAGTGGCAGAATAGGGAAGAGAGGAAATCTAGGTTTTCCCCTGTGTTTCTACTCTTCTCCCATTAATGCTAAACTGTTGTTGACCTGGCTGCCTCCCAGCTAGATGTCTCTGCTCATCTGGCTCTGACAGCAAAAAGGGCACGGAGTTGTAGGATGGAGCCCAAGCTAATAAGCTTGGTAAAGTATGCTGTCTTGGGGTCTTCCTCTCTGAACTTCACCTGCAAATTTGATCTGCCTTTCAGCTGGGGAGCTAAAGGCACAGTGTAGGCATTTTCTCATCTGCATCATTGTCTTAAACTGTTCCAAAGACTCACTCTTGTTTTTGAAGGCTACAATCTGCCTAAAGTACTGCAGTGTTGCACTTCTTGTGAAGCTGCAATAAGGTTTTATAGAAGTTCTACTTTATTTCCCCAGTTGCTTCGCTGTCCCAACCAAAAGGCCAGGTAATGCATATGTCTGGTGCCAACATTTCTGGCTATAATTTATCCATACTTCTACCTCCTCCCTTCTTCACTTCCTCCTTTTTAAGACCAGTAATATTTGGATGGTAATTCTAGCCTCAAAGCTTGTACAAATTCATTAAAGGTCTGGCCTTTTGAAGTGGAATTAGTACTTTGTTAAAGCTGTTTGTATTTTGGGTCATGACCATCTAATCAGAGGCCTTTGTACATCTGGGCTGTGCTAATTAAAGCTGCCTGCCCTGGAGCACAGAAGCAGAGGCATCAGCTCAGTGCACAGAGCAGCTCCTCAGATTCCAGTTGCAGACCAACCTCTTGCTTCTGTGCTGGATGCTGATTGCTATCAGACAAACCTCCGGAGTAGAAGCACGTGTCTGCTTGTGTAGTAATTTCCTATACCCCAGTATCCCCACTGTTAAACACCCTTGAGCCTTTTTCCCGTAAGGCTTTTTTCTCTTAAAAGGTAAGTTTGATATGGTCTCTAGTTCCTTGCCAGATGCCTGCGTAAATCCTCCATCCAGGGATGGAAACTGTGCATCTTCCAGTCCTGCAGATCTTTGCCAGTGCCTTCAAATGCTACATCTCTGGCTCCTGGTTGTGTTCAGCAGGGGCTACCGCATGGGATTTCTACTGCTTAAGTACATGCTGCTGTCCAAGCTTGAGCTCCTTATTAATGCAAAAATATAGCTGAAATTGAAATTGCTTGTCTGAAGCTCTGGTTCTGTGTTTCCTGTTGAATCGTGATCAGAAGTGAAGTGGGGACAGTACAGATAGAAATCATGGAGTTGCTAAAGGTGTATCAGTTTGTTGTTTCCAACATTGACATCTGTGCTCAAGATCTTTAAAATCGTCTAAAGAACCTCACTGTTAAGCTGGACTCCTTAAAAGGGCTTGGCATGAAAGGACTAGGTTTTTCTAAATTGCTCAGCTTGTTATGGATCCACAGATGGCTAGACTTCCCAAAATTATTCTGAACACTGTAAAGTATGTGCTGAATGCTCAAAACTGGCTGATTACACTTATGCTAACATGAGCTAAACAGACGCTTCGAATGAAAAATTTTCTAAATTTTTAAAAGTCTGAACTTTGCAAAATGTAATTATAGTACTCCAGGGCAAGATCTTTCTATGCAAGCCACATTTGAGATGCTCACTGGCCACGGCAGTAACTCCCAGCTCTGCAGTAGGTTTTTACATATGAGCTATGTAGGAAACAGTATTTGGCATTTTGGCACTCTTTGTATATCCTTTTGAAATAGCCTAATTAATCCATTATTTTAGGAGGATGATATATGATTTCATTCTTGTGATAGTGTAGCTTACACAAGGCAGAAGATGTCTTACAATCCACACAGGTATTGATGAAGTCCATCTGAGCTTTTGGCCGTAGTAGCACAGTTATTAACATAACACGAGCAGCTGAACTTGCAGGTCTTGGACATTCTAAAGCATCTGACTTATGTGAGAAATGCAGAATTTCTGGAGAGAATAGAGGCCTCTCAAGAGGAGGAAGATGTCTTTTAGGAGTGTTGCTCAGATATGAAAGAAGTAAAGGAACTGAGGGCTTAAGCCTTATTTAACTTCAGATCTCATAAAACAGTAGAACAGATCAACATTTTGAAGAAAAAATAGAATAGTTCACAGCCACTCCCACAGCTTGGCATTAATCTACAAATGGTTCTAGTTGGCTTGGGCTGCTTTTCTTTTTGCATGGAAAAAAATAATCCGGGTCTAGTTATCAACAGCAAAGTCAAAACATAGAGGCATCTTAAGTCCCTACATGGTGTGAGTCTTGGCAGTAGCTCACTTTGATTAAATACAAATCAACCAGGAGGTTTTTTCCCCTTTCTCAGCATCTCTTTTGGCAGAGTATCCATCTGTGGTTAGTGTTGGAGAGCCTGGCTGCTGTTTCAAGCTGAAAAGAATGCCCACCGTGGGATATGGTGAATAGCTCTATTCATAAGTCATCTTGCCCTCCCTTTTCCTCTCTCCAGCAATGCACTCGAGGTCTCCAGGATACTTGTGCAACCTTGGGCACAACATCCTGAGTGGCGTGGAGAAGAGCACGGTACAGTCCGTCCTGAGGAATGGAAGCAGCACGTAGCTGCTGCTCATAATGCACATCAGAAAAGGAGTTCATACATCTCATCCTTTATTTCCTTCTTGAGCATAACCCTGCTATTTCCCTTCTCCAGGGTCCGATTCTTTCCACTTATGCAGTCTGTTGGCTCAGTTTTCTGCCCTAGCAGGCTTCTTGTATGTGTAAGGAAAGTCGCATCCCCTTCTTTGGACACAGAGCCAATAATATGGGTAGCTGAAGGAAGTGCCTGCTGTGTGATTCTTGTTACCTTGCTTGGCACAATAAAGACTGCTGATCCTGGACTTGGGAAAGGACTTCTTTAAGGATTTTTACACTGAAAAAGTTTCTCTTTCATTTTACACTGTCGTGAAACTTCAGCGTTGGAAAGCTTGGCAACTTGCAAACTGTGCTGCCTTTTCTTGTTTAGTTTATTAGCAGAGAAGAAAATGTGGGATGTAGGAGGGAAAGCACATAGAGGGTGGGAGTGGAGAGGGTGTAGAGGAGTAGAAAAAAATTTAAGATATAAAAATGGAAGTGAAACTTCCTGAAACTAACTTTTATAGAATTATGTCAGTAAATGTCAGTCCTGGAAGAATTACTTTCATGGCTTTCAGTTTCTGACCAACTTTTTTTCACTGGTGGAACAGCATTGTTTGACCATGATGGAGGCCTGGTCTAGTCAGCTGCTTCTCCTTCTGTTCATACTGCTCTCTAGTGTCCTCGTCCTGATCCACCGAGCTGTGTTAATTTGTATCAGGAAGTAGCTTTGCTCTGCCATACAGCTGCAGCCAGTTTTTCAGTTCATTGCATTTTCAGCAGAGTTTCTTTCATGATGACGTTTTGCAGGAAACTGTGGACACTTGAGTATCCTCTCAATTTGTGAGGCTTTGAACTATTTCTATACTATGCTTTAACAATACTATAACTTCTATTGGTTTATGAATTGACACTTAAAGTATGCATCTAGTTGAGTTCCTACAGAGCAAAGCATCTAAATTTAGGATAATTCTTCCCTTCCTCTATTTAAAAGAAAATATGTTCTAATTAATCCCTTACCTGTCAAAGGTGTGAGTGACCAAAATTGAAAGTTCACTTTCTTGCGGACTTTACCCTCTGTCACTAACCAGGGAAGTAACTTAAGAAGGCTGTTAACGTCACTGGTAGTATTTGAGGTTGAAGACTTACTCAAAATGAAAAGTAAATAAAGTTGTCAATAGAAGTATATAAAATTGATGGACCAGCACAATGTAATAAACCTTAACTCCCTTAATGGGCTTGAAAGAGAAAGGCGGACCCATACAACCAAACCTGTGTCATGAGGAAGCAATTTGGCTGTTGAACAGTCCTCCAGGACATGACATTCCTAACAGGATGGGCTATTCTAAGTTGCATGGAATTCATCCTTCTGCCTTCTCCTTTCCATGCCCATATTATGGGCACCAGTACAACTGCATAAGGCTTGTTGGGATATCTGTTATGCTTTGGAAGAACAGAGGTATCAACAGTGCACAATGGAGTTGCCTAAAATATTGAGAGAGCTGTACTAGCCAGAAAGTAGTTGAGCTGGAGCTCCAAGCTGCAAATAAAATTAGCCATTTTGAATGGTCAGGGTTCAGTTACTAAAGCAAACATCACAGGGACTGCAGAGTTTTTACTGGCAGTGTCATGTGCCAGGTAAGGTAGATTGTGTTTAAAAATGACCAAATGAGACAAACCTGAAAACTCAATGAACTTGTTCTTAACACAATTTTAGCTGTCAGCTGAGAATGCATTTGGCTTGTGCTGCTGTATTTTGTAAATATACTTACAGATTGAATCTGTGTCCCATGTGGCAAAGGAAGAAAGCTCTTGTACAGGCTCCTTCAGTTCAAGCTGCCAGTTTCCTTGATTTCTGACTAGTAAATATAAGGCATTCTTGTTCTCTACAGTGATGTGGTGATGGTATTGTGGCTGAGTCCCAGGTCCTAGCAGAGAATCCAAAAGGCTTCTCTAGATAATTGTCCACAGCTGATGACTAACAGGGAAATTCTACCTGCTGTCCCCAACAGAAGTAATCTTCTCTTTGATAGAGAATGCCATCATGTCCAGGTTTTCACCCAGTAAAGCAATGATGACGCTAGCATTGTGATCTATCATATCTTACCAAGCGCAGCAGCCCATCATGGAGTATGTGTGCAGCACTCACTGCCTCCTCATTCAGCCTCCTGGACTGCACTGTTCAAATCTTACTTGACATGCTGGTGACAGTGACACTTTGGAGCCACAGTCAAGCTCAGAGCCCTGTTGGGGTCATACGCCTAGCAGGAGACATGCCTCGTATTGAAGAATTTCAAAATGTGAAGGGAAAGTATCCTTACAAACTACTTGCTGGACAGATACACTCACCTTACATAAAGTTGCGGAACTCAACCCTCAAAGTAGCAGGCTGCAGGTGAAAGACACATTAAATTTGATTTTACTGATGACTGAAGACTGCACTTGTTAGCTGTAACTTTCCTGTCACATTAATACTGTTTGCAGCACTTTGTGCCACCTTTCATGTGGAAGTATATCCATAAATCCCTTATTTCAGATTAAGGCATCATCTAGTCCTGCATGAACTGAACCTGTGAGAGGGTTTTGGTGTGAAGAATTGGCAACAGAGATACTGAGAATCTTTCAGGATATCATAGTGGAAATGTTAACTGAAATGTTAATTAAAACAAAATTTCAGCATTAGATCTACCTCAGTTCTCCTTTTCCCCCCAGACCCAAGAATTCTCCTGTAACAGAAGCTGGGATTGGGTTTTCTATGAACAGAGCTGCTCTGATGTTTTCTTAGGATTATATGTGCTTCCACATGTAGTTCCAGTCAGATGACTGCATGTTAGCTGGAAAATGTGATCTGAAGAGATGGCGAGTGACTAGAGACTGTTTGTTTTTCATCTAGAGTTCTGATTTCACAGCTGGAGAAAGTCATGGCACTTACAGTCCCAACTTCTCCTTCATGGCTCACTATTTAATTCTGCAGGAACATGCCGAGACCAGCTAGGTAAGATGACAGAATTGACCATTTCATGAGTAAAACTTCTCAAAGTGGGATGGAGGCTAGAAGACAGAAAACAGGTTGTGGGTTGTTCCCCACCCCCCTGCTTGGCCCTGAGGTTTCTTCCTTTGGCAGTCTGGAAAGTGTCCCTCCCGCAGTCAGTCACACAGTAAAGCACTCCAAAACATTTGGCTGCCCTAGGCAGCTCCTTGTTCTTCCTACAGAATAGAGCTCTGTTGCACTAGCAGACCCAGGTTCAGAGCTTTGTATTTTGCTGTGTGACCACTGTGTCCTTTTGCTGAGTATCTGTTAATTTAGGAATTAACCTGACTTATCTACACCTAAGTTCTCCATGCAAGTGACAGAGCTGGAGCGCACCAGCAAGCAGCCAAGACCAACACAAATGGGGGCGGACTCATAGGAAAATCAGACGATGCTAGATTTTGGGGAGTGCTGTAGTCTGCACTTCAGTAAGCTGAACTGCTCTGAATTCTTTACTTGCAGCTCCTGGGATTATTTGTTTGCTTTCTGGGCACACAAAACCCTGTCACAATATTATTAGAGGACTTAAGTGGTACTTCAGTGCAAGTGGCATGTTTCCGTGCTACACAACTTGTGTTTTAACAGAAAATTGTTCTAAACAAATCCCCAGATAGAAGTAGTAATTCATTAGCAGCACTTGTTCTTTCTAGGACGATGGAATTTGTGACTAAACTAAAGTTCTATTAATTTTATTTTCTAAAAGCAATCCTGAGAAGGCTCATAGCAGAGCACCAATAACACTTTCTCAGTGAGAAAAGCACAGAGCTCCTACTGTTGTAGACTGAAATGCTATTTTTTAATGTAATCTTAAATAGGTACCAATATGTGAAGAAACCCTTTGATATTTTGTCGTGCATATATATGCTAGAGTACTAATCCACTGAGTGATACTGAATGCTCAGGTAATAATAGTAGGCTTTTCAGTTGTATCTTTTTCATTTGAGTTGATTCATAGTTTAGATCCATCACTAATTATGAGTGATTACAGACCTAGACTTATTCTTCTCCCTTTTGTCTTTGTCCTTCCTTCATTTTTTCCACCTACAAGAGGAGCTGTAAGTGCTGAGCATCTCTGAAACCCCAGCCTTGGGATCCAGTCCATAGTCCTTTTTCCTGTAGCCAATTGGCTGCCACAAAAGAATTGGGTAATAATAACTAGAGAGCCAGGAAGGCTTACTTCAATTGAACAGCATGCCTGAAAGCTGACGAGCTATGGGCTGAGAAGTTTACTTGGAAAATTTCTTAACAAGTCATTGGAAGAAGTTAATCTTCTGAGAACTGCTTTAAGACAAGCCTGGATTGCATACCTTGTGATATATTTACATAATGACCCCTGAGGGCACCTACATATTTCAATCAATAGACGTATCCTGTAGCCCAGCTCTTTCTTAATGATGTATTTGTGCTCATGTGAAGACACGTGAGAGACACAAATACCTGTCTTTTGAGGCTGGACAAGGTTGGCTGACCATTCAGAGTATAAGCATAGAAGACTTGACCCTGAGCATCCTGCAATTAAACTGTTCTTTTCAAAGGCTTGCCAGTAACTGCAACAGTCTCTTATTTTTGTAGTTTAGAAGTGTGAACTGGCATCCACTGTGCAAGGTCTTAATGAATCCTGAACTCCTGCCCTGTAGGCCAGTTTTTCAGGATGTACAAAAGATGATCCAGTGTCAATAACTGTTGTAAGTTAGAAAAGTAGAGGTTGTCCTCCCCATTTATTCTGAAGGAAACCAGCTGTTTTTCCTCTTATTGGCATCTCACTCTTTCACCTTAAATGATTGTGGCTAGGTCAGCTGCTGTTGGGTACTTCGCAGCTGCACATCTTCATTTTAAAGGGTGGTTATCCATGCTCTCCCTCATATTTCCCTGCTGCAATTATCATAAATGACATCAGAAGTAGTGAATGTGTCTGGAGTCCAAAGTCAAGTTTATTTTAAAAAGCCTTATAGCTAACCATGCCCCCCAAACCCATGCAAAAATTCTGATACTAAACTTGAGACTGGTGCCAAGGATTGCTTACCTCTGCACTGAACTTTAACTACTGCTCTTCTGTCTGCTTTTACCCTTTTCCTAGAGGTTCCTGGAAATGTGAAGCTGGTAACGTGTCAGACTCCAGTCTTTCCTCTGCATGCACACTGGACTTGGTCTAAAAAGGGGCTTATTCTTCCTACTTCTTTTAGTCCTCTGGAAGGACGTGCTCTTCTAGTGGAAACTGTCAAGTCTTTGATCCTTAAGCCTGATCCTGCAAAATATTGCTGAAGTCTCATGCCACTGGCAGCTAGGCATGCTTGCCTGAAGGGCAGAATCTGTGCTGGACAGCCAGTGTAACGGGAGGAGAGGATTTCCTACATCACCTTGAGCTATCACTTTGTACTACATTGTCTGGGTGCTGGCTGCTTCTCTCTCTTTGGGCTTTCCAAAGGACTGGGAACCCATAGCCTAATTATCTGAGCAGGTAGAGTGGGGCTCTTGGTCACCTTGCATCCACCCTTTGTTCCTTCCAATATTATTTCTCAAGAGAAGAGAGACTGGCTGTGTGTTTTTGCTGATTATGGGATTAGCTGGACATGAAACATAGAAATCCTGAAATGGGAGCAGAACCTGGGAGTTGCATAAGCCTAAAGTTGGGGAAATAGAAAAGTTGGGATGACAAAAATCAGTGTGGGCCAGAAGTTAAACTGGTCAGTGGATGAGCCGTAAGGCAAGACGTGGATGAGCTCACATGGCCAAAGCTGGCAGAAGCAGTTGGTACTGTTGAAAGAAATGTTGTTTTAGTTAACATAGTGGAAGCTTCGTAAGTTGAAAGTCACTAAGGAAATAAGAAACCTTGGCTTCAGTGGGGAAGGCAGGATGTGAGGGTGCCTTTGTTCAGTGCTAATTTGTTTTCACTTGAGTTACTGTTTCATCAGTGCTGTCCTTGAAACCTTGGCTGTTATCCAAGGAGGAAAGCTAAAAGTAATGGGGGAAGGCAGCCCTCCCAAAAAGCTTTGAAACGAAGCTGTTAGTAAGCTAGTGTTATCACAGAGGTAGCAGGTTAGGATAAGCAATTTTCAAGTGTCTGAACTGTTGCATGTTAGGGCCTTTTTTGTATGGGTTTCTAAGCTTGCTTTGAGAAGTCCCAAATCCCTTAGTGTATGGTGTGGTCCCTTCTGGGCTGCTTTAGGAGTGTAATGGTACTAAGCATATTTATGGCCAGTTATATATCTTAGTGATCGTTGCTCCTCCTGGAGCTGTAGAAGGAGAATAGAGATAAATGACTGCCATTCCACAAAAGATCTCTTCTCTGCCAAAATTCTTGCCATCTGCCTAGTCACCCTCTCATTTTGGAAAAATTACTTATCTGTATTACAGGAGCTTTCCATATATAGAGCTATTCTTCAGCCCTGCTCTCTTACAGATCTAAGCATTAGCTTTAATTTAGCTTAATACATCTGGGAGTAAAAAAATCAGTTCCTTAAAACAGAGAAAGGTTTTAAAGTTCCCTTTGATCTGTGGATGCAATGTACTTGGCACTCTTAACTCTCTTACAGACTATACCAATGTGGCTTGAGCCTGCTACCTGCTTGTTCTGTAAGCATAGGTTTGGGCCACTTGTTTGTCTGGGTTGGGGTCCAGTCCAATGTAAACTGGGTGCAGGTCACCCTTCAGTTTAGTTTAATTGGGGGTGAATCAGATCCCTGTTGCTTAGAGACGCTTTTTCTAAGTAGGCATTTGAAACAGCAGGCTCTGTAGTAGCTAAAAGTCACTTTGAGCTTCAGATGAGAACTGAATTTTGTCTTTGCCTTCATGATTTGATTTCTCAAACAGCTGCTTCTGTGCTAAACAGGGGAAACTTTCAAATCCATCTTAGGTCTCTGTCTGAACACCCTTTTTCTGGATTGGAATCAGCTGCTGTTTCCATCCTGCCTAAAGGTTTATAGTCTGAAGGTGGGAATACTCTCTCCCCTGGAGATTGAGTTGGCTCCAGTCAGTTTCACTGGCAGTAGGACTTGTGGTTCAGTCAACCATGCTTGAAACACTTGCCCAAGCTTTCTGATAGGTTCTGGGAATATTTGTTCTTGAAATAAGAACTTCTGTGGTACTGTTGCCTCCATTCATGTTTCTGCTGTGCTCTAGGCCTAAAAGGCTTGACTATAATTTTTGAAGAAAAATCTGTCTTGTCAACTGTCATGGTTTAGCCCCAGTCAGCAACCAAGCACCACGCAGCTGCTTGCTCACTCCCCCATGGTGGGACGGGGGAGAGAATCGGAAGAGTAAAAGTGAGGCAACTCATGGTTTGAGATAGAGACAGTTTAACAGGTAAAGCAAAAACTGCACATGGAAGCAAAGCAAAACAAGGAATTCATTCACTACTTCCCATGGGCTGGCAGGTGCTCAGCCATCGCCAGGAAAGCAGGGCTCCGTCACGCGTAACAGTTACTTGGGAAGGCAAATACCATCACTCAGAATGTCCCCCCCTTCTTTCTTCTTCCCCCAGCTCTATATGCTGAGGTTAATGCCATATGGTATGGAATATCCTGTTGGTTAGTTTGGGTCAGCTGTCCTGGCTGTGTCCCCTCCCGGTTTCTTGTGCACCCAGCAGAGCATGGGGAGCTGAAAAAGTCTTTGACCAGTGTAAGTGCTACTTAGCAACAACTAAAACATCTCCACATTATCACCATTGTTTCCAGCAAAAATCCAAAACATAGCCCCATACTAGCTTCTACGAAGAAATTGAACTGTATCCCAGCTGAAACCAGGACATCAGCTGCAGTAAAAAAAGGGATGTTCTTAAAAACTAAAACCAAATCTAAGATTTCTTCCATGTGCCAGCAGTACTAACCCTGTCAGAGTTCAAGGAGCATCTGGATGGCACTCTTAGTCATGTGGCTTAATTTTAGGTAGTCCTGTGAGGAACAGGAGGTTGGGCTTGATGGTCCTTATGGGTTCCTTCCAACTCGAGATAGTCTATGATTCTGTTCTACAATAATGTCTCCCCTGAGCCAAAGGAGGTCTTTGCAACTACCAATAATAAAAGGTATGCCTACAGCATGGTCTAAGGTGGGAGTGTGTAGTAGTTCTAGGTACTGGAACCAGCTGGGCCATAAAGCTCTGTCCAAGGTAACTTCGCACAAGAGAGTACATGAACTGCTCTTATCCTGTGCAGCATGACTGATGTAAGAATCTGAGGTTATGTGTTTCAAGCAAGCTTGAGGAAGTTGTCTCTGCACCTGTGCTTTGTTCTGCAATGTATGTTTAGGCCACAGAGGGTAGTCCTTGTCTCTAAGCAGAAAACTGGAATTCTGCTTATTCTCAGAGCAGGTACAGCACAAGCATCTGTGATATTCTGAAATGGAAAAGCCGTGCAGTTTTGAGAAAGGAAGCAAGTCCCGTTGCCCAACTTGAGTGAATGAAGAAGCAACATCTTGTCTATGGGCTGAAAGTGACAAGGGACAAAAGGAAGGAAAAAAGTAATCAAGTAGGTGAATACTAACTGCAAACGAATTCAAAAATGCACATAGAACAACTGTAACTAGGACACCCTGGCTACACAGGGTTCAAGTGTGGCAGCTCCTGTACTGAAGCAGATTGAACAGGGAGGTAACTTGACTTGTGTTGACATGTTCTGCCTCTTGCAAGTGGTGACAAAACCTGGATTAACAAAGCTACAAAAGGTATGGCCAGGTGTCCTTTTTTATTCTTGTTAGCTCAGAGTGAGCAGAACTTACAAGACCTGTGCAGATGATGGTCACAGGTGTTTGTCATGCAGTGAAGTGTAATGCACAGATTGTAGGTTTAGGTACCTTGTGTGGGGAACTGGTGACAATAAAACCCAATCTGCTTTCTGGTGTACCAGGGTTGTGTGGTGTTCCTAAGTGCTATGCAGATCGGAGGGCTACAGCTAGTGTTTGTTACCCTGGGATGTCCACTCAGAACAACTCAAGATAATTTTAACAACTGAAGTCATGATTAGGCAGCCATGTCTATATAAACATCTAAATTTGGCCCAATGAAATTTTCTCTTTTTTTCATTATGGGGTTTTAGGAGGCTGGATAAAAGAATGCTACATAAATGAACAAACTGTACTATTGTAATTCAGCTTTATTGCTACTCTTCAACTTTGAAGCTGAGCGGTGCACTTCTTTCCTGTCCTCCTGATTTCTCTGGAAGCATGCTTACCAGTTGTGGGTATGCTGGAAATGGTATGTGGGTATGGACTTCTGAACCAAACTGATGTGCAGAGTGTGTACAGAACTGTTCAGCTGGAAGCCTGGCCAGCAAGGCAAATGGGAGAATCACTGATTACTTTTGAAATGGAAATGCCAGCGAGAAAGCTGTCATTAAGCCATGGCTGGTCAGACAACTGGGTGGCTTCGGGAACTGGGTGGTGCCTGTGGAGAATATAGTAATGATTAAGGAAGCATAAAGTGGATAGCAAAGCCTGAGGAGGTGGACTAATGTGTAGTCTGGCCTTCCAAAGCTGACCAGATCCTCAGGAAAACCATAATTGCCACTGAGCACCAAGGAATAGTCCTTTAGTTTGGCCAGACCCGTGTTTGTTCAAATTAGCAAAACTATGACTCCACACTGAGTGACTCCACACTGTTCTTGTCAAGGCTATTCTTTCCAGAGGCAAATGCCTGAGCTTGAAAGGAAGACAGAAGGACTTCACACAGCTTAAGCTACTGGGAGCTCTTGTAAGAGGTCATCTTACAAGATGTTAGGTTACAAGGTTACTTAAGAGGCCTCTTGCAGGAGGTACATAGAATCATAGAATCGTTAAGGTTGGAGAAGACCCTTAAGATCATCAAGTCCAACCGCTAACCTATCACTGCCAAGCCCACCACTAAACCATATCTTCAAGCACCATATCTAGCCTTCTTTTAAATACCTGTTGCGGGGTATACATTTCCCTGTTGCTCCTGTATAGAACCTCATAACTTCTTTTGTTAAAGCATTTCTTCTGAAGGCACCTAATCTCTAGATATTGAGGGAGAGATGCTGACCTCACCTCCTGCAGTATTGAGGGAGTGATCCTGCCACTTGTTTGGATGTGGTGTTCTGGAGTTTATTCACCATCTCTGCTAAAAAATCATGCCTTCTTTTAAACTTCTTTTTCTGGCTTAATATTTAGCTGTCAGTTCTTAATAAGCTTTTGCTTTGTAGTACCTTAAAAGCCACTTAACACCTGGTAGCTCTTCTTCATATAGGTACTGGCATTCCATAATTAGAAGGACCCCAGTGCAGAGTCAATGCTATTGGAGAACAGGTTTATTTCAAAGGGAGGATCTGAGGAAGAATTCCACTTTTGGGTTCAGATCACTAGTCTTAGTGTTTGGTGCACGTCTAGGCTTGGCGGGCAGAGGGTACGGCAAGAACTCATCTGTGCTATATTTCTTTGCAAGATTGAGTGGAATAGGTGAAGAATTTGTTCCAAGGAGCTTGGATATTTCCTACTGCTCTGAATTGTTGTGGAAAAATACCTACACCTGCTAAACAGCTACCGCCCTAACAACAGGGGAACAGAGAATTTGGTCTGCATTCAAGCTGTATCACGTAGTGATTTAAAGGGACTTGGCTAAACAGTTGTTTTAATGTACTCTTTTGTTACTTTCCATTTACTTGTTACTGGTTTTACATAGTAGGTTATTATTGCATTGAGTCTCTTTTTGCAGGTGTTTTACAATTTACTTTCATGACTATGTTTTAGCAATAGCACTTTAAATTGTGAACTTTTTATGAAAGCACTGGCATTACGCAAGAATTTGCCTTTCAGTACTGTGTTCCACTTCACAGTTAGCAGTTGTGTGTGCATAAAGGAAGAGGTGCTTTGGCCATGGTGGTTTTGCTGAGGAGGTGAATATTCAAGTTATGCCAATTAAGCAATGTCCTTACACCAGGGAAACACTGATCTACAAAGACAATAGGTGTTTATTACTAACAATGTGTGCTGCTAAAGCAGAAAGGAGATCTAGCTAGTAAAAAAATTGTAAGAAAGTGCTGAAACAGCACTGCAAAGGCATAGAAGAGACTAAGTGTCCTTGTAGTGACAACAAGTTGACCTACTCTGCACTTTTCTTGTATCAGGCTGTTCAGTAAATCTCACAGTACCCTAACAAGTCACCTGGGAATGCCTTCTTCCATTTTTGTGCTCTGTTTTTTGAGCTTCTATAGGTTGTAATAATCACTGGACCATACACCTGTGTTGCTATGAGATGACCATGCTTGCATGATTGTTGGGTGCTAATTCCTTTACGTTACATAGCTCCTTTCTCTCCATTCCTCTCACCTTCCTTTCTTGCTGCAACTCTGTTTTAAGTGTAGATCAGTGTGTCCTGTGCTCTCTGTGAGATGAGATGGGCTGAAGTTAGGCCTTGCACACCACTCTAAGAAAGTTATGGGAAGTATTTCCAAATTTAACAAAATTAGGAAATATAAGACTATATTTTGTGTGTGTGCATAGAATAGTGGGACCCAAATTTGCCCTAAAGCAGTTTCAGTAGTTCAGGTTAGAATTGTGGATGGAAGTGTATGAAAGTAGGGAATAGGTCAGCTGTGGGTTTGTTGATGCTACCTGTTGGAAAGCCCTGTGTGGGTTAGTTCCAGGAACTTTCTGCCACTGTTTCCCAAATGGTTACTTGGGCTGGCTCAAGTGGCATTTAACATGACCATGTAACACTGAGATCCCTTTTTTCCTGCTTTGCCATCTTTTCAGACTCAGACATCTTGTCCTAAGAAGAGCTCTGGGGGATGGAGCTTCAGTTCCACTTGTTTGGAACAAACCAGTATTTGGCATCAGCAATGACACCCAGTAATTTCTTGAGAGCCAGACCACTGGGAAACTAGTCTCTTATGGAATTCACCATTTCTGTTCAGTGCAGATACCTGTCTATGCTGCATACGCTGATGCATAGTAGATGCAAACTGTTCCTGCCTGCTACTGAGTACCTGATGCAACAAGAACCAAATCATTATGGTAATTCACTGGTACCCTCATGTGTTCACAGCCAATTGTTTCTCACAGTTCACATCTTGGAGATTAGCCTGGGTTTATTTTAGGTTCTGTTTTTTCCCTTAGAGGTGAAAAAAATTAGGAAGACGGACCTTGTTTAGGAATACCAGGCTCTTTAAAATAAGTCCAATGCCTTCTTTTTGGTGGACTTTCACTTCTCTAGTGTTTAAACAGTGCCATTGCATTACATGACTAATAACTCTGAAGGGGGTTTCTTCTTCATCTTCTCTTTAGGGGTAGCACTATATACACAGCAGAGCGTGTATTTTGGGAGTGTTTTCTGCTCTGTTTGCATTATTTAAATATGAATATGGTGCTACAAAGACAAGGCTAGTGAAGAAGGTGACGAGGTCTTTGCTTACTTCCTGAGTGTACCTAACAGCATCAGGCTAGTCTTGGGGCTAGGACTATCTTCTGTACAGGACAGTTTTATCCTTCTAGCAAAACTTTAGGTCTGCGCTTTGTCACATGCAGACATCTACAGTAACAACAGCCCTATCATTATGCCTAAAGCCTCACCTTTTCCTTCTATCTTCTTGCTATCTTCACCTATGCTGACTGTAAATCAAAAACCACTACTACAGTCAGTGGAGTAAACCATAGCCCTCTAGCTTTCTTTACTGTTCCTACAAAGGAATAAGAAATGGTAATTTGTTTTGTAAAACTCTGTGGTTTTGCTCTTCCTAAGCAGGTTTTCTCTGGACATTACTTATACGAGAAATTTGACAAAATTCTGTCACTGTTTCTTAATTTATATCTAAAAGCCTGAGGTTACAAACATTAAACCTGACCCATGCTAAATGAGAAGAAATTATGCTCTAGTTAGGAAAGGCAGTCAGCAGAAGGGGGACCATTGTCACACGTCTTTCATAATTGCTTTGCCTTGTGACTATGAGTTTGGCTTGAGTTTATAGCTTTTACTCTACTGAGGAGAAGAAATGAAAAGCTCTGCACCCAGAAACAGAAGAAGTGCCTATGTAATGTGTGGCTCTGTTCTCCCATGGTGCACACCTATATGAATGGCATGTGGTCAGAGTTGGGACATTGGATTTCATCCCAAAAGACATGCTGTTTCCCCCTATCTGTGCTACTAACTTCCATGTGCCCCAATGACTTCAGTCCCCATGCTTTGACTAGTTTAAGATTGGAAAGGACTGTTCTCATCTCCTGAAGTCCATTCTGTTGCTACACTCAGCCTTCCAGTGACCAAGGACTCCAGTAGTAACCAAATGCAAAAATAGTAGCATCAGGTATAACCAGCTAGAGGGCAGAAAATTATCTAGTGAAGCAGATTCCTGTGCAACCCTCTGTTAGATACTGAAGTATCCTAACAGAAGGGGAAATGTGCCCTGGTCTTTTCAACACAGGTGTGCGCTGTTGGTTATGATGTCTCAGAACTAGTCTGACTGCAGGTGTCCCCTCACTGGGGCTGAGGCAGGTATATTTATGAGCTGGAGCTCACAAGTAGTTCATTCTTGCCTAGCCTCAGATATGGGGGGTTCCTGCATAAGAGTGCCAGCTGGGTAAAAATAATTAATTTACTATTTTGCAGCTACCCTTTTGCACTGTAAAACTCTTGATTTTGTGGGGAAAATGAGTCTGTCTTGGTGGTATTTTTTTTTCTTTAGGCAAACTCAGATGGTCTGGTTTCAAGCAGCATCCCACCAAAGAATAACACCTCTATATTACAGTGGCATGGTGGGAGGAGAGAGAGGTGGGGAGGCAGAATGAGGGAGAACAGTGTTCAGAGAATGTTAGCTTTGTTTCAAAGGTGGAAACAACCATGTAACATGCAAAAGCAAGGAGTTCTAATATGTTCTTAAACATTTCCATCACCGCTCTACCTCTGCAGACACAGCTTGGCAATAAATCAAAGTGAAAGCAAACACTCATCCAAGCTAGCCATTAGGCTGAAATAGAAATTAAACGGGGGTGGGAGGTGGGGGGGTTGAGAAAAAAATAGTTTACATCAGTGAGGTTAAGGAACAGGCAGACAAAACATTCAGCAGCAGGGGAATACATCCTGCTTCCAGTTTTGCCTGATTGCAAGCCAGCACTAGAAATGGAAACTTGTTGATTGCAGTAACTGGCTACAGGGAAGTGAGCTGCATGGCTTGCCTGTGTTTCTTCACAGGTGAGAGATCTACTGGGAAAGTGGTGGTGCTCAGACCGGGTTTTTGATGTCAGCCTGCTGAAAGCTACTGCAGATGCCACTTGCTGACTAAGGCTTACTTCCACCCCTCATGTGAGGGACCAAGTATCTGTGCATTTCTCATTTGCTGTTTCTACCTGCTGCTTTGCTAGACCTCAATTGATTCTAATCAGAGCGTAATGCTATAGGAATATTATCTCCTTTGCATTGCTTTAGAGGATAATGATAGAGAAACCATGAAAAAAATTAAGCAACAGGGTGAATTCAGAAGGGTGAAATGTCACTCAACGTTCACTTTCTGTGCACTGTCCTTGGGCTGAAAGCCTTATTTTAATTTGATAGTCATCTTAAACTCAGCCCATCCTCATGATTTCAGTTAATAGCTTCTGGGTCTTCAGTAGCCTAATGGTCCTTTCTGTTCCTTAGAAGCTCTTCACCAAGCATAGATCCTTGAATCAGCTGCATGTGCTTTCTCTTGCTTAGAAAAGTTGGTAAGAGGTAGTGAAGAGGAACAGCCCAATCATTTATGCTTTTATAATTTTCTTTTAGCTGTCTTATCAACTGCATGTGATAGTCTCCACTTTTAGAATCATTTTGAGAACAGTGTGATGAGACAGTCCTGGTCACAATGTACTTATATCCAAGAAAGGATAGGCATAATGTACAAGAAACTTCAGTGACCCACTAAAGGCAGTTCATCAGGCTAAAATTGGCCTGAGACAGGTCATCAGAGCTCCTGTGCAATATGGTTCTTACTAATATATGCTGTTAGTTTGAGAGTCTGCCCTTCTTTATTCTTGGAGCACTGGCAGATCAAGCTCTAGTAGGCTCAACAATGGTATTTTGCTCATGCTTTCTCTAATCATCCCTTAGCAAGAAGAGGTGTCATGCCTTTCAAGGGCAGCTGAATGGGATGTCTTTGCTGCCACAGTTAATAGACCTGCATCTTCATGCGAAACTGTCTCCAGTAGGCTCAAAAGCCCTTCAGATTCTCTCTTGCTAACAAAATTGTGGATCTCCTTTACAATTCTCATCTGGAAGTGTCTGCGATGAACCTTTATTGCTCAGCACTACCTGAGGCATTAGTGGTAACATTAAGTGAAAGGCACTCCCTTGTTTTATTACAACTGGAGTTTCAGGCTGAGGAAAACTTTATTTCCTACACTGGAAAAAATAAAACTCATGAGGTTTTCAGCCACAGCCTGTACTATATTTAGAATGCCTTAAATCACTGTAAGCTCTAGATTTGAAGGAGTTATAGAGTGTGTGTATGTATTTAGATGTGTGTGTGTGTTTGTTTTTTATTGTGGAAGGCTAGTCAACAGGGATTTTGTGGTTCTGTTTGGCAATGATGAAGTAATTAAAGTGCATTTTGAGGAATAGTGGAGAAAGAAATTATGACAGCCAAGAGGGGAAGAAATGGAGGAGGTTAGGGATTTATTGAGAATAATTTACTAATCCTTCTTCCCCTACTGCTCTTGCAAACCTCAGTCTTTACCTCACAAAGCTGGAAGGCTGCCAAGGGAAAGAGAATCAATAAGATTACACCAAACCCTACAGTCCCTACTGAAATACATTAAAGGCCAGAAGAATACCCAGATGACCCGGGAAGGTTCTAAGCTGCTCCTGTAGTGACTCATCCAGAAAGATTCCCCCATTGTCCTATATTTTCCAGCCTGCCAGACAAATAAGTACTTTGCAGGTTATAAGTGTGTATACCTGTGTATGTATGCCATAGCAACAGAATTCATAATGGTTTAAGGGTTTCCATGTCAGGCATCTAGATTAAGTGCAGTACTCCATAGCGACAAAGAAATATTTCAGAGATATACGACAGAGATATTCACAGCACTGTCAGCTCTCAATATTCAGTTTTAAGTCCCACAGTTTTGGAAACTCGGTTTCCTTTTCTGAAGTCTTGGAGTTTGTCTTCATGTAATTAGGTGAGATGGTAAGAATTTATTTTTCTTCCCTGTCTTGTGATTTTTCAGCCAGGTTCCCTCCTTCAGGGATAAGGAGCACAAAGTGACTTCCCCTTCTGCCAATCCCAGATTTTTGAGAGTGCACAATTCCAGACTAGCACGTGCTTGTGTTTGTATCTGCATTTACAGTATGTCTGATCAACTTGTCAACTGGAGGTAAACACACAGCTAATACACATCTGTAAGCAGTTGTGAGGTGTCCCTTGCAAGCCTTGCCAAGGGCAAGGGGGAACATCGGGTCACTAGGAAGAACACGTGCTGCTGTGGAGATCTGCAGTTGCTGGACACAATGGAGCAGCACATAGGTGTTTGGGGAAATATGATTTTCCAGCAATTGGGAGGGTTGTGGGAAAACTAAGTGGAGTTCAAAATTCAGTTTGGATCTGACTCTGTTCCGATGAGATTAATTTACTCCAGAAGTCACTGCTAGGGGTAGAGGGAATGGAGGAATTCTGTGCCAGGCTGTTCCTTTTTCATTTCCATCAGGGAAATGATTTCATTTCGAAGTGCATCTCTCTGCTTTCTGTTACCAGCCCAGAGCCAGGTCAGGACAGCCAATTTTGAAGAACACCTTCTGTCAGTAGTACATGAGTAACAAGGGCACTTCATGCACTGCTGTGGGTGCAGAAGTTCTGCAGAGAATTTGCAGACTGCTCACTATGCAGCTTAAGCTTTGAGCCTGCTGCAGTAAATATGACTGAGGAGAAGAAAGAACATATAATTAAAAGAAGGCTCCTCTTTTGAGGCATGGTAGGCAAGGCCTATGCCCAAATACAATTCAGTGTTTGAATTTTTGTGTTCTTGCATGCAAGTTTTGCTGCAATACCCCAGATATTTCATATGTATGGCTACTGAGCTTGGCTCCTTGCATGGAAAACTGTGACAAACCCTTGCCTCAGACATACATAGTTAGACAATTAGTAGAAAGAAAGAGGGAGGGGAGGGTGGGGAAAGAAATAGGTGTGCTGAGCCCTGGAGCTTTCCTGTGCTGCATATATAATGTCTCTTTTCCTTAGCAACGGGGAAATTAACATACATACACCCTTCTGAAATATCCTTGTATTTGTTAAAGGTATCACCTCTGTCAAAGGGTTGTTTTTTAAATTAATAATTTGCTATTTTCTATTTATTCTGTGCATGCCAAAGGTTTGAGTCAGAGCTGTGCATTCAGGTTCCCCTCAACTGGTTCTGATTAGAGGCTGAGTGATGGAGCAGAGAGTCTGGAACGGCTCCAACTGGATTCCATGATGTCTCGACTTTAATGTAGTTAAAAATCCCAGACCTGGTGGTGTAGTTTATTGCAGTGGACTCTTACCTCGCCTACGGAGCTGTAGAAAGCACAGCTTTCTACATGCTTTTGCTACTATATACTTAAGGTAAAAGGTAAAATTAATTACCATGATTATTTTCAGAGCTAATTGCATTATTTATCAGGAATACTATTACTAATTACAGTAGCATCACAGACTACTTCTATTCATAAAGTAATGATTTGCATTAGTTTATTAGTGGAGGTTATCTGGCCTTTCATCTTTAAGATTACCTGTCCTCTACAATAGCTGGTTTCATACCAGACGTTACTACTATTCCTAGCAGTAAAACTCATCAACTAACTCAGTGTGGCTGCAGACTGAAATTTTTAACTGAAAACAGAGGGAAAAAAAAATAGTCTGCCGTATTTGTTCCGCCTGGAAGGTTACATCCCACTATTTGTGTGTTTAAACTATGTTTAATGTAAGTAGACTCAGGAACCTCTCAAATGCTGAAAAAGCATTTTAGCACAGGGGTTCATTTGTATAAACAACTTCTTAAGATTCAGATGGACTTCATGTTTTTGGGAGTTTAAAGCTATCTCACTGTTAGAGGTAAACCAGAAGCTGTGTTTAAAATAAAATTACAGAGCAGTTCATGACAATTTGAGATGAAAATCTTTCTTGCTGCTACTATTAACTAGTTAAATATTTTACTTTTACTATTCAGCCAGTGCTGGGCTACTATTTGGATGTAATTAAGTAAAGCACTTTTGCACGTTCCCAGCTTTCAGCCTTTCAGTTGAATTACTTGCATACATAAATTAGACACATGTTTAAAAGTCTTGCTGACTTAGGACTCTAATCTTAACTTTTATCTTTGCATACAAAAACTTTTTCCTTCTGTGAAAATTTGTGTGCTGGCAAGCTTTAGCTTCAAGGAATGGGCTACACGTTAATACACATGCTGATGACTTTGGAGAATTCATATATGCCTGCACAGGACCAAAGGCAGTCTGTGGCATGTGCCAGATGTGAATGTTGTATAGAGCGAGGATATTTGAAAGTTCCGGAGATCTGATAGCTTCAGCTGCTGGAAATCTGGAAGCTAAGAATTCTGTCCAAAGAGTTTAAGATGGTGAACTGATTTCAAGTTTTTACTTCACCTGACTTCAACTCCCTTGGAGGGAATCACTAAGGCTTACTTTATTTATATTAGTTATTGATATGCACAGGTTTTTATAGCCAAGATGCATGTATTTGTAAAGCTAAGCAAGACCCTAATTTCTGTTCCAGCTAGTGTATTTAAACACAAAAATCTTCGGTTTATAACAAAGATTGCCATGACAGAACAAATTTCAGTATTCCTCCATAGGTCCATATAGACATTTGCAAGGGCTGACCAGAGGACTAGGATCTTATGGTATTAAAGGCATTTGGCATTGAAATAAAACAGGTGGGTTGCTTATGGATTTATATGTATTCTGATAGTGACCATGCTGCATGTTTGAATGATTGTATTGATAATGTCTGATAGGAAATGTGCAGATAGATTTGGGAGCACTGTGTTTTGGTGACAGTTTATATAATCCTCAGGAGAATTTGCAGTACTTTGACATTGATAAGTCACCTTGGCTGGGGTTTCCAGAGAAATATATGGTACGGTTCTTTGTGTTTTATTTCTTGGCACATGGCATTGATTTGAGGGCCTGCACAAGATGTTTCGATGACATCTGGTGGGGAGCCATACTTCTGTGGTTTGGTTTGTTTTTTTTTTTTAAGCAGTGAGGTTATTTTGTTTTAATATTTCTCCCCATAATCTCCGTACTTTGGTCCAGCTGTAGGACTTTCTGTACGGTATCTGGCCCAAAGCCTCTTGAAGGTGATGAAAGACTCTCAATGATTTAAATAGGCTTTGGATGATCCCATATTTTAGGAGAGATCCTCCTTGCATTGGTTGTCATTCTCTCCTCTTATTTCTCACTGCATAAATTACAAGGTCATTTGGAGTCTCTGTGTTTTGCTGGAGGATGTGCTTCACATATGGAACTCTGTTCAGCCAGTTCACTGGCTCCCTTTTCCATGCTAAAACACTTCAGAGAAGTAGTATTCTCTACTGAACATTACTGAAAAGGTGACGTGTAGGACCCAGTGGTTGATGTCTGATTTCTCTGGGTTTAAGAGTTAGCCAGGTTTTGCAGTGGAAACTTTTATACATTTTATACAGTCATGAATGGAGGAACAATGTACACTAGCTTTATTCATCTACTAATGCTCCAAGGGGTTCTCAGCTGTAAAGCGAATGACATTGAAATATGTTGAATTGCTATAAAGAAATTTTTCATCTATCTGTAAGATGTTGAGATCAGAAGGACAGAATTCTATTGAACTGTATTCAGAATCTTTGCTTGTGACTTTGGGCTAGAATTTCACCTTGGAAAAAAAAATTTCTTCAATCCCTGTCAACTTTGTCTCAGTAGTCGTAGTATTAAATTCTGACAGGCCAAGTGATGGCCCTGTTCAGTGTTGTCATATAGATATAGCCTACTAAAACCAGTGAATCACTAGAGATAGACTATCTAGTAAGCGTATGTCTAAAGATTTAGATATTTAGAAGGCAGAGGTATCAGTTTTCCTTCCTGCTTTATGGAAATGGTTTGAGGAGTTCTTGATTCTCTTTGCCAGTAAGAATGAGCATGATGAACCAAGTCCTCTCTAGTTATGTACCTGTTTACGCTTCCCAGATACATCCAGATTCAAGCATTAAAACTGCATATATGGGACTGGTGTTATTGGAAAATAGTTCAAATATTTACTGAACAGATTCAAAAGTTGTCAACTGGTGCAAAACTTTATGGGATTTCTTTTTATAATTGGTAAAATTAGTGTCCCTTAGTAACTAATAACTCAGAATAATAGGAGTTAAAATAGATAATAAAATGCTTTTTCCTAATCCTGTGTATATCCCTTTGATTTTTTTTCTTTTTTTAAGAAAAAGGCAGTTTGCTTTAGAACCAAATGTAATTATTAGATCTAAGTATGAAGCTCTTTGCCATTTACAGCCATGAAAATATGTCCGCAACCATTTCACTGGAGCAGAAGAAGGTGAAACAAATAATTAGGGTCACTGTGCTGATTTTGGCCTGGACAGAGTTATTTTTCTCCATAGTAGCTTGTATGGGACTGCAGTTTGGATTTGTGCTGGTAACAGATGTTTTTGTTCCTGCTGGGCAGTGCTAACACAGAGCCAAGGCCTCTTCTGCTCCTCACCCCACCCCACCAGCGAGTGGGCTGGGAGGGGGGCACAAGGAGTTGGGTCCCACGGCTGGGACAGTGACCCCAAGTGACCCAAGGGATGTAGCACACCATATGGCATCAAGCTCAGCATATAGACCTGGGGGAAGAAGAAAGAAGGGGAGATGTTCGGAGCGATGATATTTGTCTTCCCAAGTCACCGTTAGGTGTGATGGAGCCCTGCTTTCCTGGCGGTGGCTGAGCACCCGCCTGCCTGTGGGAAGGAGGGAATGAATTCCTTGTTTTGCTTTGCTTGTGTGAGTGGCTCTTGCTTTACCTATTGAACTATCATTATCTTAACGCATGAGTTTTCTGACTTTTACCCTCCTGATCCTCTCCCCCATTCCCACTGCGGGGGCAGTGAGCGAGCAGCTGGGTGGGGCTGAGCTGCCGGCCGGGGATAAACCAGAGCAGTCACTCAGCTATTGGGGGTTAAAAGCACAAGTAAAGAATTAGCTACACCAGGTTGCCATTCTTGAAATAAAAGGAATGCTGGAACTTCTGCAAAGAGTAAAAAGTAGTTAGGAGGATAGAAATTTAAATCAACCTTAACAAAGTTGATGAGTTTCCAAGATCGTTGGCCTATGTAAATGTGGGCTGTTCTAATAATGTCAGTCAGTTTGTCACTCACTCCCTACCAGCTGCCTGACTGCATTTATGTATATGTTAACAGAATAATACCAGTGTAGTTTCAAAACTTGACTTTTATAATATTATTAACCTTTGTGGTTTTACTGTCCTGACAAACTGGAAAATGTGTTCTTCAGAGCCTCAAAACATTGACACAATTATCAACTACTAAATATTTGTAACACTTTTAAATATTTGCCCCAGGCAGCAAATATTTTGTTGATTTCTGGTTTTTTGGCCTTCTGTAGGCTAGTCAGGCATTGCTCAGTTTCTTTCTCTGGATAACATGCCGTTGTGCCAAATGATAACAGGAGTTTCTTGCCCTACAGAATTACACTGTGGCTGAAAGCCCTGCATGGAACTTACTAGGAATTATTTACCAGCCATGACTCTTTCCACTTCTTTCCCCACCTGCCTCTGTCTTCTTTAGTGGCTTAAATCAACATACATATCAAAGGCCTCAAGTCTGGTCACCATGATGTTTTTTTTTTTAATTAGGCAGTGTTCCAGTGAGATGCACTTCTAAAAAGCTGGGATGAAAGTCGTTGTTGACTGGATTCTGGGAGCTGTATCTGTATCTGGCTTCCAAGCAGCCATTAGGTTTAGCAGCAAAATGAACAGCAAATGTTGGTCATACAGAAATGTCTTATCACAACTTGAGGCAGAGAGAGAAAAGTAGAAGTTTGGGAGGGGCAGATGAGGTGGTGAGAAGAGCTCATAAAAAGCCATTTTATTAACAAGGCGGAGAGCTCGGCTTTTTGAAGTCCCGTGGAGTTTAGTCAGAAGCTGTTGTGTAATAAATACAGTTGCGCAGTTTCCGAAGGGAGTCATGGCAGTGGAAGTTCTTAGCCTGGAGTTAAATGCTGTGGGGTCTTGTAGGTTTTTTTTCTCTTAAGGGAAAAAACAACAGCAGCAGCAACAATGTAAAGCAACAAACATTCACCTTCCCCTCACCCACTGCCCTAAAACACTGTGCTGGTTTTGGCTGAGAAGGGGTTAATTCTCCTCACCGTGGGGGGGCGGCTGCCTTTCCGGCTTCCCGCGCTCTGCCGCGTGGCGTGGGGCTGGGAGGGGCGGGGCCATGGCGGGGGCGGCTGTACCCGACTGGCCAATGGCCGTGTTCATTCCATACCACGTGACACCATGACCAGGATGGGGGGGGGGGGCAGGCGGCGGCTCGGGGGCGGCGCGGCGCCGGGTCGGCGGTAGGTGAGCGGCTGCGGCGCGGGCGGGTTGTTTCGGCGGTTCCTTCCCCTCCCCCGGGGCTTTGCGCCTCTCGTTGTTCTCTTTTCCATTGCATTTCTGTTGTTGTTTCTTTTAATTTTAATTATTAAACTGTTCTTATCCCAACCCACGAGCGTTACCCTTCTGATTCCCTTCCCCCATCTACCGGTGGGGGAGGGAGCGAGGGGCTGCGTGGGGCTGAGCTGCCGCTAAACTACAACAAAACAAAACCAAAAAACCCACACAAAAAACCCAAACAGAAGAAAAAACTCAAACCCAACACAACCCTTAAAAACCCCAGGAATACAGCTATTTATGGTTGCTTCTACCACCAGGTTATTCATACGTCCGCCTCTTGGTCGCCTTAAGCTTTCAAGACCTGTAAAAAGCATGCCGTATCAAGCCGATCATAGTTTCGAACAGGCAATGCTGTTTGGCTCTTTTGGAGCCCTTTTGGCAAAGGCAGTTTTTGCTGCCTGAGCAGCGCAAGTTCGGCCTGAGTTGGGAGTTACGCTGAGGGCGCAAGAACTCTGTACGTGTGAGGTCCTAGAGAGTATGCGGTTATGACCACAAATGTTATCTTTAAAGGAATAACTCTTTCAGTGAAAACTAATTTGGAATAAAGTAAATTGAGTGATTTGCAGTAGTGTAGATAAAAGTCCCACAGAACTCCTCACTTCTGGGTGAGAAGCTACTGATACTTATCAGAAAATAACTGGCTTGGTTTCCAGTTGATATCTTTCCTGTGGAAAACCAATTATTATTGTTGGCTTTCTCTCTGGCGGTGGAGTACCACACCCAGAATATAGTCTAGGAATTTGTTTGCCAGATTATCTGCCAAGTAATTAAATTACTGTGGAAAATGAGCCAACAGGAGGATGAAGGGGTTGATCATTTAGAGAGGGCGAAGTGCTGATCTGAACATGAGTGAGGTCTCAAGCTTTTCTCAAGCAAACATTTTGGGGGACAGTCAGATGTCCTACTGAAGATGATTTAAAGTAACCTGGTTAACCATGTTGAAAGCAGCCTGTTCATTTTCAGTCTGTTGTGTCGGTATGTGCGGTCACACGACAGGAAATAAAATGCAGCCAGGCACAATAACTTAATACAGCAAACCCTGCAGGTCTTCAGTCTATAGTCTTAATGAAATGTCTCATTGCTATTTTACAAATGGGAGACTAAAGCACAGAGATGAGATGACTTGCTATAAAATGTCAGTCAAGTCACTGGCACAGTAGGATAAAAATCCTCCTGTGACATAGCACACCATCTTCAGTGGGACTTCATTTCTTTACAGCATCTAAAGTTCTGACGTCCAACCCTGAACAGAAATTATTCTCTAATTCTATGTTCAGGTCTCTATCTTTTGGTTTTGTTTTTTTTTCAAGAATTCTCAACCGTTCAAAGTGCGTGGGATGGTCTAGGGTGGAGTGAATTTGATTCCTTCTCTTAAGAACTACCTTCCTTGTCTCTGAGACCCTGATTCTAGTGCTAAGGTTCAAATACAAAAGAAAACTTTTCTGCAGATTTAAAAATGTGCCACATCACTAGCGTGTCAGATGTAGCATAATCACTTGACTTTTGTCTGTCCTGATCTGCATATATACATTGATCTGACTGGTTTGCACCTAAGAAGCCTTTTCTTTACAAAATGGTGTATCCTTGGAGAGGGAGAAGAGTCTGTTTCAATGGTATTTCATAAGGAATTTTTGTTTCCTTGAAACACTTCTGGCAAGCTCTGCATAATGCTGGGAAATTTTGTTATTGCCTTATTTTCATGACATTGCAAGGATTAATTCTGTGGAGACGAGGTATGCAGGTAGTACAGTAAGAAGAAAGGAAAACAGCTGGAGAAAGATAACAGACTACACTGGCACCTACTTTTCTTAAATTCTAACAGATGTCTTTATCACAGTTCTTAGCATGTGGCTACCACAGCAGGAGATCAAGTTACGTTCTCTTTGGAGAATAAAAAGAGAGTAATTAGAATCCCTATTCTGTTTCTTCAGAGATTCTAATTTCAGCAGTTTAAGCCTGTTAAGGAGGAGTTGTCTTTCAAGCTCTGCTTCTTGTGTTTAAAGCTCCTGGAAGTGGTGCTAAAGAACCATGAGGAACAGGGGAAAGAAAAGGGGATCATGTTCTGTTAAGTTGATGGAACTATGTGATGACATCATGGTTAAAGCTCTTCTCAGCAGAAGAGCCCACAAGCAAGAGAAACCTATCAGCAGCGTGCGTAGGCTAGTATATATACTCAGCTGGTTAAATTAAATTGTATTGAAAACAGGCTCTTAGTACTTGTGATATAAGAATATATACAATCCAGCTTAAAAGCAGAGTTCAGAGAAGTTATTTTAACTACAGAGGGTTTGGCTGGCAAACGGCAAAAGAATTAAGAACAAGCTGTTTCTTGCCTTTCTATTTTTATCACTGTTAGCAGATGTGAATTTTCCATGAACAGTTTTAATGAATCTTTTTTTAAAACTACAGTTGCTGCAGTGTCAAAGTGCCTGTGCTCGGTCAGCCTCTTGGTGCTTGCTCTGTAGTGAATATAAGTATGTTTTAAAACTGTGTAGTATAGCTGTTTGATGTGATTTTCCCACCCTTTATTTTTGAGTTTTGCTCATGTTTTGCTCTATGCTCAGAACATCTGTTGGACCAAACTTTATATATTTGTCCAATCTGGAATGAAAACAACTTAGGGTTTCAGGCCAATAAATAAGCATGCTTGTTTTCTGTTAACTCTAGATGCTTGTGATAAGATATTTTAAGACCTTTGGTAAAGTTGGCAGCATATCCACAACTTCTACTACTAGTGTTATAGTATGAAGCACAGTCAAAAAGATGGACCGACTCATTGTAGTTTGTTTTTCTCACGTTAAAGGTGTCTCAAGACAATTTGACTGTCTCATTCCTTTACTGATGCTCGTGGTCCTTAAAGCTTCATCTCAAGTGCCACCTGTTAAAGCTGACATAGATAATTTTCATAATGAATGTAGATTCTGATGTTGTGACTGGTTCTCTGCCCTCAAAAAATGAGCAGGACTGGGGCTAAATGGTACTTTCAGATGTACTAGGTAGTTTGGGACACAGATGAAGCTTCCAATGTGTAGCGTTTACTTGTGGTGCTGATTCACAGGAAACCTTTTCTAGATATGCCAGGAAAAAAAATGGTTCTTGTCTCATCTCAGCAGCTTCATTTGTGGAAAAGTACATGCTTGGACTACAGCTGTTTTTAAGATGTGGCGAGTAGACTGGCCACCAGGCTCTTGTAACTCAGGAGATTGCTGAGCATTGCAGGCTGAACCAGGGGAAGCCTCCGCTCCCTGCCTGTCCGTAGCGGGGTTCACGCCTCACGGCCTCGGGGCCGCCAGCCCCGGGCCGCTCCTTGCTTCAGCACCGCGGTGGGGGACAGCGGCTCGGGCCGGGCTCGGCTCGGGCCGGGCTCGGCTCGGCTGGGCTCGGCTCGGCGGGCAGAAGCCCGCCGGCAGCACCGCGTGGCTCTCCCCAGAGCCTCTGTAGCCTTTGCTTAACCGTTTCCACAAACGTATCTCGGTTCCCTGTGCTCTGGGCAAGATTTACAGATGCCACAGTAACAGTTTCAACCTGAAGCTTTTGCATGGCTGGCAAAACCTGGTTCTCATTTCTTCTCCTGGTGAAGCATTGTCCTTGCCAGCAGTTTTGCACTGAAACGGACATGTAAGAATTGTGGGTTGATGATTCATTTTGGAGTCTTGTGTAATTTATGGGAAAAGGAGACAGGTGGAAAGATGGACACTCTTCAGGGTATCTTATTTTTAAAGAAGTTAACCTGTGAGGAGAGTTTATAAACTATAGTTGGTTAATATATGCATGGACTGACATGCAGAGCTTGTCTTCTATTGAATTAAATTGGGCTGCACTAGCTGTTTCAGAGAACTGTGCATAGGCAGCTGTGGAGTGTTTTGTTGTTGTTTCTAACTCAGTGTTTACTGGCTGATTTCTGAACTGGCCCATGAGAAATTTAAACTCCTTGTTTAAAAAATACTGGCCCTGTGGCAAAACCCCTCATTATAGCTCTGAATATTCTTTGTATCTGTGTGTCCAGCCCTTTCTTTGAAGCTCTTGCTTTGAATGAGAAAAATAAAGGACTTTTGTAGGGAAAAAAGGACTGGGATATGTAAAACCGTTTTGGTTGGGAGTGGAGGGACTTCAGCTTGCTCTTAAGATAAAGCACTTTGTGGTAAAATTCTACTACTCTGTGGCCTTTGGGTCAAGTGTGGCCACCTGGGTTGAAAAGCAGACATGTCTGAGGGTTGAGGAAGCAGCGCCTTCCGCTAAGCAAGCAGTGTCTCAATAACTAGCTAGACTTTGTCACAATTCTGTTGTTAAATATGCTAATTATGTATTACCTTTTTTCATGTGCTTCCCACTTTATTAATGGCCTGTTACTACAAATAGGACTATATATTGTTGGAGTTCACCAGGCCCAGCTGCAGAGGCAGCTTGGTGTTCAGTAATTTTTGTCTGGATGAAAAGTTCCAGCCCTCCTCTGTGTCTCGCTCTTTGAATGCATCCACTTCCTGCAGCACTGCCGTCCAGCTTTCATGTGGTTGCTTCATGTGTGGCCTCTCATGCATAACAACTTAGCCAAAAGGTTGTAATTCACTCTTAGGTATCATCCATGTCCCTATTCTGTACTGAGATTTTGGGCTTCAGCTTATTTTTCGTTAAATCTGCTGTTTTCGTTTTGTCTTCTTTGGCAGAAAATGGGAAATACTTGCTCTGAAAATTAATCTTGATTTTTAGGTCTAAATTTTCTCTTGCGCTCTAGGACACTCTGTTCCAAAATTATGAGGTTTTGGTTCTCTTTCATTAATGTTAATCCCCAACACATGTCACTTTCTTGAAAATATTACAATAAAATATTGTAATAGGCTTGTTTTCCCATTTCATGGGGAACGAAACTAAAAGTGGCTATTAGTTTCAGCTGACATCCTATTGAAGATAGATACTATATTTGTATTGACTGTTCCCTATTCCTGTAGCATCTGTAAACCTGGTAACTCTTAATAATTTTATAGATAAACTAATGAAGTACATCTCCACAACAGTATAGGGACAGCCTGTAACTGTGTAGTTATGTCTCGTTGAGAAGTGTTTCCTGAGTGTTTCCCTTGGTTTGCCTCCTAGAGGTTAGGAAGCTGTAAATGAGAAGAGACAACTTTCTCTTTCTCTGCTTATCTTTTAAAAAGATACTTCTGATTGTTAGTGCATTTTGTCAGACACTTTTTTGCATTAAGAGTCCTGAACCATCACTGGCCAACAGGAGGGTTATGCAGAACTGGGATCTCATTCAAGCACAGCCAGAGCATAGGCATTTAGCAACTCAATGGCAAGACCAGTGTTCCGGTGATGTACAGAAGGGCAAGTACAGCTAAAGCGTATGTAGAATTTGGAAGTGGTAAACTGAGACATTGACGGGATTTCAGCAACAGCTAATGGTGGTATTCAAAACTATGTTTTTTACCAAAAAAACCCCAAACAACAACAACAACAACAAAAACAACAAAAAAACCCAACACATTTTTAGGATGGTTTTGTGACTTAACCAAAGTCACATGGGGTTGGTGGGTTTTTTTTTTTCCCTTAAACTTCTAAATGCAAATTTCTGGATTCCCATTCCATTCTGCACTTCTGTTGATAGTGCTTGTACGCATTGACAATGTAGAATACAGCCTGTCTTCTTTTTTGCCTGCTTTGACCCACGTCTCACCAGCAACCATCTTTCTCACCCTTTCTAGTTTGACACATTGCTGTGTTTCATGTCCATAGTTCTTGGCTCTACAGGTGTGTGTTGCAAGGCAAATAATGGGTCCAGTACTAACACAGTGCAGCTGCAGAAGGGAACCTTTAATTAAATAGCTTGAAGCAAAAATTCTTTGCTCCTGGAGGCTGGCAAGTGGGGAGGGAAATGAAATTTCAGCTTGGGTTCCATGTGGTTTCTTGTTTTTCACATATGAAGATACATTAAGGCCACTGAGTGGTGTGCTGGCATGGGGATCTCCTGCCAGGTAAGAGGACCTGTTGTTTGTCAGGCTGCGCGCCAAGGAAGCCATCTGCATTGCATTTGGCCACAGCAGCAGAGAACAGAGTGTGCTCAAGGCAAAAATGGCTGACCAAACAACTTCTGGTATAAGGTGATCGAAATCACTGGCATTAGGTGCAGGATGAACTTGAGGCAAATTTAGAATATGTGAATTATTTGAGCAAGAACTTTCTGAACACAGCAAATGTTAATGTGTCAGCCCAATTCCCTCTTACGGTAGGCAAGTATCACTTACTGTCTTCTTTTCACTGACTGGAAAATTAACATTTCAAGGGCTTCAACCTCAGTAATCTTGATATATACTGGAACCAATTCTGTTTTTGCGGTGTTACTCTTCATGGGTGCTGATGTAGGTGAAATTTGAAAGCAGCTTTTCCTTTTTGCCAGAGAGAACTGGGACAGCTTACGCAAGCAGATGAATCTCCAAGAAACAATGGTGTGTTACCTGTTGATATTGGCAATTGTGCTCAAGCTTAATTCAAAATATGGAGTCTGATTCATTGTTGCTGTGCTTATTCTGCTGATGCAACCTCTGCCTGGGTGATTACTGTTGCTGGCCTCAAAAGTTAACAGGCCTACAAAAGCATCTGTCAGCAAATAAAAAGCTAGGCTCCAAGGAAAGTGTTTTAAAACTACATCTGAAGCCTGCTGGAATTTGCATTAGATTCTTTTTGAGTTGCATCAGCTGGGACTCTATTGTAACTGCTTGACACTTACCATTTACTGATGCTGAATGGAATACTAATTGAGAGAGGTTTTAATAGAGATGTCAACTATTCAAAGGACAGCGTTTGACAAATGCTGGCAAGTATTTTTACAAAAATTATTTTATATGAAGCTTTTCATGTAGACAAATCCCAAGGTGCTTTACATTAATCTTTTTGGGGGAGGGAGAAAGAGTTGTGATTTGTTCTTGTCTTTAAATATTTGAAACCCTCTGACGTTCTGTCTGTCATGATAAAAGTCCACTGATGAGGACTGCCAGAAGAAAGAAAAGCTCATCTTCTATGTGCAGGGTATTATGGAGCAATCACTTATTCCATAAGGCAGCCAGTTAGTTTCTGTTGAGTTCTTTTGCCTCTGGCATAGATTAATATATTCTATTTGTCTTTAAAATTAAGAGTGGATAGTAGGTATGTGAATTTCTTTCAGAAGGTGTTACATGAAATGACATCTAAGGTACAGCACATATTGTCCTGCTTAAATAGAGAATACATCAAACACTGATATCAATTTAACAAGCAGCTAATTGGAAATGGTTATAAAAGTAAAACAGAAAACAAAACAATATCATCCACCACCCCCTGAAATTTAAATGTCACTTCTAATGAGAAACATACTTAATGCATTGTAAGATTATGCTATTCAAGAATGATAAATTAGCAAGTTTTTTCTATATATAGCTGTGACTTGACCCGTAAAAGCTCCAGTTGACCCAGAGGGAATAGTGGTCTCAGTTGAATAAGGCATTCCTGAGTGCCTCTCTCTGAATGCAGGTTCAGGGCCCTGAAGGTATTTAGGGACTTAACTTGCTGCTTTGAATGGTACAAAGGTGCTTAAGAGCTCTTTTAGCTTTGTTTGTTGTTGCTTTGGAGGAAAGCTTAGCAGCATCATGCTGATGAAGATGTCAGTGAAGAAGGCAACGAGGGATCAGATGTGATCAGAGAGGGGAAACACTCAAGTAGGTTTTTTTACCTGCTTTGCTCTGACCTGTCCTGCTGTCAGCTATAGTTCTTGCAGATACTTGGTGTCCTTTTGCCATACTTAAGAGTTATATCAGAGGACTTTAGGAGTAGTAGATTCCTACTTCCTACACAGGTAAGTAGAGAAAAGTAAAAAGTACTGTGTGAAATCAGTGTTTTGAAGAAAAACTCAGATTATGTAAATTAATGTTTATTAGCATCAGCAGGAAGCTGGCTGTTTCTGTGCCTCTCCTGTGGGGAGACAAAGGGTTAACATATTGATGGACAGGGTACGTTGGTATATGTAGGCAAAACTTCATTTTGTAAGGTGCTGCTTATCCAGCATGCTCTAAGACATCAAGTCATATTAGTTCATTGGAGATAATTACTTTAAACAACTACTCCCCTATGTGGTGAACTTTCCTTTTCTGTAGTGATAACCCAAAACTTTTCCAGCAGAGAAGAATTGCTAGCTCTACATCATCTGTGTCTCGCCAGTTGATACTTCAGTCTTAATTTGTCTCAATTTGCCTCAAATTTAGGATAAGGGATACCAAGGAAGCTTGGAAGATGAGTTCCTAAAACTTGCATTTTGTGTTTAAATTGGTTCAAATTAGTATTCCAGTGCTTTCTAATTAAAGGATTTACTTTCTAGTTGGTGTAGCTACAACCTCTTCGGGCCCACATCTGATGTTTGAACGATTGCTATTCTCCCAGTGTGTTCAGATCTAGTTGTGTTAAATCAGTGCAAAACCACCTTTAACTGACATGGTGTTCGAAGACCAGCTGAGATATTATGAAACCATCTTATGATTTTGGTAAGAATATAATCTAACAAGAGTAGTTGGAGAGCTGATATAGCAATCTACTAGAAAGCTATGGCTTCATTAATTTTTTTAATTGCATATAATCTCATCCAGTTTTGATTGGAACCTACACTGAGGGTACAGGTAAGGCTCCTGCCCATGACCTGACGAAGCCGACGAGTTGTCTGGCCTCAAACACAAAAAAACCCAAAAGGCAAAATGGGAGAAATCCCTGAGTATTTTGTCACTTAAAAGGAAGGGCAGTTAAAATACTAAAAGAGACATTATAAAGCTGCATCCTCTACTGGTAAGGAGAGAAGGTCAAGTAAATCTTCTGTCATTAGCATTTGATCCTATAAATATTTAAATGTTAGCCCTCCTGGGCGGAATGCAGTACTACTTTCTGAAATGGCATTATGCTAGAAAGATGCTATTTAAATTTTTGCTAATGCTGTGCTGCAATTTGATCTTTTTATGCCTCACCGATTAATTTGACTTTCTGTAAGAGAAATAAAAATTCATCTCACATCTCCCAAAGATCAAGTTTTTATAACAGCATGTAAAAAAAAAGAAAATAAAAATTGAAAAACCTAAACTAAATACTAGTGATCGAAAGCTGTGGGTTTTTTCAGTAACGACTCCAGTGTCACACAGCTCCACCACCTTTTTAGCTACAGAATATTTTTAGTGTATGGAAAATGTCTTTTCTGATCAGCTGGGCTCCTCATTTCAGTGCTGAGTTGTTGTAATGAGCACAGAATCTTCTTCCCCTGCTTGTCCGTTCAGATGGGCAAAGCCAAAGATATTAATGTAACTTCTCTTTTAGAAAACACTGGTTAGTTTCAATACAATAATTTGAAGCTTTATTTTATAATAAAGTTTCAAATATATAAACTGCACATTCTGAAAGAAAAAACTTATGAGGCACTGATGAAACCAAGTCTCTGAGGTTCAATTAAGTATTTTGGTTTAATGTACTCTCTGCATTTTGACCACGGGACTGAAAAGCCTATCCTCAAGAAAGCTTTATTTGAGAAGACCTTTTTTCCCCCTGCTTTTTCTCACTCTAAAAGTTCAGAGGATCAAATAAAAAGTTTACTGAAGTCCATTTCTCAGGAAGTTGACTGGTATTTTGTTTGTTCAACTTCAGATCTTTGGCAATCGTTGTTGCTTTTTATTTTTTTTCTCTCTCTGGTAATACAGGGGATTCAGTTGTGCTGAAATAGCACCACAATAAAATAAAAGTTGTCTTTGACAAATCTCTCTTCACATGGTCAAATGGCCTTCTCCTCCTTTCCTTATGGCCATATTTGGCCTGGAAGAACACAATTACTTTTTGTTTTGCTGTGTTGGGGGGTTTCTTGGATGTCGGGTTTGACCCTGTTTACTCAGAAAGAGGAAGAAATCCTCAGTAACGCTCCTCTAATCATTTCTGATGGACAATAGCTTCTGTATGTCAGGAATTCCAGCTGAGGAGGACTGGCTGCATTACTGACCTTCATACACAGTTGTAATTTTGTGAATTGCTGCCTGTATAGCATTGAAACAACAGGGCTTTTCTTATTCCATTGTTTGAATTTGGGAATGGAGGACTTAAAGGCTTTTATGCCTTCTGCAGAAAAGTTGCCAAACAATTTCATTTTCTCGGTGACTTGGGATATAATAGAAGAAGCAAAAGCAAGCCTGAACTGGTTTAAAATGAACAGAGATGGATACACTAAGGGAAGCGGGGAATGAAGTTGTGTGGCTGAGGAGCTCATGGACTCAGCTATGGAAGAGACTAGGAATTTATTCATGGAGAAAATGTTAAAACTGTCAGGAATATGTAGATATATAAAGATGTACATGTATGTAGATATAGAGAGAGATATAAAAGGAACTTTTAAAATAAATAAATGATCCCAGAATGTAACTGGTGGTTGTCATTGGACTTCAAGTGCAGAGTCCAAAAGGAGTGGGGGAAAAGCTGCTGTGGAGATCAAGAAGTGTAACAAGAAAAGGACAAATGTGAAAAAGTAAAGCTTCAACCAAGCTTGAAAGAAAGGAGGAAGGGAAAGAAAAGCAAAATATGAGACCAGAAAGTCTGATAACTATGCAATGAAGATTAAGTACATGACCTGAAAAATGTGAACTTAATTAACTTAACATTGAGAAGTAGACCCGAATTGTTGCTAAAGCATCATGAGTGCTTATTACTAGAAGGAAATCCCAAGCGCTTTGTAGCTGCAGAGGAAGAATCACACAGACTGTCAACAGAGCATGCTTGTTAAAATACTTATTCCCATTCAAGTTAGGAAAATCTCCCTAGTACTGATTTGTAACATGGCTGTGACTTGCCAATACAGCTGCTGATCTGCAACTACGCTAATAATGGAACTTTAAAAGTATCTTAATTACAGGAGAGCATCCCGCTGCTGCATCAGAGATGTCTGACCACTTTGCAAAGGTGGTGGGTTTCAGTCTCTTAATTATGGACTGGGATGCAGAAGCAAAGGGCAAAGCATTTGCAAAATGATTACAGATTTTTCATGACTTCAGTTTAGATGCTTATTTTAAGATGAGTTTTCAGACTTGTTCATCTCTGCTGAAGATGCTAAGCCAAGTAAATAGCCTGAAATTACTTCAGGCAGTGGGAGCTGAAGGGATACAATTCAGACCTCCCGCTTGCTGTACCCTGCTCCAGTGGGGCTCTGTGGTGCTATTATATACTGTGCTGCTTAAAATGCTTCTCAGGCTGTTAATGTTCCTCAAGAAATACCAGTCTGTCTCCAGCACTGCACTCCCCTGGGGCCTTTGACTGATGGAAGTGTCATATTTAGCAAGAAGTCTAGTGTTTATTTCTGATGTTATTCAGCTAGTTTCCTTTCACTCTTTCACTTGTTTTCTTAAATGCTTTCCAACTACTCCACTTAATTAGGAGAATTAATACTTCTCAGTGATAGAGGCTTCTTTTCCTTTGGATTGTGTGCAATTAAAAATACACTGTCAAGAGAAAGGGTGGTCTTTATTGCTTAGACTGTGGGATTAGGTATTTGAAACACAAGGTATTGTGTGACAAGTAACTTAGTCCCCTTGTTCCTCATCTATGAATTCTGGGTAATTATTCCCCTTTCCACCCCCTTCTTTGCCTACCTTGTCTGCTTAGGCTTTGAGTTCCTGGGAAGAGGTAGTAATTTCCAGTGTGTTTAACAGCTCTTGAGAGGGATCTGTCATTTCACCATTACTAGCTACTACTTCTGCAGGAAACTTTGAAAGCTACTAGCTCCGTGTTTTCTGTCCTTTATAAATTTTTTTTCTTTTGTTGCTTTTTACCTTTGTCTTCATAATCAAGGAAGCACATTGGTCTTCCCCCCATACCTGCTGTGCCTGGCAGATATCAAGCACTTTCAGCATGCTGTAAGCCATTTCTCCAAAATGGATTTCCTTAGCTTTGCTGCATTCAGCAATTGGTCACCTTTTTTTTTAGTGTTTTCATCATAAGAAAACTGCCTTTTCCACTGTGATTGATATCTTCCTACTTTGGGTCAACTTTTCCTTTTATGATAATTTTTACAAACTTTGATTACAGCAGGAATTTTTCAGGTGGCACTGGCTTTTGTCCATTTTTCACATAAATTTGCAAAATTTAGATGCTTACTCTAATAGATCTAGGCTGAGATTCTGAACCAGGCTTCCGTGTTTGGTTTTTTTCTCTGTACCTTTACCAAAATAGTCACAATTGGATTAGCAAAGTTTAATTCTCCATCACAAGTGCAGGCAAATGTTCTTTGCATGTCTTCTACCCTAAGTTTGACTTGGCTGAAAGCTGTTCAGTTTTTTGATGGCAAAAGGCATTAAACTGAGTAAGCTTTTATGTGTATTTGAAATATAAAAACTGCAAAGGTGTTGTATTGAAAAGGTTATCCAGTACTGTAAGTATTTCACACAGTATTCATGACTGGGGACTACACTGAAAATGCCATATGTTCAAAGTAAAGAGAGTCTCCAGCAGTATGTTAAATTTCTTAGAAGAGCTGCGGAGGTCCTTTTTCCATTACAGCCCAGACGTGACTGGAGCAGATTATACAAGACCTCTAATTACCTTTCCTTGAGCTTCAGAAAGACCTGTAATGCTGCCCTGTGGCAAAAAGCTTTTTCTTTCTCCTACTCAATGGGTTATTGTGCTGTTTCCCTCCAGCTGCTTGTCATTCTGGAGAAGTGCTGACTGGAAGACGGCTGGTTTGTATTTGATAACTGACACTTATTGCTTGAGACAGACAAGGGTTTAAATTCTCTCTCCCTTGGGAAAGGTGATGTTTGTGAAAAAACACAGGCCAAGCTCCTGTCTGTCACTGAAAGATGAGCTAATCTTTTCTCTTGACATCGTGTGAAGCTGTGAGCTGTGGCACAACAACCCCGTTCTCTTGCCACCCAAAGTCAGAAGAGAACAACTGCAAAGATTGCTTTGGCAACTGTCCTCCCATCGTTTGTGCGAATTTGCTCTGGTTCTTAGAGCGCTTTGGGCTCGTTTCTGAAGCTACACTCTGTTTCACTCCGTGATCTTACGATAGTGAGCTAATTGGATTCGTACCCCAGGACAAGCTGGGGGCAAGGGAATGTTCTTCACTAAACCCTCAGCTGCTGGAAGTGAGTTGAAATCAGTGCTTAACTTCCTGATGTTGTCCTGCTGGCTGGCCTCTGGTTTCCATAGATCTGAAGCGAACTAAATGGCTGCATAAAGTTTTTTTTTTTTAAAGCAAATCAAAGCAAACCCCCAAACTTAAGTCATGCTGTTTAGTTATGTTTTGTCTGTTTCTTTGGAGCAAGGTTCCCAGCTTCTGGTCTAAAACTTGTTACTCAGCTAGTGCTGCACAATGTATAGCAATTTATTTTGATACAGGACAACAGGCTTTGGGGTTTTAAGCTTTATTTTACTACAAATGAAATCAACTCAGGATATGAATGGTGCAGTTAAAATTAGGCATTGTCTTAAGTCCATAACGTGGTGGCTGGGAGGTGTTCGCTTGACTTCTTGTGATTTTTTTTTTTTTTTTGAATAGGAAACAAGGCAAATAGAACCTCATTTTCCAGACCCCTGTTCATGGGATGGTACGGGCAGACAAAAATGAGCAGCTGTCTGCAAAACCTCCCGATAAAGGCAAAAAGGGTCTTCAGAGAGACTCCTTCCTGTGCATCATCAGCATTGCAATAAGTGCTGCTGTTAGTTCTCCTGAGCTATCTAAAGATGGTACTGTTTCTGTGGGGGTTTTGTGCATATGTTGCTACTGCATCTGTCACAATGACTTTTTTCCTAAACAGAAACTAGATCATGGTTATAAGGTGCTATGGATGGCAGACGTTGCATTTTTCAAATGACAGATTGGGTAATTACTGGCACTGGTCAGATATCTTTTCCATTGAAACTTTTCTGCTCAAATAATGGAAAAGCACTGAAAATACTTCTCTGGGAAGACCCATATGTTTTGAAGCAGAACTTAAAATGAAGAATTATTTGGAAGTTTTCAGCTTTCTAATTGAAGTTTCAACTTTCCTGAGGAAAGCAGCCACCTTATTTTTAGGGAAAACTATGAACATTTTGTACTCTGAGGTTGGATTAGTTGTTGCAGTCCTCAAAATGTTTCTGCTAAATAGTCAAAGCATAAGTACTCATTCTTATTTCTGTGCCTTCTTAACAAGGAATAAGTAGTTAATTATTTTGTGTGCCCACAACCCAGGACATAATAAATCCACATGGAACCTCTCAAAGTGAGTCAGAACTTAAGGATCGTTTCAAATTAATGATGTGCTGTTAAGATTCCCCTCACAGGAAAGTTCATGATAAAAACAGTTCTCAGCTCCACACACTGTCACCCTGCTAAATTTGCCCTCACTTGTACCGAACAACTTTTTGGGAGCAGAGGTTTTCTGAACTAGGCCAGCAAAATAATGCAGGGGTGTGGTACGGATTTACACACTGGTACATACATTAGGTTAGTTAATTGCAGATCACTTCACAGACCTAATTTAAAGCCAAAACTGAATGTAAAAAATGGCTTTGCTTAGGAGATTAGAAACAATTAATTGAGGTGGGAAGGGGGGTAATCTCAAACTGAATTTGTCAATGAAGAAATTGAATGCAGAGCTGCTCTCAAGCACTTCCTTCTGCTGATGAAAATAAGATGGCCCACGAACTAACTTTGTTAGAACAAGATTAGGCACAAGAACTGTCCAGTTTCTGATGCGATGGTGCCGTGGAGTAGAGACATCACAGAATGTTTCCTGCTGGGATAGTTTTAGAAATGTGTTTTAGTTCCCACTGGGGGAAGAATGGCCCAGGAGAAAATGTAGTCCATGTGGATCTAATACTGCGATTTATTTTTACAAAACGGGAGAATTGGCTCGTGCAATGTTTTTTCTGTATTTCACAGCAAACTTGGAATTAAAGAGTTTTTTTCAGGCCAGAGCTTACAGGCATATTTTTCCTGCATAATATGAGACAAAACTTTAGAAAACACTCATCTCCCATTAGTAATGCTTTCATGTGTCATGTTTTGTTGTAGCTCTCAGAAGAGGTTAGCACCAATATCCGTGCTTTGCATAGGAGGCACTGAGACACCCACAGGCCCCTGGATTTGTCTGTTTCCACTCAGCAGGCTGCTGGAAGCTGAGACTTAAAGGATACAGGGAGCTTACCCTTCTCGGTGGACATGCAAAGCATAATGGGAAGAATTAGAACCATCTAGCTTCTTGAGGATGACTTTGACCCTAGCTATGATTGAAGGTGCAGGTTATCCTTGCTTTTGGATTCAAAGTGTTTCATAGCATTCCCATTCCAGAGCTGCAGAAGGTGTGCCCATTCTCATGTCATCCACAGCCCGTGTTTAACCCTGCTGGACTCCTTTCAATTATATGTGATCCAGTGTTGGTAAGGTTTGGGATTTATGCCACAAAACAGGCTTAAGGAAACCTTTTAGAGCAATTTGACAGTCTCTTTTTCCAACTGGAGTGACGGAGGCTAAGAAGAATAAGCCTTTTTATGCAGCACATGGATTAGGCCAACTTGAAGATCTAATTACAAAGCCAAGGAAACAGCTTTTGCTGTTCCCAGAGTACAAATGCTGTCTTTCCAATTGCCACATGTTCAAGCTGACATCAGTCCCTGAAAAAAGTTATGTCTACTGAAATGGCAGATTTCTGTTCCTCAAACTCTGCATCGCTGCATTCCTTTGGGGAAGAAGCAGGTCAAGGTTTTGCATGAGTCCAGTAGATCCATGAGTGTACCTGGGTTAACATGACAGCAAGTTGCATCAAAGGCAGGGGGTATAGCCCATTGCTGCCAGCTGTGATGGCCTGGCCCAACTCCCTGGGGAGGAAGCTGAAAGAAATCAGGGAGGGAACTGGGAGAAGGATGTGAAGAAAGAAACTGGGTTGGAAGCAGGGAAAACAAAAAGAAAAAAAAAGAAACAAGTGCTTTAACTGGGAACAGGATGGATTAAATAGATGGATTATCTCAGCAATTGTTTACTTATTTATTCTTGGCCCAGATTTTGATACCTAGTTGAATCAAATTATATTTCAGTGTTTTCCATGTCTGGAATGTTTATTATCCCTTAATAAACCTATTTTACTGCAAATACTTTGTGTGCTTGGGGTCTAAGTAAAGAAAAGCGGAGGATCTTTTCCTGAAAAGATCCAAACCTGTATCTCCTGCATCCAAGCAGGTACTCTGATTATCATGCTATAACTTATTTAAGCAGAAGAACACAGTCTCTCCCTGCTGAAACATGGAAGATTTCCAAGTGGAAGATCTGTTGATTCCATGAGTATGGAGGCACTCCTGGCTAGTTTTGATGGCTGCCTTAAACACAGGCGTTTGGAGCCTGGACAGAGAAGGGTGTTGAACCCTGATCACTTGCCTCGTGTTTTTGCTTTCCCTTGAGCTGGCTGTCTACAAATATAAAAGGGGAACTGGCACTATTAAATCTGTGAGGGTACTTCTGGGTTTTTTCCCCTCAGCTGGTACTATTTGCTGAAGCTGTTCTCTAGGAATACACCTTGCCAATTTTTACTTGCAGAAAGGAAAGAATAATTAAAGACAGGTAGTATCCAAATGGGATAAGGTTGAAGAAGACTTTCCTGTAAGAAATCAGGGCCTGGCATGAAAGGATTTGACTCTGGCTTTAGCAGGCTGCCTCCCTGCTACAGAACTTCAAACTTTGCTGTTGGCCTGGTACTTGATGCACCTGATCATATAGTACACACATGATGGTGCATATTTATTTATAAGGAGCCACAGTACCATACTAGCTTCTGTGTGGATTTTGGTTCATCCTCAGGTACAGTTGCTCTCTGGCTTGAGTCGCATGTGCCACGCAGTACTGGCTGGGATCAGCAGGCCAGGCAACAGGCTGTGTGTGACAGCTGGGGTCGTGGCACTGCACGTTGGACCCGTATGATACAGCTGCGGGCTGTATTGGCATAGGACTGAATCCTAAGCCCACATCTTTAAGCAACTAAAAAGTGGGTGGATGCAAGGATGTGTATTTGGAACAGTTGCTGTTATGTAAATTAAGAGGTAAAAATCACAAGCACAAGAGTGAACAAAGAATTGAGGGAGGAAGCGAAGTGTTTTCCAGGCCGTCACATATGGTTGTGTGTGTGTCCTCTACTGGTGTTTGGAAATGGGAGTTGTTTAAAATCAGTGAAACTTCTTTTTGAAGGTGTGACACTTGTATTGATGCTCTGCTGGAGTTATGGTTCTGTTCTCATCTTGAGGAGGGACTGACTGATATCCTGAGATTTTTTAAAAAGTATAAAAATAGATGTTGATGGTGATTTATTGGTGATGGGTGTGGAAACTGCAACTCTTTCCAAATTTTCTGCTTTCAGTTGTTCTGAATGTCTTTATTTAGAGATGGTAGTCTGGGAGAAGGCGTCAGAGAGCATACATGACTTAAAGGGAGCAAGAAACTCAGAGTTTAGCTGTTATTATTAAAATGTCTTCTAGAATTTATCAAGGATGAAAATAATGGGATCTGAACAGTTGCAAAACCTAAACACAGTAAGGTGTGCTTGTGTGTGGTTTCTTGAACAATCCCCAAGAGTCTGTAGCAGGACTATCCATTTCTATCAAATTCTCCTTGAAGGTGAACGTGTCTAATAGAGCCCTTAGGCCTCTGTTATTCTCCAATGTCACTGAAATAAGATCTGAAAAAAAAAGAAAGGAATTGAACCAGTGTAGAAGTACAGTTATGTTTTGGGAAACCAGGCTCTCAAATGCTAGGAAAGATAAAGCATTTTCTTTGAAGAGGCTGGCAGAGTGATTTACCTGCAGACAGCCTTTTGCAGGACAGAGGTGACAGCAGGTCAGAAAACAAATGAAAGTTTAGCTTCCTGCCTGGCAGAGGCTAGGCCTGTCAGCCCAAGAAGATGGAGGGGTGCTCAGGGCAGCGGGTTATCCAGGCGTGTTCACAGCTACAACTGGAATGTAAACAGTCTGAGCTCCTAAAAGAAAATGTTGTCTTGCCTTGAATTTAAATCCTCCATTTGAACTTACCAAGCCCTCAAACCTCTGGTGTATATTTTTGCCGCTGCAGCCCGGGGGGAAATCTATTTTGCTGTTACTCCCTTCTGTCTCTCAGCTCTCTACAACGTTTCTCCCATCTTACCCTGCCCACTGCCTCCCTTCCAGCCTCCACAAGCAGCCCCAGGAAGAACAGGAGACTATTACAGAAACCACTACAAAGAGCTCACTGTGCAAACCCCCTCCAACAATGGCCAACTACAAAACACAGCACTGCAACTAAAAGGCAAGAATTGCTGCATCTGCTCTGCAGAGCCCCGTCAAAGGTCAGCTTCTAACAGGAGTGATCTCTTCTTCACTGGCACTTGTCTTTTCTTGCGGAGTTTCTAGCGTTTCCTTCCGTCACTGTTACCTTGACACCTTTCCTTCCACCTCCCCTACCACACCAGAAAATTATCTTGTCCGTAGTCCCCATTTGTTCATCTTCCTCGTCATACTTCCCCATGGATTCTCTGGAAATCAGCAGGAGAGATTTGCTGACTTTAAAACACTTTCTCTTATGCTTCCCCCCCTCCCTCCTTCCTCTCCTCTTAGAGCCCATTGAAGAGATATGTGTGCATCTATATCTATCTGTCTATATATATATTCCAGCTGTTTGAATTAAGTGTATGGCACGCTTTAGATTTTACTTAATCTAGAATTTATTAAATCATTCACTGGACCCTTTGTTTTTTGAAAACTGCTTTTGCATTGAATACAGACAAAGAAAAAAGAAAAGGGGGGGGGGGGGGGGGGGGGAGAGGAGGGAACCAGAAGGGCTTGCAAGAGGACAGATTCTCTCTCTTGCAGCTGTAGGTCTCAACCAGGATGTCAGCTGGTCCTTGCAGAGGTTTTGCAGTACCCCTGAGACCAATGACCAGACTAAGGACTGTGACTGAGGCTGGAACAGGAAGATCTGTGATGGGCAGGGGAGCAGGCAAGAGAGGGGTGGGCAGCAGTTAAGAGAAGACAGCTTAGACTTCTCCTGCGTTTCTGAAAATGATGTTGACCTTGGCTTTGAAACTCTTCTTTCATCTGCCCAGCTTGCATTTCATCTCTTCACTTTGAATACTTTGGTATATTTTGTTTTATCTGGATTTCTTTTAAAAGCAATTGTGCAGGGTCAGATAAATTCAGTGAAAATTGAACATGTAATTTTGATTGTTCTTCAACTAATAAACAGGAATTATGTTTGGTTTGGCAGCAAGAAGGAAAGGTCTTAAGTGGGCGTACTTGGCCAAGAAGCCATAAAGAACAACATTCGTACACATAAGAATGATACATTTTCTGTCTCTCCTCAAGGGTTTATGAACTGAATTTAAATATGCTGTAGCAAAGCTCTGCTCGTCGTGCATGCTGCGGCCCGTTCAGCATGACAGAATGGCTGAAGGAAGGAGTGGGTGTTAGGGTGCCTAGCTTTTCCCTAATCCCCACTGACTGAACGCCAGATGTCAAATAGCAGGTGTTACCTTTAACTTGTTACAAAGTTCAAGTTCATTTATTCTAATGTTTGTTTTTCCCTAGCTACAATAAGGCTCAGAGTTTGGGGTGTGACATATTTCAGCTTCTTGGCTTCGTACAGTAAGAGATGTGTAGTTGTGGGGACAAAGCTGGAAGTGGTGTAAACCGAAATGGTGAAATAGTGTTGTAGGGACCAAACTGAGTTGGGTTTTTTATGCATCTGATGGCCTGGTTTAGTCTCTCTTGTCTACTATATAAAACATCAGCTGAATAATATTCTTGCAAATAAAATATCTCTGTAATGTCTGGATATTTAGAGTTTCCCTTGGGTATTTAAGTCTCTGAGAGAGGATCAGCCTGGAACAGTCAGATGGAAATTACAGAAAGCTGCCATGGAAAGGGTGGAAAAAAAGTGTTTTCTTGTTGTTTCAGACAGAAATTTCTGACATGTCCTTATTTAAACAGTTAGAAAGAGCCCATAAATCTGTCTTTCAATTTCAGCTAGCCCAGCAGAGAGGGGAAACCCCTTTCTTTACCGTGGCGGCCAATATTTTGTTGGTACTTTAACCACTTACTAGGAAAGAACTTGTTCCAAGTGTGATTGTTTTGTGTTTATGTATTGTGTTTCCAGGCTGGAAACAAAATCCAAACAAGTCTGGAATTTAATCAGTTATGAAGAGCATAACTGAAACCGAATGCATGGGGCCAGCTAAGAGGCACCCAAGTGGCAGCTTCTGTCTATCCAGATCAGGTATATTCTTCCTTGGGGTTGGGGGGTGGCACCTTGCTAAAGAATTAAGGCTCTATTTTGGGACCAAGATTTGTGACTACATCTAGCTTTAAACACCCCCATGCAATCCTGATGAATAAAGTTGTGTAAAAATGGATCATTATTTGTGTTGCCTCATCATTAACTACTATTTACATCCAAATGTATGAGTGCTCTGCTCCCCTCTGATGTCTTCCTCTGACCTGTCTCAACCACTAGTGCAAAGCACAGAGCCCAGATTTGCTTCTTATAAAGCCATGTCAGGTGGACCTTGGCAGCGTCCATATGGATCATAGCAGATACACTCATATAGAATGTCTTGTGTGTGGCTGATGCCGTCGTAGTGCATTTGAGAGACACTCATGGAAAGCCCAACTGCAGGTGGGTTAGGGGAGACACGGCTGCTTCTGATGAGATATGTAAACCTGCAAAGGGTAGCGTAATCAGTTTTTTACAAAGATGTCAAAAGAGCCAATTTTTCAGCATTTTTGCTACTGCCTTTAGCAATAAATTCCACTGTATTGACTTTGCTAGCCCTGCTTTGAGTTTTGCCTATACACAGACTTGTGCCCTTTTGTTAAATCCTTAAACAACTTTTGCTAAACTCCCCTGTGGCCGTGCCTGATATGCAGTAATTTACTGATGCTGAGTATGACCATGGATGGTTACAGTGCAGCTCTGTGGGAAGTTCTGCATTTTTTTCTATGCATACTTTGGCTTAATTCACAGTGAATGTCTTAGGGAAGATTTTAATTTCCACTGAATAGGAGGCATTCTTTCAAAGCCTTTCACTATGTTAAAAGTCCCCTTTAATATTATGTTTAGCTTCTGCTGGTAACACTAAACAATATTTTGATTTGAGAGGACTAGTTATTCACCTCTAACCACTGATTGCAAGCTGAGGGAAAATGTGCAGCTGTTGAATTCAGCCATGTCTGCTGAATACTCTCAAATGATATGTGGGATTATATAGCCCTTAAAGAGAAAAATTGCAGGGGTCTATAGAAGGGCTATTTCCTTTCTTCCCCCTTGGTGAGATTTTGAAACAGAGAAATGGATCTGTCTGAAGAAATGTGGAGCCTGGCTCTATGGTTTTATGCATGTATTTAAGTGCCTGCTTAAGCCACCTGTGTATGAATTGGCCTCTGTCTAGAAGCTGTGCGGCCATGCTGATGTGGCAACAAGCCTGGGGCTTTGAGGGACGTGTAAAATGGCCCATATGACTATTAGCCTGAAGCAGGCTCAAGTCTAGGCAGCCTCAGACATGGGCAGAATAATGTGGCTGCTTGCAAAGAGCGTGTAGATGAGCCTTCAGCAAACGCAAGTGAAGAGGACGACCACTGATACCGTAGGTGGGGTAAGAGGTGCTTGACTGCCTTCCCTGTGCTGTGCTTTACCGGCTGGGGAGAAACAAGACTTGGATTGCTGCCTAATCCACAGCTAAAGGGATCAAAGGGAAATCCTTCTGCTGTGTTTTGATTGCAACCTACTGGGATTAAAAGGGGAAAGAAAGCAGTGGATCCCAAGTTTCAGCTATCCATTAGTGAGGAAGTGTCACAATCTTGGCTTAGGGTTTTAGCTCAAGTTTTTGTTTTCAGCTTTGGAAGCTGTGGGTTTGGTCTCTGGAGGAATGATTTAGATGATGGTTTTTCAAGCAGCTGTTTGTGGGGAGCTGACTCCCCTGCAAAGGTGAAAACATGAACATAGCAAATACCAAATACCAGGCCCTGCTGTAAAGCAATCGGGTACAGCTGTTTGCCCTCTTGTTCCTCCCTCCATGGCCCTGTGAGTGAAGGCCCCTGGCTCCCATACTGAAAGCTCAGACAGAAATGTCCCTGATTAACAGCTGACTAATGTACAACTGATAAAATCACTTAAACATAATCCCCAAATGGCGACACTTGTAAATGATGGGTTCACATTTTTTATTCAAGTGTAAAGCGGAAGGGGAGTTGTTGTTTTGTTTCTGTTGTTCTCATTTGCTTTTAACCTCAGAAACAATTGGCATGGAAAAAGAATTCTCAAAGACTCTGAAAATAGTGAATCTGAATAAGCAGAATATTTTGCAAATGAGATGCCACACACACACGCAGTATCCCTGCAGTAGTGCTCTGAGAAGTATCAACGGTCCCCTCCAAGGAATGAAGGCATTAATCTCAGGAGCAGAAAACAAAGAGAAAACATTGAAGTAGCCACCTAAACGTGACTCATTACACCATTTGTCTCAATTAATGTACTGAGACAATGGACTGATTATCTCAGTAACACTGGGTCATGTTACACCCAACAGCTTGCGTTGAGGAGGAATTAGCCCCTCATCATGAAGCGGTATATAATGCCCTCCTTAGACAGTAGCTGAGTCATCAGTCATGAAAGAAGAAATAAATCCTGGAGAAGTGGTTAATTGATTAGAGTAAAGGAGCAAGAGCTGGGGGCCCAACCTCCAGCTTTAGAATGACTCACTGAAGCCCTGGGCAAGACATCTAACCTCTGTGTATCTCTGTTTCCACAAAATGAGATAAATTATATCTGTCTCACAAAAAGGGCTGCCTTTTGACTCTCTTGTTATTGAACACAGTGTCTCATAGTCATTATTGGATATGTATCTCCTCCTTCCTATGAGGATCCAAAATTTCTGACTCAAAGCTGCAAAACTGACAGAAGTTAGATGACTGCCCTAAGGTGCAAAGAAGGGAGATGGAAACAAGACACAAATGACATAAACGTGAGAGGGGAGGGAGTACTAAAAACAGGGAGGTAAAAAGAGTTTTACCATTAGAGGCTTTTTTTTCTTTGTTTCTCCCTGGTAGGTACAGAGGATGTTAAATGTGTTCTGCATGAGAACATATGTTTCTTTTAAACAGTGAGCCATCGATGTTGCAATACTATATTTGTTGACTTGTGATTTTTTTTTTTTATAAGAAACTTTTTCATTTCCACTTCCTGTACTGTCTTGTAGAAACTGTAGGGGCAGGGATTTATGAGCTTTATGAGTTTTTCTGTTTAGTGGAGATTGATTTTTCTTGATGGAGGTGATTGAAAAGGGGACTTGTCCTTACTTCTTGAGCTGAGAAGTGAGATGATGCTTCTCTGACTTGCTTTAATTCTGTATAGCTAGGAAAAAATAGGTAAACGTATTTCAGCTGAGGCTGACACTGCTTTGAGAAAGGGTTTTATTAGTGAAACGGATTTGCAGAGACAGCAAGGTGGCAGAAACAATCTTTGGTTTTAGCACTTAATGAAGGTGGGGCAGCTGTTTGCAGTGTTGCTTCTTTAGTGTAGACTTTTAAAGAACCTGGTGTATCCTCTCTTTCTATATCTATCCTCAGGCTACTTTGGACTGTGATATCAAGAGCTGGCATAACCTTGCAGACTGACATGCTACAGTGGATAGGATGAAGTGTTTTAAATTACAAGTTAGTTACTGGTGTTGGTATCAAAGTGATTTATCCACAAAAGTTTACATTTGCTTGCCAGATGTGTGATGCAGTTACAGATGTTGATGGGAATTGCAACGTTGTAGGGAGAAGGGGGCCAGCTCTCCTGAAACTCAGTTGTACCAACACGCCAGAAGAAAGGAAGGTAAGCATGAATGGAAATGCTGAAAGGTTAATGCAGCATAGAATAGAGTCATAGAATCATTAAGTTTGGAAAAGACCTCTAGGATCACCAAATCCAACCATCAACCCAGCACCCCCAGGCCTCCTAAATCATGCCCTGAGTGCCACATCTACATATTTTTTGAACACCCCCAGGCACGGTGACTCCCCCACCTCTCTGGGCAGCCTGTGCCAGGGCCTGACCATGCTGGCAGGAAAGACATTTTCCCTCATCTCCAACCCAAACCTCCCCTGATGCAGCTTGAGGCCGTTTCCTCTCGTCCTGTCACTGGTGACTTGGGAGCAGAGACCGACCCCCCCTCACTCCAGCCCCTCTCAGGCAGCTGCAGAGAGCGAGAAGGGCTCCCCTCAGCCCCCTCTTCTCCAGGCTAAACCCCCCCAGCTCCCTCAGCCGCTCCTCATCAGACCTGCTCTCCAGACCCTGTACCAGCTTTGTTGCCCTAATTACATCCCACTTCACATTGTACTGTTTTTTCCCTTTAAGCCTTTTTCACATGTAAATTACCTAAAAACAGATTTAAGAATAAAGATTTGCTGTTGGCCTTTATGCCATCTCTGTGCCTCACTTCTTGAAACATTTTACTTCTGTCTTTCAGTGAGCAATGGTGAGGCTGCTCCTCAGACCCTGCGACACTGTCTTACTGATGTCTGCTTATAATACCTCAGCTGTCACTTCTGAATTTCTCCTCTTTCTCTCTATGGTCCAGAATATTTCCTCCCCCATAGAAGACCCTCCAGAAGCCATTGGTTAGCTGATCCTTTGCCAGCCTGTCCATTAAGATGCCACCATCTAGAATCAGGCTTGTCAGAAACAGCTCTCCATTACGTTTCCAGACTACACATGCTGTTATGGAATCTTATATCAGATCTACATCTCAGGCTCCTTGTATGCTTTCCTTCTCAATAAAGTGTGTCTCTTCTGTTTCTTCCCTGTCTTTTCCCAAGTTTCTTCCTTATTGCTCCTCCTCTTCCTCTGTCTTGCCTTCCTTTCACCTACCTGAGAATGATTCTCCTTTACGTAAGAGTAATAGCTTGTCATAGCCTAAACAGCAAAACGATTCTCTACACTGCGTGTAGAGTCAAGGGCACGTTTTCAATGACGGTGCAGGCAGACCTTATTTGCACTACTTGTGCTCCAAGAAAGCCTGACACCAGCCAGTTCAGATCCATATCAACAGAGAGGTAGGGCATAGTAACCCACGCTCCTCCTCATCCTCCTGTTAGAACGGCTGCTACGTGTCTCACCAACTCATGGTTGGGAAACTGCCTCAGTCCATGCAGATATGATCTACTTCAACTGTAAGGCAAGCTTTTTAAACAGCTTGCTACACATGTAGTATAAGGTTGGTAATGCACTTGCATTTCCCACTTCTGTGGTATATCCATAAAATTCTGGGCAAATTGTTGAAAGCAAAAACCAGAGTGATCTGCCATCTTATTGCTTACACAAACGGCAAAGTTGGCATAGACTGACAAGTACACATTACAAAATAAATTATGTTTACACATCTGGATGAATGCATATTCATAGAAAGGTTTTGGATCCATCTCTGAAGCTCAGGCTGCTTTTTAGAGTCTCCCCTACCTTGTTCTGTGTAGGAAACAGGGTGGGTTACAGACGGTGATACTGTTATTGACACGGAGCTGCATCTTGCTCTGAATAGGTTCTCTACCACTCCCCTGCCAAACAGCAACATGGGTAAGGAGAGGGAAGGGAGGGGAGTAAAACAATCAGTGTTGGTAAAGACTGGCTGCAGTGGGCACGTACGTGAAACGCCCTGCTGTGATGCTGTGCAGGGTTCCATGTATACTTGCAGGCTTCCTTTGGTTAATCTTTGGGTACCACTAACTATTTCTTTTCCTGCTGGGAAGCGGGGAATTTCATTACTGCATAAACCTAAGGCAGCTTGCTGAATGAAACGGAGATGTTAGCAGGTAATCCAAAGGAATGGGTCACAAAGTGCTCTGATTTCCTAGGTAGTTGCCCGAAATGAAGGAGCCCTTTATTCAATGCTATTTTTAAAAGAAACAAGGCCATCCTGGTATGTTTGCATTTTCCGGCCTATTCCAAAGGGGGTGTCTCTGTGTGGTCAGTCCATGAATAGGGTACCTTGCCTATACACATAGGTAATGATCATCCCAGCTTAGGCATAATTTTGAGTTTCACTTTTGATAGCAATGTGACCGAAAAGTATGAGGTAGGTAGTGTATGCATGGAAGGTAACGATTTCCTGCGAGACAGTAATGCCTTTAACAGAGGTATTTCAGGAGGGAGCAGGATCACTGCAGATAGTTGATAGCTTTTGCAGGGATTAGTGCTGTTAAAGCAAACACCTCGGAGTGTTCCTTGGAAAAGTAACTTCACAGTTGAGACTGTGTGTTGTGTACAAACTAATTATGGATACAACAATGCTGAGCACTTCCAGAAACTCCTGACTAATTTTTCCTTAAGGGGGAGAAATTGCTTAACATCCAGATGTGACAAAGGGTAGGAAAGCCTAAACACATTTGCAGGGAATGTAATTGTAGCAAAAAGCCAGCATGGCCTGGCTAAGCTGAAGAGAAGCCCACTGGACCCCGGCCATTGCTCTGGAAAGCAAGTGACAGTGAAAGTCCGGTCTCCCTGGATGGATTTGTTAGCTCCTCTTAGATTATTTTAATGAAGGCACAGCAGGCAGGACAAGGCAAATGGGGAGCTGCTGCCTGGCCGTAGCCTTTTCACCAAATGTAGCTATGGAGCAAACTGAAAACCAGACAACTGAAGGGTTTCACAATCTGTCACAGGGAAGAAGGAGGCTCTGAAAAGTTAGTTATCCCCTGACTTTCCTAGGAAAAAATCTCCTATTTAGCAACACTTAGATTTTGGGGTTTAGTAGGGAAGTTCTGGTTTCTTGTCTGTCTGCTCAGAGGGCAAGTGAGCTGTAGATTAAGAGCTGCTTTCCTCGAAGGCTGCCCTTGCATGCCTGGGTTGGTTGCTGCTTTCTTATTGTAAGTGATCAGCTAAAGAGGACACAGTGCTGAAGACTATGCGAGTTCCTGTCTTCACGGCTCCTCCAGTTCATCCCCACCCAAACCCAGAGCTATTGCTGGTTCTCCTGTAATCAGTCACCACCTGTAACACTGACTGCCCCAGAGCCTGTTCCCCAGAGTCCTTGATTAAGTGTAATTGGGAAATAGCTGAGAAATAATATGAAAAATACTTTGTGGTGATTGAGTTCCTCTATCTTCCTCACAAGCCTTCAAGAAGCAGCTGCCATGGCCTTTTGACAAATGTCAGTAAAGCCTTTAGAAAGACAATGAGTTTGTGGTTTTCCAGGGGCGGCTGTGTGAGCATCACGGGCAGCTGGCCAAGCAAAATTGTGCTTTTGACTGTCACTGCAGGCTGTCTTTAAAAGAAGTAGCAGAAAACCAGCAGCATTAGCAATGAGAGGTTTGGAGATAATGCTCTACTATCTGCCAGAGTGTTTTGCAACTTAGTATGATAAAGCAGTGGATCTTCTAGATAAGTCATCCGTTAAAGGCACCTAGGTAGGGTTTAGCGGTTGTCGTGATAAGGCTCAAAGCCTAAAATGTGAACCTCTCCCATAATATCTGTGCCTACAAGTGTTTGCTGACATAAGTACTAATGTCAGAGCTTAGCTCTGCTTGAGTTCCCCTGCTCTTGTTGTTTATCTGGTGAAGCCCAAAGGGTGGGTATGGTTCTTTTTATATTTTTAGCAGTTTGTTTTGCAGCAGATGACTATGCATTTAAGCATTCATTTCTTCTTCTATAGTGCAAACAACTACAGTCTGAACTTGTTTGTTTACAAATCAAAATGTTTGGATAGCAGACTTTCTCGGGGAGACACTCTAGATCTAGGGGGTGACAAATATTGCGGTTTCAAGTTACCTCTTCCAATGGAAAATAAGAAAATGAAACAAGTCTGCATCCTATGTCAGAGCTTGTAGCTGGTCTGGACGTCTGGATCAGCTTTGCTCTTGAGTAAAGGATGAGACTCTTATCTCCTTCCATGCTAGTGAAGAAAAATGGTGATCATTGTAAAATGGCAATCACAAGCACTAAATTCCCAGGGGAAGATACTGTACAAATGGCTTTTGATTGCTTGCTTATGTCTTTTTTTTTTTTTTTTTTTAATTTTGGTAATGAACTGTTTCACAAAGACTTTAATCCATTCTATGTATTTATTACTTGACAAATGAGGCTTGGTTCTAAAATAAAGTAAACCTGAAATCATAATAACAGTAGGTTGATAGTCTTCAGGTGTGAAGCTTGCAACAGCTGCTTTTTGGCCTCCTGAGACTAGATTTCCCCAAGTGGTGAGGTTAGCTGGGCAGTCTGATCCGCGCTGCCGGTGCCACAGCTGCCCTTTCTGCAGGCACACACTGAAGACCTTCAGGGGAAAGAGCAGCTCTATTCTAATTGCTTGTTCTTGATTCTTATAAAAGTATTGTAAAAGCAAACAAACAAAAACCCCAAACAAACGAAAAAACTCGAACACTAAACCACCTCCAAACAAACAAACAACGCCCCCCCCAAAAACCACCACCACCAACAAATCAAACAAGAGGAGAAAAAAAAAAAACAACAAAAAAAGGGAAATCATAAGAAAAACTGGGCTTCTATTATTCTTCAGGTGTGAAAATGGTCACAGTTGTTCTTTGGCCTCCTGAAACAGGACTTCCCAAGTGGTTTGTTTGTTTGGCTTGACGGTTTCTTCTTGTTGGCAGCAATCTCCCCAGAAGAACTCCCAGTCCTCCGCTGCTGACGGTGTTTGCAGGAAGCGCTAGTGCTCAGTTTCTCAGAGCCAAGCTGCAAACACTGTCAGGACTTCTCTAACAAGCTGCATGCTCAAGTTCACGCAGAGTCATTTTACTTACAGGAAAAAAGGCTGAGTGGATGATTTGGAATTTTCTAAAAACTTGGTGCCAGTAGATTTCCAAAGCTGTTCTTAGAAATCAAGAAGTTTTGAGTAAACTTATCTGGAAGAGTTCTCTCTCCGTAACTGGAATTAGTGGTGAAAGAGAGAGGAAGGGAAGAGTCTCCAGCTAGCCAGCGGCTAAGCGGCTGAAGTCAGATTCAAGTCATCCTCTTTTTACAGAGGTGAATTGTGGTAGCTCAGTCCCGTATAGGTGGGTGAACAGGTGGTTAAAACCTGTGTCCGGTTACTTTTAGGTAGTGGTGCAGTTCTGACTTACAGTCTCGCTGATTAAGATGATTTCCTGAGGTGTGACACCTTGAGCAGTTATTTGAACCTACTTTTGTACAATTCTTGGGAATGCAATGGACACTAATGTCTTAGCTGTTTCTTGCAGTTTATATTTCATTATCTGACTAGAATGAAAATGTTTTGACTTCATCCTGATGTGGCATGAAAAAAAAATCCCTTTGAAGTTTTACCTTTTCAATAAAATAGATTTTTAAGTTTTTTCTTTTCCAGTCAGCTGTTGTAGTGAAATGTTCTGACGTTGCTGCAAGATCCAGAACCTGCTACAGAGCATGTGAGATGCTGTGAATACGGTGACCAGCGCCCTGTTGCCTGAATCAGTATCCTGAACACAGCCTGACATTCACTGCGTTGACTCAGTGGTAGTTCTCGTCATGGTACTCTGATTTAGCTACTGGAACGCAAGATCTTGCGCTTCATGTTCACCTGTACTGGGATTGCCTCATATTATTGGTTTGAGAGTGAACAGCAGGCATGAGTTACCCTCTTTCCAGTGTCCCACCTGAGAAGTTAAAAGTATCGACGAGGTTCATGTCCTAATTGCAGTGAACAGCCTGCTGTCCCGCGCAGATGTGGCACTGACTTGTTTTAGCCCTGATGCTGTAATGTGTTAAGCATCTTCATGTTGGCCTGACTTTAGAACTGAGTAGGGCTCTAAGAAATTTGCAGTGACGTATATTGCCACTGCAAATCCTAAATCATTTCCGTATGCCTGGTATGGAAGAATGGGCCAAAACAGTGCTCTGTGCTAGAAAGGAGCAGAATCTTTCGGAGAATAACACTGGACTGATTTGTTTTAAATATTTGTAAGTTTTGAGGTATTTTGCAGAATAATTTTTGAGTGTTGCAAGAGTATTGTTGGTTTTGCCACCATTATTATGAAATAGGAAAGATTCTCAAATATCTCACAGAAAGGAAGTAAAAATAAATTGAGGTTTTCTGCTCAGAATTTTGCTTCTAGAATACAGGCTTAAAAAAAAGCAAGCAGACAAGGGAAAAATAGGCTGTAAGGAGAATTTGTCTCAGAAGGAGCAGAATTCTTCCAGAAGTCAAAAAAACATCAGATCTGAAGGAAGATGTGGGTTGAAAGATGCTCTTTTTGAATGTATGGATCCAATTGAAACTGAGATGGCGTGTGTACCCCTTGCTGGAAAGTTTCATGTACCTAATTAACTAACAGTGGAAATGAGGGTGAGTGTTTAAGGCAAGAATTTTTTGCTTTAATAACCAAGAACATTCCATTTAGGAGAAGAGGGAATGGTGCATAGGTATGTCAGAGCATCCCTGTGCATTCATTCTTGTGTTATAGCAAAATTCCGAGAAGGATTAACAACCACATGAGACAACATGGGGAGAGATGAAGTAATGTTACCCCTTCTAAAAATACATGGATGGAAAAAAAAATCTTACTTGAGAAAAGTTTTAGGATTTGTTCCCCTCATACCAAAACAAGTGCATTATTTTCAGCCACTCTAAATGTAAATGGTCTATGAGCTCTTGAACGGTATCAGCAATGAATAAGAAGAAAGATGTTCTGCTTTTCTGAGTGCGAATGGGCCATTGTATAGGCATGAACCAACAGCAGACCGATCTCTGGCACGTGAAAAGCTGAACTGCAAGTCTTTGCTTAATCTTCACAAAAGTGACTTTGATAACTAGCCCTTTTAAAGTAAAACTTTACTGGAAGTAATTTTTTTCCATTTCTGTGAGAACAGAAATCTGGCTTAATGTGCATGCTGTTACACCACTTGGGCTCAGAGTTTAATCTGTGAGTGATAAAGGACCACTTTGTCTTTCTGTTTCCTGAAATGCATGTTTTCCTACATGTCTTTGCTCCGTTCTCTCCAGTAGTTTGTTCTGCCTAATTACACGGAGTGTCACAGCACGAGCAGGTGGTAAGTGCTGCAAAGAGCTGTGCTATCCATTTTCCCAACCAGAAGCTGCCTCTGGTGTCACTAAGGTTTCCATACAGCTCATTTTGCAACTTGTTCTGATTTGCAGAGCTAACATTTTCTCCAGAATACACCATTTTTTTCTTTCTGTTAGCCTTTCGGTTAAGCTATAAGAGAAGTTTACAAGAATTCAACTAGTTTTCAGTGTTGTCATAAATTGAGACCACAATGGATCATAATCCAATTAGAATTTTATTAATTGTAGCAAGTAGAATATGAGCAAATACAGCGCTGGACGGCAGGGGAGTCTGCGCTCCGCCAACTGCCGTACTGAGCAGTTCAAACAGTCTCTCTTTATACATCTTTACTTCCATGTTCAATGAGATAGTGGAGGTACTTTTCGCATGCTTCAGTTGTTGTTAGGGGGTCGTTTCCTGCTTCCTGGTGATATGGGGTTGCTTGTCTTATCTCTGTCGATAAGTTTGGACATCTGATGGTTATCTTGCATAAGCACGCCTGGGAGGTATTCTTCGCATGCTTTACATTGAGCTTTAACATAAGTCTTAATAAACAATACCTTAGTTCAGTTTCTCACAATCCCCCCTTTTTCTTTTTATCCTATTATTGTTTATTAGACACTACTTTCATTTTCGGCACTGCAGGCAAATCTTCTTCCACAATTCCGACATTTATCATAACACTCACAAGGTAATATCTCACAATTACAATCATAGTTCTTATGTGGCATAATGCATTCACAACAATCGTCATCTTCATTAATAGATACACTCTTATATTTTGCTTCAGACCTTGTAGTCAAAATAAGCAATTTAGCTGGGTCAAACCGTTCTTTAATAAAATGTAAAATACAGCGTAATATACAAGGTCCAAATATAAGTCCCAGAATCAACATAATAAGCGGTCCTGCTAAAGCAGACAACAAAGTGGTTAGCCAAGGTGAAACATTAAACCAGCTTTCATACCATAACTTGCCCGCTTCACGATCTTTTTTACGTTGTTCTAACCTTTTCCGGAGTTCAGACATGGTGTCTTGGACTACTCCCGTATGGTCAGCAAACGAACAACATTCTTCATTGAGAGCTACGCATAACCCTCCTTCCTTTAAGAACAATAGGTCTAATCCTCTCCTATTTTGCAGCACCACTTCTGATAAAGATTTTACTGAAGTGGCTAAATTTTGAATAGATTGCTCTATTTTTGCTAAATCCTCATCTACAGCCATCTGCAAATTTTGCAACTCCTGACCTTTTACCAGGGAGGCTATGCCTGTACTTGCTCCAACTCCACCCGCTATCAGCAGTGTAGCTAGGGTTACTGCCGTAATTGGCTCTCGTTTTTGTCTATTCAGGTTTCCTTCAAAGTGGCGTAGCACCTCCTCAGAGGTGTGATAGATTAGGCGAGGAACAATAATCACCTGTATGCAAAACTGAGATTCATTAAACACGTTCAAGGATAGGCAAGGCGTTATTCCGATGTCTGAACAAACCCATTTAGCTCCTGGTGTCGGGATAGCCCATTTGTCCTTTTTATTTTTGTGTTTCTCTATATTGGTGTTAGTGACTATTCGGCTGCACAAAGGCTGATACTTTTCGGGCACTGTGCCTATACATTTTCCCTGACCCGTTACTAATTGAATAGTAATTCCTTGCGTATGATTCTTCTGGTCATCCCATTGACATTCTTGTGGGTTTAAACCATTAGACCATCGAATCATACCTGGTTTTCCAACTGCCTCAAAATATGGTGGTCTAATATTATAACATAACCAGCATTCTTCAGTTAAATTTGGTTTGCTTTCATTAAGGGCACGATAAGAGGCTTGCATTAGATTCCATAAGGGGTCCTTGGGTTCTGACAACTCTAGATCTCTGGATAAAGAGAATTCAGTCACAGCATCATTAGTTGTTTTCGAAGGAGAGCCTGAGGAAGGGGTTATGACAATTACGGGGGCCATCTTTTCTTCAGAGGAAGTGAGCGGATTCAGGACCAGATTTGGTCCTATTGGCAAAGGATCGTGGGGCATCGGTTTCTTCATAATTTGAGACCCTTGTTCCGATTCTGGTGGGGGAGTGGGTGCTCTGGGGACCTCTGAAGGGGCTGCGGGAGCAGGAGGAGAAATATAGGGAGGGGGGCTTAGAAGGGTTTCGTCTAACTCTTCCTTCTTTTTCTTTTGTTCAGTTTTTACTTCATTCAGTGGATAAAGTCTAGCTCTCGGTCTTTCTAGCCACACTTCCGCATACTGACTCTCTTCTGGGTTAAGGGGTTTTTTATTGTTAACCCAGAGGTTTAATTGTTGTCTGACCCAATCCTCTTCTGACCCATAGACTGGCCAAACGTCATCTTTAGAAATCTTCTTCCCTCCCCATATCCTAGTACAATATTTTATCATTTTCTGTTTATCTTTCCCTAGGGTTCCAGGGAAATATCTCCAATTGTCTAGGATATATGCCAGAGGGGTATTCTTAGGTACAGTGGGTACCTTTCCCATGGGAGTCGAAGGCTTGCTGCCCTTCGCCCCCATCTTCTGGAATATCCACAAGCGCGCACTCACTCGTTCCCCTTGTTCCTGGCCCAGTCCCTCGCGGGAGATGGGAAACGCAGTACTTAAGGGTCCGCACTCGCCTGGTTCAATATAGCGAACCTCTCACTCGTTATATTCCAGGAAACCCAATCCCGCCCGAACGGTAAACCCGCGAACAAATTTGCCATATACTTACGCGCCCTGCGTCTTCGTCCGGACTCCCGTGCACAGAATTTTTATGGGATTTTACCGGTTTCTCCTTTGCTCATCATTCTAGAATTTAGGTTCGTCGGTAAGGTTGAGGTAAGCTGTCGGTCGCGGGGCCGCGGATTGCCGCGGGGCGCCTCCCCGGAGGACAGAAGCTCACCGTTCCTTATCCGAGTCACGGCACCAAATTGTCATAAATTGAGACCACAATGGATCATAATCCAATTAGAATTTTATTAATTGTAGCAAGTAGAATATGAGCAAATACAGCGCTGGACGGCAGGGGAGTCTGCGCTCCGCCAACTGCCGTACTGAGCAGTTCAAACAGTCTCTCTTTATACATCTTTACTTCCATGTTCAATGAGATAGTGGAGGTACTTTTCGCATGCTTCAGTTGTTGTTAGGGGGTCGTTTCCTGCTTCCTGGTGATATGGGGTTGCTTGTCTTATCTCTGTCGATAAGTTTGGACATCTGATGGTTATCTTGCATAAGCACGCCTGGGAGGTATTCTTCGCATGCTTTACATTGAGCTTTAACATAAGTCTTAATAAACAATACCTTAGTTCAGTTTCTCACAGTGTCCTTCAAGACACTCTGCTGAGCCCTATTACACAATTTGCAGATGGTTGTGCTTTACATTACAAATTATTGGTATAGAGCATCTACTCCTGAAGGCAGCTAGCTGTATATGCCTCATTATAAACTTTCATGGTATATCTTGCGTCTTTGAGCAGTTTTCTAGTTCTGCTGCGGCTCAGTCTTGCAGTTGTACAAGTCCCTCAGGCAGCAGGTCTAGTACTGGTGGAGAAAAAACAGCAGCACGTTCTGAATAAGTCACTATTGGCACCTGAAACCTAATGCTCTTTTCTCAATGAAATAGGGATTGGTGGCTGACACTGGGGAAAGTACCTGATCTAGTTGTTACTCATCTTTTCTCTAACTGCGGAAGGAAACATGGGTCTGTGCAGCTTTCTCTTTCTGGGTAGGATTTGTGGTTGGTGAGAGTGGGACTAGGTTGAGTAACATAACCTGTTCGAAAAGAATCACCTCTTTATAGTTGTCCTAAATTCAAATAAAATCTTGGCTCTTTATTCTTCTGCAGTACATATTGTGTGTATTTTATTTGTATGTTCTTGGCACACTTGTCATGCTGTGGCAAAAAAATAAAAAAACAATCTTTAGACAAAACAACTCTTTCCTAAATTAAAGAGGATCTCTTCTTCTTGGTAAGCAAGCCACTATTTAATTTTCTGCATTTGAAGTTTGAGTGGCATGCAAAAGGACATTGCACAACAAACCTTGTTCTTAATTTACAAATGAATCAACATTTTTTTAAGTAATAAACCTTGTAAAAATCCAGTTAGCATATACACCAGCTTTTATGGTTGCTTTGCTGTTTCTGAGGAGGCGCCCAGACTAAAAACTTAAAGGAAGTTCACTATCTTTTTCTAGTTATGAGGAGCAACATAAAAGAGGAGGCTTTATGACAGGAGAACCTTTCTGTTCCCTTTTTACCTGCTCTGTCTTGGGTGGCATCAAGGACACACTTTTCACACTTACGTTCTCATGTGAAGTAAGAATTAAAAACGTCTACCAGATGGATATTTCTTGGAATCTTGATATGGTTAAAGGTAGGATAGATTATTCCTCTACTCATACTCATGTAATCTTGAGAAATCTGACTGCACATCCAAGAGAACTTGATCTTACATTTCCAGGCAGGAGAGGAAGATTGGATGTAGGACCTTGGGTACCCTGCTGTCCCTCTGAGCCTGGAAATGTACTGCACAGGCACTGCACTTATTCTTTGTGCTCGCACTCAGCTGCCAGCTTGCCCTGTTTCACCCCAAATCTCTGAATCTTAATTTTTACTCCTAAAATCAACAGTGACTAAATTTCTGCTAATTTATATTAATCCATGACAACACTAAGGAAGCTGGCAGCTCTTTCACAGCTAAGCTCTAGTACTTTTCACAACCTAGATGTTGCCTTCTCTAGCTTGTGTGGCTGATTCAGCGGCTGGACTTTGACCTGCTGGGAAAAAAACTTCAGGTGAAAGTGTTCCCTGTTCTACCCAGTAGCCCTGTAGTAAATTCTGCTGCCTGTCTTAAAGTCTTGGATACAGTCTTCTCTAGCAGCACATCTGGGGCGAGTTGCTCCCCCATTCCAAAGGCTCCACTTGATACAGAATATGATACAAATATGGAAACAGCTTCCTGTCCCTGCTCCAAGAAATTCTTAGCTAGTGACACAAAGCAGGGCGAGTTTATGAGGAGAAGCTGAGAGACTTCCAGCTGGTAATTAGTGACTGCTGTGGGAGCTTTGACTCAAGGGTTCCCATCCTTGCTCCAAATCCAACAAAGCTGGGCCTTGGTCCTAAATCTCCTTCACCCTAAATGGCTTTGGCTGTTGATTTTGAGTTGAAGAGGTTAACAGTACCTGTTGTCTTCTTAGTTTTGTGTGAGATGGGATTCACCTGCATTGGTGCTCTCTAGAGGACCCTTCTGGAGATAAACATCTCCTTTCGGTCTGGAATTAAACACTGGATTTTCTTCAGACTCCACCTCTCTCCTAGTTGTTTTTAATATCTTGGCGATCTGTGGTTTGATATACTGGCTTCTTCCTGCAAGACCTTATTAGAGACCTCCTTTGTTACTGTGATAATTAATGAAGTGTTTGCATTTCTCACTAATCCCAAATGGCTGGGCAGAAGATCAAGAACCTGTCCTTATTTACCTAGTTCTTTGAAGATTTTTGCTCTAAATGTGAAGGTTCTCACCTCAGCTGCAGCTAGAGACATGAATAGATGAGGGATAAATGAAGTGTTGACATAAATGGAATTGAAAAAGTATAAATGAGACAGAAGCGGAATGTAAAGTTCTATTTTTCAGCTTGCTCAGAGGTTTGCCTGTCTTTCTTGCTGTAAATCAAGGTATAAATCCCATTGGGTTTGATCTTAAAGCAGCATCTCCTAATCTTGAAGACATTCTGGTATATAAGGTGGGATTGATGTTGGGGTTTTCCAGGTGAGGAAGAGTGGCATGAAAGGACTGTGCATCACCTGAAATCACACAGGATTTCTGGTGGGGGAGGAAATGTTGAATACATATCTTTAACTAGTACCTTAACATCTAGTCTTTTCATTTCTGGATTGAAGTCTCTATATATGGGAGAAGAGTAATAAATGAAAGTTAAGCAAAACTGAATCCCATGCTGTTAATGTCTTTCTCAGCTGAAGTTTTCCACCATTCCTGTAGTCGTCTTTAAATATGTGGGGTTGGTGGGGGGTTTTTTGCTGTTGTTTTTTGGCTGTGGTGTTTTTTTTTCACACTGTAATATTTTTGTTAGGAATTGGGATATCAGTAAAGCGATAACAAATACAAAGTGTGCTCAGCAAGAAAGACATGACCAAGGCTGACACTAAAATTCCATCTACCTCTACACTTTTAAAAAAAGGGTGGGAAAGGTCCCTCTATGTGTTCAAATGTGCTTCATTGCAAAGAAATGAGGTATTCTTATCTGACGAGGAAAACCTCGATCATGTGCATCCGGCCGGTATTCCTGGGTCAGAGCTAGTATATTTGCCCAGGCAGGATTACTCAGAAAGTCTGTGTGATTTAGGGAGGCACAAGAGATTGCATTATTCCAAAAGACATGTGCCACAAACTTATTGCCGGATGCACACTCACATGAAAACAATTATTTACGTGTTAAATGAAACCTCGTAGCAAGGCCCAAAGCTCCCCATTTACGGTCTGACTGGAGCCCCAGCTGCATTTGTGAGCAATTTCCCTGACTTCATGGCCCAGAAAGCAAAGCTCCAGCTGTGTTTCTGGAGGAAAGGTGTCCCGTGTAGCCCCAGGAGCGCCATGCGGAGGTGGCGGAGGAGGAGGAAGCCACCCCAGCCCGGAGCACCAGGGACGTGCAGAGGAAGTGACTGCACTGAGGGGATAATGTCATAGAGGAGGAGTTGGCTAAAGCCCTGCAAATACGATTTGGCCTAGGGCCACGCAGAAGCTAGGAATGACCTTAAATAGTAGTCTAGCTTGTGTTAGCATGTGCTGCCTGAACGGCAGCTAGGAACGTCCCGGGCTGCTGACTCACCGGCTGCTGGGGTGAGAGCTGGCGACGCCGCGGCTTGCTCAATGTGGGAGACGAATGCTGCGTTATTCATCACCGTTTGGGACGGGATGTCGTGAGGTGTCCGTAGACTCTTGCAGGAACTGACATGTCCTGATTTCCTTTGCATAAGGGCAGGGAGTTGGTGTTTCTGTGGAACAGAGGCCGCTGGCTACAAATTGGTAACAGCCAAATTCAGCTGAAGTCTAGATCAGACTTGGGGTGTGCTGCACAGGTGTTGGATCTGCAGCATGGATGTTGTCCTAGCATTTTAATGAGGAATCTTCACGTGAATTTCTATTTCTACAGCACAGTTGTGCTTCAGGGGCAAAGACTCACTGGTTTAAAAAACCCCAAATCTCCTGTTTTGAATAAAGTTTGTAAAAGTGTATACTGGGTGTAGGCAGCAAGGTTTTGGTAGCGGGATGTTTGCAGGGGTCTCTGTGAGGAGGGGCCAGGGCTGCCCCGTGCTGGACACAGCCACTTCCAGCCAGCTCCGGGAGCCTCATCCAGGGCACAGCTGGGCCTGCAAGCTACGCTGGTGGGGCCTCTGTGAAAAACGTATTTTAAAAAGGGGCAAAACGCCATGCAAGCAGCGAGAACGAGGAAAAAACTATGAGGAACTAGCCCTGTGAATGCCCGCGAGGAGGGGGAGCGGGTATTGCCCTGCAGCCTGCGGGGAGGACCACACCAGAGCAGAGACCCACACTGCAGGCCCTGGAGGACTTGTGCTGGAGCAGGGGAATGTTTTCTGACAGGAGCTGTGGCCGGTGGAGGACGCCATGGTGGAGCAGGTGAAAAGTGTGAGGAGGGAAGAGCGTTAGAGAAGAGCTGTTAAGGACTGACCATAACCCTCCATTCCTTATCTTCCTGTACCACTCGGGGTTGGGGAGAAACAGAGGAGTTGGGAGTGAAGTTGAGCCTGTGATGTGGGGGAAAGGCGTTTCAATTTGTTTCTCACTTTCCGAACTTATTTTAATTGACAACATGTTAAATTACTTTTCAAAAAAATGTCTGTTTTGCCCATGGCTGTAGTTGGTAAATGATCTCCCTGTCTTTATCTCAGCCCACTCATTTTCCATCTGTTTTCTTCCCCAGCCCTGTTGAGGAGAGGGCGTTTTCTTAGTCTCCTAACATTTAACCAAAATCTCTTCAGGAAGAAGCAATGCCCCGGCATCAGCATCTCCATCAGAACAGCCACCGTTGCCCACGGCCTTGGCAGCTGCTGCACCTCACTGAGAGCCTGGGAGGTCTGCGAGAATCACAGGAGGTACCATACAGCTGGAAGCTTGGTAAGCACAATTTACAACCGCTTACTAATTCTAGATGGGAATATAATGTTACCTTGGGCTAATCGTTTTAAAATAAATCATCTGAATCAGACACCTGCCTAGGTAATCACCATAGCAATTTCAAAACAAACAATAGTAACCTCAAAATTATCAAAAGAGCCTAAGGAAAATGAGGACCTGGGTTGCAGTTTTGGACAGTATTTAAGATTATACCTACATGGTCTTTTGCAGGCGAACATGAGCTTGTTTACCACATGCACTGCACTGACTGAAAGACACATGACTGTGTAGACTCTGTGCCTGAACTAGTATGTGCCACATTTCTGCAGACCTCATTAACTTGGGCAAAAGTATGTACCTGTAAAAGCTCTGCCACACTAGGTTCCAAGGGTCTTGTGGCTGTCTGGACCTGAACATAGGTAGAACAAACTCCTGCCTGTCTGCTGGATACCATGTCAACATATCCAAAGTAAATCAAGAGCTGAAGCTAATGGCCTGTCAGTGGATCATCAGTCCCTGAGCCGTCCTGGTATCCATCCACCCTGTTCAGTGGATGTTCAGCCCTCAAGCTGGTCAGGGAAAGTTTTCCTAACTGTGTATATACATATCTTTGCATTCAAAAGTCATGCGTGCAGCTGGCTGAGCTGCTTGAAATCATCATCTGGATTAAAGAGAAAAACAGTAAACATGATTAAATGGTTATTAAAAGGAGTCTGAAGAAAGGAAAAGGGCACAGGCACCCATATATCTCACTCTGGGGTATCTACGTCAACAAAGCCAGAAAAGCAGCTGTTGGGATTGTTAGCAGAGAACTCTTAAGTGATGATGTCTTCATATGAAAACATGCAGTTAGCATCCTGCTGTGATAATATCAGCAGCTGCTTCTAGCTTCAGCCATTCTCTGGAGTATAGGCTCCACATGCAAACCAGCTGAACTCTGTCCGCATCGAGGGGGGAATACTAGGCACTTGGACTGGCTTCCCTGCTCTAATCTGGAAGAATCAACGAGTTCACGGTTCAGGAATGCTCCTAAGAAACCACAACAAGGGATTATGAGCAACTGCAGACACGGAAAGTCTGTGCACCACAGACCCAACTTCCCTGCAGAGGGAGGGAAAAAGGAGAGGGAGATGGGGGATGACCCAAAGAAGGAAAAGCTCTGGGATTTCTAACTCATCTCCCCTAAGGGCTCCTAAAGCAGCACATCATGTTGCTTCATATGCAGAACATGAGATTTCCTGGTGGCACTTGTAATATGCTGGGGCAAGTCTTGCCCCTCCAGCCCTCCCCTTGGTATCTGCCAGCTGTGCTGAATGTGACAGGGGTGTGCATGCAGCACTGCAACAGCTCCTGCTGCTGCACCTCGTGGAGGATGGGCACTGAATAAGGAAGTGTTTCCCAGATGACTGGTGATCTTCAAAGATACATGGCAAAAAGAATTACATGCCAAAGACCTGTAATTTTGCAAAGAACTGTATCTTCAATGTGTGATTTATAAAAAAAAAAAAAGAGAAAACAGAAAAACCCCTCTGTCATTAGAACCGTTGGATGCCAGCATAACCTGTTTTTGATGGTATCGCTCCTTCTTCCGCCTGACCAAGCAGATGGGTGGTTTTTTGCACGTGACATAAAATATAAGCTATAAAAGGCAATTAGTAAAAGAATGTTTCTGGTTTTACGGATCCTAGAAATGTGCTAGCTCTGCACATTGTTTATGATTTTCCACTTACTCCAAGCTTTTTTCCAAAATGGCCAGTGAGTTTGGATACCCAAAACTGGGATGGTTGGTACATATGTGTAGGTATATATCGACAAAGATCTTGCTGTGGTTGTGTTTAAAAAGGAAAAGAAAAGAGAAAACAACAACAATAACAAAACCAAAATGGATGTTTATACACAATGGGAATGCTGTAATTTCTCCAATATGTTAACAGATAAAGGACAGACTAAACAACAGAAAGAGCACCGTAAAAAATTTTGAGAGTTTTTTTTTTTTTTAATACTAACCTTACTTACTCTTTGATTATTTCTTTTCCAGTCAGATGTTCCTAATGGAAAATTACAATGTAGCATCAAATAGCTCAGAGTTAATGAATGTGAACAGTAATTCTGATGTGACAAACACCCGTTTTTAAAGCATGATAATTATTAACAATTGTAAAAATTGTTGTGGAAATACTTGTTACTCTTTTCAGCATAGTGGTGTAAGGACCTACAAAGGACAGAATCTTTCAGCTAGGTTATGGGGAAAAATTCTTACTTGGGACCAAATGCCGCTTTGGGTTATAAAATAGCAAAATCTGTTGTGTTTACCTCATAGCTTTTGACAAGGACTGTCCCAGCTTTGACAGTATTCTTTTCATACCCCTCTTTCCCCAGCATTCCGAACAACCCTGTATGTTTCCCAGAGCAACTCTGTATCTGCAAAACCTCGTTGAGACCGATAACCCCACTGACTTCCTGTCTACAAAAGAAAACATGCAGGAGGTTGTTGCTCCCGCTGAAGAAGTCATGTTGTCTAGCTTAACAGTTTCACATGGTTATATATCTAGACACTGATGCCCTAAAAGCCTGATTCTTCTGAAGAAATGCATACTGCACATACTTGATTGTCTGACTCATAAGACTGGTGCCAGGACTTTAGCTTTTCATTTCTATTTATTCACCATGGGAAACCTGAAGTACAAATACATTGGATGAAAGCCTGGCTCCAGTGAAGTCAAGGACAAAATTCTCATTGATTTCTGTAGGCAGAGAACTTCACTTCTGTGCTTTTGGTTGTACTTTACTGTTCCTGGCTTAGGGCTAAAGTGACATTTGAAAGGACTCTGTTACCCATAGTGATGATGAATTCCAGTGGCACTTCCAAACACAGCCCATGTGTAAAAGAAGCATCTGTTTCTGTCCTGAAGAGCTTGTAGCTTATGAAGTAAGCCAGATTCAAAGCAGTGCGCAGTAAAGATTTTTTCATCACGACACATACTCAGACCTTGAGTCTGTTTGAAGCTCCCTTATGTCAGGCCACAGCAGGGGGGAAAAGGTAAACATGGCTGGCCTAGGTGTTGATTAGCATTTAGAAGCTCACAGAAGTTTGGTACCAAGCAGTCTTCATATGATGAAGCTTGTGCCTGCCTGTCCCACAGGGAGAGGCCATGCCCAAACAGCCCAGATTTTGATGGTTCTTTCAGTTGCTAAAGCAGCCCCTTGGGGTTGTAAGCTCCCCAGCATACACTGCAGCAGCACTGCTGCCACTCTAATTTGTGCTGCGATACCTAGTTTTGCTATTTCTCTACAGAAGTGAAAAAAATTATTGTGGAGTGTACTGTAATTAGGGAGCTGGACTTGGCTGTAGCCTTCTTATTAACACATTGCAAGGGCTCGCTGTCTTTTCATGTGCTTTGTCAAGTACAAATTCTGATTAAGAATCTTTTAAATAAAGCCCCCCAAAAAACAAAGAAACCTACCCCAAAACAAACCATACAGTTAGGAACATAATATTTCAAGAAAACCCCCTGAAATATCTTAAAGAGCTTAGCATCTGAGTTGAGAGAAGTCCATTGGTTAAAAAAAAATAAATACCGACAGCTCCCCAGTGCCCAATTAATCATTTACTCTTAACAACAGACTCACAGGCAGACACAAAAGTGGAACAGGAAAGCAGGAGAAATGAAATGCTCCTTTGTCTTGTGGCTGAACTCGTTGCCCTTGCCAGGACACAAACAGTTCATCTGGGCAGAGAAACCCACTGGCCCACTTGGCATCCTGCAGCTGCTGGCATGTGCTAAACAGGTCGGTAGGTGGTCTGGCACAGGCCTCTTGGACGTGCTTTCTCACAAGGTTCCTTGCTTTGTACGGGGAAAAGCAGTTCAGCAGAAAGATCTTTTCCATAGGATTCATAAACCATTTCAAGGTACTTAGAGTACTCTGTTAAATACGCAGCTAAACTTTAAAAAGGTAGATAAATTCTGTAAGGCTGTAGAATTATTTCAGCACTGCCCCATATAATTTCTATGGAAATCTGTTTTTTCTTGATGAACTATACAACCATCTTAGCAGAGAAATTGTGCATAAAACAGGATTTGTGCTTTCAGAAATCATTAAAATTATTGGGTGAAATAATCTGGCTGAAACTCTCACCTAGCCTATATAAGAATCACAGTGCTGCTTCTCTGCCTCAGTATCTGTTAGTGTGTTTTGGCTATGACGGCTGTGACACGTTTCACTTGCTTACTTCAAATGTAGTAGGGGATTGGTTATGCTGGTAGTTATTTTTAAACTATTTTTATTATTGTTATTTGTTTTCATTATTTTTATTATTATATTATTATTGCAGGAATATATTAATCTTTAGATAGAGTACGCCTGATTTACACTAAACTCTTGAAAGAACTTTCAGGTTTTAAGTAGGGAGTCAGATGGAAAAAGGAGGAAGGATGTGAAAAAGTCAGGACAAACTGGCCCAATTTGACACACCTATTTTTCTATCAGCTTAGTGTTATCTCTTAGGGATGCTTTCTTTAGAGGTTGTTAGTATAACAACTGGCTGTTACTTGAAAGGTAACGATTTTCCTCTACAACCTTTCACTTACGTGCAGCGATGGGGACACCAGGATGGGACTTTCTGAAGCTGAGGCTGTGAGTTATTATAGAAGTTGATAGTTACAGCCTCGGCGGTGTTACTTCTTATCAGCTGGATCAGCAAAAATACAATGACCCAAGGTTGGAAGATAGTTTGTCTTTCACTGGTGTTTAATCTGGCATGATTTTGTTCATTTTCTTTCAGCAGCTTAAACTGGTGCATTCTGCATGTAATACGGTGGGATTACGTGTGCTGATAACCCCATGAGCGGGTAACTCCTTAATCAGATGCAATTCTACCTCATTTGATGGAAATGCCCCAAATTTATAATTTAAATATTTGAATTTCTTTCAATTACTGTTTAAGATAAAGTGCTTAAGCAATGTACACCCTTGCTCTGTCAACTCGGTGACCGTTGGATTCTTTTCTATCAACTGGCTTATATGGATTGTCCCACATCAGCGGACATGTGAAGTGGCCCATGGTTAAGAGCCCTTCCCAGTACATGAGCTAAACGAACTGTTCTGTGAAATGAAGAAACAGGGCTTTAGATATCAAGGGTGTTTTACTGGAAAAAAGCGTCATGAGGAATGTTGTGAGTCTCCACTCTTGGAAGCTGTCCTGCAAGTGGGTTGTGAAGAAAGGGATTCCTAAAATATAAATGAAAAACAACTTTTCATTCAGAGTCTGTTCTGTCTTCTAAATCAAGAAATAGAATGTGTTACACAGTAAACTGAAAAACTTTAATTGGATACTTTTTTAATAGAAGAAGGTGCAGAGAATCAGCTCTGTGTCCCACTCTCAAGCATAGGTGTCTCCGTGAAAACTGAAGGCCCAGACATTGCCACAGCTGCCTTTAAACCATTGAAGATTTTACGAGTTCTACCAGCACACATGAAGTCGAGTCAGCAGAATATTTTTGGGAGATGTTCCCACTTCCTTTCCAGCCAAATATACCCACCTGGTTGGTCTGGATTGGCCTCCTGAATCACAAATGCTTGTATCTGCTTCCCATTACTGCCGCCTCCTTCATCGTGAATTCCATATTGTCAGCAACATTTCTGCCTGACTGTTTTTTATGCAAGTAGATAACACACTTTATTCCTAAGAGAACCCTTTCTCGTAGAGTTTCTAAGGAGAAAAAAGTCACTCTTTTCCAAACAATTGTCAAGAGCTCATAAGCCTTCTGGAGCATCACACAAAAGCAACTTAATCCTGCAAATGTCATGTTGCCTTGATCTCTCTGAACAGGAATTTGTTAAGTTGTTGCTACAACATTTGCAACAATCGTGCCCTGTGTCGTTGCCGCGTGCCGTAAATCACATGCAGAGAGCTGTCGGGAGTAACAATAACATATCAAGGATGAAATGGCTTAAGTCCTGTGTGAAAGATACAGTGCCATAATTCCAGGTTGTTCATCGGTTTTCCCCCTGTCTGCTTCTACTGGATCCTTTGAGACTGAATTAGGTCATGGATCTGTAGGGGGGTGGCATTTGCTGTGTAGAGGGAAAAAAAATAGAGTTTAGAATAGCTGGGGCTCGATGCCTTCATAAGGATCTACTGAAAGCAGTTTTGCAGTGTGACCTAGTCTACAGCTGCAGAGCCAGCACAGGGAAAGGGAATTTGTTACTGCTTTGCTGGGGCAGAGCAGGGAACAAACTAGCTCGAGACTTGTCTGCAGCGGGATAAATACTGCTATTAAAGTTCATTCTCTTACTCTTTTTGCAGTGAATATTCCTATGGACATTCTCCTGAGTGCCTTTGTTCAGTTTCAGCTCATCTGCTTCCAAACTGGATTAAGGTAAGCCTTATAACGGCTACACGCACATGAGAAGACAGTCACATACTTGTACAGCATGAGCTCTAAGCTGGCAGATGAGCACCAGCTCAGGTTAAGGAGCTCTGCATCTGTGTTAAAATGCCATTAAAATCCCAGGTGGTGCAGAGAAGGATGTATCAGCTTGGGTTTAGTGCTGGGCTGTCATGGCTGCGGATTTGCTGGCTTGTGACCTGCCAGCATGGGTTGCAGGTGGAGGAGACATGCAATGTGCTTGCATGTACCCTTGTACATAAACTGTTAGTACAGCATAGGTATTTCTATGGGAGAGTAAAAGCATGCTAAGTAGTCCACAGTAGTTTTCATGGACTTTTTCTTCTTCAAGGCCAGAGAACCTATCTCTTCCTTTGCTCAAAATGGGTAGTAGCTTAATTCCAACCTGTCTGCAGCAAACCTCCCTTTTCCCCTCCATGTACCACCCAGTTAGAAAGAGGAGTAATTGGCACATGCATGTCAATGTGATGATAACTGTGATCTTTCTTGCAGTTAGTTGTTGGGGTGTAGTCCTAGCTGAGCAGCTCTGTTTGATTACTAGGTTTATCTGAAGGTTCAGGTACTGTTCAAAAGATTAAAGATATTTTTGCTGTAGTTGTACCACACTACCAAGCTATCTACCTTCCCATGGAAGTTCTAGGTAATGCCTTGTTTAATACAAAGCTTAAAATCCCTTTCTTAAGCAAAGACTAAAATAGTATGGCTTGTTTTAACTCAGAAAAAGATCAGCTGTGCTGAAAATGAGCAAAAGATAAAGCATTCCAAGCTGCCTTGTCTTTTTTATTGACTCTATTTTTAGCATGTTTTCCTAGGGAAATGAGGTTTATACAACTTACATATTCATAAATTTAACCATCCAGCCTGCCTGGCATGTCTCCTCCCCCTGAGCTCCATGTGTGCCTTTAAATTGAACATATTGTCAGATTCTGATCAGATGTTTGAGGAATGAAATTCTTGATGTTAGTAAATCTGTACACAGTGCCAGCGACTATGCAGACCAGAAAAGCCAAATTTGTGTGCCCACTAACAGAAAGGCAGGAAGAAGTCAGCTGTGACCCAGCTTGGCCATGGCCAGTTGGCCGGTCAGCACGTATGTACTGGCTGGCCAGTTTGGGCTCTGTAAGTCTTAACTAGGAACAGAATGTGACATCTTAGGCTTGGTAGAAGTATTGTGGCGGGGAAGGTCAGAGGCGGAATTTCAGGAGCAAAGGTCAGAAATCGATAGGAGTTCAGTCTGTTCTACTGTGCATGGAGCAGCTTGTTCTGGAAATAGTACCGTTGTGAACCGTGTGTATGCATTTGGAAGGGTGAGGTACAAGGTAGGATAAACATTGAAGTCCTGGTTCTTCTTTGAAACAAAGCCTGTTCATACCGAACTGATGCCACAAGGAGCCTTTTAGTCATTAACTTCACTTGCTCTCCCTCCAGGGCTGGCAACTCAAGTGGACATTAGTACAACTGAGAATCTTCTCTCCATTTTATACAGTGATGTTTTATTTTCTTCCTGTGCAAGGAAAGACATTTGTTTGTATACCTTCAGGGGTTTTTTAATACACAAAAGTAGAGTGAGAAGAACCAAATGTTCATCTTTATAGAATGAATGTTAGGGAGTTCACAGGCATGGGATGACAGTAAGGGAGAGCTGCTATGATCCACTGAGGGTGACCTTCACCTTAAGATTAAGAAAACCTGTACTAATGTATTTTTGATGCTAATTTATGCTTTGTCGCCAATAATTTCAAATGGTTTACAATTAGGTGTTGCACTTGTATCTGTACCTCTGCTAAAACTGCATGACATAGGCCCTGAATCAGCAAAGCTCTTGAAGTTCATTTGATGTCCATGAATTTGAAGACTTTGGATTGCAGTGTTGTTTTGAGTAAGGGTAAATACAGGCACATACCTCAACATGCCATATGGCAGGGTTTGGGCTATTCTAGAGGCATTTCCACCTGTAAATTGTCTCTTTCCAAATCTCTTTGCATTGCCCTTTTGAGGAGAGTGACTTTCTTATCTCTGGTGTATTAGCAGCCTCTGACTCCCTTCATTATTCAGATGAAGTCTATGATGTATGAGGGGGAGAATTTTTTTTCCTTTTATCAGATGTAAGCATCGCTTTTAACTGTGGGTGTACTGGGTTTTTTGTGTTCTTACCTAGGTGTACGTTTTCTGGTGCCAGTTTGTCTTTTAAGTCAGGATTTAAATTTGAGTATTTTTCTCACAAGCACCTGGTAAAGATATGGGTACATCTTGAAACAAAATGTTGGTCTGAAGAGTTAGAAACCTTCACAGAAGTTTGTTTCCTCTCTTTTCACACATAGGCTGTACTCTGAGTCTCAGGTCTCTGTGATAATTTATCGGCTATAAAACATTTTTATGCCTTTCATCTGAACAGTATCTTTGAAGTCCCCACCCATTCCTACTCTAAATGTGGCTTTCCCAATGGCCTCCACACAGAAATCTGTTTCAATTAGAGAAGGAAATCCTCTGGAATTAATTTTCCAAAATGATTTCACCTCCTTTGTCATTTCCAGTGGTAAAATGAGACTTTACAGACTTCGGGGAGGGGGAAGAGACAGACACCTGAAGCAGGGCCTCTGCTTAGGTTGTAAGCATCAAAAGCCTTTATTGGATCTAACCCTAGAGCCGTGGCCAAAGGTAATGAAGTGAAATAATAGGATAAACGGTTTACCCCAGTCCTCAAATGAATTTTTTGCAGATATATTCTCTTAGACTGGGAACCCTACTGACTACATAAGCCTTCCCCCCACAGCTCGTTTATTTAAGGAAGTGTTTTTCACATGCGAATTCCATTCACCTGCCAATGGTGACCCTGTGACACCAGCTGTGTGACAATACGCATTTTGTGGAGGAGGCAATTGACAGTGGATACAGAAGAAAATGCTGGAGTTAGGTAGGGAAGTGGGCTTTGTACATGCACAGTTACAGATCATTAGTTGTTGCTCAGTGAGTTTATTTTGGTGGTCTAACTTCTCCAGTGAAATATACACAAAAGGTGCAAAAAGAGCCTTCATCTCTGTGTCCTGACGAAAGCATCCTTTGCTCCTGGGAGAGTAAGTGGAAATGGAAACACATGCTTATTTTATTATGTTGCTGGGATGAAGAGGGAGGAGATCCAGTTCATCAAACAGGGCTTTGAAAAAATTTGTTGAAATGATGGGTCTGTCCATCCTGTCCATTAAGGGACCTCTGAGATTTGCCGAGAGCCTGAGTCTTCTGCCAGAGGGGTCTGGACTCCTGCAGAGAATTAATAATATTACTGATTTCCTGATACACCTGCTAGATGCAGCACCCCACCATCAGTGTGAAAAAAAACCACAAAACAAACTTATTTCTAGAGAGGATTAAAGCAAAGCAGGTTTCCCTTTCTTTTATATAGTAACTGCTAATCAACACTTTGAAGAGAGTTTTGTAGAGAAGGAATTCCCCATCTGGAGGAAAGATGTGGTGTGTGGATTCAGATTTTCTGTTATAATAACAAAACTGTATAGTCTTCTAGCTGATTTTTGCAGCTGAATCACTGAGCCAACTTTCTGAACCTGAGCTGGGTGAGGGGAAGGCTGAACAAGAATGGTGCATAATGTTCTTGCAAGATTTTCTCAAGGGCTTTCAATTAGAGATCATTGTGTCATCACAGAGAAAAGGCAGCCTGGAGGTCATATCTGGTATGGGAAACCCCAGGCAGGTCTTTTAAAATAGCAAGGTCGAATCAAAATTAAGAACTAATGAGAAAAGGCCAGCTTGTTACTCAGCATGACTTCACTAAAATCAGCTGTGCTGTATCGGGGTAGAGATCTGTCTCTGAATACAGATACATTTGCAGCATACTTGGACTATAGGATGTCATATCCTTATAAAGTATAAATCTAAGCAGAGTCTCTTGTTGTAGACCTTCCTCATATAAACAGTCTATAAACACATGAGTTGTCAACCTGATTATTCACGTAAGTAAAGATTAAGATCTGCCCCACGATGTCGTGTCTCTGCTAATCACAGTAGGGATATGAGACATGAAAAGAGTGAGTCTGCTGGTGTGTTTGGAGGCTGGAGTGTCTGTGGTTGAGACAGCAGCAGATGTTTCTGTGTGGATACCCACACGGTCTGGGAGAATCTTGTGTCCACTTCATTTGTCTCTGTTCTGTGTACAGTATTAAACCGTGACATTAAAGAAATTATTCCATCGTTCTCCATGAGTCCAGAATATGCATCAGGTCAGCAGTGCTAGATTACCAGCATCTGGCATGCAGGGTGTGTGTTGTTTCAAGAAAAGCAGGATAGAAGGACACTTTAAAAGCAAACAAAAGGTTGAAACAATCTGGCTCCAGGCAGTTAGAAGGACCTGGGTTCAGGGTGTGGAAACACAGCCAACACATGCTCTTACCCCAGGCTGTGTAAAACAAGAACTCTTTCACACTTTGGTCCCACCCCCGGCTATGGGGTGTTGCACTGGACTAAGTGTTACCTGACTTTGATGTTCTCCAGACAGACCCCCGTATTTGTTCATGTTTACACATTTTGACAGAGAAGGAACAGCTCTGCTTAATATCCCCTGGGTTTCCCTGCAGCAGTTTCAAACACTGCTGTGCAAATAACAAACTCAGCAGGGCCTACGACAACTCGGTTCCCACCAGGCAGAGTTTGTGTCTGGCAGGACAGCGAGCTAAAGCGCAGATTGCTGACGTAGATTTCAGTCCTACAGGCTCTCCTGCATGCAGATATTTGGAAAGCTCTGGTTCCCTCCAAATAGGGGTAGGAAAGTGATGGAGAAGCTGTGATGGGCTAATCAGTTAGCTCCCTCCTCCTCCTTTCCTTTTTAATCCATCTCAGCATGCTTCATAAATACTTTTCATGGTAGCTGAACATTGAGGAGATATTCCAACATACCAGTTGCAGGGATATATTGGAATCGCATGTACAGCCAGTAGTATCCTGCCTTTAATATCATATGTGAACACGTCACTAAATCCCAGGTTTGTGGAAAATTTGGTTTTATGTAGTTTATGCTTTCTTTCTGACACTGAACTTAATTCTTATTTGAACCTTTATATAGAATAACTGGGATGGGGCTAATGTACTGAAGACCCTTGGTAAAATTTTGTCCTCAGCTGCACTGGTTTTACTCAGTATTTGTCTTACTGCAGGCCTTGCTTTACTCTGTTGTGTTATGTGCAGAGGACCTGGAAAGTAAGGTAGTTCCTGCCCTGAAAAGTTGGAAGAAATAAAGGACTTATAGGTATGACTGGATTTCTGATAAGGAAACTCAGGCACAAAGAATACTAAATGAATTTTCTATGTTTTGGGGGTGATCAGGGCATTTATTGCAAGACTGTCTTTCCTCATCCCTCTGAACTTTGATCATATTTAATATCTTCTTTTTTAATGGTTTTTCCTTTTGAATTAACAAGGAGAAGCAACAAAGAAACCGAAAGTAAACCTGAAATGTATAAAATCTGTATACTGAAGATATGGCATGTCTTCCTCTGAAGGACCTTTCATCTAAATCCTAGGGAGCTGTGTTTCACTACTGGGAATAACAAGGAATTACCATTATCTGAAAAACAAGATAAGGCAGGAAGACAAGGATGTACACATGAAAATGAGTGGCCTGGATTGGGGTGAAGCTTTCTTCTTTGCAAATGAGCATATTTGATTCGGTGAATTCCAACACTGGTCTTCTCTTGATCTTTTGAGAACTTGGGCTTTTCTTGATTTCTCTTTTTTCCCCCTCTCTCTCTGAATATTGTGAAATAGAACAATGTGTCACACCATAAACTGGAATCCAACAGGTTGAAACTTGATTTACATTCAGGATCAATGAGGTTAAATGCAGCAAGCCAAAACCTTCATTAAAAGGCAATTTCAATGTCCAATGTGCAGGAATGCAAAGAAGCAGCAACTAGAAATAATGAATACACTGCAGAGCTGTTGAAACTACCTAAGTCTGTTTATATCTAATGGCTGTATACAAAAAAAAGACAATCCAGTCTTACTAATAATCAGAAATACAAGACAAAACTGAGAAAGGGTAAAGCCTCATTGTCTTTAAATGGATACTGTAAGAAAACAGTAAAACTAGAATCAATGTTTGGCTCCAAGGCCTGCTTTTTGCTGTAAGCAAGATGAAATGAGAGTGGATTTAGAACCTTTCTCTAAAGAAAGTTTTAGTCTGTAAATAAACTGTGGAAAAAACCCAAAACCCTGGGCCGAAAAGCCGAATTCAGTGCTTGTGGTGTTCTGTACTTGAACTGTGCATTTGGCGAAAGCACCAATCTATTCGGTTTGTACAAACATAAGGGATAAAGAGCTGTCAGATGGCTGAAACTCATTACAGTTCATAACCGGGGTAGAATTTGACATGTACTGGGCTGGGAAAGAATGGGCCAAATAGCCTACCCCCCCTCTTGTGCATGAGGTTGGACAGTCAGTATCAACAACAAGACACAAAGCTTAGTGAGATGAAGGTCTTTTGGGGAGCAGTGTGAGGAGGGTGTGTAAAGCTACGTGTGTGAAGCTTCTGAAGTTCAGGAGGAACTTCTCAGCTAAACTGTGAGAAACCATAGCAACCGAAGTAGGCAAAACAGGTTCTCTGGATATCTCATAGTATACCAAGGAAACAAGTGGTGTTACGAGGTCCTAAATGTAAGCTATATACAAAACTAGATTTGCAGCTGAGGAAAATTGGCTGAACTCTATTTGAGCAAAGTTGAACTGTATTGCTTTATATTTCATGAAGTTTTCTGTGTTTGGCAGTGTAATAGTTTAGGCTTTCTGACATACTTAAGCATAGATGGGTGGATGGAACAAAGTGTGATTTAATTCAGTCAGTTGTTGTAAATATTTATGAACACAGCCATGGTAGGGAATGCATCGTTACTCGGCATTAATAAGAATGAAAAGGGCAAACATGACTGAGGCTCATGAGGGCGGAACTGGGGCCGGTGAAATTTATGTACAGATCTGTTCTTCACCAGAGTTTAGATATCCTTCTGAAGCTCTAGACAGGTAGGTGAATAGCTATGCAGAGGTATAGGTGCCCGTTTCAAGCTAAGAATTATTCCCCTATTGATATTAATGTACTGAAATATTAGAGGAAGTGTTTTGGTTTGTTGAGGGCAGAAGTTTGGTTTCAGTGATGTGTTTGTTCCCTGCTGGTTCTAATAACCCACAAGCTTCATTCTCCCTTGTGTTTGGGTCCCAGAGAGCCAAATGAAACAGATTTCCTGATGTGGGTTGTAGTCAGCTGCACGCGTAAGTGTCTGCAAGTTCAGGATCCGACAGTTATCATGAGTCATTAGGAAAAAGTATTCTTTAACTTAAAGGTTGGGAAAGGATTGTTGGGTATTTTCCTTTCTGAAAAGCTGAAATGTTTTTTTTCCCAGATGTGTCCATTCCAAAGGCAGTTTCCTTCTAGTTCTGCCTTGCCCAGAAGCCGCACATTCCATTGCAGACTTGCAAAGCGATGAAGGATTTGGTTTGGCTGAGGCATCCTCCTGGGTGCAAGGAGATCCGGCTGCTTCTGGCTCTGTCGCAGACGCTGTATATAACCTTATCTATGTCATTTGGTCTTTATGTTGTTTTCTGTCTGTAACTGTGTGGGTTTCAGGTAGAGGATTCTGGAAAGGCAAAGAATAGCACCAATGTTCAATTCATTGTTTTTTCAGGTTCAACTTTCAAACTTAGCCTTACCTTATTCCAGAAAGGATTTTATTGTGGTTTGCTGTACTGGGCAGAACAAGGTCTGTATCATGGAATACTTACTCTTTCTCCTTTATGAGACTATCTATACAAGTATTTCCATCCTTCACTGCCTTACTCTAATACTTTGATTATCTTACTGGAGGAAAAATCTGCCATGATAATCTGAAGTAGATAAAGCTCAAACCAAAAATCTTCACTTGCACAGTTCTAGTGTGACACCTTAGGGACCTGTTTTGTAGGCACAGATCCATTTGTCTGACTCTTCTGGCTAACACCTCTGCAAAACCAGATGTGTTTAGCTCTTTGGCCTGCTGTCCTCTGGCTTCCAAACTTGATTCCTGGAGGGAGAGTCAGGAAAGAATGTCATCCCTCCCCTTCCCGCCGCCACCTTTTCCACAGTCAACTTCTACCTTCCCGCCTGCCTTGCCGGCACCTTCCTTAGCATGTGACTCCTGGAAGTTTCTACTCATTGGTTATGTTTCAGGATGACGGGCTTGGCCAGATCCTGGGCTGTGGAACTCAGTGGTAAACATTCTCACGAAAGGCTTACTGTCTGTCATAATAATTTGCTAATCTGTTTATAGCTGGGATTCTTACAAAATGAAATCAGTCCCCCACATAGCCTTTTCATCCAAATACCTCCAAGAAACTGACTTGATGACTTTGATGACATCACTTTGCTTGCTGCTGCTTAACTCAGTGACATTGAGCAGTACACCTCCAGGATTTGTCCTACTTTGGAGCTCACAAGGCAAAAGAACAATTAAAAGGGTTCTTACGTCCCCTTCCTTATTGCAAGGGAACCGTGAATTGAAGATGGTTCAAGACTGTCTGCTGGCAACTGGTTTGTAGTAAATGTGGGTGAAGCAGTGTGAATGGAAGCCAAAGCCATGATAATCAAGCACATTTGAAACTTCAGTGAGTTGGAGAGTCATTAAAGGGTGACTGTTAGCTCCTTAAATGACTGCGCTGTTTCTATTATATTGTGTCACAACTTTGTGAAGACTCTGCAGCCAGAGAGCTTATGGATGTCATTTATACCATAACTTTGGGGCTCTTCCAGCTGCCTTGAAGCCTGCATTGAACACATTCAAAGCCCACCTGTCCTTTCTGTCCTCACATATTGCCAGCAAAACAAAGGGCTAATTGTACTATATTCAGGCCTAACTTCCAAGTAAGCTTCAAAATGGGTGCCATGAATAGTAAGGACTACTAAAATACACGACATAATTTCGCTACAGTCTCCAGTGTACTCACAAAGCTAACTTTATTTGCAGTCATATCTCCCACTGCCACCTCCTTATTACAGCCATTATCTATGTGACTGAGGTGAAAGCAGTATAGCAAGTTGCACCTATGTATTGCTGTGCAGATGCATCCCAAGAATACACTAGTGTGCACGAACAGCAGCCTTTTCAGCAGGGATTGTACAGCTGCAAGGCCAAAGGTCACTGTTACTCTAGGGCAGGGTTAACCTAGACGGCTCTATAATGAAGTTGATGTTAAAGATCTCAAAAGAACTCAGTAACTGTCAATACAGAGTTTCCCGGTCTTTGCTGTGGAAAAATTTGCAAAGATTCTTAGTGAAATCATGCTACATTGTTATTTACATTCTTCTCTTAACTGATGCAAAGGGATGAGTTTTGAGCTTTTAAAAAATACCTACTTGTCAGCTGAACTGGGGGCTGCTAATGCGTTCATTTCTTTTGTGGTTAAAGTGTATTTGAAAGTGCTCAGTAACTCAAGGGAAATCACTGCAGCCAGTCAGGAATGATCATGGAAACGGAAAATCCCTAGTTGTCTTGCTGAGGCAACTCAGACAAGGCTGTGCAATCAGTACAGAGCTGTTCTGCCTGCTCTGTGAAGGGACCCATGCAGCACTGTAATATCTGGCTCGGGTGCAGCCCAAATCCCTGGCAAAAGGGGAAAGAACAGGCCAAAAGTTGCTCCAGATAATGTCTCATTTTGTAGGAGTTTCTGGTATTTGGCAAGTATCTTTACCTTTTATTTTCTCTTTCTCTTTGAAAGATCCAGACACTTACAGGGAGCCTTTGGGTATGTCTGTACCACAGGCCAATGCTATGATAGTCGTTTAACCTTGGCTCAACTTACGCATATAAACTTCCTTGTTCTGGCAGTAGGACTGCAGCGGTGCTCAAAGAGACCTTCAAAACTCTCCTGGGATTCCGAAACACACCTTCACTGACATTGATGTTGTGAGGCAACCTGTTACCAAATAGTCTGTAAACTTTATTTTCCGTGCCCTCACATCCATTGCTCCTTTTGCCGTCTAGTCTAGAACTAGCTGGCATAAGCCACTTCACAATTTTTAAATTGCAGTTTGTCTAGATATCAAAACCATGCTGCAAGTTTTTTAAAGGACATACTCAAGAGGCTGCAGCTGTTTGATGTGTGTGATACAGGGATAGTTTATGAAGCAGGAGAAAGCACCTTAACGCGCTGTTTCTGAGCCTTCCCCTGGATCCTGAATTCAGGCTGAATGAGGAGACATATGGCTTCACAGTGCCTGGCTGGTGCAACAGAAGGTACCGAGGGTCTGCTCCCCTACCTGTCGTTGCCACCGCAGGTGTGAGGAACGAAAGGGTTTTGACTTGTGCAAAGAATGTAAAATGAATGAGGAAGGATGTTTCTCCAAAGAGATTCTGGCAGCAGTCTAGTATCAGTTGCACGTGCTGGACAGGGTTATCCCGGGCATAAGGCTCCAGGGGCTGCTCAGTGTGTTGTGCATCCTGAGGATAAGAGAAGCACTGAGTTGATTCCTAAGGCCTCCTTCCCTCCTTAATATTGCCTTTTTGAATGTTGGCCTTTGCTCCCAATAAGCATTGTTTCTGTAGTTGTCTCTCTGGCTAATGCCTGTCATCATCTGGTGAGAGGGACAGCTAGTTAGGTCACGAAATGACACTTCCTGAATATCCAAGAGTGGAAAGTCATAGTAAGAGCCAAGTGCCCTTCGGATGTGTACATGGTCTCCAACTTGCGTGGTGTAGGTGGTGTCATTTCATATCCTTTGACCACCTTGTCTGAAGAATGGAAATTTTTGGGTTTGCCCAGTTGTTATAATTAACTTCAGGATGGGTCTGTGATCAGGAACTTTCATCAGTGAACTTCTGGGAAAACTGAATAAGTTATAATAATTTTTATTAAGTCCTCAAAACCTCCCGTGCAGCTTGCATTTAGTGAGCAAAGGGAAACCATTCAAATTATGCTTAGCAAGTCCCATAGTTCTCTGAGGAGAGCTGGGTCTCATGCTATGCTCAGCCTAGTCTCCAAACCAAACTGACATGGCAGCATTTGGAGGAAGATTTGTAGAAGTGTCCAGATTGTTGACGTTTTCTCCAAACAGACCTATTAACCTGTGAAGGAATTTGAGATTTGCACACCCTGAGTCATGAGGGTACCTGAGCCGTATTTTCAATGATCACATTATTCATATTCTTGAGGTAAAAAAATATTCCATTGACGTATTATGTCTCGCCTTGTGCTTCCTGATACTATATAGGAGGCTGCTCCTAGGCACTTCTGATGTCAAACTTAACCACATTTAGAGACTTCCTTTCTCCAGGTGGAATATGGTCTATTGACACAGTTGGCTTTTTATGGTGTGGTGAAACATTAACTGCTTCCTCTCCTCCAGTCTAGAGCATCAAACTTTTGACCTGTCCTTTAGGAGGCAAGCTCATTTACACCAGTCAAAACCTGAAGTAATGCCACTTTTTTGTGGGGAAGCTATTTTGGATTTACACCCTTTTAAAAGCAGAGCTTAATCCTGAGTGCTCTCCTTTCTCTCGGTCTCTTCCTGCCTGGTTAAAATGTCGAAGTTTTTGTAGGCTCCCGCACTAAATCCACAGCAGTCTGGAGATCAGGCAGTCTTATGCCATTGTGGCAAATATATCTGCTCTCTCTGAAATAGATTTGCCTTTCATCAGATTCTTCTTTAATGAGGTAAAAGATTTAATTTCATGGTTAAAAAAATAAAATGAAATAAAAGATATGTGATACATGAGCAACTCCATTAGACTCTGTAGGAGAATGAGAAGTGCCAGACAAGGTCTAGACAGCAGTCCAGGCAGCCCAATAACTTGTCTCTGAAATGGTTAATTATGGAACAAATAGCTCACTTTCAATGCTGCCTTGAGAAAAGGTCCAACTATCAGATGGTCCAGAACCTAGAGAGAAAATGACCTTCGTAATAAGCGCATCTCGTAGATTCTTGCCTTGGCAAAGCACATTGCACTTAAGCGAAGCTAAGTATGAGGAGTAGAAACAAAAAGGGAAAGGGAAGAGCAGGTGTCTCTGTGCAAAATAAGCAGGTATATACATACATGGGTGTATGTGCCTGAACCACCACCATCCTGTGCTGACCCTTCTGGCCAGCTGCGGGAACAGGCCGGGGCAGATCCTTGCTGGCGGTGGGAGGAGAGAGCGCAGCACAGCGTAACTCCTGCCGTGGGGCTGGCTGTAAAGTGGCCACAGTGCAGGGGGGCTGGATTTGACCCTAGAAAATGCTGTGCACAGGAGCCCTCAGGACTCTGCAAGCATTTCCCATAGCTTTTAATCATGTGAATCTTTTATGAACAAGAGGTTTTCTTGGGGTTTTTTGTTTTGTTTTTATACAAAGTACAAGAAGTATTAATTCCCTGGACTGTTTTCAGAAGAGAAAACCTGAAAGGCGTCTGTGTTGTGAGTTGTTCCCCTTGATATAGCTCTTATACCAACTGTACACTTTGCAGCCACCTTCTGGAAAAGACACAAGTTAAGTTAGAAAACTCAGAACGCTTTGTATGTTCGTTGCCCTCATTACTGGGGTGTTTGCTTTTGTCTGTCAGTGAATGTAAGAAATGGAAAATAATTATTCCGTCTTTCACTGAGGGTTAATTTAGTCATCTGTACTACAGTGTTGGAACAGGCACAGGTGCCAAGAGTTGCTTCCAAGATTATATTTTACTAACTTCCTTACTGGAGATGCAAATTGTTTTACTGAGGCATTGCTTGTTATTCCCGCTGCACCTTTTTTTTCCCCTGGATCTGAGACCCCCTGAATCCTTGTCTCTGCTGTCTGAGCCAGCTGCTGAAATGAGTAAAATCTATTGTACTATCCTTCCTGAATTGTAGCGTGTCTTTAAACATATCCAGCTCATGACAGAGCACCCCATAGAATAAAGAGGGCATTTCTCCCCGGTTCTCTTGCTATCATTGTCTTGCTGCCTGCTCAGGGGCTTCTTACCTTAATGTTTTTCAGTATTGTAGGGCTGTGACAACTCCACTAAATAGGACATAGGCTTGCTTACAGCTGCTTACGTTCTTGACTGGTTAGAAATGCCTATTAAGCCACCTAAATGTGAGTATTGAAATGAGTCATGTTGCGTTCACACTGTTAGCGTGGGGCTCTGGGCTGTTAGGAGGGTTGATGCATCAAGGGTTAACATCCCCCTTGCAGCCCTGTCTTGAGTGCCTGAGATCTGGGAGCGTGGATGGGGAGGTGGCACAAACAGGAAAGATGCTTTCTGGCTCCGTGAAGCCTTTCTGTGCTGCCTCACCTAAAGGAAGAGCAGTCAGTGTTTCAACAGGGGCTCGGTGTCATTTCATGGCAGCGTCTCAGTGGGGCTGAGCATCCTCTACCTACAGATGTCAGTTTATTTGTGTTGTGGCCGCGCACAAAGCACTGAGATGCTCCAGCTCACTTCTTCAGCTACTTTATGGGCTACTCTGAATGTAAAGGGAATTATTTGGCAGCTTGTTTCAGCAGACAATATCGTTGTTATTGCTAAATGCTTTCCTCCTGGCTTGCCTTGGGGTGGGCAGGCGGGGGAACTCCCGCAGCTAATTAGAAACAGGTATTTGTCTGCAGGTAACGCTGCCAGACAGAAGCCCTTTTGCATCTCACAGAGTCCACGCAATCTGCAACATCTGAACAAGGCCCATGGGGAAAGAGATGAATTTTTCACACCTGTTTCTTCAAATTTAATAATAATAAAAAATTCCATGGAAGCTCAAGAAGGCAACATTCCAGTAACATTTTGCTTTTACTGACTGAAATTTCCCGTAAGATGGGCCTCTGGCTATAGAATGGAAAATCTGTCCTCACTCACTTCCCCCTCAGTACTGGGCGGACGTATGGAGTCTGGTTGCTTTTTCATTCTTGTCAGGGCTGCTGCAGTAGCTCTGTGCTTGTTAGTCCCGGGTGCCATGAAGTCAGAGCCACGAGCCTCCCCGTCGCAGTAGGCGGTGGGGGTTGGTAGTTTGTTCCAGGGGACGTTCCTAAGCCCTGTGTCACTTCATTACACAGCAAATTGGGAACAGACTCTAGTAATGTAGACAGAAGAAAAAAAAGAAAAGAAAAAGTGGAGTCATAATACTATCAGAGAAATACGTGTAAAGTCCCTAAGTGCTTCTGCACCTTGGCCAAACACCAGGTTGAAATCCAAGATGCTTGATGTGTTGAGTTCTGAGTTTCCCACCACTCTGCTCTCTTTTATATTTTATTTTTATTTAGCAACAGGTAGTGAGATACAAACTTTATTGTGTAGCAGTTACCATGGTGAGGTGGTGGAAAACTACAGTAGGAGGACATGGGCTGAATTTGGCTATAATTGACTGGAATTCATGACATGGAGTATCTTTTGTTGTCTTTACAAAGTGGAATCACTTCCTAACTGTAATAAGCAATCTTGGACGTGATCATTTTGGGATACTAAAGCACTGACTGTTACAGGAGTACTTCTAATCCTCATTGCATAATGGTGTCTGCAAAAGGCTTTTAAAGAAGTAATAAAATATTCCGATTTTGATACTGATATAAGTTCTGAGTCGTCTCTCTGTTCTCCAGGCACCAGTTTTAGAATTCAGCCTTGTGGGAGGCATTGCCTTTGCCAGAATAAATTCAGTTTAAAATAAGAACAGTAGGAAAAGAACTCTCAAAATGCAAATGTTTGCCCTACAATTTGCTTTAGATGAGAGAATCCTAACTGCGCTCTAACAAGATCAGGGCTGTTCTGGAGATGACAGACTAAAGCAGAGATCTACAGCAGGAAATCTTTTCTTGGTTAGATCCTCATTTAGTTGTGCGCTTCTGTGCATTCCTTATTATAGACAGCAACTGCCATTTGTCTGGGGTAATCAAAAATCTGAATTTACTCCTGTACACAGCAACAAGACTTTTCTGCTCTGTCTTGATTATTTTGAAAGCATAGGTGTTATTAAATTATTGATACTGATAGTGAAAAAAAGAGAAATGCCTGTTCTTTTTTTGTGAATTGAACTTGTGCATTCAATTAACTTCAATTCTGTAACTGAAGTTTTGGAGGAGTATTCGCACAATACCGTCACATACCTTGCACTCCAAAAGTACGGGGATAAAAGAATTGTATTCACAATAAAAGCAACATACATGACTTCTATTGTTGTGCTGTCATATAAATAGGTTGCAAGGAACCTTACTGAACGTGGAATGATTTGGATTGTTCTGTTGTGGAAGGTTTGCCTTGTTTGCTAGCTCCGAAAGGGAGATAAACTTAAATCTGACCTAAGAAAGATGGCTACGAGCAAGAGAGGTGGTTTAAACTGAATTTGCTCTTCTGTTGTTGACGTTAAGAGAAACCCAGACTTATGAGGAAATAACAGGGTGTTCCTGGGTTTTAGAAATGCAGGAAAGGCACTTGGTATAAATTATGCATTTTCCTGTCCAACTCTAACATATATTTTGCTTCTGCTGTGTTATCTGATGGACTCTAGTCTCAGTCTAGTGTGGGCTGCACTGCCCTATTAAGGATGTGAAGAACTGGGAAATAAGAAAGGATTGGTTAGGGCTCAATTACAAACCTACTTTTTTTTTTTAAATTCATGACTTAGATCATCCTGAGAAATGCACTGTTCTTTTTTTTTTTCTTCCTTAAAATTTTTGATAAGCCTGGCTTTCTAAAGAATACAGAAACAACGTAAGAAGTGAGCTAACCCATTTGAAGAAGTTTGGGATTACAGCTGTGTTTAATAAAATCTGAGTTAGCTATAGAGAATGTAAGTAAGCTAAATCCCATCTGCTTTGAGGTTTCCCTGTGGTCCCAGGAGAAGCCAAATGCAGGATATGAGGAGAGGTGTATGGGCTCCTACCGGAAATGCTGGGAGAAAGGCAAGGAAAAAAGGCGTCCCTCTTCTCCTTTGGTCTGCTTTTACGATGTGACCTCACTAGCGACACGGTGCAGTGTGTTGAGCAACACCCAAGGAGAGAGCTGGAAGCGCTTGTGTTCCCTCTCACTGCCATGTAAATGGGATCAGAGCTCTGTAAATAGCCAGCATCAGCTCTCCCCTTTCCCATTGCTTTGCTGTGTCCATAGATACCTTGGGTAAAATAGGCAGCGCCAGGAACTGGGCTGGTAGGACTCTGCTCCTGTCTCTTCATGCCTGGGTCCAAATTGGAGATGAACAGCTAGATCAGGGAGGACATTTCTGAGGACTCCGGTGAGTGATGTGGGATTAATCATGCAGCTGGTCCTTGCCAGTCTTTGACAACTTGGGTATGATATCCCAGCTGGTCAGGGGGCAATTCTGAGAAAAAACAGAGGAGAGGAAGACACTAATTAGCACTTTTCACTAAAAATCAGCAAGATTGGAGCTGAGGAGTCAAGTAGAAATTCTCACGTCTGCTTTTCCTTGACCATGTTTCTTGTTACGTTATCAAGAAGCAAGGCAATAATTAGGCAAAAGTAGCTGTAAAAACCCCTTTGTTGGTCCTCAAGGAAGACAGAATTATATTTCAAGGGTATGCATCATACCTACCAGCCCCACTCCCTTCTGCTCCTGGGATATTGCTCTTGAACCTGAGGTTCAACATCCAAAGTTAGTTCTTCCTTGAACAGATTAGTTCTAACTCTCACACTGAAACATGTGGCTGGCCTGTACAAATGCTGTGCAGGTCAAACAGCTCTGCTGTCTGGCTTATGTCTCTACTATTTCAGTGAACTTTCACCTCTTGAGCTGATTGCAGAGGCTAAAAATTACAAAGCAAATGATCGGTTCTCCATCAGCCAGATTCCTGACTTTCTCTAATGACTTTATCTGCTGCTCATCCCCAAAAGCTGGATGGAAGGGTTAAATATCCCTATTTGCTAATCTGTGACTGTGATTTATTAGTTTAATATCATTTTAGGATAAACTTTGAAGACTAGAGACGTAAATGTCTAGGGCCAGCATGAACAGGTACTTCTAAGTTGTTTTGGGACATTTCCTGTCTCCTCAACCACAGCTTGAGATCTCTAGTGCTTGGACAGACAGCTTTCCTCCAAGGTTTGTTTCTGGGTTTGGGGGGGGATGTTTTTTCTTTTTTTTTTTACTCAAAGGACAGACAAACAGGCCCCTTCCTCTCTCATCAGGGTGCTTTGAATAGAAATGTTTTTTCCCCTCTCTTATGTCAGTGGACTATCTTTGTAAAAGCCAGTCAGATTGTGCAAGATAGACACAGTGTGTCTGCTTATCAACAAGTGGGTCTTTTATGGATGCTATTGATAGAATATTGATTGGAATACCTATCACAAATACTATTTTGTCTATATGCCTGCTTAGCTTCACTCACAGGAATGCCAGTGATGACGTGCGTGATGGGATGGTTACAAATGTGGCTAAACAGCAGCTTTGATTTAATTTCCAGAGGGTATATAATTAAAGGTCCTTCTGCCACATTTTTCTACAGTGTTTTGCTTTAGGATTAAGACAGCCATTGTGACCAGCTTTCTACTCTAAAGGTTGGGCATGGTACCTTGACAGCCAGTGGATCTTGTCTCTCTTATTAGGAATTATTAATCAGTGCACAGTAATTACCAAACCCACCACCTTCAACTCCATGGATCAAAATCCTTGTAGAGTTTCTCTTTTGCTATGTTGTGTACATCTGTTATGGGTTACCTGTTAAATAGTTAACCAGGCCAAGTACAGCTTTTAGACTGATTGACAGCATTGCCTGAAGCCTGAATGACAAAACTGAGCTGTAATCTTCCCTGCCCCTAAGAAAATAATTTTTCACTGTTTTTCTCAGAATGCCTTCATCCTAAAGCAGGAATTGTAACAGAACAAGGGTGTTGCATATATAGGTATGGGTAGCCGAAAAATGTCAAATTTGTCATGTAGGCTTCTGGGTGGGTATTAGAAAGTCTTGAACCTTGCGTTTGATTTCTCATTCTGCTGCTGACATCATGTTTAATTTTGGTGTAGTTCCCCCTCCAAAAAAAAAAAAAAGCGCTATACTCTTTGCCAGGCTTGTTTTACTAAACTATATTGGTTTTGGTACAGCTTTTCATGCCCTAGGGAAGACTATATTACCTTTAAAGTTTCATCTAGTTCTTTTTCTCTGTAAGTCCTTTGGCATTTTTGGATGAAACATGCAGTTGGGACTAAATACTGCTTTAAGTCATGAAATCATTTCTCTGTTTTTTACTTAGAGCACAGCATGGCTCACACTAATTAAAATCATTTAAGGAAGTAGTTAGCTACAGAGGAGCTTCTTGTTAAATCTTAAGTTTCCTTTTTCCTGAGAAAGTAGATTATAATATTTAACAGCAGCAAAGATATTACTATGTAACTGGTGTGCATTTTTGCAGAGTAGTCGTGTCATGCTTATGCTACGTGAGGGGTCCATTTATGGTGACCAGCTGGCATGTCTTTTAGCGGCTGAACATGCTTACTGGGAGCAACACCGCACTTGGGGTAGTGCTTATTTCAGGCACCCTTTACTTCAGGGCCCTTCAGGGCCATCACTTAGTTCAGGAGGGCTTCAAAGATTACGGAGTGTTCACAGCTTTTTTGCTGGGGTGAGGAGGAGGTCTATGGGAGGTGTTAATAAGGCTGTTTGGATAGCAAGCACCATCAAATTCCAACCCAGAATTAAGACAGATTCTTATTAAACAAACGGTACCTGATATACCAAGATACAGACCGAGGGAACATTGCTATTGCTGTCTGTGGAGAGCTACATTTTTCAACTACCATGTTCATTAGATGCCCCCATCTCTAAGGGAGTGCTTAGGGAGAGCAGTCCTGTGGGTAATGTAGGCTGCCTTCCTCCCGGGTCGTGACAGCTGGGTGACATTGCATCGTGTTTCCTAACAAAAGGGTACTTAGGTGTGCTTATGTTTGTTTGTGCTATATAACTATCCACCCTTCAGTCGTTATTAGCATTAGGAATCGTCATCACTGTAGGGCATGTACCAATGACGGCTATCGCTATATCTGAACATGTTTCATACAGAATGGTTAAGCACCATGGACTTTTGCTTTGTTGTTTTCCTTATTTAAGCTTCGGTAGGGAAACTGTTCCTGCAAGACATTTAAGGATGTATTTAATGTCATTAGCTCGAATTTTTGACATCAATAGGCTTAAAAACGTGATTAGAGTAAAGTGCATGTAAGTATTTAGGGATGCATAGAAGCCTGCGCTTAAGTATTTTTATGAACTTAAGCACTTGGAGGATACAAATTGGTGTGGCCTTGTACAAAACCTGTACAGAAGTTGAGTTACTTTCTCTGTGTCATCTGTGGATTAAACACTCATCAGTAATGCTAACATGCTGATAAAAACTATGTCATCCCACATCGTGAGCTTCACTTTCTCACTCAGTCCTCAGCAATTTGGTATATTCTTCCTTGTCGCTCTTCCTACCTTGTTGCATAGTGAAAACCATATTTTGTCTCATAAACTTCTAATAAAATCCACTGCAAATACAATAAATGTCAATTATATTTGTAAACATTAGAAGTCATTCTGTGTCACAGAGTCCGGCACCAGCAGTTTAGATGGAAAATATTTATGTACTGACATAGTTATTATTGTCTATTTACTCTTTTTTCTTTTTAGTAAAGCTTTGATTTTTCTTGAGTGAGTTTAGCATAGTGCTCTCCAGATTATATTTGTAAATGTTTGTGGTATCACTAACAACAAATTCTTGTCTAGTGTATATTATCAGTGTGCTGATGTCTACTTTGCAAAGTACATTTATTTTATAGATCAGGGAAAGAGATGATCACAGTTATCTTTTCAGAGCATGGCAGACCTTGCATTAGCACCCAAGTCGTCTGACTCTACTCTCATGTATCCCTTAACAGGCACATAACTTCTTTTTGCAGTGTGATAAGAGAGTATGAAATAACTTTATTAAACACCAACATTTTCCCAGTTACCTCATTTGTGGTTAATCTGGTGGTCTTTCCAGGCCATGCAAATACAGCCAAGACATACTTACCTCTTAAAAGTCTGGTTAAAGAAAGGCTAAATGGATATCTGTCACTACTGTCTTCCTGCGTACAGGCAGTACACATGCCCGGTGGGTCTGCTCTCAGATAGCCACATCTTATTTCTTCATTTAGGGAATGAATGCAACCCTTGGGGCATGTCCTGATGATGATAATAATAAATCAAAATAACAGAGGAAATTTCCTTTTCTTTTCTGGAGATCGTATCTTAAAAATCCCAAAATCTACAAGTATGTTTTTGTAATTTAGTGATTGGTGTGATATTTAATATTTTAATGACTATTATGAGGCCTCAACTTTACTACTGTTACATGTGCAGTTGGTTCCACTGAAGCTCTCCGTAGTGCTGGTCTGTGCAGCAATTTCAGACTTGTACCTTCAGTTTCTGCATTCATCTATTTAGGTCAGACTTCCCCTGGGTTAAGAACAAGCTTCTGCATTCTCTGAAACCAAAACAGTGGACACTCTTTCTGCCTTTCAATGTGGGCTGCGAATATCAGGATCAATCCAGCCTCAAAGCAATGTTGTCTTCAGCATGGTTGAACATGGTCAAACCAGTGCTCATAGCATTTGGGAAAGGATCGTCTATGTATATCTATATAAATTAGGGTTCTCACCTAAATATAAAAACTGGACAAGTAGCCAAAAGTCTGCAGTGCTTGAAAGCCCTTATTCTGTTTGAGAGTCATCACATCAGGGAAGGCAGAATGTTAGTAGTGTAGGATTACTGCAAATAGCAGATATTTAAAGCTACAGTTCAGATATTTAGATATTTTTCTGGGGAAATAAGTTGAGGTGTCCCCTTGTGTATTGCCATTGAGTGATTCTAAATAAATGCTCTCATAGAAATCAAAGTCTGTTTGCAAATGATTGTCAAGTAAGAAGCAGTGAACGCATTGGAACAATGGTTTGCTGCTAATTAGTGGGAAATCGAGTGAAAAGTAGCAGATAAGATGGTAGCCCAAGAGCCAAAGTTTTAGCAAGGTTACCAGAATGCTACCCAATGTGAACTAGAATTAACTGATCTCTATTTGGCTACAGCTGTAGAGGAATCGAGGCAATGTGGATGCAAAGACAAAAGTACTGTGAACTTGATTCTTACTGGTGAAATCTTGTGAATATGGTCTCAAAAGAAAGAAAACATAGGGCAAGGATATTCAGTGAAGAAGGATCAAAATATCTCTGGAAATTACGTGACCTGAAAGCATCAGTCATAAGAATGGAGCTTTTCATTAGAAGTGTAAGAATGGAAAAGATCTTTAAAGTCATGCCTCCTTAAGGATCAACCCTGTGATATTACAGTGTCTCTTTAAATCTTGATTTTCATCTTTCTCTTAACATTAAATATGATAAGCTGTCTTCGGCAGGATGCACTTCATTGTGACTAAATTGGTACTGTTTCTCGAGCTGGCTGCCTTGGCTGTCTCCAGGCTGTGCTCTTGGGTGCTCCTTTTGAGCACCGTCCTGCTCTAACAGTTTTCTGTGAGAAATGCCCCTCTTTCCAGCCACAGGCACCGAGTACTTCTCCTTGCTCCTAAAATTGTTCAAAACAAGTGTCTGTTTCCCTGCCCGAAAGCAATGTCATCTGGCCATTTATGTTTCCTAAGTTATATTCCAGTGGCTCACTGCATTCCCACCTGCGTGTTATTAAAATCGGCTGCACTATGTGCGTGGCAAAAGACTTCTCAGGCTATGTGACGGTAGTGTTAATTCCCCTGTGCTTATGTCTTTGCATTCAGGGCAGCTTTCCCTCAAACTAGATTGTTCCTAGGACTGACTGGGTGAACCAACACAGGTATTAAAGTGGAACTAAGTCTAATTATCTGTGTTATAACAATTTTGTCCCAAGGTAATAATGAGCGTAATTTTTTGCAATCCAGTAATATTTTCCAAAACAATAAGTTGGTCTATTTTATGCTTTCGTAATTATCAAGATATTCCTAGTTTTGTCTATCTGTTATGACCTTCTGTACATGTTCGCATTTCATCTCTAATATGAGCTTGTAAGCATATAAAACCACAGCAATAAACTCAGGAGTATGAAGTCCAGTGTCCATTTAATTTCTCCCTGTTCCTTTAATTTAAAAAAAAAATAAATCAATTGCTATCCACATTTATCTAATGAAATAGGATAACACAGGGCACAGAATCCAATTTTAGTCCTGCTTGTTAGAGATCACAACCTAAAGCTATCTTTCTGATTAAAATACATTTTCCCTGCCCTTTCATGCTATCATTTGCTTCTGACTCAGTGTATCATTCAATGTTTGCAACAGACTATGATTAAGGATGGATAAGCCCAAAAAGATAAAGCAAGAACAGGCCTGAACTCTTACCTGAGACACATACAGCATATTTTTTTGAAATCAGGTGAGTGGGCAGAGAACTATTGGGGAAAAATTGAGTTTAAATTTTGATTCAATAACTGTTTGCAGAAAAGTTGTATTAGCAAATTCTCCAAAACCAAATCCTGCAAGGTGCTTCCCACAGTTGATACACAAGCTTTAACTATTTTTTTTAGACTGTGGGTGTTGACAATGAAAAAAAGTGTTTTGCAAACGTATGTGGAAGGTCCACTGAAGTAAGAGACAGCGAATGGTTCATTGTACGGGGAGCCATCTTTTCCTGAGTCCATGTCAGGTTTTATTGGAGAAATTGTGTTCTGTCTCATGTGCAGTTTTTGGCCTCGAGTACACGTTTAAATTGGATTTCACAGGACTCTGTAATTGGGGGAGAGCTAATGTAGGCTGGCACCAGGACCATCTTGAGAACGTCCTGGGAAGAATTACACACAAAAATTGTAGACTTACTAGTGGCTGTGTACAGAAAACCTTTGCAATTGGTGGAGATGTCCAGAACAAGATTTACTTTTAAGAAATCGGCAATCAAAGAGGATCCGATGCCTTTACCAGGGATTAATTAAGATTTCTGACCCTCTCTCCAGCAAAGGCTCTTTTCTTCTTTTAGGGCATGACTGGTATAAAACACAGCGTGTCAAAAAATTAACTCAGAGATTGGAAATGGATGTCCATAAGTGGCTGATAGACATGCATCACTGATTTTACTGAAACTTCTGATCTCAGTATTTTTTGAACACTTCTGTAATTGGTTGGAGAAGCGGGTTCTGTTTCTTGGAAAAATAATTTGTAAAAACTTCTAGAAGGTTTACTTGTTTTGTTTTGGTGTTTTTTGGTTGGTTTTTCAGCAGCAGCTCTTTGGAAAGGACTAAAATTTGTGCCATGTGCTGAGGAAGGGAGCTCAGCGTGAGCTCAGCGTTATTATTAGACACAAGAGAATACACACATGGGGTCAATGTTATGTATGAAAGCCACAGCAAAGAAAATTTAAGTAGTTCAGCGAGCAAAAGAACTCTACTTTTTATGGTCTCCAAAAATAATGATTGTAAAATGGTGATTCAGAATTTCGGGGTCAGGAATTCTCCCATCCGTTCCTAAATGTGTAGGATGGGCCAAATCTTCCTGCTAGTACTGTGCTTGTGAAGCAGCAAAAAGGAAAAGCTCCTGAAAGTGATGTGTGAGCTCATGGAGCCTGGGAAAGGTCAGCTGTGGGGAGATACAGTCAGAAAGAAACATGATCAGCAAGGCCCGGGCAATCAATTTTTATCCTTATGAGCATCCTTGTTCCTGAGTAGGAACCCATCGCTTTCCTCCTGGGCTGTCCCATAGCCCCTTGAAATTGGTGAGTAGTGTTCTGTGTTTTTGTTGTCTTCAGAGGTGTTTGTATAAGTCTGGCTTTCTAAATCATCAAACAGAAGAGTGGTTTCATCCTTTATCCTAGAAGATATACCTGAAAGTTAAAGATTAATATTCCTTTCTCCCCCGGTGCCACTGCCTCCCTCCCCCCAGCAAAAAGACCCCAAACCAACAGTAGGCTGGGGTATAGGCAAGGGAGAGGCAGACTTTAGTCTCAGGTAGGAGGGAGATCAGTGTTAATGAGAATCCTTTAACTGTGACCTTTATTTTTTGCCACAAGCCTGAGGTTCAAGGGTAGACAGAGATAACAAACACCCGTGAAGAGGTCCCAGCTGAGCACGCTGTGTGTTACTGATAGCTCTGGGATGGGAAGCAGAGAGAATGCAATGACTGAGAATCCGTAAGCCTCACAGAAGTGGATGAATTATCTTTACACACACAGAGCCACGTAATCTCTTTTTATCAGATCTGAGAAGAAAGGGAATCCCTCCCGTGTCATTCTCTTCGGGCTTTTAGCTCTTCTGGTGTTTTACAACGAATCGGGCTAGGATTCTGCTCACTAGACTTTTCTCTTGATTTCTCCACTCTTCTCCCTACAGCTCTTGAGAGAGCAAAAAGGGAGCAAAAGGACGCAAAGGAGATCACAGGCTTGAAAATATGGGGATTTGCCAGATCCTCAGTTTGTGTAAATCTGAATTTTTCAGTTGATTCCAGTGGAGCAGAGTCGATTTACATTAGACCCATTATGTTCTGTAGGAGTTCCTAGAATTGAAATCCTGCTTGTGATTCCTCTGTTTTTATTTAAATATATTACTCTTTTGCAATGTTAAAATAATGGGGATGAGGGGATTAAAACTCCTGATAATGTACTCTGCTGATGCTGTAAGGAAAATATTCTGCTTTCTGAGTCATTTGCCCTGAGCTGACTTTCTTTTTTAATGGTTCAGGGGTTTCCTTCTTTAGCCATAAATTGCATGCAAATTCTTTTTTTGTGTGTGTGCCTGTGTATGACAGTGTGTGTATGTGAGTGTGCGTGTGTGTCTTTCAGAAGCTAAGCCAAAGAGAGAGGCTGTTCCTTTAAAGCAAAACTGAAAAAAATGCCTTCAGGCATCCTATTACAGTGGAATGAGCCAAGGATCAGGATTTGCAGCTCAGCTATATAAACCCAGCAGAATCTGGCTGATCTGACCAGTTTGCCTTACTGTCAAACGCTTCTGTCTTTCACACACTCACACGCAAAATTAGACAACGCAACTTCTCTGAGTTTTGACAGGACGGCAACAAAGTCAGAAGCCGAAAGCTGACTTTAACATCATATTTATTTCATGGAGACTGATAACAGCGGGATCTAATCTCTGTCAGAGTCTGTAAGGTAAGTCTGCTTCCTTCCTGAATTAAAAAATCAGGAGCTCTCTCCCACACAAGTTTGCAAAGACACAGTGCTCTGTCGTGACCCTCATAGTTATGACTATCAGTCTGAATAGTCAGGGGTCTTATTAAGGAATAGTTTTGAATTGAAGCATGCCTGTCTTTAGTTCGTCTTTATTGCCCAGTGTAATAGTAATGTAAGAAAAGTCTCAATGACCTCAATCTGATTGGGTGAATGAGTGAAGGATGAGTTACTTGAATGCTGAACATCTCCAGAGATATAGACAGAAACCAAATTGGCAGGAAGGGGAGAAAATCAGATTTTGGATTTCCTTTTGGCTACTGAACTAATATAAACGTTTCCCCCATCCTCACCTCATGCCAGACCAAATCCACTTCAGTTCTCAAACCTCCCAGGTAACTTCTCTTTCCTATGCTACTGTGTATGACTTGAAAAGGGTCAGGCCCTTTTCCTTTTTAATTTGCTGTCTGCACACTTATTTGCACTGAAGCCTTTGTCACCTTCCTCCCACCCCCACTGGGCTCCAGTTTCTTTTAGAAGTATGGTAACATTAGTCTGCAGTGGGGAGCAAAAGACAAAGGAAGATTCAACTGGTATCTTATTACCAGTACTTACATGGGTGGGTTCTGGGGAGTGGGAGGGTGAAATTCTCCATCATCATGGTAAAATGGAGACACTTGCTTTACCGTGTGTCTTAACTACTTGCTCCCTTGTGCACTGAGATTTTCTGCATGACTGTGTCTGCACTTACCAGTTAGGCTCAAATTGGCTTAAAACAGAGAAGCTGACCGGGAGAAGGTGACTGCACTTAGCTTCATTTCGAAGTTAAGCCCACTTACTCAGAACTTTCTGTTACCTCACCTTTGCAGAGTTTTCCCTGCCCGATTTTCTCTCTGGCTACTAGGAGACAGAGTTTTTGGCAGTTATTCTAAACTTCTGAAAAGTCTGCATCATACTATGCAGGAGAAAGGTGTGATCAGATTGAAATGACGGTGACATGTCTTCTTGCACAGCGGAGACATTATGAAATTAGAAAGCATAATAAAGGTATTTATCAAGTGTTCCTTCACGAAAAAAATAGAAGTCATTGAGATGCATTTGACTCTATGGACTAGGTAAAAGCCTTATTGTCAAGCTGTTGCATTTGGTTCTCTCTCCCAGCTTATTCTTCAAAAAAAATCATATTAAATAATGGGAATTCACCTTAAACACCTCCCAGTGAATGTTATTTGTGGGTTTTGTTTTATTATGCTGGGGTTGTGCTTTTGCCTTTTAAAGCTGTGAAATCTTAAGGGTGCTGTAGTCTGAGAATGAGCTGGACAGTAGGAGCTAGTGACAGTCCTTTGAATTCTAGGAGGACTTGCAGAAAAGCGTTACGATGTCTTTTGGGTTTTTTCTTACTGCCATTTGGGAACTCGGGAGCAAATGTCTGATCAGATGAAATCATTTAGTCAAAAGAAGAGAATGGGTCTATGTGCAGTTCACCTTCCCTGGCAGTGAAATTTGAAAGTACTTAGAAAGGTTATCAGGGTGTTCCTCTGCACCATTGCTCAGGAAAGGATGCGCATCTGAATCGAGCAAGGCAGCTGGAAAGGGGCAGAGTGAGAGGGATGCTGTACGGGGACTGCTTGCCCCCGCTGCCGCGGACCCTACCAGAGTCACTATCCTCAGTAAATTACTATTTGTTTCCCATATTTTTTTGCTCATTAATTTTATGCTCTGGCTCCTTTCAGCCCAGAGAAAATTCTTTGCAAGTTCCAGTTCTTAATCCTATAACTACAGTTACATTATCAGTGTTTCCAAAGCTGTAGAAGAGCCAAAGAATCTGCTGAAAAGTGCACAGCCTGCAGATTAGAATGTCATGTCTCATTTGGAGAGGAAGCTGATACTCTGCTGAAGAAATCTCATCCAGGTACCTTGTAGTGATAGGCATATGAAAAGAGAACCAACCAGATCCCATCCTCCTGTTGAAATACTGGTGTTAGAGTTTACTGGGAATATCCCTAAACTCAGGGTGAAAAGTGCTCCACAAAATTGTGAGCAATGATTTATCTGGAGACTTTTTGTTAATGGAAATCTATTTTTTTTAATCCCAGCTTTTTAAGGCTGGATCATTTCTCTTCAGTATTCAATTACATTTAGCTATCATGTTGCTAGAATAATATTTCTAAAGGTGTTTGAAGTTCGGATCAGGTGACTTATTTTTCATATTATTGCTTTTTATAAAATATCTAAAAAAAGCCAAAGGCTATTCATGTATGAAGATGTTCTGACTTCCTATAAAGAGACTGTCAAAGTTTGTTCTTGACTATTGTTTCACTTTTTGATAAGAAAATGAGATTAGATGGCAGAGTCTGTGCTTCTTGGGACATTTTCATCCTTTTCAAGAGTGAAGCAGAACTGTGAAGCAAGCGTGCATTTGAAACAGTGGTGTTGCTTTGGAGCCAAAGCTTTAACCCTTTCATCCCTTCTGGTAAAACCATTTGAAATACTAGACCTGCTCGTGCAGTTCTCTGCCGTTTTCCTAGTACAACGCAAGAGTACATCCGTTCGCCTAGCTTTGTAGGCTGTGTTCAGAGGTCTGAGCGGGGCACTAGATGGCAATGAAGTGTTCTGGGCTGTATAATGGTTGGCTGGTGTAAATGGATGTCCCGTATTGGCAAATCTGTAAGGGAGAAACAGTGTTTGTTCAGTTGGCTGTTTCCATTAGTGAACCCTGATATCATGTCTAGGTTGAATATTACATTTGGAAGTCAGTGTAACTGCAGGGGGTGGTGTCTGCTTCATTATCAGCTACACATTTACCTGTCCTACTTGTGTCACATATATTGAAACATGAGAAATTCAGAGTGGTTAAAAATTACTCTAAGTTGAAGCCTGTGACTTGATATATTCGTCCTTGGACATGTGCCATCACGGTCTGCTAAACTGAAGGGCCATTGACAGTCTTAAAGTCCAGTGTCTCATAGCTCTAGGCTTAGGAATGGGTGATTTACATCACTGGAAAGTTAGAAATCTTAGCTTTCCAATAATAAAAAGGTATTTGTTTTGAACTGTGACAGTTTGAGATATTGGGCTTTAAAATTGTGCTCTGATTTATCAACATCCACTTTCTCAGACTTAATTTCTGGTGTGAATTTAGCACACCCTTCTCAAAGACTGATGTCTGCTATGAAAACCCGTGGTTATAAACTACAGAAATCTGAGTCTATTGTAAAATGTAGTAGCTACCCTTAGCAGTTTTAAGGAAGTTGCTAATGTAATATTGCAGAAAGATCATTGTTACTGAAATAGGAAACTAAGGAAGATAGCAATCAGAGTGAATTATATTGAGTAGATATTTTACCACCACCCAGGCTCGGCGATATGCAGAACTAGTGCAAGCACTTGCAGGACTAGTAACTAGCAATTCTGGACAGGAAACATTATAACTTGAGGTCAAGAGCTGAAAAATAAGGGATGTGTACAGGTTGCTTATGAGTTTATAAGGTGTAATTTAATTCATCGAAATGCTTGATATCAAAGTGGACTTGCTGTCCATGGCTTCTGTTGGTTTTGTGTAGGAGTTCATTAGAAGTTGACGATGTTGTTGCTATTGGTACAGTATTTTAGGCCTCGTTATATTAGAAGGAGCGAATAGACCTATTAAGTGATGCTGTCTGCCACAAAAAACTTACAATTGCTATTATTAGCTCTTCAGAAAAGTTCTTTGTGAGTGAAGAGAAAAAAGGAAGGCGGCAGTTCTTTGAGGAACAGCACTACCGGAAAGAAGGAAAATGAACAATCCTGAGAGACAATCCTGAGCCGTCTCAGTTTCCATGAGCTCTGGGGTTTATATGAGTGTGAAACTTCCCCTAACTCAGTGCTTACTGTCCACTCGTGCGTTCAACCCTCTGTCCAATCTGTGCTGAAGTTAAATGCCTTCCACATGTGGGAAAAGTTAAAAACCAGGCATTCTTCCAGCTAATGAAATCTTTCAATGTATGATGTAACTGAGCGGTGCAGAATGGCCAGACTGGGAAGGAGGAGTCAGAATGGGATTCTGCCTGACAAGAGATGTCTCTCGATCCAGCAGAAAGTGTTTGGGCACTTGAAAGAAGGAATATAATAGGGATCCTTCAGCTAAAAGGAGAAAGTTTGAATTACCGTCTCTTGTTAACATTCACTGGAATAATATACATGGTCTTATAACTAGACATGGCCTTAATGTAATATTTTTACTGTATTTTTATATGCATCATTTTTCTCTCTCTCTCTCTTCTATATATTGCATATTCTGTTGCTGACAAAACAATAAAAAAACCCTATAGCTTCAGGGAGTATACCTGGACGTAGACTTTAAAGAATACTAGTTAATATACATTATGCCCCCTAAAGTACCCCTCATAAACAAATGTGAGATTTTGCTGCTCAGGTAGTGGAGCCAACGAGAATAACTTTCCATTTATGTTTTTGTTTGGCTTATGCATCACCGAAGATGAATCCACCCTGAGTTGATCTTGTTGCAAGAAATTTCTCCAAATTCACATCCTTAATTATCTTGCCACTGTAGTTTCAATTAAACTAAGGTGGGATGTTGCCAAGTTTTCAGAACTTCTAACTAGAGAGTCCCTGTGTACAAATAGCCTGTGGCATTTTGTATTCTTTGGGTAGCGGAGAACAACGTTGCCAAGTTTGCATTCAGTCATCCATCACATATTAGCCCACTGGAGGTCCATTCTTCCCTAGCAATAGGGGAGCTCTGCTTCCTACTTAGAAAGATTACTCACACAGAAAGCTCTTTCCCCATAACCAGAACTGCACAGGGAAGAGAAAGGACGCTTTCTTCAATTCATATAAGTGCTCCATTTCCAAACTCTTGACAAAAATGATATTGTTTCATGCTTAGAAAACATATTCTTTTTAGTAATTGAGTAGAAAGTACGGGGTGGTAGAACAGAAATCTTTAATACTGATTTAAAAACCATTGCTTGAATCAAGGTACAACAAAGGTCTGTTGTAGTAGTCTGCCTCTTCCCTATGCCAGGCTGTAGCATTGGCTATATGGGTATAATATTGGCCAGGATACTCAAAGGAGTCTGAAATTGGATGCTTGGGGAAATTCCACTGTAATGATTTTGCTACAACTACGTACTTGAGCATTTGTCTGTGTCTTATCCCAAGACGCACCAGAACGTCATAAGCTCATTAACCTAAAATTACAAATGCTAATTTTCTTATGGAATTAGGATATTAACCATAATATTAATCTAAATTGTCTTGATTCTTCTTTAAATGTATGCTCTTTTACACCATTCTGGCAGCACAAAGCTAATAGGGGATGTAACTATCTTCTGAGTGTATACGAAAATCAAACCATGAGATCGTTTCCCCGTGTGCCCATCAGAACCGGCTAAAGAGTTAATTCTACCATTAAGAAACTCTTGCTGGAAAGGTATTAAGAAAAAGATTTATTCCCCAGAAAGAAGTTTGCTTTTCATTCCCAAGAAATTAAAAGAACTGGAAACAGGCAGATTTTGTCAATCAGTTTTGGGCTTGTCTCAAAGACAGGATGTAGGGTTTCAGGTGAGGGAGCCAACTGCGAGCTGAACACTTGTGACTGTGGTGTTCTGCCTCTTCGGTTTGATGAAAAGCCTTTATTTGGACAAGAAAGGTTCACTTTCAGTCTGTGTTACAGAGTGCAGTACAAGACCTTAGTGGTTATCTTCCTTCTTGGCCTGGCATGATCTCATTTGGTCAGAACTCAGTTGTTAGGTTTTCAAAAGGAGCTCAGTGTCTACTTTGCACTGACTCTTTGTTTTTACTGGTTCTTTTGGAAAGCCAGCCCCTTTTGGATATGCTGAATCCTCCTAAATAGTTTCTCTGTGCTGTGTGACAAAGGTCTATGCCAAGAAAGATATAAAGGTAGCCTGTGATGTGTAGGCAATCCATTCCTCTTAGTAAGACAGAGTGTAATGCACATTTTTCCTTTGCTTGTGGCTTGTACTTCCCTTCTGCATTGCTTGTACAACAGTAATTCAAGTCTGACTCAGAATGAATGCTGCACACTGTAGACTACAAGTCAAATGAGAACAGGATGCATACTAAGGGAAAGGTCTCAGATAATTTTTCTTATTGAAGTATTTTGGCAATGTAAATAGTTTCCAGGAAAAAAATGCTGGCATTTCCCATGGCGAGCTCTCTTTATGAATGTCCTATCTATTTTTCCAGTTTGGTGGGCAACTGAAGTGTTTACAGGAGGATTATACCATCTGCAAGCCAGCGAATTTATATTTCCACTGTCAAGTGTTAATTATGTTGTAGACTTATATACACTTTACAGCTTAGCCAGTGAATCACAGTCATCCAACACTACAAGTACTGCAGTTCCAGGTTTGATGGAAAGAACACAGGACCTAGAGACAGCACCACTCTCAAATGCATTAGACATTATTTGTACTTTATTTGTCCTTCTCAGGTCATTATTTCCTATACTATTTATTTGCCTTAGTACACTGGGATGTGACAGGGTCACTAGCAGAAGCAAGGAAATATGGCTTACTACCAGTCAGCCACGTGGGCCTGTCCATGCTTGCCCCATCACTGGACATGGTGCCTAGGCTCTTGCATCGCAGGGAGCTCAGTGTCACTGCCCACCTACGTTCTCAGAAGCCCCTTGCTTCTAGTATTGTAACGCCATGTCAGTGCTGAGGAAGGTCATTTTGGACGCAGAGTTCATTTGCTTTGGTTTGGTCAGGATCCCTCTAGAGTTGGGTGTGATTACATTTCCACATTACCAATGGTCCCACTGGCACTGTTAAAATGGGTGAAGTCTCATCGGTAAGAAAAGGGAACTGATCCTGAATTAACAGAGTGCTTTCCAGGTTGTGGCCTGACTCTCTTTTGTACTATTTGTGCTGCTCAGAACATGTGCAGGAACCCTTAAACTGTGTTTGTTTCTGTGTATATACATAAAACTCACACTTGACGTAAGAAAAGTGTAATTCCTATAAATAGAGATGCCCTATATATCCTATAATCCTAAATCCTAATATACTATTAATATGCTACACTTACAGAAAGGGGGCCTTAGTGTAAATAAAAATTGAGTCTACAGTGTCTAACTTCAGTTGTTTCACCTGGGGAGAGAGTTTTTTCTGCTAACATGAGCAATTATTGTTTTATTTTGATATGGCATGTTGAATATTGCATATAGTATAGCTGCTTGACATTGTCTTAATTATATAGCAGAGCAATCTCTTTTTGCAGAGGATGCCTTGGCCTGATGTGATTTGGTTTATGCTCATACAGGTCAGGAGTACTGCCTATGGAGTAACATGGGGATAAAACCAGTCTGACAGAGGGGAAATTAGAACCCACCGAGCATTTTTCGTGCATAGAATGGCACTTCATTGTCTGACTTATTCCCTGTCCGCTTCACTTCAGCTTGCATTTCTGAGGGGATGGTTTTCTTCTATGCAGACTTCAGAGGCTGCCAGCCAAATTCTCATGTGACACAATTGCATTGATTTCACTGGAGATCTGTTGCTGGATAATTGAGCTCCACATCCCTTCTTTTATTCCACAGCTCAAATTGCTGTCAGCTAAGACTTCAGCACAGACAGGTCTCAAGTCACTGTGGGTTAAGAGAACGAGGTCAGAGTGCTGTTGGTGGAGGTCTCTCAAGTCTCCCATTAGTGTAACAGTGCCCAATTCGTTGACATTTGAAACAGCAGCACGGATTTTTGTCCGAGTTCAGTCACCATTGTGACTAATCACTTGCTCAGGGCTCTGTATATGGCTGTATTTTCCATTACATTACATAAGTGCTTCTGCTTCACGTCAGTGCACTGGGAAACACACTCAGACTGAACGTTTTAGAAACAGTCTCCTCTCTTTTTTCCAAATGACTTGCACTCAATTTGTTTCGTATTTTGTGAATCTAATTTCTATTTTATTTTGTTTTGCCAAGCCATGGTTGATTTCCTCTCCATCTTCATTTTTCATTACATATTTTGTTCTACTACGAGTTCGCTACCCTACCCTAGGTTGCCAAAGATGCAAATTCTTCATGCTACCACATCTGACAGAACCAGGCCAAGCAGATATCTAGCCTGGGGGCTATTACTGGAAGTCAGATTTCAAGGAACTCCTTCTGTGGTCGTGTGAGTTAAAAAAATGTGCACATTCCTGCACATTTCAGACGCTAGTACCAAGGACAGAGGAGCTCCAGCAGGGAGGAAAAGCTGCCCAAGGAAACTAATAATTGTTTTAAAAGCAAAGAATTGTCTGGGGAGGGGTTACCCATATGTTTTCCCAACTTCTTTTAAGAAGACGATCAAAGTCTGCTAATGACAGGAGACAAGCAATAATATCTCTGATTGCCCAGTACAGTACAGGCTTTTATGACTGACTTCTGAGACATTTTTAGAGATGTCATTTTCATTGCTTCAACTAGTATATGGTTAAATGAAAGTAAAGTTACAAACTGCATGCAAATAACCACAATGAATTCTGAAAGTACCTGCTGCCCGCTGCCCAATATCATCTGTAGCAATTCATACTTCTTAAACACTTTTTGTTATTCCAGAGCAATACACACGTAAATTATTTATGCTCTTAGTTGCAGCAGTGTCATTAAAACAGAACACTTCCACATCACTTGCCTCTGTGTGTGACATTCCTTCAGCTAAAATCACTTTAAATATGGAAAAGTGTGATTCTATGGAGTAGAATTTTGGCTAACCTCTCCCTTCTGACCTCCAGGAGAAATTTAAAAAAACAGCTTCATCAGAGATGCTGTACAAAGCAGTGTTGTCTGTGTGCTGAGCCTATCCACTTGTACACCGTGTGAGTATTTGTTTAATACGTCAATGGTTCCTAGTTCTTATAAATGCAAAGATCCTATTTTCTACTGCATAATTTTCACCAATATTTTTGGTAAGCTTATTAATTTGGCATCTGCTTTTTATAGCAGATCACCTATTTATTCACGTATTCATATTATTTTTATCAAGAGTGTTGATGATTCATTTCCTACCTCTCATTATCTGTAGAAAAGCTGATGTTTGATACTTTAGTTGAGAATTTTAGGGACAACTGAGACTGTCTAGGCTCCTATCCCCAGAATTGGCTGCTGCTTTCTTCTCAGGAACTCTTGCTCAGCATGAAAGGAGTGGGAAGAAAATTCAGAAGTCCTGAATTTCTGCTCTTCCCATCTCATCACAAAATCATCTAGAACTTTGTGAACGGCTGTGGAAAACCTATAGGTTGTTTTGGAAGAAACATGGTGGAGAAGGGTCTGGAAATGAAGCAGAGATTTGTGTGGGGAATGAACGTAAGTTGCTGTGATTCATACAAAAAAAGCACACAAACCTCATAGTTTGAAACCGCATCAGTAAAGCCCTCAAAATAATTCAAAGTGAAGTCTCTAGTGTCTACCCAGAAAATAATGAGCTCCTGACAAAGTGTAACTTGGCAAAGAAACTTTCCAAAGACAAGTTTAGAAAACCATAGATCTTTTCCAGCTCTGCCTCTTTGCTATGAGGAGGAAAAAGCCAAGAGAGCAAGTGAATGCTTTTGCTATTAGGAAAGGCTTTATTAAAAGGTACAGTGCACACTTAAGAGGCAAGAGTGATTTCTGCTGGGAGATTATGGGCAAAAGTTGCTTTTGCTGTGAAAGGGGCTTTTTATATTGTAAAAGGCACTAATCTAGGCTTCAGTGTCTGTGGCACCTCTCCTATGGACCTGATTCAATTCCACATTTAACAATCCAGAGTTCCACGTATCTCTTCAGAGACTAATGGGTAAAACTCACTTCTGTGCTGTAAATGCAAATGGGGGTTTCAGTGGGAAACTAAGCAAAAAGGAAGGTGTGAACACATCCCTTCTGCTTTCCATGGAGTCCTTCTGAGATGACCCAATTCTATAGTTCTGCTACTGTTTTTAGAACAGCGACAGTTTTTCTGAATCCAATGCCTTTGTTGCTGTTCACATCCCTAATGTGCCCTGCGGTTTCTAATCCACAGTTTTTGTCTAGGCGTTTTTCTTCCAGCTCTGAAAGCTACAGTACGAACAGAGATTGCTTGGCAGATGGGAGAAAAAAACTATTTAGCAGATGCATAGTCCTGTCTTTTTTTTTTTTCTCTCTCAAGTTTGTAGCAAATTGCTCTGCTTGGCTGATTGCTGTACACCCTGCCATGAGTCTGAATGCAGCTCAAAAGCACCCCACTGACCTGCTTGTTTTGTTTATCTTTTCTGAGTTCCCATTTCCAGAAATCGATGCTCAAGTGTCCGAGCTCTTAACAGAAAACCAAGCTCCAAGGACAGACTGAATTCCTTGTTAACTTGTGCTTTATCTGTGTTGCTGGAAGCTAGACGGGATAGGGTTGGTGCAAGTCCTCCCATAGTTATCTCTTCTAATTCTGTTTCTCTTTTTTAATTTATATGTAACATATTTGAATAACCTGCCCCATAAAATAACTAGTTTGTTTTTGAGGCTTGTATAAAAATCCCTCTGAGGTCTGAGCTGGATGTAGTAGTCTTCTTTACCTCCGGCCTGAAAGCGTGAATCACTTCAGTTGTGTACCAGCAGAAGATGTTGCTACACAACAGTGGATAAAGCTCATCATGGAGGAAGATTGTGTGTCCATCTGTGTATGAATGACTCCTCTGATTTCATGAAACATCTGGAGACTGTTATAGATGAAAGGGCATTCTGTAGATACAAGATAATTAGCTGGATCCATGTATTTTGTTTCAGTTGCAGATTTTTCTCAAATTTTCTGGTATGTTCGTCTGTGGGTTTTGTTAACCCTGTCATTTATTTCCATGGATTCATCTTCTTATTCTGGTAATTGGCGTGGTACATCCTATGTTTTGGAGTCAGAACAAGTCTTCAATTTTCTATTGTTACTCTAGAATTTCAAGCAGTCGTGCAGTTATCTGCATATTTGCCACACATGTCTGGTCAGGCTTTCTTCTTCGGTGCAAAGGACATTTCCCTACCTGTGATTCTTTTTCTCCCTTACATTGCAGGGAAAACACTCCAATTCTTTGCTTTTTACTTAGGTTTTCCTGGCAATTTTATAGCACTCTTCAGGAAGATGTTTAATTATGGAAATAACGATTTGACAGTACCTTTCCTGTGAGGTCCTTGGGATACTTAATTCACCAAGACATACATTCCGCCTGTGAGGTTTCACCAGTGAATAAATTGAGACACACCAGATGATTTATGAAATAATTTCAGTGCAGGATGCCTGAGCTTCAGTCCTCAGTTCTAACCACGAGACCGCACTGTTATTCCCAAGGCTGTGAGCACTTTGTGGAGTCTCTGCCGAGAGCACATGGTTCTGTGGGAACTCCACACGTCCAGCCCTAACAAGCCAGCCCTATTTAGCTTCATTTCTCTTGTTACGGTTCAGAAAACTGCCTCAACTACTGTGGAGATGTAGTATTTCTGGGCCTGGGGAATGCATTCAGTGGGAGACCTGTTCATTCTCACTTTGCAATAATACTATAAGGTAACAGTCTGTGCCTCACCATCCCATTGAACTGTAACTCCCAGGTGAACGTATTCTTTGGCAGCCCTAGCTATCAGTTCATCTCAGACTTTATTTCCGTTTTGATTTTCCCCATCAGTCAGCAGTAGACTCCCTAGTAAATCCATCTGCCAGTTTGTATTCCCAGTTTTCGTAAAGGGGAGTCTCTACCATCAGAAAGATCCACCCTTACAGCACCACAACCCAAGGCTCTGTGGTAGAGCAGAAGGGGGCTGCATGCTCCCCTGCCTGCTGTTGTCTTCCACATGTCCCTGCAGGACAAATCCGGAAGATACTTGCTCCTTTTTTTATGCTGTCTGAGCAGCAGGACCCAAATCACACCAACATACAAGCAACTGTTGTAAATGCCAGCTGAAATACATTTTTTAAAAAAAGAATTCCTCTGAATGAACATTTGTTTGGCTTTTTCAGCTCAGCATTCAGTTTCACCTCTTCACATAGTAAAGCGAATAAACCTAATTTGTAAAAAACCTCTCTGCATTTTATAGATGCAGTATTTTAATTTCCTGGGCTTTGCACCTCTAAGGCAGAAAGAAGCAGCAACATAAACCATGCGAGACATTACTTAGTCAACCCACTGCAGTTTGCATTATTCCCTTGAACTCATTCAGCAGCATCCTTTTTACATGACTGTATCCTTATTTTGCCTCAAACAAAAGCTGTACTTTTAAAAAAGTAATACAGGGACATATTTTTAGCTGCTGTGAATCACTGGAATGCCACAGGTCAAATTCGCCAGCTGGTCTAACATGCTTTGCAGGAAAAGAGAAAGTAGAGTTTTGCTAACGCACCAGAACAGTATGATCAAATTAGAAGACTGAGAAACCTTAGTAGCTGTCTCCCTGCTTCCCATCCCCGCCCCCCGCCCAGCTCTTCTTTCTTCTTTTTTCCCAGTCTGTCAAGCTGTTTGTTTCACATCTTGAGCCAAGATGATTTCCAGCCAAACATGCTGGGGGGTGCGGGGGGAGCGTTATTTATCCGTAGTTACGATACTTTTTTGTATAATAAGCAGAACTTGTCTTGCAAAGAGAAGAATCAGTGTCCTCAAAGATGGTACAAACCAGAAGCGTAACCGGACACTGAGTCAGCCATCAGTAAAAAGCTTTTTAGCTCTTGGACCACTATTTTTGAAGTATTTTGCTACCTGAAAATTCAGTTTTGTGTCTAACGGTGTTTTAAAATGCACTGACATGTCTTACTTCCCCATGGGCACATCTCTGTGCTTTCAGAGGTGTTAATGAACGTAAGATTAATTCTCTTTCTTCTCCTCTCCTGGGATGAGGGATAGCATGGGCTCGGTAGTTTCACTTCCATAATGCTTTTCACTTAGTAATTGAAGTCTAGGCTACTTTGTGTTTTATTAGAAAAAAAGAGGTTGAAGAAATGATTGAGGTGGTTATTCTTTTAAAAAGGCCATTTTCTTCAAAGCAAGCCATAGCAGAAAAATTACTGGTTTCCAAGTAGATTTCCTCAGAAAGGCTTTTTTGGGATAGGATAGAATTTCTTCTTGAGAAAGGGAACTCCTGAAATGCTGCTGACTATATTTTAGTTTTCTTCACGCTGAGTTTTCAGAATCGAATGAAAAATGGCATCTCTCAATGGCAAAATATGTGTTGTGAGAAAGATTTTAACTAGTTTTACTTGTTACTTTATCATCACTTGGCCACAGTTCTTTTACAGTGCTTTTTTTATAAAGCCAACCTTTATATGCCCGTTTGGTTGCTCAGACATCCAATGGAGAGGACAGGGAGATACAGAATGTAATCATCCAAAATGAGAGGAAATAACTTAATTTTGTTTTCTGATCTAGGGGGTCACTCATGCCACCAAATAACTAGCCTGAAATAATGTGATTCTAATAAGTACATGTATTTAACTGCACATGTCTTTCTGTTTATAAACATCTTTGCGTCCTTAGTGATAAATCAGTGGAAAAGAACTAAGAGCTTTGGTCTTAGACTTCACAAGCTAAGCTGACCTTGGGTGTGTGTCCTCCAAGGGAAATTAGTAATGATTTAGTCAGAACTCTTTCCCTGCTGTCAGAGCTGAGCTGGTTCTCCCGCCACAGGCTAAGGGGTATTACAAAGCATTACAAAAGTTGTCTGAACTGCAGGACAAAACATATTCTCATCCAAAGGCCTAAGTCTTTCTTCAAGTCAAGTAAAAATTGGGGACACATTTTAGTTCACCTCCCCCATAATGACACAAAAGCCCGCTGTTTTGGTAAAGGATTTCACTACTGCAGAAGGTAGGTGCTGTGTCACTCCAGCAGTGAGGGGCACAGGATGGCTTCTGGGAGGCTTGTGCTGTTTGGATAGTGCACTGTAATATTTCATGGTGACATTTGCCACATGGATATGTATAATTGTCTCTGCCACAGGGCTGGGCTCTGTAGAAAATTTGAGAATAGATTAAGACCTTTGTTCTGTCACCTGAGAACAATTAATACCTTTCCTGTGCCCCTTTCCCAACTTATTCCTCTTTCCTTTATCTGTTAGATAAAATGAAAAGAGAAAAACCCCACTTTATTCACTTCTCAATTCTGCCTGAGACTGTTTTTTAAAGACCCTTCTTTTGTGTGTTTAATCAGATGCTTGATAACAGAAGAAGCGTTGCTAACTAACCCGGGGTACAAAGAAGCCCCTTCAGAGGAACACATGACCTCATCGACGGGATTACTCTATCACATCGACAGGATTACTCTATCACATGAATTCAGACTCCATCGCACACCCAAAATAAATGTTAGGCTCCGTTTGCAGCTAAGTGCTTTATTCACCTCCATTTGGCAGGGCATATGCTTTGCCAATGTATTCCTCAGTTACTGGGATTAAACATGTATGGAAATTCGGCACAAGAGGCAGATTTTCCTGGTCACAAATAGCCTGCCATGCACTCAAAAGCTGCTGGCTGGGCCGTGCCTTTGGGCCATTGCCCTCCTGGAACCAGTGAGCTCTGGCACAGGTTTGCAGTCGTGGAGCAAGTCTGGTTTTAGCTCACAGCTCCCATTGTCTGTCTTGGTTTTGTTGGGTGCTCAGAGCCTTGGCAGCCAGGAGCTGACTCTGGGAGTGCTTGTGGGGTCACACGCAGCGCTCCCAAAACTAAGCCTTTGCCAGAAGGTGACACACATCCCACCCTGATGTATAAGAAGTGATGCCATTGTATTGCCCCGATGCTGTCAGGGTTTCTAGCACCTAATACTGGACAGCATCGATATCCTTAGGATATCTTTTTTATAGGCACTTCTCAGGAAGCATGTGGATTTCTGGCCAGGTGCTTTGAAATCTTGGTTTGGGTGTCAAGACTTCTATTGTCCCTGCGAGTGAAGAGGAGGACATGGAAAGCAGTGCAGCCTCCTACCCTGGCATGCTTTTGCTGGACAACGTATAACAGCAGAGACCTTAGGGTCTCCAAGAAAAGACAGGAAAGGCTTCTGCAGTTGTTGAAGTAAAATTAACTAAAAAGGCAAGATCCTGCCAAGGCACAAGCTGGAGGCATATTTGGTACGTGCCACATTATCCATAGTCAGGAGCCCGTGAGCATGCTGGAAGGCAACACATCTGCAACTCAAACTGAGATGTATCATTTATTTATTTCTAATTATGCACATTTAACATTATATTACATGAGAGATTAAACACCAAGTTATGACTGTGGACTGATTAATTCTGCATTATGTATTGAAGTTACTCAGCAATTATCTTAATGCATTTTGAACTCAGATAATTTTATTAATTCTGGTGGTACCAAAATGAGTTATTAAGAGCTTTTGATTCCTGTGTTTAGTATGGGTCTCTTCTTGAGTCTGGTTGGCTATATTTAATAACTATTATGTAATGCCATGTTGGATGCTTCTCATATAAACAACAGTGTTCAAATAGCCGTAAGACTCTGACACCAGCCAAGAGGGGCTGGGATAATCTAGGACTCAGCAGGTGCCATTCCTTTAGGGTCTGATCCTGTAAATGTGAATTCTGCATAACACTTGTGGTCCTGTTGGTGGGACAACAGATATTGCAAGACCTTGTTCTTTAGGTTTTCAAGTTGATGTTCATGATCGTTTTGATTAGGTGAGGGCTCAAGCCGTTATGAGAGCATCATGTTACAATACATGCTGTGCCTTTGCGTTTCTTTAAGGGACGGCAGTTTGCTTTCTACATGACAGCCTGAACGTACAACTTTGAAGTTATCTGCAGGAGGCAGCGTTCAGGGGTAGTTGCTCCTCACGCGTCCTGCAGGAGTGGCCAGGGGCAGTGAGTTGAGCGGAAGGTTTGCGGGTGCTGCCACATGGCTGCCCGGTGCTGAAATGGAAACCTTATAGTAACACAAAGCTTTTCCATAAGGCTTGTTATTTAATTTCCTCCAATGGTGGCTGGCCTCTACAATGGCTCCAAAGGAAGCACTAAGTTTATTCTATAAGTACCTGTGCAGGCACGGCCTTAACAAGACTATCTTATGCCCAGCAGCCCTAAACAACATGGTGGTTGTTTCAGAGCAGCTCTGCTCTAGCCAGACTGTATAATTTCCAAAGGCACCTCATTTGCCTTTTTCACCATCAATCTTGTCTATTGTCTGTCTGTGGCCTATTTAGAAGGTGACTGTGATTAAATCTTATCAAGAACTGTAGCCACGTGGATACTATTGTTTAACACTTTTGAAGCTTCCCCTAATAGAGGTAGTATATAAACACATTAAGAAACAAACTCTGGTGTGAAGATCATAGAACTTAGGTAGAAAAATTGAGAGCAGGGAAAGCCTTTTCCTAGAGGGTAAACTGAAGAATCCCTCTAGAGGAACAACTGGAAACGTAAAAAGAATTAAATAATTTAGTTTAGTTATTTGCACTTTGTTTAGGGTGCAGATCTGCCACAGACTTATTAGAAATCAGGACGATAACTGACTTGGCTAAACTCATGCCAGAAATTAGGAGAGGTCTCAGATCTCACAAGTCCCAGCACAGAGTCATTTCCACCCACCTGGCTCTCATCTGTGCCCTTGGTCCTTTGCTCTTGATGGAATAGCAGTGGCAGCAGTAGTATGTTCAGGCAGAATTTCTTTGCTTTTCCTATCATCAGACAGGTAGTTCCTAAGAAAGATACATCAAGAAAGTCTTTAGGACTATGAAACTGGGAGGCACCTATTGGTTATTGAGTTTAATATCCTGTTATTGCAGGCACCTCATCATATAATCTGTTTTTAACTTCTGTTTAATTATTGCACGTTTTCAGCAGCCATTTTCTCCCAGCTGCCTCTGCCAGCTGACTTAATTTTTCGTTTAATTCTGAGACTTGCTCATTATCTTTAATACTTTATTGATCAAAGGTGTTACTGATACTGGAAGAAGACTACCTCTGATCTCTGAACTTTTGCTATGCTTTGAAAAAGAGCCAAACTCATTGTTTGGTTTGGAAAGGTCTGTTCGCTCTCTGAGATCTTGAACAAGGATAGACTTAGAGAGATTTTCCATGGCTAAGAGTACAAAACTTTTGAAACAAAGTAGCTTATAATGGAATAATCATGCTAATTTAACTCAAAATAGTCACTGTACGACAGAAGATTTAGTCTCTCATGGGGCTCCTTTTATGCTTATCATTCAGAATTTACCATAGCTCTTTCACGTTTTTATGGATGTTGGCTTCAGTGGGTTATTTTTCCTTCCCCTTTTGTGGCACTGTCATGCTGATGGCTTTGAAATATGAGCCTTTGCTAAATTCTAAATTGTACACAAAGCAATTAATTAAAATTCCTTCCAAAAAAGCCTTGGCAAAGCCCTGTCTATATGCTGCTTTTCAGCCAAGGTAGAATGGGTGGAGGCTAAAATGAAGCCAAATGGTTTTATTTAAAGATGACGTACAGTAGGATCCTTGAAACAGAAACTATACAGATTCCCCAAAGTGGAAATGTCATCTAAGAGCCAAAGCCAAAGATGAAAAAATAAGTGGTGTGAAGGGTTCATGCTTAGTTGAGTGATGTTTAAGGCAGGACCTCAGGGGCTGGATGGGGCAAAAAAAAATCTGTGTATGTGTTTTAATTGCTGTTCTTTGAAACAGTCTGAGGTACAAGTATGATCACAATTCTAGTGATCACCAGGATCTACTGCAGGGTTCATTGATGGTAATCTAAAATTTGTTTTGTTTTTATTAGTAGTTCCGGTGGCATTGGCAAGGCCCTCAGAATCTGTGATGGATGCATTCTGCACATGAAAACTCTAATCTATGCCAGCTAAGAAATGAATCATTAATTAACTGTGAAAATCACTTCCTATCTTGTCATCCAAAGTGCCCATAAGTGTCCTCAGTCCCATGAAAGGGACTGCTCTTAAATGGGCAGGGCCAGCACCAGATGAAGCACAGGTGGCTTCAGGGGGTATCCAGAGCTCTGAGTTGTGGATGCTCACCCACATCAAACACAAACTGCCAGTTTGCCCTTGAATAAAAGGGATTTAAGTCATAAAGGCAGACTCATGAAAAGGAGAGTATGGTATTCGGGTCTGGTGCTGTAAGGTGCTATGAATGCCTTCTGGGAAGTGCTTGTGTTTGAACTACTGTGATGGTTCTCAGGGAAGCTGGATCGGCTTTATCAGTCTCACAGTGGGTAAAATACTTGGGCCTAAATGCAGAAGTTTGTAGGAGCTTGAGTGCTGACCTCTCTGTATCTGTGTTTTCCATATTTGAAATGGAGGAATGACACTTTGTCCACTCCAATTACAAAATCTTTTGGAGAAAATATTTCTGCAACACCTACAGCATAGGTGGATGCCACGGGGCCCTTGTTCTGGGGCTATGGACATCACTGAACCACCTCTGTAACAGAAAGTGGATTTTAGTACCTGCACCATGCTATATCTTTAGACCTCATACTTCTTTAATTAAGCAAACGTGTTTTAAAATTTCTTTCCCAGTTTCCTCTCTGCCTCTTTCTCCATGCAGTTGTTGCAGAGGGTGCTTTCTCATTCTTTTTCACTGTTGTTGGGCATCCACAGGCAGAAATATCTTTTTGATTAATGATTTTCTTTCCTTTTAACTTCCAGGAATTAAGTTCAGTGTGTAAATCTAGCAGGAGTGTAGCAAAGGCTTTCAAATCAGTGCCTTTGCATTTTGCTATTTATACAGAGGATGTCACTGAGTCTGGGTCTGTAGAGGTTTGTGAGTTTTCTGGATGTGGGATTTCTTATATAGAAAACCGTAGAGTATATGCAGGGTTTTTCTGTCTTCATAGACTGGCCATGGAGGTAGAAGTGAAGTTGTTTGACTATAGATCAGAGGTAAGTCTTCACAGTGCAACTTGGAAATTGGGTGGATTACAGCTTATCACACTGCATTTAATTTGTTAGAACTTCTGAGAATGAAGGAATCCGCTTCTTTCTTTCCTCTTTGATAGTTATGATCCTCTTTTCCTCCCTTCATGCAGTTGATTTAAGACTTCAGAATAAATTTCTGGATTATGAGTATTTCCCTTTGGAGCTTTGCATTCTAAGGACCTATTCGTATCTGTGGTGTTTAATAGGTGTTGAAACAATTGCAACATCTCTTTGCATACATCTATTCTGTAAGCCTTGGGGAACATAATGGATTTTCTGAATTACTCTGGATTTGGCTTCCTTAAAATTCCTCTCCTTAGAACGAATACAATGGAAATAGAGAAGAAGGGAAAAAAGCAACGATTTGGCTTTGATCATTTCTGCTGGAAAGATTCAGTACTGATGGTTTAGGACTGTTATGAATTTCTGCTCTCTGCTGTGATTTAATGTAGTTTGACCTATACTGAGTATCCCTGCTGATTCCTTTGCCCTGTTGGAATTGGGAATGGAAAGAAAATTATTTTCTGTAGTTATGAATGTATGGAAACAGGAGTGAAAGATGATGAAGTCAGAACTGTTTGTGTTTTGGCCTCCCATGTCAAAACTTCCAGCCCTTCCCCCAAGTCTCTTTCTTTGAGAACATTTCAATTTACTTCAGAGTTAATCCATCTGTGTTTGAGAAGATGCCTGGAGCCTCAAAAGTCACATGCTCTTGGCAAAGCTACATTAGCACTTTTTCTTTAAAAGGTTGCATCTATTGAAGCCTTGCCTTGTGAAAATGCGCTCTGGCAGACAGTTTCAATTTGTTAATCCTCTGTAATAGCACTGCTTGTATTCCTTGTAGAAAATGCACAAATTCAAAATGCAAAGAGGGAGTATTCCAGGTCAGATCGGGTTCCTAACGTGGCTTTTTTGTCCGTATGGCAATAGATAAAGAGAAGAGCACCATGAAATCATGATGCCAGTGCCTACACACGTGCAAGGCTGGATATCCTAGTCTTGACAGAACAAGATGGCCAAATCACACCATAGTGGAAATTCTTGAAACAGGAAGCTTCTTCGGTTAAGAGATCACACAAAACTCTTTTGGGGCTAGCAATTAACAAACCTCAAAATGCACTGTTTTGTGTTTTCTGTAGAGGACTATGGCTCAACTCCAACTGAGTCATCCTCTGTCAGAACCCAGCCCATTGCTACTTTTATGCATTTTAACAAGATGCGCTTGAATCCAATATACACTGGCAATATTTGAGCCCCTTCTGCTGTAACATTGGAAGTAGAGGGTGTCTGAGCAAATCTAAGCAGCCTTCTGCCTCCTTTAAGAAGGATAGCTGAGATACTTTTTAACACTTCCATTTCTTTATTGCTGCAATCGGTTTTGATTAAAATCACACAGGGTTCTCATTTGCATATTTATCACTCCACATAGCCACAAATCATCTCACCAGTCTGCCACTCCTGAATTTGCAAGAGAGACTAGAGTGGTACACTAGAACTTTAAACTATGCAAACAGTAATTTAGTTTCTCACACCTGCTGGTTTCCAGCAAATAAGTCTTTGGGGAAGGAAAATATTCAAACATTACCTTTGCTCAGTATTCCCTGGGAGTCAGCATTCCTGGGGTTTTTTCAAGATGGATTGAAAATTTCATATTAAGAAAAAAGTTTCTAATTAAATGGAAGGGTCCTGGAAAAGTTCTGATGTCAGAAGGTGGGTATAGGGTGGGGGATATCTAAACAAAAAAAGAGCCCTAACATTTTTTCACCTTTTGACAGCCAGACTATGATGTGCGTTCGGATCCTCAGATGAAAGGGTTGGAGTGGAAATGAAAATTATTTCTTTCCTTTGTGCTATTGACAGTCCGTCTTACTTCCACCACATATTATTAAGAGTATTGCTAGCTAGTGATCAGGTTCTTAAGGACTGTTTTTCTATGAATGGCCTTTTTTTTTCTTCTCTTAGGATAACATCTTTTACACTTAGTGTTTATACAAGACAAGGAAATATTTTTTTTCCTGAATGTCTTTCTGCATTAGCTGGTACTGCATCCATGATTAGTGTCTCAATTCATTGTCCCTAGTTTTTTTAATAGGCCAGAGAAACTCTAAAGTGAATAGTAACATGCTCTGAGCCAACCAAGACTGAGGAGTAGAGAGCAGACGGCAAGTTTAGCCTGTGTCTGGGATGAAAAAATGTGTATTATCTTCGTACTCTTCTGATTTGAAATTGAACCCAACTCTCCTTGCAGAGTTTTCAAACTTTCAACACTACTATTGCCCCAATGGCTGAGCCATTGCCAAATGCCCTCTTCCCCTGTCGCATTGATACAGACAACACGTTTATCAGAGAGACTGACATTTCTATCCTGGGCACCTAGACAACATTTTCAGATATATTACCTGTTAAGTTTACGGGCTCTAGAGATCCTGTACAATATTAAACGAAACAAAACAAACCAACAAACAAACAAAAACCACCAAAAAACCCCCAACCCTCTTACGACAATAGCTGGTGCATCCAGTGTTAGTGAGCCAAGGTTTCATCAGACGGGTAGGCTGCCTAAGCATTCTTGGAAGCAAAGATGTGCATAGCAGGCCTCAGATGACTCAGAGATTCACTCTTGGATCTACTTTTTTGTCTGGTGCCAGTAGGAAGCTCATTACGTGACATGACTGCAAAATTCAGTCCTGCAGGAATTCAGTCCTGATTGCAGAGATTTAAGACACGTATGAGAGGCCACAGCACCTCTAGTTATTATTTGTATTGTGGTTGTGCCTAAGGGAACAGGAGAGAGGTGAAAGATATCTCTTGCCCAATGAGGGTGATGGCTGTGGGAAGATGCCGGTGATCAGAGTGGAAGAACACAAGCTCTAGACTTTATTGTTCTGTGTGACAAGCAGAATATTTTGCAGACCAACCATACAATCATTGCCAAGATTTTTGAAGCAGTTGCCTTGTAGTCAGGGCAGCAGGAAGACATGAGGGGCACAGTTTATTAGGATAAGTAATATTCCATATCAGACAAACTGCTTGTAAAAAATGGACACATTCTTGGTCATACAAACCTCTCAAAATATCTGAGAGAGATGCTACAAAAATCACCTAGCTCCTTTTATATGCATTGCAGCAAGGCCGAACTCATCATGGGAAGGGTCACAGTCTTTTGTAAACTCTTGCTGTAAGACTTTTAGGTGCCTGTAAATAATCCAGCGGCTAATGTCTGCAAAGAAAATACAGGAAGGATGTCTCCAAGAGGCACATTTAAAATACCATCTACATGAGCCATTCTGAAGGGAAGAAGATGGGGAAGAACAAAGGAACAACAGAGCCTGACAGTTGCTGTGGCTTCCATTTATTTCTAGAACGGCCTGCTCTTGGGTGGTCCGTTGTGGTCTGAGCTGTTGTTTAGATATGTTTGAGGAATGGGAGTTGGAAAGATGAAGGATGTCATCTTTGTTCTTCTGGCCAAAACTATGGCTAATGTATAAATAATTATGTGAAGGTGTCTTCTTTTGTAGGTCTGTGATCTAGGAGTGGAGTTCAGCTAATCATGCTGGGTCCTTGGCAGATCAGATGAGAAACACCTGATCTGAACTAGCTCAGACATCACCCTAGGTGTCAAAACACAGAGGTCACAGATCAGACAGTGGTGAATACTTCTAGACCACCACAATGCTTCTTCATAAACTTCAAAAGGATGTCAGCCAAGATACATTAAGTCTTCCAGTATCATGTGTAGGCTGAGAGGTTTGGCTGTTCTACTACAATGAGTATCCAGTAAAAGTAATGGTGTTCATGTGGCTTTCACCAATAGAGAAGGTAATAGTGGCAGTGGCTCTTGTCAGAAACAGGTTTTTCATTTTCCAGGCATATTTAGAAAACCACAGTTTGTACCATCATGGAATGATATGTAAACTCATGGTACTCAGCAGAAAAATTACAATCAATTTTCTTGGTTTGGGCAAGGCCCACATTCTTGTAGGTTGGGATTTACAAAAGCCGTAAAGAAGTCATAAAGGTGCTCGTCTTTCACTAACATTCAGTGAGAATTAGATGCCAAGCTGCTTCCAGTTTGGTGGATGCCTCTGTCAAGCAGCCTGTCCCTTAAATAATTACTTGAGGATTAGGCACCAATTGTAGCTATCCAACCTTGATCAGGGCAAAAAGTGTATCACTGCATGGAAAGCAATTTACAAACCCCAAGTGGGAGTGCTTGAGAGTAAAATCCCACTTCAAATGCTGTCCTGACATGTTTCATGAACTGGCAACCCAATTTAGGGGTTGGCCTGAGTCACAAAGGAGACCTGGACCATATCTGTCTGTGTTATTCTTTATGAACTACGTTGTGATCTCTTCTGGTTCAGACAGGGGTAGCGCACATATTTGAACAAATGGTTTAAGTGTTAGAAATGGCTTAGGGCTGAATGCTTTTCCCTGAAAAGAAAAAAGCCTCCACTGCTGCTTGTTTACCTCTGATTTATTCCCCAATAAAAAGGGTGAAGTTCACTCTTTGTGAGCTCAACGTTGTCTACAAAAAAATTCACTTCAGTAAAATGTCTGATGTATTGGTGTCATTCTTTCACAAAAGCAGCTGGGATAGCACGGGGAAAAAATGACCTCTACATTTCAGGGAAAGGAGAAGGATGGAGGAAGCTAGCCTCCCATCTGACAAACGAATTATCATCAAAACCGTGCTATTTAGAGAAGAAATTGCTGTTTCCTCCATTACTGGCATTTCACTAGCTTACACCTAGTGAAAGCACAGTCGCTGACCTAACCGTTTAACCAAGCTTTTCTGGGAGCAGAAAGGAAAACAAATGCTAAGATGACATTTATGAGGTGCACTTGTTTAGTCAGTTCATTAGCTGCTTTTGGTTCTCACTGTGCATGCCCAAGGGTTGATTCTGCATGGAAGTTAATAGAAGTCTTTTTGCTCCCCTGGCTCATATCATTTGAAGGGAACCAGTACAGACTGAGGAGAAAGATGAAATATTGAAGCTAGTTGAATAAGTTTCAGGAAGAGTTAGTACAGCGTACAAGTGTACAGCCTAGCCAGGTGCTTGTAACTGTAAGCGAGCTCTTGTATTATAGCTGATGAAAGATCAGACAGTGAGAAATGTTTCCTAGTGAAAAGGTGTATTGGGTGCTAAAAAGATCTTTTTACACCTGCATTGACGCAAAGCTTTCTCTCTTTCTTGAAGGACTTAGATGATCAAAGGATTTCTTTCTCTTCCTCTCCCTTTTTCTGTGTGCACACGTGTATTTCTACTGCTGTTTCCTGCAGCATGTCTCCCTTGTTTGAGTCTCATCTTCTGTTGCATCTCACTACTTCTATGCTAAAATATTGCTAGCTGTGGTACAAGCGCTGACACCAGAACCTTCATCCTGCGGTGTTCTCCAGAGAGCTCCAATTATCTTCACGCTGTCAATAAATCACCAGTATAGTGAAGGCTACTATTGGGCTACAAGCCCTGGAGTTCAGATTCTCAAGCAATTGGAATACTTTAAAGCATGTGGAAAAGGGCTGCAAAGAGCTCAGTAGTGTCAATATGCCTTTAGACAATTTCTTGAGTTTCTTACATGATCCAGCCTTCAGTAGCCTTCAAGAGGTGGACTAATGTGTGAAGGAAATACAGACTTTTAACATTAGTCGAATCATAACAGAATAGATATTTATTTTACCTACCTCCATCTGAAAGTAGTGTTCTCAGCTGAGATGACACTCAACAGGCTTCTTTGCCCTGGTCTTCTGCTTGAGGCAGTTAAACCTTCCATATCGCACTATACCTGCTCTAAATTGGAAATAGTAGTAGCTTCCTTCAAGGCTCATGTCTTGTGACAGTTTGTTCACAAGCACACTGAGATGCTGAAAAACAAGGTAATGCACTGTTATTTTATATAAGAACAAGCTCAGCAGCTTGGGTGAAGTGAGGTTGTACATTGAGCAGCACCCCAGCCATGTTCTTTAAGGATGCCAGCATGCATTCAGTGTCATAGGCCTTTTGTTGCGTGGTGTAGCTGCGGTTCATCCCTTATGCTGCTCCTTATTCTTCTAGGGAACAGGCAAGCCAGGAAAGGAAAGGATATCCAACTTGGTTTGAACTGGCTTTTCAATTTCTGCTCCAGACTATAAAGGCCAAACATACATAAGACTCTATCAGCTTTGGAAAGGAGCTGCACACCACAATGGGACTCCCCACCCAGGTTTTGGCCTGTGCGATCTTCACTTTGCTGTACCAGCATGTCAGTGGTGGACTCATCAAGCGAATTATCCGGCAGAAGCGGGAGACTGGGCTAAACGTGACCTTGCCGGAGGATAATCAGCCTGTGGTTTTTAACCATGTCTACAACATTAAGTTGCCTGTTGGCTCCCTTTGCTCTGTGGACCTGGATTCAGCAAGCGGTGATGCAGACCTGAAGGCAGAAATTGAGCCCGTCAAGAATTATGAGGAGCACACGGTGAATGAGGAGAACCAGATTGTCTTCACACACCGTATTAACATTCCCCGCCGAGCTTGTGGCTGTGCAGCTGCCCCGGACATTAAGGATCTGCTGAGCAGACTAGAGGAGCTGGAGGGGCTGGTATCCTCCCTACGGGAGCAGTGTGCCAGTGGAGCTGGATGCTGTCCCAATTCCCAGGCAGTAGAAGGTAAGGCAGACTGGGGAGCTGCTCTTGGGGAAATTCTTGTGCTGGCTGTAGGTCTTGTTTAGAGTAGATACTCAAATCTGTTTCAAGAATAAGCAAAAGTCAACCTGTTAAATTTGAAACATAATCAAAACTGGGAATGTATTTGGCCAGCTTGCAAGATACACTCATTCACAATTTTGCAGTTTTATGAATCTGTGGGTCAGAAGCCTGCCTGGGCCACTTTGTAGCTGTGGTGCTGAGCATGTACGGCACTCGGGCACGGTGACAATCTGTGTTGGAGTTAAGATTAAAACTCATGACATCCAAGCTCTTGGCTCCACATTTTGTCCCCTTGAGTAAGCTACCAATGTAACTGTTTTCATTTCCAAGTTTTATTTAATAGAGACCAATGAAAATACAGCAGGACATAAGGCAATAGACGAGCAACAATAGTTAGAGAAGGGGGAAAAAGGGTATCCTTCTGCCTTCTTTTAAACTGAGGTAAGAGACTGGTTATACAAGAGAGAACACACAGGTCTTCTCAGTAGTAGCCTGTTCCTCCGAGCACAGAGCCAGTCTCACAGTTGATGATACAGCATGCTGCCTGGCTTTTTATGTTCTGGAGTGAATTGGTGAATAATGCTTCATGGTGTATGCCCTAATGAAGCAGTCAGGAAAGCTGCTCAGTCAGTGGAAGAAGGATTTTGAGAAGGGCAGAGGAATCCAGCATGCTCATTTACCGAGCAGTTGGCAGGGGCTCTTCCCTGGCATTGCTGCAAATTAAAGCGTTCCTGGTAAACTAAATCTCACTAGAGAAAGAAGGAAGAATTCTCATTCAAAAGCTTCGGTGATTCTGGAAATTATGTCGTGCAGGGAGCTGGGGCTGTGTGCGCCACGCTGGCCTAACTCATCCCAGAGCTGAGGGGAGTAACGGGTTTTCTGGATCATTGGTACAGGCCGCCTGGACACAACACCCTATTGCAGCGGACACGGCAACTACAGCATCGAGATCTGTGGCTGCATTTGTGAGCCTGGCTGGAAAGGCACCAACTGCTCCGAACCGGACTGCCCACACAACTGCTTCAACCGGGGCCTCTGCGCCCAGGGCAAGTGCATCTGCAGCGAAGGTTTCACCGGCGAGGACTGCAGCCAGGCCATCTGCCCGGCTGACTGTAACGACCAAGGCAAGTGCGTGGATGGAGTCTGCGTGTGCTTTGAGGGGTACGTAGGCACAGACTGCAGCGAAGAGCTCTGCTCCCAGGGGTGCAGCGTGCATGGGAGGTGTGTGAGCGGGCAGTGCGTGTGCCACGAGGGCTTCGCCGGTGAGGACTGCAGCGAGCCCCTCTGCCCCAACAACTGCCACAACCGTGGGCGCTGTGTGGACAATGAGTGCATCTGCGATGAGGGCTACACTGGTGAGGACTGCAGCGAGCTCATCTGCCCCAAAGACTGCTTTGATCGTGGGCGCTGCATCAACGGGACCTGCTTCTGCGAGGAGGGCTTCACCGGGGAGGACTGCGGGGAGCTGACCTGCCCTAACAACTGCAATGGGAACGGGCTCTGCGAGAACGGGCTGTGCATCTGCTACGAGGGCTTCGTGGGGGATGACTGCAGTGAGAAGAGGTGCCCAAAAGACTGCCACAACCGCGGGCGCTGCGTGGGCGGGCGCTGCATCTGCCACGAGGGGTACCTGGGCGAGGACTGCGGGGAGCTGCGGTGCCCCAACGACTGCCACAACCGCGGGCGCTGCATCAACGGGCAGTGCGTGTGCCACGAGGGATTCATTGGAGAGGACTGCGGGGAGCTGCGGTGCCCCAGCGACTGCAACAACCGCGGGCGCTGCATCAACGGGCAGTGCGTGTGCCACGAGGGATTCACCGGGAATGACTGCGGGGAGCTGCGGTGCCCCAGCGACTGCAACAGCCGTGGGCGCTGCGTCAATGGGCAGTGCGTGTGTGACGAGGGGTACACAGGGGAGGACTGCGGGGAGCTGCGGTGCCCCAATGATTGCAACAACCGTGGGCGCTGTGTGGAGGGGCGCTGTGAGTGTGACAATGGCTTCATGGGGGAGAACTGCGGGGAGCTGTCCTGTCCCAACAACTGCCACCAGCGTGGGCGCTGCGTTGATGGGCGCTGCGTGTGCCACGAGGGCTTCACCGGGGAGGACTGCCGTGAACGGTCCTGTACCAACGACTGCAACAATGCGGGCCGCTGCATCGACGGACGGTGTGTCTGTGACGAAGGTTACATGGGGGATGACTGCTCTGATGGTAGGTTGCAATGTTCCTTTTGAATTTCTTCCCCATGGTAATTCCCTGCGCCCATCTAGTAGCCTCAGAGGCTCTGTGAACCTTTTCCATATATCTGGGCCCTGTTGTCGCTCCTCTTTATCATAGTCCACACAGCTGAATCAGAGAAGTAACCACACCAGTAGCAAGATCTTGGCCTCCCTTACTTTTCAGGGCTATGTAGTGTAGTGTTTGCTGGTGACTTTTGGTGGTCAGCAAGCCAACAGGCTGATAATGGTGATGCAGTCCATTTGTTATCTCCAAGGTTGCTCCTACCACAATGTCACCAGAACTGTAGCTGGCACTGGCTGGGATTTGTCACCAGGACCTTTCAGTTTCTCATAGTACCTCTTGATGCTAAAAAAAAAAGCATCTGAAAGAAACTGTTCTAGCTATGGAGAAGAGAGAGATGTATCGAGCACTAGGTATTCACCAGCAATAGTCAAAAGAATATGGGCTGAATTTTGACTAAAGAATAAGTCTTTGCAGGAAGGAGATAATGCAGGATAATGAATGTCAGTGAATAAAGAGTTCGTGTATCAAATGTTTCTTACAGCCAGATGCTGGTTCCCAGTCTCATGCTGGATGGGTGAGAAAGAGGTTTGCATTTTTGCATTTACAATTCCATCAGTATTGTAGGGGCTGGAAATGAAACACCCAGGACTGATAATACACACTGACAGACCCCAAGGGCTCAGCTGTGGAGGTAGATCTCTGAGCTGGAGCCCTGGTGGAGGCAGAGGGTGTAGTGGAGGCAAGACACACACAGAAAATAGCAACGACCTGAGTGATGTGTATGAGACAACTGTCACAATGGCATTGCCAGATGTTGCAAACACTGCAGTGCAAGCTTTCAGGATTATTACAGGGACCTTGGCTATCTCTCAATTGGCCAAACAGATTTTTCTAAATAAAGTAAAGCTTGATTTTATAAATGTTATATATGTGTCTATGTATATATGTGTGTGTGTGTGTTAGATCTGACAAAGCTTATAGTAAAACCGTGGAATCAGCTGGAGCAGAAACTTAGCTATAAAGCCACATGCTTAGTTTCCCAGTACCACTGACTTTAGGGAAATTGATAGAAAATTTTGGCAGCTAGATAATGACAGACATTACGCTATAAAGGAGGTAGTTTTCTTTAGGAACTAAGACTTTGTAGAGTAATCAAAGAATACTTTGGGGTTGGGAACATTATAAAAGACAATGAAAACCCTTGAAAAGAAATTCCCATTTTTCACCTCCTCCCTCTGGAAGACTCCCGAGCCACATTTTGTTCTCTTGTGTGTGCTAATGTGGAGTCATCTATTGAAAGTATTTACAAAAATAATAATGTTTTATTTTACTTTGGAAAATCTGTGCAATTCTGTGTATCCAAACCCCAGGACTTCTAGCTATAAAATCATGTGTTGCTGGCAGTTGAATTAAACATCTGAATCCCTAGGGAGCCAGCTATAGTAGTCTTGAGCAGTAGCCATGAGAGGAGGAGCTGGGATACAGTCAGCCAAAGGTTGTGTGCAAGTGTGAGAGTAGAAATTGGCCCATGACTTTTGGAAATGTCTGTAGTCTTCATCAGCTGAACATCCCTTTCTTCAAGCAGTTAATTTGTGTGACATGGCTCCCCCATTCCCTGTTTGTTAGAAAATTCTTTTAAACTGCTCCCGGGAAAATGTGAAACTGGGTAAGTCATTATTGTGTGAGCCTTGAAAACTTCTTATAAGTTTGTTTTGTTTTTTTTCCCCCTTCCCAGTGTCTCCTCCAACTCAGCTGACTGTGACAAATATAACAGATAAAACCGTAAATCTGGAATGGAGGCATGAGAATCTCGTCACTGAGTACCTCATCACCTATGTCCCCACCAGCAGCGGCGGCTTGGATATGCAGTTCACCGTGCCAGGAAACCAGACAGCTGCCACTATTCATGAACTGGAGCCGGGTGTAGAATACTTTATCCGTGTCTTTGCAATCCTTAAAAACAAGAAGAGTATTCCAGTCAGTGCCAGGGTAGCAACATGTGAGTTTACTATTCCCTGTATTCATTCTTTTGTCTATTCTATAGTATTACTCCTTTTGTATTTTCTATTTGCAATTCATCTTCTATTCTGGACAAAGACAGCCTTCTACACTTTCATTTTCTATTGTTTTCCAAAACCAATGACTGTGTTAAAAGTTCAATTCACTAGCTCTTCTGCTCTCTGCAGTGCCTCCCAAGGAATATCACAGGGTCTTCGTAAATTAGGGCCCTTGACTTGTTCACAATAAGGTACATTTTAAAAATCTGGTATTGCTTCCTGAAAAAATATAGAAATGTAGCAGTGTGAAAAAGAGCAATGTGAAATTACTTGGATTCGAACTGTTACGACTAAAATGGAGGTTATATTTGTTCTGCATCTTCAGTGTGTTTTACCACAACTTATTTTCTGTCTGCCTATTTGTTGTTAATCTTCCTTTTTGCATTGTGCACATCGCAGTCATATCTAAACACCCCAGCCTCAAAACATAATCTTTGACTTCTGTCACTGTGCTTGTTTTAGAGACTTAGGGCAGGATTCATCTCACCTAACGTCAAATGTCCACACTAGGCTTCTTTCAAGAGAGCAAAAATAGAGAGTTCTAGGGCAAGATTCATTTTACTGTAAGGTGACATCTAAAGCAGGTTAGAAGAATGTTTCTCCAAAGACAGAATAACTGGCTGTGAAGAGGGTTTAAACATCTCAGCTGCAGATACCTAAACAGCAGATATTTATAGTGGTGGAAAGATGTCCCACCCTCAGTGCCCTATTTACTGGAACTTGTTGCTCAGGTAATTGCATGCTTTTTTTTTCCTGTCACAGATCTGCCTGCTCCAGAAGGTCTGAAATTCAAATCTGTTAGAGAAACATCTGTCCAGGTGGAGTGGGATCCCCTGAACTTTTCATTTGATGGCTGGGAGCTGGTCTTCCATAATATGGTAAGGAGGCAGTACAGAGGCCATATATAAGTGAAAGATCCTGGATTTTTTTATATTTATACTAACTGATTTTTCCATGTTTACAGAAAAAGGATGATAACGGAGATATAACCAGCAGCTTAAAAAGGCCAGAGACATCTTATATGCAGCCAGGTTTGGCACCAGGGCAACAGTATAATGTATCTCTTCATATTGTGAAAAACAATACCAGAGGACCAGGACTATCCAGAGTGATAACCACAAGTAAGCTCAACCTGAACTTGATGTAGTGCCACCGATAAAGCAACCGCTGTTTGGTGTAACCTCGGGAGTTTTTAAACAAAGAGAAAGCCAAGCTCTATACTCTGAATTGATGGGGGGAGTGAGGTGGGGAAAGAAATTAGTGGAGCTGCTAATGAAGAATACACGAGAAGAAATTAATTCCTTGCCAAATTACCTGTTTGAAGATGAAAGGAAATTTATGTTTAGCTGGAAGGTAGCAAGCAGTATGCAATTCTATTCTTTTTCAAAATGTACTTCAACAGGAACTGGAATTTCTTTCATCCTGGTGATATTTGCATGAAGAAATTATTTAAAGGAGAGTTTCTGTTGTGCAGATGGAGAACTTCTTAGGGTTCCTGCTTGTCTTTCCTTTGGCAGCTTCTGATGTTAATTAATTTTGATGAACTTGCTTCTGATGAATTGACTCTATTTGGCACTTTCTTCTACAACTACAGAAAGTAAAGGAAGAAAGTAATTGAAGATAAGCTTCAATTGGTAGAAGCCACTCATTTTAATTTTGCTCTGAATCAGCAATTAAAAGCACAAGAACATGTATGATTTTTCTGGCAAGACTTCTGTAAAAAAACACCTTTTTGTCTTTTTGTAACAGAGCTTGATGCCCCTAGCCACATTGAGGCAAAGGATGTCACAGACACCACAGCTCTTATCACATGGTCCAAACCCTTGGCTGAAATTGAAGGCATAGAGCTCACTTATGGCCCCAAGGACGTTCCAGGGGACAGGACAACCATTGACCTCGATGAAGATGAAAACCAGTATTCTATTGGAAACCTGAGGCCACACACCGAGTATGAAGTGATGCTCATCTCTCGTCGCGGGGAAATGGAAAGCGACCCTATGAAAGAAGTCTTTGTCACAGGTAAGAGCCTGGATACCAATCCAAGCTGCTGGGAGGGTAACGCAATCACCATCAATCTTCCTGTGCTATTTGCATCATGTTGCTTGAGTCCATGGTTACTGCATCAACACAGAATCAGCACTGTTATAGAGGTACCTGAAAGTGTTTTTCTGTGCCTTGTATACCTTACTGGCTCAACAAAATATTTAGACCCCCAAGTATCTGAATGTATTTTGAAAATGGGAATTATGTTATTAAGTCACTTAGAAGCTTTTACGCATCATACCATAAATCTCTGCTTCAGGAAGCCGGTTCCTCTGGGTTACTTGTTTGTCTCCTAAGCTAAATATCTTCCATGGTTCCTATTCCAAGACCTTATTTCTGTTTGTCTAAATGCATAATAGATTAGCAAAGAGCTTTGCTTTTTTTTCCTTCCTCAGTTCTGCAAATGTTTTCTGTCGTGCTTTTATAAATTTACTTTGCTCCTTAGTGATCTTGGGAATGCTTTATGAAAGTCTGGGTCCTTTAGCATGGTATCAGTGTTTGATGCATTAAGGGAGCTGAGTAAATGGTACATAGAGAATTACCTCCCTTTTCATCCCAAAATGTAGTTGTTCATTCAGAGCAGGATTTGAGTCTGCTGTAGGTATGAACAGGGAAAGCCCGCTGAAGTTCTACCTAATATTCACCTTTTGTTTTGAGACTTTTGTTTTGAGTTTCTTTCAGCCATGAATGCAAGATATTGACTGAACAGAAATTCTAGGGATGATAAATTCTTTTTTGTTATCAGCCTCTTTTATTTTGAAAGTGGAGGTATTTATAAAGGAAAAATAGTATTTTCATCCAAATATGTTCTTCCACAAGCCTATTTTGTAATAAAAATAACTATTAAAATTGAAAATGTTATTTTTGTCTCAGGAGGTAAAAGTTGACTTTCTTCCACCAATTTTTTCCCAAAGCTAGTGAACTCTCCACTTCATGCTAAAAGAAATCTGCTTGATGTAATTGAGAATATAGTGGTATCATGTCAGAGGAAACATAACTTCAGCTTTATGGATCATTTCACCTTCTAAGAAGTACTGTTATAAGAGAATGCTGTCGTAAGAGAATTATTCCTATTTAATATTTATTTATTGGTTGACTGATTACAGACTTGGATGCTCCAAGAAACCTGAAGCGGGTGTCACAGACAGACAATAGCATTACTTTGGAGTGGAAGAACAGCCATGCAAATATTGATAACTATCGAATCAAGTTTGCTCCCATCTCTGGTGGAGACCATGCTGAGATCACAGTGCCAAAGGGCAGCCAGGCAACAACCAGAGCTACACTCACAGGTAGGAGAACGGAGAGGTTGTCATTAATGCCGTGCTGCGGCCATCACCCTAGGGCACAGTAGTGTGGTGAAAAAATGTCCTTTGGTCACTATACATAAGAGGTACAAGCAGAGGTTATGGATTTTGAGAACAAGCTGTTAAGTTAAAATACATATATATTTACACACCTGCAGATGGATAACTGGCCAACAGAAGGTGTGTGGTCATTTCACTTTCATGTGCATCTCTTAATCCCTCCAGTCAGTTCCCTGAGTTCTCGGTAGCTACATGTCTTTGTGGAGATGGCTTCAAAAGGCTTTTGCCTGTGCTAAGGATGGTATTTACTGATGCCAGTCTGCAACTTGTCTGTGTGCCTACATGTTGCCTTACCAGCCTGCAAGGTTAGATATTGGTACTTTCTCCATGACATATGGTTGTTTACCTGTGTTTCTTTGGCAGAAGTATCTATACTGCAAGCTCTTGAAAGTAGAAGCTATCTCTGGTTATGTGTTTGCACAGCGTCCAAAAAGCAGTCTCGGTCAGCCATAATCTTTATCCTTTGGCATGTACATGAAAAAAGATTTATTAAACATCAGGTCAGCTGGAGGGTCAACTGAAACCTCAATTCTCTGCATACACAGGAGATTATAGATCTTCTCTTGCATACATTCAGGCTTCTTTATTTAAAGAAATGCCCATAGGCATATTTCATGGACAAGAACTCATGTTTCCATTCCTCATCTCTTAGGTTTGAGGCCTGGAACTGAATATGGCATCGGAGTGACAGCAGTGAGACAGGACAGGGAAAGCGCTCCTGCTACCATTAATGCTGGCACTGGTGAGTAGCCTGATCCTCCTTTGCTCCAGAGGAAGCAGCAAGTCAGGTGGAGCCACTCTGATGTTTCTTTCCTTTCCAAGTAATGCTGTAAGAAAAGTTCTAGAAAGTTCTTAATTCCATTTTGGTACCAATGGGACATTTCCTCTCAAGAGAAAGAAAAAACATTTCCCCAAAGATCTTGACCTCTGGATCTGGCTTCCTTTTCCTGTATGAGGATCTCTTAATACTCTGGGAGTTTCATCTCCAGGTGAGCTCCTTAATGGCAATTATGCTTACACTGATTACTCTGGCCTACCCTAATTGTGACGGTTTCTGGCAGAAATGGTGATTATGGCCAAAAGGATGATCTGATAAAAAGCACAGCCTCCATGGTCACAATAGTCCTGACTGCCCTTCAGATCCAGGATTTTTCTCAAAATATCCCCTTTTCCTGGGTAAATTCTCTGAAGGCTTAACTTCTGCCTCTCCTTCATGCAAGGCCTGCTGAAGTGAGTGTAAGTGAGGGAAATTTGTTCTAGTGTGGTTTGTCTGTAAAAGAGAACTTCATCATCCTCTACCTATATCAAGCAACGGGGCTTCAAAAGCTCCAAAAGGCCGATAAGACTGTTGCTAGACACCCAGTATAGATGTTGCTCTATCTACAGATGCCTGAAAAACTGTCCCAGGGAAGTTCAGAGACAGCTCAACTTTGCCTTTTTAACTTGTAGATCTTGATAACCCCAAGGCCTTGGAAGTCAGTGACCCTACTGAAACCACCTTATCCCTTCGCTGGAGAAGACCAGTGGCCAAGTTTGATCGTTATCGCCTCATTTATGTTAGCTCCTCTGGAAGGAAGAACGAGGTGGAGATCCCCATGGACAGCATCTCTTTTATCCTGCGAGGGTTGGAGGCAGGGACGGAATACACCATTAGTCTGGTGGCGGAGAAAGGCAGACACAAAAGCAAACCCACAACTGTCAAGGGTTCGACTGGTGAGTAACAGCTTTTGATGAGTGCCATGCACCGGGTCGCTGGGCAATGACTAGCCCAAGTACAACTTCACTTGATTTTGTAAGCCATGGCTGGGGAACTGCTTAAAAGCATCAACTGCCTGCAGAGCAGACGTTAGCTCTGTATAGCGTGATAGGCCTAACTGAGGGACAGCTGTGTATTTCCTCACCTGCTGTGTTTAGCTCTGTATTCTCAAAGATTTCTTGCTTATCCTTTGACAATACCCACAAAGAATGCAGCTATTTGTCCTGCAGGAGACGCAGACCTCAGTTTTAAATGTGGCTGCTTTTTTTGTGCATTATGTCTTATAACTTGTTTTGTTTTCTACAGCCAAAAACTAGGAGGAAGAGCAACCAGAATGTATTTAAAATTGCTTGTTCCTGCCTAACGAATTCTCTTCACAGCATGCCTCCACCCATCATGCTTCATCAGGGTCAACAGGGCTCTAATGTTGCCCTTTTTCAGTTTTCTCATCCAAAAGTGAGAAAGGCTACCACCACAAATCTGGTCACAGTCACTGTTTCCATTGGATACCGTGACTGTTACATTTGTCTACAAAGAGGGGGTCCATTTCTGCCGTCTCCATTTGTACAAACCACTCTACTTAACCAGTATCAGTGAACTACTTACTGAATAAGATTTTATCCTTTGTGAAACATTTTGACCCAAAGTTTGTTGCATACCGAATTATATCTCAGTGTAGAACCCAATTAACTCCTGAATCTTTAGATGCCTTCAGGCTAAATCCTGAACTGGTGTAAGTAAGCAGAGACAGTGAAATCAGAATCAGTTGGGCTACAACTATCAACCTAAGCAGACATCAAGGTGTTTATCCTTCTCTTCCCAAAGACCATCTATGAGGTAAACACATGCCAGAAGTTGTGGATCTTACAAATTAATAGCTGTACAGCTTAACTGACCAAAACTGCTTTCAGATTCCCTGGTAGCATTCATGCCAGTAGAACACCTGAATGCTTTATAAAGTCAAGTAACCCAGTACAGCAGGGAGTTATATGGTACGGTGTAAACTACAGAAAGCCATCAGTACTGAATTGCTTGTTTGATGCATGTCAGGCCTGTGTCCAATGTAGGGAAAAGTCAGAAAGCCTTGAGGCACACACATACAAAAGGAAGCTGAAGTGCGTGACTGTGGCAGGAGTGAGCAGGCTTCTCTTTTTCCAGTTATCTCTTTCCCTGTCTGTCTGAAGGCTGAGTGGTCTCAAAAGTAGTATACATAGATGGTGAAAAGGCAGAAATAACATACTGTGGAATTTCACAGTCTGGACTTTCCAGCAGCAGTTTCCAAAGTCTCACAAGGTGGCTTCTTTTTCCTGGTTTGGCTTTGGTTTTCTTTTTTTTTTTTTTTATAAATACATTCATCTGGCCGGTGTATTTGTTTTAAGTCTTTACTCAGAGCAGCCTGTAAACAAGGAGTTCTCTGCAGTGCGCTCCTTAGAAGCACCAGCAGTAGTTGACATAACCTGTCTCTGTGACCTTCCTTCTGCGTAGGAATGGACAAATCCAAACACGTGAGCGTGGGGAGGCAGAAATGCTCTGTAAGCCTGTGGGGTATAAGACAAGAGGTCTCTTCTTCAGTTTACTTTTTTGTCAACCCTCAAGTCAGTCATCTTTATCCATGTTTCCAGTACTTGGGAGGTCCAGAAGGCCTCAGGCTAAGCCAAACAAACTTGTTGTTTTACCCTCTCTTGCAGAGCTATGGGGGACCTCAGGCCCATTGCACTGCTGGGGAGAGTGCTTGGAGCAGCCAGGGAGAGAGAGGAATGATTGAAGTGGAAAATGCCAGTAGCACGGCAAGGGCTGGACCAGCTCTTCTCAGTGGGTGGAGGAGACAGTCCTGCTGTTTAGAGGGGCATGTGCCACCCCTGCTGAACAAGGGAGCCAGGGCTGCAGAAGGGCTGAGAGTTTTTCTTCTCAGACTTTCCTTTGCTTCTCCAGATTGCCAGTTTTTCATCTTATATATCCTTCCCAGCCTCTTGATGGTTCAGTCAGGCTTCTCTGCCTGCAGGTACTCAGGAGTCCCTCACACATTATTTTTATTTGTTTGTATAGTGGATTTTCTGTCACTGAGGGTAAAGCTTCCTTCAGCCCCAGAGCTGAAGATCTTCTGTTGGTGCCTCCTCTCCCCTCTCACATTCTTCCTGTTATCTTTTTATGTATATCAGCTGTCCGCACACAGACAGCTGAAATATTCAGCGCTCATGAACCTCTAGCAAAGGACACGTCACAAACTCTTCCATGATATAGGATGGCAGCCTTCTGTTGCTTCTGTCTCTTCATATGGATGATGTGCAGCTCAACTGACAAAAGGTTTTTTTTAAGTGATGTCCATGACTCTGCATTCAAGGGATGGTAAAGATTCTGAAGTGAACAGTTTGCTAAATGTTATTTTGTGTTGCTGAAAAGGAAAGACTGAATATTTCACACTGCTATTTGCTTGTTTGTTTCTTTGTAGCTCTGTATAGTCTAACCCTACTGCAGGCAATGACTCCTGATGCAGAGGAGCTTTCTGGCTCTGGGAGCTTTCTTGCTCCAGAGCCCTCAGGGGTGCAGGAGGATGCACTGAGGGGCCTTGTGGTCTCGAGGGTAACAGACCACAGCTTTAGTGTTTCATGGTGTGCAAATACAGGAGTCTACAGTAGTTTTGTGGTGGAGTACGAGGAAGTGTCATTGGCAGCTGGGCCCCCTGCAGAAACCTTCCTGCCCAGAGAATCTCTAGGTGCTGTGATTGACGGCCTCCAAGCTAACACTTCCTATAAAATCAAGGTGTATGGATTGGCTGGAGAACAGCGCTCCCCTCCTCTGGAAGCTGTGGCTACAACAGGTACCTCCTTTCTGTTATTAACAAAGGGATCACAAACTAGGGTACTGCTCATTTGTTAGAGGTCTCACCCAGCATTGCACTAAGGTGTTGGTTTAGAACCATTTCAGAAGTCAAGGAAGTGGAGCCGTTTTACTAGTTGGAGGGACCTTTCTGGCAGCATGTCTTGAGAATATTACATCAGCTTAACAACTAATCTGTAGGGCAAGCACACAATGCAGCTCTGAGGAAGCTGAGCCGTCAGACTGCAGCTTTGTTCTTTCTTGCTCTGGTTCTGGAACCCTGCCTGCATAGCCCAATGTGGGTCCTGGAGGAGGCGGGAGGTAATACATCAGGCATGAGAGGCCTGTGGAGATAAATGAGTGGACATTAGAGAAACCAAGCACTAACCTCAAATTCCTCTGCTGAAGGACCCAGATTGTGCAGCAACTGCTGATGAATCATGGATGTGATACTGTCTTGCCTCTGGAAGTGAGTTGCACATAGGAGCATGGCTTGGGGAAGTAACTTTTCCAGTCTGTTGAATGTTTTTAAGAAGATTTATGCTGTTTACCAAAGACCCTTGTCTGTGTTGTACGTCAGTCCCTCTTCCTCTCCTGGCTTCTACTAGTCTTAGATTGCACCACCCTTTTTTATACAAGCTCAAAGAAACATTAGGAAGAATGATTAGGTGAGGCAATGCAATGGAAAACTACAGTGCTGACCACTGGGAAACTAAATTTGCCAGTAAAGATTGTCCATTTCTTCAACTAATTCCTCTGCTAAGAGTACCTGGAACCTGTCTTCAATATGAGGATTTTTAGAGACAGCTACTGTAGTATTTCTGGCTTGTGATGCACTGCAATGTTTTCTTTATGAAATTCAGAGGTGAGCTGGCACTGTAAGCCTAGTGTAATCAGCTGGTTGAGAGAGGAGAAAGCCATTTAGCCAAAGGGTTTGAAAAGAATGCAAATATCTTGGTAGGCTGTCATGTCTTACAAATGTACTTGAGCTGGTAAGAGACTCCACAGTGAAACTGGCTGATAGCCTCTCTTGGAAAATAATACAAAATCCAAGAGACAGAAGCAAGAAATAATACAGAATACTCTTTGTTTCATCCCAAGTAACCGGGGAAATATCCTGGCAGGACATTAACATTCTTTTTAGTAAAATCACCAGTGAAGCATTACAATGTCAAAATTCCTCGGAAGGCCAGCTACAGAAGTATAAACGTATTTAGGCCATATTCAGCCTGAAGATTTTACTAAGACAATGATAATGAGAAGTATTCCAGTCTGAGAAAGAGCATATGTTTGTTGTCCATCCAGTTTCCTTCTACATAGCTTTCAGCTCTTTGGCATCTAGTATTCGTTCATCTTGCTACCATGAATCATTCTGTCTGGCTGTCAACCACCCACCTAGGGCTCCTCGAGCTCTCTTTCTCTTCTCCCCATCTATTGCCCTAGTTGTTAAGTCAAGTGTTTGAACTCCATTTGTCTTGTTATCCTCAGTTTGATTGTTTTCCAAATTTTCAGTTATCCGTTCCAGTGTTCTGTCTGCTAAACAATAACACAGATACTGTCTGTGGTATCTTCCTACCATTCTTTCTAATCCACAAATTCATTTGTGGAGTCAAGTCATTGAACCCAAGGTAATATTCAGAATTAGGTCTGAAAAAAATTCAGGGGTAATAGAACTACATCTAATTACATATGCTCCATGAGACTGTCTGTACATGGCAACTTCTCATGTAGTTGTCAAAGTTGGCACAATAATCCACTTGTGACAGCAAAATTCTGAATTAAAATGCCACTTAGGTGGTTGGTCCCTCAGTTTTTGTATAATACAGTTGAACTGTTACTGTATTGCCCATTCAGATTAGAGTAACCAAGTCCTTGTGTGGTTATACTAGAACTGGCAGGAGTCTGGGAGAAATGTCGGTTGGGGTGGTGAAGTAAAACGAGGGAATATGAGAAGCCAATTTTGACTAATATTACACATGGTTCTTTCAGGCATCCTCAGTAGATCAGGAGTGTGATGCCAACCTTGGGGTTTTTTTTCTTTTTCCCTTGTATATTCGGATGTTTTGCCCTCGTTTTCCAACTCAGGGTGCATGGCAGTTTCCCAGTGGGACCATCCACAGCATGGAGCTGTACCTGTGTAACGTACCACTGCCCTTTCCTCCCCACTGGTCTGTTCACTCCAGTTATGTATGTCTTCTGCAAAAGTAATATGGTAAATCCCAGCTACCACTACGCATGTTAAGTAGACAACCTTAAGGCCTTGACTACTGGTGCACTTGCTTGATGCAGTAGTTTTTGCCCATGCCCAGAATAGGAAAGAGCTGGTTGGCATCTAATTGTGCACAAGCAACTGAGGGTCGCCGAAGGCTAACGGTTCCATACTGCATGTCTTCCTGCTTTGTTACATGAGCTCCGTAGCGCTGCTGCAGTCAGATAATAGTTCTGACAGTCGATTTACTGGAAAGAGGGAATTATGCTAATGGTTCCCATTGCAGATATGCTGGTGTGATGACAACGTGGCTGTCTTCAGTTTACAGCATATGTAGGGCCTGGTTCAGACCATGTGCTGGGGTGATTTAAGGAGGGCCCTTACCTAAGTCAAGAATATCAATGATACATGTAAATACAAATCACTGTTTGCCGCACAGGCTTCTCTCCTTCCTGGGAGTGAGCAGAAAACGTTTTTACACCTGTATTTGTCCTGAGAATATATTTCGAAGATAACATTTCTGCATTTATTTGAAAATATTTTAAATTTATCTTTCTCCTCTGAAAACTTTTTTTGTCTGATACATGTGTGAATTTGGAGACAGATACTGAATCCTGAGTAGGTATTTGTGCTGATCTGATTGATGGTGGTAGACGACTTGCTCTCTCTTAATTGAATGCAAGTGGAGCATGAGAGCAAGGAAGTCACTGAGGTGTGAAATGATGCGGTTTTCCACTAATGAGGAGATAATTCTGCATGTTAGAAAAATCACCTGCCTGTTGCCTTGCAGCTGTGATCAGAAACACATTCTCTGTGGTCTCCACAGTTCTCAGATTTTCAAAATCTGACTGTGCTACAGGATATATTCACAGATCATTCAGCATGTTGAAGGCCAAGTCTTTTTCCCTTCAGTTCATTTGGATCTCTTTAAAGAAAGATTGCTCAAGTTCTTTCTGTCGTGGTTTTTAGGTAAGGATGTGCATCCCCCCCCACCTTTTTTGAAAATTCTGCATGTATCCAGATGGATAACTCCTCCAAGCCTGTTTTTGATTGGATAGGATGAGATTTAGCATGCATCTGCTGTGGCTGATTTCTTAGTCTGGATTCGGATACGTTTGCGATATTTGGTATGCATTCCACTTACGGCTTGTATCAGAAGCAATAACAGATGTGCTGTAGTAAAGATAAAAGGCATGCTTGAGAGACTTAGGGTTCAGATCCTCACCGATGTAAATTAGCAAGGTTCTTTGGAGGTAGTCAAAGTGTACTGATTTACATCAACTGAGGATGTGCCCATTTCGCTGCTGGAAGCATTTCAGCTCATCTCTGCGTTTAACAGTTGTTGCTCTGGAGCTGTTAGCGCGGTTGTGAGAGAGCCATGTTGTGCTTGGTGACGCTACCTTTGCTTGTGGCCTGGATTCAGTCTCCAAAAAAGAAGTACCCATCTGTTTTCTCTGTTCTTAGAGCTATTTAATGCAAAGCACACAAACTGTTTTGTAGGAGATGTTAGCTGTCTTTTGGTATATTTGGGGGTTTATTATCAGGAAATTTTAACTTGCAATTTACCTCTGTTTAGCACATCTAGTCACAACACCTGGAGAATCAAACAATGAAACATCATTTAATCCTACCAGTCCTGCACCTACAGAGCTAAGTTATTTAACAAACCCCAGCTTTGATGCTCGTGCTCTGCTTTCGGTGCCCACTGACCTTCCCATCTCAGAAGCCACTGGTGCTCTTCATGACCTTAATATAACACACAGGACTTTCAGTAGTTTCACCCTGTCTTGGGCAGCACAGGATGAGGTATTTGATCAGTTCTTTATCACTCTGAAAGACCTGTCCAGTTTAAACAGAACAAAGGAAATCTTTTTGCCGGGAAATCATCGAGAAACAGAAATTACCAATCTCACAGCTGGCACACAATACCAGATTAACCTCCACGGAAGCACTCAAGGTCAGCTCTCTTGGTCCCTGGAAGCCCTAGCTGCTACAGGTATTTTCTATGGATTCATTAGCCGTATGTTCCTTTTCTGCTTTGAAATACAGAATTTCATTTTCGTACTGCTGTTCCACTGCAGAAACGCTAGGCCTTGTGAGTGATGCCTTTCTTCATAGGTTTATTTTTTTCATTCTTCCTTTTGCACGGAATAAAACTCTTATTGCTGTGGAATGAGAGCCTTGAGCGGTGCAGCATGGACAAGGCCCCATGCAGCTTTTAAGGTGATGAAGCATCAATTCTCTCTTTTCCAATTGCATGCAAAGAGAGTCATTGATGCATCTGCTATTTACACGGCACATGAAAATAGCAAGATGCTACAGGTATTTATCTGGACTGTGGTTCAAACACAAGAAAGACCGCAAGGAGGTTGCAGTTTGCAGCACTGGCATGGAAGTGGTGATGTCAGAGAAAAAAAGATTGTAACACATTGGGAGTATACCATTCTGAAAACTTCCACCTCTTATCCCTGTTCCATGAATTTCCTGAGGAAACAGACCTATTGCCGCAGGGCTCAGTTCAATAGTGATCAAAGCACCAGTGCATAAGTTCATATCTGGAGAACCTAGCTGGAGGCTAATGTCTGTACCTGTCCATCACCCAAAACCAAATTCACAACATGGAATGAAAAATTTACATAGAAACACACAGATTATTTCACACCTACTACAAGGCTAGAGCAGTCTCATCTCTCAATGGTTTGTTCTCTCTTTTTTTTAAGTAAGAAACATCATCCCTTGATATCATTTGCCATGAGATTGTCATTGTTTTGTCGTATATGTTGGATGCTCTATGGATGAGGCTTTTGGAGGTCTCCAACTGTCCAAGTTGGTGCATGATTTTGTATGAAAATTTCTTGGTCCCTAAAGAGCATGATGGGGTTGTCTGCACTTCCATTTCAGACATGCATGAGAAACAGGAGGAAAAGGGACTCTGCATCTTGGAGGAGAATGAAACTGAGCACTCTTCAGATAAATCTGAATTGCTTTTAAGCTGTGATGATGACTGCATTACTTACTATTATCAAGCTTTTACTTAGAAGATTTTACCTTGCTAACTTTTGGTTTGGTTTCATTTTCATTTTAAGGAAATGTGTTTGCTTTATTTGCCACCAAAAGATTATTTCTGATACAACCTGCTCCTTTTCTGTCCTGCTTTCTCTTTTTCAGCTAAACAGTGATACTTTGACAGGATTCATATTTTGCCTCAATGAGTCTCATTTCTGCTCCTGATCAAGCAAAACAGCTCTGGATTCATGCTTTGTTTTGTTTTGTTTTTGTTGAACATCATTGTGTTATTTCATAAACAATGTCTTTCTTCTAACAGGTTGGGAAAACTCATCAAAGCTTTTGTGTTCCTGAGTAGTAGCAATTTACGATACATTAGTGAATCTCACTGAAGATAATTGACTGTGATCTATGAGTGCTCAACCTCTGAAAATACAACCCCAGCTACCTATATAAGGCTATGCAGCAGGCATACAATAAACGCTCTGTTTTTACAGGAAGAAAACTTATATGAGTAATGTTGCCTAATTTTCATTTATTTCAGGGCCCATGTACCTGCTGCTTTAAATTATGCTTAAAATTTTATTAGATTTGAAGTTTACAACTGACAACCCAGATCCATTTCCCTCTATGCATGATCTCTTATAGATTCTTAGTCGTGCAGATTGGGATTATTCAGTTAGACTCTGTTCTTATTATAATGCTTATGCAAGTAATGTAATGCAAGTAAATAACGAAAGTGCTAGAAAGTCATCGCAGTTCCTAGGCCAATGATAGATCACATAGCAAGATTTTCCATGTAGAAAAAAACAGGTATTGCTTTGTCATTTTCCCATATGACTGCTAATTTTAAGGAATCGGTTGTATTTCCTCTGTAACAGAGGACTTTCTGTTCTTGCTGAGAAAATGACCTAAACTTTCAGATTTAACAGCATCAGAGAGTTAGCTCTGATGGTTCCCAACTTCCTAGGCCACCCCTGTGATGGGTTATAAGAATGTTGATTTCTGTGAATGCAGATTTCAATTTTAGATTAATATCAGTAACTCTTAAAATCTAAGCTTCTCTGCCTCCAGGAAGGTTTTGTGGACAGAATAATGTAATATAGGGAAGACAAATCCGTTAAACTGAAGACATGCAGACGTGGAGGAATTTTCCTCTTCTTTATTGTTTCGGATTAGTAGTAGTTTAGAAGAATAAATAGCATCCTTCATGTGGACACAATTAAAAGCATAAACATCTGAATCCCAACTGCTCTAAATTCAGTGTCTTCCTACCCTTACAAAAAGCATGATTGCCGTATTCACAGTCACTTCATAACGGCAAACACCGAGTCGTTAATAGTGCTGTAAAGTGGTTATAGTAATACTTATTTGTCTCATAGGGAATTGTAATTAATGTTGCCAAAACTCTTGCAGCTGTAAGATGGTCTATAAACTACTTTCTGTAAGCAGTCTTTTAGCATTAGTGTGGTTATTATCTATTATTAGAGTTCTCTTCTTATTGTTCTGTTTTGCCGTGTCTCTGAAGGGACTTTACAAGTTATCTGGGGCAGCTGAGAATGCAAATGTGTGTGGGGTGCATCTCCGTGTCACTGATTAGAAGTGAAATTCATTAACACTGACCATCATTAAATAATACTTCATCACCACTAGTCTCTAATCTGAGTAACTGATTGACTCTCTGTCCTTATTCAGAGGAGGAACCTGAGCTTGGACAATTATCAGTATCAGAGACTGGCTGGGATGGTTTCCAGCTCACCTGGACAGCAGCCGACAGGGCCTATGAGAGCTTTATCATTCAGGTGCAGGAGTCTGGCAATCCCGAAGAAACCTGGAATATCACAGTCCCAGGCGGACTGCGCTTTGTGAATGTTACGGGCCTCAAGGCCAACACACCTTATAACATCACACTTTATGGTGTGATTCAAGGCTACAGGACCAAACCCCTTTCTGTTGAAACCGTGACAGGTATCTTTTCAAGTCACTCACCCAGTCTTACAGCTCCCTTTCTTTGCAGACAAGGGTGTGAGCCAGAGCTATTGCAACTGCTTGGCAAAGCTTGCTCACTTGGTCGACTTTGCATGGGGTGCACTGAACTCATTAAAGCTTGGCTGAACATCTCTGGCGTGGAAATGTCTCATGATCAGACTTTCCAATAAGAGTCTCAGTGTCCCCATGGAGGCCTTTGCTTTTAGGAATGCTTTTTTCCCCCCACTTCAGAATGGCTTATTTTGTTCCCTTTACTTGCTTTTCTGTTGGTTGACACTAACAGCAAAACCCAACTGGCTGTCGTACATGCTCGGGAAAACCCAGGGTCCCTTGTAAAATTATAAAAATCTATTCTTTATAGCCCAGATAATCAAAGCCCAAGAGTATGTTTAGTTTTTACCCTTCAGAAGCTACCTCTGAGATTATGCACCAGCTTCTATGTAAATACAAACTCAGGGGTGTAGTGTGTGCATCTGTCTTCAGGGTAAGGATAAGGTAAGGATAGACACCTTCTATATGTTCTCATATAGAAAAGAACAAAGTCAATTCCTTCCAAGAGTAGTACCATATATTAAGCTACATAAAGTTATAAAACAGTCTGATTGGTCTGAAAAAGATACAATACAAGAAGGCCAAATTCAGCAGAAATACCCTGGCATAAAACTGACCTGAAAAAAGGAAGGCAAGCCCCACATTGTCAGGAGGTTGCATGAAGCTAGTCAAGAGACTCAAAAATAATTTTCTCCCTGATCTTGTGAAAGACGGCAGTTTTAAATGAGAGCTTATCATGAGTTTTTACCATGAGAGGTAAATATACGCTTATGTCTGTGCTGTATCCAGCATTGATACCAGCTCATGGTTCTGCCAGGTGTTTTGATCATTGGTAATGAACACAGTATGAATTAATTGACAACATAGGGGCACCAGTGGCTCTTCCTTCAGAAAATTTCTTGTAGACAATATCCACTGCCTCTGGGCTTTCTTACAGACTTTTGCAACCTCCTGTGATTGTGAGATGGCCAGAGCTTGCTCATGTTTGATTTCCCCAAGCACATGTTACTCAGCACAGAGGGTATAAAAGTACACATAAGAACTAACCAGAATTAAAACAGCAAATGTAGTAGAGCTTGCTTGTTTCAGTAATGCTTTAAGCAGCCTGGCTTAGGGAGAAATGTGTCTGGCACAAGGCATTTGCCTTGGGCTGTGTCCTGCTGCAGGCTAGAAGTCCTGTGCTTTGAGAGTCCTGAGTGTGAGCTGGTAGCAGATTGCCCATTGAAACCAGACAAATGCAGCTAGACAAAGGAGGCTGTGCAGGGACAAACAAGAAAACAGACATCATGGGTGTCCTGCCTAAATATGCAGTGTGCTCTCTTTTCATTAACTTAATGAAAACAGCAGAAGATGCCCTGCTGAGGTTTTCCCTTCCCTTTCTGGGTCATGCTCAGCACCCGGCTTTTCAAAATTTTCCCTTCTGGGGATTTCCAATTGTCAGAATTTTCTGAGCCTTTCTGTAACGCATCAGGGATGTCTACAGAGAGGAAGAAACCCCAAGGCAGCTATCACTGCTTTGAATTTTGGCTCCAGCTCCAAAATAACATGCCAGCTTTCATAGGCTTAAGCTGAAAGGGAAAGTAGAAGAGCAAAGAAAACACAACCTTTTCCTTTGGATAGAGCAATAGCTCTAGTTTTAGCTTCTCCTAAAACTGGAAGCTGACTTTTCCAAATGCCCCAGAGGCATTCAGAAGAGTTCTTTTGCATCTGCTTTCGTGCTCAGACCTCAAAGACACATGGCTGCTTCTGGAGGTAAAGGGAAATAGCCATAGCTTTAAAGCTTGTTTTCTTTCTTGTGTTTCCTTTTTTTTTCTTTCTTCTTCAACATTTTGACATGCTTCCATTGATTTCTTCCCCTTAGTACCTGTCTGCTTGTAGCAAGCTTGTACTCAAACCCTCTTCTCCAATGGCACCTTGGAGTGCTGCCAGCATGAGCAGAGAGAAGCACGGCATTTCTGAGCAGGAGGCGGTCCAGGGCTGTCCCCTTCTGACCAATGTTGTTTCCCTCCTCAGGAGTGCACCCAGAAGTTGGTGAGCTAACCGTTTCCGACATTACTCCTGAAAGCTTCAACCTTTCTTGGACAACCACCAATGGGGACTTCGACGTCTTTACTATTGAAATTATTGATTCTAACAGGTTGCTGGAGCCCATGGAGTTCAACATCTCAGGCAATTCAAGAACTGCTCATATCTCAGGGCTTTCTCCCAGCACTGATTTTATTGTCTACCTCTATGGGATCTCTCATGGTTTCCGCACACAGGCAATAAGTGCTGCAGCTACAACAGGTATATAAAACCTACCTCAAAGCTAACTCTCCTTTCTTCTAACTATTCCTTAAAGGTTGTGCCCCTTTTCCTGCCCTCAGCTTCCACGACAGTCTACCCATTGCCAAATCCTCTACCTCATTGTTTGACACCTTCTAAGGAAGACCTGCCGGAGACATTTTGAACTGTGAATGTTAATCCTCCATCCCATCCAGCAAAGTCAGTCAATCATATTGTGATGTGATTTCGTTCACATAATAAGCTTGCTCTTGTTCAGACATTAAGGTAGGGGCAACCTCTGACACAGAGGATGTTTTGCTTTGAGAACCAAAACAAATTTCCCAAGAACCAAATGGGAGGCGATTCGTTACGTTAGCCTCGCAACATGTGTTTGCATCTGTCACACAGCATAGAGGAGGCACTATTTCTCTCAGATAAGCTGATTTATATCCTGATTCTCTAAATAGATTTCAGGCACATCCCAGTCTGTGACAGCAGACTCCTACAGGCAGATGCGTTGCTTGAATTCAACTTCAGAATTCAGTTTACATGGGATGAGAGATTGAAAGAGCCAATTTGACTTGATGTTGGTGAATAAAATAGGTAGGCATTTAGTTGTTGGCACATTGTGCATCTCATTTTTTCAAGGAAAGACAGGGAAATCAAATGTTTGATGTGTTCTAGCCAATTACAGTATGAAGATGGAAGGAGAGGACTAAACTATGGAAGCAGAAAGCACATTCTTATAGTAGTCAGATAATAGCTCACTTTATGATCATTTAATATCTCTACCAAATTTTGCCTGCTGACATGGTCTTAGGAAAAGTTTTCATAGCAATATATTAATGTGGCCAATGACATTAAGCAGAATATAAAATTTCATCGATCAGATAATACAGAGTTGCAGTTTCTAGCATCAGATTGTGAACTGCCTCACTGAATCGTGGGTGACACGGGCATGGTGACTGCAGGCGTTGTGGTGTGTAAAACATTGAGAAACACAAGGCTAGATGATTTTTGTGACCTGTGGCTCATATGAACTCAAACTTCTATATTATTTTATTTTGTTGCTTTGGGTTTTAATAATTGCAATACATTTCCGTTTGTTTTTCTTCCCTTAGTAGAGGAACCTCTCCTTAGCAAACTCACTGTATCAAATGCTACCTCAGACAGCATGTCACTCACGTGGGAAGCACAGGACAATGCCTTTGACCATTTTATTCTAGAAGTCAGAAATTCTGACTTCCCTTTGGACTCCCTGGTGCACACAGTGCCAGGGGCCTCCCGGCGCTATGTAGTCACCAACCTCAAAGCTGCCACTAATTACACTGTCCAACTCCATGGTGTAATTGATGGGCAAGGTGGTCAGACCTTGACAACACTGGCAACCACAGGTATTTCACTGTTTCACCTTCCAGGTTTGCTTTTTTCTCTTCTGTCTTTTGCTGTCCACCGAACTGCTCTAAAACATGGCTCCAACTCATCATCGTTCCTTTAGTAAATTATAGGGAGCTCATTATGAGGGGAGGCTGAAATAAGCTGGGCTTGAAAGTGCTTGGAAAAAGAGAGATCTGAGACAATGGAAAAGGCTGAAAAAGTGCCCCCAGCATTAAGGGAGTCAGTAGTAAACCATGATTGGTTTCCTTATATATACACTTATCTGCAAGTTCTGTGTATATATAATTTACTTGCTCCAGATGGTTAATATTTTTCACAGAGTATCTTTGCACTTGATCTGGAAAAACGTTCTTGTTCGTCCCATCCTCAATTGCTTTGTTGTGGCTGGGAGTCCTTCATGTCTTTATCAGCCTGGAGAGGCACCTGCATGTCATTTTGGTTCCTTGTTCTTAAAGCCAAATGTTTCCGGAGGCATTTGCATCTCTTGTGGGAGTTTCATGCAGCATGATAAATGACCAAACAAAAATGCATGGAGTGGTCTGGCCACCTTGTGCTGGTTCTGACATCCTTCTCTGCCTAGCATTTTTGTGTGTTCCCGGCAGAGAGCAGGGCTCAAAAGGGAAGTCCACCCTTTCTTTATGGTCAGCCCACCACTCTGTCACTTGCATTGCTACCTTTGAGTCTGTCTGGTTTCAGAGGATGTCAGAGCTTTCCCTGTGGTGATTCCAGGATGGCAGGAGACTTGCCTGAAGGGATAATTTTGACTTATTTTGCATGTAGTGTTCTTTGGAGTCTGGGTGTCATGATGTGAATGTGCCTGACTGGATGCAAGTGGCATGTGAAGGAATGTGGTCATTTCAGGATGACATTGGAAAGGATCGGTTTGTCCTCTCTGACCTGCATGCGGGGCTCACGGCTCCATGTTCGGTTTCACTGGGTCCTCCACCCAAGCCTGTTTGCTTTGTGGATATTCTCTCATCTCTTCCCCTGTCTTTGGAAGTACCATGCTTACATGGTGACATCTTCACTGTCAGCCATGAAGGCATTGACGGTCACTGGTTGACAGCATGACAATAGCATGTGTCCTTAATTGGGGCCACTTGGATTCACCTGTTCCTAGACATTTCCGGAGAAGAAGGTGGGCTATTATTTAAAAGTCTTGCAATGGGGAACGGGAGTAAAAGTTGGAACATCTTGTAGCAGTTCAAGTTTTAGTTAAGAAAAGGATTTCATTCTTTCACTGTTCTCTTTGTTGGTGGGATACATCTTTCTTACTTGTCTCCCAGCATGAATCACCTGCTTAGTTATTTTCCTGTATCTCACTGGCTGCATTTCCCAAGGTGTTCTTGGTTTATACTCAGTTGGCAAGAGAAAAAACAGAAAGTCAGCCCCGAGAACAAACACAGGAATCTCTGACCACCTGAATGCCAGGTCATGTTTGTGCTCTCTCTGTGCTCTAATGAATCATTAATGATTTTATGCTAAATGGAATAACTTTAAAACAGGACGGGCGAGGAACCCTCCCCGTCCTATAGTGTGGAGGCGGAGCTTCTCCCCTGGCAAGGGTGAGATGTGATTCTGAATTCCCTCTAGCACAAAAGGAAAGTCTCTGCTTCTTAAAGAAGTGCCCTGATCACTGAACAGTCAGAAAGGAGAGCAACAGCAGTGTTGTGGGTTTTTTTTGTTCAGTCTATTAGGTATGCTCTGATTTTGCCTAATCAGAGGGTGAGGAACACCTTATCGGTGGAATCCAGGGAGGTTTTGGCCTGAGATTAGTGCTGAGATAATCACTGAGGACTGAAACTCCTCATAAAGTTCAGGGCTCAAAAATAAACATATCTACAACTCCAGGCAGCAGAACACTAAACAGATGCTGAACTGGGATTTCAAGGTTGTCTGTTTTGGACTTACCTAATTCCTGCCTGAATCCTACTTTATCTACTTTGGAATTGCTGTGGGTTTGTACTCCCATCAATTTCTCAGTGTGGAGTTCCTGCAATTTCGATGGTTTTACCAGAGGGCTGTATGCTGTTGGTGCTTCTGTAAATCAGACCCACATTTCATTAGAAAAATTGAGGGTTTTTAAGAAAATTGAATGAAAAAATACATTAAGAGCCAGCACTAATTTCAGTGGCTTCTTTCCAAAACCTTACAACATAGCTGTTGCAATGCTCCATTTCTTTTTTTCTTCAACCACTGCAAAACAAGGCTAAAATGTTCAGCCTTATCTTTAAGCATCTATAAACCTCCACTGCTAATTCCCCCAGCCCCCTGGAGTAATGCTGTCTCTTCACCTGTGTTCCTTTCTCCTTCAGAGGCTGAGCCACAGCTGGGCACGCTCACACTCACAAATGTTACCCCTGACAGCTTCAACCTCTCATGGACCACAAGAGATGGGCCTTTTGCCAAGTTTGTAATACACATTAGAGATTCCTATGCAGCACATGAACCCCAGGAGCTTACAGTGTCGGGAGGTGCTCGCAGCGCTCACATCTCAGGCCTGCTAGATTACACTGGCTATGATATTAACATTAAGGGGACCACCAATGCAGGTGTTCACACAGAGCCCCTCACTGCTTTTGTCATGACAGGTACCTGCTTAAAAGTTTGGAGTCTATTTATTGGCTTATAAAAATATATATTCCAGCATGGATTGAAAAAAAAAAAAAGAGTCTCTACAGCACTGAATATCTTGTCCAGCAATGATGCTTTTGTTGGTAAACGTAGTGCAAGGATGGGTCAGACCAGCCATGTTGACCTTAAAAAAATTTCTAGGAGGAGTGCTAGTTTAAAGTGAGTTTAGAGGCCTCTGGAACCTTTCTCCCATGTCTCATAATCTTTTTTAATTCCTGAAGTTTGAGGGGGAAAGTTGCCGAATACTCAGTAGTTGCATCTGAAGGATCCAGAGAGGACTGCACTTTAGAACACGTCCTGCCCTGTGATGTCCTCTCAACACATCCCTTATGTCTGAATATTTTGGCCAGATTTTAACTGGGATCGGTTGGATATCACATGCCTTCTAGACGATAAAAAAAATACCACAGAGTTCACCTTCTATGTATTATGTGGCCAGTATGTGCTACTAAGGCTTGTCAGATGGACGCCCTAAATAGGATTAACGGAGAAATTGAGGCCTTTTCCTTTTTCTCTTCTCTTCATTCACACGCAGTGGGAACACCAGCTACAGTAGCAGCATCCCTTGCAGCATCTGAGCTGTTAGTTTCTGTGAGAGGCAATGTCCATGATCATTCTCCTTAAGGCAAATAGTTGCACCAGCTCTGACCTGCCCCCGATGACATTTAGTCACATAGTTAGAAGCGATCAGTTCTTTATTTCAGAAACCTCTGCTCTTCTGCCTCACCAGAGCACAAGGGCTTCCTTTTTGAAAATAAACCATGGACATCAGTATTTTGAGAGGAAACTTCCCACAGCTAGGTAAACATGTGGCACACTCTACACAGCAGAAGGATGTGCCAGCAGTTTACATGAACCTGCTGGCTTTAGAGCGTTGGTGTCACTCAACACCTATCCCAGGAAAATAATTTCAGTATTTTGGGGTCATTATTTGTTTACCCACCCTCCCAGAGACCAAACCAAAATGTGAATCTTTGGGATTGCTTGATTAGAAGCAAGTAAGCTGCAAAAATTACTCCAAATTGAGTAAATTTGAGCTGAATCTTTGGCACACAAATGTGTAAACATCAAAACATAAGGACTTCCAAATTATAAAACTTTAGGAGGGAATTTTTATGAGAAGTTCTAACAGAGCATTAATTTCAACAGTTGTGAAGTGTCAAAAACAAATCCAAAACCCTTTCCCAGAGAAAGTTTTGTGTTTAACTAACTGGTATTTGAGTGATTGGAAGATGGAATGAGTCAACAAAACAAGGTTTGACAAATAGTTTAGAGAAATACTAGCAATGCCTGGGATCCAGGATCAAGGCCAGGGCTTAGCAGAGCCAGTTGATCTTCCTATTTGACTTGTCAGATTTTGAGTGAGCAAAATACACTGAGAAACTATCTTGTGAAAATTTGGCCTATTTCTTTTTCAGGGACTTGGTGGGAAAGTTTTGAGGAGTTGAACACAGCCTCTAAACTTTGACAAATGTCATGCTGATATGAAAAAAAAAAAAAAGACCCCTCACTGGAATTTCTTTAAGTTGTCAACATAGCACACTAGCAGCTGCCTGTGAAGCTCTTTGGACAAATTATTGTCTGTTCTGCAGTCATTAGCCCCTGCCCTCAGCCAGTGCAAACTCTGGCTACTCTCCTATCCCCTGCAAACAAACAATCATGCAAGTATTTAGTACTTGCACTGGCTATGACCCTGACTGATTAATGTTCTGCTTCTGGCAGTCCTTCTGGCATCTCTGACCCCTCCACCACTGAAGGGAAAAGCTGGAAATACTCATGTGGAGTAGAGAGGTAAAGAAGCAAAATACAGGAATTGTGAATGCCGAAGTTGCTTGTCCCTAAAGCACCGATGGCGGAGACAGGTGGAAGGAAATGAAAGCTTTATGCACAGTATTTCTAAAGCAGCTTTGGTTATAACTGTCTTACAGTGCATGTGTAACAGAAGAAATGTGCTTACACAGTGAGCTCGGAGGGAATTTCAAAGGAGCTTGTGAGATGAGGTGCTGAGACACCCTTGATGGAAATTGAGACTTGAGCATCTAACTTCTGGAGGCTCCATTGAAAATCCTAGTCTTGTGGTCCTGGCTATGCACTTCTATTAAATCCATACTTCGGGGAAAAATGTGATTTATGTTTTGTGGAATCTGTGACACTTTCTAATTTGCAATGTTTTTCGCTTCTTTTTTCTGTGTGTTTTTGCACCTTCCCTTCTTTTAGAGGCCATGCCCCCACTGGAAAACCTAACTGTCTCTGATATTAACCCTTATGGGTTCACAGTGTCGTGGATGGCATCGGAGAATGCCTTTGACAACTTTCTAGTAGTCGTGGTGGATTCTGGCAAGCTGCTGGACCCACAGGAGTTCCTCCTTACGGGAGCCCAGCGGCAACTGAAGCTTAAAGGCCTTATTACTGGCATTGGCTATGAGGTTATGCTTTATGGTTTTGCCAAGGGGCACCAAACAAAGCCCCTAAGCACTGTGGCTGTTACAGGTATTTTAATGTGAACAAATTGTTCTCTTCCACCCTTTCTCTCTTGCTTTTCTTTTCACATGGAAGATGTTTCATGCAATCCATTTGCAAAGCAAACCTTGGCATTTGCATCCTTTTCTGCATCGTGGCTACACATAACTCCTCATGATTGATAGGTTCACCAATGACATTCCGTTCCTTTTAACTTGATGTTTCCCTTTTGTCTTTGCGAGGGATCCTGTAGAGGCGCATGACGTGGGTTGCTGGGTGAAAGTATCTGGTTTGGTCATGCAGGTATTTCTAACTGAAGTCTTTAAAGGAAAATGGTTGCATGCGGGAGCTCATCTTGTTAACAGCTGCTGGGCACATCAGCATTCTCCAAGTTGCCAACCATCAGGACCTTCAGGAAAAGTCATGGTTTTCTTGCCCATGGCCTCCTTTCTTTTGCTCTGTGGGGGTTCTACCCAAAGACCATCGAGTGTGATCATTGCCACCCATAAAGTTGACATCTCTCTCCAGGAAACCTTAGCTCATGTTTTCAACCTCATCATAGCTGCCGTTTTCCAGCAACCCTTGAGCTTTCTTGAAAAATCATTGCAGACTGATTCTCTAGCCCCATAACCATTGAGTCTCATCTGCATGTTGCTGTCTCTGCAGCAGTAAAGTTGGGGGTTACCTGATTTGAGGTTCACAAGAAAATAAATAGGAATATATTTCTGTAGAAAAAAAGAAGTGCATTGGAGATGCTGTAAGATAGCAAACACTCCAGTAGCATTTCTCTAGGTAATGATGCCTGACCATACTGAGCTAAAGATATTTTGCAGGTAATTAATAACTTACAGCTCCTGGGATCCTTTTGAATGGGTTCTTCCACTAAAGACAGTAGGTCTTGCATTTAGTTTTAAGTGTGCTGTCTAAGGGATATGAATATTCAGTGTTCCCCTTTGCTGCTTCAACATTTGTTTAATATCGAAGTAGAGGATACATCTGATCAGAAGCATCACAGATGCCAGAAGTGCATGAAATAAGGGGCTTGCATGAAGAAAAAGACTTTCAAGTGTCTTGTATGTTGTCCTCCTAACAGAGAGAGACCTGACAATATTACAGGCATGCCTGCAGTTCTATAACAAGAGCTTGTTTTTATCATACATAAAGGTTTCACATAGGTAGCGAGGCAGAAATGCACATGGAACTTTCTATTAGCATGTGTAACTTTGCATGTCAGAGGCAAATGGTATATGTCCGTGCAGTGGATTTGCTATTAAAGAGTGAAAGTCTGAATGGGCCTGCACACACTCACATATATCTTCTTCAGTATGTGTATAATGCTAACAGTCTTTTTTTCCCCCCCCCAATAGCTGGCAGATTGTTTCCCTTTCTTTGAACTGTGGTTGGATTCTTGCAGTGTGTTTTATCCAGACCTCAGATAGGTCTCTAATGAACTGATTAAAAAAATCATTTCTTTTTCCTACTGCCATTTTCTCCTTTTTTAGAAGCAGAACCCGAGGTCGACAACCTTCTGGTTTCAGATGCTACTCCAGATGGCTTCCGTCTGTCCTGGACTGCAGATGATGGGGTTTTCGACAGTTTTGTTCTAAAAATAAGGGATACGAAAAGGAAATCTGATCCACTGGAACTCATAGTACCAGGCCATGAGCGCACCCAGGATATAACAGGGCTGAAAGAGGGTACTGAATATGAAATTGAGCTCTATGGATTTAGCAGTGGACGACGTTCCCAACCCGTAAATGCTGTAGCAACCACAGGTATTGCCTTTGCAGTAGGAAAAGCGTAACATGTTCATGCCTGTTTCTTTCAGCATTTCTCTTTTTCATAGCCACCTTGAGCTGTTACTGAGGTTTTCGGACTGTGTCCTGCATGCGCCTTATCCAAATTACTGGTTCAATATGGTGTAGTTATTTATACTCAATCATCTCAGATTCCTTAGCTTCATCCCTGTCTATTTAATATGGTTTCATTTATTTACTTTCATGATCTGGAATTAGGCAGCAGAGTCCAGCAATTAAAGCACTGGCTTTGAGGGCCAAGAAATATTGTCTCTGTACCAGCCTTTTTCAGTGATTTCCTACGACTAATTACATATCACCACGGCAGAACAATTCACCTCCCTAGAAAAGAGGTATGACAAAATGAATTTGCAAAAGCTATTGAGAAATTTATGTATGGCTTGATCAGCAAAGGACTAAGCACCGTTAACTTAGACTGCCTTTACTAGGAACAACACGTGTTCAATAATTCAAAATAAACTTTCTTGCAGAATCAAAGGTTTGAACTCCCTCAACACAAGTGGCTGCCTATGCTCATTCTTGTGTGTCAAAAATCCTGATGTCAATTAACTTTAGTGACTTACCCAGGTAAAATCATCCAGAAGAAAAGATGCAGGTATGACTGCCAATTCTGGCCATTTTGATTTAAAAATACCAGGGACTTAATTCTCAATTGCAACATGCCAATTACACGAAGCTGGAGTTCTTGCCTTTCCTAGTCTCACATTAATGAAGAAACATTGCAAACATAACTGCAGATGAATTCTGTCTGAGGTTAGACTAAAACTATATAAGTTTCTGAAAAATCTCTGCCAGAACTGAGCTTCATTTTCTCAGTGCCAGAGAGAAGAAGAAATTTTTGCTATTTATGACTGGAATATTTTTTCTTCTATTATTTTTCTATAAAAATATGCAGATACTAGTCAAGTAAAAAGTTCTCAAGGCTTAGGTTGAATTCCTTAGATTAATTTGAACAAAAAAAGAATAAAAATTTGAAGCATTTCGTTTTGGTACTTTTGAATTAAGATTTTCATTTTTTTTTCCATCAAAATCATGGTTTCATTTTGAAACATATGTAAATCTAAAGCAAATGAAGCAATGTTCTGTGACCCAAATTCATTCTTTTAAAAATTTTGAGCTTGCTGATATGAAAACATAGCAATTTCAAATCAACCCAATTCCAGGAGGAGGGGAACGAGAAGGGGACAGGTAAGTTCAGTGTGTGAGGAAGCCAACAGAAATGCATAAGAGGCATTTGCCCAGCTGTGGCAGTGTACTCAAGGCAGCGCACTGAAAAGGGACAAGAAGAACTCAGTACTGAGCAGCTTCTCCTGAAATAGCAAGGCCTCATGATTCACCCTAGTGTCTGTGGTGCCAGTTGTTAGCATGGAAAGGCGCATTTCTGACCAGCTCCGCTGACTGCCATCACATCCCTTGAATAAACAGCAAGGGCATATATACACTCACCCAGACATTTACATGAAGCAGAACATGCATCCATCACAAGCCTTTCTCCAGGCTCACGGGGGTTGACTCATAATGGAGAGGGATGTTTAAAGTCAACTGCACTTGCTAGCAGCATGTCCCCATTTTCACTGACTTCCAGGATACTTATGGTAAACAACTAAGAGTTATCATTTTCCTCATGACTACATTCTTATCCAGTTCTTTCAGGAAGATTTAGCATATGTCACCTACTGAAGCCAATAGCCCAAATGATGTTTGGCAGGTATAAATAGCCCATGGATAATTGATAATAGAGTTGGAGCCACAAAAATCCAGCTGAATAATTCAGGCTGCAGGTTATACTGCATTGGGTAGCTGGGCCACCAAGGCATCTAACTAATTTATTTTTTAGGAGTTGGTTATTAGACAAACATGTCTATTTATAGCATTTCCAGTCTGGTTGCAAAGAAATATTTCTACCCCTGAAAGGGGTAGCTCAGACAGACTTATATTCAGCCTTACTTTATTGTGGCCTGTGTACAAGTTAAGAGTGAGCAAGGAATAAATTAGCTAGAAAGCCTTTAGCTTTAGTAGAGGAGATAGTAAAATAACAGTTGGAACAAAGCTACCAAACAGACCAGTAAACCTAAACCAAACACTACCAAGGAAAAGCAGGCAGGAAAATATTCTAGATTGAAAATCTTGCTCTGTGTTTATCACTCACAGCTTCCCTCTTCTTCCCTGCGGGGGCATGTACCCTTGTACCTGCTACTTGGGTATCATGGGTGCTTTAGCAACCTCACAGGAAGGTTCTCCATCTCTCATACAGCTAATGGGGAATGATGCTGGAGGATAATGCCAATTACCTGTATCAGCCCAACAGGTGAACTGAGGTTTTTTATAAGTGACGAGACAGAAGCACGCTGGCCATTTTTTATGCCTGCTTAATTCTGGCTTTCAGGTGGCTCAAGAAGATGGTTTCATTTGCTTCTTTTTAATTTCCCTGTGCTCAAAGGTACCACCTTCTTACACCTCTGGGACTCATTCCAAGACTGATGCTTGCTCTGATGGTCCATTATACTTTCTTTGCCAGGTTTGCTCCCAGGAAAGTAGCTGCAGTGGGCAGTTGGGGATGTGGAACTCTCACGTAGTCAAGGCTCTTACTACTGCTGTTTGTTATGCGTTCACCTGGTACAGAAAACAGGCATTAAGCCCACGGAAGTGTGCACGGCAGAGCGAAAGTGGGATGGATTGGCTACTTTATTTTTTGGGAAAGGCTGGAATTCCCCATGTGTATGAAAATCAAGTGCCGGTCCATCTCTTTGGTCTCCAGAGTCACCACTAGCACTTGTCACCGGTTGCTAAGGGCACCTACAGTGTGAAGCAAAATCAATGTGATTTTCACTTTTCTCTCTTTCTCAGGTTTTCTTTATGCTCTTCTGTTTCCTTCAGACCGTACCTAAATCAGTAGCCTGACTAACCCCACCTTGCTTTATTTGTTATCTTTAATTCTTTTCTTTCTTTGGCTTTTCCATGTCAGCAAACCCCATAAATGCCACATGTCTAGTGAGCGCCAGAGGAATAATTTACATTTCTCTTGAGAGCTCAGTTGTTTTCCTTTCCTTGCCTTTCAGTTGATTTAGTGCATTGCTGCTAGAGCTTTGGGGACACATGGAACAAACAGCCCTCTTACTTCTTCCCGCAGACATGTTCTTTCCAAACTATTTCAAGCACAGTCACTTTTTTTCTCCTCTTGCCCCCCTTCCCGTGCCCTCAGCCTGTCTCCACCACTCTTAGTGTGGCTGATGTTTGGTATATCTCCTCTTTGTGCTAATGGCCTACTCCATGTGGGCTGTTTAACTTTTTAACACATCAGGGTTGTTTTGGTTACAGTCAAAAAGGCAAACTGGAAGTGAGATGCTCAATGTAAACTTTTAAGTGTCAGGTCTCTTTACCACGTCCTTCCAGAAGGCCTTTCCATGCTTGTTTTGCAGCAGCTTAATTGAGCCTTAAACTGGAAAGTTTCAGATACATGTTGGTTTGCATCTTAAGACTGGGTCATTTTGGCAAAACTTGGGCTTTGTTTGCCTAGCTTACTGAGCTTATTAATTTATATGGGCAAATGTAGTGCTCAGGTTTATACAGGGAAAGGCTGGGTTGTATGACAAAGAGCTGCAGGTGAACCACAAGTACCTTCCTCGTGATGGTTGTACTTGGATGTCCTCTGGGTGGATGTGCATGAATGTACTAAGAAAAATCATGGTCTCAGATATAGACTCCAAGAAGAAAATCTTGTCAGTTCTAGTTTGTAGACAACAGAAGTTACAGGCAGTCAGTGCTTGAGACGATGGACCCCTGATGAACTCACGCAACTGTGTCCAGGTCATTTTTAGCCATCCTATAGTAGAATCTTTAGGCTCTGGAAGAGACATCTCTCTACTGCTAAGGGCTGCCATTGCTATGTGTCACAGATAGGGCTCTAAGACTCAATGGAAAGTCTAAAAATCATCCAAGCGAAATTGGGGTAGAAAAAATTATAAATACAATGTCTCCTGGGTAATAAAATGGCATTCCTGTAAGTATTCCTCCATACTCTTCCATAACACTGAAATCTCTGTTACTTCTGTGTACTTGATTTGTCTGCGGTATTTTTAAGCTATGCATGACTGTAATGTTACTGAAAAAGGAAAAATTAGACCAAATAGATTGTTGCTGACAGTATCTAATAAAACTGTTAACTCTTTGGTACTCCCTGCATTGGTGGTGTTTAGGACAGAGTCTGACAGTGTCAGCTCTTGGGATAGAGGGATAAGACAAATCAGTGTTCCAGCACTAAGGACTGATTTACCTTTTCTTTCTATGTGGTGTGTTTGTTCTCTATTCTCCACTGACAGTTGTTGGATCTCCCAAGGGAATTTTTTTCTCTGACATCACGGAAAATTCCGCTACAGTCAGCTGGACACCCCCTAGCACCCATGTGGACAGCTTCCGGATCTCCTATGTCCCTCTCACAGGAGGTGAGTAACTGCGATGAGGGACAGGGAGGAGGATGGTGAAAGGAGAGCAGAAAGGGTTTGTTTGGCTGATATCCATCTCTCAGTCAATCTCCCAGGTGGTCTTACACAGATTATCTTTTTTTTCTTCAAACTGCTGACCAGGAACATGGGTGTGCATACATGGCCCCACTAGCCAACCTGTCTGAGCAGTGTCCCACGTCCCATGGACAAGACTTGTAAGGGAGGTCAGAGCTCAGTGCTGGAGTGGTTGCATCCCTAATAGCACCACGTTCACGAAAATTTCTGTTCCTGCTGAGCCTCCTAAGTGAGGATTTATTTCCCAACTCTCTCATTATTTTGTAGGTACTTTATGAGATAAGCATATTTGAAAAGATGGCTCTTGGAAGTAATAGTTGTAATCCATGGTTATAATAGTTTTCCAAGGCAGTGATTTTTCTTAGTACTCCCCAATGTTGTTTCATTCCATCCATTATATCTCTGGTTTAGTATTCAGAGTAAAAAACTTCCTACACTTAAATGGATTTTTAGCATAACTTAGGGACATCTCTGAAAGGAAACAGCTAGAGAGTGAACACTACAGACATCAGGACCATAAAAGTCATGCTATAGACTAAGGTAACGATATAGGCCTTTAGACAACAACAGCGAGATGGGTGAAGGAGAAACTTCCAGCCCTTACTAGAAACAAAGCAGATCTAAACTGCAAGTCCTGTCCTCAAAGGTGTATGAATTTCCATGCAGAGAGTGCTGTGTTTTTCACCTATGTTTCATTCGTAAAAACATATTTTTCTGAACAGAAATTTTGTTTTTTTCTGATTGTTGGCATACCACTAGGAACGAATACAGACCAATGTCTTAGATTTAGGTGTCATGACAGCAGTACTTTTTCCTCAGGCTGCCCTTTGACATCAGTGATTGTAACTAGGGAAAATTCCCCTCCTCCCGTACAAGTACATCCATGTTTGTCATAATGTCTCTAACTTGAAACACATCCTTCAAGCATTTACTGGAGTTTGGTGTCACTATCCCTTGGCTTTTGTCTTCATCCTAGGTCCTCCAAGTGTTGTTACAGTTGATGGAAGCAAGACAAGGACCAAGTTGGTGAAGTTAGTCCCAGGTTTAGACTACAATGTTAGTATCATCTCTGTGAAAGGCTTTGAAGAAAGTGAACCCATCTCTGGCACTCTGAAAACAGGTACTATGAAAAGAGGAAATAGCGGGTTTTCAAATGCATTGTCTGTGCTGCAGGAGAGCCTCAGCAACGGGAGCTGAAGACCCACTGAGATCCCACTTTTGCTGTTTGCACAAACTGTAGGAAGTTTTCTTCCTTTGTGCCTTTGTATTTCGGATTATATAGAACTTGTAAGTTTGATCAGGCTCCCATTTGCTAAGTGCTGAACCAACTTGCAGTGAGAGAGAGACAATTCAGGTATTTACAGTCCTAATACATCAGAAAAACCCAGAAATCTAATTAATACCGTTTCACAAATTAGGGAGCAAAGGGCCAGCTCAGCTGAGCAGTTCAGGCCAGTTTCTGTTGTGGTCTCAAACTCCATACCTCCCAGGTTCTAGACTGTGTTCTAAGCATAAAAACATTCTCTGTCCTGGTTTTTCTTCAAAACCACTTTAAATATCCCTGCAGGAAATGAGGGTCCACCATGCTCCTGCTGACCCCACCCTGCAGCCTCATTCATTCTTTCCTTTTTGGGGGGGCGAACAAGTATTCAGAGAACTGAGGCAAGGAACAAGATGATGAGTATTGGATAGTAACATGAAATTTATAGCTCATTCTGGGGGAACTGGAGGCAGAGAATCTATCCCAGTTCAGGGAGAGCATAAAACTATGTGAAAAAGAGGGTCCCATCGGAAACAAAGCAGGACGGGTGGGGATTTTGGATAGTTGGCTGGCTGTTTGATTGGTTTATTTTTAAAAGTGCAGGGTACGCTGGTAGAAGGTCGCAATGGCTACCAGTTGCTGTCACATTAGTTATTTTTCCCAGCTCTGTCTCCTGAGTTGTCTCCAAAAAGCAGTCCAGATTTGAGGGTGTTGAAAGAAATACGTCAGCTCTGACAGAACCGTTAAGGTTGAGGATATCAAGACTGATCTGAGAACATAGTTAGTTATGTCTGTTCCCAGTGTTTAATCTTTTCATGCATTGACCTCCCTTTCCAGTAGAGGCATTTGATGTCTCTTTATAGGCACTGACGTCTTTTCTGCAGAGCTCCATTATTCCAAAGGGGATCATAAAAGCTGCACCAAGCAGCAGTGTTCGCGCGTTTCATACCATATATTTACAACAGAGCATTGAACAGAGCTGAGAATGTTTGTCAAATTCCTTCAATCTGTTATTCTCTGTCTTTCAGCTCTGGACAGCCCGTCAGGCCTAGTAGTGGTGAACATCACAGACTCTGAGGCTCTGGCAACCTGGCAGCCAGCAATTGCTGCCGTGGATAATTACGTTGTCTCCTATGCTTCTGAGGATGGTAAGAAGAGTTAGTGACAGCGTTACAGCTCTCAAGAGATGCTCAGAAATGTGTGCAGCAATGTGACTTCAGGCGGATGGCAGGGGGCTGTTATTTGAAGGAGGTGTCTTGCTGGAAGCATTAAAAAAAATTATCATTTTAGTTAAGCGTTCCCAATTCTGACATGAACAGAGATAACCAGTACTCTTGAAAAGAAAACATGGTGTTATAATTCATATGAACACTAGAGAGTGCTAATTCTTTTAGATAAAGGACTCTGGTGCTCATTCAGATTCAACGTATGTGTAAGCAGAGAGATGAGCTCTGGGCTTTCACTATTTTGTGCTTGCTCCCAGCTAGCGAAGAATGTAAAAATTAAAAAAAAAAATTAACTGAGTGGAGCATGGAGTTGAGTACATCATGACATGTCTGAATAATGCCGGGACCCGGTCTCTTCTGTGTTTTCTTCTTAGAACCAGAAGTTACTCAGATGGTATCAGGAAACACGGTGGAGTATGACCTGAAGGGCCTCCGACCTGCAACTGAGTACACGCTGAGTGTCCATGCTCTGAAGGACATGCAGAAGAGTGAAACCCTCTCCACCCAGTTTACTACAGGTGCTATGTCCCACCTTACTGTGGGGAGAGCTGCTATCTCTTCTAGTCCCACCTGGCTTACATTTCTCTAATACCATAAAGTCAGCCAGCACATTGTGGTTTTTTTTACTAGAAACTTGAATTTTGACATTATTTGCACCAAATTTTCTCTGGTGGAAGGCCAGGGTGGCTGGTCCAGAAGGTTTTCTATCACCAGTTCTACAGATTCTCACACAAAGCAGGAGCTCCTCTTTGGGGCTGATGTTGGGGTACCAATGCTGAAGGTATCCAGCTGGTTTCATACTTACGGCTTTCCTCGAGCATCAGTGAAATCATGGGCGTTTCTCACCTTCCTGACTGTTACTTGCCTTCTCCCAGGGCGTTAACTAGAGAGCCAAGAGCTGAGCCAAACAAATTCAGTGTTATAATTGCAGTGGAGAAGGAAAGCTGTAGCCAGACCAAGTATGAAAAGTTTTCCTATTCAAAAGAGGCATCATTGGATTGGATTTTCTTCCTGGGAATATGTAAATAGGGATCTGTCTTGTGTGCAATAATGAAATGCACAATTTTGTTTCAGTACAACTGCTTATAAACTAAAGTGCCTGAGACAAGCCAATATTTTAACTTAAATACCTTTATTTTAAAACTTCCAATGACAAAAGTACTTTTTAATCACAAAATTTAGGCTGAAATATTTTTTAATTTCAGATTTCTGGGTATAAAAAGTTTGCTTTCTTCATTTGTCTTAATATGCTGCCCATAAGACAGCCTGTGTACTAAACTCCATATAGATGTGATTGCAGTTGATCTGTTGTCTCCTTCAGGACTGGATGCTCCAAGAGATTTAAGTGCCACTGAGGTTCAGTCAGAAACAGCTGTGATAACCTGGAGGCCTCCACGTGCTCCTGTCACTGGTTATCTCCTAATCTACGAGTCCATTGATGGCAGAGTCAAGGTATAGCACTTGTGACCAAACCAGAAGGGCCGTGCCTCAAAACTGGGCGGTAAAGATGCTCTGAAGTGTCCAGCAATGGAGCATAAACATGTGTCTTAAGTTAAACACGGTGAAATACTAAGTGCCTGTTTCAGTGCTAGCTTGAACACAAATGCATTTAAACCTCCTTAAGGACTTCTGTGTTATATCCTGAAACAGAAGCTCAGTTGAAGCCTGAATTTTGACAGACACCTCCCCACAACATGCATAAAAGCACAAGCAACCATTTTGCCTCATTCCAAACCTGTATCATGGACTAAACTCACATACCCCGAAGAATGGGATTCCCCTTTCTAAACTCAGGAGAATCCATCTCTGTGCAGGTGAGGTGCCTAAGGCAGATCAAAAATCTTTGAAAGTGCGTGTTGCTCTCCAATAATTTTATTATGTTCCTACGTAACAAATGACACTAGATGCTTAAATATGAATGAGGTGAATCCCAGAAAAAATGACAGATAATTTTGGATGCCCAGCCTAGTACATCAGAAAGGGGTCTGATTTTCAGGTGGACAAATTCCCTAAGCATACTGAAAATCAGTCTCTTAAACTTAGAGAAAAACAGCTTTTTGAAGACTGGAGCATGGTATTTCCTTGTCCTAAAGGGTGATTCTTCTCAATTTTTTCTGAGTTTCACAGAGATATCTATACAATGTGCACATTCAAGGCATGTAAACATCTATGCTGACTTGCTTTTAAACCGCACAGCTTATATATTATGATGGTAAATATTCTTTTCCAGGCAACTTTTCTCGATCTTCTAAAGGAAGTTATCTTGATAAACATCTTAGAGGAATAGAATTTTTGTATTAAATAATTTAGATGGTTAAAAATACCATAAATAATTACCACAAAAAAATAATGTGACAAACTAAAATATGTAGCAGTTCCAGTTATTAGGATTTCCTCACTGAGATTTCACTGTATTGTTTCTCCTCCCTGTAGGAAGTCATCCTAAACCCCGAGACAACTTCCTACAGCCTGACAGAGCTGAGCCCATCTACCCAGTACACGGTGAAACTCCAGGCGCTGAACACATCCCTGAAGAGCAGAACAATCCAGACTATTTTCACCACAAGTAAGGACCGCCAAGTGCACGCACAGCTGAAATAACATATAAGTTACTGCTCTCAGGACAGCACTGAGCTCTCTTATAAGCAGTCACAGACCTCACAGAAGATTTGCAATCCAATTGTCAGTATGCACTTCATCTGCTTGTAGTGTTGGTGCAAAAGTCCCTGTTCCCCCTGCGCTCTAGCGTCATCCTCTTCCCCCCGACTGGCAGGATGAAATTCTTTTCTTTATAACCATCCACATCACCTCTATATCCCCTCTCTGATGAAACAGCCTGTCTTTCCCACGTAAAATATCAAAGGAAGCATTACTCTAAAATCCAAACTGACACCCTGATTTATCTCAGTATTGATGCATAGCAAGCTGTTAAAACAAATCAGCATTTTAAGTTGAAATAAAGCAAACCACACACACACACACAAATCAGTTCAGTGGTCCAAGGAGATGAATTTCTGAGCAGGTTTTTTTCTCCTCTTTTTGAGATCAGTTTTCACAAACCACACAGCATCTCTGTTCCAGCTCTCCAGTGAGCTCAATCCAAGGATAGGCTGGGTTCTCTGAAGGTCACTTCATAGCTGACATTAAAAAAGAAAGAGTTGTTCAGTATCAACTGTGAAACCTTGCCTGTCATTTGTCTCACTTTTCACGGTTTCCAGCCTTTCAGACCCAGTAGGGCCTTCAGCCATTTCCATTCTTCCTTCTGCCTCTTGTACCAACTTCAGCCCAAGGACTCACAGCGGTGCTAATAAACATCATGTAGTCCCGAGCCTGCTCACAGTCACTCCTTGTGTAGAGCAGGGTGGCAACAATCCACAACCAGAAACAGGAGGAGAATTAAATCTGGGCGTATTTAAGTGCCATTTGGCAAATCGACCCCAAGTGGGGCTGAATGGGTTGCCTTCACCCATACAAAAACAGTGTCAGCCTCATTCAGGCAGATGCTTAAGCCTGTCCTTAACTCTCGACATACATTTGGGTGCTGTTTAGTGAACACTGAAGTAGCTCCCTGCAGAGAGACGCTTTTCTCCAAATCCCAAAGCTGATGCAAATTCTTTGCAGCTGAGGCACAGGCAGGGATGTGCAACACACTGGAAAGGGAGCAACAGCCATGCTGTGAGCAGCCACAGTTAAAAACTCTCCTATGGACATACTTAGAAAATCGCTTAATTAGACCATTGGCTGAAAAGGTTAATGGCCTAAGTGAATATAAAAAGAAAAAAAGTAAAGCTTTTTTTGGGGGTTAGAAATTGTTCTGACTGCGGTGATGCTATTAGCTTATTATCAGAAAGAAATGCTTAATGAGATTTCCCTGTAGTTTCCACTGTTATTCTTGGCTTTGTTTTTTAAAAGCCTAGTTTTATGACATACTTAATATTGTGCTTGCTAGCAAAATATTCCCAATTTATTTATTTTTGGCTGTAGTCCTGTCTTTGTATTTCCCCCTCCCTTTTCTGTCACATAATCAGAGGTTGGTGGATTTGGTTTTACCCAAAAGTTGCAAACACAGCTCATGCCATTTAAATATTTAGCTGGAGGATGCACTCCCATCATAGCAGGGAGTAGTTATCTGCCATTCACAGCACTTCCAGAAGTCTAGACAGATGTGCAAAAGCATATTCAAAAGAAAAATTTACATCGTCTGCTGTTTACTGTGGATCTTTTTATGTAGGACAGCAACTACAAGCCTGTTCCTGGGCTCTGTACCTGGCTGTGCCAGTGACACACAACAGATTTTCATAAGTCGTCTGTATTCAACAAGTTCCTTGTAATTGCTGATTTCTTAAGGACTGCTCTCTCTTTTTTTTGTATGCAGCTGGTCTTCTCTATCCTTATCCTAAAGACTGCTCCCAGGCTCTCCTGAATGGAGAAACTACCTCTGGGCTCTACACAATTTACCTGAATGGGGACAAGGCTCAGCCTCTGCAAGTCTTCTGCGACATGGGCGAGGACGGGGGCGGATGGATTGTGAGTAAGAGGGAGAGGGCCTGCATCACCCCCGCGCACATCTGCCTGAGCCAAGAGCAGGGGTAGCAGACCCCATCCCAGCTCATCTATGGCATCCCTCATAGTCCTCTATTATCAGAGTAGGGCTAACATTCTACAGATTTGGGGAGTTTTATCTCAGGTAGGACACCTAGGTGTCTAGAATAAGGTTACCAGCTCGTTCTGTAGCCAGAGCAGAGAGAGGTGTCTCCAAAGGATGGGTCACTTCAGTGGTTTCAGCACCCAGGAAAAGCACTGATCTCTCTCCACTGGGTATAGGAGTTGCAAAAATGACCATACTTTCTAAATAGCTAATTAAGTGAGAGGAGGGCAGCTTGACCCTATTTGAATGAGAGAGACAGTGAAGGACATTAAAGCACAGGCCCGAAAAAGCATTTGTTCAGCAGCCACGTGGCGGGGTGGCTGCCAGGCTTCCCAGGCCATTATACAAGGGACACATCCCACTCGGACAACAAACGAATGGCACTAAAAATGCCAGGCCTGATATCTTCAAACCTGAACATGTCAGAGGCGCCCACGGCACAGAAAGAAAGGAGGAACTGGAGAAATGCATGTCTCGGAGATAGAGCATATAGAGGGTCCTGGCTGAGAAATACAGAACCGCAAGGGGCTGTTAAAGCCGAGAGGAGGAACTAAAAGGCCGCATCACTCAGGGAGGCCTGGGAACCCAGCAGATAACCTAGAGACTTAATAAAAAGAAGGAGCATTCAACAGACTTGGTACAATTCAGCAGCTGCAGTGAGTTTGCTGCTTTGGGTGGGGAGGGCCGGGGAGAAACGATGCCAATGTCTGCATTTGTAAAGCCTCATTGCTAGCGTCCTTTATGTCAAAGGCAGTCTGTTGGTAACACTGCTTGCACGTGGTGGTCGCAGGTGTTCCTGAGGCGTCAAAATGGAAAGGAAGACTTCTACAGGAACTGGAAGACTTATGCGGCTGGTTTTGGAGATCCCAAGGATGAATTCTGGATAGGTAAGTAGCAAGAATTTGTCTTTTTTGAAAAAAGAAGACACAAAGCCCAAAAGAATAGGAACCACTTTGAAACCTCCATTTAGTTGGCAAGAGCATTTGTGAACGGGAACATAATCTGCATGAAGGAGGCTAGGGGCAGCATGCTGCAAGGGAGATTGAAATGGCCAGGTCCAAGCCAGTTCCTTCAGCTGCTGTTCATAGTTGTCATGCTTCCTGGGTCACCAAACGTACCAAACCAATGCTCACTGGTGCTCTGAAGGAAGCCAGGAGGTAACCCAAGAAGGAACTGCAGACATTCTTCTTCCTCTACTCCTAGGACACCCCCAGCAACAAAAGCGAAGTGGGGAAAACAGAAGTAAAAAGCAAATTTTCAAAGATTGCGCTACGTATTATTTGGTTGTAAATGAAAGGCAACGATGATCACACAGCACAATTCTGATTACTTTTCCCAAAGGGCTACCTGCTGCTGTGATTTGAAAGGAAGAGGTGTCTCAGTCAGCCTGTTTTTATCTATTTGGTTACATTACCCTACAGCTGAAATACCTCACTTTCCTCACCAGCATTTATGCCCTGTTCTGTCTGTATAGGCCAGTATGATCTCCTTTATGGGATAACGTGATGGTAGACAAATAAACTTGGGGAGACAAATGGGTTGTTCGTTTATTTCCACAGGTCTGGAGAACCTCCACAAGATCACTTCTCAGGGCCAGTACGAGCTGCGCGTGGATCTGCGCGACAAAGGTGAGACAGCTTACGCTGTCTACGACAGGTTCGGCGTTGGGGACGCGAAGAGCAGATACCGGCTAAGAGTGGATGGGTACAGTGGCACAGCAGGTGAGATGAAATATTTGTTTTTTCTTCTGATTGGCAATATCCTCCCAGTTGGCTCAAGGTAACAGTGTGTGAATGTTGCAGATCATCATCACAGCAGGCACCGCTTATCTGTCAGGTGTTTGAAAATATGAACATACCAATATATTTTATGTTTCCATTTTAAATCCTCTAGTCATTTAGGTGCCACGTTTTATGGCATGCCTACGACAGAATATAAACAAGTATATTAAACAGCCACATATCTCATTTGGCCAACGCTTGACTGTCATTTATGTAGCTAATAATAGTTTGGCACAGCCTCATCTCTTGTCAGTGGAACATGCAGCAGAGTATGCATGATTTGTAATTTTGCTGAACAAATCATCTAGCTTTTGTAATCATACTGGGACAAACCCTGCAGCCCTTATTGAGTACTCTTCAGGGCTTCAGAGGATTAAGAGATAAATCCAGCTCCACAGGGTGTCTTAAAAGGAGATACTTTTCATGCTGCAAGGTGCATGAGACCACAGAGATGCCTGTGTATGGACTCTGCCTTGTGACCATCCCATGAACTTTATGCACAGCCAGTAGGGATACAGAGAATATGCAGCAGTAGTAGAATTAATGTGTATTGAAGGCAAACACTTGATGCAGAGCAGTAGTAACTACTACAGCTAGTAGGATTCAATCCTACTACTTCATCTTCCTAAGCATTCAGGTGTAAGATTAACGGATGGAGCAACACAGCTGCATGAATGTGAGCTCTGCTTCAGGCGTACACAGAAGGCTGCTCCTATGGCACCCAGCTGTAAGTGGGCACCCAGACCCTGGGAGTGGGAAGGCAACAGTAGGCAGACATCTCTCTGTGTTTCCAGCTGATGAAGATGGGTACCTTTTCTGCACGGACCAGCTAAGTGCAAAGGATTTTTTGTCTTGACTCACTCCTTGTGGAGGTCCCTTTGGACTTCATTTTTTCCTTCTGTACAGGGCCAATAAGTGTGGAAATTGAGCTGCATGAAAAACCACTTAATAAGCTGAGGATTACAGACCACCCGGGAAAACATTTTCACTTGCCTCCAATGACTAAAAATGTGTACTTCATTCTGTAGTAAAACAACTCAATTTTAAAAAACTTAGATACACAGCCAGGCTTTACAGGGAGTGAACGGCACAGGACAGACGTTTCCTGCAGAAACACTCCCATGTAAACTAACTAGGCAAACCACTGACTTTGCTCTTTCTTCCATCTCCCCCATCCAGGTGACTCCATGACATACCATAACGGAAGGGCCTTCTCCACCTTTGACAAGGACAACGATTCTGCCATCACCAACTGTGCTTTGTCATACAAGGGAGCATTCTGGTACAAGAATTGTCACCGAGTCAATCTGATGGGCAGATACGGTGACAACAGCCACAGTCAGGTGAGCTTGGTGCTTGAAGGCTTCCGTAATGCATTACATGAAGGGGAATTGCAATTATGGATCGGTCTGGAGGGTCAGCTAGCCAGACGTCAGAGCACCAACCAAGCCCACTCTCCAGACCAAAGGACCATAGGGAAAGATATGAGCAGTTGCTCAGAAAACCACTAATTTAATGTCAGCTGGTGAAATACTGATGGTTTTGTATGATTTTCCAAGGGAATATCCCAAGTGTGCAGGGGACAACTGTAGTTTTCAAAATGTGAAACAGAAAGTTCTTCCTGCCATGAAAGCCAGGCAAAGCGGGGCAGCTCTGGGGACCAGCGCGTGGGTTGGTTTGTACAGGTAGTGCATGCTAGCAGCCAGAGCCCTGTGCTTCCCAAAGCCCTTCCAGCTTGCTGTGCCTCTGTTCCCCAGTCAGAGAACAGCCTGCAAGCTCGAACGAGAGCAGTAAAGGCTGACAACAGGAGAAGCAAATGTGTGACCTCCCACACTTCATCTTTGTCTTTGCAGGGCGTCAACTGGTTCCACTGGAAGGGCCACGAATATTCCATCCAGTTTGCAGAGATGAAGCTGAGACCGTCCAGCTTCCGAAACCTGGAAGGAAGACGAAAGCGAGCATAAAGCCCCCGAGGTGGTGACGGGGCTACAGGGAGGGAGATGGGGGGAGGGATGCAGAGCAGGGGTGTGGGGGGGATCCTCTGGCATCACTGGGTGGTGGGGTGTGAGGAGCTGGTAGTCGTACCAAAGCATCGGTGACCCTTGGCCCAACAGAGGCTTCTGCAGCAGTCCAAACAACAAGCCTTAGTGTCCCAGTGTTTTCAGCAGAGCAGCTCTGGCTGACCATCAGTAATGTCCTCCACACCAAAGACAAGGATCTCAAGGGTTATATGCTGTTTTATTAATTTTTGTTTTCTCAGAAAGCCTCTGGGATAAAATTCTTCCACAGTCTGATTATCTCTTGGGTGGCCCAGGGTAGGGGAGGGAGAACAGTTTTGTACATTGGTAGTTTGTTTTAGAACCAGCCATATTTTACACACAGAATTGTGTACGATTAATTATCATTATTATTATTATTATTAGTTATAATTGAAATTCTTTGGTCGTTGGAAAGCCTTTTTTATATATATCAAGTACCACAGAGAAGGAGGGGGTGGGAAAGGGAAAGCAGTATGTTTTAAAACTTAAGCATAAGATTAATATTATTAATATAATGACAAAGTAATAATAATAATGATAATAATAATAAGCTAAGTTTTTGTCATTTTTAAGAGAACCATGCTTTTGGAAACACAGCAGGACAGTGTCTGATTGTAAATTTTTTATATAAATAAAAGCACAATTACTTTTAAATAAATTTCTACTTTTTTTGTATTTGTTGAGTTTTGTGCATGTCCAGGGTATATTTACTTAGACAGGGAAGTAAATAAAGGCTGAGAATGATTAGGCTGCTAAGCCCGCACGGAAAACTGTTCCTTTTGTCAGTGGTTAGCTGTAAGTATTCTGCTGGGTTTGTTCCTGTGAAACGCCCGTGAGGATTTGGTTTCTTTTAGAACATATTTCTTTTTTTTTCTGCCCAAAAGCTTCTTACGTGTTTTTCTAAGTGTTACTGACCAATGCTTGCTCCATCTCGGTGGGAATAACTAACAAGAGAATACAAAGCAAATACAGAGTTGTTGTTAGGTACCATTGGTGACTTTGAACACTTGTGTAAATAAAAGGCTCTCTTATTTTATATGAATGAAACCTATGTGTAGTTGCTCTGTATTAGACTCTTCAGTTGAAGACAATAAAAGATCTTTTGTTTTAATCCAGTCTCTCTGCCCTACTTCAAGGTTGGCCTTTTCAGACAGAGCAAATGTTTCTGCCTCCTCCTTGACAATCACTGGAAGGTAGCTGGGAAAGAAGGTGCTTTCAGTCAGAGCGAATATGACCAGCTCTGCAAATTAAGACTTACTGTGAAGTGCTAGCTGTTAGGTAAGGTCAGATGGTGTTGATTTGACACAGGGTGTGAAAAATGTGTGTGCATTGGAAATATCACAAAAAATCTTCCAAATTAGGAGGGAGGAAAGGAAGGGGGGAGGGGATCACTTCCCTTAGGTCCCGTCTGCCTGATTTACAGATATTCTTTATTTTAATATTATTATTTTTAACTGCAATCTTTTGATTATTGCATTTCTGAGCTTTAGCTGAGCGTTAGCCCTTGGGAATTGTTATGTCCCAGGACCAATTTGTTCATGGTCTTGACTGACACTTTGGCATCACCCCAGAGCGGGGAGGCCCCACGCTGGTGTGTGCACTGGGACTGACCAGCTTTGCTGAGAGAGCGCCCCGGGAAGCAGGAACTGCTGTGTGGAGACACAGAGGAGTATCAAAGCCTGTGTTCTGTGCTTTATCAGTAGTCAGTCTCAGCAACTACACCTCAGAAATGTCCGATTTCTGTAGGTGTTTATAATGCATCTCCCAGGAACCATCTGAGACAGTGAGCAGCTCTTCGTCGCTGAGCAGACTTTAGGACCACGGACTAAGAGAATGCACAGGCGTGGTGCAGAGGATTTGCTGGCTGGGAGCAGGCAATGCCTGGCTGGGGAAGTGGGAGAAGTCCCTAACAGAATTAGTAAAACATTAGAGGTTTTCTGTTCTGTTCCAGCTTCTCTTGGCAGCCAGGCTCACTCTCCTCATCCGTTTTAAGCCTGGCTACCGGCAGATGGCACATGGAGTCCATCTGTCCCGGTCTGTGCCTCTCTGTTTGGCAGCACTTGGATATCCTGCAGGTATCCAACATCAGTCGGACGCTGCCATTCTTCACTGTTGTCTTCTCGTACGGTGACGTCCAGCACTCCGAGCTTCCTGGCTGTTGTTGGTGTCCCTGCAGCAGTGGTCTTTGCTGGGAACCCTAACTGCAGTAGAGCATTGCCCTGTGGCCGCACAGCGTCGCAAGGGCACCTGTGAGAAAAAGTTTATTTTTGGCTTGCAGGAGCTAGGTCACAGCAAACGCACATGTCAAAGAGGAACTCCTGTTTGCTTTCTTCATTAATATTATTTCATGGACGTTGAATTTATTTCTTTTTCTCTCCCCTTTCCCGCCCCCAACCTGAAGTTATACTGGGAGATATCGTTTGTTTTGCACAGGAAGCACAAGTTGCCTTCGACCTTCCAGAGCACTGGCAAGGGTCTGAGTTGCAGCACTCCATTGAATGAATTCTCCATAATTAAAGGCCTTCTTTGGTGTTTCTCAGAGCAAATGATTGGCAGTATAAAAGAGAGCAAATCCAGTAATGAAGAAATATGCTCCACTCTCAAGATGCTTTTCGTGTTATTAGGGAATGGCACTAAATCTCTGTAACTGGGGACTTGAAAGCTCTTGCAGTCTGTTTGCAGTCATTCAGAGGAAGATTTGACATCTATGAAATTATTTCCTCATTTCTAGTAACATCACAAAGCTGCCTGTATCTGGCTGTGATGTCATTTAGTTTGGCAGATCCAAACAGGGCCGCCAGAGAGGGGCTCAGATTTGTACCTCACTCCAGAAATGATGCGAACACACTGCAGAGAAGAAAGATAATATTTCCTGTAATTACGCACTGACTTATGTCTTGCTTGGTATTTTTCACGATTGCTACTGCAAGAGAGAAACTGGCAAATCCTTGAAGTAACACGTGCCACAACACCTTTCAGAGCTCCACCATGGGCTATTGTAAGGAATATTTGCTTTCTGGCTTTTCTCTCCCCGCTCTCCTGATTGTAACTTGTGAGAATACCTTAAAAACACCCTCAGTTTTGAAATCGATTTATAAACCTGCCAAAGGTGCACCAAATCGCTGGCTGACTGGTTTGTCAACTTAAAAAACCTTAAGCCACCTTAGTGCTTATGTTAATACTTAACATGATGAAGCTGTTCAGGAGCCTCAAGGAGACACGAAACAAAGGGTGTCAAAGTATTTTGGCAGCAAGGCCCAAGGTCTCAAAGGCACTGAAGGAGATATTTGGGGAAATGAGCAGGATTTATGGGGTTAACGGTATCCATAAGGGGTATTTTTGAGACATGCAGATGGCAAAGCATCTTTTTGAGTGCTGTTGCACCTATCATCCCTCCGTCAGTCGATGTGCGTGCCCAGCCCTGCAGAGACCCTTATTCATACTGCAGTCCTAGCAAGACCTCGGGTGTGGATGTCTTACTTGAGTTTGGGTGAGGTGAGGTGAGCCCCTCAAGCCAGTTGGGCAAAAGGCAGCTGGATAAGTAATTTTTGGGGACTGAGGCTTAAGGTGATGGCAGCTTTTAGCTTATTAAATCCTCTGGCTTTCTGTGGGACTCGGACTACTAAATGATGGTTTTCCCTGAATCCAGCGCAGCCACACTGACAGAGCAGCTAGAGCACTCCAGTGTGATGTGGGAGATGATAGATGCTTTAGGTTCATCCATCTGCCTGAACCAGAGCAAGAGTTTGACCCCAGGAGAGCACCCTCCTCTGCCACGCCATCTCTGGGTGCAGCGCCCTTACCTCTTCTGATGCTGTTCCGCTGTTCATTGAGCAAGAGAACTGGTCTCACCTATCGCCGGGCTAAATGCGACCACAAAGCCAGGGCATCTTGCCTGAGCCTGCATTAGCAAATAAGTAGCCCAAACTATTGCAGTGATCTGTAACAGAAGACACCTTCTATTTCCCATGTCTCCTGTACAAGGATGTCACTTCATTCAAAATTACAAGTTTGACTTGCTTTGCTTTAAGAGGGGCTGGGCATAAGTGGGGGTTAAAGAGGATGTAAAACTAGGAATCAAGTATGGAGTGAACCGGTGACAGCCTCCTCTACCTCAGACCCTCTGTCTCAGTCTTCACTGCTTGAATCCAAAACTGCGGTCTTGAAAAACCTTCTTGTACGTGCCACATTAACTCTAAGGGTTTTTAAACTCTGCAGGGGCTGTATTTTTTTTCTTTATTTTTGTTATCTTTTTCTTTTTCTTCTCCTTCTTTTAAGCATTCTTTGTGCTTAACCTAATGAACTTGCTGTGTCAGGCCTTGACAGTAGAAAGGAAAGCGGAACAGAAATGTTCAGATGTCATCAATAAGCAGCAGCTTGAGCCTCCACCCAGAAAATGGCAAGGTGGTGGCATCAGCCTCATAGGTACCGTGCCACTTCATACTTCTGCCTTCCGTGGATGTGGACAAATGACACAGGCCTCTGGGATGGAGCTGGGATTGCTGAGACAGCACTTGGCTGGTTGCTGCTGCTTCTCTGCTCTCCAGGTGCTACGGGCTCCTTACTGGAAGTAATGAGCAGATATGAGACACCTTCGTGTAAAGTTACAAATATAGGACCTTGACAAAATGATCAGGCAAAATGATAAAATGTATTTTATGGGAAATGGGGTGAAAAAACCTATATAAAATTAAGAAAAAAAAGACATGGACCATCCTGCAGCTTTAGAGCTCCAGGTGGGGATATCCCCTGTTGAGGATTGCTGTATCATTTTCTTCGAAAAAAGTCTGCCCAGAAACCCTCCTGACTCTAGTCTTTGTTCATGTGTCTTTTTCTTGGGTATTTCCCCAGCAGCCTCACCAGGTAAAGAAATCTCAGCCTATAGTGTGGGTACAACATATGTTTGTCTTGATATACAAGGTGGGGTTTGCCTTCAAGAGACTGCAAGTAAATATCAGCAAAAGCTGCACATACGATCGTTGTTCTTGGAAGGCTGACAGCCTCACTGTAAAAAAAAACACATCTTAATCAGACCTTCAATCTAGAGAATAACACAACCTTTCTGTGGTGAACAAGAAGCTGGTTTAGGGGAGAGGTAAAGACAGTTCTCAGAAAAAAAAAAAAAAACAAACCAAACAAAAAAACCCATAAAAAGACGATGTAAGAACAGCTCCGGCTTTCTGGGTCATCCTCAGCTGCTCACAAGCTCTTCCTGCCTCCAGCCCAAGAAGTTTAGGAGCAGCAACACAACCCTCATGATTGTATGGTGAAGAGGTTTTCACTTGACGAGCAACCTTGGTGAGGGATTTCCACAGGGCTGAGAATGAGACTCCACCTGGGCTTGTATCAATCATGCTCCTTCTGCAAAATGAATCAGTCCTATTAAATTTTGCAGTGGAAATTACATCCTGAGGGGAGAATGGAGCAGGAAAATATAACCACATGCAAGCATTTCAACACCTCTGTAATTTAAAGGAAGGTTTTCTGGAGGTGGTGGGAGTTGGATAAGAACGATAGAGGAAGTAATTGCATTACAGTTAAAAAAAGAAGCTGATGTTCTGTCCAAGTATACAGCCTATGTCTGTCTTTCATCCCTTCTACTCCTACATTTAGACACACGCGCACTGAAAAACCCACTTCAGGTTTAGTCACTTTTAAAGTGTGGGGAACTCGTGGTCTCAGTGACATGATATCTGAAGTTACTCACTTGTGCTCTTTTAGGTGACATGGAGGATAACAATTTTTAAGCGTAAAAGTCCCCCTTTGGGACCTCCAAAATGGCAAGAGATAGGGCTGAGCTTTTCAAAGGGGTCTTGCATGTAGGAGGCCCAAGCCACCTTCCTTAGTGCTGATAGTTTGCTCCCCCAACTTGGCTTCTCAGAAGACTGTGGAGAGGAACAAAGGAGAGAGATTTTTTTATATGGCAGCTATTGTTATGCCATGGAGACAGGAGCTTGCAAACTGCCTCCCCCACCCAGCACCCCCACCACAGCTCCCGGGAGCCAGCCTGGAGGCCTCACACGTTTCAGTCGCTGGATATGGAGAGGAGCCTCTGAAGCCCAGGACACTGTGCAGAGTGACCGCTAGTCGCGGTGTGTTAACGGTTAAGAGGTTTTTCAGTGTACAACATCCACAGCAACTAATAGCTGCTGTTACTGACAAATTAAGACTCCTTGTGCTTGGATTGCCGCAGGGAAAAATTCAAGCCTGGTGTACCTCCTACCTGCCATGCACTGGCAAAACCACTTCAAAGGCATCATGTTGCAAGATAGTGTCTCTGCCTGAAACCATTGAGGATACACGGGTAGTGATGAAGTCAAAGGGCCTGATGATTTTACTCGTTCACCTCTTTGTCAGGTACTTTCCTCAGAGGAAATCATTCAGTTTCCTGTGTTTTTACTGTAAATTATATGCTGCAAAGAGGAAAGAGAGAAAGAGACCAAGACAGATAGACAGATCAGGAGGGAAAAAAACAACACACGGATGGTTTCAGTACAGATAATCCCTTTCACTGCCACTTTTGTGGCTCCCGTTGCCTAAGGCATCCCCCTTCTTTATAGCTGTGCAGAAAAGGTTAAACGCAACATCTAACCTGAAATTTTGTCCACTGCTTAAACTGAAACTACTTTCAGGACTGAAAGTGCTCATTTCCTCCCCACCCTTCCCCTGCCTCTTTACTTTTACTTAGTGCCATGTCCTTCTATTTCTGTAACTGGCAAAGAGAGAAGAGAAATAACGTGAAAAAGACTGTTGCTTGTCCAAGTGGAAGAAAAAATTCCTGGCTATGTCACTTGAGAGCACAACCGTTCAGATTTATTCTCAAAGATAATTTCCAGATTTTCATCAAACCTATTGTAAAAGTCTCAGCTTTAGGAAGAGTTGGGGGTTTTTTGTTAACAAGGTGTTCTAGGTTTCCATGCAACCAGGATGCTGCTTGAAAAGAAGATTCTTAGGCCAAAAAAAGCTGTTTTCCCTAGTAAAAGGTTTGGAAGGGAAATTTTGAAGTAACCCCCCACAGAGATGTTTCAAGCCCATTATGACACATGTAAGAAGTGTAACTGGCTGCAATTAACTAAAAAAAAAAAAAAAATCATCATATTCTGAGTATGTGTAAACCCTGAACCATTTGACTTTTCCCTAGAAAATAAATAGTAAAAATGAGCTTACACCCCCGAGATGTCAATTTTTGTATGTTTTAAGTACAAATCTGGTGCATCTTCTATGTTATAGTAGCCAGACTACCTGGAAATAACACACCCCACAGCAGTCAAATTAATTGCAGGTGCTTTTTTAATATGAAGTTTGTCAGACCAGTGTGATACAGGCAGCAGCGCTGTGTTTTGGCAGGCTCCAGCCAGCCCGAAGGAGTCTCCGCTGAAGCCCTGTGTGTGAATATATTCCAGCGACAGCTATACTTGGATAAAATGGCTACCTGGTGCGGGCTTATGGAGGAGGATAGCCTGATTTCCCATGTGTGGTTGCAGCTGACCAGCACGATTTTTGCTTTCCAAAAGGCTTTCCAAGCACTCAAAGCTCCAGCCACTGCTCTGAAGTCTTCTCACTGAAATGAGTTAAGGTCTCTCAGCTACCAAAATTTCAGTTCTCCTGAGCAAGACCTACATTCTGAGCCCTGCATCACCCCAAACCATCTTGCCATCCCAAACCCTTATCATCGCACTTGGCTATGGAGCTGAAAAACAGCTCTTTGACTTGGTGCTGCTTCCAGACCGTAGCAGGAGAGCCTCTCTTAGCTGCAAGGCGAAACAGGATTGCTCGGCATATAGAGTGCAACATGCGCATGTACCACTGCAGACGGAAGAGAGGAGAGAGTGTGCGTGTGCGTGTCGGGGGCAGGGGTTTGGGTGTCTGTGCCAGTACCCTTAGCTGTGCTGCCTTACGAGTGCCATCATGCCATCAGACCAAGGGAAGACATCAGCTGGGAAACTCCCCTGGTAAAATCCCATGTGCTGGAGGATGTAATAAGTCACTTCAGGTGACGCATCCCTGGTCACTTCGGCACCGCCTGGCACTGCTACAGGGTGCAGTCGCTTTAGCTTGCTTTCTTTCCTGTTTGCCTTGCACAGGCTGGTGTGGGCTGTTGTGTGTTTGTAGAGGCCTTTGGGCTGTGGCTTTGCCAGGGTGAAGGCTCGCCCCAGAAGCTTTTGGGTCTGGGCTAATGTCCCGCACCCCACCAGCCTTCCTCCTTCTAGCAGTTTAAATGATGCCCCAAGTGCAGGGGAAGCACTGCTGTGAGCTGTCAAAGAGTTTCAGCTTTCAGCGAGTCAGCTGTACTTCAACAGGTAATAGACATGTACGTATGTATGCAGCTATGTGTGTACCTAGGCGTAGGTAGAAAGTATCCATGTTTGTATATGCATTTGCCCACAAATATCCATCTGGATGAGGGTATATTCATGTGCACTACAGCAAGAGAGAGTGTGTGTGTGTGTGTATGCACATGACCAGCGTGCACGTGCACTCACACACACCTCCGTATGAGTAGGAGTTCTCTGATTTCTGTAGCATTCGGTTCATTCACTTATCTATATGCTTCAAATTACATTACAGAAAAAGAAGGGAAGAACCAAAGAGGTGCCTCTGTCCTGGGAGGGATTCATGCCAGACCAGAGCTTGCTTCGTGTGCCTAAGGCCTAAGCAGGTGGGGAACGTAATCAAGTAAAGGAACAGTAATCGTGTACCTCCAGCTTTGGTTAATGCGCCTAGCTGGAAAGTTTTGCTTCTCCCAGGAAAGGATTTTAACAATCTGTGCCTTTAGAGCTTCTCTCATTGCTACAGTTCGGCAATTCTCACCAAAGTTCCCCTCCCAATAAAGCATTGATCTGGGAGGCTTTGCAACATCCTGGGCTCTGGAGAAGTCTGTTTTCTTTGTCAGCTCAACACTGAATAAACACCACCTGATCACGTTAACTACGTAGATAACCAGGGATCTTTACAGGACAGCAAAAATGGAGGCACGTGGTACCTCTGAGACAAGAGACCGACTTTTCATTTACTTTTCAGTAAAAATGAGGATAGCCCCTCAGCTCTGTCTCAAAGGCAACAAAACCAAAGGCAGCTGCAAAGATGGGCTGTCTGGAGTTAGAACATAGCAAAGGATTAAACATCGGCATGCTCAGCTGTCTGAACAGTTAATGCCCCAATTAAAAGTGGATAAGTTGTTTGTAAACTTGGTTAGACCACGGATCTGGAGAAGAAATAGCGGAAAGGATACACATGGCTTACAAGTGACTTTTATTCCAATTGCAAAGCAAACAACATGTGATGAAAGTTTAAGGTTTCTGTAGCAAAAACCCCATGAGCTTTGCACACATTACTGGGCAAAGAAACATCAGATGCTTTATTTTTCAGTTGAAGGGTGCATGATTGGCTGCAAAACCAGAACCTACTGTAAGGACTTTGCTCCCTCACAGGCGGTCAGGTTTCCAAAGTACTGAAAGTACAGCAGATTTCGGGGGGCTGTTCTGCACCTCGCATTTCTGGAACTAAGAGCACCTTGGTAAGTGGCCATCTAGAGAGTTAAAAACCTGTGCTGAGTGTCTTGGTTTATGTCAGCTTAGTCCTGAGATAGGTATGTGTGCGCATACAGACAAGGAATCATATTAAGAGTGTACATAAAGTGAATATATGATAATAGAGTGTGCTGTTCCTGCTAGGAAATCACTCCTATTTCAGGCAAGTGGGTGTATAATGATAGTTTTAAAATCTTTTATTGGTGATAGGCATATGTGAATATGTGTGGGTATATGTGTTTTTAATATATATCTCACAGAAAGATGTTATCTATCTCCTGTAAACAGCATGGCAAGAAATGTCGCATCAGCACAAATGTATTGAGCGTGGTCCTTCAGAGTTAACGACGGCGTCTAAAAGCAAGAATATTCTGTGGAGTTTCAGTGCAAACATTTCACAGAAGGGTTCAGTTATTATTACTGTTATTTGCAGTGCAGTACTTTCTAGAGGATCCAATGGAGAAGACATAGCTTTTTAGGGGGACAGTTGTGTGAGCATCTAACTCCCTGCCTGGCATTTAGCCCAGCTCTCCTCTTCTCAGAACAGGACCTCTGGAAAACGAAGGCAGCGCATCCTGAGTACGCCATCCCTCAGCGCACGAGGGCATCTGGGTGCAAATGTTTTTTCCACTGACAACCCAACCGAACGTCTAGGCTGGTGCAGCACTGCCACGTTTCTTTGAAAAACAAGCTCTCCTTCCTGGGAAGACGACTCATGTCAGGGGTCAAACACGCTGAACAGGCCAACTGGCCCAGAGTGTTTGCAGGGTCTGCAGTGGTGGCAGGGAGCTGAGCTACCTTTTGTGGTCATCACAGCTCACCCTAGGAGAAATCAATAGAGAAGCTGGCAGGCGTTGGTGTCTGCAATGGGCAAAGTGAGAAAATAATAAAGGAAGGCAGGCTGTCAAGGAGGATTTTTAGCAAACAGTACTCATGTTAATCCTCTGACCTAGTTTCTGAAAGGCCTATATAAGGAAGAATATTCTCCACTGAGCAAGCAGCTAATAAGCAGTGCCAGCATTTAAGAGTTTGGAGTGCATCAGTTCTGAGATTCAGCTATCTCTTCCTGGAAAAAATAAAGTGCAGAAAACAAACACTCTTCAAAAAAAATCCACCCCTCCCCCCCCCCCATCTATTTCTAACAAAAGCTTTGCACCTTAGCGATGCTGTGAGTTGGCACCGTGGCCCCAAGGACATTGCTGTGTTTGCCCACTGGTGGGTGAGCTGCCAGGTGGCCTTCACCAGACAGAAAAATTCCTCCCCTTAAATTACCGCAGCTTACTTTAATGGAGTTACTGCAAACATCCACCCCTTTGAACCACATGCATACACAAGCAGGCATTAACGCAGTCCTGGCACCACACTCTTACATTTCCCTTGTGGACTCTCCTTTTTTTATGGCTTAAAGCTGTTGGCAGCCCTAAGCCCACAGCCTGAGTAGGTACGTCCAGGTTGGGCAGAAAGGCCTCTCGCTTCAGCCAGGGTGGCCACTTCTGGAAGTCACCTGTGGCTTTGGGAGCCTTCATCTCCACTTAGCCAATGTGAGATAGTTCAAAGCTTCTTTCTTCAGCCAGGCTTAGCTGCAGGACCTTCCCTTTGACTTCCAGTGGGGCTGAAGTTACTTAGCAAATTAGTATGAAGTTTATCAAGTTGGACTTCAAAAAGCAGGAAACTTAGAGCTATTGTCCAAATCTGATCATTTTTGGCCAGTTTTCACATGCTTGTGGCTTATTTCACTGCTTACATGGGTTCTAACTGGATGTACAGCAACAGCTGGAACTTTCTACTTTACTAAGTTTAAGACTACACAGCTAGTCCTTGTAAGAGTCATGAGATTATTTTTCCCGTCATTGTCCTTCCAAGAGGTGCTTCATATGTCCTGGTGTAAGAGACATCATGACGTTTCAAAGCTTCTTACCCATCTATCGAGAAAGTGGTATACCAGAAAATATACAGAAGTGCCTTCCCTGCTGAGAGCCCCAGTCCCTTTCTGTAGAATGAGGTACAGAAACCCCAGCTCAAAACACTCTGCTCCTCAGGATGAAGATGTTTGCAGGGCCATTGGGAGAAAGTGAAAACCCATTGTGCGGTGCTGTGGTTGGGGGAAGGGAAACGGTTTGGTTCATTAATCATACATATCATTGATTCTCTAGCTCTCTTGCTTCCTTCTTAAGGGAACACTTATGGAAGAAGGCTTTCCTTATAGCTTTGCTTGTATAATTGCAAAAAAGCACATCCAGATATAGGTGTTCTCCAGGGATATGTGGGTGTGTGAAGAGTGCAAAATAAAAGCTACTTGCTGCCATTCTGTACTTTAAATGTTTTCCTAATCTTTCTTCTTCTTACATTAAATTTTTCTTCTCGTAGAGAAATCTGCTAGGAGACACTTTGTACTGGAACCTTTCAAAACCAGCAAGAGGCAACAGCCCCAGAGCAGACCTCCTCAGGGGTTTCCATTTTATCTGTGTCAAAACCAAAGCACAGAGGTACTAAATGCCCAGTTCAATACATACAGCACATCACTGCCAGAGCCAAAAGCATCATTACCTTCCTCCCTTGACTGCCATCCCCATTGCTTCAACCCTTCGAGCATCTGAGCTCGTCCTCATCTCTCTCCTCAAGGCACAGGGATTGGGATGAGCTCAGCATGCAAATGGAGGCTGGCTCCTTCCTACGACGCTGCTGTAATAGTTTCCACTGAATGTCCCCTGTGAAAGAAAGAAAGAAAAAAGAACGTTAAAGCTTTTTTTTTTTTTTTTTTTTTTTTTCAAAAATAAAATAGCGAGCCCCAGGGGAACATATGACACAATCATCTCCCTCCTCCTGTTCTTTCTGCATCATCTTGTACAACATACACTATCTTGTGGGAGGACCTCTGAGAGGAATTTGCCACAGGTGCTTGTAAAACTAACCACATTTTTCTTGCAGCTTCATAACCGCCTGCCTAACTGGTATGTCAGAATCCCTCGGCATGGTGCGCTCGCTGCAGCTACCAGTAACCTCAAAGTGGGTTTGCTGCGAGGGGCCAGCAGACGAGCCGACCATGGCAGCGATACGAATTTTTGCCCCTCGCTAACCTTTCACAACACCTATCTGTTTATTAGGTCTTTAAAGCACTTAGGCATACATGTGGGTTTCTGTAAAATTGCAAAACAAGAAATGTCCTCTGATTCTCAGGAAACCATACAAAACCACACCATAAGTCTGTCAGCTAGTCTGAAGTGTGTTCTTACTGTGCCTGTATCAATAGGGATGGGGGCACTAATACAGATAAAAGAGAAACTGACCTGGCATTAGCTGAAATGAAAACAAACCAAAAAAAAACAACTGCCTCAGCTCTTCTAACAGGTAAATTTTAAGCTTTTCTTCATAAATCTAACATTTTAATTTTCGTTTTTCTTCATAATTTTGACCAGCTTGGGACTGCCTGCTCTTGGATAAACCTCTCAAGGCAAAGCAGAGATGGGCACTGTTTCCCTCCCAGCCTCTGGCACGGCTGCAGGCACGCGGCTCCGGTCCGGCCGTGGGGAGAGGCAGGGAGTCCTGCCGGCTGCCCCTGCCGCCTCCTCCCAGAAACCCGCAGCGGCATCTTCCCCTTTCACTGCGCTCAGTTTTAATGCCTTTTGCTCCAAGCCAAAACACTGGCACCCAGCTCCTTTCGCTCGTGGCCTCATGGGGTTTCATTAGCAGCTGCCGGGGGCTGCTCGTGGCGGTCACAGCCCTACAGGTCTGGCTGTCTTGCAGGGTTTGGATTAAAGAGCACACCTTGCTTTTGATTTTCCTTATTCTTTTCCATGGTCTGAGACTTCAGGCAGCTGCGCCCCTGTACAGCCGGGCTCTCTGTTTACCCAGATATTTGAGTATCCCAGAGACGGAGCCCTCTTAGTAAAAGCAGACAGCAGCTGAGTCACTGGAGAGAACCAGCTACTTCCAGGGCATGAATCACACCCTCCTGAAGCAAATACATAAAATAAGCTAGACAAACCCCTTCTGAAAAGTGTTTATTTCTCCCTGTGATTACAAAGACAAGTAACTCCCATTGCAGATGTCAAAGCTGGGTGAAAGTAACTCTCTTGTGTCCTCCAAAGCCAGCAGCCGACAAATAAAACGGCTCTCGGCACTCTCCCAGCTTAGTCTGCGTGCCATGAAAACTGGAGCACAGATCTAGGGGTCCTTTTGGTTAAGGGAATGCTCCTCGATGCCACCCATCTCCTGCACCCAGAGGGCTGCAGCTGTCATTTGCTTGGGAGACCCTCTTGTACCAAAGCTTGATCACAGGGAAAGACACGCACAACGGGGCTGGTGCTCTCAGCTATTTATTTTTTTAATTGCCAACAAGCGTTTGGGCAACATTATCATGTACTGGAAAAGACACTTTTTGGTGCTGTAGCTGCTGTCTCACCCCGTGGGGGAGCTGGAAGGTCTGGAAGGGGACAAGGCAGACGGGACAGTACAGGGAGGGTTAGAGAATGCAACAGAATCTGGGCTTCACTGCCATCGTTAAGAGAGGAGGTATGAAAGAGCACTATGAAATATTGAGTGCATGGAGTCCATAAGCCAGAGATTACTCCAGTTCTTTATCTATCAAGCCTAAGAGGCATCCCAGGAAAATAAACCCTTCAAAACATTTAAAATAAATTAAAACAATATTTGCTTTATTGTCATAGTTTTAGCTGGGATAGAGTTTATTTTCTTCACTGCAGCCGGCGCAGTGCTGCGCTTTGGACTCAGTATAAAAACAATGTTGGTAACACACCGATGCTTTAGTTGTTGCTGGGCAGCGCTTGTGCTAGTCAAGGGCTTTTCCAGCTCCCCATGCCCTGCCGGGGGCACAAGGAGTCAGGAGGGGAGGGGGCACAGCCAAGAGAGCGGATTCAAACTGGCCAGAGGGATATTCCATATCATGTAACGTCATGCCCAGTGCGGTACCTGGGAGGGGCTGGCCGGGGGAGGGAGGCAGCAATCACGGCTCGGGGACGGGCAGCGTCAGTCGGCGGGTGGTGAGCGGCTCTGTTGTTTGTGTTCCTGGTTTTTTTCCCTTTTCCCCTTTTCCTTTTTATTATATTATCATTATTGTTACTGTTATTATTATAATAATCATTATTATTATAATTATAATTTTATTGTAGTTATTAAACTGTTCTTGTCTCAACCTACAAGTTTATTTTTTGTGCTTTTACTCTTCCGACTCTCCCCCCCGTCCCACAGGGGTGGGGGGAGTGAGCGAGCGGCTGCGAGGTGTTTAGTTGCCAGCTGAGGCTGAACCACGGCAGCATTGCATAATTAAATCATGGATCTCATTGTCAGAGTGTGTAACTGGACTCAGATAAGAATTAGATAACTCAGGTTAATGCCCACTGTGTATTTTGCCTGTTGCTTATACTCTCTTCCAAAGCATCTTGTACTTAATTACTGTGCTTGCAGATTGTGTATGGGTATTTGGTCTGACTCAGTAGAGTGCTCTGATTCACTGCAGTGACAAAGGGCGGCGGGTGGTGACCTATTTGACATTTTGTTAAGTGGCTTTTGACAATCTGCATCCCCTGGCTCCAGAATCATTTTACTGTACATGTGGAGCACACCTTTCTTGTGCCTATTGCTGCTACCGCTCCTGGCATAAAAATAAAATTATGGCTCTTTCCTTACCCGACTAATGTGGAAGGGGTTGTTCATCTTCTGCAGGGTCCAGGTGATAAGTGGTTGAATTCTCAGACTTAGCTAATAAGTACTCATCCTGTAAGTGAGCCCAAGGGAGGGAATTTTAACTTGCAGTTTTCAGGAAATTATTATCAGGTATTTTCCTACCCTTTCATTCAGCTTACAGTATTCTGGCTTGTGCATGCTATTTAGTAACAATGATGCCTTGAGGATGGGAGAACTTTGGTCAAGTCTGTGTTCTGAATTACTCAGAGAGGGAGATCATATCTACAGTTTTTCTGGTGTGCATTGGTACCTTAATCAAGCCAGTTAATGGATAAGGAACAATATCTCCATCACCTAGCTCTGGTTTTGGCAAGAACCAAACCCATCAGAAATGTAAAAGCATTTAATCTTGGATCTGTCTAAATGACTGTTTAAACTTGTCTAATTTCAGTCTTTCAGCACTTCCAAAAGATTTCAGCACTTGTGGTTTCACCTCAACCGTTCAGCAAAATTCAACTCAAATTCATGAACTGGCTTGGCCAACCCGAAACTGCCTTTTCCAATGAACTGATGATTCATTGAACCATTTTCTCCCAGCTTTAGAGCCACAGCATTTCATGGAGGCCCGTTCTTTGCTCAGAGAGATGGCTATCACAACTGATTCCACCGTAGGAGTGTTGAAAGCACAGGCTGTGGGCTGTGTAATCATATAGGACTATCTGCTGTGGTAACTTGAACGATTGTGGTACCTCCTCCTCTGCCTTCTTTCAATTAATCTAACAGATTTATTGCCATTCAACTACTGCATTGAGCAAACAATTTACCAGGGTTAAACTTATCAGACTTTGCAGTCTCCTTATGACTGGGATGTGCTTTGATTTGCAGGTCCATTGTATGCTCTGTCATTTTGCTTTCCACCTGGCTGGTTTCCCTTCCTTTAAGCTGCACAGTCAGCTGTAGGTCAGGCTAAATATTTAGATTTTTAACATTATAAAAAAAGGGAAGCAAGAAGTCTCAAAAGTGGGCTATAGAAAAATTCCCCTTGGTGTGGAGAACCGCTGTCCCGACGACTGGTTTTAATCAGAAAAGTGGTTTCCAAACCAACAGTTTCCCCTACAAAATAAAGCACGGTCACCAGTGTGTGTCTGCTGTTCAGCTGGAGTACTCACCAGAGGAGCTGCCCGACCTCTGCCTGCCTCCATCCCCAGTGGCAGCTGCCTGCGAGGATGAGAACCTGCTCCTCATGCCAGGTGCCGTGACGCCTGGCCAAGCTGTGCCCTTGGCCATCGCCCCCGTTGCTGCTCACTCTTCTCCAAAGGAGAGGGGTGAGCAGCAGCAGTGGGGCTGGGTCTTCCCCACTCCTCTGAGCCATGCACCACATCCTCTGCCTACATAGTGACTCACCACCGGTTGTGCCGTCCAGCGCCTGAACATCACCCCAGCGCCAGCTCACGGCACACAGCCTCCACTGTCCCCAGTGCGCTGCTCTTATGCCCAATTGCCTCTTACTTTCTGTTCCTCTTCAGTCCCCCAATCATCTATGTAAATGTCCTGTCCAGCTCTGGACCATATCCACACCGTCTCTTCATCCTTGGTTTGCCCACACACCCCAACCTTGACGCTCATCCCCGGTACCCCATGGCTATTCCATCACCCCAGCTCCCTCCTCTGCCACTCTCTCAAGTGCTGCATCAAGAAGGGCAGAAGCTGCTCCCTCGCTAGCAAGGCAGACCAGTCTCTTGCTGCTTTAACAGAGTCACTGGCAGTGCAGCAGTTCATTGTGATGTTTGGCTGTACTGTGAAGAGTCATGACCCTTTGGGGGCCCTACACTCCTTTTCCGGGGAAGCCCAGTGCATTTGACAATGCTTCCAAATGGGATTTAGTGGTGGCAGAATGAGTGAGTCCCAGCTCTGGGCCGTGTCATGGCAGTTGTCTTCATGAAGAAGATCCTTTCCATTCCAGTGGACTCACAAACTTAATCTTTCAGCCACCCAGTCCCTCACTTATTGCTACAGCTCCTTACTTCTCCTCCAGCTTTTCCTATACTCCACCTACCTTACCTGTTTGCTAGCCCCTGACCCTTCTCCCCATGTCTTTGTGCACAATCATCCAATCCTTATCACATGGAGGTGTCTTTTCAGGAAACAAAGCAAAGTGATCGATTTTTAAAGTGTTATGAAATTCATGAGATTGGCAGTAGGGGAAGTCTTCCCGAATTAATGAATAAAAGTGCTGGCAGAATTTGCTGTCACTGGAGAACCACTGGGCATGCAGATATTTCATCAGGAACTAGATTTGTATTTGGTTGCAATGCTGCAGTTTAAGAATAACTTCTATTTAGGAAAAAAAAATATTAAATCCTAGAAATGTGTCACAAAGCAAATGTCTCTTTCTCCACCACCCAACTGTAGCAAACGGAGATCAAAGGGCTTAATTTTTCCCATAGTTTCAAGCTGAATAAATACATTGACTAAATAAAATAGTATCAAGTGAAGTGTTCCAAAACAAAATGTCATTTTTATAGGAAAATGAAATCACTCTATTCCCAAAATGCTGAACTTGCATCTTTCAAGCTCATCTAAAATGTAAGGGATTTTTTCAATTTTCTGAAAAGTTTTATCAGAACGGCCATCTTCCCAAAAAAGGGTTTTGCTTTTAACAAACCAGAATTTCTGAGGGGGGGTCCACTGCAATTTCTAACTGGTTGCGTGCCATTTTGGATTCGGACTCAGAAGCCCATAGTCCCAGCATGGGAGGCGACACAGACCTGCAGTATGACTGTCACAGGTCACTTCCTTCAGGCTAGAGCTACCCTCATGGTTAAGGTTGCCCTGAAGGTCACGTCAAAGCCTGCAGTGGACAGATATAACCACAGTAAACCCCAAATATGCCATGGCATGCATAGAATTAAGGTTTCCTTGGGTTTGGTGAACCTACCGCAGCATATCTAGCAGCTATCACTTGTTGAGACTCGCCCTTATGCCTGGAGCACACCTGGACAAGCAGAAATGCCTCTGTGTGTCCCAAAAGCCCCATCTCCAGAGTCTCTGCTGTGGGTTCTCCCTTTCCTTCTCCCCAAAACTAGACTAGATCCTTGCAGGATCATGCACCAGCATCGAAGGGTTTTGCTGCCTGCCCCCAGGGATGCTCCGGGCAAACAAGGGTAGTTCATGTACTTCGGGCTGGGAGATGGAGCCTTAAAGACCAGATAGCTGGTGCTCTGTGCTTTAGCTTCCTATCAAACTTTGTATCGCCTGTTCAGACTGCAAACTTCCAAGACTGCTTTGTAATATGTTTGTACAGCGACCAATACCGCATGTTTCCATTGCTAGCTGTTACCACGACACAAGCAAGGCTTTGTCAAGGCTAAACAGCTTTTTTAAACAAGTGCACTGATAACCCTGTCTGGCTGCATATCAACGCTTTTATGTCTCATTGCTAGTTTTTAGACTTTGAGGTCTTTTTGTCTCTGCCTAAGTTGTTTTTTGGCAAGAAAAATGCTTATAGGAATATAGATAGTATCACAAAGCAACAATAATCATAGCCACAGATTAGTGGTTCGTCTGTGCTGTCCCTCCTTCACTGCAGATGAGTGAATGACCTATATTTGGCTTGTGGCTAGCCCGTACCTGGTACATCACACCCTCAGCCCTTGCCCTCCTGCCTTCATATTGACTAATAATAACAACAACTACTTAGCGAGCTGTTTACCACCCACATATATCTACCCCCAAAAAAACCCAGAGGAAATAACATGAGGTAACATGCTTTTTTCTATTTATAAACAGAAAAAGATGATTCCCAGTAATAAAACAGATAGATGTTTATCTGCTACGGCAGAAATGTTGAGTCGATTTTTTGAAATTCCAAACTTGAAGTTTCCTTTACTTGTGTCAAAGCTGTTTCATCTTCTCTCACAACCTACACCACCACCTCCTCTTTCTCATTATCTTCACCATACTCCTTCCCGCATTCCTTACCTTGCCTGGCTGCATGTGAAGAGACTGCCCTGGCCCAGCCAGGACAGCAGGGACAAGCCACCGTCACAAACACCTGTGGAGCTTTTCCTCAGCCCATGATGCAGTTTCTGCAACTGAGTTCAGGGTAGAAACTCACTGCAGCTCCATTGAGCTCACTTGTCCAATGCATCTGGCAAAGGCTTTGGAAAGACACAGGCTGTCTCTGTTCCATTAGTTACTTCTCCACCCTCTGCCTCAGTTTTTCTCTCTGTAAAATGGTAGACATCAGGTAGATCTTTCTTGTAAAAGGATTTGAGCTCTGGGCTGGAAAAGGTTGGAGTTAGGTGTATTGCAGTAGACCTAAAGGCATTAGTAGGTCCTTCTGCTCAGTGCTGGATTCAAACGTGTCTCTTCCCCAAGCATTCACAGAAGAAGCAGGCAAGTTCAGCACACGTGTTGCTGGCTTTCGTTGCAGAACAGTCCTCTGGTCCCCTCCCACCCTCCTCCCTTGGGCTTTTGGCCCAAGAAAGTCAAGGCAGAATCACTCCCATCTCTTTTAAAATTTTCCTCCTCCTTCAAGGGATGCTGACAGATGGCACGGCCATATGTTTGCACAGCTCCCACCCAGGTGAGCATGCCACTTTCCTCCCGGAGCCGTGGGGGAAAGTGGGACGCAGCGGGTGACATGGCACTGGCCAGGCAGGACGGCTGTGGCAGAGCCCAGACATGAAACCAGATTTCCTTTCAGTCTGAGTTTTACCCACGGGCCAATCCCCTCTAGAAAATAGCTAAGCCAAACCAAACCAAAACAGCTTGTCAAGACACATCCCGAAAGTGCCTAATTACATTTAACAGTGACCACAGAGAAAATGGGATATTTTTGCATTTGAGTGGGTGCCTCTAACCTTCAATTGTTTGCTGTGTTTTTTCTTTTTCATTCAAAGCACTGTTTCAAGCAGCAGTTTGTAGTTTCCCATCCTGCATGTTCTAAGAAATGTGATCTGTTACAGGTTTTCCCTGCTTAACAGTTGCAGTGACAGGAATGAGCAGATGATTTGGGGTCTAGAAAATGCCTTTAATGAGAGAAATTTGAGCAATTTGGTTTATTTATTTAATAAACTGAGGAATGAAGAAAATTTGAACCTGGTTCAATGTGAATTTAAGTTAAGAAAAGGAAAGTTTTGACCAGTGGAAATGGCAGTTAATAACAGATGAGGTGAAAGAAAACTCCAAATCTTTCCTCTTTTCTATCTTTCTGTCTGACACTCTGTCAATCCAATAGGAAAGGGGAGCAAATCCGTGAGACTGAAGTTAGTTGGCATGACTCCTTGAAAGAAATGGCAGGTCCATCATGACTTGAAGTCTTTGAAATGAAAGCTAGGTGTCTTTTAAAATGAAATCTTCCAGTCTATTTGAGTTTCCTGCTTCAGTTGTGCTCAATTAGGTAATTCCTAAGGTATTCAGCAAAAGAATTAGTACTGATGTATCCTGGATGACAGAATTGGCTCAGCAGGTGAGACAGCCTTCGGAAATGTGTCCAGCAAAAATGCACACATTTGCTTATATATCACTAAAAATGCATATTTCAAGACAATTTTTCTACATTATAATATACCTCTAGTACTGCTCATCCTACATTTCAATCCTATTTTCAATTATGTTCTGTTTGACTGTCATGAATTCAAGGCTGAAGCCGTCTTTTATGTGCACAGCCCTTGCTGCACTACACTCCCATGTGTGCGAGCAGCCTCAGCTAGCAAGTGTTTGATCAGTTCCCTGGCCTGACTTAGAAATGCTCCAAGTATTATTCTCTACTGGAGGAAGCTACTGTTAATGAGAGAGAACAAGACTAGTATTTTCCCAGTCTCTTGAAACCCTGAGGTATAAAAGACGTAGAATTGTCTATGCCAAGCCTGCACATTCCATAAATTTCCCACCATGACAAAGAGAATCCTTGGTTTTTGTCTTCCAGGTATGTATTCAAGGCTGAAACTATACTAACAAGATCAATATGAGGGCCAAAACCAAGTCCAAAGCTCAGGAGCCAAGAAGCTCCAATCTATTTTCACTTAAAACTAACTAGGGGTTCACACTGTGCAGAGTTGTCTCTCTGCAGCCAGGCATCTGAGAGCAAAGACTTGCATTGTCAACCATTATATTCCCAGTATACAAAAGTGTATAGACAGCAATCCAAAGTGCTTAACCCTTCATGCTTATTTTTTTCAGACTCCAAGAAACTTTCATAATGAAACCCCCAAAAATGAGGTGAAATATATGGTTTGGACTGGAAACCATGAGCAGTTCTGTGGTTTTGCTTAGGTTTGTACTGAAACTAGTCCAAACTAGGTAGTTTCTTTTAGCTGAATTTTACCTAAAGATTTTGAATTCATTCATACCTGAAACTGAGAGTGAAATTTAGGGGGCATGAACCCATATAGTCTAAAAGAAGGAAAAAGGGTTTGCATGAAACCACAGGTCAGGTTTGCTAACTGAGTTTAGCACCACTTTGAGTTGCTCTGCATGGTGTTTGCTGCTGACTCACTGAACCACGGCTGCTGTTTGGTGGACTTCATGATTCTTTGGCTACTTGTGAGTTGTCAAGTTGCTGTGGAAACACACGGGTACTCAAGTGCTGCTGTTTTCATGGTAGCACCATTGAATGCATGACTGAGCCTTGCCTTGTGGCATGCCTTCTGCATTGCTCTGATCAGCTCGAAATCCACATGTAGGCTGGCAGGCCTCCAGTGTGGAAAAGTCTGCGGAAAAATCACAGAGAAGTACTATTGCCAGAAAACCACTATTTGGTACAGTGGGTCATGTTGGCGGGTTCTCTTGGTTGTCCTTTGGGCGTCTCAGTGCCCAGCTCTTCTGGGCAGGGTGAAAAACCTGCTTTTCCATCAGCAAAACCTGTTGTGTGTTGTATGTGCAAGGAAGTACTAAGATATTTGCATAAAGGCTTCAAAAAAAGAAATAAAGGAATCTGGGGCGGCAGGGGGCATATACAAGAAATGAGAAGATTAAATTTTTCAGCATAAGCCTGCCTAAATTGAGACTGACATTGCTAAGGTTCCTGGGTTACATTAATTCAAGAGAAGCTGAAGTAGAAATGATATGAATATCAATGGAAATGCACAGAGCTTTTGTACACTGTGATTGGAATCAAAGACAAAAACACCAAATTTGATTCCACAGAGGGCAAACAAAGCAGGATCCATGGTGGATATGTCCATCTTGAGGATAAGAAATACAGCTTTGATAAAAGCTTTGGGTATTTTTAGGGTAACTGCTCTAGTGAAAATACCAGCAGACGCAGTATTTTACCTGACACCTTTATAGGGACAAAGGAGGACTTTCACTCAAGGCTGAATATTTCACTTCTGCTTTTTCATTGCCCTGTGACTTACACGTTTTCTCTGGCTTCCATAAACGAACAGCCAGTTTTTCCAGAGGCGATCATGCCCTGGCAGTCATGGCTGCTGTGTGACATGGTGATGCCTCGATTTCCTTATCCCACTGTTACCGCTCCTCCCTGGATGCACCCGACTGAGATAGCTCTTAATCCCTGGTCATCCCTGCTTGACAATGGTCTTTTATCATTTCATTCCTGAAGATGGTGCATTATGCTTATTTGGTGGCTGCCACCCTCAGAAGGGTGATGTCAAAAGGTGGGTGCAATTTTTCCCAAGAACTGCAATAATTAACCTCCCAGCCCTCTGCCTGCTAATGAGGCTCATGCTCCTAAATCACAAGTGCCCCCAGTCATTTTTCCTGCCTTTAGCTATCTCAAGGATATCTAGATCAAACAACTTGTCTAGGCTATTTCTATAATGTCTCCATGGTATGGGCTGGAGACACAACATTACCAAACAGAATCACCCCACCTAACTCAACTATTTCAAGCCAGGGTGAATCACTTACCAAGAAAGAACCTTCTAGCTTACACCGCTGTCTGCCTTCAGAATTGGCCTGGGGAGGTGAGAAGCATTTCATCCAACACATTTGTGAAAATCTTGCCCCTTGCCAATGAGGAGAGCTTGTGAGAAGCCAAGCAACTCTGAAAATTCACTGCAGAAAAACTCTCTTCCAGAGTTGTAGATAAGCACAACTGTATATTAGAGTAGTTATAAATTGCATAGGGCTGCGACCTGAACTGCTCTGTTCAGAGAAGTTGATTGCAACCAAGTGCTACGCTGCTCCAAGGAGGGAACTTGGAGCTTTTCTTATGGTGAGTTTTGTCTTTAACCATAGTTATGGGAGACTAGAAACCAGCTACATCTTGCAGGTGTCCTAGGCCTAGCTCATAACCAAAACCTACCAGTAGCTTCAAGCTGATCTTGTGCTAATCACCATGACTAAAAAGCTTCAGATTACTTTCATCATTTAAGGCTTTTTGAAACGTTGTTCTTGCCCCATTCTTAGGATTTCTACCAATTTCACCCCTAGAAAGAAAGCCTCTATCTCGCTGAGGAGATGGAGTTTATTTCCTTTTACCATCATCTTTTTTGTGTGGATTTTGACAGATCACTTAAGTGAAGATGCCCTTGGCTGCAGCTTTTCTGTGTGTGCTCAGGCTCCTAAGCCACGTCCCATCAACTCTGTAGAGGTGTGGGGACCTCTTGGGGGAGTTTTTGTGGGCACCAACACCTGAAGAGGGTCCCCAGACTTGAATGCCCAGCTGTATCTAACCACCAAGCCCGTACAGCGGCACTTTCAGCTTCTGATGCTTCATTACTTGTCCTTAACAGGGAGATAGAGGAGAAACACCACATTGACCCACCTTAAATAGGTGCTGTGAGGGTAAACCCCTCACAGACTGTGAGGTGACCTAAGGTAGCTCTGGCACCTCTAGGCAGCTAACTATCACATACACAACAGTGGAAATTTTGCGAGCTCATCCCTTCCTTGCACTATAGGGATGGAAAAAATAAACAACTTCACAGATTCTTCCTTGAGAAAAAGAGTGATTGAGTATTATTATTTTGAGAAAGCTGAACTACTGAAGCCCTTCAACTTGCCAGAATTATAAATATACTTTCACCCTTCATTCCTGCTTTTCCTGTGATGTATATACTGCGTTTCAAGCTAGTTGCGACTTGGCTTTTCAATGGTTCTCATATTATTATAGGGTTTAGTGCATGAATGCCACGCTGAGCAGACTGTATATTTCCCTCTTTATAAGACATAGGGAGATTTAGTAGCTGTCAAATGTAGAATGCCATCCTTTTGTGTGGTCTTTATTTGTAATCTAGATAAATCATACTGCAAGCTAAAGTCAGTCGTGATGTAATTCTGCTCTTCTAGTGAAGTTTTACCAGAGATTATGTGGTCCCTATGAAGGTTTTGTTATTTTCCGTCTGACCTCCAGATCACTCATCTCTCTTCAATCAAAAGCTTTCAACATACTTCCAATACACAGGGAGCATAAATAATAGATTTTGACATAAACCAGACCAATTAGTCTGTAGTTCAGGATTCCACTTCTTACCATGGAGAATTATTATAAGTTTCATATTAACACACAGGAAAATTATTATTACAGCCTAACCTTTCCAGAGCAATGCCTTTCATAACCTAGACCCTTATATCTATTTCTCCAAAGACATCTGGGTTCCCCTTTCCATCTAAGAGGTACCATCATCATTTCCAAAATCATTGCTCATCTGCAACCCCAGGTGTCTCCAGGCCTCACACTTTTCCTTAGGTGGGGGGGGAGGCCACCCACACGCAGATGCAAAATGCTGCTCGAGTCTGATCCTGCCCCACAGCTCAGGCCCCACTTGATGTTTCCTTGTCTAGCTCATCAGCATCACTATTTTCCAGATTTTTCCAAGCAAAAACCATTGGCCCTTTTCCCAAATAGCATGTGAGATTATAGGATCTAAAAGCCCTTTTCCAACTTAAAATCTGTGAATCTCTTAAACACAGAGGGTGTAAGATCTTGTTCTATGACACCTTGACCGCAGTGCTGCATTTCTCTGCCAGCCCTGGGTATATCTGGATGCAGCTGGTTTCAGGGCCGCTTCCCCTCATACCGCACATCAAAGTGTGTTGTCTGGAGACCTCATGCAAAGTCCAGCACAATGAAATGGAGCCGTTCCCGTCACTTCTGTGGGTTTCAGTGCTTACGGCTATTTCTTCCTGACACCCAAATCCACTTATTAGCAATTCCTCCTGCTGGCCCAAAACCACCATACGGATTTGCTCAGGCCTAGATTTTCAGGTTGTCCAGAGACTTTAAGAACCACACTCAGACCAGCACATGTAAATGTCCTTTTTTTCTGCTTTTAATGAACTTCAAGGTGTTACGATCCTCTTTCTCTCAAATTTAGACCCCAGAGAAGGCACCAGAGTCTGAATATATTTCCAGGTGGTTCAATTTTTTATTATGCTGCTTGAATCACACAGAAATGCCCTGGTTTTTAGGAAATTATGAGAACCATGCTGGAAATGAAGATCCTTCCAGTGTTTTGTAACAGAATAAGTGGAATTTCAGGTATCTGAAATCTCTAGACAGGCCTGAAACTCACAGTCTAAATAACTCTGCATTTTTTTGTTCATTTAAGCAATGTTATTAATTTTTCCATTTCTTCCAGCTTTGTGATTTGTGAATTATCTTCTTCATTTTACTCCCAAGTCATTAATCAGACTACGGAAGGGTTTAGTACCCAGAAAAGAGTTTTTTCCACTTGGATTGACTCTTACCAGCAAATGTTGCTGAAAGATACCAAAGATTTTTGGGCAAAGCAGGCAGCTCCCTTCTCTGGGGATGATGCTACATGGGAAGAACTGTTACTGTTTAGGCAGCCAGTAACTCCTACTGACCAAATTCACTCTCCGATAAATCTGTGGAAGTTATTGCACTTCTATAACTGTTATATTTTTACTGCTTTAATACTGTATTTTATTATCTATCCTCTGGTTTCTACCTGCACTTCAGAAGAGATGGATGGCATGTATCACCTACAGCATAAAAAGGTGTTTTTCCCCCTATAGTTAATTTTCAGCTGATTCAATATACCTGTTTTTCTATTGCCTTACAAGGCTGAGTGATGTAATTCTTTTGAACAAGGAAGACAGTTGCACAGCATGAATAAAGGCGCTGTAGCTTCCCAAGGAGATAATACTGCACAATGACAGCTCTAATCTTTCTTTTCTTTCTCTTATTTTCCTCCCATCTGATGTCTATTTTTATTCAGTAATTCTATTTGAGAAACAAATGAGAAAAGAACATTGCTATTCCTGGAAACCTTCCAATATGTTTCAGGAGTAGAAGGCTTGGATGAGCGATTCGCAGCTCTACCCTCAAAAGCCCATTTTATGGCAACAGCCAACAACATCATCCCAACACTGTTAGGAATGCGATAGTGGAGTGTTGTTCACTTCATTCTGTGACCAACCTTTGGATCAGGATCACACAAATAGACACGTATTCTAATAAATATAATTAAAAAAAATCACAACAAACAACTTTGTCAACCCTGGCCCAGGTACCCATCTGCCCTGGCTTGGACTGAGGTATGGAGTAGAAATATAATGCTGAAGTGCAGTATGAGAGAGTGATTCATTGGGGGAAACTTAAAAACCTCCGACAACAAGGTGATTCATATCTTGAGCGCTAATGGCGCTTTTCAGTAACCTCAGTTTACTGATTTTGCATTTCCATATCAAGTGATTTACAAGTGCCCACATGTGCTTACATGTTTATGTGTGTGCACTCAGGTGCAACTCAGCTGAAGTTAAACAACTCTATCTTTAATGGAGTTTCTCTTTGAAGATAAGAAGCTCAATATCGTCTTTGCTATCTAAGATCCTTAATTAGGGGGCACTAGGAAACACTCAGGATAATAAAATATACATTATGGTGCATCTTCTTTGAGCCCTTTCAGATCTTGAAAAGCTAAGGATGAGGTTCTGGTAGCAAACTACTTGGGTGTAAACATGAATGATGGTTTTGATGAGAAGTGCACACAGTTCCCATTGAGCATAAAATCAGGAACTTCTAAAGGCACCTATGCACTTCGCACCCCTGGATCGCAGTGACAGCTATGCATCTTTGAAGAACTGGCCATTAATGGCTTTCAGAAAGGTTGTCAGTTCTCACAGACTTCCGTCAAGGGTGAATTTCCTTTGACCATGCGGATGGTTTTTCGGTTCGCAGCAAGTTTATTTCCTTTCAGCAGAGGAGTAGATAAATATTAACAAGGGACTGGGATATTTTGTATTTTTCTGCTAAAGAGAGTCACTTGCAAGCGCTACCAAGAAATAATTAGAACTGCTGGCTTTGTGGTTCATGTGTTTTCTCTCTCTTTGTCCTATTATGCAAAGCTCTTTGCTGCAGAGGATGCAGCTTGTGCCAATGCAAATACGGGCAAGCACCTGCTATTTAACCTCTTGAACAGGAGCGTGTGAGAGTTGATGGAACATTGGTCAGCAGGCTTGAAAGCAGTGAACTGTGCTCTGGAAATCAGGCATAATCAGACAGATAGTGTGTTAGGGTTTGTGGAGTGACATTGTTAGGAACTAGAGGATAACAGAGCATTGCACTAAAGTTATGTTTGGAAGAGCATCGCCACTTACAAGCCAGGATACACAGCCACAGTACCCCAAGAACACCTATTTAACAGCGAGGTATGGTGGTTTATTTATTGCCAAAGGCAAAGCTACAGAAGTATCTGCTCATCCTGCAGACTTACCCCATTTAAAAGCTACTGGCTGCCTTAACAGTATAGCTGTCTTAGCTGAGCAGTATTTCACTTCCACATTTCAAGATATTTCACCCATCACTAAAGGGAAATCATCCACAGATCCTGCTGTTACCTGGAGCAGTCTTAGGTATTTGCCTTTGTTGTCTTGGAACACCATATAGCATTATGTCACTGTGTGAGTGGATGCTCTGTGCTCCTATATATTATGTGTCCTTCCCAGAAGATTTCAGCATTTCCAACTCACTAAACTCTGTGGGTTTCCGATGCTGTACTAGTTGGCTAACCAAATTTAGCTTAGAAAGTAATGGGCCAAATTTCTTCTAGGTTGCACTTGTTTACACAGGGAATGAATTTGTCCTGTTTTCCCTTACTGGCCTTCACTGATCTCTTTCTTTTTTGTAGTCATCACCACTACAGTATCTGGTTGTCCACTTATAAGTAGGTTCAGCACAAATGTTTTACTGTTTGAAGAGCTGACCATGCACATCCATGTACAACCACAGAAGCCTACAAGCTCACAGAGGACAGTGCCTTCCTCGTGACACCAAGCATGATGTGACATCCTTAAAACTACATCACCATTATCCTCTCAAAAATCATCTCTTGCTGAGGTATGTATCTGCTCAGCCATGAGCAAGAGATGTTGAAGTATCTTTTCAAGAACAGTAGATGTTGCCAGTCACTACGAGATCTCCATAGTTTGGATTTTCCTGCATTTCAGAATAGTCACATTGTCAACGAGGTTTGGGGAGCAATGCCCGTCGTAGGAGACCTCCATGTTCTGCTTCCCAACAGCTGGGTTTGTTGCTCTGCAGAACTGACTGCTTTAAGGGGTCAAAAGAACTTTCGCAGGCAAGACTCTGTAAATCTTTCCCTTGCAAATCGAGATTAATTTCCAGCACAAACCAGGGTGAGGGAGAACCACTGCTGCCAGCGGCTGTCCAAGGTTCTACATTGACCAGGCAGGACCCAGCAGGTGAGGATCCATCTCACCCAAGCTGTCAGGCTTGAGCAACAGATTTCCTGAGGAAGCCCTGACCAAGTGTGTTACACTACTGTCTCATCCTTAAGGAGAAGAGGCTGCTTCCCTTTGTCTCTGATTAAAATAGACTGTGCCTGTTTCCACGACGATAAGAGGTGCTCTGAAAAACACTATTCTGAAAATCTAAGGAAGCTTTTGTAGTGCTGTGCTCTAATGATTTTATTAGAAGATAGTAGTAATCATAGTAAGATGCCAAGACCCTTTAATATAAGGAGTGTAAAGAATAATTGGATTAAAATAGAAAGGTATTACCTCTGGTTTGGGAATCCCACAAGCCCAAATCAGAGGAAACTGGAGAATTAAACTCAATTAAAAACTCTACCTGCTTTTTGTGTTCTGATATTCATTCCAAGACATCTCTTGTTTCCCTCTACTGAAGGAAAGGTGTTGAGCTAGAGGGACGATTGGTGAGATCCTGTTCAGCCTCTCTGATATCCTTGTATCCCCAAACTGTGAAGAGCTGAGACAAATAATACTCCTAGTGATCTCGATCATGTTGGAAGAGTTAACTGGCTTGCGCTGATACGAATCAAAAAAGGACACACATCTAACTGTGAAAATTTTCAGAAACCCCCAAGTGTTTTCAGAGCGGGACTGGCCAGAAAGCGAGGAGTCATCTCACATAAAAAATGCAGGGTTAGTAATGGCTTGTCCCTTCACACTGGAATGAAGTAGAAATATTTCCAGTTGAAGAAACCCCATTTAGGTTCTGTGAGAAACCCCATGGCTGGGTGATGGTCCCAGGCTAGGACGAAGAAAGGCTTGTGGACAGGGTAGAAATGAGCATTAATTCTCTAGCTGCAAATAAGCCAGGGCAGGAAGGTGAATACACACACCCTCTGTGGGCACATCCTAACATCATGCTTTCAGCAACTTTGGTGTGACCGTTTTCTTTCTGTGCCTCTGCCTACAACTTGCATCCTGTATCAGAGATGTCTTCCTCACACATTTCTGTGAAATACTTCAATGAAAAATCTCACCCAACATCTCCAGCCCTTCACAGGCAGGAGCTACAGTCACTGAACTCAAAGCCTTGGTCATTTCTGAACACAGAGGTCTGGCGATCACAGCTCTGGGACTCTACTGGGAGTAAGAAGAGGTTACTCTGTGCGACAGGAAGGCAGAGTTCTGGGGTGATTTCTGTACTGAACTGTAGCTGCACTGAGTATAAAATGGAACAGAATTTGCATAGCTCTCCATTTCACAGAAAGCCAGTGATGGGGGGGGGACGACGGGGCGGGGGGGATGACAGCTGATCTTGGTAACTATTCACCTTCTGACATCAGAAACCTCCGCTGCAGCATACAAGACTGCCATCACGAAATCCCTGATCAAGAACATGAAGCTCCTTCCCCTCTTCACAGCTGCGTCCTGCTTCACGCCCCCAGGTCCCTCTTTCTTTGTACTACAAGTGATGAAGTTTTTTTTCCAGATCACATGAGCCAGGATGAAGGGGGAAAATCCTGCCAGGAACAGAGATGGGCTGCAACTTGAACCTGATCAAGAGGAGATACAGAGCAGTACCCGAGAGGTATATAAGAATGTGCTCGGCACAAGAGCAAACACTTTTTCAGGTGAAGGACTCTCATGAGTCAGCCATGCATGTGAATGAAGACACTGTTTCAAGGAGGCTTGGCGCCACTAACAAAACATGTTTGTATTTCATCATCGCGACCCTTGTTGTGTTACTTGTCTTTGCATTAGCCACCATCATGGTCTTACTGGTTCAGAGGACGGTAAGCAATTTCTTACTTTATTCACTGTCTTTTTCTTCTTTATTTTTTTTTTTACCCTACTGCTTTCCAAAAATTATCCTGTGGCCAGAAAAACAGTCGCTGCCTCCTGGCGTCAACGCGTACGCATGCATTAGGGGAGAGAAAGAGGAAACAAAGAGGGAGAGAAAAGAACTTTCGAAAGAAATATCTTTTTCCAGCCTCTAACTTGTAGCATGCAATTTCTATTCTGTAAATGGAAGTAGAAAGCTAATAATCCAAGATGCAAGCCACCCTCTGTCCTGCCTAGTTAGGAGGAGAGGTGGAAAGAAGATAGATCAGTGCCTCTGTGTCTGATGCCTGGTTTTATATGTGCCTCCTGTCGCTTCTACAAAGAGCGACGACAGTCCAAGATGGTCTGGGCTGGGAGCGTCTACATGTGTTCCTCTGAAATACTGAAAAATTTTAGTTACGGACATAACACAAGGCACCTCTGTGTGCGACACCGCGTGGTGCTCTGCTGGGATGCACCGATGCAGTGAAGCAGAGCTCTCCTGAACTACCCAGAGCACTGGCTGGGGGCAAAGTAGCTCCCTGTCCCTCCCTGTCAGTCCCGCTCTTCGGTGGGGTTTGTCATGCAAAAGTAGAGTTATAGCAAGGGTGACTGGAGGGCTTAAGTGAGGCAAGGGCTGACAAAAACAACAGTTCTCTCTGCCTACAGACATTTTTTTCCTTCTTAAAACAAAGAGGATTGCTCTCAAGTGGATCTGGTGTTGAATGGGGAATCAATGAGACAGTTACAGCCAGAGCAGAGGTACAGGTGATGGTGAATATGAGAAGTGCATTTCTAATCTCACTAGAAAACACTGTCATGAACTTTACCTGGGTAAAATGAAAGGTTAGAATTTTTATAGGCTTTGAAATCTTATTACAAAAATCTAAGTGCTGAAGTACTTCCACTACTATTCATAGAATGAAGGCACCAGCATGGGGCTGCTGGAGGAAGTTGGCCATGGAAAACTAAATATGATCTTTCAGCTCAATATTTTCTCTTACTAAATTTACCCTATGCAACTTGTGTATCTGTTTATGCACATTACCCTGAAATTAAACCATGAAGGCTTGACTGATACGTCTTTAAGTTGCACCAAAGAGGAGTCATTTACCCGAAATCAGCGTTCTTCCAAAAGAGACGCAGTTTAGGCACAGTTAGAATGAGACATGGGGGTTTTCAAGTGATAAATAGTAGGACATTAAGGGAGATCTTTAAAATAACAGCCTGGGTAATTACAGAATTGCCGCAGCTTTTCTATATAATGAGGCTTTCATTTGTACTTATTATGTAAGTAAGCATTAAATTACCTCTCCATCAGGATAAAGGCAGTTACACTAGTTGCCTGAGGAACAACATTACTGAAAGAGTCAAGGTTTTAATTTAAAAGAGTAATGACATTATTGCAGGTGCTTTGGAAATGAGCTTGGCTGAAGGAGAAAGTAGGAAGCTGAGGTGTGTGAGAAACACAAAACCAAGCAGCAATTTTACGCTGCGAGAGGAATTTGGCAGTAAAAGCATAACTTCTGTTCTTGTCCTCAGGGAGCAGAAAGACCCCCAGGTCAGAAGCAGCACAGTCATCCTCCATCTGTGACTGGTCTTGAATTTCCAGGACAGGGAACAAGTGTTGATTCTGTGAGCTGGGTTCCTTGAGAAACTCCAGGTCTTGCTCCAAAACCACTTTAGCTGACAGTCACACCATCAGCATAAGGTTAGGCACAAACGCCCTTGGTAAATACAGTGGTGGCTGGGCTGAGCATCTTGTAAGTGTTGACTTCAGCAGCTCCAGGACAGGAGGTCTGGGGGTTCTTGTATTTGGATCCCTGGCTATTGAGTCCTGTTGCTGTAGGGAGTAGAGCATCAGCAGTTGGATTAATTATTTTCTTTGTAACTTCTCAAAAAAGGACCAACATTTTGTGGATCAGCCTCTTGGGATGACCTGTTTTTCTCTCCAGGTCTTGTCAGCTGCATTATATGGGTGATCCTTGACCACAGGGGCAATGGTGCCCTCCTTATGCTGAGCTGAGATAGAAACTTTTATTTGCCTCTGTCCAAAGGAATGTTAGAGGATCTTAGGGACAATGCAGGTCTTGTGACCCATGTCTTGGGTACCACTGCATTAAGAGGAGGCTGCTGGTGGCAAGATCACCCAGTCCCCTATCCCCATTGCAGGTACATGGAAGTTGGCTGCTTGTCTTCCTTTTGATGAATTTACACTTGCCTAGTTTAAGATGAAGGAAAATGCATTGGAAAGGGAAATTCAAACTGTGTAGAAACAAGGCGCTCACATCACCCAAAGTCTAGGCGCTCTGAGCAAGGGCAATCCAACATGAAAGACTAAAACAAAAAAGCGACTATGATTCCAGAACTGCTTCTGTGAATCTAACAACACTTCTAATATACTTTTTCACCATCCCCTGCCCAGAAATTTCCAACACCCCAAGAAATTTCCTTTACGCCTTGTTTTCAGGAAGGGTGGCACAACACATTAGTGTCAGACTTGGGAAGTGTCATATTTTGGAACTAAACTATGTTTTTTGGAACTAAACTATGGTTTTTGAAACTAACTATGTGCAGTGCTGAAGTCAGTTCATTTCTTCAGCTTTCATCTGCAGAAACCCTTGGCTTCAGGCCATTCACTTGTCTCGATATTACAAGTGACTTTGTTTTCCTCTGGAATAAGAATAGTTGGTGTATGGTGGTCCACGGCCTTTATTTTTCTTAACACTGTTACAAGAGTGCTGAAACCTCCACCCTCTGCCTGCTGCATTTCACTGCTGCTAGTTATATGTATATTTACACATCTATGTAGATAAACATATTTATTTATATATATAGAAAGATATATGCACAATCAGTGAAAGAGTATAGGACAGAAAGGAGCAGGCAAATGTAATTTTAAGACACACATGCCCTAGTAAATCTTATGCTGTACTGCAAGGTATGCTGTATCAGACAACTAGGCCACCTACCTCTGTGAACAATTCTGTGTGAACGTTCAAAGTTCATAATCTGGGATGGGCCATCACTGCTCTGGATTTTGTAGACTTAATATTTTTAACCTCCAAACTGAGCGGGCAAATCTTTCCAGCAGAGTTAAGGCACCAGTGTTGCAAATGATAACAGTCAGTGAAGATATTTATATTTGCTGATTTAGTCTTCAAGGCTGCTGGAGTCAAAAATGTAAAACCCATTTAGCAGTGGGACTGCCGTAACAAGGAATCCCAACTACAGCACCTAGCAAGTTCCTGCACCGTGGATTTGCTGATTTATGTCTGCTTAAAAATAATCTTGTAATGGACTGCCCTAATCGGCGTCTATTGGCCCCCTCTGGTGGAGAATCCTGACAAAAATTAAAAATTAAAAAACAAAGCAAAACAAAACAAAAAAAAAAAAACCCAGCCACTGAAAATTGCCCCTGAAAGCAGATTTCCCACTTGTTGAACACCACAGGAAAACCACTGAGGCAATTCAGAAGAAAACTGCACTGATCCAACTCTTGCCATCGGTGTTCTGTACGGTGACAGTCATCTGCTCTCTAGAGGCGTCACTTTAATAGGTTTTGCCAGGACTGGAAGAGCTGAATTTCACACAGAGCTATGTTTCCTGTGATGCTCATTGTCAGATCAGCTGCATGGATGGCACTTGCCTTTCTAGAGCTTTCGTGTGTAGTTTCTACCTTTGCCTCTTGGTAACTCAGGGCCACCTACCTAAAGTGCCGCTGCTGTCCTTCCCCCTCAGCCAGAGACAGGTAATGATGGTTTGAGGCTGAGCAAAAACATGGGAGAGCGTTGAGGCTTTTTTTCAAATTGCAAAACTTCCTTCGAGGACAGCAGTCCAAAGAGCTGATCCCCCAGAGCTGCTGTGTGGACGTGCTTTGGAAGTGTCTTGGACCTAGTTAAGCTGACCCCAGGCCAGTTTCTGGCAGACTGTGCTTTCAGGGTGTGTTTCCTTATACTTTCTGGAGGTGGATACACGCTTCAGAGACCCCTGGTTGAATGAATATTCAGAGTTCTGACACAGGACATTAGAATGACCCTCTAGCAGCACCAGTCTGTCTCAGCTTGGGAAAATTTCTTGTGAAATGAATTATAATTTTCTATATTGAAGCAAACTCAAATTATTCTGCTTGCTGAGTAAAGACTGAGATCCTTCATCATCAGCACCCAGATGACTCCAGAGAAGGTGAAATTCATTGTCATGAATTCTTCCTGAGCTGGCACGGAAGAATTTAATCTCTTTGAGCTCCTACTGTGTGCCTCTTTGCATTCTAAATTACAGCATTACATCCAATATTTGTGCTGTTAGAAAATAAAGAAGTAATGCCAGTAATATTTCAAAGCAAGCTTTAAAGTTTTATTTGAATATCCACTCAATTGTCACTAAAATAAATTGCATTAGTATCTGCTGTTTTCACCCACTGGGAGAATTCCCAGGTGAGAACACCATACATTAATACATTTTAATTTTGTTTCTGTTACCCTGACTACAAAGCAAGCTGTGAGCCATCAGCCTTATCCTGCACGCCATCTCCAAGGGAGGGCTGCAAGGTGAGCACCTCACCAACGATAATGTCTCAATCACTCTACCAAACACTTCTTTACAGGCAGCAGTGGATCTGCTATCTGATTTTGTTTAGCATAATCTAGCTGGGGACAGATCATCCCCTTTCTGTCGTGCAAAAATACTTTTAATTCTCCGCAGAGGGCAGAAATGCTCATACATTGTATTGAAAAGTAACAGCTCCCTGCGCCCTGAGTGCTTGTGAGAGGCCCAGCCCAGTGCAAGGGTCCAAGACAGGAGCTGAGGGGTTCCGGAAGATGGTCCTTGGGAGTATTTTCAGCCAAGACTGTTCTCAGTCCCACATTTGATGACATGTGTGCATAGAATCCATGAGAGCTTGCAAGGGAGGACGTTGTATAGGGGATCAAAAAGCTTGGAAATGCCTGGTTTTTCAAACTACATCTCTAGGTTCCCGTTCTTCTCCTAACCCAGCAGCCTTCCTGTACAGCTTAGGAAGGTCACCTGGAGATACACTGTCTCAACAAGTAACTTCTCCCCTGTGTTGCATAGGCGTGGGGAGAGAAAATGAACAACTCGTGTATTACAGATACCCAAATTATGAAGCAACTACGCCACCCCTGTCTGCAAGACACAGTATTTTGGCGTTAGACCGAAGGATAATATTGCTTTGCTGGGAGCAGATGCAGCTCTACACTTCAGCCATGGTTGAAAACAAGATCACGTCAGGCCAAAATCTAATTTAAAGTATTCTTAAACATTTAAGGCTAGAACATTAAGTACCACAAACAAACCCAACATGACTTTTCTCACTCTCCAACCATCATCCTTCTCCCCATGCCACACATTATCCTATTTACACACAGGAATAATACGCTTATGTTTTAAGACTGCTATGGATGAAGTTGTCTCCCACCACGTGCATGGTGTGCCTCATTCCTCCAGGAGATATTAGATGTTCTGCTAAAGCAGCTTCCCAACTTTCTTCTTCTTGGGCATCATGGTCGGTCACTGGAACAGGTTTTCCAGGGAAGTGGTCAAGGCATCAAGCCTGTCAGAGTTCCAGGAGCATCTGGACAATGCTCTTAATCATATAGTCTAGTTTTAGCTGGTCCTGCAAGGAGCAGGGAGTTGGACTCAATGATCCTTATGGGTCCCTTCCAACTCCAGATATCCTATGATCCTATGATCCTATGCCAAATTGGGCCTGGGCTGGTTAGCCTGCATAATTAGCCCAGGTAATTGGTATCCAGGTAAGAGGAGCTGGTTTAGGCTAGCCTGAGCAAAAACCACTCCCTGATACTGAATTCACTGTGGGACTGCCTGGTGTGTTTGGGTGAAGGGACATGTCACAGTTTCAAGCACTGAGGAACTCTCAGTATCTTCCTTTGGCTGTTGGGAGAATTTGTTTGCTCCTCAAGGGCACTGACAGACATTTATGAGCTGTCGGTTACTTTACTTGCGTAGAAGTAATATGCAAGCAAGCATAGGCTTCAGGGTTGTATGTCTGGATGGCAGAGAGGTGTGATAAAGCAGAAGCAAGACCACAGATGAAGCCTGCCATATTTCACACCGGGAGCATGTTTCCTGAGAAGTTCTCAGGCCATGCTGATTGAGGACAATTTCCCGTGCTATTTTGACCCTTGGGTTTACATCCCAGCACGAAGAAGGAGGAAAGGTGAAGCAGAACAACTCTGTCACTCTCAGACCCGTGTTGGGGCTCTACAGCTTTTATTTTCACCCGGCTACTGGCTTCCCAGGGACGGAGACTGGCTCTCAAGGGTGTCCAGTCCCACTTGTCCTATTGTCTCCAAGCTTTTGCAAGTCACAGAGTGAGGTTTTGGGGACTTGTGCTTCCAAAACAGCCCCAACAAAAGCCACACACATCTTACTGCACTGAGAGAATTTCTGGCTGTGTCAGAAATGTAGGTTTTCTATGTTAGAAAAAAAGGTCAATGGTGAGGGATGACTGAGGATGATATTTGGATGAGTGCAGAGAGCTTGCCAGAGCTGTTTGCTCCACAGAAATCCCTCACTTTATAAAAGCCTACGATCTATAGCACCTGGCACTGGCTGCCTGTGCATCAGGCTGTGTATTGCCTTCGTGGCAGGCAGTGGAAGCTTTTAAGATCCACTTTTAAAGCAGGATCGTACTTGAACATGGATGTGCTCCTGGAGTAACTACCCCTCCTCTCGTTTCTCTTTCAGGCAGTTGATCGTGCCACGGAGGGCATCGCAAAACCTATCAGGACAGGTAAGACACCTAAATTCACTAAACATGCCATTTATCTCATCTAATGCAAATATTGCCCAGGAGAAGCCAATTGTGCACGTTGTAACATTTCACATAAAGTCTCCTCTTGGTGAAAAGCCAAGGGTGGGGCGGGGAAGAAGAAGAAGAAGAAAGTTTTCAAATTACTCGGTACCTCCGGAAACCAGTGCATGGCTGAGGAAATAACAAGTATGACTGAATCTGCCCTGAGGTGTCTTTGCAAGAGAGCCTTTTTGCCAGAGGATGTGAACTCAGTCTGACTATTAGGTCTTATTTTAAGGGCTGGCTCTTGCACGTGTGGGCATAATGTACCCATCCTCGCAAGGCATGGGTGCAAATGTGCTGGCATATATTTCAAAACAACTGAAATTTCTCCTGTACTCCTCTGGCCTGGAGCAGTCATGTGTTTCCTACTGGTTTACGGGGAAAACAGAGGAGGCAATGGGTAGGTCTAGGAGGGACAAGAGGCACAGGGCAAGGAATTAAAACAGGCAAAGTATGAGCACAGAGAGTCCAAATTGGGAAAAAAACTGTCTAACTAGACTAGCAGAGACAGTGTACCAAGATTCTGCTTTTCCTTAGCGTAAATCAGAAGGAGCACTATGTATTTCATTGGCATTGCTTCCCTGGTTACACAGCCCTTAGTACTAAGTATTCTCACTTCTTGCAAATACAAGTCCATACTCAGTCCCATAGGGTGGGAGCTACCATTGCCTCCCACACTACAGATGGGAAAAATGAAGCACTTCGTTCATCTAGAAGCGATGGCAGAATGGAAAATTGAAGTTCAAGGTCCAGAGAGTTCTAATCATGTAACCAATTTTTCTGCAGCTGCATTTTTGCACACAAATGACGTAATGCTTCATTTGGGCATCTTGGATAATTTTTTAATCCAAGACTCTTCCATATTGGGCTTGTTTCATAGCCCACAGGTCTCAAAGTAGTCCCTGCATGTTACTGCGTCCTTCCTGAGAACTTCACACCTTGCTTAACCAGCATTTTTCATGTTTTAAAATTCCTGTAACCTGGAGGGATTTCATTCTCCCCATAGGATGGTGTCCCCGTCTCTGGGACATCCTAAGCGTGTTTCTTAATTGCTTTCTCTCTTATCAACCTAAGTAGTTCCTTAAGTCTTTTTAAGTATCTCTTAAGTCTTCTAGTGCTTTATTTTGTACCTGAAGTTCCTCAGAAATAAAGCAGGGTCTGAACATACAAGGCAGATTTGGATAAGGGCATTTGGGCAGTCACATCACAGCCCCACAGCCCCACTCCAGTGTATCCCAAAAGTGCCCAAAAAAAAGCTTTGGAAACCTCATAGGCTGCAAAACATCAGCCTTGCTACCCATGGTTCCCAGTTGATGATGGAGAGTCCCCAGCAGCTGGGAGGCCATATGGTCCCAGAGCAGAACCTCCGCTCCTGTAAACCAACACAACCTCAGAGAAGTTACCAGAACTGTGCTGGTTTTCATGGCTGAGTTTTACCACCAGTTAGGAAGATGTAGTGAAAGTTGTTGGTGTGGAGTCTAGTGATTGACAGGGGAGCCACAGAGATTGTACCTGTCAGTCAGTATTATTTCAAAGCACAGCACAAGCAATACTGGCATTCCCAGGGCAGGGAGGAGAGGTCTCGCTAATTCAGAAGTGCATTGTAATACATATATTTTAATTTCATGTCAGGCAACCTATGCCAGTTGCTTTTTCTGCTCATCAATAACTGGCAGGCGCTAGAGAGGAGGAATGTACTCTCTCCAGGAATGTACAGGATGATGTTTCATTAGCCAGAAACCTTTCTGTCTTTGGGTCAATATCAATCACAGGCACCCTCTTGCTCTGAATTCTGCTGCTAACTCTGAGATGACACCATTAGTGAAAGACAAAGCAGGGAATGATAGAGAAACCCCACAAGGCAGGAAGAGTTGCTAAAGCTGTTTGCAACGGGTGTAAGCGCTCTATCAGCCTACCCCTCATGGCCTATCAGTCTCTATTGTATGTCTCTGGCAGGGTAATGGGGCATTAAAGTGTGAGCAAATTACAATGGTCTTTTATTTTTCTCTTAAAATGCATAAACCAGGGATAATTGATTAATATATCCCAGCGGGTAGTTTACTGAGAGCCCCTCGGCAGGGAGCTCTGTCATATGCTGCCAGGCATCGCTTGCTGACTTCTAAGCAGGGAGTTGCAGCAGCTGCTGCAACGCCCCATCCAGCAGCCGCAGAGCAGCAAGAAACAGAAATGTAAGAAACATTTCAGGACAGGGATGTGGTGAGGCTGACGTTGCTGTCGATTTAGGTTTGGTTCTGTGTCTGCCTCTCAGATCTGCAGCCCAGATGTTGATAGTATAATTTGCATGTATTTTGTGCCCACCTTGTTCACAACAGGGCTTTGAAGCCCTTTGTTGTCAAAACGGGAAGGCATGCAAAAAATGAGCATTGCCAAGTTGCCAACTTGGTGCCCAGCCTTGCTCCAGCGCTGTGTCGGTACCTACTTGTGCAAAACATCTTGGAGACACTAGCAAGGGGTGCAGGACTGTGCTAGGGGGAACAGTTGGGGCTCACTCAGGCAGAGACTGTATTGTAATGCAAATGGACAGTGGTCCAGCCACAGCTACATCACTGAATTAATTTTGTAATATTAAAGCAGGAGAAACACAATGATTTCGTTTAGATTTCCAATGAGATTATGTTCTATTATCAGCTAAACACCAGTGGGCACTGAAGGAGATTTATTGAAGGTTTACATTCCTGACTCAGCTGGCAGTCTTCAGTGGATGTGTTTGCAGGAATCCACAAGCAGTAGCTGAGAGTGATGCAATGTCACATAATAAAATGATTGAAAAATGATATAAATCTCCTCAAAATCTGTGTGCCATTGTTGGTGGAGTACCTGAGCAACAGGGGGAAAGAATTAAATTCATCGTGGACTAGATGTTTGTGAACCATTCTTTCTGTGGAACTATTTTTATGTGGAAACTCATCCACATTTCATAAATGTCAAATCATATAGTAATATGAGTCAGAGAGTTATTATTTTTAGGTTCATTCTTTAGAGGAAAACTAAGTCACAGAGAAATTTATGACCTGCCAGCATCTGGAGAGGTTCAGACCTCATTGCCTCCTCACTGCCCTCTCTAAACCTTGTTTCCCTATAAGGGTTGTAATCCTGGACTGATGGTTTTTCTAGTTATTTTGAACTACAAAGACATGATACCAAAATCTGTTCTCATTTACAGAAGGAAAAACCTGTAGATAGATATGCACACACACTATTTACATATATTTTTGTCTGGCAGTAAGATCCATTAACAGTTGATGGACAGACCAGGAAAGGAAATCCAGCACCCCATTCACAGTTTCAACGGGAAATAGGTTCCCAAATAAAAATCTGGCTCTGAGAACCTAAGATAATACAGGTGACATTCACATCCTTGCCACCCTAGAGTAAATCAGGCTGAAGCCAGAGAAGCAAACAAGCCTTTCCAGGCTTACAGCAATATCTCTGAGTGCAGTTTGGCCTTCTACAACTAAATCTGATTTCTTCCAGCCTGGAATTGTCCCAGCACAACACTACTGAAACTGCTGAGCTGTTAGTCTTCAGAAATGGATCTCTTATGTTTAGGCCACATAGATTTTTTGTTTTTCAGCTTCCATACATGCCTGTGTATGTGTGCATACATGGGAAACTGGTTAAGGTTCTGTCTGCTCTCGGGAGGTCCGGGCATATGAGCTGTGTTTCTCAGTTCAAAAAATTTGGGCAAGCCTGGGCTTGCAAATACTGGAAAGAGTGCACAGGCATCCTCCTAGGCAAGTATCCAGAAGAAACTGCAGCTAGACAGATTCCAGTTAGTCATAACAGGGGCTGGTTGCTTATTTAGTTCATAATGAGATGACCAGTATTGGTACAAAATGCTGAGTGTTAGATCTTCTGTCTCTCCAGCACTTAAAATGCAAGTTACAGAGGAATATATGTATGAATGGCTCATGAAACTATGTGACCTATGCTATACTGATGAGCAGGCTAGACACTTGAATAGTTTTGGCCTTAAACTCTACAAGATCTGCAGCAGTCGGGTGTGCAGTGATGTTTATAAGAGGTTCTTCCTAAATTTGGAGGAAAGAAACTGACACTTCTAAAGTTTATATTTTTGGAAGGAGGTTAAATTGTCAGATAAGTTCAGTTCCCTTTCAATGCACAGAACCAGAGTGACAGTCCTTGGGCTCTCGAGGAACAAAGGCACGCAGTGCGCATGTGACTGGTGCAGCCACGAGCAGAGCCCAGCTCTGCCACTGACCCAGGAGAGGACATCACCCAGCTGGTGCTTGTCACAGTGTCACTCAGCTGGGACAGCCCATCAGCACCAGCTGGCAGCTGTTTGTAAGACACTTAACTGGAGGAAGGGAGTTAAAGATAGCTGCAAGTAGTGGCTGCTGAAAAAATTAAACAAGTTCTGCTAAATCTAGCATGCTGACAGAGAGGTATGAAATCACCTTGCCTAATTTTATAAGTACTTAAATCAGCCGGGGGTACAGAGGAACTGAAAGCTGTTTCTTGCCTATCCACAGCTCTTCACCTTGTAAGATAAGTTCAACCTTTTGACCTGCCCTTGTGCCTGTCCACACTCAGCCTCCAGCTAGTTGTAATGCCACACACCCTGCAGAGGAATATCACTGTAAGAGGTGACTGGTACTAGGACAAGCCTCAAAAACCCCATTTGAGGGGCTTTCCGTGTCTGGGTATCAACACTTTGCACTCTGGCATGCCACTTTCAGCTCTTGGTTTCAGTGCCCTTTGTCTGTGCTCCCATTATACCCATCTCAGAGGTGGAGAAACTGAGGCAGCCTGCAGTGAGGAAAGTTCCCCAGGCACAGTCACATCTCCTCAGACAGCAGGTCTGAGTGTATCCACATGTCCCACAGCCCTTGGGTTCCTCCTGGCAGGACACAGCCCCTTTAGGTCCTGCTGTGTTTTGATGAGACTCTTTCCATTTTGTACTGCAGGTAGAAATCATGGGAATGTCAGTGAGGCCACGGCGCCACTGAGTCCCATTTCACAGTCCTGCAGTGTGTCACAGAATCCCAGACCAGCAGGGGCTGGAAGGGCCCTCTGGAGCTCACCCTGTCCCACCCCCTGCTGGAGCAGGCACCCCCAGAGCAGGGGCACAGGACCGCGGCCAGGCGGGGTGTGAATGTCTCCAGGGAAGGGACCCCACAGCCTCCCTGGGCAGCCTGTGCCCCTGCTCTGGCACCCGCACAGGGAAGGGGTTTGTCCTCATGTTCAGGTGCAACTTCCCGTGTTCCAGCTTGTGCCCGTGGCCCCTTGGCCTGGCGTTGGGCACCGCTGAAAAGAGCCCAGCCCCATCCTCCTGACACCCACCCTTCAGATATTTATAAGCATCGATGAGATCCCCCTCAGTGTCCCCTTTGGCTCAGTAGGTAAAAGCTGCATTAAGCTCATGGAAATAGTCTGACCCTTTTCCTCAGGGCTGTGCCCCCTGGGTGCTCATCCTATGCTAAAAGGAGTCAGGAAGACGAAAGTGAATTATCTCCTGAAAGCTTCCTTAGGGCGACAGAACCTAAATGGCTTCCTGCTAAGACTCCCTCCTTATCGGCAGGCTTCCTTCAAGCCGCCTGAGCTACAGCGTCTGTGCAGCACAGCGGACAATGAAACCAGTGTGGTCTCTTTGGTACTTAGTCCCAAATGGGGCTTTGCTTTTCCTACTTCTCACAGTATTTTTAAGCTCCTGTTGACTTCAGTAGGATTACTTCTGCTTTACACTGTTACTAGTACAAAGCCAATTAGGCAATGCGATTGCACATATCCATCAATCGATCCTGAAACTCTAGTAATTTCAGTCTCTCCTGCCTTGCACTGAACTGTTTCAGATAAAAGAATTAGCTTGAGAAATAAAACTAGAAATCAGTTATAAGCTGCCTCAGCAGAGCGAGAACCGGAAATGTCTCTATAAAACAATTTCTTTTTCCATAACTTGCCTTCTCAGAAACACAGCTGATGTCACCAAATCAATTGTTTAAACACACACACAAAACTTGCTGACATCAATAAATGTACGTACAGCTCTGGAAATGCAAAGTGCAGCTAGATCAGTGAGGGGTAGATCTTGAGAGATGCCATGAATATCCTGAGACAGCTCATGACTGCTGGGGCTCCAGGCGGCGCCAGGCTGTTTGTGTGCAGGCGCCGCGTTTTGCTTGCTTAGCAGATGTTGCAGGGCTGCAGCTTCCAAAGTATGCTGGAGCAGCAGGGGATTTTCTGCTTTATAGGGTAAACCCCCCAAATGCCACTGAGTTTCTGTAAAAATACTCTCCCTTCTTGCAGGACGCTTGTACTATGAGTGGGCTTAGGGCGCTGACTATGCATTACCAGAGACTGTTGCTACCACCGTAAGAGCTTTAGCTTGAAATAAGGACCAGAATGGTTTTTTCTCCTATCCTGTGACATATCTCCACATCTCTATAGTGCCTGTGTACTCACTAAAACACTATATTGACATGGCTAACATCAGGAAAGTAGGCTTTGGTTTTTCTTTGGGGATTTCCAGCAGAGCCAAGAGACTTTGATACAGGACTTACTCATTCCTGGAGCACAGTGAGCATCTGCTTCCCTCAAAAGTGTTTCAGCTACTGAAATCAGAGAAAGATTGCCGTTCTTTCGAGATATCCACAGCCTCCTTCTCCAACAGTATGAGTGCAAAGGGTGCAATGTCACAAATCATCAACCAGGGACTTGTGTGCAGGACCAGCTTCTCCGTCATTTACTCATCCTCCTGATCAGGTACCTCTTAAAAATCAGGCCAAGCAGACACCGTAAGGGTACAGACATTTGAATCTCTTGGACTCTTAGTTTCAGGAATCCTATGAAAGTTAAGATCCTTGACTCTGCATTTAGTAAATTCCTTCTTGTTCATGTAAGGAACAAGAAATATGTCGTCTGATGCCATGGAGTAGCATCAGGATTTAGTAGAACTTAGTTTTGTGTATTAACTGGTCCTTCAGAGACCCTTGTAGGCTGGGTGACCCTTATACCAAATTTATAAACCGAGTCACAGGAAAACTTAGGTGATTTGTGTACTCTGTGAAAGGGTAGTAAAATTTTGTAAGGCTTTACTGAAACTCCTTCAAACTTTATTCCTGGTGTTCAGCTGCAGAATAAACCACAGGGAATTGCCAGTCTCCCATCTGAGCTCCTACGCACATCCCTTCCACAGCTGCAGCAGGGCTGAGAGATGTAAAGGAGAGCCAACACAGTGCGAAATAACCTTTCACCTGCCTGGCTGCAGTGATATATCCTGTTTTCCTGAATCTCTCTCTTGTCTGTGTGTCCCTATGTCTGTGGGCTGCACAGGGCAGTAAAGACTGTGCTCTCCACAGTCACAAAATAAAGGAGGAATAACCAGTGCCACCTAATGAATGCCCAGTAAGGTGAAAGGAGGAAAACCTTACACAGAACAGATGGGAAGGTGAAGTGTGGCTGGAAAGGAGGTGAAATCTGAGGGGAAGTGGTGGGGTACAGGGTCTGGAATGCAGGAGCTGGGATACTGGGATGCAGCGCCAGGATGCAGGGCCCGGGATGTGGTGCCAGGATGCCGTCCTGGGACGTGGTGCTGGGATGCGGTAGCGGGATGCTGTCCCAGAATGCGGTGCTGTGCAGGAATGTGGTGGCGGTATGCGATGCCGGGATGCGGTGCTGTTTCGGGATGCAGTACCGAGATGCAGTGCCGTGCTGGGATATGGTGCTGGGATGTGGCACCAGGATGCGGTGCCATGCTGGGATGCGGTGCTGGGATGTGGTAGCAGGATGCCATCCTGGGATGCGGTGCTGTGGCGGGATGCGGCGCTGGGATGCGGCGCCGGGATGCGGTGCAGTAGCAGTGCTGTGGCGGGATGCGGTGCCATGGTGGGATGCGGTGCTGTTTCGGGATGCGGTGCTGCTTTAGGATGCGGTGCCGCTTTAGGATGCGGTGCCGGGATGCGGTGCCGGGCGCGGCCGGGGGAGGGAGCCGTCCGGCCGAGGGAGGGGCGCGCTGCGGCGGGGCAGCCCCGGCACCTCCCCGCCCCGGGGCTCTGGGTTTTGGGGACATTCCCTTGCGACACAGCTGCCTTTTGCACTGAACCGAGGTGCCGGCGCTGTGCGAGCCCCTTCTCCGCCGCGCACCTAGAACCGAAGCTGTCCCAGCGCCTCTGGCACGGGCTTTTTGGCCCGAACCTGCCGGGTGAACCTCACCTGAAACCCTGGTGACATCGACATTTTAACTGTGAGAGAACAGAGTGACATTTCAAAAGCACCCATAGAGCCATTTTCAGAAGTATGTTCCACTTAGATGTCTTAAAGCTTCTTTCTGTAATCGCACCATACAAATAATTTGATTAAGTTAAGCTTACCTGCATGTGATTTCTATTTGTAAGAAGGAGAATAAGAAATACAATATTTTGGACCGACAACTGCAATCTACCAGGGCTTTATACTGTTACAGATTTACCGATAGAGTTACAGTGCTATACATTCCTTGTGCAGATAAGATTTTATCAGCCAAGGAGTAAGAGTCTCCAACATGCTGGTTCTAGCTGCTGCTGCTGCTTGTCACCTTGGAGCTGCTGCTGTGGAGTTTGTCCATAGCGCAGTTACCGCACATAAGTGACGTGCCAAAAGCTGACAGCATTTTACAGTACAAAAAGATCAGGAGTGGTCACTTAATCTGTTGTTTCCTTCAGGGAACACCTCCGAAGACTATTTAAGAATCCTACAGAATTTCCCGACCAAGACAGCCGCTGCGTACATGAGAGGTCAGTGGGGAGCCCAGTGGAGGGCACGAGTTGGCAAAGAGAGAGTGCAGAGCTGGCTGAAGAGCAGGCTGTTGGTGTTATGTGAACTGGTTTTAGTGGCAAATATCTTTTTCACCAAATGGGCATTTTATAGGAAAAAAATCCTTAGCTTTCCTAAAATGTGGGTGTGTTTGGTAAAGCCCCTATCTGATCACATAAACTTTTCTTTTAACTCGATTAAAAAAAAATAAAATAGAGACCTTCTGCACACAAACACATTAATATGCATCTCCATTATTTCCCTTTAAATATTGCAGAAGGCCATTTTCACCGCATCTCCCTGTCTTGGGTTTCCCGAGGGCTGTGTAAGTCCTTGGAAATTTTTAACACCCCACTTTCATGTGTAAGCTCTCAGCCATCCAGCCAGGGCCTCTTCTTGGAGCTTCCTGCAGGAAAACCACTGAACAGGTGTCTCCTTTTACCAGGAAACACACTGCTGTGAGTCTCATAAGGCTGAATCCAGGCCAATATAGCCCAGCGGCTCATTTTAAAATGTGTTTGCTTTGCTTTCTAGTGTCCAATCCAGTAAACAGTTCCAAACTGAGCTTGACGGAGAAGGGTATTTGTGAAGACATCCAGTGCCAGAGCGAAGAGCTGGTGATACAGAAACAAGGCCTCTACTTGATCTATTGCCACTTGAACTTTCATTTTCCCAACTGTTCAAACAACCCCACTGACCTCAAGATAGAGCTCCTTGTGAACGGCAAAGTCAACAGGCAAACATTATCCACATGCTGTGCATCAGAAACGTGCCAGGAAAAGACTTTTACAACCTTGTTCCAGCTGCATTTGACATACCTGAATGTGAAGGACCGAATATCAGTAACACTTAATCATCCTAAATTCTTGAATGAAATTTCTCTTCCCAATGAAAACGTTCTTGGTGTCTTGAGGTACAGTGATGAAATGTGAGCAGCTGTCTGACTTCCCACTGCTGCCCACACTTATCTTTCTCTGAACTACAGTAGCCTGCTTTTACTAGGCAACACCTTGTTTTAAATTTCCTGTCTTACCTCATCGCTAGGTTCAACAAGGAACTTTGAGAATGTCCCAGAATGAAACCTAAAACACTGCAAGACCCACAACTGACAGATTGCTCTGGTTTGCTTCAGGGTACGATTGTTGTTGGACTCTCCACCATATAACCCCCAGATCTGCCTATGGTTCCTCAAAACAGTACTGTGTAAACACAGATTAAAACATAACTAGATTATGAGAAGAATATGCAATATTGAGACTTTTTGGCTTACAGACCACTGGCAAGGTGCCTGTGCTCAGGAGATGGGGAAATCTTTTTAACTGAATTTTATGGAGTAGTACCTTGACATGGTCTTTCCAAAAAACTAACAGTCAAAGCTTTTAACTAAGACTCTATTTACAACCGGAGCGTGCAACCACAACTCTGGAGTAAGTTTACAGATAGATCTTATGAAAGTAAACATCACAAAATTATTGACTCTCAGGCTGGTAGCTAAAACTCTGGGACAGGACACAGGAGATTTGGGACTTACAGGATATTTCTGTGCTGCATTCTGCTATGGACTTTATGCAATTCACTTCCAAGTGTCTTCCTTTACACTATTTATCCACCTTTTCTATTTAAATATTAAGCTCTTTGGGGCAGAGACTTTGTATATGCACAGTGCTCAGTCTCTGTTCCCACTTGGGTTTTCTAGACCTTCTCATAACAAATATTAAAAGAGTAATCTAGTTGCAAATCTAGCCGCATAACAAAGCTCCCTATGATACATTTTCCTCGAATCCTGTCCTGCCTGTTTGACAGTACCCTGCATGGCACCAGACCACACTGGTGTGTAAATACACCTCTAATGCATGCACTTTCTGAAAATTCAAGATTTAGATCTGAATTCCAGGTTTTTCTAAAGACAATTTCAGACCTGGCCCTCAGCTGAAAGCTGTGGTCTTCAAGCAGCCCAGAGGATAGATGGTATCTGAGCTCCTTTGGCTTACCAGAAAGCTTAGATAACAAATGATAAAAGAATAACCTCAGGCCCTCTTATTCTACGAATTGCAGTAATATAAGCATTTACTCGAAATGTAATTCTTAGAGTGTGGGGAGGGAAGGGACCAAAAAGTTACAAAAGCTGGTACCAGTTCACTCTTTCCTCCTTCCCTTTCATCCCCAAGATTCTACTAAGGTCTATTTTCATTGGTGTTCAACTTTTTCCCCTTGCATACCTGTACTTTTTTTCTTTTTCATGACTAGAGCTTGGTGAACTGTTCACATCAAAACAGTTAATCACACATTTGCTTTCTGGCTTCAGAAACTCAGTGTTTTATTTTTTTAAGCGTAGTTGATCCTATCAACTGATGCAGCTTAGTTCGTGTGAGCACACTCAAAATACTCCTAACAGCAGTAATTCGCTACTTGTGTTATGTCATCAGAAACTCCTGGTACGCTTTGGTGAGGTTTCATCCTATTGACCAGGTGACTTCAAAATACACAAGAAACTTGCAAAGGGCCATGAGCAATTGATATGATTCATTGCTAGAGATACCTACTTTCTGTTTTGATTAACATTGATGAAAACAAAAAATCCTTTTGCTATTAATGGTTGGGAAAAAAAAAAAAGAAAAGAAGAAAACCAAATCCATGTTTTCTTTCTTTCTTTTCCCCTTAAAAAAAAAGAAATTTATTTTTATAAGAGTCAGCATACCCTGCCTATGACATTGTAACCTCCACTGGGATGTCCTCACCCCTATGGACTCTATAAATCTTTCACGTCTCTGAATAGGGTTTTTAACCTCTATCTGCCTCCACCTTGATACATACGGCTAATGCCCAGAGACGTTTGAGCAAGTCTGGCAGTCAGGAATCATAGCTCCTGAATATAGAAAAGGCACCTAATGAATGAAAATAAGCATTTACTCACACATACCCCCCTCCCCCCACCTTCCCCTGAAGGCTTTGAATTGAAAGAGAAAGAGCATTCTGTAAAAAAATAAAGCAGCTCTCTGCATAGGATGATTTTATTCCATTATGTTGCCAGATGGAGAAAATCCTGACAAAGCAGGGCTAAGCTTCTCAGCCCCAGGCTTTTTAATACCACAGGATAAAGTAATTTGGCCTCTATGCTGTTGCCTCTGAGAAATGAGAATAAATTATAGCCATAAAGAGAGCCCATTAATAGTGGTGCAATTTTGCCATCAGTTACAAAAATGTTAAATAGCTTTCCCTGAAACAGGGCCCTGAGCCGAGCAGCAGCCTCCACCATTTCTAGCAGACTCCAAGTCACTTCACTTTCTCATCTTTTTCCCTTGTCTTATTTCCCCGTTTTTTGAAGCAGGTCATTTTTTTCAACAAACCTGTACTAAAAAAAGGTCCGGGCTGATCCCTTGCACAACACCACATCTTTTCAGCAACATCAACAGCAATGCGCTTTGGGGAACAACCCATTCCCACAGTCTCAGCTTCACCGTTTGCAGCAGACAAGCTTTTCTGCATGAGGGTCCTCACTCTTCCGAGGCGCACCTCAGACCTGCAGCCCCTGCTCTGGTTCCCCACGGCAGGGCTCCGTCCATGAGAAAGGGAGCACTACTGAAAGCACCGGAGTCATGGAGAAATTTTGAGAATTCCTCCCCTTGTCCTCAGATACGGCGAATGTGTGGCTTTCTGTGCGTACGCTCTATTGCTAACTTGAGCAGAAACAGGAAGCATCAGCAATCTCACAAGCAAGTGTGCTCTGTTGAGGTTTCTTGGCCCTTCTCAGATGCTGAAAAGGTTGCGCTCTTAAACTGCTTTCTGCTTGGCTAAGAAGCATCTATGGGAGTTGGTATATGCCATCATTCATAATCGTGGTTGACTGAGAAAGGTGTGTATTGGCTTAATTCTGGCTGTTACTAAATGTTATAGAAAATTTTAATAGGGCCTTAAACAGCAGTCAAGTCAATGCAATACACTTCCATCCAAGCTCGCACGGGGGCAGCAAACCAAAATCAGATCAAGTTTAATATCAGAGATTACAGAGTTGCATCTGAACTTCACCAAAGCTATGAAGACCTTGAATCCAGGATTGCAATTAGACTTCACAGCCCGTGAAATCGGCCTGAACCCAAGCTCCTCAAAGTTCAGCTCTGAAAAATAGGTCACGGCTTATCTGACGCAGATTCATTATTTAGGCTATGCAAGTTCTTGCTGAGGGACCTGGTAGTTTTGCACTCACTTCACCTCTCGTTTTGTTTCATTTTCTTTTCTTCAGCACTTCCCAGAGGGAGAAAATATCATAGTCACTTAGAGAGAAACCCTTTACTGTTCCATGGGCCAACTAGGGGCCATGTGCTACCTAAAATTGCACAGCAGTCCTATGATCCCACTTGGATCAATAGCGCACTGACTTTCTGCACTCTTGTACTCCTCAGCCACTTGCTCATGCTCTTAAATTAATATTATTATTCTTCATAATGCTATTAGATACAAAAATATTTGTTTTCAAGCACCTTAACCTGCAGATAAAGTAAGAAAGGGGCCACTCAACACACATAACCAACCAAAAAGTGAAATAAACGAGAAGCCTTTGCTTTTTGGGACCTTTTGCTGAGCCTTACCGACAGGACTTTAAAAAAATGGAAGGGATACAACTTGTGTTTGGTACAAATAGCAAGGGAAAATATCAAAGCAAAGGCAGCTTCTGTAGGAGGAATAACTGTAAAAAATGCAAATTCTCATGAGCAGCACTTGTGACAGCAGGAATTGCACTCAGTGACCTCAAAACCTCTTCCAGCCTCAGCTTTTTATGGTTATAATTGGCTCAATTTCAAGAAAGTGCCATGGGCTGTGAGGATACAGAGCCTTGGAGAAATGGCTGGAAGAGTGCAGTGCCTCAACCCCCCAGGGGAGCTCAGCTCAAGTGCTTTAGATTCCCCATTTCTGTTTTCAGTATTGATCCCAGGAGCTTGAAGGTCTGGGGTGGAGGAGGGTGGAGATGCACAATACAGCACCTTCTGAAATTCAGGAACTTCCAAGGAGGGTGAAGGTGAAGAGCCCCCAGTACCCAGCATTTGCATCAGGGCCAGAGCCTTCAACTCCTCCACGTTCAGCATCCCCTCTGGGCTGCAAAGGGCTTGCTGCAGGCAGCAACCACCCTCCTCTGTTGTAAGACGAGGATGTTGTACACCATGGGTAAAGTCATCAGTTTTTCCTGAGATGCCATATCCTGCAGTATTGGCACACCATTTCCTTTCAACCTTGTCTACAGCATCTAAATTTAGGAACCCTATTTCCCTCTATAGCCAGTGTGAAGCAAGAGCTCCCAGGAGGTGACTCAGAACACCCAAAATAACTGCCTAGATAAGACATCATCAACTGCTGAGTGAGCCTTTACTCAGTCTGGTCACCAGGTCCTTGGTCTCAACAGCTCCATTCAGTTCAAAATAAATAAAAGATTATTTAACCTGTGACTTTTTAATTTGTGAACAGTTTCTACGGATAATTTATGGACATCTTCTACAGCTTCCCACAGAGTGCTGCCAATGCTTTGAGGCTGTGTGAGGCTCATGGGAAGCTCACGGCTCACCAGCAGAATCTGTTTTTAAGGTAAAACAGGAATGCCATCTGAGGAAGTTGCTAGATTTATGGACGCAAAAATATAATATTTGACTGCTTAGGTCATTTTCATTCCCACCAGCACCTATTGCCTGGACTTGGCCAGAACTGACAGAGGGAGAGCAACGTTTTGGAAATAGGCACCGATTCAGTACTTAGGTTTTGAAGTGATTGGTTTCTCATCTAAAACCGTTTAGTAAACATTTGACAATTTTTTCATTCCTTCAGTTTACATATTTTTAATTCCCTTGTTTTTCTATTATTCTGCTTCTTCCTCCCTTTGCTTCTATTCTTCAGTCTCTATTTTTGCATAAAAGTGGATGGGAAAAAGCAAACAAATTATAAAGGAGGAAAAGGAAGGAAACCAAAGAAGCGTGAAGAACTGGAAAAAAAACCCCACCTGTTTGAACAGTTAAATGAGCTCTACAGAAGCTCTAACTCCAAGGATGTGAGGGAAAATTGACATATGCAACAATCTGAAAATAGGTATTTCTACAGATTTTGCTTTAGAAGTTGTTTAATGCTTAACAATGAGAATTTTAGCAATTTTTTAATACTTTATATGAATGTAATTCCAGGGGCTTCATCTGAGTTCCTCAAGCTTGACAGTGGCAGAAAAGCAGTACTTTTGCCTCTGGCAAGCAGAATTGTGTGCAGTATAGCAGAGCCTTTATATTTAAAGGGTATTTTTTTCATGTATAAACCTGACTGTGTTGTGAGACAGTTCATTGGGGGCTTTAGGAATAGATACATATAAAATGTCAAAATAATTATATCATGTAAAATGAAATCGTTCTGTGTTAATTATTACAGTTTAAATATTGGGGGCATGGGTGTTTTCCTGAATAAACACATCTGATTCATAATACTGTGGTGAGTGGGTCTTCAATCATCTTCAGATGCATCACAAAGCATGTCTCCAGGTGGATCATAGAATCATAGAACCAGTTAGGTTGGAAAAGACCTTTAAGATCATTAAGTCCAACCATAAACCTAACACTGCCAAGTCCACCACTAAACCATGTCTCTAAGTGCCACATCTACACATCTTGTGTGTACAGATCTGATCCTGCAGCCTATCCAAGCCCAGAAAAACAACGCCTATTCCTTTTGGGCAAGTTCACTCAATGCTGGGCCACAGCAGCCCTTTGGACTACCTGTTTTGGGCAGGGGGCTGTAGTGAGCGTCTGGTCTTCCCCAGGAACATGGACCCTTGTAGCAGATGTAGCAACGTCTATGGACATGTGTAGTTGGCCTTTTACTGACTAAGCTCCTGAGGCTAGGGAAGTGTTTATGAAATGCTGGCTGATTTAAATGTGTTGTGAGCTGAAATACACCTTGGGGTGATGGGGGGTGTTGGCTGGTCCCCTGATGCACAGTTCAGACCTGCAGCAGTGGGATGAGGTTGTGCAGCAGTTACTGGAGCAAAAGGCTCTGTCTGACTCTGCGTGTGTCTTGAATTAGTGATATCGGAGTCAAGGCATCTGCAAGTATCGCAGAGCTTTTGATGTTACAGGGGAGTGATGAGAGGTCAATCTGGCCCTGAAAATGTAAGAAATAGTAAAGAAAATAGTAAGAAATAGTAAAGAAAACTATAGCAACTCTGAGTTTGCATAAGAAAACACAACAGACATGACCCATTCTGTAAGTCCTCTTATATTAAATTCTGTGCAGATAAGACAAAGTCACTTCTCATGGTAAAAGATTAAGAAATTGGAAAATAGCTTTATAAATAACCTACATCATGAGGTACGTCATGTACAATTCAAAAGGTCATTATTTTTTGTTTTACTGAAGTCTGGGATTTACCACCAGTAGGACTGTAATGAACTGAAAATATGATTCATTGCAGCAGGTTCACTACGATGTTAATTGTCAAGGATACACTTGATTAGCAGCATTGCCAGCTAGAAGACTGATACTTTTAATAGGTGAAGTAAGGCCAGAATTGCAGAGGAAAGCAGAACTTGCTGGCCTGAGTCAAACCCAAGAGCTGCTGTCCTGGTGTCTGCAGCAGCCAGCATGGCTACGCCAGGTAAAAGGGCAAGACCGTGTCCCATGCGCCATCCTGTCCCGCCAGTGGCTGCTGGAGATCACCCGGAGCTCTGATGCTCTATGCACATCAACATCCCATCACCTTTTAAGTTAACATTAAAATCTGGTAACTCACAAATCTCCTGAAGTGCAATAAGCACAGAGTAATTCTTCAGAAATGTTAAGGAGGAAAAAATTGGTCCTTCTGCTGGTTTTTAGTTTATGCCCTTTATATCAGAGTGAAACACCATTGCTTGGCTTTCCTTGTTGTGTTCCCAAAGCAAAAATGACTCATGCATCCCTCACTTGAGGTGTCATAGCTGATATTTTTCAATTTAAAGTCCATTTCACATGTTTTCTCTCCTGTTGCTAACTGAGCCATCCACAAAAAATAAAGTGCATAAATACAGGGAGGAAACATCTGTAACAAAACTGTACACAGAGGAAACTAAAGGCTGAAAGAATACACAGTGAAACCTGATGTGAAAAAAAGCCAAGCCATACACTCACCTACTTAATTTGTGAGATAATGAGTTTATCTGGCTTTATACATTGTAAATGTTGCCTAGAAACTATCTGTTTTTACCATACAACCCAAATCCTGCCAAATGGACAAAATGAATCTGTTGAACAACAGGAACTACAACACATAATCCAGGAAATAATACTCCAATCCGCTCCCCATCATTGGCAAAAATCCTGTCCTTTAACTGCAAGGACGTTTTTTCCTTAATGGTTTTTAGAAGTTCATACGCTACAGTTGGTTTATCCTCCAGGATTCTAAAATATTCTGAGCCTACTCAGATGGAATATGCATCCCTGTTTGATGGAGACCTGTATAACCAACTATGTAAACTCATATCATTCATAATATTCTTTTTTCTGAAAGAACAGGCTCCAAAAGGGACGAAAAAGATCTCTTTCTCACCTCTGCATTAATGATTGCCCACCAGAGATAGATTATGTTAAAGGCAAAAGGGAATATTTCATAAAAGAAACTGAACTTTTTTTTCTTTTTTCCCAAAGCTTGCAGGGCTCAGCCCCACAAGGAAAAGAAGTGTCCTAGAAAGTGAAAGCCGTGAATTTTTCAACAAAGTCAGATTTTTTGCTCTCTTTTTCTGGAAAGTACCAGTTTTGCTGAGACACTTATCAGCGGAAGTTGCTAAGACCAGGCTGGAATTTCTGGTCAAACCCACAAAAAGACCAAGACATTTGTCTTAACAAATTATCCAGGCTCTTCCCAGAGGCAGGAGGAGGTGGCTGCAAAGGCTTACCCCAGGTCCCCTCTGACGGAGGAGTGGCCAATCAGGCAGCCCCCATCCCCAGTGCTGCGCTCCCCACTACCACCGACAAAACAGTCCCGCTGCTCCGATTTCTCTAAGTTACCATAAGAGATTCATTGTGGCCAACAGCATCCTGTTGGGACCCTTGGATGCAGAGCAGATGCTTCTTTGCTAACAACAGGTCATTTCCAAAAAGCACAAAAGCGCTAAGCAAGGTGCCAAGTGCTGAAGACCAAGTCTGGGAGCTGCTGCTCAAGGCAGCCCAATACAATTCCTTTGCTAGAAGGGCTGGTGTTGCAGACATTACTGATTTCACCCCAGGGAGCTAGAATGGCTTATTCCTGTATCAGAGGTCTAGTGAACGGGTTTCAGTAATTTGGTTTGGGGTTTTGGAAGTGATAGGAGAAGGTCTGAAGAGCGTCCTGGAGAGCTGCAAATACTTGCAATGTGCAGGAGTGATTTTCAACCCAGATTCAGCAGTTACAGTTCATAGTTGTTGGAGTCTTCTGGAAAATCCATCACTGTGTAGCTCTCTGGAGGAGGCGGTACCCACCCCTTCCGGATTTGGCGAATCATCCTCTTGGAAGAGTATCTGGAACAGCATCATTCAGCTAAGCAGCACCGAGCGTGCTCACCCTTACTCACATTCATACTTATTTTCCAGCTATGCCTCACTCTCTTCTTGTCATCAGTCTCTTACTCCTCTCTTAAAAATGAAGAAATCCCTGGAAAATATGTTCCAGGTCTTTTCTTTGCTAATTTCTTTCACCTCACAGGAAGGTGGAAAGTACAAGGTATTAACCAGCACATCCTCTTTCCATTTCCTCGAGTACGTTTCTCTGCTATGCTGGTTTTCACTGTGCCAGTTGCAGTCTCTGCTGCCTTCCCCTCCAGCCTCTCGGGGAGTGTCATGCAACTGAGACGTACCCTGTCTCGAAAATGGAGAATGACAGAAACTCTTTAGCAGAAGGGCACTACGACACAACTGCTGCCTCCCTCTTCTTATGACAAACTCTTGTAGGAGTTAAAGAAAGAAGAAAATTGTTTTGCAAGTTGAAAAGAATGATCTTCTAACTTGCCAGAGCTCATGATGGATTTTGGCTGGGGCTTTCCAAGGAGTCCAAAACACTGAATGTACAGCTTTCTTAGAAATCAACTGACATTTTAATAGCAGCTTTCTAAAAATACCATATTTCTGTTCATTCCCAGCTCTGCCATTGATTCGGTATGGCTGTGCCCATACTGACCTGAGGGCAGTGTTGGTCTTGGGCATGGCGCTGGCATCAGGCAATCGCGGCGTTGGATGCTGGTGGTACAACAGCCATGGGGGATGAGGGTGTGACAAATCCCATACCTGGTGTGAGGCTGAGGCCGTCCCAGGAAGGATTCTGGTACCAGTGACGCTGCTACAAGGCAGGCAGTGTGGCTAGCCAGGCTCACCTGTAGGCAGATGTTTTCCTGGCCCATATTAAGTCTTACTTTTCCTTCCAATCCCTTACCAAATTTCACACTGTATCCTGCTGCTTGTTTCTGGTTTATCTCAGATCATGATTTGACAGCAAACGGGCAGCACAGCTGGACTCAGAATCCAGTTGAAATCCACATTCAGCATGTAAATGTGTCCTCTGCAAGCTCCGGCAAGTCAAGGGCAACCATTTTAGGTTATCTCCATTTTCACAAGCACTGCTTGAGGCATATCCTTGCCCTCACCATCCCCCAAAAGCACTTGCACAAAATGAGCTACCAGCTATGAAAACATTTGCCAATATCCTACCTGAAGTTTACGTTTCCCGATCCACAATAAAATGAACGAACTGAACATTACTTTATCTCTGCATCATCAGATAGATGCTCCAAAATTACATCAATGACATCAACAAAACAGCTTATAACGATGACAGATATATTTGTAGAAGACACAGAAGGCTTTAAAGGGCAAGTTTTCGATATTGGATGCCTATGAACCCCCCCCCCCATGGGATATAGCCCTTGGGACTAGAGTGGTATAGGCACTTCCCACAGTACCATTGATCAGGATCCAAATACTGCACTATGAAAGCAGAACTAATCCAACATCACAGCTTAGACTTAAGAAAGATTGGGGGCATTTCAGCTGTACATCACATATAGGATTGTGCACTTCAACCATGAATAAAGAGATGTCTTCCAAGGAACAAATCACAAAAAAAGTTTTGTAAAGAAAGAAGTTTAGTTCTGCTAATGTCTACTGTTCTTAAGCTGAAAGTTAAATCACAGTGCAGTCCTCTCCAGTGCACTCCTCTTCAAAGTGTTGCTATTTAACTGTGGTTTCTGATACTGCGAACTTTTCAGTTTACTTGAAATAATTTAATCTTGACATGTGGGGTACCAGAAATTAGGACTCTCTAATGAGAAAGCAGGAACGGTCAAAAAAAAAATCTAACCTTATGATGGAAAAGAATTATACGTATCATACAACGGAAGGTCTTTCAAATCCTCTTCTAATTATTTTCTAGAAAATATTAAGAAATCTAATCACAAGTTTTAAGCAACCACAATCACTGAAAAGGCTCCCATCAGCTTCCCCTGGACCTGCTGAATGCCCTAAACCTTGCAAGCAACCTTTGTGCATTTATTCACGTGCTTCACTGCAAGCATTAGTGTCATCACTTTCCTTGCCCTTTGGTAAAAGCAAAAGTAAAAGCACTCCTCCCTTCACAGTTACTAGACATGAAGCACAGTTTTCCAGCTCAAGAACGATTTTGATTTTTACACTCTCACACACAGTCCCCAGCCTCCCCAAGCTGGTGCCCCAGCAGCAGAGCTGCTGCAGCACTATGTGAAGCCATCCCAACCCAGGCTGGAGTTGAACCTAGTTGAACCTAGAAGAGCAACTTTAGCTGATTCCTGGTGGCAACACAAGCTCAGCACAGTGTTTATTTGTGGTAAGTCACTAATGAAGTCATAAAGCCAGATTTTCTTTAAAGGCAGGACTGGACACACCAAGGCCGTAGTGAGGAGGGGAAAACCCCTAGAGCTGTGCCTTTTCCTTCCCCTGATGAGCCAGATGCCACCACCCATACAATTTCTTCAGGACCACTGCCATTTCTCCTATCACTGCTGTGGGTCTCCACAGCAGGAAGGAAAGAGTTTTTTGCACCCTGTCCCTTGTACATGCCAACAGACGCAGTGGGTCAAGTGGAACCACAGAATTAAGTGGCAAATCTTTATTACCAACACACAGCTCTAAAAGAGACCCTGTAGTTTTCCAGATAAATGAGCAAAAACCCCAGGCTCTGATTCATACAGCGAATCATTTGGGTGAGGAATGGGAGGAAATCACTCAAGGCAGGCCACTGACCAGTGATTTTTACAGACATTTTATCAGGCATCGAGGTGGCTGGATTCAACAGCAAAAGCTTTTGTGGCAACTTGTACACCACGCAGGAGAGGATCCTGTGAATATATCCAAGATCTCTGATCATCTCAGTAATTGAAAGAGGTCTATGACTAAATCTTGCGCAAGCAGAAGATGTGTTTGAAAGCAGGCAATTAAGAACCCCATAGTGTCTGATATAGTAATATTTGACATTACCAGGTACTACTACGCTTAAAGCAAAAAGTGACTAGAGAATGAAAGTACCTTATGAGACACCATCCGGCAATTGCTATGCAGTCTGCTAATAGCTTGGTTAAATGTGTGGCTTTATTCTGTGAAGGAGGAGGCAATGATACCATCTTTGCCACTTTCTTCTGAAACTGAGGAAGGAGCTCCATTATGAAGAAACAGGGGGTGAGAAGCACCGGCGGGAAGACCGCAAACCCAGGAGTTAAAAAAATTTTCCTTACATTTTCCACTCTCCCCTTTTATGCCTGTCTTCTTGCTCAGGATCAAAGAAAACAACTTACATAATATCCTAACAGCACAGTGACGTCCTCATGGTGCAGAACTTGCTCATTCCTATTTCACATGTGTTTAGACGTGCCTGTGAGATATAGCATCTAAATTCTGTTGGCTTCCACCACCACCACAGTGCCCTGAAACAACTTCTCCCCTTTTCAAAAGGCTTGAAATATTAAATAAAAAAAAAGAATCTTCACCTTAATCAAAGATGCAGAGAAGTAGCCAGCAACCCCCTTGACATTGCTTTACATTAATATTTTCATGACATAACATCAGTGTAAGACCTCAAGGTCGTATTACTTTTCCCATCATAGTTTCTTTCATTTGTGCCTAAATCTGCACTGTGCACATGAAGGAGCCTTGCACATGCTTCCTGCTGCTCTTGGCCTCTTTCTGCAGCACACAGATGATGTGCTCTTTAATGAGAAAGAAGACATTTGACGAGGCACTACCAGACACTGCAAAATGAACAAGAACTTGCCAGGGATCTGAATGACACCAGGACTTGGCCCAACCCAGCAAACAATTAGCCTGTTTCTGGCAGGAAGGGAAGATTGGCTTTTGGGAGAAAAACCTTAAGAAAATAAAGTTTGAATATAGTTAAATAAATTACTTTGCACAGGCCTTGGGTCCAGATCCATCCTAAGCAGCACAACACAACTCAGCATCCCCTCACACTGTACCCACCAAAAAGGAAAGGGGAAAAGCAAAAGGGTATTTTGGCTCTGAGGGCATGGTGTTGCTGCCTCACCTCACCCTAGTGCCCCTGCTGAGCTGCCAGAAAAGGCCAGCCTTTTCCACACTTGCTTTCCTGCTGAAGGGACCTTGATGTGTGGGAAAATACAGATCTGGAAGCATTGCAGGAAGGATTGGGCTTCACTTGCCCCCGCAAACTCCCCTCTCCTGCAGCTCCACTGCGCTGTTGGTGAAAACCCATCTCCACATCTTTCCTAGGATCCTTCCAGGTCCTCACTGTCACGTGCCTGGGCTGCTGCCATCCACATCTCGTATATGGGCTCCTACAGCAGGGAAGTCCAATTGCCATCACACAGCCCACATTTTAGGTGAAGCCTCCTGCCTCCCTGGAGCTGTACCATCCTTGAGGAGGGCTGAGTGTGCTCCATGTGTAGCTCAGTATCCACAAGGTGAATGCCTCCCTTGCCCCAAAGGAGGGTGAGGTAACCACTGCCTTCTCAGCACCTCTGCCCACACACTACTAAAAGCAGAGGGACCTCACTTGGTCCCTGAAGGTCCTCTGCATGTACCAATGGGTCTCTGCAGGGCTGCTAGCAAGCTGCAGGCAGGGCTCCTCTAAACCCATATTTCTGGTGACTCATGGCAGCTGCTGTTACTCTTCCTTCTGCTTTCTCTGTCTCTGCTCATGGTCATCATTTCAGAATTAAAAAAAAAAATGAAACAATGACGTATATAATGTTGCGTATTGCTGCCTACCCTGCTGACCAGTATTGCTTCATTCTCATCCTTGCTCTCTCGTAATGGCATGTGGCCAACCCTCCTCTTACACTGAACAATTGTTACCATTGCAGTTTTATCTTGACACCAAACAACCTCCCCAGAAAATGTCAGATAAAGAAAGTTATCTGGTATATAAACTTTTATGCCGTGATAACTGGACCATCCTGAACTAATAAACAGAACTATGTGTTGAAAAAAACATTGTTTTCCTGCTCACTTCTCACAGTTAAGCTAAGCAAAGCTGGAGGAAGTTAGTTCAGGAAATAGCAGGAATTTGGCTACATAACTAAGGATTGTTTTTCACTGTGCATAATATCCAAGATGTGAGCAACTTGATACTACAGTGGTGCTATTTAAATCATTATTAATAACATTACCCTCTTTAATTAATCTGAATACTTGGCTGAAAGAGTTAAAGAATCATATGTATACTGGCTGAACTGGATCTCTGGGCTTTTCTAGCCACCCTCCTGCTCAAAGCAAGACTGTCATCGGCACTAGATCAGGCTGGCCATGGCTTTCTCTAGACAAGCCTTGACACTTTCCTAGGAAGGGATTCAGGCACCTCTCCAATGGCCTATTTCTGTGCTGTATCACCCTCTGAGTGAAAAAAAGTCCTCCTAACATCCATTGTTAAGTTCCTAAAATGCAGTTGATGGCTGAGAATAGCTCCTGGGCATATTATCTGGTATCACCAAGGGTTTTTGGCTCCCCTTTGTTAAACTAAACCAGCCCAGCTCCCTTAACTCCTCCTCACAGGTCAAGCTGCCCAGGACCCTGAACATCTCTGTAGTCACCATGGGAAGTGGAGAGGGAGGTGCTGATCTCTTCTCCCTGGTATCCAGTGATAGCACATTGGGAATGGTTCAAAGCTGCATCGGGGTGGTTTAGACCAGACATTAGGAAGCATTTCTGTACCAAGAGGGTGTTCAAACACTTTCTAGAGAGGTGGTCGATGCCCCAAGACTGTCAGTGTTTAAGAGACATTTGGACGACGTCCATAATAATTTGCTTCATCTTTTGGTCAGCCTTGAGGTGGTCTGGCAGTTGGATTAGATGATCATTGTAGGTCCCTTCCAACTGAAATTATTCTATTCTATTCTATTCTATTCTATTCTATTCTATTCTATTCTATTCTATTCTATTCTATTCTATTCTATTCTATTCTATTCTATTCTGCCAAAACTGGATAACGTATTCCAGATACGATCTCATCCTCACCAAATAGCGGGGGTCAAACAACGCCCCTCAGTCTCCTGGCCACTGTCCTCCAGACTTTTATTAAGATATAAAAAAACTGTCTTGTTTTGTCATCCATTCCTACATACCCACATTGCACCTTAACTTGGTGTAACGAGGCCTGAGTCCAAACTTCATCGAAAGCTGTAGAATACCTTCCATTTATTTCACTAGATTGGGATCAGGCACTCATATTTTACTGGCATTACCACAGATTTGATGACACTGCCAGATGCCCACAGAGCATGAGTTTGAATTCTTCTTCCCTGGATATTGGGGGTTTTCCTTCCGCAGGCCAAATGAACAGCATCAGCCCGCCAGGATTATGGAGAACATTATCTCTCTCTGTGTCCCTTTCAAGTGCAGGTACATGGAAAGAAGTTTATTTTAAATCTCTTTTTCCTTTGGCAGCTACAAAGCTCCCTGCAGCTGCCTCGCCCACATCATTCCTTGGCACCTTGTTTGCCGGCGAGACGCAGAGCAGTTTCTCTGCGTGGAGGTGGCCTTCTCAGCCACCTCCAGATGCGGTGGAGGGGAGGAAACGCTTTGCAGACAGTGTGCTGAGGCAAGTGTTGGAACTTTCATTCCATTTAGTACTCTTTCCCCCTCCCCCAAGCTGCACCTTTATGCAAACCATATAAAGAGGTGGAAGCAGGTATTTTTCACTGGCGCTGTGAATAATAGTGCAAGAACATAAAGTTTTGCCATATTTCTGGCACTTCTTTCTTTTCCTTGGAATTCTTCCATCATGGCTGAAGACCTTTATGAATTAGACAGGGTTGCTCCTCCTTCCTAGGCTCTGCTCCATCAACAAAATAAGAAAACTGAAGGTAGTCCTTCAACCAAAAGAAAAAATAAATTTGTAGTTTCTCTTAAGCATTTTCTGACTTAATCAATTCTCTTATACCTGTTAATCAGGGACCACATCCTCACTAGGAGGTCCTAGGCACTGTGCTCATCAGCTTTGTCCCTACAGCATTGCCCTCAGGAAATGTGCAATGGGTGGCTCTCATGAAGTGTCCTCGCTGTAAAGCTGATGTTGCACAAAGTGGCGACGGGGTCTAACTTTCTGAGGCACTAACACATCTGATTCAGCTCAGACACAACCCACCCCTCAAGATGGTGCTGAATGGTGGGGAGGAGTGTTGATGTGAACTCATGGCACCTGTATGGAGGCAGCTGAAGGGTGCTGTGATGCTGACCCGAAACACCACACCAAAGTCTGAGGTGGTCTCAAAGCTTGAGTGACCAGATGTGACTTGCTTCAACGCAAGACTGCAGCCAAGATGTCCTGGCACTCCTGGGCCCCCTTAGGAGTGGCCAGGCTGCCAGCTATGAAAGAAGGGGGCTGACACCACACACGAGCAGAAAAGGACAGCTTTTTCTCTTAGATTTCTCAGCAAAAGCCCTGTGGGTATCACTACTCCAAGACCAACACCTATTGGTATCAGCATATGCATGGAGACAGCAAGATGTATAGCTCTCAGAGTGCAGACCTCAGGTCAGGAGGTTGTCCCCAGCTTTGCCTGCTGTAAGCACGTACTGGAGGAGCCTTCGTGCTGCTGTAGCTTGCCAAGGAGAGCAGATCTGCTTGAAATGGTATAGGGGGAAGTACCAAAAGGTAAAGCAATCCACCGCTTCAAAATCTGACCTGTGTGGAGGATGCCTGATATCAGACCCAAGCTTTTTCATTTCCACATTTAGTCATTTCTAACCTAGGCTTTTCTGGGAGAAGCGATGGATGGTCAGATGAGAAGTGTTTAATGATTGGAAGTTAAGGCATTCACTGGGGTCTAGGCCAGTCTGGTAACCTCACACAAAATGACAAATATCAAACTCCACAGAAAAGAACATCACAGCAATGTAGACATGACTGTACCATTGGGTTCACCTCACAAACATTCTGTTCTGTTCATTGCACAATATTCGTAGTAAATTCATCATGGAACAGCTTAAAACTCTGCTTCTATTTTTAGCACATGCCTTTTCTAAATACATAAAAGAAACAAAGATGCTGCGCAGGAACATAATGCTGTTTCTGGCCAATGAAATCAAGACATAGCAGACAACTCTGGAAATGTGCCGTGCATATTGTGCAAAAAACACTGATTGTATTACAAAAAACCCACTCTTTTTCTCATGGGAACTGTCTCATACTATGACACCATAGGTTTTATTTTGTCACTGCTAAACTGAGATGATACTTGGAATTTCCTCTCTGTGGGCAATGTTCAGAGGTTTCACTTTGTTTTCTTCCAGTACAGAATGAAAAACTGAAAACCTTTTCCTGAATAGAATTCCTTAATTTGTCTAAGATTTAACTTCAGAAGAGTTGATCTGTTTTTTTATAATGTTACCAAGACAGAAAAAACACCCGTTCTTAATTAGATTAGTTTGGAATTAAGGCAAATTAAGTCAAGATGGGACAATCAAATGTCATTGAAATGAAACTTACAGATGATTAAATGGCAGTGCCATTCCTCCAAGAGTTTTTAGTTCATTCAAGCAAAATTTCTTTCCACAGGAAAAATATTTTTATCAGAAATATTTTGGTCAGATCTGACATGGCTCAAAGTGAAGTGTTGAGGGATGGATGCACCGTGGGGTTGAAGTTTTGCATCTCACTCTCTTTGCAGTAACCCAGCTTAGCTCTCCGAGCTACATAACAGCAGTCTGTGCTGTGCCTCAGCCTATGGTGCTCATTTTCTCTGCCATTTCATGTCTTTTAATTGGGTGCCAGGTGACCTGATCATTCTGGCGCATGGCAAAGGCAGCAAGTGGCCTGCCTGGAACTAGGCAGGTTTCTCTATTAAGTCCAGTGAAGGGGTTTCCAATCAGACTACAGAAGAGACCCTTGAGCTAATTGATCTTAAGCTGTGTTGTGGTTTAGCCCCACTTGGCAGCTAAGCACCGCAGAGTTGCTTGCTCACCTTCCCACCCCGGTGCAACGGGGGAGAGAATCTGAAGAGCAAAAGTAAGAAAACTCGTGGGTTGAGATAAGAACAGTTTAATAATTGAAATAAAATAAAATTTTAAAAAATAGTAATAATAATACTTGTAATGAAAAGGAAAACAATGAGAGAGAGAGAGAAACAAAACCCAGGAAAAACAAGTGATACAACTGCTCACCACCCACATACCAATGCCTAGCCGGTCCCTCAGCGGCGATCGCTGCCCCCACAGCCAACTCCCCCCAGTTTATATACTGTGCATGAGGTCATATGGTATGGAATATCCCTTTGGCCAGCTTGGGTCAGCTGTCTTGACTGTGCTCTCTCCCGGCTTCTTGTGCATCCGGCAGAGCATGGGAAGCTGGAAAAGCCCTTGAATAGTGTAAGCACTACTTAGCAACAAGTAAAACATCGGTGTGTTAACATTGTTCTCATACTAAATCCAAAACACAGCACTATACCAGCTACCAGGAAGAAAATTAACTCTGTCCCAGCCAAAACCAGGACAGGTTGCAAGAGATCTCCCTAAGCATTGCCAACCCGTTTCCTTTCAGTTACTGCCACCCCTCTGTCCTGGACAGTCCTCCCTCCTTTCCATCCTGGTGCGTACTGTTATTTTTGTGTTACAATTGCATTGATCATGGTATAACCCTTCAGTGCTGCATGATTTGTGTGCGCAGCATGAAGCAACCTCTGTTCAAGCGGTCTTGCAATGAACCTGAGTGGTGATACATGAATTTTTTGAAGTTGAGCATTGAGGCAGAGAGCATTGTGTGGCAGCTAGAATTTTAACAGCATTTCAGCACCTATTTCACCAACAGAGACCAAGCACAATTTCCAAAAGCAAGTAAATATGTTACGTAAGAACCATTCCAGATGAACGTCACTGCATTAGCACCAAGGAGTAGCATCTCATTAACACAGCTGGTTTCCCAATAACTTCAAATAACAGTACAAGAAGAGATGAGCCCTCTAAAAAAAGTTGTGTTGGTTCCCTTCTCCCCAGTCATCAAGGAAGAGAGCATAAGTTTTGTGTTACCTGACATGTGAAAACTTAGAAAGTATTTCTGCACTAGAGCTGTAACCCTAAAGAGTACAGAAATTAATCTAAACAACATTGATATTACAGATGAAAACATAATTAGCATTTGAGAAATGTCTGTTACTGAAGAAATCTACTTTAATTATAATAACAATAGTAATACTAGTAATAATAGTAATAACAATTTCTGATTAGATCCTCAGGTGCTTCACAAATAAGAGGCCTGGTATGATATCCCCTGTTTTCCCATTGCAAGTTCAAAGCCCAGACAAGCAAAGCAACTGGCCGGTGCAGAACCCCTGTTTTTAAGCTGCAGGTCAGTGCTCTTGGGGGCATTTTATATAGTAATTGTAGCCAGCTCTCAAAGACGCCTGTAATCACCTTTTAGCCACACTCTTGATCTGTGTTTATGCCTTATGCTGCTTGCATTCTCCACACCTCTAGTAATCCTCACTAAGTTTTCCTGGAACACCTTCAATTGGACATGCTGCTACAGAGATGCTAGAGGCATACATACATGACAACACTTTATACTGTTATTTCAGACAGTCTTTTCCATGGCAGCTCAATAAAAATACTTTGAGACCTAGTGGTCAGCAACCTTGAACCACACACAGCTGTCAGGCCATTTCTGAAAGTGTTTTCCAAAGGTTCTGGTCCAAGAAATGACCATGTCCCAGCACGGAGGTCAATTGCACAGCCCAGGTACACAAGCCAGCATTGGGCTGACTGGGGAGCCATGGTCACCCTAGTGCTGGAGGGCTGCCCTCCGCTTCCAGGCTTGCTGTATAGCTGTCCCCTGGACCTTCAGCAAGAGGTTGTTCATGGTACATCATTACGCACTCTGTGTGCCAGGGATTGTGCAAGCGGTGGTGGTGATTTCCAGGAGCAAGGCGACTTCCCTGCCATGAGTCCAGCCACTACAATGAGAGCTATTCAGCCTGTTTACATCAGCTGGCTGCTGCAAGAAGTAAAGCACCGTTCAGACCCATGAACGAGGAAAGGGATGGATTGCTTATTACCTACAAGAAGCTCTCTTTGTACCACCATGTTGAGGTGTGCAGCTCAGCAGAGGCAGAGCAGAGGTACTGTAGCCTCCTGGATCATGCCTGTGGCAGCACAGTTTGAGAAAGGCATGGAGGAAAATGAAAGAACAAACTAGACCTAGATATGAGAGAAGCCTTCCTACCTTGACTTACTAGTTTTTTGTCTACCAAAGGTCTGTGATTTCCATTAAATATAATAATTACTCATTCCTTGTACTGATACCAGTTGACCCCTAATGCCCTTCCATTACTCAGTCTAAAAAGCAGTCCTAGATGATTCATCAAGGGAGATTTTTCCCTTGAATCCCCAAGACTTTAGGTAGATCCTGCAAAATCCAGAGAGCTCAGTGGTGAGACATCATACTGGGTGTTTGGGGGTTGAGGAATGAAGGACAGAGCAAGAACATTCAGTGGTGTAAAAAAAAAGGTTACTGGAATGACCCAGAAGACACAGGAGGAGGAAGGAATAGGGAAGGAATGAATTTGCAAAGACAGGGAAATTGTGTGACTCAAAACACTGGGAGAAGTTCAATGGAAAAATGAAGTAGAGGAGTCTGCTACCCTAGGCAGGGAGGCAGGAATAGCTTCATGATTCGAGCTCATTCTTTTCCTCCCATGAGGTGGGGCACGCTGCTCTGGTAAAAGCTCAGGATAAAGGAAGCACAAGGGCATCTTTCATCCAGCATTTGCTCAAAATGAACATACAGATACAATTTATTTCTACCAAGGTTGTTTAGCTGAAAGCTGTAGAAGTTACTACGATACCCCTCCTGTGGTTTTCTACAGCTTCGTTACCTTAAGGTCATTGCCTTTTCTCAGCACACAAGATGATTTAGGATGTTTTTCCCCACTTGCTGTACTTCAAAACTTTAGATAACAGGTAAAGTTTCTGGGAATGACATGGCAGCTTTCATGGCATTTCTGCAAATGGAAGAGTTTTATTACATATTACAGAGAGATGTTAAGGCTTTCCACAATATTTCACCTTCCAGCAGCTAAAGAGGAGAGTTTAATCAATAATAACTACAAATAAATGGGCATCAGTCCTTCAGCTACAGACAATACCATACAGTTTGTATATGACAAAGAGGTTGGAACATAGGGCAAGATTATTTTGCAGATCTGGGAGAAGCCATGCTGTTCTTTCTTGACAGACCTATGATAGCATAAGGGATGGAGAGAGGGTGAGATTTGTGCCAGTCATTTAGTAGGTTTTACACAGCAAATAGTTTCCAAGTACTTCAAAGTAACCCCCTAAACCTGAGTTACACAGATTCTCCAAGTATTTCTGAAAGTCCTGGTCCACATTCTTCAACTTTGTATCAGTGAGACTTAAGGAAAGAAAAGAGGCTAAGGAAAAGAGGCTAAAATCTGCCTGCATCTTGCCTGCATTTACCATGGCAGCTATACAGACCATTTGCAGTCCATCTGCACTTGCCTCCAATCTTCCCCGTACTTATCCCTTCCCACTAGTGGAGCTGAGTGTAACAGGGCCTGCCACACAGCTGAAAGGGAAATATATGTCCTTGGAAAGTCACTTCCGTGTCCGGAGGAGCAGGATATGCTTGGGTCTCTGGTGCCTTCTGGAAGGCCACATCACTGCTGTCTTATAACATCCACAAAACACTTTAAAGTATCAACGTGTATATCACATGATAGTTGTATGTAGCAAGGTGGAATTAGATGATGAACATAAAATATTTCTATCATGTCTCTTCCCTTGCACCCCAGGATGTTTTGTCTAACAAAATTATTACTTCCCTCAGTGGTCTCACCCTGCCTATGATCTGACCTTACTTTATTTTTAGATTACGAAGGCCGGAACTTCACTGATCAAAGTAAAACCAGAAGTGATTTGTCTTTAACGATTGAATGGGGGAGAGTAGCAGGAACAACCCTTCTTTATGAGAGACCTGCATGCTACCCATGTCATATCCGCCTCCCGACTGGCATCCCTTCTGCAAGTCTACTTTCTCTACACTTCTAAGACTCAAAATTGAAAAATTCTTCATGTTGTCAATGGTAGTGTGTTAATTTATAGGCTTCAAGTCCCATCAGATTAGATAATAAAACATTCTAGTGGCTGAGCGTTTTGGCAAGTATTATGGCATGACATCTGTATGTAAGTAAGAAGGACTTTAGATGAAAGTAAAAACAAGCTGATGTTTAACCTGGGAAATGAGATGCACTTACAGATAGGAGCTATATGACTAGGTACAATTTTGCGATAAGGCACAGACTGTGTAATTTAGTTGAGCAGCAGTTTCTCAGCATTTTCCCCATATGATACCTTTAATATCAACTACTGTCTTTCTGTTTTGCCATACCAGAGAGGTTGCAAGTGGGAAAAATTAACAAGCTGTTAGTGAATTTTGCTCTTTCAAATAATTCTTTGATTCCAGTTTTTAAAAATGTAACTTTTACTGCTTGATGCCTGTATAGGTTAACCTATAACTTCTTGTAGCAACTATAGCTCACAGTTCAGCTCTTCAAAGGTAATGAGCTTTAACTAGATCCAATCCGTCTTATCAGGTAGACAGAAAGTCAAAGTTTTGATTGTGGCATAGTCACATCCTGTGTCAAGAGATAGCGATACTTCTAAAAGCCACTTCTGTACTCCAGTAACTCTATTATTTCATCGACCGGAAATCTCGGCTCCAATGCTCAGTGCAAATCATTTCTACTCTTTCCCAGAGGTCATTGACTCACTGTCTTTGCCCACACAACACAACTGGGAGATGAGGGCTGTTGCATCATTCTTCCGGACTCATGGACATACTGGAGCACATGATGGCTCGATCTCCCCATTTGCATGCCCACACTTGCATGTCCCTGAGCATTCAGAGGATGGTGTGGTTCCAGGTCTTGCTCTGGCCTGCAGTGTGGTCATGGACTGAGAGCACACCCACAAGCAGGAACGGTGTGTATAGGAGAGTGCTCCTCGTCCCACAGTTGAGATTCTGCCAGGAGATCCGAGGGGAAGAGATGAGGGATAGAGAGCTGTTGACAAGTTTCAGGAATTGACTCATTAACTTCCTTGGCACTTGAGAAGGCCCAATTAAGAAGCAGCAAAATTCTGACCTCAGAAAGGAGCCAGGAACATTAGCCTCCCAGAGACTCCTACCTGGAGGCTGCATCTGAGGCTGGGCTGTTCCAACAAGTCTCCTTCCTCACCCACTCGTCATTCAACCTATGAAGCTGTCAGAGAAGTAATGCCTTTCAGTGAATTGCCTCATTAACCACACCCCAGCAGCCTTCACTTGTGCTGAGACGACTCCCTTCACGCTCTTCCACTGTCTCAAAGAGGTAGGCTTCAGAGGTGCAACTTCATCCTAATTACACCATTACTTTTACCAAAACCTGCACAGTAGTGGAGCACACTTTATCTGGGTGCATTCAAGCCTGCTGTAAGCCACTTTCCTCTATGTTGACAGACCCACTTTCCCACCTCAGGCCCCCTAAACCTAGATCCTAGTGGCTAACGAATTACCAACCTCCACCAGGTCCTTCTGCACATTTTCACAATGAGATTTGGCCACCGTGTCTTCCACAGATCTAGGCTTCCCAGACTCCTCTCTCATCCTTCTGCCACATCTACCCACAAAGCTAGGTGTGTTCACAGTTCAAGCCTGTCTCCTGTCTACCTTAAGCACTCTCTTCTTGTTATGGGAACCTCACTGATCAGTTCATACCAGCACTAGACTCATATAGCCCCTTTACTAAGTGACTCCAGAGTCAGGGCATTCCCTTGAGGTGTCCCATCTTATTATTCACTTTGACAGTCTGCAGTTAGATTTGGTGCAGACAGTTATTTTCTCCCTGGTCACTACTTGGGTAGTCAGCCCTCTGCACATGCCGTGAGATTGTGGCAGTGTGTTGTCCCAGATGAATAGCTAGCCAGTGTCAGCTGCAAGAATACGCTTGCAGCTTGGTATACTCTTACAGCCAATCATGGAGAGAACTAATTCCCAGTTTCCCAAACTATTCTAATTATGACTCTCAAATCAAAATCTTAAATCAAATTATGAAACTCAAAGCAAAAAAAAACCTCAATTGCATTGGAACACACGCGTGCAAACACATATCCTGATAGACTTCCCTTGACACAAATGTCATCTCAAAAAACCAGAAGGAATTTCCCAGCTTCACTCCAGTCCAAATGGTGTATCTCAGAAATGCACCGGTTTTTCCTTCCTCCTTCTAGGGAGGCCACAGTTCAACTTTTTTGGACACCAGTCAAAGGAAAATGGCTCTAATCTGTCCAAGAAAAGCAGATCTCAGGAACTGTTCATATGATACCTAAATTTCACAGGTGTTGAGAGGCCCGGTGAGTTAATATTGACTGAGCACTTAAGAGTCCTTCACAGCAAGAAGCCACACAAACGCTCCAGATAAATGCTGCATAAACTAATCTGATTCTTCTGGTAATTCTAGAAAACTCAGATGATTCTGCTCCTCTGTTCAGATTTTCACAGATGTTTATATCATCCCTGAAACACAGATCTGTCCAGCACTAAATATAGCAAAGCTTAAGTGAGTGAAGGCTTGAGTCAGTCCCTCCTTGTTTACGTTTGTGTCACTTCTGCATTTGAAGCCATGACAACATATTTTGTTCAACATGAAAATAGTATCCTCTCTCTCTTTGGAATTTCTTTTCCTTTAGTCCCACCTCACTGCTCATCCTAGTAGAAGGTCATTGTTTTCTTCACTCACCATAAGCAGCATTTGTCCCCTGACAGCAGAGGCTCATGAGACCTTGCAGACCTTACATAGTGTCTTCTGGTTTGATATGCATGTCTTCTGTTCTGGGCTGAACCACCCTTATGAATCACAATGAACTTTATCATATATTAATTCAACAGAGCAGCTTACACATTGAAATTTCCAGGAACAAAAAACAAGGTCAGGCCTTTATGGAGAGGTGGAAAAGAAACTTAATATTGGCTGACAACTAGCCTCAAATCATACTCCAGGTTATATAGGCTAAATTTAAGGATAGTTTTGCAAAAGAGAAACATCATCCTCCATGCATTCAAATACATATCTACATACACATCTAAAGGCTGATCCTAGGAGCTTGGCATGCCCCCAGCAAGAGCTGAACACCTCCTGTATGCCTGACAACACTTCCAGGGTTTATTAAACCTTCCAGCAAAAAGAGGGAGGGAGATAGAAAGCTTGAACCACAAAGAAACTTACTGTGGTTTGTTGTACACCTAACAATCTGGTGTTTCTCATCTTTACAAGGCATATTTAGGCTCCACTACCATGAAAGATTTGCTTTCATTAATAAATAATTTTTTTTTTTACAGGAGGAGAATCAATAAACAATAAGAAACTTTCCCACTGCAAGGTAAACTATATGAATTCAAGCCTGGCTTATATTAGTGCCTGCATCTTTTTTCAGTGTCAGAATAATAAACTACAATTGTTTGTCTGTACTCCACATTCAACAAAAAAGTACCCGTGGTGGGTTTGTAACCTCTGTATCAATAGAAGTAAAATCCCTTTGTACTAATGAAAAGAACGTAAGTTCATGCAGTTTCAACAGGGCCTCTAAGAGAGTGGGGCTGAAACGTTAACATCGGCCTAAAAAAAAGCTATATACAATCTTTGTGCCTTTTTCAGCCGGCTTTGTTTCTGAAACATGTATTTGCTTCATCAATTTAGAAATGTAAAACTGGTTTTGGAGAATTTTCCCATGCTATTTCCACCTGGAACCCTAAAATTTCTCATGATACGTCATATTTCTGGGAACACTGGTTTGAAGATCAGCTCCCAGAGAACAAACATGCAGAAACTTTAACAAACTGACTCTCTGGCCTTGTTGAATTGCATTTATTTCTTAATCCCTAATTTCCTTTAAGGTAGGGTAAGAGTTTTGTGTGGGCAAGCAGGTTCTTCAGAATTGCAGCCAACAGAAAGGGTGTGTTGGAGGGAGGGGAAGACCAATACAAGTGAGGTGTCTCCCACGCCAAATGCACAAGACAGCTGCCAGCAACCCGCTTGGGGATACTCTTCCACAACCCACCTGGGGAAACCACAGAGATATTACTCAAATGACCAGGTTTCTGGAAAGGACAAGTGGGTTGGAAGGCTCGGATCAGGAAATGTGTAATTAATACTGATCAAAAGAAGGAAGCAGCCTGAGCGTGGCCTCCTTCAGTGTGGGCACTCATCCTCTGCTGGTCATAAAGGTGTATCCACACCACTCCGCAGCTATCGCCTCAAGATCTGGCATGGTATACCATCTATTTCCTCCCACTGGAGCAGTGATAAGTTGCCAGTATCAGTAAGCCACGATGGAGTCATTTCCAGAAGTGTCCCAGCACTGCGTGCTGTCTGCTGCCTGCAGCTGGAGATCTACCATGAAGGCATTTCTGCAGGCATGTCTCAAATCTCCCCAGCCCTGGTGCAGATGTAGATGTACAGGGCAAACATATACAACCCTTCCCCAAAAAATCCTCTCAGCTTCTAGCCATCAGAGGCCGAAGGGCTTCCTGAGACAGACAAATTCTGAGTATTTAGTTCCCACAGAGAACTGCTTTTTTTATAAACACATGTGCTTGAACCCATGCAAATTTTCAAATTTTCAATATCCACAATATCCTACAGAAAGTGGTTCTACAGCTTAAACTGGAGGGGGTGGGGAGGGGGTGGGGAAATGTTGGGTTTTGGTTTGGGTTGGGGTTTTTTTTGGACCTCTCTCCTGTGGGTTTAGATTTTCAGTAAGCGCTAGAACACATTCTAGCATTAACTTAAATTGTTTAGGTGATGGTGGCCATAAAGACCTGGCAGTGAAGGCTGATCATAAAATTTATGTTCACAGAACCCAGTGTGAACCAAGCCATAGATGTTCACACCAGTAATATCACTTGTAAAATTCTGGTCTGCTGAAATTGGGCATCTTGCCCAAAACCAGAGAGAGAAGGACCTCAGGGGGGTTTCTTCTTGTACAGTGATTGATTACGTTCTCTCCATCCAAACAAGAGTTTTCTTGGTATCATGATGCTCGCTAACAACTTTTATATGGTGACAGGCCACAAAACAACACATGTCAAGACTCACAGGAGATCAACTGCTTCTCCTGGGCAAGCTGATGGTTTTGGCAGAGTCCTTCCAACTGCCCGGCACTGAGACACATGCAGGTGGCTTTTCCCCCCCGCTCCTATCCACCAGCCATACAAAGAAGCACCGCAGCCCCTGAGCCCTGGTAAACCCGTGCCGCCTTCCAGCCGAGCTCCCATCACCTCTCCAGCAGGGCTCCGAGGTGGCCGAGCTGTGCCGAAGGCAAGTCCTGCCTCCAAGGTTCATGTTAAGGAGTCATGGTCCCATCACAGGTCTAATGTCAGGCTCTAATTAGTTCTCTCAAAAGTATCCTAGGACAGCAGGGTCTGGCTCACCAGCTGGGAAGGAGAGCTCTGAAATAAATGCCAGTGAAGGGTACTGGCCCTGTGTTTGTTTATTTGCCTGGTGGGAGATGGTCCATAAAGACTCTGCCAAGGCAAGCCGCAAAGCTGTTAGAGAACGGCACGAAAAGCAAAATATTTGATAACAGAAATGTGGCAGGGGGTATGTAATGAGGAATAAATACATCCCACTGTTCATTTCAAGAGAAAAACGGGGTCAAATCAGCATTGGGAAACTGTCAGCACATGAAGAGACATTAATTATCCTCAGATGCAAAAACTAAAGTTCACTATCCTACCACATGCACAGAAAGACATAGAAATCCTGAGCTCAATATGTGCTAATTTCTCTTTCCTGTCTCTGCCCTTGGCCAGGCCTGATGCCTGGGATGAGGTTAAAGTGTGACCATACTGACTTATGCAATGTGATACAACATCCCGAGTTGAGTGATCCTTCCTTTTCATCCCAGATAATGATCTGTTTCCCAAAGCATAAGGATTAAGAGCCTGGATTTAATTATCTCTGCACTTACCCAACTAGAGGGCCTTATCATTTACAGAGTTATTCCCTCTGTGGCCCTACAGCCATCCCTCTGCTGTACTACTGAGCCAAGTCTGACATCAGAACCTCTTCCTTTGGAAACAGGTTTTTCAGCACTGGAGAAAAGCTGCAGCTAAGTCAGAAATACAGTAGAAAACATTTGGATCTGGCACAAACCTTCCATGATAAACTTCCTTAGAGCACATCTAGAAGAGACTGCCCTAAATTCCTGTTCCATTGTGCAAACAACTCTTTCGCATTGTGCTTTGTCTGAACCCATCTGGGTTTTGCTTCCTAATTTTTCTCTCCTGTGAATGTGTTCCTGCATGCTTTGGTGATGCCCCTGTGGTGCAGGGGAGCAGGAGCAAGAGCAGTGGTGGAAACGGAGCCTTGGCTCTGCGTCCATTTGCCCGGCTGGCACGCAGCCTTGCCATTTGGCACACCAGCAGCATCCTGCCCCAGCATTTCAGCCGTGCCTGGAGCTGTTCTGGCAGACTCGCTTTCTATGGGAGCAGCAGGCCTTGTCTGAGGAAACACAGGACATCCCTACAGGGAAAGAAGACAACTCCTACCCACCAGGTTGTTGTGGTTTGTACTTCACATGTTGGTGGCAGCCTAAAAATTGAAGCCCTGTCTCAAAAGCGAAACAGACATCACTCAAAAGCATGCCTTGGCAGACTAAGCCTCAAGGGTTTGAGGGCATACAGGTCAAGACCTTGAGCTGAGACTATATCACCACTGCCCTGCTCGGGGAAATCTGGAGTCTGGAAGAAGTGAGCTGCAAGATCCCCTGATCCCATTGCTCACACTTGACAGTTTATGTGCTGCATTGTTCCTAGAGAAGGCAATAGGAAACAGAAAGTTCAGCTGTGATGTATGAAAGGAAGGTAATGATAGTCAGTCTTCCCTCAATTCATGCCATATAAACCTTTCTACAAAATAACCAGGAACTGCACTGTATAATCAGATTGTCTTCATTTGTACACATTTGCCATGTAGAAACACGCATCACCAATGTTGTTTCATGTATTCTCAGCAACCTCTCGATGTTCAGACAAAATAGCTACCTGTGGTTTGCTCCTGGTAGACTAACAGCCACGTAGAGCAGGAAGGCTGGTGCAGATCAGAGTCAAGAGCTCTGCTTCATCGAATCATTAGCTAGGGACTGTCAACAGCAAGGAGAAAAATAAAGCCCTGGATCATGAAGGGAATGCTTTACAGAGCCAAATTCCTTGTATGCACTGAAACAGATGGGAAAATGTGCAGCTAACTTGTCCCTGACAATACAAGTGTATTCTTGCAATACTTGAGCAAGATGCTACCCCAGCAACAGATGAGAAAAAGCAGTGTCTCTATAAATACATTGTGTACTCAGTCCAGGAGAAAAACTTTATACATCTGACCTGATTATATTATTTCCTGCTGATACTGCCTGTTCCCTAAACATCCTCATGAATGAGGAGCAGAGGTCAGACTTCGCACCCGTGCCCAGGTACATTGTGTGAATCTCACCTGAACAACAGTGGGGAAGGTCGTCCTTAGCAGATGTGCACTGGTTTCACTCACTGATTTCAACATGATCTGTACCAATGTGGTCAGAAGTAGAGCATCTTCCCCACAGCACCTTTTTGAAAGCCTTGCCTGGAGTTTGGCTAAGAATACTTTTCTCAGCTCTGTAACCTCTTGGGCCTGGGCTATTGCAACGGTAAATGGTCTTTTTGGTTGACAGAGCAATGTTTTCCAATGTTTTTTAACATGAGCTTTCCTCTGTATCTCTGATTGTTTTCTGATCCTGGGAAATTCATTGGTAGAAAAAGTATAAAAAAGCAGAGAGCGTTATGCCCAGGAAGGAGTGAAGACAGTGAAAGGGTCTCTCAGGTCACCAGAAATCAATTTCCAAGAGGATAAACCACCTTGCGTGGCTGAGCTGCAACAACTCCTAAGGAAATGTTGGAAGCAAAATTCCTTGGTGAAGTGTAGAGAGTTCTCCTAGATGAGAACTAGGAAGCCCTGCACCTGACATCTTCTGGCTTCAAGAGAGATTTTGAGAGACTAAGGTGGTTTTAGTCTCTTGAAGACTAAAGTACAGACTAAGGTGTTCTTCCCTTGTCAAGTTGGTTCTTCCCTGTGCCATACTGCAACCTTATCACTCAGTCATCTAAAAGCTGTATATGTTACTCCCTTCTGGGCTCCAGTCTTGGGCAAACCCAGTAGTCTCCCTGGTGAGAAGCCTATCCACAGAACAGAGGATGAGTTCTGCCAGGGTCTACGTGCCACAAGGACCATGCTGGATTTCAGCCTCTTTGCTCAATACATTGCATCGAAGTTATTCTAGGACACCTTGTGCCCTTACACTCCTTCTTGTGCCATCCCACTTCACCCCAGTGCACTGGATACAAGAAGTCTGACAGAGCACAAAGCATCCTGTATATTATCTGCCTTTCTCTCCTTGAAGTAAAGACAGAGGGGTGAAGAAAGGCTACTGGGACACCAGAGGAGACCAAAGCTCTGGTCCATCTGTATCCCACCTGGGATCTTACTGCTGGGAAAAATCTCCTGGTGGCAGCAGTAGAATGTGAAGCAGTTCAGTACAGCAACAAAAGTGGTGCCCAGTGCAGCCACTTCGAATTTGAGAAATTCTGGGTTGTCTATGTCGTTCTGACAAGCACCATGGTTTGCCACAGCGTATGCAAGGGGATAGACCAGCATTTGCCCTAAAGGCTCTCCTGGAGTCCCTGGCATGGCACAGCTCCCATCCTACAGCCCCTGCCTCCTCCGCAGCCGTGGGCTGGAGCCAAGGACATGGGAGCAGCATCCCCTTGGGCCATGACATTCCCACAGCTTCTGACACCACGGGAGTACCACCCAGCTGATCACCTCACTTTGTGTGCGTGGGAGGAAAACATGTTTACAGGACATGCGCCATAGGGCAGAAGGAGGATTTCAGCAGCAGAGAGGTGGGAGGTCATGGCAAGGACACAGCGGCTGGAGGTGGAGAACCATCCTGCACTCTCCCACTCCTTCCCATCACACGTCATCCCCTGACAAGGGGCAGCTCAAAGAGCTGGTCCCCATCTCCTGTCTGGTGACAAACCCAGTCTAACTGGGTAACATTTCCACACAGCAACCAGCTACGTCCTACTTCTGCTTATTGGTGGTCAGGAGTTGTGTAAGAGTAATGACTGACCTGAAAAGCCCCTCCTGACGCATATCCATACCTGACCATGCCTAAAGCAAAACCCTCCCACAACCCTTGTGCACGGTTCCTCTTCCAAGGCAGTGTCGATCATGCTAAGTCCCCTATTCCTTTGGCTTCCCCTCAGCCTTGCTGCTCTCAGCAATCACAGCCGGCAGCACTTGAGTTCATTGGATGTCCACAGGTTGACCTTGGTGTAGTAGAAATTTCCACACCCGTAGCACTCCTGCTTTCACTGTTCCCCTTGCCTGGCTCTGGCCATGGCCTGGCAGAAGCAGGTATTGCTTCTTGCTTTCTGTTCAGCCCCGATGCTCAGCTGTGTCAAGCCAAGCGGTGGTGGGTGCGGGATGGCCGCAGCAAAGGAAAACAGAGGAACCACCACTGAGTATGTGCCAGCAACCGACAGCCAGGGCATTGAGGCAACAGCAGCAAGGGGAAGGATGAAATTGCCAGCCTGGGAAGTCATGATTGGTGGTGCTGAGAGTGCTCAGCACCAGCTACAGCCTATCCATGCTGCACCTCTGGACACACGATGTATCTGGTGGGAGACTCCAGATGACTTAGCAAAACACCAAGCAGGAAGGATATGACAAGATCAAGGGGAGCAAATGTCATTTTCTGATTCCCCCTCTCCTCCCAGCTGAAGGATGCTCTATGCTTTTTTTCCTATGGGAATCTCTCAGGTTTTAACTGGAAATGGTGCAGCTAAAACATTAACCATTCTGCACACAGTGAACAAGAAGCACTTTGAAAACTCTTAGTAAACGTTTGAAATGGTCTTTGAATGCTCAATTATTTTTTCTTCATAGTCACTGCAAGCTTAAAAACTAAAACCAGAGCCATTACCCAATGTAGGCAAGGAATGAATAAAGACGCTAAGCATCTTCCATGCTGAAGACAGAAATACCCGCAATACCATCCTTGTGTATACTACTTTATCCTCACTATATATATGATTCAGCTTATTTGTCCTCAGACAAAATGCCCTCATACATATCATGCATTAGCAAGCAGAAAGAACAAAAAGCACTCAGAAAGAAGAGAAAACTCATCAGCACAAAGGTGGCATGCCCCAGTGGCAAGCTGTTTCTTTGGATGCCTAATTCCTTTCACGTTTTTTCTTCTCTTTATAAAACATCTCTAATTCCATATATTTAACTCCACAGTAAAATATCTCCCCTCTTTAAAGCTTGTTAAACAACAGAGGTGAGCTGGATTGGTAACCCCTGCAGACCTCTCCAGTCAGTAGAAACTAGTCAGGGATCACAGGCTGGGATGCATCTGACATGAGCAGGAGAATTTACCCGACAGTCAGGGCTGAGAGCTCAGCTGGGGGTAAATGGGGAGCAGGAGGAGAAACCTGAAGAGTGCCATGACAGACAGCTAGCAGGTCTGCCTGTGCCCACACCCTGTCTGCACATCCCTTCACAGGAAAGATGAGACTGTTGTGGTCACTGAAGGTCACCATTCCCTGTTCTGCAGCCAGGGGATGGCCGGGAAACACTCCCGGCATAGCCGAGGGGGACCGGGTGGCAGGAGCCTAGTCCTGGGCAAGACACCTCCCAGCAAATAAAAGACACACCGTGTGCCAATGCACCTGTGCTCTGGAGAGGAAAAAAGGTATTTCTCCTTCCTTTCTTGGAATTTTTAAGAACAAATTCTGAGCTTGGCTTCATGAACCAGGCAGGGAGCATGACCCTGTTCCTGCCTCACCTCAAGAGCCCAGCGCTTGCTCTCCAAGGTTCTGGCTACTCATCTGCCATCTGAAGGTTTGCAGGTCACACACCACTGCAAGAAGTCTCAGATCAATAAAAGCCCTTATGAGCACTTTTAACTCTGAACTGGCTCCACTGGAATTCCTTGGAAAGTAAAAAAAGGTAACTCCAGGGGTTTTGCTGGCTTACAGATTGGGGATATCTGTGGCTGTCTGCTTGAAAGGCATGTGCCTTGTATGTATATTAAGCATTTTGTGGCACTCATGATGAAGAGAAAATTAACTTTGACACTCGTGCCAAAATATTAGTGTTAGGTTTTTAGTACTCTGCCCTAGAATAAGCAGCGGAGACCCCAGAAAAAAAAAAAAATTATCACATGTCTGTACAACACTTCCACAGAAGTATGAGTTTTCTTTCTACTGATCTTAGCAGCACCTTCCTGCCCATTCTGGTTTTTTAAATTTATGATAAATGGAGCCATGTCTGTCCTGAAATTAGTCTGGGTTCTGTAAAACCAGAGAGTAGTCCTTGTCCTCAAGGTTTTACAGCCTAAATGAAAACAAAAGAAACAAAGCCAGTCACTAGCCTAAGGTCATGAAGGAGTTATGAGGCTGGGCTCAGATTAGAGCACACGTCCTTTGGTGCTTTACCAGTTCTCTTGTCCCATCTCCCTAAACCATACTGGGTTTCTCTGTTTCTTGCGTTCCCCTTCAACTTTCTTTTTCCCTAGCCTATTCCCTGTCCAGTCTGCTGGCAAGGGTCTCTGCTGCTGACAGCCTCAGCCATCCTCACTAACTAAATAATACGTTCTGCTCAGAAACTGAGTTTTAGCTTTCTAGTGTATCAAGAGCTGCACCAGACTATTGTAATAGGAAGATTTCTAGTAGTGTTATTGAAGTGCAAGTGGTAAGAGCTGGCTGAATTTTTATTGGTGGGGGGAGGTTGCAGACAGCCTGGGACATGAGAAAATATTTTTCTTTCATATTATTTTGTATAACACAAATCTGAAATGTTTTTTATGGGGAGGTGGGGGAAACCAAACCCTGTTGCTCTCTCATTAAAAAATAAGTAAGTTTCCACCCTCTTTCGCTACCCAGGGAAAAAGGAGAAGTTTCTGCACATCAGTGTATGTGCATGTATAAATCAAAGAAAGTTTCAGTTTTGATGAGAAGCATGTTTTCCCGGGAAAAAAATTTCTGATTTCAACAATCTGGATAAGTCTACATGGCAACATCTCCCAGTCCTGGAGTGACCTTTGGGGTCACTTGCGATACCCTCACCTTCCCTAAAAGACTTCTCCCAGGGCTCCAGAAAGCCGCATGCTCGCCTCTGTCCCTCGCTCTTGCTCTCCTCCTGCTTCTCACTTTCACTCCCATTGGTTTCATGTTCCCTTTGCTGTGTGGAAAAGCTTTCAAGCTTATCCAGCCCAGCAGCAGGGTTTGTCCTGGTTCCACCCACTGGGACTTTCCTAGTTTCCTTCTGCACAGCACGGGGGGGAAAAAGGCAGACGGAGGCACAGAGCAGACACCTCAGGGAGCTCGGGGAGCTGCAGTGCTCTCTTTCCCTGAGCTAGGTTTCTATTGTAGGCGGTGCATTCCTTGGGAGGGAGGGTGTGTGTGTGTGTCGGTGCCTTCCCACACTTGGGGCAGCTCTTATTTAATGGGGGTCTCCATGCAGGGCAGACGCCAGAAGAGATTTTGCCGTTCCCAGTTCCCATCCAGGAACAGCAGCAGCTTGCATGGCAGGCACTGGCATGGACCGCATGGCTGAGATATCCCTGGAGGAGGCGGCTCCTGGGACCAACCAAGCCTCCAGGATGCACTTCACGGAAGATTTGCGGAGGATACGGTGCGCGGTGCTGCTGTGCCTGCTCTCAGTGCTGGTCCTGGCACTGCCCACTGCCTACCTGCTTGTTGGAAACCTCAGAGCGCCCAGCTCCTGCACTGGCCAGGTATGAGACTGACGGCCGATTTCTGTCCTGCCACCCTGTGAGAAGAGCACTGCATCCTCTGTCTCCAGGGTTGGGTTTGTTTGGTTCTTTCATTCTCTTCATGAGTTTCTCATGTTTAAGGGAGCATGAGAAACTCGCTGTTACGTTCCTTCTTCCTTTACACAGAGCAAATTACCTGGGATAAATCTTATTATTGTTTGGTCTTTGTAACTAATGCTTTCTGTTCCACTTGTCTTAATTTCACTAAGGTCACAGTACAATGCACAGCTTTAAAACTTTTATTGACGTGCTGCAGGAAACGCTTAAGAAACATGACTAGTTGATGGAAATTAGTGTCTCTCCGTTGATTTCAGCCAGATTTTGACACTATGGCTCATTTTCCTCCCTTGTTTTGGGTTAACTCTGAGACTTCCCCCCACAGTGTCCTATTTCAACAAATATCCGCTGACCGCACTGCAGTCAGTGGGTCAGTGCCTATTACCTATCGCTGGGCAGACAGCTACAGCTCTCGTATTATTAATGCAAATTCCTGCAGAGATATGATTTGAGACAATTAAGAAGTCTGACCCTAAATTTCACATCCCATTTTTTACTCCCCATCAAAACTTTCTCTAGATTCAGGGATCTTCTCAGCTCTTCTCCTTTGACAAACAGCTAAATTCACTTTGGTCCTAGCAATACAAACTTGCTGGTGTGGCAGCTTCTAAAGCTCTTCTATGCAGCCTCATTCCTCCTCATGCCAGACTGCAAACAAGTGCCTATTTCCACAGCAGAGTATGAATTCAGCAGGACTGGCCCATGCTAGAAGGATGAGTATGTGCATATAGTCTGAAGAATTAAGGTTTGAATTTTAGCTTCAGGTCTGAAATTCCCCAATTAGCCTGTTTACGTATGCTTATGTAGGAAGAGCAAAAGAAAGCAGTGTTAGTAAGCGGCTTCGAAAGCAGATTTCTAACCTTGCACACACTTAGCCTACTGAGGTTTATACTGTGTGACAGCTGTACCCATGGCTGCGTGCGTGCACACTCTTGGCTGCAGAGACGTGCTACCCTGCATTTGACCTCAAGTCTGCACAGCCGGCATCTCGCACCCAAGCAGTGCCGGCTTTTGGGTGCAGCATCTTCCACATTATCTGGTTATGTGCACAGCTCATGCACAGCTGAAAGAAGATGAGACAGTCCTGCACAGTACTTCAGGCTGTTAAATCTGCTGATTTCTTGCACGTGCGAAAGTGCACGTTACTGCGCTGACCCTGTTACTGCTGTTTAGGCCAGCTAGGGAGGGTGGACGCAGAGTGAAGAGACGCTTTGGACAGTCTCAGTCGCCTTGCTCTTTGTTTACATCCTGTAAGGTTGTACAAAGCAGAACGGTTCGGTTTTTGAAACCATCTTAGAGTGAAATAACAATAAAATGTTAGCCTGTTTGATTGGACTAATGTGCTCCTGGCTCTTGACCCTGTTGGTAGAGTTAGCGGAGAAAAGTGTCTTTGTGACTAGGTTTGGCTTCTTAGGAGGAAAAGTACAACTTAAGCCATTAGATTTCCTCTAGCCTGGACTACCCTAGCGTGTATTTCCATGCATATGCACTGAATTATTAGCACATAGTGATGTAATAAGGTGATCAAATGAGTTACAGCCTCTGCGAGTCCCAGTGAGGAAGAGAACAATCATCGGGGCTGGCCGGCTGCCCGTTGTCCTTGTGCCAAGCGCAGTGGGTGGAGCACCCAGCTACAGATCAACTGGATCCTGCATTTTCTGAATTTTTCACTCACTCCACTGGTGACTGACAGTACCACCAATGTTGTCCAGCAACAGGGCACAGATGGGTAGATTTGTCTGCCTGTGGAGCTTTCTGTTAATTCCCCAGAGAGCCATGTCACAGGCTGAGCCCAGGCACCAAGTCCTGCGGCTTGGCATAGCTGTAGCCTGCTTCAGTCCCTGGAAATGTTTCTGGGCATAAAGCTTTCAGGGAAAATGTCTTTGGCATTTCCTTCTGCTTTTGAATTGTTAGAACTGGATTGCTAAATGATGCCTTTCTCATGAGCCCCATTGATAGCCCAAATCAGGAGGACCAGGTTGGGACCAGATGCCTGTGCCAGAGCTCTCTGTGGCACTGGTTTTGGGGTGCGGATGCCCTGGGCATACTGGGAGGAAGTGAGCAGACTCGAGTTTGCACCAGATGCATATTCACTTGCTGACCCTTGCAGCAGCGAGCCCACAGGAGGAGTCCTCTCATTACCCCGGGATAAGAGCTCAGCCCACGCATGCCAGCTTATCAACTTGTCCTGCACTGGGGAGAGTCCTGGGAGGAGGGAGGGACTTGTCAGCAGAGCAGGTGAGAAGCAGACGTAGTAAATTCCTGAGCCAGTCCTTTCTGTAACAAACAGGAGGATAAGAGGAGCCGGGGAAGGTTTGTGCAACAGGGGTGTGTCTCTTCTGCTTGCCTGCAGGGTGAGGCAGTTTATTCATCTCTGCTGCTGTGTGGGTGCACATGGTGTCACGTTCTGCCTCTAAAGGGATACAAACACACCTTTTCCTCTCGAATTGTCCCTTTCAGAAAAAAGCAAGACAAGTTATGTCATTAGAGCAACTGCTTCTCTCTCTCTCATGATATACTGTGTCTTGCATGAATAATTCAAGTCCGATGATGGTTTCCCCGGACACCTTCCAGGCTCACTACACTGTCTCTTTTTTGGAAATAGAAATCACTTTCTTTTGTGCTTCAAGACACAGTGAGGTGAGGAAATAGGGTTCTTTAAGCAATAACACACGGCTTAGGTGATTAGCAGAAAATCTATAAAAGGCTCTAGTGGTGCCATTCCAGCGGAAGGGCCAGGACTGTTGTGCATCCTTCCCCCAAGGGAAGCCAAGTTTCAGCCTGAGTGCACAAAACTATCAAGGGAATGGCACAGCAGCCAGGAAAGCATCTCTGGCTGCCTTAGCAACCTGCTTAGCTAGCCCAGTAAAGCAGAGCATCAAGTCCTTTGGCCTGGAGATGTTGGTACTTGGGTTTATTTTCATGGCGTACTTGGCACAGCAGGACCCCAAGCCGCGTAAAGGGACATTCCAAAACCTGTCCAAAGGGTTGCACATGAACCTTTGTGCCATGTCAGCCTTGGAATGGAGAAGGGAGCTGTTGCAGTATAAGAAAGACTTTAAAGTCCTAGCATCTCCGCCTGGATCCCACCCCAAGGGATGAAGCCAGAAAGCTAGGAACAAAGCTTGGAAAAGGACTGCCAGAAACATAATTCATGCAGTGCCAGAAGCCCTAATGGCCTCCCCAAATGGGAAAGAGAACCTGAAAGGGCTTCCTGATCTGTAGGGAAGGAGAAATGCCTGGGAAGGAGCAGTGAGCATTGCACCTCGGCCCAGGTGTGTGGGATTCCCTGTCCAAAAGCCAGCAGCAGAAGTCCTGACTGGCCACTGTTGCTTGATTCATATGGTCCTTGTGGGCAAAGAAGCCAGTGAGCATGTGCTCTGGGTACATGCTTACACTGGGCACTATAGTCCAGCTAAAATACTCCCACTGAAGCCAGTTGTTACTGGGACAGGAGAGGCCCCTACCAAAAATGCCCAGCCCAGCCCATGCAACATCTCTGGAGCTAGCAAAATTGTGGGTGTGTGTTTGTACTGTGTATGACCTGCAGAGACCCTGCCTGTAAAATAGCGTCCTGTGCTAAAAATGGAGTGGGTGGAGGTGCTGGGGATATTTTGTTTATTAATCTCTCTGCCTGCAGTGCCAAGCTGCTTTTCCCATGCTGTTCTCTGTTGGCTACACTGGCGCTTCCTGGAGGTGCAAGAGGCAAAGCACATGAACAGGGGATGTTCAGCCTTTTTTTTTTTGGCTTTAGCAATTTACAGATATAAATGCACAGGGGGTTTGGACATTCTTGGTATCAAAAAAATATAGAAGTGTTTTGCATACCGCAGTCTTAAGGGTATTTAGAGCTGTCTGTCCAAGACATCGTTTGTCTGCAAGTCAGCTGAAGGTGGGATTTTCAACACCACTCAGTGCTGGTTAGTCTCTCCACAGTAACCAAAGGGAAAACTGAAGTCAAGCCATATACTTTCAGAATCACAGCTAAGCAAGAAAGGAAAAGAGAGAAAAACACTACTTGTGTAAATGATGTCTCCATTGTCTCATGCTGCTTAGTACTCCCTCATCACCTCATCCACACCATCAATGTACAACATCTGTGTCTATTCAGGACAATATTACTTATACCTGGCCATTATGTAACATTATCTAGCGCTAAAATATTTTCCACAGGACGTTTAAAATTGTATCCTTATCAAATAGCATAATTAGGGAAAAAAGCCACCCTACCTTTGCCAAGCAACAGAATAATTTCACACCTTGCAGCACCCTGCTCTACCTACTGCATGACACTGTCCTTTAACATCTATGCATGCAGCTCCTGCACCTGGAGTTTCCATCTGGTCTTCTTTGGAAACAAATAAATTGAGGTTGCACAAAAAGCTTGTGACCAGTTTTTAATCAAAACCATTTTGTTATTTTTTTTATAAGAAGCAGAATTCTTCTTTATATCCTTCCCACTTTCCCAGCACCTCTGTTTGTATTGCAACATCTGAGTTTATATAAAGTAGTTCAGCAGAAGTTAGGCTTTAAATTTGTAAACAGTCCCGCTGAAGTTACATGATTAAACATGTGTTTGTGATTGTTTTGTAGCTCATTGCAGCACTTAGCATTGTTACAAAATATGTCACTTGATAAATATGTAGGAAGTGTCACATAAATAATGGTGTAAATAAACTCCTATGCATATACGTCTGGCCAAAACCAAGGGGAAGTGTTTGAGGGAAATCCTCCACACCCATCTTGTGCTTCCCGCCAGGACAAAGTCACCTGGCTATGCCTCTGTGTCACATCAAAAGTACAGTCATGTTTAGACACCCCAGCAAGCAGGCAGGACCTTGGAGAGAGTCGTTAGTCATAATGAAAGGCCCAGACATCTCACTGACAGCACACCACCTTTTATCTGTCAGCCACAACGCTGAGCTTTCACACCACTGTCCCTTTTAGATTATACTTCCTGCAGAGCAGCAGACTCTTACGGCTGGACTATATATGTGTGTACAATTGGGGAAGGAGAAAAAAAAAAGATAATTTTCCCTGCAGTTTTCCTTTATTTTCTTTTTTCCAACACACTGGAGCAACTATTTTAGAAATTATGGTTTTCCGCAGGAGCACATGGATTTTTACTGCTAGTAAAAGATGAAACTATCTTTGGGCTTACTAGAGTAGTTAGCAGTCCCCAAACCCAGGCAGCCTGACTCTTCTCCCACACACTCTCCTTCCCCCAGCCAATATAAATTATCTATTTTCTACCTCTCCTGCAATATTTGAAGTTGTGTGAGACACAGCCACCAGGAAATAGCTTCAGCATCTACTTGCTAATGCTATTTCAGCCTGTTTATTAAGCAATGTGCATCAAATCCTTAGCTGCAAGCTGATCAGTGGCAGTTCACTCGATTTGACGTATTTATTGTAGCTGTCCATAAAACGCACCATACCACACAGCGTGCTCCTGACACACGTTGCATGATAGGGGTTCCTGACAGCCCTGATGGTCAACCCTGAGCTAGCTGCAGAACCCAGACTGCTTTCTGCAGCCACACTGTTGGCATAGACCCGCAATGACCTGTACCCTGGGGATAGCACAAGGCATCCTCCTCACACCCCAGGGAGGCCGGATTCCGAGTCAGAATCCTGCAGCATCCTCTAATTCGGAGCTGTGCTGCTTTGCAGTCTGCCAAAAGAGGACTGGCATTTGGCAAGAAGCCACCGGCTAGGCCTGAGCGTGATTCAGAAGGACCAGCCCTGGTAGGCGTGTGGCAGGCAGACAGCAGCTTCCCTTTGAACTGCTCGACCTAAACATCAGAACTACTTGGCACAGCTCAGGGCCATGCCCTGCTGCCATGTAAATGCATGTTGGCACGGGGACGTAGTATGAGCGTGCTGGTGTTCAGCTCTAAAACAAAACGTAAGAGGCAAGGAACCATGAACCACTCTGCCTTCCCTCAGTGGAGTTCCAGCGAGCTGCAGAGCTCACCTTCTGCCAGCTGCACCCTCAGACCTGCTCAGCTCCTTTCCGTCTTCCAAGGAGACCACCCAACATTCAAAACAGACCTAAGCGACAGACTTACAGTCTGAAATAACACAGATGCAGAAAGAATAGTGGGTGAAAGAGCAGCTCTGTAGCTGATGCACCTCAGTTAGTCTCTTCACTGGTGTAATGGATGAACTTTTGCGCCTGCAAAGGCTCAGACCTGCTGAGTCTGGAGACAGGGAAGAACCGCTCACATTGCTCTGCTTGCTCTCCTTGTTCTGCACAGATTGAGGACAGGAGAGTCTCTAAGCGGCAGAGGCGCTCCAGCAGTGCTGGATGGATGCACCGTCCCAAAGGAGGTTTAGCGACAGCTAATTTGCACTAGCCACTCTGCCAGTCCTCTCCCAGTTATGCCAAGGGCTTCTCCAGCCTCTGGACAAGGCTGGAGTTCAACACAATAACCACCTCAGCAGCCCAGGTCCTGTCCCTGGCACCCTTTCGGAGCCACAGGCAGTTTCAAACAAACAGCAGAAAACTCTTGCAATGAAGCAAAGCCTTGTCAGGGCCTGTCCCTTTACATAAGAACTCTAGCTGAACTTGATACTATTACTGTAGCATATTCCATTTTCTGGGATGACGCAAACATGACCCTCTGGGGAGGTACTGTACACCCTGGAGCCCTGAGCTAACTCCTGTAAATCTCTCCTGCAGGTCACAGAAGAGAGGGGCTCTCGCTTTCTGAAGCAGCGGGCAGTAGATACTGGTAAGTTTGCCACTCCTTTCCCCCATCCTGAACACCTTTGCTTACTGAGGTTTTGCAATCGCTGCTGCAGCACGCTGCTGGCAGATGCCTCCCCACCTGCCCTTCAGAGGCAAACAAGCCAGGGCAGACAGAGGCAAACCTGTGCAACAGGACGCAGGCAGATAACTAGGGCCATAGCGAAAGTACTGAGCAAGCTTGCTCCTGCTGCAGGAGCTCTTGGAGATCAGTATAACTCCCTGAACATGTAAAAACACGGATTCAGGAGCCCATGTACACCACACTCTCATCCTTGTACACCACACCTCCCCTCGGTTCATCCTCCAGCAATTTAAGAGACGGCCGCAATGTGCCCTTTCGACACCGCAGCAGGCCTGACAAGCTCGCTCGTTTGCAAAGGGATTTTCTTGCCTCGGCTGTGTCAATAAGCAATCATGGCAAATAACTTCTGACTCAAACGTATGCAGAAATGGAAAGGGGCTGTACAAGTTTCCTCAGCAGTACTGATCACCCCTCACATCTCATTGACTCGAATAGCAGCAAACATCCTTACACATTTTTTTTTCTTTTTTTTCCCCTCAGTTACAGATACACTTTCCAGTGCAGAAAAGCCAAGAGCACACCTGACAGGTAATGCTTGTTCAGAAATGAAGCATTTCCCATGGCTATGACAGCAGACATTGTGGTGCAATAATCTTGGTTTATACGGATATGATAGGATCAGGTTTTGCAGGAAACGGGGAAAATAATCATCAGCTTTGCCTTGTTGACCATAACAGATTGACCGCAGCCTGTGTTTGTAGAAAAGGGCCCACAAAGGAGATAGTTGATAGAAATGTTGCCACTTTTCCAAGCCATTTCTTTCATTGAATGAGCAGCTCTTGTAACTTAACTTAAATAGGTGCCAGGAATCTTAGTGATCTGCTGAATCCCTTAGAAAAGGCAGGGGAAAGAGCTCAAGTGAACAGTGAATTGGGAAGAACTGCTAGTTTTGGAGCAAAATCAGGTCAGATAAGACCAGGTTTAGACCTTATTTTTCTGCAAGGCCTGACTCAGGCCATGCACACTATATTGCCATCAAATCACCCCGTTTCAGTGAGATCATCTCCAACACATGTCAGAGCAAGCAAAGGAAGAGTAATGCCCAGCTGAACCCCTCCAAGGCCTTATCTTGCATTAGGAAGGTGCTATCACAAATACTTATCGCAGGGTGGGCTGCCACATATTTCCGAGGGGCTGCCAGCATTTGCAAGGCCACCTTCTCACCACCTCAGCCTCAAAGGTATAGCTGTCATCATACAAAGGACACTGTCCTGGGCCCTCCCCATCCTCGCCAGCTCCACCCACCCGGAAAATTTAGATATTACCAGAGAATAGGGAAAAGTTCATGGCTAGATCCCAGGTGGATGGAGCTGAAAGACTCTCCAGCTGCTCTGACCCAAGGCAATAGTAAACCTCACTGCAGAGATTTGTAAGCCTCACTGCAGAGGCTTACCCAACACCCTGTGTGTTGTCCCAGGGGAGCACTTTAGTAACTTGAAGTATGCAAGAAGTGGCATGATGCTTCACACAAACTCACCTACAGGATTACAACAATCAGTGTTTCAGGGCTGATTTCTTTCCTGGTATAGTTTACTTTCCCTAATCCACAAGCTCCTTTGTAATGCACACCCTTGGTCCCGTCCCCTCTTGTACATGGGTTGCTAAAGATCCAAAACTGACCTGTCCTCCTTCAAAATCACATCATTGCTTATGTGCAAGTTTGTAAAAGCAAAAGGGCCATGTCTGCTAGCGTAAGTCTCTCTGTTTCCCCTGTTTCCTGTTTCCTCCCATGGCAGAGAGATCCAGAGGCTCCCAGTGCAGCTGACTCAGACGAGCAGCCAAAGCACTGCTTCATTGACGGGAACTTCCCTGGGTTGGTTGCACAAAAGTCCATTTGCCACAGGGAAGCACCCAACAGTTTACTTCAAATTTCCTCAGGTCCCCCATTTGCAGAAATTCCTTTGTGTCGTTCCTGAGCAGTCTCCCTGGGACGGTGCCCATCCTCTTCAACCTGCCATATCGGGCCAGTCGCTGCTGGCCATAGTGAGGAGCATGAAATGAAAAAGCTAAGGGGATTTTATTGCTCCTTTTCTGTGCAAAAAAGCTATACCCAGGCTCCTGTGTTACATAGCCATCGGGGAACCTGATTTCCATGAACTTATCTTTGATCATTTTTTAGCCCAAGAACATTTTTAGTGCTATACCCTGTGTCAGTGCATTCCCAAGCTTAACAGAGCATGACAGCCAAAAGATGTTTCCTGTTATTTTAAACTTGCTGCATCATAATTTCTTGGGTACCACCATGGTCTTCTTTTCTCAGAAACTATGACTTGTGCATAGAAAGTGAAAAAGGGATAATTATTCTTCAGATCCACCCCCTCAGGTACCTTTTTCAAAGTGAAGGTGATAGGCTACAGACTCTCACTCATATGAAATCTCTTCCAGATCTCTAGTCTCTCTTGTCTTTTTCTAGTTTTACGCACATATATCCTGAAGGTAAAAGCAGAGGAGCGAGAGGTATGAGAACTAGCCACAGTACTTTAATGGCAACGCACCACAGAATTAGCAGTAGCATAATGACTCCATGTTTTGGTCTCTGTTCCTTTACAATGAATTTTCCAACTGCTCTTTTTACCACACACTGAGCATTTTGAACTTATCCAAACTAGGATCAAGATCCCCTCTCCCAAGGTGGCTATAGCTAGTGAAGAATGGCACAATCCATGTGAATACCTGGCTAGAACTTTTCTCCATCCCCATTCTCCCCTGTGCACTAATGTATATTTGGTGCTGACTGCGCCATGCCATGCCATCATCCCCCCTCTGACTTATTTGGTTGCACTTTGGATCAAGATGCAGACCAATGCCTGTTCCTTCTTGTCACCAGCAATGGCTGGTGGCATGTCTGGCATGGCTGGATGAACTATGTTGCAGAAACACCATCGAGTACCTGGCTGACACTTATCACGCTGCAAAGGTACCCGAGCCTTCCATTAAATCTGAGTAGAAGATCACTTTCTGCTTCCACTTGATTGTTGGAAGTAATGACCTTTCAAGGGCAGTTATTCAAATTCCAGGGCACAATCTTGAGCAACAGAGACCCTGCAGCCACGGGAATTTGCAGTACATGCTGTACAAGGGCTTGTACAAGAGACTCAGACTCTAATTTCTTGCTGAGGCCAGGAGTCTGGCCTCAGGCTCTCACAGTGAGGATGAAGAATTGTGAAAACCCCACAAGCTCAGCAAGATGCCACAAAATATACCCCAAAACTGCCAATCAACTGGGATCCTCCAGCAAGGAACTAAACCAAAAGGGATTTGGGGAAAGGAGAAGTAATTTCAAATGGAAGGGATGCCAAAAATTTATAGTGAACAGGAAAGCTGAAGGAGCTGTAGCAATGATCCCTTATTAAAAGCAGACTATTTAATTCAAGAATTAGCATACGTATATTTGCAGGAAGTGTGGCTCCACATATTTATGAAATAAATAAATGACAAGTACAAAGTAAAACTGTTACTAGAAAAGGAGCTATACTGTATTCAAAGCCACTTTTCCTCTTGATCTATACCGAAATCTTGGGAAAAATTAATTATCTTGAAAATGGAGAGCATCAATAGAGTGAGCTTTAACCTAAAAGGGAGGTGGAAGATGTAAAACTTACAGTTGCCTAATTCTAAAAGTTATGAAATCATGTACTTCATTTGACATGTCTGTTAGTTATAAAAAACATTGAAGAATTGAATGTCATTGACATTTTAAATGAGTCATTGTACACAGAAAAGAGTAATTCACATGCATCTTCTCTTCAGTTTTCCCCCAAAATTCCCAAGACGGAAAAGAGCCCAGGACATTTTCTGGAAATATTCTGATCTTTTCAGGTCCTTCTCATTCTAAACAAGATTTCATCTGCTACTAACTGACCTCTGAGAGGTATTACTCCAAGGTCTTGTAAACCTTAGAGTCACCCAAATGCTACTTCAGTTTCATGCCAGGACTCAGACCAGTCCCTAGACACCCAAGAGGTAGATGAGGATGAAGGCAGATCATGAGTGTTTTCACTTTCTTTTACTCCACTCTGTGTCAGGCAAAGCTCCATTGGCTCTAAGGCTCATAGTCCTTATAATACTTCAATAATTTATCTTGACTTGCTATCACAATCCCTGTCTATCGTTCTCCCACAAATACTCTCATCATGTACTTTGCCTCTCGGGGAAAGATCAGAAAGATCTGATACTTCAACAGCACTGACAAGCAGGCTGAAAAAAGGCCGTTATTTCATTGTGCTACTCAGAGAATATGCAAGAAATTGCACTCCGAACACCTCCTTGTCTCCTTATGGATTATTTATTTCTAGAAAAGAGAGGGAAACGGATGCCACTGGGAGTGGAGCACATTAGTTTTTCTGAACTTCATTTCACCCAGGGTAAACCTAATGGTTATTGCCAAGAGAATTTCAAAACTTTCCTTTAGCTGCATTCAGTTTGCCTACCTGCCCATGCACACACGCTCCTTCCCTAAATACTGAATCAAAATCAACTTTAAACATTAACTCAAGCTCATGAAAAAGGTCTCATTTCCTGGAAATCAGTTGCCTCAGTCTTTCTCAGTGCTTAACATTAACTTTCCAGCTTCATTTTAATACCTGGCAGAATCCCAATGGTTTTTATGCTCTTCCTTTTCACTGCCTCAGCTTCTGTTTTACCACCACAATTTTATGTGGCAGTCATGATAGATCAGAGAAAACTCATTCGCTTCCCTGCAGAAAAATGAATAAGTGCTAGGGCTTATTCTCCTGGCTGTCATGTGAGAGCAATTAAAATGGTGGAGGAGAGGTGAAGGGAATAGGGCAGCAGTTCCCTGATCCTTCCCCTGAGACCCCGGCAGCCTGGGGAGCATCCTTGGCTTGGCTCAGACTAACGCTGGGTTCTCCATTAGAGGTCTGCTTGTAATGAGCTAACCACAAGACTGGGAAGAAGTCTGAGGAAAGCTGAGGCTAACACCAAGTTAGGGTTTTGTTCCAGCAAAGCATTTACAAAAAAAAAAAGATACAAAAAATTGTTTTGAATAAATGCATTGCTTTGGAATTGGGCCTCCGGAGGCCTCCTGAAGTGGGGTCTTCTGAGTTTTTGTTAGAAATCAAATGGCACCGATAAATCAAAGGCAATTCTATAGCAAAAGATTTCATTGTGAACACTCAGGAAGAAAAGCTTGGCAGAAGGGTTAACAAACCCTCACATCCTTCAGAAGCAACTTGGCAGGAAGAGAAGTTCAAGTGTCTCAGAGCTTGGTGAGAGATGATATTGATCGTTGTGAAACTTTTGCAAGCACAATAGCGTCTGTCTAAGAAACATAACTGCAATCCATCGCTACTGAAGAAAATGATGCTTTAGCATTTCTTATTACTCTCCCAAGCCATTAGGTACAGGCATGGTACCCATGTGTGCAGCTGCCCCAGGACTTACGGACAAGATTTCTACTCTGTAAATAGGCAAGATAGCACCCCAGACCTGCAGAGTAAAGCCATCTGTGTTGCTCCACAGTGCCATGAGACTCAGCCTTTAGGAAGCACGGTCTCATCATTCAGGATCTGGCCCACAACCAGGACAACCAGTCACAGCCTACCCTTTCAGGCCGCCTGCACTGGCTGAGGTCTTGAAAAGCATCCTTGGCTTTCGCTCCCAATTGCTCAGATCTGGACACCCGATGGACACCCTCCAAAATATCACTGGACAGTTGACCTGCAGCCAATTTTGCCCCAATTTTCAAGCTGTGAAATAAGAACCTTTCTGTCCTAGCATTTTAATTACTCTGTTTAAATTGATTGCCCTTTGCAGTAGAGACCTCATGTTGCATTCAGCAGCATATCCCTGCCTGTAGCAAACTAACCCATCTCTCCTCCCTCTCCCTTCATCCTGCAGTGAAGAAACAAGATTTTACCAACACCGTGGGAAGCCACCTGCCCATCCTGCAGTGGGAAGACAAGAGAGGCTTGGCCTTTACCAAGAACAACCTGAATTATTCCAGCAACGCACTGGTGATACCTGTGTCTGGGGACTACTATGTCTATGCTCAGGTCACGTTCCGAGGGCTCATTCAAATTAACACTAAAACAAATTCTGTCACTGAGATCATCACCAAAGTTACTGACAGTTACCCCGAGCCCACCCAGCTGCTGACCGGCACCAAGACCCTCAGTGAAGAGGGAAACAGCTGGTTCCAGCCCATTTATCTGGGCGCAGTGGTCTCCTTAGAAGTAGGAGACAAGCTAATGGTCAACGTTAGTGACATCAAGCTGGTGGATTACACTAAGGAGCACAAAACTTTCTTTGGTGCTTTTTTACTTTAGGTGCCCGGCAGCAGCTGGTGGGAGCTTCCCTTCAGGGCCCTGGTGTGAACTCACTGGACCTTGGCTTTGTGGGCATGCGTCGGGGTGCGATATCTGTGCTGTTTTCCTTTTTCTGTGCTGTCATTCCCCTGCAGCTCATTGCATCCTTAAATTAAGGGGTAGGGAAAGCTGAAGCCACATGCTGAATTGAAACAAACAAACAAAACCACCAAAACAAAACAAAAATAAAAACAAAACAACAAAAAACCTCACAAACCAAATTTAAAAAAAAAAAAAAGAAAAAATGGAAGTCAGATTAGAGGAAAAAAGGTATTTTTGAAAGTAAAAACTGAGAGCTCTTCCAAACTTTGTAAACAAGGGAGGAACAGTTTATACCTGTGGGTAGGAATATTGATCTTGAATATCGCAGCTAGGCTGCATAACTAATTCCACCTCCAATGTACAATTTGCTCAGCTCAAAAAAGTGTTTTAAACTCTCTCCAGCATTTCCAGTATAGGTTTGCATGACCCTTCTTCAGATTCTCAATTCTAAAAGGTAATTACTTTTCATCATTTCCTTATTAATAGATTTGCTCAGTACTTTGCACTAATATAAAGCTCAGATTAATCATTAGCTGCTTAATTAATCCCTTGCATTTTCCCTGTAAAGTAGATTAAAATTATATCTTGTGTTTTGCAGAAGCTACCTGAAATCTTTTTTTCCCCCAAGGAATTGTTTACAGTTCTTTAAGTCAACACACAGCCTCAAAACTTCATGTGAAATTTCTAGGGAACATGCAGAAACACCTTCTGTTTCAGCATGAAAGTGGACTCTCCCTACCAGGTCCTAACATTAGGAAAACAGAAAAGACAAGACAGAGACAGACACGTAGCAAAATTTTCCAGACTTTTTAAATCATCCACTAAAATTTCAAGAGAAAACCTCTGCAATATTTTGCTTTCCATTACACTTAATGCAAAGCAAGTGCAACTAAAGAAATCAGTGCCTTGGTGCTCTCCCTTGCAACCGTTGCCAACGCTGCAGTGGTCCCCTAACTGCAAGGGACTCACCAGCCCACCCTTGAGTGAAGGCTGAAAACCAGTAGTCCCTACACAAGGTCAAAAGATCCAAAGACACGATCATGGCATGCCACAGCCAGGTGCGGAGCTCAGGAATGCCTCCCATCTTGCACTTATTTCTTTTCATAGACCTTACTGTCTCTCAGGGTAATTCCTCATCCTTTCTTCTCCTCCCACAATAAATACATCACTGACAATGACTCAAGTCATATTCTTGTAGATTCAGCCTTTACACTCTTAACTACCAAGAGGTCTCACACTTGAGGACCCGCCACCAGGCCTTTCTGCAACAACAAGGCTTCGTTCTCTGCAACTCGTTCTCTTTCCTGCCTCACCTCACTGGATTTCCTCCAGTTTCCACTTCTTGGCCAGAAGTGACAGCAAGGCTTGATTGCTTAGTTAACATTTCTGCTCAAAGCCAGGGTGGAGCCCAAAAGCACACTGAGCATCAGGGAGGCACTGCGGTTGGAGAATACATAGCACTGGGGATGGGAGATCGTGGCTAAGGAGCTAAAACGGGCAGAGGAGTTCTCTGGCGAAGACAGCCCAGCTATAAAAGACCACATTGCAGTCCAACCAGCAGTGAGCCCAGGCTGCTTAGTCCACAGCAAGCCTCTTCCTAGCAGGAGACAAGTTATTGCTGTATGAAGATCTGTTTGATCTGACAAGGAAAAGTCAGTAGCACAGCTGAAGCATAGAGCATAAAGGAAGGCCAAGGCAGATTGGGGTGAAGGGAGGGGAGGAGCAGAGGAGGAGGTGGGAAATCCAGGCAATACCAGGATCTCTGCCTCTTCATGGCTTGGTGTAGGCACCTTCATGCTGACAGCATGACTATACCTCTTAAACCTAGCAGATCTTCTATGTAGTAAATCACCTCGGAAAAGAAGGCTTTTTGACCATCCTTCCCTATTCTGCAGTGCCTGGGTCCCATAGTACATAGTAAGTCTCAGTCCTTCACTGTTTTATCTACACTGTGACTGCACTAAGCATATCGCAAAAGCTAGGAGCTTGCCATCTTGCCCTGCCCTTCTTTCCTCAGTCGGTGTCTGTCTTGCTTCCAGATTCTCCTTGAGTCTAGGCATTGCATGTTGGTCCACTGTACAACACGGCCCATCTAGGAGACCTTGACAATGTCCCTGCATCAAAATCTCATTACAGTTTGGCTTCCAATCCTTTCTTTGACTTGTCCTTTGTTTTCCCCACACTCACATCTCAGCTGTCCTCTTGATCCCATTCTGCCACAGGCACCTTCCTGCCGTTTTCATCCTGTACCATCAGGTGTAAGGACATCTCTTTCCAATCTAATTTTCTACATGAAGCTTCTCTCTTACAATCACCCTGGTGCACAGAGAAAAACTGACATCTGAAAATAGGATAGGATGGCAGAAAGTAATGTTAAAGATCCTGCTAGCCGGTGCGAACACTCTTGGCCAAAACATCCTCTTATGGCTTCATTAGCTAGATTCACTTCCATTTTTAAGTCCTTACTTCTATGTTTCCTCCACCTGTTCAGCCTTTTTTTTTAAGCTGAAACTGGCTAAGATGGAGGCAGTTATCCCCCATGTATCTGTTCAGTTCCTAGCACACATGACCTGGCCTCATTACTTCTCAGAAAGGGTATCTTGTGATCCAGCTCCTTGGCAGAGCTGTCCTTACTGCTCAGAAACCCTCATAGCATAGTAAAATCTGGTGAAATCTCACTTTCTTGGCAGTTCAAGACAAGGTTCTTCTCTGGGAAACCCTAAGACTTTCCATATCTCAGATTTTCTAGAGTTCCTTCAGCACCCCACTCTGAGTTCTTCTGAGCTTCTGATCCCTTAGCTATGTGCCCAAAAGAGGACCTGAACTCATGAAAACATTAAATTTGCAGCTCTTGCAGACCACTACCTAAAGCACTTTAGGCGACTAGCGCATGAAACAACGTGGTAAATCTCATAAAGGGAAGACTTAAAAGTGACCTGTCCAGGACAGGTGATTTTCAGCAACTAGGTAGGAAAACTTCTGTGAAGTGTTATATAGCATGAATTTGGTTTATCCTTGAAGAAAATTGGAGTGCAAATTCTAGCTGTTCTGAGAAATTCAGAAAGCTCTTTATTTCTACAGATGAGATGATGTAGTATTCTTCTGGGGCCATACCACAATCCTGATAGGCTTGTACAGACAGCAGATTTCCATGAAAATTTTATCTAAAGGCATCAACACTTAATGTTTGATGCACTGAATGATGGTAAATATGAGGTCTGGGGGAGAGGAGTGGTGAATGCATTATTTGGCATACAATAAAAGAACCTTCTATGGGATATATACACATATATACATAGACATATATTTGTGTATATTCCATAGAAGTTCTAGGAAGCCCTTTGGCAATAACGAGCCTTTTCTGCCACTAAGCACATAATTTGCGTCCACTATACATTAATGAGAAATTTCACAAGTGAAAAATTGCCCGCTGCGGCTTCATTACAGGCATGACTCTGTTGACCCATTATCCATGGCACAAAAATAAGTATTTTAGTCCAGTTAGAGCAAGCCTTTGCACCCCATTACATGCACCAGCTTTCAGCATATTTAGCACACTAGCACATTTTATATGACATAAAGTAATATATCTGGCATTACTTGTTTTAAAGTGGTGCGGGCATATTAATCCACACATCTACCCTAGTGGAAATTCTCTTTCTCCTCTTTTTTACCCTCTCAGTGCTAATAAGGCTTATGTTACAGTGACCAGCAAATATAAAAAGTATGCAGGGGCTGATTCTAACACTGTTGTATATCAGATATTCCTCCGCAGAAGTCAATGGCATGAAGTCAGGGTAAAGCCAGTTGAGTGAGACAGAGGTCAAGCTTAAAGAGAAATATCTCAAATACACAGAACCCAAGCTGTGGATTCTCAGATTTTTCCAAAGCTGCACAAGGACAGAAGTGTTCTCAGAAACTTGTGTTTATTGAATTAGAAAATTTCTTTAACGTAAATCATTTCTGGAGATGCGAAAATGCATATGCATCAGCATTTTCAGCTGAATGAGAAGATGATGAAATCTGGTCATGTGAACAAGTGACCTTTCATCTGTGGTTGAACCGAAAATATGTTTTGTTTTGGGTGGATGTGAAACCAAAACAGTTTTAAGAAAAAAAAATCCAAGCTGGAGAAAAAGGGTGAAATAGGCAGGTCATGCTAACTGAGTTAAAAATATATAATTTCTGGGTTTGACCATTACATTTCTTAGGGCAGGGAAAAAATAATTTAAGCACTTTTCAGAACAAAACCATTGAAAGAAAAAGTAACAGATTTTTTTTTTTTTATATGAAGTCTGATCAAAATATTTGCGTTCTTAGGAATTCTTTTCTTCCCTAATCTCTTTGATCCCCAAAATACTAACCCTAAATATAACCAAAACTCATAAAAAGGTTCACTTACCTACCGCTGCCTTTCCCCTTAAAAATTAAGTATTGGTAAATAAGCATTAACTTTCTCTCCGTGTATGTACAGAAGTAAACTTAAATCAAGCTATAAGGATCACAGCTCTAATCTTACCAACATATACCTGTGCTGTACTTAGTCCCGAGCTTGTAGCTAAAGGGATATCATCGCAAAAGTGAGCTCGGTGTTCCTATCCCGTGTATGGGAGGAGTAAAATCTACGTTACTCAAACTGAAAGTGGGTAAAAAGTTTTACCTGAGTTTACCCTCGACTACACCATTATAGGACCAACCCTTCAAATGAAGGAGTGCTTACATGGACCACCTCCAGCACCTATATGTTGGCAGGATTAGGGTCTAGAGGTGGAAAGGTGAAGGTCACGTTCCTTAGAAAAACATAACCCAAATGGCGAAATGGATGCTGCTGAGATGATTGTGGACATGAGAGTTCAGTAGATATTAGGATGAGCAGACCCCCAGTAAAAAGGGACGCTACCAGGCTATACTGAACTGCAGGACAGACCAAATGGAATGGGTTAAGGTACTCGCTTGTGATTTTCAATGCAGATATCTCAGAATTTTGAAAATATCTCATTTTTTCACCTTTGTATGGTATAACTGACCACACTGTGTTTTGTTTTATTAATCTCCTGAGTGGCCCATCATTTCAATTGAGAAATGAGAAATTTCATTCTTTAGAAGAATCAGAAAATGTTGAGAATTTTTGCCCAGATCTGGGTATTAGACACCAGTATAGCATTTTGCTATTGTAATGTATTTTCATGTAAGTGATTATATATTGTCTTGTGCTTTAGTACTGATGTGTGTCTTTACCAGTAGAACTTAGCTTCTTGTTTCCAAGTTTTATGATAATAAAAATGCAAGTTAACTAATGTGACAACTTCTGATCCTGGTCCCCTTCCAAAAACTCTAAGCAAATAGCACTCTTAAGAGCAATCAGCTAATACAGCCAGAAAATGCTGATGTATAAGAAACCGATTTTGTTGTGTGTTAATGTATGGATGATTGTTATTTTACACAGTCAGAGGTTCCTCACCAGAGTGAACTCAGATTTGGTCTTTTTCCCACAGGTTTATAGAGACTTGCGTTTCAAAAGGGAATGTAAAGGTTGAGCAGATTTTCTTTCTCAGTCCCTTTTCCCCTTCACAGTGTGGGGAACAGCTGGTTCCTTCTTTTTGTTATTTCTTAGTTTATTTTGAAAAAGAAAGTCCTACCAGAAAGGCAGTGCTCGTCAGAAACTGCATCATAGCTGTACTCTCAGCCTGCTGAGTCAGGGAGTGATGCTCCCCGCCGAGCACCCATGGGAGACAGAAACCACGTTATCCCAGCCACCTTTGAAAATCACCATCTGCCCCAAAATGCAAGTTTGCCCTGTCTGCAACCACACAGAACACCTTGGCAGCTCGGGAATTGAGTGGTTCCAATTGCTCAGCTCCTGGCTGCCAGGCACAACCCAGCTAGGAAACGAGGCTCAAAGCCTGGTTTGAAGGCAGCAGAGTTCTGGGCACCCTTAGCCCTGTTCTAGCTTCAGCTTTGCTGTCCTTACACTTCCAGCATAATAGCAGCATCCACTGGATATGCATTTCTTATCTTGGGTGGTGTTGTCTCCAATTCCTTTGCTGCCAGGAATGCAAATTCTTTCTTTCCACTAGCAGAATTGAGCAGCATTCTCCCATTGGGCATATTATTTTGTATTTCCACAATTTATGTTGTTTTTCTGTCTTGAACTCAGAGTATCATATTTAAATATCTTCAGAAGAGGTTCCTGGTTAAGGGCTCCATGCTCTGGATCAAGGAATGTTTTCACTTGAAAACTCTGATGGAAGACAGATGTTTACCCTGGTTTGCATCCACCTGCAAACACCCGAGATGCTTTGTTGGGCTGTGAGTGGCAGCCTCTGTAGATCAGCCAAGAGTTAATTAGAGTAGGAATCAGATTGCTTTCTCCTATAACACCAAAAGATTTGTTGTTTTGGTTTTTGGTTTTTGTTTTTTTTTTTTTTGGGGGGGCGGGGGGGGATCGTTGTGGTTTTTTTTAATTGACTAGCTACCTCACATTTAGAAGAATAGCAAAAGCAAATTGTGTGTTTATTATTATTATTTTCTGTTTTAACTTGAGCTGAGCAGGATTCCCATGTTTTATTGCCATTTTACTCTGTGCTTTGCACATGTAGGGTAATAGCTTGATTTAACATCATCTTTCTGGTCTAAAGTCACTGGCACGTACACTCCCTCCACACAAGCATTGTGCTTCATTTTGTCTACCTTTAATCATACAGAAGGTGTCTACTCCTAATAAATTTCTAGGCTTCCTCTCTAGTGAGGTGGGGGTGAAGAGATGTGCATTTCTGAAAGGCTACATGCTAAGGAAGGTGGGGATAACAGCAGTGCCTCTCTCCCAGGGCTGCAGAGGGACGTATATAGTGTTTTTCTAGCTAAATGCAAGTAAGATGATAGTGGCAGCACTCAGTCAAAGCAATAATAGCACTGCACTCGCTTTCTCAGACGGCTGGATGAAGCCGCCCAGCTACTTCTTGGGCAGAATCCCCATAGGGTTTAGTGTTAACAAACATATCTGGACACATATCTTGAGGGAAGGGACAACCTCCCTTTCATACGATGAGATTGTTACTCTGTGAAATTCCCCCTGCAGAGTAGGACACTACCCATGAGAGGTTAACATTCCCAGCTCTCATCTGTTGGCCAAAATGCCCAACCACAGCTGGATCTGCTGCTTGCCAGCTTCCCTCTTGCATGCAGACCCCTTTCTCAAGCTGGGGACAGGGTCAGTGTCACAGTTAATACATCCAGCTTTTAGGAAGAGCTTTGAGTTCACTCTGGCTACGTGGATACTTTGCCTCCTGAGCATCGTGCAGGATGGAGCACAAGCTGAGATGAAGTGGAAGTGATGTGCACTCGCAGAAAGGGCCCCTGATATATCCTGGACAGGCAGCTGAATGAGGGCCATGTTTTCTAGCACACTCAGCATCTGTCAGGCAGGTTCAGGGGAAATGAGGACTCCACCTATTGGTTTCTTTTTTGAGACCTAGTGCCAAAGCCAGGTATGAACCTCTTCAAAAGTGCCAAACCAGGAGCCAAGTTTGTCAACAGTTACAGTTCCAAATTCATTTTGCCTTCTAAGTATTATTGCTAAATCCTTTGGAACAGTATGAAAGACATTGCCTCAGAAATTATATCCTGGTTTATTAAGCACCATAAATCAGGAGTATTTGGGTTTTGCTGAATTATGAACTAAACGAGCTTTCCAGGTGCTCTCATTCTTGCACGAATCAAGATATGTTCTTTCATTGATTGTAGAGTTTTATATTAAAACGTCAAAAAGGCACTGAAAGTGTTTGTTGCTTATTTATTGGTACTGTACATATAGATGTCTTAAATTTATGTAAGAGAAATTGTAAAAAAATGTGGTATAAAGTTTAGATTGTGCTTATCAGCTGTTTCTTTCAGAAAATAGCTTTGATGCCGTAGACAACTAAGTTAATAAGTAGTTCTTTAAAACATGCTTTGTGTCTTAAAGTGAAAAATAAAAGCATTTCATTTGATTTGTATTTATTCCTGAGTCTGTCTTTATTCTAATAAACATCCACCAAGTGCTCGTATTGACAGTTGGGAAGGGCAGACTTTGACCCATGCCAAAGTTGTTGAAGTGTGCTCTGTATTGCGTGTTATACAAAAAACCTACACATCTGAAAAAACACGTACCTAAGCTATTGATCACATACATACAGAATATACATGCAGAAAATTATTAATCCTAACATTTAAGAACAGTGAAATTCGGCCCCATTCACTTGAGGACAAGTCTCAGACATTTTCATGAGCCTTTAAAATAAAAGTCTCTAATTAGAGACTTCTGCTCCAGTGACATATGACTGAGTACAGGGACTGTAATTTTCAATTCCACACAGATATAATTTTTTTATCTAGCCAGAACTAGCTGAATCTCACCTTCATTTTTAAGGGCGCCAAACTCTCACTGACAACACCTCTCCCCAAAATAAAATTATAAAAATAATAATCAGTGCATCCCAAAGATGATGCATTTTGCTTTGGAAAGGAAAACTCCCATTTAACTGCTTTCTGCTCAAAACTAAGATTATTTAGTAAAACCTCACTGTGTTTTGAGATTTCTTTAGAATTTCAGAACATTTGAGCAGAACAGCGTTTATGATGGAGAAAAATAGGATTTTGTGTGGATTAACTATATTCCTAAGTCTTGCGATAAGACCCATTTGGCCAGCCCCAACAATTGTTATTTTTGCAAAAAACGCCAAAGTGAAAAATAACGTTATTTTCTACAGTAATTAATTTTGTTCTTGGGTGTGAGCTAAAATTACAGGGGTGGCTCTGACCTGTGATCTGCAAGCCAGGTGTTAGTCTGGCTTCTTCTGAAGTCTAACGGAGATGGGGCAACTCTCTCAGGGGTCATCTCCCTTTTTGCTGTTAATTCCAGAGAGCTTAGAAATATTTCAGCACAGCTGAGGTTAGGAATCACACCCTGAACTTCAGTGTTTGAGCTGGATGAGTGCCTCTTTGGGTGAGCAGCTCTGTTTGTGGCCCCCAGAAAAGGCAGCTTAGCATTTCCCAGAATCAGAGCCTGAGGTTGGCTACTGCACCAGCCCGCATGGCTGTTCTTCAGCCACTAACATGATGACAGCAAAGCACCCAGCTTTCCCCCTTCTCTCTCTGCCTTATTTGATGAGAATAAACTCATGAGTTAAATATGAAAGCACTGTCCTATATGCCAGGAGGGGAAGAGGTTCAGTATTCCCTGATGATGGTCCAGCCAGTTGATGACCGTAAAAGCACACCAACATCTCCAACTTTTGAGTTAATCTTTGCAGACAGGAGAGAGGCACATTTCTGCATGCAGAGACCAAAGTGGGAGAGATCTATTAACACATCATCAAGCAAACAGCTGCCAGGGCATGGTTATCTGTGAATCACACAAAACAGATACTTGCTCACTACACTTCCCATCTCTCATCAGTGCCTGAAAGCAAAAGATGAAAAATGACATCCTTTCAAAGAGATGGTTAGAAGCAAGTGCTGCCCTTGCCCTAGCCCTTTAGCAAGATGACTTCACTTTTTGAAGAAAAGGAAGTGGGACATCTGTATGTAGATTGGGGGAATCTCTAGAACAAAGCCAAGGAGATATGAAACAGCTTTTTGCTATAGCAGTGGGACTGTTCCTCTTTGTTATTGAATTGTCTGGTGAGAAGGTAGGAAAGAGATTACACCACATGGAAAACTCCAGTATCTGTGTACAAATGTCTAGGTCCAGTGACACTAGATAGTCCCCTGGGCTGTGCTGCCACTGCCTTATGCATGGTGGCATCTCATTATTTTACCTTCAGAGATCATCCTTTTATACTTATTTAACAGAGGGGGTGAGGTAAGGAGGGTTGAAAAGAACCTTTTCTTTTTCCCTTGGCTGCAGCTAGTTCTCACATAGGCTAAAAGCCTAGGACTGACCTCCTGCATATCATGCTATTACTGACCCTTTACAGTCATAAACTAGACTTCGGTGCTTATTCATTAGGCACATGCTGTTGAGCAAATCTGTTATTCCTTACCCCAGCTACAACATCAAGAAGGCGCTTATGCACCCATTCAAAGCCAAGTGTGTAACCACAAACAACTTTTTTGGCAAGCATAGCTTACTATGGGAGAATTTTCTTAACTAAGCACACCATGGAGTCATGCTTTCATGTTGTAACTGTAGCTATGACACCACAGTTCTTTAAAGAGGTTTTACTTTATTTATTCTTGCGGAAGATTCCCCAGAGTTAGCTAAGCAAAGTCCCACTATTTTTAGGGCAACTATGTCGGATAAAGAGCGCTACCAGTGTTGCCATAAGGAATTTTCATTTCATTTCTTCCCAGAAAAGGGTGGATCTCCTAAGTAATCAGGCAAACTATGATGCTACACCAGCACTTGCTCTATACTTTCTGGAAAATCGCAGAGGAGGGCACGCACGCTATGAGTATGGCTGCAGTGAGCTGGCTGTGACGGCAGTGCCACCATGGCCCTGCAGACAGGCAGCAAGGACTGCTTCCACCTGCACTCTGTCTTTCTGTAACCCAAGTCTGGCCACCACGTGCCCAAAGCAGGGGAAAGAGGAAACCGGGCAGGCTCCTGGGCCACCTCCAAGCCCAGCAGTTCTAAGCTATATAACTTCTCCACCCTCTCTTTAAGTACACACATTACAGGATGCAAAGATTCAACTGCTAAAACTAACTGTCTTGGTTTTGTAATTAATGGATTTATGTCCATCTTCTGGTGGACTAAGATGCTAACTGATAACTTCCTATGTTGGGGCTGTGGCACCTCAAGTTAGTCTCTGCTGTCTACCCCCTCTACTATCCCTTCAGAAGGAACTGCCTTCCCCAACTCCAAAGGTTCCCATTGTCCATCTGCTCCCACACAGGACACCTTTGCCTGTGCAGTAGAGGATACAAATGAGATTCTTTTACCTTCTTTGTAAGTTAAGGCCTTTCTAATGTCAGATCCAGTGGAACCAAACCAAGGCTCATTCATTTAGGTTTATGTTCACGCAGCTTAGAAATCAGCAGAAGACTAACAACTTCAGCTCACTCTTCACAAAGCACTCTCCCAGCCCTCTCTGAAGGGCTCTGATAACCTTTATTGGCCTCAGGAATACCTGGCCCAGAATCTGGGAATATTCCACCTTCAGTGGCTTTCCCCCAGTGGTGGGTAAGCAACCCTCTGCCACTCAGAAATAAAAACCCCCAAGAATATTTTAATCTTCATTACAAGTACAGTACTGGCAATGTGCATTGCACTTCATTCAGCTCAGGGCTCACCTCCAGAAACACCACTTTAGCAAAATAAGGGGTCTGTGTGAGAAGACAGCAGCTTCAGTGGAAGATCTTGGAAAAGGTTTCTGCACTCAAAAGCAAGATTTCTTTCCGACTTCCCTGGGGACAGACAGGGTCCTCACAACACTGGTTCTTCTGGCACAAGGCTCCTGTCCCAAAAAAGCCTAACCATGCTCCAGAGGCTCTCAGAGCCCCCAACCCTTCCTCCAGAGGTTGTGCAACTAGAAGGGGATTCTTCTGAGCTGAAGCTTTCTACACGTCAGGAACTGCAGGAGCCAAGAGCATTGCTAATTCTACAGAAAACCAGTGAGCACCAGAAAGCACACGTCAGAGTAAGACCCAGGAAGGAACCATTTCTCAGACTATCTCACCTTTCCCCTGGTCTCCACAGGAAGAAGGTACATGCCAAAGGAGCAGGCAGGAACCACAGGGTGCTCTGCCCAGGCTCCCAGAGGGTGCACTTTGCCTGCCTTTGCCAAGCAGAGCAGGCAGAGTCCATGCCTCTCAGTAGGTCTGTGTGGATTGGAACAGGCCACACTGCCGGTCAGTAACCCAGAGAGAGTATTCTCCCAGTAAATCAAAGACTGAAGACCCTTAAAGACATAGGAAACATCCCAAAATATCAGGCCAACCACCTGTTGAGCACAGTTCTTGAACAATAGTGGTAGAAGATGCTGTTTAGGGAGAACATGGGGGGCTTTCCTTTCCCTTCTGTCCTGTTGCATCCACACTCACATCCACCATAGCAATGGTTTCAGAGGGTACATCCATATCTATTCCCTTTAGTATTAAACTCATGAGTAACAGGTCCATGAACAGACTAATCACTTTTAAACTACTTGGAACTATTTGTCCTCCAGTTTCCTTTGGCAGATTCCTTAAATTCTTTGCCTGCTGTGTAAAAGCACTCTCACTTGTTTCAACCTGAAGATGAGAACAGTCCTTGAGCCTCGGGCTGTGGCACTCACCTGGAGCACAGGAGACATGAGATCAGTCTAGTCTGGGACAGGTTATCCTTTATGGCCAAAGCCATAAACATGACAGTTGTGTGCCAGCATTCATATTTCCAGTTGTTTATCATTCAACAACCTGTACCACATGAAAGAAACCTCATTAGAAGCCACAATCACACCCTCTCTCCCTCCCATATGGATACAGTGGCCAGCCTACATATCTTCTTGGCTACCAGACTGGTCCTGGAGCCACAGGAGTTAGCATGGATGCTAATAACCCACAGACTGGTTGGCTTGCTGCACCATGTGAGGCCATCCTCCAGCAAGCAGAGAGCTCCCTACCAGGGCCCTGTGTCAAATGGGCTACTAGGACATCTTTTGTCAAACAGGCCATGAGTAAGTCAAAGCATCAGCTACCTTCCAGACTCTGAGAAAAAATACCACTGAGCAAGTGTTATTTCTTTTTACCCTGCCTTCCCCCCATTCTTACATGCCATTAATCTCTGATCTATGAGACAGGGAGAAAATAGAGATCAGCCAGGGCATTGCTGGCTTGTCACTCTTTTCCCCTTTACAGGCTTTCCTATCTGGCTCTTTAGCAAAACAACATATTTCTTATTTTCTTTCCCTTTTCCCCCCCATTCACTTTGGGGCAGGCAGTCACAGAGCCAGGGAGATCTGGGAGCCCACCCTGCAGTTCTCCGAGGGCCGTGCTCCAGGCATTAGAGAGAAGTGTGGCAGAAGGCTGCTATCTGCCACACCACTCCCACACAGCAGGGATTTACAAGGAACTTCAGAAGTCATGCCAACAGGCTCAGACAGTAGAATGACATCTCCTCGCTCACCCTGTAGCCATCACCATTGATTACTTATGTGGGTAGGGGCCAGAGAAAGCCTTTGGTTGAAGAAGAAACGCACTAACTCAACTCAGTCAGGAAAACAGAAAACATCAGATAAGCATGAGCCTGAACTATTGCAGTACTTGAATGCCTTTTCACTCAAGTACTTAAAGCAGTCAGAACTGACCAAGTAGCTAAAAATAAATATATAAATAATTATGACCATAAGCAGTCAGGCCCCCTCAGTTTCCCTTACAACCACACCAAGTAATACATTACACCTCAATTTCCCTCCATATCTTCAGGCATCAGCACATCCCCCCTACCCAAGCCCCCCTACTCACCAAAGCATCTACCGCAGACCCCTCTCCTAGCCTGCAACAACCCACCCCCAACATAACCACCTTCCTTTCCCACTTTCTTCTTCCTCTCTAATGCATCCAACTACAGGAGCAGAACAAGGTGGAGGCTAATGAAGTCAGTTAGCTCTCATTAACACCTTCTTGACCAAAGCAGGTGTTAGCTACCCTATCAGGCCACCTGCATATCTCGCTGCCCTGGGAGGAATTCCCCAACTCCACACAGGCTCTGTCTTGGTCTCTCTGTACTGCACCCTCCTCTTCAGGAAAATACAACAGCTGACAAAACCACAATAAAATGCTTAAGCACTTGGTGCTTTCCACAGTTTTCTGAGATGTTGAGGATCCCTCTCCCCCACTGCATGAGCCCAGCCTCCAAGCCATGGGCAGGTTCCTATTCCTGTAATTACTTTTCTGCCCACACATTTGCTCTGACTTGGATGTGGTGAAGAAGAACCTGCTACTAGACTTCAGCATCCACCACAGATATCAAAAGTTCACTTCCCTTGAGAAGTGAACTCCTTGCTCGCAACAAGAATATATACTATTGGCATCAGAGAACATATTACTTGTAATTTAGTCTTTGTTTTCTCTGTCCTTACAGACTTCCCCTTATGCATTCAAGAACTTAAAGCAGCACCCTGTAAAACAGCCAAACTACAATGTCCTATAAGTGACAAATGGAATTGGTTATCAAGATTTACTTCCAAACACCACCATGTGCTCTGATGCCGTCACTCAAAATATTACTTGTTTTCTTAGGAATAACTGATGTATTTCCAGAAAATCAGGACATTTTCTGGCTGTTTACTCAGAAGAGGTACTGATTCTCCTGGACTCAGTTGGTCTACATCAAGAGAGTATCCCAGGCTCATTAGTATTTTTATCCTTGTATTACTCCTATGAGAAAGTCTTTCTTTGCAAATGGGGAACCATGGAGACACTAAATGAGTCGTCTGGAGTCACACAGGAAATCTGTGGTGGGGAAAGAAAAGGGAATCAGATAGGTGTTTCAAGGTTCCCCACTTGTCCCCTAACCTCTTCCCTCTACCCCAGCGCCCAGTGGGGGGGGGGGTGTTGGTCAGGGGGTAGTGAGAGTCCCCACCCCTGTAGCTGGTCTCGCAGAGACTCTGTGGAGTTCCCCCTCCTACACAGGCTGAATCAGTGGTGGACACTGCTGTCCCCCACTCTGCAGCACAGGCCGTGCATCCACCCACCTCTAGGCACCGAAGAGAATCAGTTGAGTTGAGGTTGAGAATCAGAGCAGGGGCACAGGCTGCCCAGAGAGGCTGTGGGGTCCCTTCCCTGGAGACATTCACCCCCCGCCTGGACGCGGCCCTGTGCCCCCTGCTCTGGGGGTGCCTGCTCCAGCAGGGGGTGGGACGGGGTGAGCTCCAGAGGTCCCTGCCAGCCCCCGCCGGTCTGCGACTCTGTGAGTGAGAAGAAGGAGCAGGCAGGTGAAGGAGCCCAGGAAAACCAAGGCCAGCCTCCTGTAGGCCCAGTACAAGGCCTGGATGTTCACTTGGTTTCCACTGTATTCCCAACAGTGGAAATACAGAGTGGGAAGTCTCCAGCCTGGCTCCCAGGCATCAGATGGGGCTGGGACCAGCTGACTCTGTAGCATGCATGGTCCTTACACCAAGTACCCTTGCGACTGCCTGTTGTCACTGTAAAATACTCTCTGCTGGGGGGAATATGCTGCACTCGGGAAAGCTGTCATGTATCTCTTCACACTCCTGCCTGGTTTGTTGGCTGTCTCCACGGGGAAACTGGAGACAATTCTGGCAATGTTCCTCTCTGGAGGAAGGAATCCATCCCCTGCTGGAAAAGTTGCAGTAGAGAAAAAAATAAAAAGGAAACAAACTAGTTTTCAAAAGCAATCATTTCTAGCCACTAAATTCTCAGTCTAGATGGTTTTATTTTGAATTCATATGGGCTGACTCTGCTCTAGGATTAAAGTTATTGATCCAGTTCTTGATTACCGTCATCCGTCTTTGTATCTTTGTCCTGGGCTTATTATCATCTGTGCAGGGCAAAAGTTGCTAATTAGGGACTGCAATTTACAGTTTTTCTTACTCCAGAGAGTCACCAACAAGGAAGCCATCAGCCTGCCAGCTGGCTGCAATGTCTCTGGGCCAGCTCGAGTTAATGGAGAGCAGTACCAGTCAGGAGCCTTCGGGTGGGGGGGCAGGTGGACCCAGGCAGCCACCCAAAGCCTGCAGGTAGGGCGAGCCTTTCGGAGGTCAGGGCTTCCCTGACATTTCCCCCAGGCTACTGCAAAACCACTGGAGTCACAAGGGCAGCAATAAATCTCACTTATAGTATCTTAGAGTAATAAATATTTGTCCCGGCTTCGGGGTTTTTTGTAATGCGAGTGAACTTTTAAGAAGTATTTATTATCTAGTGAAGTGGCTTGATTTACTTTCAGCAATACACATTTCCTCCTGGTTATCCGTTGCTGGTCCCCAGGGCTGAGCCAGGCGTAGCACAGAGCCAAGGTGACATCAGACCACATTGCTGTGCCATGGCAGGGCCTCCAAGGAGAAAAACTACTGGCATGAACCACCTTCAACAACTGTTGTAACAAGAAGGAGAGGTATGTTCCAGTGAATAATTACCAGGGGCTGTTCAGGAAAGCCATGTGAAGTCCCGTAAATAACGTTCCTATGAATATTATGAGTGCCTGCATGCCACCCACCCTTACCCAGAGGCTGCCGGTGCCCACATGCACACATGGCCATTGTGCAGAGCGAAGCCCCAGTCCTTTCCTGGACCTCATGCAGTCCCACTGGTGTCAGAGGAGGCTTTCATGCTGATGCAGATGACTTCATGTCAGCCCATAGCTCCCCTCACCCAGCTCAGTAGGAAATGCAGACTCCGGCTGTTGCTGCTGTCTGTCCTGGGCATCCAGGTACCTCACCCGAGGAAACCACAGTGGTTTTGAGACAGTATTTATTCCTAGATGGACTTCATCTGGGTATGATCTCAAGGCATGACTGGTTACACACGTGGACCCATTAATTAGACACAGCTTATGGGGCAAGAAATGTTATCATCCTGCTGTCCTGGTTTTGGCTGGGACAGAGTTAATTTTCTTCCTGGTAGCTGGTATAGTGCTGTGTTTTGGATTTAGTATGAGAATAATGTTGATAACATACCAATGTTTTAGCTGTTGCTAAGTAGTGCTTACACTAGTCAAGGATCTTTCCAGCTCCCCATGCCCTGCCGGGGGCACAAGAAGCTGGGAGGGGACGGGGCACAGCCAAGACAGCTGACCCAAATTGGCCAAATGGATATTCCATATCATATTATGTCATGGTCAGACTACAAACTGAGGGGATTTGGCCAGGGTAAGCAGCGATCGTGACTCAGGGACCGGTGGCATCAGTCGGTGGGTGGTGAGCTGTTGCATCACTTGTGTTTTTTTTCTTGGGTTTTGCCCCTCTCTCTCTCATTGTTTTTCTTTTCATTACAATATTATTATTATTATTACTATTACTATTTTATTTTAATTAGTAAACTGTTCTTATCTCGACCTATGAGTTTCCTTACTTTTGCCCTTCTGATTCTCTCCCCCTTCCCACGGGGGTGGGGGGAGAGAGCGAGCGGCTCTGTGGTGCTGGGTTGCTGACTGGGGCTAAACCACAACAGTGGCAAAAGATCCCCTCCTGTAAATATTTTGAGGCAAGGGAAGACTTGGCGACTTCAGCACTCAGGAGATCTGGGAGAAGAGCTCAATTAACAACCCATCTTCTGTGGTCTGCCAAACCAAACAGAAAAATCTGTATTAACTGTGCTTGCTCATAAACAGCACACTCTTGCTCCCAGGCGAGCAGCCTGTGCAACGGGAGCCCCTGCAGCCTCTCTGCCTCTGATATGCCATGACCAGAAGAAAGCACCGTCAGAGAGAAGAGAGGGGAAATCATTAAAGAGGAGCCTGACTTCAGGGCTGGGGCTTGTGGCAGGACAGACTCGCCTCCTGTCCCCTGGGAGTTTTATGCAGACTATGCTCTGAATTTTCCAAGTACTTTATTTTATTTTTTAATAGGAAGCTTCAGGATTAAATATCGGAAGTATTTTTTTCTTGGTGATCTTTTATTTGCCCAGTCTCCCTTAAAATAGAAACTACCTGAATAACGTCTGACAGAGCCATAAATCCTGTAAGTATTGAGGTTGTTATTCATTTGGGAGTTCTAGATGTTGGACTGAAGCTCTAGTTTCGGCAAGGTTTGCATCAGAACAGACTGTCTAATGCAGTGAGTAAAACCTGGATGACTGCTGGAGAGCTGCCTGCGCAACAACACGACCGGTGGCTCTGGACCATACAAAAAGCCACCTGCACTTTAGCGTCTTCCCTGACCGCTGTACCACTGGCAGCCGGGGGAGAGGCAAAACAGACCAACAGAGAAGGACTATCCACTGAACGCTGCTCTGAGGAGAACATTGACAACCCTTGACAGTAAAAATGACATGCAAAAAGTGGCAGGCAATTGACAGGCTCAGCAGAGCACTGATCATGATGTAAGAGACATGAGGATGCGGGAAGGATTCCCATTTTCTGTCTGGTTTTATCCTAAACTGACCAAGTGTTCATACACAGAGGTTCTTGTGTAAGATCTCTCCTTGAGCAGCTCCTTGCTATCCATTTGTCCTCAAATGTATTTTTTTAAAGGATGAAATAGTTCAAGGCATGCATCCCTAGGATGTTTGGGTTTTGACTCACAGTCACTAAATAAACAAAGCATGCTGAGAAAACTCCAAAAAAAAAAAAAAGGACCTAAAAATGTCGGGTCTTTGTCTGTTCATCTCCTCTGCACAGACAGACAGACAGACAGACTCCCTGCAGTTACCTCAAGGACTGAGCATTCTAGACATCACCAGGACCCCAGTGTGTCCTTTCAAACACTGTCCCTTCCCTCAACTGTCTTAAGCAAAATTAAGGACTTGTTTGTTAAAGTTGGAGCCAAGACAACTATGAAAAGGGATGTGTTGACCACGGCAAAGAAGGAGGAGAGATGAGGTTAAGCAGAGCACAGAGCTGCATAGAAATGGGTGGCAGAAAAGAAACAGGGCACCCAGTGGGGTGCATCTCCCTTCTGAGGAAAGGCTGAGAGACCTGGGTCTGTTCAGCCTGGAGAAGAGAAGGCTGAGGGGGATCTCATCAATGCTTATAAATATCTAAAGGGTGGGTGTCAAGAGAATGGGACCAGACCCTTTTCAGTGGTGGCCAATGCCAGGCCAAGGGGCAACGGGCACACGCTGGAACACAAGAGGTTCCACTTAAATATGAGAAAAGACTTCATTACTGTGTGGGTGCCAGCTGAAGTGCAGAGAGATAAAATAAACATGAACCAAAACCAGGATTTGAATGTGAGTTCATACTTCTCCTTCAGGACCAGTGTCCCTCAGCAAACTGTGATTTTCATTTTGGTTTCTTTCTCTGGGGGTTTGTTGGGGTTTTTCTTTTGGTTTCTTGAAATGGGCAACTTCGGTCAGTTAAAAAAAAGTGATTAGCAATTGGATCAGACTTTCAAAATGCAGCCTGAGACTGGTGATGCCTCTCCTCATGTAAGTGAATTGCAGGTGGAAAGCCCAAATCCTACGATTTATCATCGCAGAAAAAGCAAAAGGCTCTGGAAACCTGTCTGGCAGCATGGATGTTGGGATCGCTTGCTTGAGCAGAGCAGAGCACTGGAAAGCTGAGAGCAGTGGAGAGCAGTGCTCACCTACGAGCCATCCACCGCTTGCACAGGGCAGGGACCTGCCAAACAGCTGCAGTCGGATCCTGGTTTCCCCATCTCTGGTGGCAGAAACATCTGGATCCTGGTGAATTCTGTAGCCAAAGTTACAGAACAGCTTTTGCTCCTGGGAAGTTACCGCTGAATCTCCCTGACATCCTCAGGGCTGGTTCTATGTTGTTTTAGTTCAAATCTGACATTTCAGAGTTTGAGGCATGGGAAAACATAATGTTCATGAACAGATACTGAATATCTCACTGTTCTGACACTGAGGAACCCTACGCCCTTTCCCCATCTCTAGAAGTACTATGCAATCTCCATCTGTAGCTTACACAGTTTGCTTGTCCTCTTTCAAACCCAACCTTGAAAAATACAGGGGGAAAAAAATCTAACGTACATACTTCTTTCTGTATTTACTCCTCAGGTAAAAGTCCTCATAACTTTGAAACGTTTAACCTTCAAACATACAAAACTATTCTAAGCAAGGAGGGAACGACACTTTGAATTCTTACAAAGTAAGGGTTTTTTTCTAAGCAAGTTTAATGATGGGAACAGTGGGAGACTTGTGGTCTTAAACTCCTGGTCTACCACATTCGAAAACAGAACCTGCACCCCAGGGCAATTTCTGACATTTGAGTTTTCTACTTTAAAGTGGGATGAAAACTAAAAATATAGAAGTTCACAGAATAAGGACACCCAAGAATTTTTTTTTAAAGGTGAAACAAAAACTTCTGTAATTTCTAGAGAAATATATTTCCTTTCCAATGTTGATGTTTCAAAATGCCTCCCCCACAAATATTTCCTTATCTTAAAACCAGAAGTTTTACTCTAAAACATGATGCTCCCATGAAAAATACCCAATTCAGTGTATCACAATGTCTCATTAGGATTATTGTTCCAGGTGAAAAGGTTTTATTCAACCTAGAGTTCAACATTAGATCCTGAACTCTAGTTAATGGTTTTCTTTTAATAAACATTTACAAACCACTGCACAGAAGCACCTAGCATGCCACAGAGAAATATAATGTATAATTATAATGGTATTAGTGCCCTCAAAATGTGCCTGTACTTTGGTAGCACACCATCCAGTTCATACCGAATGACAATGAACAAACATTGCAAACCTAGAACAAAAAGGTATTACATCGCGGAGGAGCTGCTTATTAGGTTTACACATACTTCTGCCACTGACAAGAAGCCAGAAAATGACTCACATTACTTGTCAGAGGAAGAGCCTTACAACTGAGACCACTGAACATATAAAAAATGAAATGAGAAAATGAGAAAGAGTTGGGAAATATATCAGCAAACAAACAAATTTAAAAAAACCTCAAAACCTTTTGAATTTTACAAGGTAGTTTCCCACAGAATATCTTTTAGGTCATCAAAAAGGAATCTTGGTTAAAACAATGAGGCATAGCCAAAACATGTAAAAACTGACAATTGGTTTGATTCCAACCTCAGCAAATCACTGACATTGGCTGTAGGGTTGGGAGTGTTTTCCCCTGCTTTTTGAATAGCATTATTAATGTCTGCTTTGACCTTTAACAAATAACATCTCCAGCAGCCTTCTAACCTGCAGGGACCACCAAGTGTCACAACCGAATTTATCTTCTTTCTTTTCCTGTGTTCATTTGAAGCCTTTTAGATAGAGCTACTCCCTGGGCTGAAGCTTCTATCAACCATAAATAATTCTCTTGTCTTACATTGCATTTACCAAACCTAATTGCCTTTGGCTTGCAACGGACATGATGTTCATTTCATTATTCCTGGCTGAGTTCTTTTTTTGCTGAGTGTACTCCTGGGAGATGTTTCTGTGGAAACAATGCTGTAGGAAAAGGGAGCTTAGGGGAAACCTGGGAAGTTTGGGGTTTTTTGCTCTTATCCTCACCTTATCTCACCAATGAAATGGAGCAGGATGCATGAAGGTAAGAAAACCTCTCTCAGATGGTTTTTATCAGTGGGTTTGCCTAGTGGACACACAGGAGTCTGGCAGACTCCTCCAGTCACTGATGGGTGTCACACGAAGTCAGAACACACCAGGGAAGTCCTGCATAGTAGGAGCTAAAGTTGGGGCCACATGCAGAAATGGAGAAGTGGGATGTCCCAGCCAGCAACAGGCAGGACATCAGCCCAGCACAAGGCAGTGGAAGTGCTGAGCTGAAACCTCACAGTCAGTAGGCAGAGGAGAACAGTGTCCACTGCAGACTACTTCTTTTAAAAGAGGAGTTTCATTTTTTAAATATCGCAAGATTACAAATTTGGCTTATAACATTAACCAGAGATAAGTCATGAAGTGTTTTTATTTATGTTTTTTTTCTCCTCTGTTTCAGTGAAGCAAAGACTAAGGCACTCAGTGCGTGTGGTGAGTGCTGCTGAGGACGCATATCCCCCACCTGCCCTGCAGCAACCCTCTCCAGGCAGGGTGTAGCTCCATCACAGGGACTGTGATGGCACGGGGCTGTGAGCAACCTTGGGCATATGCTCAGCTTGGGTTTGCTCCTGCAGCTTCAGCCGGTGACACAGCAGCTTCAGTGACATGACACCAGCCAGGGTCCTGAGCCACGGAGCAGCACCAGCAAGCTCCCCAAGGACAGTCAGAGGAAAACTGATGGGGATATTTGCCCAGGCAGTGAATTTCTCAGGAGGCATGGCCAGAGGAGTACAGACCTGTCCTCTGTCCTGGAGAGCCCTAAGGATGTCTGAGAGGTGGGCCTGCCTGCTCTCCTCTGTGGTGAGTCACTGGAGACTGAGCATATGCTTTCACTTTGTGCACAACAGAGAAATGGTGCATTTCTTTATTATTATTATTTACAGCAGCTCTTGCAGGTGTCCATTGAGTTAAATGCTACAACAAAAACCAAAAAGATGATTACCCTTAAGACCTTGGAAAACCAACCCATGACTTAAGATTCTGCCAGTGCTGCATGCCAAATCTGTGGCACCTCTGTAGACATCTGGTTTTAAGAAGCTAAACATCCAACCCTTGCTTACCTTCAGCCCCATTTAGAGGGCCTGTTGAGCTCCTTCACTTATCGCTAGTGACCTGTCCACAGCCTAGGAAGTCAAAAAGTTAAGAAACAACGAAACCAGTAGCAAAGCAGACGGTCACAGATTCATCCATGCCAAAGCAATGAGGGCTCGTGGCTTGCAGGTTTAGTTTCCAGTGCCACTTTCCAGTTCTTCACCCTTTATGATATCCCTTGTGCTTCCTTTCTGCAGCTGGTCCTGAATGCCACCATCCTCAGAAGTGAGCCATGCTTCCTAAAGCTGATGCCATCATGAAAAAGCAGTCCAAAAGCCTCCCAAGAAGACCTGACAGAGATGAGTGAGGGCGAGCAGCTTTGACCAGCTTCAGGAAGCTTTATTTCTTCAAGAGTGTTGCAAAATATGAGCAGCTTTGGCCTAGGGAGGAGGGGCAGGGAATAAAGAAACCACATGTACGCATGGAAACATGGTAACCCATAAAGCCAATATCTCTTCCTCAGGACTGTAGAAAACAAACACAAATATTTTCTTGTCTAGGAGGAGCCAAAACAACTCTCCAACAGCTCTTCCAGAACAGTTCATAAAACTGCATTAAATGAGTGATGCCAACTTACTATTACACTGACAGCGCTTAGAAGTAAACAGGAGGATGATGGATGTGGTTTAAGTCTAAAGGGAACAAAGAGGTGGTTCACTCCCTACTGTCTCTTTTGGATGCCAATTGCTAATTCAAAATCTTCCCAGAACAACCCTGAGTTTAGCAGGAGAGCATGAAGTGCCTCTTAGTGTCGTAGTGTTTGTGCCTTTGACCGAAAGATGCCAGAGCAAGAACCACCTGCTCCCCTGTCCCCCAGACAGAGCCCGTGGATGCCCAGGCGTATGGCAGCCCCCAGTGCCTGTTGTCATTCCATTTCTACTGAGAGTCTCCCTGTCGGGCACAGAACAATGTTTTCAAGCAACCAAGCACTTGGTCAGTCTAATCTGATTCTTAGGGAGGTTGCACTGAGTTGAATATTGTGACTGTGAAGTTCAGGCTGCCTGAGAAAGCTAACCAAAAGAGACGTGGTCTTCTGTGACACAATAAGAAAATCCTTCTTAGATAGCAAATTGCCCTTGTTTTTCTCATATATGTCATCAGGTCATCTACAGACGTTGTTCTTATCTTTGGTCAGAGGACAGAGTGACGGCTGATGCCCAATGTTTCTCCATCAGTTCCAGGAAGAGACTGGTTTTCCCTCAAGTGTTCTGTTAAAACTGAATGGGAGCATGTGACCCAATGTTCTAATTGCTAAGAAACCTAATGCAATTTCCGGTTTAGAAGCCAGGAAAATCAATCACTTTCCCTCCTCATTCAAAGGTCTCACCTAGCTTCATGGCCAGCTTGCACTGCCAGTTGCTGAGTATTCTCCTGCAGAACCAACATACGTGATTTCAGACACACTTAACCTGCTTCAGAAACAAAAATAAAATGTAGTGTCATTTATGCATTGCTTATTTAAATGACTCCACTGTAAATACTGCTGTGTAGGTAGCAGCAAGCACACCTTGCCCTGCGGGCCAATCTGTTGCATTACTGTATGCAACAGTATAAACTATTTCAGACAAATTATACACAGAAACCGTAAAATGAAACATTCCCTATTCAACAGTACGCTATTTGCAGTCAATAGACTATACAGCCTCTCCCTTCCTGTTGCAAACAGCATCCCACATAGGGATTAATCATTCCTCAGAAATAGTATAACTGATGGCAGTTATTGGCACCTCTCCCATCTCATCGAAAACAGGGAACTCTTGACATACCTTGAGTCATCTTCTTAGCAGTTCTTTTCAAGCCTATACTCATCGGCTTCCAGGTGAGCGGTCTTCTGATTTTCAGCTAACATGACTTTGACCTCTCTAGTTTTGGCCAAATCAAGCAGCCTACAGAGGAGGAAAATAGCTGGCTGTAATTTAGTGAGACCCTCACACCAGTCCAATCAGCAGAGCCGATCAGGGCACAGCAAATTAATTGATTGGCCTTGATTTTTCTTTAAGAGAAAATTGTATTTGTTTTCATATTCTCTGGAGTTTAGTAGCGCTATTCAGCACTTAAGAGTAATAATACTAAAACCAGAAACAAAATAAGCAATAAAATCAGACTACTGGTTGAACTGACATTCGTTTTTTAGCAGCAAATCTTCTTTCTGAGAACTTGCCTATTAAATAAAATAATTTTCTGGCCTGTCTGTCCATTTTGGATATGCTTTTACAAGGACAATGGTGGCAAAATGCCACAGCGAAAGCAACGGCACCATCCTGGTGCTGGACCAGGAGCTGCACTCCATGCTTCTCAAATGTGAGGCAGGTCAGGCCAAAAACTATTTAAAAAATAGCACACTTACAATGAAAAGGGCATAACTTCACTACCTATTTTCTTTTTCCGGCTGCAAAACTGCTTTTTTACTTGTATCCTAGCAGGATTTGGCTTTGTGCAAAGGAAAGGAAAGCACAGTCAAATGAAAGGGTGGTATAAGAGAATGAAACAGGGTTTCAGCAGTGTATTGAGCCACCAGACCTTAAACATGTGATTGCTAAAAACACTCTTCTGAGCAGAATCAGCGGAGGAACTGAGATCTAAACCAAGCCGGAACCCAAATATCACACAGTCGTGCATGTCCTGTTCAAAAAATAAGGACAGATGGGCAGATGGACATACGTTTGCTCAGTATAACTTATACCTCAGTCTTACACAAGCTAGCTATTCCCAACAGCTGCTTGCAGCAAGCTAAATGCCCTTACAAGTCTTCAGACCAATTGCACTGAAACAAAATACATGGGTCTTTTCCATCAGGGTCAAGATAAAAACAACTGTACAGTTGAAATTAGATCCAGAGCATCTATGAACATGAAGATGAGGTGAGAACATCAAATCTGAATGCTGTTCTCAGTGAAGCTCTATCAATGATTCACCTATGAAAGGGAGTCAAAGGCTCAAAGACCAGACATAGGGATTCAGGTCAGGGACCCAAAGGCAAGTTCTGCTCACATCCATAACCTAAACCAAGAACTATCATAAAGAAAGCTGATGCCGTGTTTAATTTCCAAGACAGGTGGAAATTTTAAAAACTACATTGTACAAGCAAGAATTACTCCAAAAAAGGTTCGTGTCTACTCATTCCTAGTGTTCACTCACATTAAGTAAGCAGTTTCTCTTGGCTTGACCTGCCTCTTGTATTACTGCTATTATGCATGAGGCAACAGCTTGAATCACTTCCAGATGAAGGTGTGTATAATGAAATTTCTACCAACACTGAAGCAAAGGGTTTAGTCTGTATTATACCTGCAGTGACTTGAAGTTCTTTACTGAAACTTAGAGTAGGGAGAGAGATGGGTAGAAGAAACTTCTGATTAACTTGAATACGTTTCTACTCTGCATGGGAAAATGCTCTTGTCCTACTCCAGAACACACCAAATAAAGTTCACCATTCTGAAGTAATAGAGACTTTGCTTTTAGGGCTTAAGTCTACAGTTCAGCAGCACATATAATCTCATCAGGATTTCCGTCTATTCTTGCCTGCACAAGGTCCCATCATTTGCTTGACTCCATGATTCCAGCAGAGCTCTGCAGCACTGCTTGAGTCTGCCACGTTTAGGGTGGGGATACCTCAGAAGACCTGTACATGCATTTTTCCAATCCCAAGCTGAGAGGTTTTGTGGTTTCTTTAATGTTAACTATGTCACTAATAACATGGGGTTTTCACACATATAGTAACCAAAAAAGGATGTCAGTTCATGGGAGCAGAGGATTTCTACCCTATATATGCCTTTGGGTCTAACATCAGATACTCTGTGGCACACATTTCATTTTAAATTCAGTGCCAAAGTCACCTATTGCATAGATTTAAAACATCCAACAATGATATAATGGTGGACTACAATAAGTGAGTGATTAAAACATACAACGTTGTACATTACAGCCTTAATTGTTCCAACATTATTAAAGACCTGCACTGTGCTTTTAAAGGGTTAAAGATTTCTAGTGGCAAATGGAAGAATTGAAATAATTCTATACTCTCTTAAAAAGTTATTGGACTTTGAAAATCCAATTAATTAAGTGCTTATTTAGAATTAGGGTTTTTGTTGAACTTTTGTTAATTTTAAATCTTGCATTACTATTAATTCCATCCTGCTGGAGAATTTCGGAGAAATCTGCATTTCTTCTGTGGAAATTTGCATGTAGCCAGTGGGTTTTCTTTAACAGGAACTAGGAAAATTCTGCATGCATTAAGTGAAATTCACTCAAAAGGAATCTAACACCCACCCCAGGATGGAGCAGGCAGAGGACCACTCGTTCATGGGCTTGATTCCTTGGGGCATTTCCCTGTGGCTATTCCTCCCTGTGCTGGTTACAGACTCAAGCTCGGTTCTTCTTTGGCATAAAGGTAGAAAAATCACATTTCTTGTACTCCTTAGGGAACTTTTCTGTAATTAAATAAAAAGAAGCACCAAATAACCAAGCATGTGGCTTGTATCAGTTCTTTCATCATTAAGACAGCTGTTCCTGTTTCAGTTCTTTAGTAAAAAGGAAGCCAAGCTCCACTCATCTGTTGTTCTCTCAATGCTTTACAAATGCCAACAGATGTCAACAAAAAGCTTTACAGATCCTTCCTTGAGGTCCCCTTTGTAAATATCTTCTGGGAGGAATTCAGACATGAAATCAGCATTGCCAGGAATCCCCATATCAAATGAAGCCCGGCGGCTCTTCCCCAGCAGAGAGGAGCAGTAGGAAGGAATGAGGGACATGTGCCTTCAAGCTGATAGAAACTCAGGTCTATCTTCCCAGAAACCCTGTCCACAGAGAGACAAAATGGGGAAGGGGAGGCAGGGAGACAGGTCCAGGGAGGAAAGAGAGAATGGAGAAGCCTGCACTGGCGAGACACCTGACTGTGTTGTAATCAAAATGCTGCCTTGCCCCTCACCTTGTCCCAGTGACGTTCATACCCATTGGTGTAAGTTCCATGTTCTTTTCAAATCAAGCAGTGGCTTAGATCCCCAGGGTTGAGTTTGCCAGAGAAAGCTCATGGAAAATTTTAGGTTCTTGCCAATAAGTAAAAAAAGATATTTATTTAGGGAAGGAGGGTGGGAACCAGATAAGCATGCCCAAAGCAATGACTGATAAAGAGAATATGCAAAGACAAATATTTGGAGCTTCTCAAACAGGAAAAACAGTGGAAAATTTGAAGGAAAATGATACATTAAAAATGATGAAACATTCTAGTGTGTCATTTAAATTATTTTCAAATGATACATAGTGCACTGAAGTAATATTCCCTGAATAGTCTTCTGATAATTCAGAAATTGTATGTTTTGTTTCATCTGCCATGGAGAAACTATTAATCAGGCTCTAAGCCTCTGTTTGTTGCCATGTGGAATCAGTGTCCACTATCAAAGGTGACGCAGAGGTATGAAAGCACTGAGAGGACGCAAAATGGGTGCCTTCCAAACCACAACGATTACAGTGTAGTGCTGGGCCAGAGCCACACTCCCTCTTTCTGGAATAACCTCTTTCCACCCTTTGGAGGCAAGGACCCCATACTTCTGTGTGGGATGAGAAGACCTGGCTGAGTGTGACCCCCACCTCAACCACAGCCAGCCTTTCCTGCTCCCTTTGCCCAATTGCACAAGTATCTCCACAGAGCAAGCACCACATCTTCGGTGCAACAGATGAATATTCTATCAGAAAAGAATAGGGGAGATCAAGGACACCTCTAATGTTGTGAGTGCCCAAGTGGCTTGTGCAGATCTCTCAGCAAGACCAAGCTTTAAACGCGGCTTAACTGCCAGCAGCGATCAGTCGGCGAGGAGCTCAGCGGCGGCAAGGGCGAGTCCCGCGGCTCAGCGCTAGATCGGGGCAGGCAGAGCGGTTCCTCGCACCCGAGAGGCCCAGGGGTGAGCAGAGGGACCCGCCAGGAGCCGGCAGCTCTCGCGAGCGAGGCTGACGCGCAGCTGACACGGCCTGGGGCATCACCACAAGCAATGGCGGGAGATTTAAATGGCCCCTAGGGAGCACGAGCGACCAGGACGGGCAAACAAGGCGTGGCGGGGCAGAAGGGCGTGGCGGGGCAGAAGGGCGTGGCGGGGCAGTTTGCGTGGCAGTTCATGCAGGCAGGGCCAGCAGGAGCCCACTTGTAGGTCTACAGCTCAGGCAAGTGCTTCGGCCTTGGGCGAAATGGTGGGCACTCGCCTCAGAGCTGAAAGCACTGCTCGTTCAGTGAAAGCCCCCGAGATGTCAGGCGCATCCACCCAGACGGGTCTGGTAAGAAAGGACACACCAGTACAGGCCGTGGGTTGCGGCAAATGCCCAAACACCCCTCCTGACCCTGCTAAGTACCTGCACGAGGCATGCACAGGCTGACAACCTGTGATGTCAGGTGGCTGAACTGCAAGGAACAGTGAAGATGCTGCGCAGTGTTAGAGGAGTTGAGGCAGAGATCGACAGGTGGCTTCAGAATCACGTTCCTGTGGCAGACACCGCCGAGAATGAGGCACCGTGGACTCTGGTGACTCACAGGAGGAGGATTCACATCAGCCTGCACCCTCCACCATCACAATCAGAAACAGATAGGAAGCCCTAACGACTAAGGACACCCATGAGCAAGGTCTGCAAAGTCCCCTGCAAGGGGAAACTGGACCAGCAACACACAGTGGACATTGTAAAAAGAAAGGATGAGCGCTCGTGGTGGGTGACTCTCTGTTGAAGGGTACTGAGGCACCCATCTGCCGACCTGACAGGGAGTCACGAGAGGTGTGCTGCCTCCCAGGAGTCAAGGTCGGAGGCGTTGCTGAGAGGGTGCTATAACTCATCAGGAAAACAGACCCAGCTAATGCCTTAATCCTCAGAACAATATCCCTCTGGGTACTGAAGTCTGTGTTGACGCTGGGTATGTCACAACAGCTTGCATCACAAATATGGTCAAACACTCACTGCTACACAGAGCCTGGGGTTTGCAGGCACCATGGCTGCATGCCTGCCGGTCTCTGAACTCCCCAGGCAGCAGGACGTGAGCTGTTCTTTCCAAGGATGTATGCCAAAACATCAGATGTGCCCTCTGCAACTAGCAAAGTCCAGGCTCCTGAGCTGTCCACCAGACCAGTGAATAATGTCATACTTGAAGGAAACGCCACCAAAGAGCTTCCAGTAAACATCCAGTAAAACAGCACTTGCCATTCAAAATCACCAGTTTTCTTCCCCCTTCACTCCGAATAACTGGTGGCCTCTGGCCTTTTGAATCAACAGTTGGTAGCAGAAGAACGCGTGAGCTGAGGTTCCCTCAGCAGCCCACTGCTGAGCTGAGACAACTCATATTTCCCACAAACAGTCCTGAAAGGAACACAATCCTGGAGATGTAGCTGTGCTCCTGACACAGGAAGGTCATCTGTCTGTGCTGACTGCAGGGCAAAGCAAAGTTGGACAGCTGGGAATCTATGATACAGGTCTAGGTCATGGCATGATCTTGTCTGTTCCCTTAATCCATCTAGCCTTGGGCTAGTTTTAGAGCTGAGGTGGGGACTTTGACAGGCATCCAGCTGCTGCAACGTCCTAGGAAATAAAAGCAGCAACTTCACATGTCCCAGACAGAGCGTCTGGACACAACAGAGAAGAATCTTAGGAAAGGAAGAAGCACAGTCTGATAGAAGTGATAATTCTTGTAATAGGGTCATTACTGTAACAAGATTACAAAACATCCCATCTGGTTCTTAACCTTTAATCCTAGCTGAAGGAGGAAGACAGACCATGATGTTTGCCTGCAGCTGTGCATATTCTGGGTTTGCACTAAGGCCCTGCCATCTGAGAAGAGACATGCCAGAAGATGCAGGACTGGCCATGGTCCACTCTCCCTCGGTACAAGGGTTCCCAGGCTGATACCCAGCTCAGAGCACACCCTGAGGTAAGAGGAGGACAAATTGCTACTACCTGACACAATGCTGAGTTGCCAGCAGGCAGCTGTCACCTTCTTCTCCATGGGGTTGGAAACATGAGGAGACCAGAAAGGTCCCCAACATTTGGTGTGATTCATTCCCAGTATGGAGGCACCACCTTGCCTTGGCTTGGAAGTGTCACATCAAAAGATTCAGAAATATCCTGAAGTTGCCAGGTGTTGTTTTTGCGTAAGTGGCGAACCCAGGCAGCCACAGCCATGTCAGCAAGTCATCTCAGACTGGGAAAACTTAGGCATGTTTAACAGACACCAAGACTTGTAAAATCACTGGTATTGGACCAGGTCCACAGATTGACAAGGGGGTGCATCTCCCAGGCCTGCTTGGGCATGACCGACAGCATGCGAGCGAGGAGGTGCTCCATCACCATCCGGGCTCTGGGGAAACAGTGCAACAGTGACACTGACCTTGTCACAGGTGTCTCTGAGAGGCATTGGCAGGGCATGCACTGAGGTTCTCAGGCCCCTTTCAACATTTGCAAGGGGATGCTTTGTTCCCTTTCTTCTGAATTTCAATTAGTTGACTTTAGTCTGCGCCTCATGAGGCACTATTCAGCCATGTTTACATAGACCTCCCTGAGATATCAACATCATGTCTGGTATTTCCACTGTTATTATCCCTCTGAGGCATTGACTCCTCCCACCATTTGGTCATAAAAGTCCACGGGTTTTGAGGAAATTGGAGAGTGTTAAGCCACGACTGCTGGAAACAATATTCCCTGCTTAGCTGAACAAAATTGCAACATCTTCCAGGAGATCAGAACAAACCAAACAAAAGTAGCATGTAACATTTTCTCTTTTCTAGTGCTGAAAAAAAGACAGTTCCCACTGCAAAAGCTGAAGAAAAGCCCTGGCATTTTAAGGCCAAGACTTGGACTTGCTGCAGGTGACTAAAGAATGCAAAAAAAAAAAAAAAAAAGGTGTTTTGAGAATAGTATTTTTAAAGTGCTTCGGGAACCTGGATGCTTAACTCCTTTCTGTCTCCCTTGAAAATCCCAAGTATACTGTTACCAGCTTAGGCTTTGCTGCACCAGCCTGTGCCCAACAAATAGACGCCAGCTCGCAGCACCAGGACCACTCCTGGGGAATAAGCTGTCCTCCCGAGCAGGTCCATGCTCCGTGCACGGCTGGGCCAGTGATTTCAGAGTGCAGAGACAAGAGTCGCATACCCACGGCATGTTACTCTTGTGGTAACAGCAGGACCATCACATGAGGAGCAGTTGGTAGCTAGTGGCTGGGAGGAAACGGCGGGCAGGGTATTGGCTCCGGGGCGGTATGCCTGGGACAGCAGTCGGGGCAGGGTGGCAGGTACTAGTGTCTGTTATCAGAAATGTATGGCATGGCTTATAGAGTCCCAGGTATGGCTTCCTGTGTCTTCAGCTCTGGAATAATTACAGGAGAAAGGCTGGAGTTTGGTTAATTGAAATTGGGATTCAGAGGAGGAAAGGTGGAACTTCCTCAAAGCTCCCATTCCCTGACACCAAAAATACAGCAGCTCCAAAGAGCTTCCAGACTTAATTTTGATTCTGTTAAATGTTCCTATCACAATAAGGATGGAAATGGAGGACACCTTTTAACAAAACCTGTAACTTCATGCAACCCGTTTGCTGAAGGGAGTAGTCCCTTGTACATCCTGCAGCCCAGGGTGAGGAATGATTTGTGGACAAGAGTTATAATGTAAATTAAGGCTTACAGACAAGGATGGGTGCCAGCCATACATGTGGCCAGTGCTCCCACAGCAGCTGTACCTTGTTCCAGTCTGCAGGAAGGAAAGACGGGAAGTACCAGCAACAGCTGTAAGGAGCAGCTGTAAGGAGTCAGAGTTGCAAAACCTCCAAAGCAGAACTGCTCACTTCCCAAATGCATCTGCCACGCAGTCAGCACAGAAAGGGGAACCTGTCTGCAGAGCAGAGACCTGACAAACTCATAAATGCTGCAGAGGGGGGAAGAGGTGAAGCTGAACCACAGCCATCCTTACCATAATTGCCTCTGCATGCTGCCAGCAGCTTACATGAGGAAGAATAGCATAACCTGAAAGACTTTCTAGTCAAGGAGTGGGTTAGTCTGGCCAGGACTGATCTGAGTTTTACTAGACTGGTCCAACATGTGGTTGAAATGTGGGAAACACAGTGCCTTCATAGTTACCCACGGCAAAGGGACAGGAGTCATTACAGAGGGAGAGGTATGGCAGGAGGGGCAACTTGGCCCCCCTTCAGCTCCAGGGCTAGGAGACAGCTGATGGAGCTGGATGCTGTGCAGACCAAGAAAAATTAAATTAATTCACCTTGTTACATGTGAAATTATTTCCTCAGCCCTGCAGGACAGGCTGGATGTCACAGTTTTGGTCTGAACCAGGAGCAGTTGTTAGCAAGAGGAAACCGCTAGGAAAAGGCTGAGTAAAACCATCCCCACAGCTAAACCACAGGTCAGGCATTTTAAGGCAGTGGTTTCCAGCTGAGCTATGAAATCTTTGAAGTGTTAATGGCAAGGGTGTTGCTCAATGCCCTCTCTGTTTGTCACCCGTAGTTGGTACCACTTGCCTGCACGCAGGTGACGGAGCACAGAGGCCCTCTTTTGGGGAAGCAGACACTCCAGAAGGCAGAGCTGCTCTGCAGGGAGATCTGGATAGGCTGGAACAGTGGGCCAACAAGAACCTTATGGAGTTCAATAAGGAGAAATGTAAGATCATGCACCTGGGAAAACATAATCCGGGAGTGCAGCACAGACTGGGACCCACCTGGCTGGAGAGCAGCTCTGTGGGAAGGGACCTGGGGGTCCTGGTGGGCAGGAAGCTCAACGTGAGTGAACAGTGGCTGCTGCGGCCAAGAAGGCCAATGGGATGCTGGGTTGCATCAAACAGGGCATCGCCAGCAGAGCTAAGTCATTATCCTGCTCTACTCAGCGCTTGTCAGGCCACACCTGGAGCGCTGCGTGCAGTTCTGGTCCCCGCTCTACAAAAAGGATGTGGCCAGGCTGGAAGGGGTCCAGAGAAGGGCCACCAGGATGATCCAAGGACTGGGAAGCTGCCATACGAGGATGGGCTGGGAGAGCTGGGTTTGTTCAGCCTTGAGAAAAGGAGGCTCAGAGGGGATCTCATCACCACGTACCAGTACTTAAGGGATAGCTACAAAGGAGATGGAGACTCCCTTTTTACACGGAGTCCCATGGAGGGGACAAGGGGGGATGGACACAAGTTGCTCTTGGGGAGATTCCGATTGGAAAGGAAGTTTTTCACACCAAAGGAAAATTTTTCACAGTGAGGACAGTCACCGTTGGAATAATCTCCCCAGGGAAGGGGTTGACTCGGCCACGTTGGACACCTTTAAGAGTCATCTGGACAGGGTGCTGGGCCATCTTGTCTAGGCTGTGCTCTTCCTAGAAAGGTTGGACTAGATGATCCCTGAGGTCCCTTCCAACCTGGGATTCTGTGATTCTTGACCAAGGGCAGAGCCCAGGGTGGAGAGCAGAGCGTCCTCAGGCACTGTCTCAAAGAAGCCCCCTCTGCTTAGGTGAAAAGAAAATAGAAAAGCAAACTCTGTGGTAATCAGCAACGCAAACTCTGTTGGTTTGTGACAGTTGCTTGATAATGTCCAGGCAGAAGAATACTATGAATGGGGATAAAGTTACAAACAACTTGGTTTTCACTTATGTGTCCATGTAGGGCCCTCTAGACAAACAGACGCCTTCTGTGGGAAGAAAAGGAGCAGAAATTAATATTGTGGTTGTTTCTTGGGGATCAAATTATACTGTAATGATTTAGTCACTTTTATCTAAAATCACATTACAGTCTTTTCCTTCAGAGTTTCTTTATGGCACAAAGGAATTAACAACAGCATCTCTCCCTCCCTGGCCCATCACCCAGAACGGAGGCGCTCACAGCTCAAAGGACGGCAAAAGGGAAGAGGAACGAGAGGCCAAGCAGAGAAGCTGAAGCAGCACTGAAAACACAGCCCTGGCAGAGAGGGGGAGTTTTGGGGCTGAGGGAGGCTGGAAACAGTGAGCCAAGAAGCTATCATCCCTTCTTTGGCTCCTTATAGGCTCAGAAAGTCAGATTTTGGTGAAAAATTACCTATTTCTTTTAGGATAAGGGTACTGGCCACGAGGCAGAGGAGGACACGCATCACCCTACCTGCCACATCCATACCCACGGCTGCTGCGGTGACCTTCACCTCCTTTGGTCCAGGCACCATCCAGCTTCAGGAACCTGCCTGTAGCTTCCAGTCAAACACTACAGGGAGAGCCACACTGAAGTACTCTGGACTGTATAAATCCTGGAGGCCTTTATCTACCCCTTCCTCTTCATAGTCATGTGTGATGCTCCAGCCAACCTCACAGCTCAGCATGAGGCACATTCCTCTCAGCTGGTGTAATACTCTATTTCATTTCTTCACCAATTTAACACTGGCACATATTTTTGAAACAATTTAGGTGGCCAAAGAAAAGCAAGGGGCTACTGCAATGCTTCCTTCTTCGCCTGATGCTCATCGCAGCTCATAAATTATCTGCAATAATGATTTAGTTATAAAACAAATTAAATATAGCTTTGCCATTGATCTCAGTACTATTTTGCTGAGTAACAAAGCTACTGCCTGCACTGAGCAAAAAGGAAAAAGCAATTATAAGAGCTGCTTGGATGAACCTCCTGATCTGTCAATATTTCTGATGCAGATAAATCTTTTTGGTAAAAGCAAAGTTTCAGGTCTGAGAAAAAGGAGCCCAAGGCCATTAATACTGATAGAAATCAGACCACCAGACTCATGCATGGGAAGGTGCATTCAGGAGTGGGGAGGGATGGGAGGTAGAGAGTCTTGAAGAGAAGCTCCATAAGTCTGTAGAAGAAATCAAAAGAAATGGGAGGAAGGCAGGAGGAAATTGTGTTCAAGGGAAGTATTTAGTAGGGCACTTGTCTGGGGATTAAATGTTTTCATGAGAATTAAGCTTGTTATCTTCTTTTTTAAATCAAGAGGTATCTAATTTTAACATTGCATCTTCATTTTGAAATATAACATTGAAACATACCGAAAAATGTTGAAAGGCAGCACTTTGACTTCCAAAGAAAAAAGAATCAATGCAGAATTTAACAGATTGTTTTATTTGACCTAAATTTGAAGTTTCAATGGATAAGCTATTCATATTAAAAAAAAAATAATAATCTTAATCTTGTTTGGTTCTAACTGGCACTAAACGTTATCATCAGTCAGGTGAAATAATTGCAGTTTTGAGCTTTGAACACAATGCAAAAGTGAAATAACCAGTAATGCGAACAACCTTAAACAGTCTGGCAGAGGCTGCCTTGCCAGTATGTTGCAGTTTCATTAATTCTCCATCAGTTTTCGCATTTCCAGAGTAGAAGAGAGGCTGCTACAATAGTCAAGGACAACACAATTTTTTAAAAGCCCTTTCGGACCTGATAAAGAAGCAAGGGCACAAGTCCTCAGGCTTTCCTTTGTGTTGGATTTTTAACATCCTTAAAACTGCTGATGGAATTAGAAAACCACCAATGAACAATGAGAAACTTAAAGGAAAAGCCCAGGGTTTTAGCAAATTATTTACCTGTGCACATACAATCCCACGTAGATCTTACAGAAGATAGCACGAGTGGAAATATCACAGCTTACTTGGGTTAAAGCGCTCTGCGGCAGATTCAGGGTACCTGCCTAGGCAAGGTCTCTGCACTGTGGTTCCAAAAATGCTGTACCCACCAGTGCCTGCCTGGGTACCCAGGAGGGGTGGGAGCAGGGCGCAGGCTGAATGAACACCCCCAGCCGCAGAGCCTCGGGCTTGCCGAGGTAGCAAGGGTTGCACTGCTCTCGCTTCGGTGTTGGTCGTCAGCTGAAAAGTAGTCACAACAGCTAGCGCAGATGCTCTTTGGCCAAATTTAATCAACCTTATGTTGCTTCATTTTAAGTAAATTTAATTAAGCCTCAACTAAATTATTCAAACCCAAGCAAGCCATTCACCAGTTTGAAACAGGAGGGGGAACCAACTCCATCAAGGCAGCTGGAAATTTCAGAGTCTGGAGACGTTTGGAGCACTTGTAAAGGTGGCTGAAGGGGCTGATTAACAAACCCAACTAACAATAACCAATGCAAGTTCAGGAGAGGCACACAGAGTGGGGCATCATGAGAAGGCAGTACCAGCTCCTGAGAGAAATCCCATCCTAGATGGGAGAGAGTTCTCATACAGCCACAGGATGGTCCCGTGGGGCACGGAGGACATGTTCCTTAGCAAACTGAAATTCTCCAGTTTCAACCCTCTCTCTAAACTAATGAATCTAGACACAAATACACTACGGTAGCTATGTGGGGCTATTACTTCCCACAGTACTTTGCACTGGTGTATCTGGTGCTTGCTCCTGGCTTATGCGAGATGAAGTTATTTAGATCAGACCTCTGCCAGCCCCAAAAGTCCCTCTGTGTTTCTCCCAAGCCATTGCCAAACCCTCCTTCAGCTGCTCAAGGCAAGACAGCATTAGAAGCCCTCCAACCTTTGCATCTGCTCGGCCTCCTGCTGACAGGATGATCTTAGATCAAAGACTGATCCTTATTTCCAGGACATCTGGGAACAGACAGGCAACAAACCAGCTCGGATTTCTTCCAGGGAAGTGTGGAGGGGATGGCTGGGAATGAGAGAGCTGAATCACATGCAGCCCTGGAAGCATTTATGTTCATTCCTCAAATGCCAGAAAATGCATGAAACCCCTCCCATCCACACTGCAGACTGTTGAGATGTGTGCAGACATGAAGAATGTGTTCAGGTGAAATATGCCTGAATTTATACCAGTTATACTCTCTGCAGGGGTACCTGTTTGGCTAGGCGTGTTCTTGCGCAGGGCAATGTGCCGCATGGAGGAAACCCCCAGTGCCCTTTGCCAACCATTCACAAAACACACATCAGTTTTTTCAAAGTGTTTCCCTGAATGACCCTTTGGAGAACAGAGCTTTAGATTTTCTATTTATTTGTAATATAAATTAAATAGGGAATATCATGTCATAAAGGAGGAGAATAACCTCAGCTAAATGCCACCTGCTTGCATGAGAGCAGATCTTTGTCTTTGATGATTAAAACCTCCATACTGTTATCAGCAGTGGTACCTCTCTAGGCTTGACAGTCCTAGCACTAACATTAGGTTTCCAGCATGACAGCAAGGTGGGCAGACACCTCTCACAAGCTCACCTTAAAAAGTCTTTAAAAAAAATTCCATTATTTGCTCAGCTGTCCAGTTCCCTGACGGAAGAAAACTCTCTCTGCTTCTGCTTAGGTGATCAAAGCAGTCTGGCTCATTTTTAAAAAGTAAAAATGTAAAAGGAAGCCAGAATTTGGAGTGCAAAGTCCAGCTTGCAGACACTGAATGCCTGAAACGCTGATCTGAGACCCTGAGAAAATCTGCTTCACACCTTGTTCTCGTTCAAGCTGACAAACCCACCCACTGAGCTTAAAAGTGAAAGAATCAGCACTCACTTGTTTTTGTGGGTGAGAAGGGAAAACAAAGCGTTTAACTGTACCGACCATGCAATGGCTTTAGGAGCTCGTACTCTAGCACCTGCTGCCGTGTGAATAGTCTCCACGTCCGCACCCATCCTCACCGCAGAGCAAGAAACCACCGTGCAAAGATCTCCAGCTGAGAGCCTCGCTGGGTTTCCTGTCATCACTCCATTCACTGCTGATTGAGTGAGAAGGTGGTGGAACACTCCACAATTGGGACTACGAGAACACAGCTCTGCTCGTTCACCAGCCTGGAGGGAGAAGTGGAGATAACTCCTGAAGAAATGTCTTCAGAAAAGAGGGCAAGATGCTGAAGGGTTGATTATAGAAACAGAGATCCAGTCCTGAAGACCTTCATTCTATCTACACAGCGCCAGGGGAAACTGTGTAAGGAGACTGCAGTGGTATTTCTGTTCTTATTTATCTAATGGGTTTTATGGAAGCAGGGGTGGCTAAACTTTTTACCGTCAGGAGCCGAGGCTGGTCTTGCACTGCTGCATACCCTTCGGAAGTAACACATCTGCGCAAAACAAGTGTGAAATGGTACCAAATCAGAGCTTCCAACTTCCACTGCTGGGCGTGCTTTGCATTAAGTTTCTGCCAGTCCCATTCATGGCAGATGGGCAAAGCACTGCAGTCAGGCTTAATTTTCATTTTGGTATGAATAACTCACCTCCAAACCTGTCTAGATCTCAGCTAGCCGGTTCCCAACAGAGACCTGCTATTAGTGTGGTGTGGATGGCTATGTGAGTAAGTGTTTCTGCACCCTGGATAAGTGACTGGAACCATGTAACAAAGCTGCAGTGAAATACATGAGGGAATAGTTACTTGTGCTAATATTTGTAGAGCATTTCCAATCTGCAGAAGTACACAGCTATACTGCAGGAATCCATTTGCCCTATCATAGCAAACTGGTGTTTTTAGTTTTGACAAGACAGGTAGAGTGTGTGCAGTTCAAGACTGTTGCATGTTCTTTCTAAGCACGGAAGGGAGACTGGTGTGGGACCCGAGAAATTCACTTCGTTTTATTCTGTGCAGAAAAGTGTATTTCAAGGGAAGGCATTGGCAAACATTCCCTTCACCCTCCTGTTCTACAGCTTGGGGTCTGCAAAATGTGAGCTATTCAGTGTAAGTATTTGAAGGGATTGTCTTTCCTTCAGAAGAAAATTGGAAGATGTATTTCTATATATTCTAGAGAGACAGAGCACCCAGTAAGTAAAAGCAAAGAGAGGTTTCTTTCCTTGGAGACACATAGGCAAATCCCAGTAAAAGGAAACAATAAGAACCGGGAATCTTGTGAAAGCTGGACAATGCAGCCTAGGGCTTTGTAGTTTTATACTTTTGTTACATTGCAAATTGCATTTCCAAATGCCTGTTTCCACTCAATAGCTACGATCTCCTTTGCCCATCAGAGATACTCGGTCTATTGGGGTTCAGCCTTGATGGTTTTCTATGTGCCAACTGGAGAGGAGGATCAACTGTAGAATGGCAAATCCTTGACATGAAACATCACCAGAAGCATCCTGAGACAGGCAGGGAAAGCTTTGTCAGTGGCACCCACACCTGATTTTTGGAAGCTACCACCCTCCATGTGCATGACAACTGCCTGCACAGAGTGGCCACACCAGCAGCTTTGTTTTCAGTTGCTGGGACTGCACAGAGGTTACCACCAACTGTACTTTTTGGAGTGACTTTGAAGTTGTTTTTACAAAGAAAAGAAAAAACAAGCCAGCTTCACTGGGAACAGGCAGAGCAAGATGTGGCAGTGTGGGAGGCCAAGCCAAACCCAGCACCAGCACTGCACAACGCTCACCAAGACTGGGCAGGTCCCAGCACTGTACAACTGAGGGTGATACCAGCAAACAGCCTTGGTTCCATCCTCCAGGCTGGGAGAGGCTCTGGCCCTGGCACGTTCTGCCCAGGCTCTGCAGAGACCAGCTAACAGCAGGGCTTACAAAATATGGGGAAGCAGAAATGGTTAAAGTACGGGAAGAAAATGCAGGTGAGCTGGTTGGCTGAAGCCAGAAACACTGGTCTTTACAGCTGAAGGGAAGGGAGAGAAGGGGAACAGTCAGAAAAAATTTAACCAAAATTCAGAGTAACGAAGCTGAATGTTGGGCTAGGAGCTTTATCCCAGCACAACCCCAGTGCCCTTTCAGATGGCCACCACAGAGGTAGTGCAGGAATGTAACTGGTTTCTTTGGAGCTGTAGAGCAATAAAGCAGCATCTCACCCTCAGGCGGGGGTACCAGCACGTGGAGGAGGGTGTCCCCAGGACAGCCTAGCACAGAGGATGGAAGCAGCTGTTACTCTTGCAGACATAGCTGAAGGAGCAGGTTGGGGAAGAAACCAGGGAACTATGGGTTTGATTCTTCTTCTGTTGGTATTGGTGTAAATCAGGGGTAAGTCCATGGTGCAAAAGCAGCAGAAGGCCAAGCTCTGGATCATGGTGGAGATATAAAAAAAAATTCAAGAACTTAATAAAAAGTTTTGAGACTTACTAGGATGGGCTTTTTTCTTTGCATCCTGCTACATGGTACCACCTGGATTATCACACCAAAAGAGGCAGTGGTTGACAGGGATGCTCACTGAAGCAGCAAACACCCAAGCTAGTCACTGCCAGGTCTGGCTGCAAAACACCGAAGTCAGCAGAAGACTAAAGCAGTCTTGTTGCTGCCTACAAACAGCATCCCAACAGACATTTGGCTGCCCAGAGCATCTCAGTTCCAAAATTAAATGCTCCTTAGCAGATGTTTGCAAAGTGGGGCAGGGACACTTGGATTAAGAGAGTTCTAAGTGGACCGTGTGTGCATCTTGTAATGGAAAGGATATTTCTCTAATTGAGAGAGTTTCCTGGCTCTGACTTAACTGGGAGAATTATTTCTCAACTTGTCAGCTTTACTGTCAAGCCACAGCCACATGCTCACTGTAAAGGCTCAAACTTGTCTTGCTTACGCCATAAGCATGACAGCTATTTATAGCTGCATTTACACATCTGCCACTCCCAGAGTACCTGAGACCTTCCCAATTTGAGGGCGTTCCTGCATCTTCAGTCACGGATGCAGCCAAGCGATGGAGGGACACAGGGGCTTGGACTCGGCCCTTCACCCAGACTGTGGCAAATTCATTATTTCCATGCCAGCCACCTAAATCCCGAATGACTGCCTTAGCCCTTCATCTCTCTCTTCTGTGGCTAAAGGTAGACAGAGGTGATGGAAAATGATGAAGAGGTGTAAAGTTTTGGGCACTTTGCATGTTTACCTGAGCAGCAGTATCTTCTAGAGTTTGCAAAACGAGTCCGGAAATTGCTCAATTACAAAATTTCTATTGCTTTCTACTTCCAGTCAGGCTAAAAATAAAATAAAACCTTGTGCCAGGCTCATTTCTGACGCAACCACACTGTTCTCAGCAGAGTTAAATGGGGGTAGGCATAGGCCTTTACCATGTTCTTTTTCAGCAGCGCAACTTCCAGTCAGAGCCAGAACAAGGAAACGGAAACCAGCGGTGAGCCGGCCAGCCTTAGCACCGCTCCGCCATGCTCCTCACCGGCAGGTCTCCGTGTCCCCAAAATTCTCCCTGCCTCCTCCTGCTCAGGACCAATGCCAAGGTCTCCGCAAGGCACCTATTAGCAACGTGTATTTGAGAGACCTGAGGGAAGACCCTGTTCAGCGCCAGTCCTATGAGGTCCCAGCTTTGTGTTTAGGCAGGGGCTAGATGCACCTTGAGGTGGTTTGAAGCTGTCTTAGTTTTGCAGGGCTCTGTCCCACAACCTTGCATTTCCTTGTCTTCTACAAAATTGGCATGTTATTTTGGATTTCTTTGCTTCAAGATGATTCACTTCTCCTAGAAGTCCCATGCAGCATGAGCTGCAATGGGGAAGAAACTCCGTTGTTTCAGCAAGGGCAAGAGGCAGCGTGATCAACCTGCCACACAAATTGTACGTGTTTCTGCCCCCAGCAGGGTTACAGCTGTAGGTATAACAGAGCTAATGCTATTCACAGGTCCTGCAGACGTCAGTGGGAAAGAGACCTTTGAATCCTTTAGCCCTAACTTCTGCTGGGAACAAAACACAAGCAGCACAAGGACAGGCTGGCTGTCCCCTGGCTCCATGTGGCAGCCGTGAGCATTACAGAAGGCCCTTAAGCATCTCCCAAGAGAGCTTCTGTTGTGCTGAGAGCTGGCTGTATCACTGACGTAAGGCAGAAGGGAACAGGTCCCAGTATGGGGGTTTTTAGAAACTGGTGAGTCAAGTATCTTTGAGGAACTGTTCGGGTATGGACGTGAGCCAGGGCATGGCTCTATCATCTGGAGCATCCCGTCAACTCCTTCCTACACCCACGTTGCCTCCCCATCCTTCAGTGACGTATCTGTACATCTAAGAGATATCAGAGAGTTACGCTCAAACACAAAACCTTACAGAGTTTCTTCAAAACAAACCTTTGGGAGCCCTCATGCTCTTGCCATGTGAAGTAGAAGACGGTCCCAAGGAGAAGCCACTTGACTCCAACATCATTTGACATCCACAGCACACCTCTACAGCCATGCTCACAGAAACATCTCTGAGTACTGCAAACAAAAAATCTCTACCAAATTCATACCCCTCCAGGCTGTTTTGGCCTGTTTTGTACCCAATCCTCGCCACCCACTGCCAGGTGAGGGATGGGTTCAGCCAGGTGGAGAGGGTTCGGGTTTCCCTTTCCCAGCTGCTCCATATCAGCACGGCTCTACCCAGGGCCAGCTGATGGGGCAGCTCAGGCAGTCGCCTGTAGACCTTGCAGCTGAGCCTCTCACGGGGCCAAGGGCAAATGTCTAATGTGACCTGGTTCAGCAAAAGAAATCAGCTGTTCACAGTCTCTAACCCAGTAGCAACCTTTTGCTGTAAACCTTAAATAACTGCAACCTAAATTTTATCCAGCTTGGTGGAAGCACCCGCCTTCCCTTCGCTTTTAAAATACTGCGAAATCACCAATATTTTGATCTCGGGGCTCAGAGCTTCAGCCAAGAGGTTTAGTAGTTTGTGTGGCCCTGAAGCCACAGTCAAGCTCAGAAGTAAGAGTAGTCCCACCAGACTGAGCAGAGCCTAGTTTCTATTTTGGGTGTGGACTTTCTGCTCTAAGTTTAGCACAAACAAGAGAGATGTGCCTAACGGGATGGGACTTTCACTCTCTAATGAACATTTGCTGAGAGGTTACTGCTCTGCACTGTGTGACAGGAGAGCGAGAACTGAGTGAATTAAGGGGCAAGCAAATTCCTAACAAATAAATGGGAAGAAGGCTGCATGGACTGTGTTGTCAGCACACTGGAAGGAGATAAGGCTCAGCTCCTGTTGTAGAGATTTCATGAGAACTGATAATTTTAAATCCTTGCAATGCCTAGCCAAGGTAATTATATTTCACACCTCAGATGAACATAAAAGATTCTCCAATATGTTACGATGTTTCTGACAGGGTGAATACGGAGCTGTAGATTCCCCTGGGACAGGACTTGCAGGTCACTGATAGAGAAAATATGGGATAAGGTTAGAATGACAGGCCAATGTTGAAATTTCTCCAACTTTTACTTGTTTTTCTAACCATTTGAAACAATAGGCTGGAAAACTTCCAAAATCAAAGCAGCTCGTCAGGCTCCTGCCTACGTTTTACTGATAGCATTCTGCTGCCAAGTTGACTTTACAGCCCTTTGGGAAGTACCTCCGCCAGCCAGCTGGCAGCAAGGCTGAGGTCTCTGTCCTTCCACCGGCTGCGGAGGCTGCGCTGCTGCTTTCAGCGGCAGTGCTGTTGCTGCTTTGAGGCTTGCTGACACCAACAGCGGAGGGTTTGTGCCAGGCCCAGGATTTCTTGCCTTTGGTCTCGTACCCACTTCCCAGCAGGTGTCTCGGTGCGCATACAGTGGGCAAGGCTTTATAGGTGGCACCGGGGGGCATCAGTGCAAGGGCTGATTTATGCATCCAAAACAATAGTGTCCGGACCTCAGGAGAGTCGCATAATTGGACAGTTTCCGAGTCTGACGCCTCTTACCCGTTTACCGCAAATGAGTTCAGCAGCCACCCATTAAATCATTTCAGAAAGCATATGGAAATATTAAGCAACAAAAAAAATTCCACCCCATCTTTCCATTCAGTCAGATATACATCTATAAACATATTTTTGGCTGGAAAAAAGCAAACAACAGTGAGCTAAAACGTCATTTGTACCTTTGCGGTCCCGGCAAAAGTCCCCAATCCCTTCTTCGGCTCTCTCGGTTGCAAGTTCACAGAGAACAGGTACAAGGGCCGAAGCTTAATCAGGAAATAAAAAATTAGGTAGAGGGGAAATTCAACAAACAATGCATGATTGTTGTTCTGAGGTTAGGTTCATCGCCGAGCCTTGGGACTGCTTCCCAGCACATCGTGCCATTGTGACCTTCAAGATAACCACACGAGAAAGGGCTTTTCAGCACTCTGAATCCTGAAATGACTGACTCTGCTTACTCAAGCAGCATCCTCCTGGGCAAATTACTCACTTTGTCACTTGTTCTGGTTTCTTTGCTTTCTTGTTCTCTCTGCAGCCTGACACTGGAAGGCACCTCTGGGTCAGGCCCTGTTGTATCTTCATCACCATCGTGCTGCTCACTGCTCAAAGGGCATATTAGTCACTTGGGTACAGAAAGGATTAAGCCCAAGACTCTGGAGGACAGTTTTGTGCATCCCGGTCTCTGTTTGCTCATACAGGGGATTTCTGTAAAGAGGCTTTATTTTCCTGGTTATCCTTAGCAGTTCTTATCATTCACCCTTTCCCAGAAACCCACCTGGTCAGAGAAATACCCACGGCCTTGCAATGATTCCTAATAGATTTTACTCTTCCCCACCTCTGTAAGCGTGAATCTCCGACATGGAAAAGGAAGGCCAGGGTTTAGTGGCAGGGGAGTGGGGTCCAAGGGCAGAAATAAGCCTTTTAACAGACATCCCACCCAGCCCAAAACCGCTTCATGGATCTCACCTGAGACCCACGAGGACACTGCGGGGAGGTACCCCACTGCAGCCTGAAGTGAGCTCCCCACTGTAGGGGACATCTGGATTTTGACACGGAGGTTGCTCTCATGCCACTGGGAGCCCCAGAGCTTCAGGACACAGATATCTGCTCCGTGCCAGGGACAAAGAGGAAGGCTCCTGCCACCGAGCTCCCTCACCGTGGGAGCCCCAGGTGCCATCCCTTGCTCTGGCACATTCAGTGCTCCACCAGCCCATCCCTAAATCCCTTCTCCTGATACCTCCCTTCCGTGTGGCCAGCATTCAGCCCTGGAATTCTTCCAGCAGGCACCTTCATTCCAGGAAGCTGAGCAATAGTTTCCAATCGACCAGCTGTGACGACTTCATTAAATAATTCTTATCCCATCAAAAATGGCAGGTCTGAACCTTTTCTTTGGGATCTTGTTTTCCCTCCTGTCACGGCTCTGCCACGACTGAGCCTCCTCCTGGAAGGGTTTCAAAAATGTTGAAATGCATTTTTGACGATGTATCCACACAGTTATGTTCCTGCAGGACCCTCGTGGTAACTTCTTGGCAAAATTATGTAAAACCCGTAATTAAGTTATGTTGCCCTTGAGCCAGCACTGCGGTGGGAGTCGTGCAGCCCTCAATTTTCCTCTCATCCAAATTTTAAGCTCCTAAAGAAACTGAGTTCAGCACTGAGCCCAAGAGAGACATCCTGTCTCCCAAAACAGCATCTCTGGGAGAATGCATCCCCTGAAGAGCTCTGCAAGACCCCTCTCCACCAGTCCTCCCTGTTCCCCTGGCTACGCAGGGCTGCCTGGAGGAGGCTCCTGCCCCACACCTGGGCAGGGAGGTGAGCTCAGCCCCCCAGGGCAGGGAAATACCAATTTCCTGAGGGTTATTTCAGCTCTATCCCTAGTCCATGTTATCACCATGCTGGCACTAATATCACATAAAAACCCAATCAGGTCACACCAAACATTAAGTCTAACTTAAACCTTCGCTTTCCTCAAGTGTCTCTCATGGCCAAAGCTGCAGGGAGGGACCTGCACAAAATCTGCCCATTCAAACTCAGCAGCAGCCACAAAAGCCTTGTGCTCTCTTCCCTCTTTTACAGTAATACAGTTTGGCAAGTAGAAAGGGCTGGTCAGGATTATCTAGTGAATTTACCTCATCAGCCACAAGATTTTCCTAATTTTGCTGAGATTTGGAAGCACCCCAAGAAAGTTGATATATTTTTTGCTTGGCTTTCAGTACTGGCTTAGTTTCTCTAATCAGCCACCTGTTTAAACATGAGCCAGAGGTGTCTGAATATTTGCATGAGATACCTGAAAGGTTGATACACAAAGCACTATTACTCTCAAATCTAAGGTATAAATCATGCCTGTTACTTGACAGTGGTAACTCTATTCATCAGCAGATCAGTTATGTTAATAATGCCTATAAATAACTTTTCATTTTTATTACAATTAGATATTGGTGTGAATATGACTTGTCTGACATGCTGATGTGCAAGATCATTCATCTGGTATGAACTTGGGTAGAGTTCTTAAGCCTGATTTTTAACCTTTAGCTGATACAAATCAGGGATAATTCCCTGATAATGCCACCCAAGAAATTTTTTTCATCCATTTGCCTTTATTGTCCTGCATCTATTGTAAGTTTTGAGAAACTCTATGACTGCCTTTCCTTTCCTGTCCATTTTTCATCTTCTCCCCATCCCCAAAGAGTGCCATATCATGCAGGACCTGCATTAACACCCAGGCAGTGCTTGTTTGCCCCCAGAAAATCTGCTGTTTCAAAAAGCACAGTTGGTCTAAAATAGTACCTCTCACTGAGGACCAGGACTGAGCACCTGCTTTCATTACCAATTTCCTCCCTGAGCATAAATTGGTCGATCACTCTTGGTACGCCTCGCTTTACGCACAGCTGTGAGAAGGAGATGATGTGTTTTTCTCACTTCAGTGATTCACATGTGATGAATCCTCTTGGGGCAGGGACCTCTGCTTGCTGACAGGACACCACAGACTCATCCAACCCAGCCTGTGACCTACATGCCTGCCATGGGAGCACAGCTGCCCGTGCTCCCTCCCGACTCACAGGGACTCTCGCAACCTCCAGCGGGTGGATGGGGCTGCAGAGGACCTGACTCACCCTTCGCTCAGAGTTCAGGGCCATGGAAATGAGAAGGCATTCGGCTCAAAAGAAAGACCCAGTTAATAGCGTAGGGTGGCTAACTGAAGTTGATTGACTTGTGTGCAAATCAAGCTCCTCAAGCACTGAGGAGACAGCAGGCTGAGTTTTAACTTGAGTCAGGATCACCACAGTAGCTCACGGGAGCTATGATGCCTGCAATGCCCAGGGCAGAGGAACGGGACCCTGGACGGGGGCACCAGCTACTCCCAGAAGATCTGGGATGTGGCAGCACCTCCAGGTAAAAAGTCTTTCTGAGCTTGGAGCACATCCCAGCAGTTGCACATAACAAAATGAAGAAACGGCATATCCTTCTTTTGGATTTTAAAGTGTCAAATGGTCTGTTTGGAAGTGCTGGTCTCCCTCCTCACCCCACTCTCAGTCATGTTAGGAAATATATACCACCAGCACCACTGGGCAGCCTTTGTGCTACAATTCAAAGCTAACCCTCTGGGACAGCTGCACATCCCTGCTCGTGACCGTACCCTTGCAGATACACGTCTGGCAGCGTTCACGAAGGTGACTTGCAAAGGTTTGATAGGAGCTGCTGGCACCCCGTACCAGTGCCATATCGTGTGACACCTTTGCACAGAGCTGACACGCCGTTCTCCCACTGCACCTCTTTCCCACAGTACCTGTCTTTTCCCTGCACCACCACCCCCCCCCGCCCCCACCCCACCCTTTCCCACACAGGCTGATTTCTTGCATATCCAGCTCCTCTGGATAAGTGCTATAGACTTATGTGGAGAAGGGTTTTTCCCCTCCCTCCAGCCTCTGACAGCGCAATTTTATCAGCACTGTCTTACAGTAGTCCTTACCTGCATAAAACACCCAGGCACAAACACATCAGCAACACTCAGTGCTCTAACGAGAAGACTCATAGTAGATACCTCACAGGCTAAGCGCACGGGGATGCATTTTTCACCCATTTCCTACAGATAAGGACCTGAACCACAGATAAACCTGGCGTGCGCTGGAAGTCCCACATGCATCACCTGCCACCGCACGTGTGACGTGCTCTGTTCAAGGAGTGACTCTGCACAGCAACTTTTATGTTTTTAAAAGCAGCTGTATGACTTGCTGAGAGCATCCCTGAGCATTACGCCCAGTGAAGCATTACCCATCACTGGAGGCATATTTCTTTCCTAATCATCCCTCGGGGCTAAGGCTTGAGGAACAAATGTTAAAAAGGATGGCTTTGCCCTTGGCGTGCTGAAAGATGGGCAGCTCACGTCTGATGCAGGGCATGCAGCCTCGTTGCAGGAGCAGATCTGGAACAGACCTTTGCTCCCACAGCACTTGTTTTGCCTTCAGCCCTCTGCCCTGGTTGCGTCGTTAACCTGGTATTTTTGCTAACGCACAAGAGCTATATGAAACCCAGCTTGTTTGCTTTTCACCTTAACAAATAATCCTCATTTCCCAGACTGCTGTTTCGGTTAGCCAAGTAGAAGCTGCTGTTTGAACAGTAAAGTGCTTATCTGAACATGTAAAGTTCTTGAATAACCTATTTCAGATTGGTGAGCTCCGATCCAGTAGCCCGGGCTATTTTCAAGTCTCTGTTTTATATAATGCAGCTAAATTTTCATGCTATCCCAGGAATTCAGTGCTGGAACAGGGATATAAATAGAAATGAGTCTAGCAGGCTGTGGAAATAGACCAGTTTGAGATGCCTGGTTCCAGCTATCTGCCTACAGCCCTCACTCTTGCTATCCAGACAAGCAGCCAGTTGGGAGGAAGGACCCAAACATTGCAGCTAACATGACCATTGCTCTGCCACTTGGCTTTGCTTACCGTAAGCAAACCAGCTATGATAAGGTCACCTGTTTATAAAGAAAAAACGGCTTACCCAGACAAAGAAGAGGCTTGGAAACTCATCCCCCCCATAGCCGCAAAGGAATTGATGAATTCCGTCAGCTTCCCAAAAGGCCTGGCTATTTTAGCAAGCGTGGCTGTTCAGAGGACTTGTTTCCCTTTTCCAAAGTTAAGAGTAAACAAGGATTCTGCCAGCTGGCAACCACGGAAAAATCTCAATGGGGGTACACCCACCCAGCAGCGTCTCCCAAAAAACCTGTTTTCTGGAGCGCATCACAGGAAACCACCACGTCATGCATGCTCTGGGCAGCCACCAAGCATGTCTGCACCAGCCCTCGCCTGTGCTTCCCCAGAGCTCCCACCCTGCCCCAGGAAGGTGCTTTTGGGTGGGTTTGTATCAACAGCGGTCGGGTGCTCCTGGGTCACCTCCTTCTGCTACGCCAGAATTAACGTGTGGGAATGAAAGCAGCTCTGCTCCCTGCTCCCTCACAGCATCCATCCCTGGTTTGGTTCTACTCCTTCTGGAACAAATTATTTGTGCCTCTCCCTGTTCGTTCTTTGACCTGGCATCTCGCAGCACAGCCACAATTAGCTTTGGATGAGGGGCTGCACAAAGAAGTAGTTAAACAATGGGGTCGCTGCCTTCAATGCTTTGCAGGTGGGATGCAGTGGGGGAGGCAGCGTGCATGCTTCCACTTCAGAAACAGCAAATGGAGAAGAAGAAATGGTAGCCATGTCCCTGCAATCACCATGGGCAGGATACCAAAGCTCCTGGCTCCCACAGTCCCAAAACCCAGGGAGGGTTTTCAGAGCGACTTGCTCCCAGTCACAGAGAAAGCCTGGGGTAAATCCAGGATGGAGCCCAATACTCCAAACCCCTGTAGCCGCAGGACTCCACACTCCCTGACATCAGCAGCTTCAGATCTGCAGAGGGGAACCACACTGATGAGCTCTCTTTGCCTTTCAAGCATGTTTCAGTAGCTTCTTGCCACCGTAATTTGTAATACAGATTTTCAATACTAGCTAGGAGTTAATGCAACCCTGTCTCTAGTGCCAATGGACATGATACAGCAGAGCTGCTGGAATGGATTATGTACAGAGCTTTTTACCAACAGAAATATGATGAATGCAAATTAAAAAACCTCTATCTAGCAGCCTCTCAAAGGAAATGATTTCTAAAGCATTCTCCAGGAAACTACAGTGTTGGCAAAATTCATCAGAAAAATATTTAATCTCTTGGTACTTCGTCATTTTTGTATCCCATTTCTCAATGTTTTTTTTTTTATTGGGTTCTTACAAAAGAAGAAAAAGAACAATAATATTATAAGGTAGCCAAGGGAAAATATGAGTTGGCTGGGGTTATTTCCATGAACAACTATAGTAATGGGCTTAAACATACAGTGAAAGCAGATGAGACTGTAATTCTTAATAGGTATATATTTAATAATCCAAAGTCTGGAAGGATATGATTAATTCCCTTTGTGGGGAATTACTTGCTAAGATTTATATGAAGGAGGACATAACATTTTCCTGGAATCAATAAATCTTTACTAGTATGTTAAAAAAAAATACTAATAATTATTTGAGACCTCTCTTTTGACAAAACCTATAACGGCCCAAGCCTCAACAGCCATTTAACTCCCAGCTGGGCCCTCTTTCCTTCTCCCATCTCAGTTCTGCCCTACCCGCTGCCTCTTGCCAGCACCCAGGACCCTGGGAGGGGGTTGCAGGGATGCGTGAGGAGCAGCAGCACCACCCCAGAGCCCCTGAGACTCCGGTGCTTGGGATCCTGCACAGGCACGGATGAAGACCCGCAGTGGGGTCCGTGCCATAGGACAGCGTGAGGCCATGTGCCCTGGGAGCAAGCTGCTCCTTGTACAACTGCCTCAGCCGAGAGCTGCAACGTGCTGCATTTTTTTATCCCACTGGCTTCCTCCAGCCTCTCTCACAGGGCGTGCTTTGCCTGAGCAAAATAAAGCATGGTCCTTACCCAGAAAAATGCCTTAGCTAATCAGATGTGAAGGAAATGGAGAAATGAAGCTGCTTGCGTAAGAGTGCAGTGAGAGCAGAGCCAGGATTGGAGCTGGCATCTCCTGCCCTTCCCTGGGCACCCGACTGTTGTGCCCCTTTAGGAAACCTCCTACATGATTTGTCACATCCTCTGTGTCTTGCTTGTCTCATGGTGAAGAAGAAGAGTGAGGACTAAAAAGGAGGGCTGGCTCTGCGGGGGTGCTGCATGGCTCCACACGGAAGAGCTCAGCACGGCTGGCAAGACGTCCTCAGGTTACCTGCAGAGCACCAGTCCTGCACTGACTTGTGCATTGCCAGACCGTGCCAGGTGGCAGAGGCCTTTCGGCATTTCCTTACCCTGTAAGACATCATCTGTCTCTTATAGGGGTGAGTCCTGAAGATCTTTTATTCCTGAACTCACTCTTTCCTCTCCTGGGGAAATGATATTTGACACAGAAATCAGAGAGCAGAGAGGAGAGACTGGATGAAAAAATTGGCTTGGAGGCTGAACGTGCAGGCGGCAAGAGGAGTTATCCCATGGTGATAAAGCACAGTCCTGGGACAGACCAAGTGCAGCCTAGCCCCAAACAGGACAGCACAGGCACATCTCACAACACAGACCTCAGCCTTGTCACTCATCTTGCCACAATTAACACTAGTGGTAAGATTTCTGCTGTATTAATTCGCTGGATTGGACCTAGGGACACAGCAACGGCTGTTCAGCGTGGGAATCTCTGCCTGACTTCTTATTACCCCTCAATAGTTATGAATCCATTTTTCCTAGGAACACTTTATTCCTCAGTGATCTGGAGCAGCAGCACTCTGTTCCCTGTACTCGCAACCAAGGATGACCAGCGCATGCCTTGGAGTCTCACTTAATCCTGACTCAGATAAGCGGAGCGTGACTCTTCACCAGCCCAACTGTTCTCACACAGCAACAAGAGGTCCTGTTTGCTTGGGCATTGGGGTCAATCTCACACCACAAAGCTTCAGCTGAGATAAGCATCACAAGGCATTTTGACCACCTCTTTTGCAAGACCCATCATCGCCTCTGTGCAGCACTGCACTCAGCATTTGCAAACAGGTGAGCGACTGCACACAGCACAGAGCAGGCAAGCATCAGGCCTCATCTCCATGGCCACGCTCGGCACCTTTGTTGCTTATCCAGGGTCCAGTTGAAATCTCTGCAAAGGAAAACTCATCTGATAAACATGTGGCTTAGAGGCTGGTGCCATCAGTGGAATTTGGGGGGTTTTGATCATGGGGAGCACTGGGCCTGCTGGCGACAGATGGAATCCAGCTATCTCAAAGGGGGAAAAGGATTCTCACTCACAAGTTGGTGGGGGTCATCAAGAGGGCTTTAAACTAGGTTCAAAGTGGGGAGAGCATATAGCCAGGCCCACTCAAGAGGAGACTAGGGGTGGCGTGCCAGGGTTGGGGGTGAAAGCGATAGTCCAGCTTAAGTGCATCTACACCAATGCATGCAGCATGGGCAACAAACAGGAGGCACGGGAAGTCATTGTGCAGCAGGATAGCTATGGCTTAGTCACCATCACAGAAGCATGGTGGGATGCCCTTCATGACTGGAGTGCTGCAATGGATGACTACAAACTCTGCAGAAGTGATGGGCAAGGAAGGAGAGGCGGTGGGGTAGCTCTGTATGTTAGGGAGCGTTTTGATGTTATAGAGCTCAACAGTTGTAATTATAAGGTCAAGAGTTTATGGGTAAGGATGAGGGGGAAGGCCAACAAGGCAGATATCCTGCTGGGGGTCTGTTATAGACCACCCAACCAGAACGAACAGGTAGATGAAGCATTCTAAAAGCGGCTGCCAAGTCTCTCAATCACTAGCCCTTGTTCTCGTGGGGGACTTCAACTTACCGGATGTCTGCTGGAAATACAACACAGCAGAGAGGAAACAATCTAGGAGGTTCCTGGAGTGTGTGGAAGATAACTTCCTGACACAGCTGGTAATTGAGGCTTACTTCTTTGACCTGTTGTTTACAAACAGAGAAGGACTGCTGGGAGATGTGGTGGTCGGAGGCCATCTTGGGCTTAGTGACCATGATATGACCGAGTTCTCGATTCTTGGCAAAGTAAGAAGGGAGGTCAGCAAAACTTCCAGAGGGCAGACATTGGCCTGTTCAGGGCACTGGTTGGGAGATTCCCTTGGGAGGAAGTCCTGAAGGGCAAAGGGGTCCAGGAACCCTGGGCATTCTTCAAGAAGGAAGACTTAAAGGTGAAGGAGCAGGCTATCCCCATGTGCCATAAGACAAACTGGTGGGGAAGATGACAAGCCTGGCTGAACAAGGATATTTTGCTGGGGCTCAGGAGAAAAAGGAGAGTTTACTACTTTTGGAAGAAATGACAGGCAACTCATGAAGAGTAGGGGGTTGTCGTTGGATGATGAGGCTGCATCTCAAATACTGTGTTCAGTTCTGGGCCCGTCAGTACAAGGACATTGAGGTGCTGGAGCGTGTCCAGAGAAGGGCAATGAAGCTGGTGAAGGCTCTGGTCAACAAATCTTATGAGGAGCAGCTGAGGGAACTGGGGTTGTTTAGTCTGGAGAAAAGGAGGCTGAGGGAAGACCTTATCACTCCCTGCAGCTACCTGAAAGGAAGGTGTAGCGCTGTGTGTGTTGGTCTCTTCTCCCAAATTACTGGCAACAGGACAAGAGGAAACGGCCTCAAGTTGCATCAGGGGAGGTTTAGATTGGATATTAGGAACAATATTTTTACTGCAAGAGCGGTCAGGCCCTGGCACAGGCTGCCCAGAGAGGTGGGGGAGTCACCGTCCCTGGGGGTGTTCAAAAACCATGTAGATGCGGCACTTCAGGGCATGGTTTAGGAGACGTGGTGGTGTTGGGTTGATGGTTGGACTTGACGACCTTAGAGGTCTTTTCCAACATTTATGATTCGATGATTCTAAGCCTCTGAATTTTGTCTTTTTTAGCAAATTTTCAGCACTTCCCAATTCCAGTCAGGCAGAACATCTGACAAGAAGCAGCTTTTCTGCAGTCAGCCTTTTGGTTTCAGGCATCACAGGATCCCCAGTGATGGGGCTGACTAGGCTGAGGGCGCTCCTGTGCCCTGGCTTCCCTCCTTGGTGCCACGTGCTGAACGTGCATCTGGGTGGCATCAGCTTCTGCCTCATGGCTTTGCTCAGGGACCTGCCTCCTACTGCCACATCCCTGTGCGAAAAGGGATGTTGATTTAGCCAACCTAATTTAGAAAGTGGTTTAATTGACTTAACCTTCCTGTGCTAAGGCTAATGTGTCATTTGAAAGCAGCTTGCCTTACAGAGGTCAGTCAGACCTTTGTTTTGGATTTTCAAAGCCTCACAACCCACAACGTGAGTCCCACTGGACATCTGTTAGGTGTTTCTGAGAATCCCACTCTCCAAACACCCTGAGATTTCAGTATTGCAGAAGCTTTGGCTGGCTGGGCTTTTTACAAAGACACCAATTTTGCCCTCTCATAGGCATAGAAAACTTGATTTCAGCCCCATTTACAGTGCTGTAAGTCCAGGCTAGCCATATTAAAGTCAAGGGAGCTGACATTGGAAACTTTAAACTACTATGAGTAAAAGTCACATCAGGTCTATGCACCCAACTGCCTGGCCTACAGCCACCCCGGGCTGATTTGTAAAGCAGCCCAGAGAAATTTTTCTATAAATGTTCCATTAATGTTAACAGCTAAATCCCTTGCCTGCTCTAAAAACCTCACCCCTAAGTTAGTAACAACCGTTCTTATTTAATTTTCTCCCAAAGCTGACAGACCACACCATCAGTGGTTGTAAGCTGATGTAGTTCCCTTGAAGTCAATCACATTTATTACTGTCACTAGCAGGAGTATAGTTAGTACCCTGGCTAAGGACCATTTTTTTTGCACCATCCCCTTTCAAGGTGCTGAACAAAATCTGATCAGAAAATACCAAAGTGCGATGACTTCCCCCTCAATTTTTCATCTAAACTTCACCTAGTGGAAAATTCCCCATGAGTATGAATTTTGGTGGGTTGTTTTCTCCTTCAACAAATGACTTTTGAGGCTTTCTACTATTGTCCCACCATGACAAAGATTTTTAAGTAAAACATACCCTGAGATTAGTGCATCAGTCCCCACGTTACGCCCAGCACGCCAGGTGCGCTGGGCAATATTCACCAAACAATGCGGTTTATTAATAGGAAGAGGGTGGCTTTGGTTTTTCTTCTGAGCTAAAAAGCAGCAACTGAGCCAACTGCCAAGCACAGCCCTGGTCCATCCTGCACTTAACAGTTAACTTAACAAGTTCTTTGGCACTGATTTCCCTGCAGCATCTTGAGGTGGTGGAGGGAGCCCGGGGGACTCAGAGATGCCAGGGCAGGGGGAAGCAGGGCTCAGGAAGGCACAGTTCACCCCACACCACTTAAACCTTCCCCAGCCCCTGACTAACCATGTCCCAAACCTGACTAATACACAAAGCAATGGTTTCACTCAGGTGAGAAGGAGGAATTAAATACCAATTCATGTAAATAATAACTGGCTATTTAAACACGAGAGCCCAACCCAGAGGGAATTTCTTGTCTTGGCAGGAATGCCCCGGCATTTCCTAGTTGCAGCCCAGAGGATGCTCAGCTCCTGTCTCGCCTGCCCTGTGCCCTAACCACCAGACCGCATGGCCCCGGGTGTAAAAATAACACAGGCACTACAGACGCGTAGAGGAAGAGTGCAGCCACTCATTGCTGTTATCTCTGATGGCTCCTCATGCAGCTCTCCCATTGTTTCGGCCTGGAAAAAGAAAATTAAAATCTGTGGTCCAACCACATAGCAACATGCAGTGTTATCAGGCGAGACGTTTCCCTTTCCATCCTGCTGCTGTGCTCTCCTTTTCATTACTGGAAGCTCTGCTGTGCATTATGAGCCATGGTTCATCGTTGGAAATGAATCCAGGGTCACAAGAAACAAAAGTCGGAATACTCAGCTATGAGCCAAATGTCCTTTGCTCATTTGGCTGCCCTACAACTTTGTAGCCTGATTTAATTGCAGGTGCAGTTCCTTCCTAACAAAAGCCTTCATCACATGAAACCCATCACAAACATAGCAGTAATATCCAAGGATTGTGGATTAATACTTTCTGCTTGAATGTTTAAGAATCCCGATACTATTTCTGGCTTTAGTCAAAAATAGTTCATCACTTTAAGTCAGGAGCTCTCGTTCTCGGTGATAGGTGAAACCGGATGCCGGCAGGGAGGGAGGAAGAACATCTGCATCGCACTCTGCCATGGCAGCGGCTGCCAACGCAGCTGGTGGAGGGACAGCCGGCTCCCTCGCTCTCCCACATGCTGCTAAATCCAGCCGGGGGACTGGTGCTCACCGGTGCGGTTGTACTGATGCCCACGCCGAGTGAAAAACACAACCACAGCTTTTTAGAGAGAAGGCAAATTTACACTTCTAAATTGTTTCGGATCATGTGAACAGTCAGTTTTAGTTTTAGTTCACAAGGTGAACTGACTGAACCTGAAACTGGAAAGTAATCAAAGAGAAGCAGAAGAGTGGGCAGCTCATAAAAGAAAAATAAAGGCACAATAGCAAACCCTCCCCATGCAGAAAAATAGAAAGTGTTATGAAGAACCAGCATTGTTACAGCAAGAAGTCCTTCAGAAAATCAGAATGAGCACTACAACACCTAGAAATATGGGTAAATACTGTGGACGAGAGTTGGCACAAATATTTAACTCAAATAATAATGAATTATAAACTCAAATGCTGAGATGCAAACTGAGATGTAGAAAGGAAGGGTTAGGAGAGACACCAAAAAGAGGTTTTCTGCATTCATCAGAACTTAGAGGAAAAGAATGGAAACACCAAGAGCTACAGGGAAAGCTACAGTATTAGCCACCCTTCCTGTTTCAGTCTTCAGAGAAAAAAAAAAAAGCTTAATTCTCACCAGCTACCCAGCAATGAGGCAGGAATACAGCACAAAATAAAGGCTGCATGCATTAAAAATACACCAAATATTCGACAGTATTGAATACTCTGGCATTTACTGGGTGATAGACTCTGAAGCTCTAACAGTGATCACAAAAACCCCTTGAATACAGCGGTGACGTGGGGGCCAGAGGAAGGGGAGTGATGTGCCGGCCGCCCAGAAAGGCAGAGAAAAGAGGAGAGTGGATGGATCAAAAGGCTGACCAGTCTCTACATGAGCTCTCTGAGGACACCACAACTGCAAGAGGCAACCAAATAGCATTTCTCAACAGAAAACTGGGTCCCATAACAGCCTTTCTGACAGGCATCTGGCTGTGTGGATAAGAAGGAAGCAGATATATCCAGTTTGAGCAGGGCTTTGAGCACTCTTCCGCAGGTATGCCTTGTTTGCATATGTTTTTAAGGCTGCCCTATATAAGAGCTGGCTGCTGAAGAAGATGCACAGAAGTCCTTGTAGCTCTGACTTGCATGTCCACTCGTTTTTGTGCATCCAGAGAAGAGGCAGGGGACCGTGATCTTTATCTTGTGCTTTGTGGACAAATCATCTCAAAATACTGTTACTTCAGAGGTTGCCAGTAATTGCTAGAAACACCAGCCAAGAATGACAACCACAGCAAGGCCAGGCCAGGTGATGGCTCCCACGCCATTAGAATGATTAGCAAACAGCAGGAGATGAAGTACACCCTGAGGGATCTCCTCCGTTGGTTCTGCTGCAGGTATTTGCTCAGAGTGCCTGAAGACGAGCCAAAGTGGGATGCCATTGCTGCTGCCCGTCTGCCCTTGCTCCACAGGGGACAAGCAAGCCCACCACCTATCCCTGGGGCTTTCACAACCCCTCCACCCTCCTGAAACCCACCCCACAATGGCTTTCCATGTCACGGTTATCGATTTCTGAGTTGTGTTTGTATCTGTCTTCCATCTCAACAAGGATATCACCTTGCCAGGGGCTGGGAAAGGCGCAAGTAGACAATTCTGGGAGTGTTTTGTTATGGAAGTCTTGCAGTCACCTTCCTCTCTCATCACACTTGGAAATACCAGGGACAATTAATCAGAAAGATGCTTTTTGCAATGACTGCATCCAGGCTGGAGAGGAAGAGCTGGACTGGGCCTGTGGCATGGGTCCACCAGCAGAAATCAGCACCAAGCAACAGCAAAGAGGTCACCAAGGTGACAAGAGCCAAGCCCACCTGAGGAACGTTTGCTTCAACAAGAATTCCCCACTACTGATGCCAAGAACAAAGAATCCAGAAAAACAAGATGCTGACTTTGGCTCAAAAAACCCCCCCTTTTTCCTGTATAATTATCCATAGTCATGAATAATGGCCATCACAAGAGTCTCACCAGCTCCTGCGCACCAAGATCCCCTCCAACCCTTCATGCCAGACCTCTGGAGGAAAGCCTTGTTTGGACTTGCTGACATTTTGCTTATGCCTTGACTCCTCCTGACGCCAATAAGGATTTCCAACGCAGTGCATCAGTCTGCCTGTGGTTGTTTTTCAGCTCTTAAGTAAACAACAGCAGCACCATGTTTACAGAAGCGCATTTGGCCTCCTTGCTGCCCCGCAGCCCACAGAGCTGCACCAGGGCACCAGCTGTGACGCTCAGCTGGCTTGCAGTGACACGTCCCCCTGGGTGCTAAATGCCACCCTTTCTTTCTTCTGAACTGGACCAGACCCCTAAACCGACCTCACCCAGTTTATTTCTGCCTAAGCAAGGAGGTACTCAAAACGAACTGTGACTGTGGAGCTAAGCTGAAGTGGGCATTTAGCTTGGCCACATCACTCCCTGTAACAGCTCTAGTTTCATTCACACTAAGGTATCTCCAGGTCTATCTGCAGAACCCACAGGCCACAGAGGTGGCTACCCCAGAGATGCTCTGAAATGGAGCCAGACTGATGGCTGGAGATGAGGTCCAAGTTAATTCACAAGTTAATGCTCTGCAGTCATTGTCAATATCAGATGTTTTAATGGACGATACGTTGCCTACAGCCCATGGATTCATTTGAGGACTAACTTTTTCAGACGTGCATGCATTTCTTGAGAAGGAGAATCAAGAGGCTGAGAAGTCTCATCTTCAGAAAAGCTCAGGTCTCATGTCAGCTTCTCCCGAGATCCTGGAGCACTGGGTGCTGTGCTTTACAGAAAACATGGCCTTGAACAGTCTGATATAAACTGCAAAGTGCTCAGCACTTGTGACCATAATTTGCTACTTAAGAGAGGACTGAGCTGTTCTGAAAGCCCAGCCCAGATTATGGGTTTCAAATACTTGAAAATCTGTCCCTGAGGTCTTAATCCAGTTTACAGACTCATCAAGAACGGAGCTGAGCCATTCTTGGAAGGAAAACTTGGCAAAAGCAGTCTTTCTCCACTGTATCAGTAGAAACCACATTCAAAGCTCAGGCCAACAAATCTAGATTTGGGAGTAATTAAAATCTATAACAGCCTCTCTCCACAACTGAAGGAAGCAGTGATATCAGGGCAGCAGCCGGACCTAATTGCACAGGAACAGGACCAACACCAAAACTCAGTTCTCAGGTTGCTCTCTAGGTCACAGCCCTGGATGGGAGCTGAACGCTCCTCAGCTCCAGTCGAGCTAAGCCTGCTTGTGCCAAAGAGCTGCCTTCTGCAGCCCTACCGAAAGCACCAGGTTGTGCCTTGATACCGTCAGTGCCTACGAACATCTTTTTCCCTCTGCAGAACAAGGCACAGGGAATGGAGCTCAGTTCTCCTCTCCCAGCAGCATTACATCCACACAGCGCTGTTGAGGTTAATAGAGTCCTTCTCTCCTATTTATACTTAGTGGGAAGAAAAACAGACCTGAACCTGGCTACTCTTTTTAAAAGGTCTCTTCTAACAATAGCTCTCTTTCAATGGCTTATTTACTGCCCATCTGTGACTCCGAGGTAAAATCTGTTCAGCTGTTGATCTAAAAGACTTCCCTTTCACAGCTAATCCTCAGTGATCCTTGCTGTTTTCTGGCAGCCAGGCTAAATTCTCTCTCGATTGCCCGTGTCAATAAATCATACATTATCTGTGCTTGAATTTGGTTAAGATTCGGGCTAATGGTGCATGAGAGAGAAGAGGATTCAGCTGATGTAGTAGTCTTAGTTGTGCTGCTCAGTAAAACTGGCTGAAGTGGAAAAAATAGCTGAGATGGATTTTTGCCACTAAAAATCAGCTTGTCTGATTTAGTTCAAAGACAAAAGCAGATGCACTGATTAAAAATCACGATGCATTTGTGGAGTCTCACGCATCAGCAAGGGAAATACAAAGGGGTAGAAGGGCCTGAGAAGTATTTGCTGCGAACACACGGGACGAGCGCCACAGCAGAGCAGCTGCACCAGTGCATGGGCACCTCCCCGGGAGCAAGCGGGGAGCTGAGAGGTTCTCCCAGCCCAGGAGGCCCCAGGCAGTGCCCAGGAGGCCCCAGGCAGTGCCCAGGAGGCCCCAGGCAGTGCCCAGCACGCAGAGGCAGCGCACTGCAGGGCAACCTCTCCCCCAAGGCCTCTCGCAACCCGCCCTTTCTCTTTAGCTTAGCACCATCTAGAGGGATGCATCTGCAAACCCGGGGCATCAGCCTACAGCGCGCATTTGGCACAGGATAACACCCACCTGAAACACATTTGTTTTGGAGTCGGCGGGAACCCAGCTATTGAAAGCAAAGCCTCAGAAGAGCAGTTTGCTCCTCCAGCCACCTTCGCTATTTGTTAACGCACAGGGCTGTGCTTCAATCATTCCCTTTGTCCCGGTGAGGTCTTCTGTGAGATGGAAAGGGCGTCCTCCAGAGCGGGTTGGAGGCTGGGGGAGGTTAGGAGGAGGATGCTCAGGATTTGGGTTTTTTTTTTTCTTGAAATTTTTTTATTTATTTGTCTTTAAAACACTTACAGCTCTTGTATCACATACTCCTGCAGGCTTCAAAGACATCTGGGGATGTGATGGGAAGTCTTCTATGGTTTAGAACAGAGGTGGGGCTTCATGTCTGTTCAAGGCTTTGCCTGTCACTAGCACCGCACAGCAGCACGACAGGACACCAGCTGAACTAAAGGTTTCTATGATGCATTTTACAGTTTTCAGCCCAGTGCCTCAGCGTTTACTCAAATCTCCCAACGTGAAACAACAGAACAAGACTGAGGGCAGGGTGTCGTGACTTCAGCTCCTCTCTATCTCACATACTGATCTTGCACTTGCTTCTGCAGCAGTCCAGACTGCTGTCTTGCAGTGCCGTGAGATGCAATACCTGCATGCATTAACCACGTCTCTGACCAACCTTATATAATCTCAAGACAAGGCCATTGAAACCAAAGTCCAACCTGCCTGAATCAGCGAGCTCTTGGTTTGGCGATAGGAAACATGTTGTCCTGGTCAAAGGGCAAAGCAGCAGCTTTCAAAATTCACCTGACTCTGAGATTTAGGAATAAATACCAAGCGTGAACAACAGCAAAGTTTTGCAAAGGATGCACAAAACGTGTATTTCTTTGGTAATTGGCTGTAGTGATCCCACGGACAAAAATCAAGCGGTGCTCTGGAGGTGGTATGTGGGAAGGACCCTGGAGAAACCAAGGCCAATGCTACGGCCTACACCTTGTCTGCTAGAGGTGTCACCCTGCCCTTCCCTTGTGTACAGTGGGACATGGTATAAGAGGGTTTGAAGGTCTGGCTGGGGGAGGGAAGGACATTCACATCCCTGCAGTGGTCAGACAGCAGCAGGAAAGGAGAGGAAACGTCCCTTTCTTCACCCCTGCTCCGTACGGGTAAAGTGCATGCTGCAACACTCCTCTCCAGCTCAGCTTAGAAATGGCAGCACAAGATTTGCCTCCCCACATCTCAAACCCAGGTCTTCCATCAGCCACAAAGCACCAAGAGCAGCTCCTCCAGCCAAGGCCAAACCACCTTTCCGGCATGGTCAGCTCAAACCTCAGCGCTGCTGCCCACGGCAGATGCTCAGAGTGCTTCCTCCGTTCCGGGAGGCGCAGGGATCCCACGCCCGGCAGGCAGGACTGCACTGAGCCTGCCTCCCGCGCGTGACCGGGCGTTACTGGAGCAACATCCCCGCGGGAGGGAAGGAAGGAGGAAGCCAGCTGTAAAGAAATACAACCACTGCAGAGCTGACTGCGAGAGGAGAGAGAGGAACAGACAGGCTGGCTGGAAAGGACAGCTTTGCTGAGCCCAGGAGAAAATGGTTTGAGTAATTATCAACGGTAAGGAAACCTCTTGTTTGAGGCAAGAGAGCTTAGAGGGTTTTCTGCACGGTAAATACTCTGCATATTTTATGGCCTTGGCTTGTGGGGGAAGAAAAACTGGTGCTGGAGCAGTTTGAAACACAGCCAGGACACCAGATACAGCAACTCCCTTTTAGCCCGTTAAATCCAGTCCCCTCCATTTCCTCTATTACTTTTGGCCATACACGGGGCCAGTGCAACCCAGAGATGATCCGCCTCTGCGAGGATCCAAGCTCACGGAAAGGTCCCCTCTGGGGAGGGTGTTTTGGGGTAGCCGCTGTTTTGCATCGCTGCGTTGAGCAGACAGGTCTCCCCTTTCCCGCCAGCCTGCCGCTATGTGGCCAGGAAGATGGGGAGCCTGTGCAGCCGGGAGCAGCAGGAGCCACCACCCTGCCCGGTGCAGGCAGACCGTCACAGCCGCCACCAAAGTAAGTATGCAGCTCACTGGGGACGGGGACATCCACACAGCTCAGCCCCGACCACGCTGGGGGTGGAGGGGCCAGGGCTAGCCTGGGCTCACAGGCTGGGGGGGGTGGGCACCTCCTGTTGCTGCCCACTGTCTCCGGCAAGCTGCTGCCCTGCCCGCAGGGGAGATGTGCTGGGTCCCCATCCCTCCCTGCCTGTGCTACAGCGACCACAGTCTTCCTCAGAGCTGGGTGCTTTGCCTGAGGAAGCACCGTGATAGGTAGAAGTTGCAAAAGTTTATCTTCTTTCCTGTTTCATCTTCCCTCGCTGGGTTTTACCTTTAAATGTCATGGCTGCATTCCAGCCCCTGACGGAGAGGGTGAGCAAACAGCAGCCTTTGGAAGGGAGGACAGACTTACTCTGGGGGTAATCAGAGGGGTGAGTGGATGCAACCTGCTGAACCACCACCACGTCACCAGGGCTACATCTCCCTGGGGCAATCTTTGTTATTTCAGGCACCCTGCTAAATACCAAAATGCATCACCACGCACCCCAGCTGGCAGTGAGAGATTTCTCTCCTTGCTGCCAATCTTCCCCAGCCCCTTCCTGGCCCATTTAAAACACACAAATCACTATGACTTTGCAGATCACTCGTGCAATGCCCCAGGAGCAGCTGCTCCTCCTGGCCACCCCTGATTTAGCACAGCGGGTACGGCAAGGACCTTCTTGGCTCCTCATCCCTGCCCCAGCCGCGGGGGCTGCTCCCAGCATGGAGGGCTCACTGGGGACCCGCTCCCGCATCGCCCAGCCATGCTGCTCAGTCATTAAAGCTCACTGTCAAAATGAAATTATTTTTAAACAGCAAATGGAGGAATCTCAGCATGGGAAAGATCTGCCTCACCGATACCAGTTTCACTGGTTTGGCTGAGTCACTCCTGGTTGCTCTTGTGCAAACAAGCCCAGAGCTGCACCCAGGCATGAGCACATTCCTGGGGAGCTGCCACGGGGTCAGGTCGTGCCCCGTGGTCTCCCACCTCTGCCAGGAGCGTAGGGCTGTCACAGGAGACTCACAGGGAAGACGCAGGGCTGAGCCATCTGCTCTCTGCTGCTCCCATGGGCTGTGTGTGAGGGGAGGAAAGGGCACTGCATGCCTAGGGGGTCCTGTAAAATCTCCAGAATATCAGCTTTCCCCTAAAATAACAGCTGGATCCTTAATGGGGGATGAGGTGAGGGAAGGGGATGTCTCCCTTTGCTAATGCCTTAATTAAGTACATATGAAAAGAAAGCAGAACATTACTCATCTGGCCTGCCGTGGGAGCCAGGACTTTGCAGAGGCCCCAGATGGGAAGAGCAGCGCAAGCACTTGGGTGTATTAGCGAGAGGAATCAAACTGCTCCTTTGAGCAAAGAAGTTAAGCTCCTTCCCTGCAGTTAAGTGCTGAGTGTTTAATGGCAGTCCGGGGAGCTGCCCCCGTTGGCACTAGCAGAGGGTCCGGCCCGGGGCCGTTCTGGCAGGTCGGGCACACCGCCCTCACCCACCGTGGGTGCAGGGGACCGCACCAGTGCGCAGGGCAGCGGAGGTCTGCACCTCTCTTTAGCACGGAGCAGCCCACAGCTGCGCGCTTTGCGGCACCCCGGGGAGAGCTGGCCCGGGACAGGGCGCGAGGTGCGTACAGCTCAGCGGAGGACAGATCTGGCTGGGAAACGTGCATGATCTGGAGGCACTGGTGGTGTCCAGGTCACAGCTTGGAATCTGTGGAGCTTTATCCTCCTTGCAGCAAGGCGGGCTCTGATGGAGACCTCTCTGTGTCATAAACCTGGCCTGACTCCCTCACACTTACCTAATGGTGCTTACGGTTCCCATCAGGAGGTTTCCCAAGCACCTTGCTAGTTCACACCCCAGCCTTGTCCCTTCAGCAATAATCTTTCTCCTTGGCTAATCCTGAATCCCCCTCTTTTCTCCAATGCTTGTTCATCTGCAGATGTAAAGGCAGAGGTGTCAGCAGCCCCCCAAGCCAGAGCCTCGCTTCCCGGGAACAGCAAACCCATCCAAGACCAGCCCTGCAGGTCCTGAGGGTAAAAGCCCTCATGGTCCTCCCCTAAAGGCCATGAGCTTTCTTCCCACATGTTTCCCCAGGCAACCTATTGGCTGGGAATCCTGCAGCCCAGGGATTGGAAAACATCAGCAAATCCCTCCTGTACCTGCTCTCAAAACAGAAGCACAACGATAGAAAATGTCCCAATCAGTCTCTCATTACCAGAATTTTTCTAGCTGGCAGAAAAAGAAGATCACCAACATGTATCAGACACTCCTGGCACTTTTGGGCCATGAAGTGCCAGGGGAAGAGTACGAGCCATTGCATCCTAGCAGCAAATTGGATTTTTATACTGTGAAACCAGATTGTGCTCCCAATGATACTGCTATACATTCAGACGATTTCCATGAAGGTAGAATCAGCTCCTGCACTACAGGAGTCTTAGAGCTTAGGTCTGTGGAAATCCCGTGGTGTTTTGTACAAGCCCCTTCCCCAAGCCCAGTAGGCTGGTGAAGCTGTCCTTACTGGGCAGCCAGCACCCCGGCACGATGCGCAGCACGCACAGAGCAGAGAGCTGCAGGGACCGCAGTCCGATCCCCGCTCCAGCAAGCCCCGCTCCGTCACAGAGAGCAATGACAGCAGAATCGCAAACTCCGCATGTGCGGGGATGGCTCTGCCCGACCCCTTCCTGTGGCAGCCCAAGCCGAACCAGAAATAAAGATGAATTAGAAGAGGCTGGTTGGGACCATGGTGGTTTTTTCCCTGGGTGGGGTTTGCTATCATTACAGTGTTTGAACAGACCGATCCTTTGGATTGTACTTTGGCAGCACCGGGGCTGGCTGCTGGGGCTTGCCTTGCAGCTCGTGTAGGAAGAGACAGACCTTGTCTCACTATTGCTTGTGGCAGGAACAACAGGGGAGGGGGCAGAGTCACCCCACACCCCTGGGCAGAGCTGGCACTAAGCTCCCGGGTCTCCAGAGCTCAGTCTCTTGCTGCCACCCTGAGCAAATATTTGGCCTTCAGTACCAAAGGCTTTTCTGGTACAATATCACAAGAGGGGGAGATGCTCAGTGGAAGGATGGGATGTACGTGATGGAGGGATGTGCACAAACTAGTGACCTTGATTTTAAAACCCTCCTGGCTTTTTGTGGAGCAGGTGTCCTGTGCAGAGCTTTGTTCAGGTAGGAGAAGCACAAACCCTGCCCTGGGGAAGGCAGGGCTTTGGGTGGGTGGGGAGGGAGGGAGGGTGGGCAGGCAGGCTGGGAGCTGCAGAACAGACCCAAATCTCCCATGCATGCTCGGCCACAGCAAGGCTGGAAGACACAGACCTTACAACTCTTTATTCTGGCCATTGCCATTTCCTAGGACAGCTGCCACCACCAAACCGTGTGGTTATGTAGTCAGGTAAACATCAGTGCACGCGTTCACCTGATTTTCATGGAAATGCCTGGCTCTGGGGACAGAGGAGGACACCAGCAGCTCCTGGACCACACAGCAGCTCTCCATTCATGGGCACCACCTGAGCACACAACCTCTTGTAGGTTTACAGCGCTTCATTTCCCATTCCCTCATGGACTCCACGCAAAGGCAGAGGTCTCCTGCTTACCACTGCTCCTCTTACATGCTGTGTGCAAACCCAGTGGGGGGAAAGGAAAACCAAAAGAAATCAGCCTGTCCCAAAATGCAGCTGAAAGGAGAGTCTAAGAAAAGCTGTGCTCCAGGATACCCTGGAGGATACACAGTGCATGGTGCCTTCTTTAAGGCTTCATCCCATGAATCATCAAGACACCCATCACCCTCCTCCCAGGAGAGGCAGCAGAAGTGGCAGGTACCGAGCACCACCCCAAGCTGGTTCTTAACTGGACAGTTTGCTAAGTCATCAGCGGAGACATTGCCCGTATCTGTCAGGGCAAAGCTCACGCTCGCTGACAGCTATGTGACACAAACATAATCCAGAGAAAAGATCACATTTACAACACTGGTATGCACTGATTTTTCCCCATCTTCCTTCTACTAAAAAAACCCCACATACTTCATTTTGAAGGTGTGGGGCTGGCACCTGCAGGTATTCCCTGCAGCTTTCCGAGACCCCCAGGTAAGACCACCAGGAAATTTCCCAATGGAGCTCCAGGCTGTGCCTGCATTTTTTCTGACTCCTCAGAGTACCTCCTTCACACCAGGCCAGTGGGCAGGCAGAGGGTCTCAAAGATAAGCAGCTTTCTGGTATCTTGCATGTTTTATTAGATTCATATCTCCATTCATTCATCCAGATAAGTCCAGGATGAGTGACTACAGCCCTCTCCTCTGCCCCATGGCGTCGTCACACTGTTGTGTATGGAAAGCTTTTATTTCAATGTTTTCCCGGCCCCCTCTGGTCACCTGCCTGTGAACCAGCTCTGGTGTGTGTTGAGCACAGTGGTCTCGATAAACTGGCAGAGACAGGGCACGCTGCTGTGCTCCAGGTGCCCCCCTGCCACGGCCTGAGGGAGCCGGCCAGTGACCAGGAGCCGGACATAGCATCCACTGAATATCACCAGGAGCTGCTGGGCCATCACCTGCAACGAGCACGAGAGGTGTCAGAGTAGAGCATCTCCCTGCAGGAAGAGTGGATGATACACTAAATACCATTTTCTCCCTCACTCAAGGACTGGCCTCATCTGAAAGAAGCAGGACAGGAGCCAATGGCATATGTAAGTGTCCCAGATCCCCTTCTGGTCAGCAGTGCTAGCACACTGTCCCCACGGGGGAGTGACATGAAATGACCACTGGCCAGTGGGTGGCCGGGGAGCCAGGCTGCTTGGGGACCTGCCTGCTCTGTCACTGCCTCCCGGCACTTTTTTTTCCCTGTAGACAGCCAGAGTGCTTCAATCAGCAGGGATGTCACCTGCACCAAATTCATTTAGTAACAGCGAGCAGAAAAACAGAAATAAATCAAAACCATCCATTTTGAAGCTTCTTGCTGAGCGGGAATGAGGACGCATTTGTTGCTCAGCACGGCACAAGTCTCTGAAGGCACGCTCCACAGAGGACACAAAGGCTGAGCATGGCCGTGCCTCATCCCCAGCCCAGACACAAGTGCTGGGTCCCTGCACAGACCCTCCGGAGAGGCTGGCTTCCAAACGGGGACCCGCAGCCACCAGCAAGGAAAAGCCTAATCCATTAATTCCTCAACGATTAAGCATTAACTGCTCAGCAGTTCCAGGGCTCGAGAAGGTATATGTGGACCCCCAGGCTTCCAGGTGCTCCTACTGGTGAAAAAGGAGGTGACCCCAGCAGCTGCTGGGATGAGTTTTGGAGTCGAGCCACCTGGTGAGGTGATTCGGTACCTCTGTCCATCAGGGAGGGATATTTCTTATTACCTCTGGCGGGCCCTCGGGCACGAGGCAGAGCAGCTCGTTGCATGTCACAGGCTCTTTATTTAGGTTCACCCGGCTGGATAAAAGAGGGGACTCTTCATGCAAAGCCTCCTCCTCCGTCCCTGGGTCGGGCTGAAACGCCACCTCCATAACCACACAGAGCTGGTCCAGGCTCTGCCGCAAGCCCGACTGGAAGAGAAAGAGGTTTTGGGGATGTCCAAAGGCAGGCAGGAGTGCTGTCCCGAGGACAGCCTTTAAAGGGCACAATTTCCTCCTGCAGGTTTTTCATTCCTGTGAATTATCATCCCAAGACTAAAAACCAGCATCAGCCAAAAGCTGTGCCCAGCACCTGCAGCTGAGTGTCTTCATCCCACAGCCCCACTGCCATCACTGCCTCTCATCACGATGGTGACAGCCTGGCGTGGAGAATCCTGTCTTTAAAAACTATATGAATTGTATCAGCCAATATGTGAATGGGTGTGTTACTGCCCATCCCCCAGTCTGCATCTGTCGGTCCATCCAGGGAGAGGAGCAGCCTTGAGATTGTCAGAGGGTTGCACCCCTTCACCTCTCCTCCTGTGGCCATGGCCAGAAAGGGCAATTTGCTGCAGGAGAGTGCCGTGTTTGTATATTATATACTCATATAGGGGAAAACATTTTCTGGAGGCCAAGAGGACAACATTTTTTATACAGTTAACCCAGTACAGCGTTTATTTATTCCTCAGGCTATCCCATTTTTTTCAGGAGGACAGCTCAAGGTGTCAGCTATTTCAAGTTGTGACACATGCTTTCAAAATTTGCCCTTGATTCTTGATTACTTTCCTTTATTAAAGTTGTGTGGTTAATTATCCAGACACACACATACCACAGGGCCTAAACAAGTTCCTACTGAACTGGGCACCGACTGATGCGGTTTATCCGCCTCCCATTCTGTCCAGCTCCCAGTTCACAGCAGGGGATGCCCAGGAGGACACTCAAACACTCAATTCTCCTTGCCCACCTCCATCGCACCAAAGCTGGGGGGTAGGGATGGACCTGTACGTGTCACTGTGGGACTCGGGCTGCCTCTGCCATCACTCACCTCTCGCGTCCTCTGCAGGTCCATGATGTGGGATGACAAGGACTGGAGGCAGCGCTCCGGGCTGAAGTGCACAAACCACAGCTGGGACGGGCAGGGTTAAGGAAGGGGTCTTTCCATGCTTCCCCCTCTGCAGCCCTCTGCCTCCGTGCGGATCGTGGTACGGACTTTGCGGGAAGCGGAGCAAAGGCAGGTGGTGCCCACGGGATGCTCAGGAGACAGGAACCAAATAACACATCGCAGGGATAATTTTAAGGCAAGAGGGTCTGGGCTAAGGCAAAACCTCAAGGTGAAGGGGGAAAGAAAAGGGGTAGCAGGGAAGGGGGACATTGCCCCAGAGTGTAGCCCATCTTCCTTGGGGGCACAAATTGGGATAACCCAGGGCCATTGCCCATCACTCACCTCAGCGGCCTTACATCTAAATAAATTGGTAGGTCACCTTGACTTATCTTCCCTAAACTCCTTCCTGCTTTCTTTCCTTTGTTTCTAGGGATTCATTCCATTCATTTTTTAGAAAGTTTACTGTACTTGGTGCTTGTCTTCAGGACAGAGGCACTGTTTGTGAAGAGTCTTCCAAGAGCAACGTGATGGGGATGTGAGTCCTGCCAGCTTTGAGAGCAGCAGCCCCCCAGAAGGCAGCCAAAGGTCTGCCCTTGTATATTTACTCAAGCTGCCATTGTCAAGGGGATTCAGCAACAGTGTAAAAGCTAGAGGGTTAAAACAGATCTGACATTGGAGGAGACAGAAATCATAAATCCTTGGGTTGTTTCCTGCTCTTAGGCAGTTCTTGGGCACGTAGGTTGAGGTGGAGGCTCCTTGGATTAGTCCTCACTTACTGCGGTGCAAAACTATACTGGTCTGAACAAACATGTAATTCAGCTTCTTAAGTGTTTCCTTCTCATCCTGCATGACTTCACCCCTGCCAGCCCTCCTGCGGTACTCCCCACAACCTTCTCTGACCCTGTGTTTCAGCCTTGGTTCCCTCTCCATTTCTATTTCATACCTCTCAGTATATATGGGGCAGGTGTGAGGTCCACCAGCAAATCTGGGAGACCATCTCTCTCACCTTCCTTTAACACTTTCTTCCTGTCTTGAAACTCTCTTTTTTCCCCTAAATCTTTGTCTAGTCCAGAAAAGTTATCTCTAAAAAGCAGCAAATGAGCCTCCCCCTACCCAGTTTCTTCAACCTGCTTTTTTAAAAGGCCATGAAGGTCAGAAGTACTTGGCAGCTACAGACCTGGCTCCCAGGCATGCACCCCATGAAATCAAGTTCTCTAACATGCCCGAAGGAGGGAGCCCAGGGCTACAAATCACCCGGAGAGCAGAGGCGCTTGGCTTAGTTTGTCTCTGCAAGGCAGAACATGAGCTCCCAGGGACGGGGACTTTGGTTTTCTCTGTGTTGTTGGGGGGATTTTGCCATAGCACATTGCTGTCACTCTGCTTACAGTATGAATCATCACTGTCATGTAAGTATAATACACTTCCAGGAATAATTGCCTGCCCAAAGGACTAATCCCACTTCAATCTTTTAGACTTATCATTTCCAATTGCCTTTGGGCATTTCCCAGTCCACACTCATAGGAGAAGGAAAAATATCCAATCCCTCATGCCATCCAACAGGAGAAAAAACAAATCCTAGAGATCCCACCCACTGGAAATCCTCATGGATCATAACACCAATAAATACCTCCACATCATTAGCTCCCCAGGAGGGGTACAAATGATTCCCTACAGAAAGGATACTTGTAGGATGTTGTGTGGCCCGTCCAGGGCATCTGTAATCCCCAGTATTAAACTGTGTTTAATAAAGATTTCATTGACAGCTGCCAGCCTCACATCTGTATTCATATTTATCTATTAAAGAATGCAGGTAAAATTAACACATTCTACAACAAAAGTCGGGCCAGCCTACAGCTACCAACTGGATAATCCCAAATTCTGAGTCTCTGAAAGGAAAGCAGTGGCAAGAGCAGTCTGCGGTCAGGCAGGACTGTCGTCAGCCACCAGTACTGGCCTAGCCACCGCTAGCGGATGTCTGCGCAGCCAGAAATCTCATTAAGGGTTATTTCTCTTATGGAAAAGATGTCTGAAGTAGAATTGACTTCCCGTATCGTGTTCCCTCTTCCTTCCCCAGCAGTCCCTGGGTGAAGGACTCCTTTCCTGAGCCTCTGTGCACCTGCACGTTTGCCAGGTTTCCCTTTGGAAGAGTCATTGCATAGCTGTCATTAGAGGCTTGCTCCAAAATCCGTTAAAATCAGTGCAAAGCCTCCTCTCGATTTTGAATCACGCTTTTCCAATATTATTCTTCAGATCACTCCTTAGAAATTTCCATGGCCCTGTGATTCCTGCAAACAAAAGTTGACAACAACCAAGCAGTGGATGCTGCAGGTTGGCTGCCTTTCATGCTAACCCTATCTCCCTGTTTCCTTCTACCGCCCAATCTACCTCGGTTTTGTAATTTTATTGCAACGTCTACAAGTTAGGAGCTCCCATCTTGTTCTGGACCTGCTGCAAGTCCAGAGCACCACAGCAACACAAGAAAACAATGCCATTAACGGCTGCACTCAGCCAAGACTGCAAGGACCGTGGGCAGAAGCCGGCTCTGCCGGCGAGCCCCTGTGCCTTCCCACCAGCCGTGGGAGTGCGAACCACGCTCTGCAAGAGTTGCTTTGTCTCCAGCGACAGCAGGCGCTTTGAGCCAGCCTGCCGGGCTCCACCGCCTACATTTCAGGCATTACGACACGTAACTTGGCTGTAAAACATCCCTTGCCTGAACCTGATCTCTGAGCCTGCTGTAAAAGTGTTCCTTCCTCCCCAGATGATTGTATTCTTCATATGAATCTGGGAGGTGATCTGGGTCCCAGCGCTTTGGTGGGAGGGAGTCCTGCTCCCCGCGCGCTGCGTGCCTGCCCACAGCAGCCTCCTCTTACCTTCCTCTGGCGGCGGTCGATAACCAGTATCACAACTACAGTGACGGCTACGGCAGCCAGGGTCACCAGCACGCTGGCCTCCCAGTAGCGTCTGAAGGAACAGAGCTGGACTGTGGAGTAAATGTTTGTCCAGAGAGACATGTAGAAAACCTATAAAAACCCAGAGAGACTGATGATGCTCACAAAACTATGAAAGTGAGAAAAGTCAAGGGAAGAAGAAAACTACTGGTCCCTTCTCCCCGGGTAACATCTTACCATAAATTAATCACACAAGATTTTCAGAGGGTGAGAAAGGACAGAAGTTCTTTCCAGTACTAAATAGGGGAAAGAAAGGACTAGAAGGACTGAGTGAGCCCTAGTTTATTATAAAAAATTACCGGTCATCAAAGACAGAGAGTGAATTATTAATGATGATTCATACCTAGGAAGGATTTCAACCGAGTTCTTCCATTTAGATAAGAAATGCACTCACTGAGGCATATTGATAATACTTCTGATAGTCCCTGTATTTAGAAAGCTCCTATGTCAGAGCACTCAAGGTGGTGCAGAGACTACTCAATTACAATAACGCTCAAATGGTGGACGCTGACACTGGGCTCAAGGACTATGTTAAGGACTGACAAACTTGGCCTTTGCATAAAGACAGGCAAAACTGAATTCGTTTGGTCTTTACTTCAGATAGCATGCATTTGGGCAGGAGATTGCCTAGAAGCTAATACGACGTGTACAGCACAGCGCGTCACAGCATCATCTTGCAATAATATAACTCATTTACACTAAACAGGCACCAAAATCCTCAAAACACTGAGCACCAGTTCCTACAATATTAGCAAAAGGAGGACAAGTGTATAATGGCTATCCAAAAAAATAAATGCAACTAAAATGAAGGAGTCAGATTTTATCACACCCTCAGCACGTTGCAAAGTATCAGCCTTACAGTAGATGCTAATGGTTGGGGTCCCTGGAGAAGCTTCTGTCACCAGAAGAAGACAACCAAGACTAGACAATCACCTCAGTAACTGAAGTTGACTGCTCCGTTGGTCTAAATTAGCGTCAGGAGCAGAATATCTACAGATTTTTAGAATCAAGTTTAAAAAAAGGTCTGACGTAGGTACTACTACCTCAGCATATCCTGGTTATCCAACCACAGACAGCCTGCTTTGGTGAGACTACCAGCAAGGGGGCTGGAGAAGGTGCCTTGCCCTCCATCTACAGAAATTCTATGAATGGGGGTTTCCAAAGGAGCCCACTAGGATGCATGAAAACCAGTATCTCCTCCCCACCGAAACCTCTCTTCCTTGCTGGGCACAAGAACCCCAGGTGTAGGTCCTGACGCAACTCAGCGAGTGCATGTCTATGGCAAGCCTGCGAGAGACGCCACTGTCCTTACCACGGCGATGGCTAGCTGGAACGCCCTGGAGTTGTACAACATGTACCGTCTCACTTCAGGCTTCAGGACAGCATCCTGGATTAACCTACTCCACTGATCCGCTGCCACCTGCACAGGGAGCAAACAGAAAACTAGAGTCACCCTCCAGTTTCAAGCTCCTAGTCCCACCAGAACTAGCCTGGGCAGTCATCGTGGGGCCAGGCTGGCACTGCAACTGAAAGCTGTGTCCCAGAGCACCCTCCCACAGAGCACACTTCCAATCTCATCCATACAGCTGTCACACACCAAAAACTTGTGTTCTTGCTTCATTTGCAGTGAGTAATATCTCCCTGGAAAGTGTAGGGAAAGTCACAAGAGAAAACCACCTTTTTATGAGAAAGGACAAGACAGGTTGTCCCAGGGATGCTCCATTCCATCAGAATGACTTTCGAGCAATGCACTAGAACCGATGTTGAATGGGTTTCTTCAGAGAGGTTTAAGCCAAGATCACAAGCTGACTTGTGGTCCGTCATATGGGGAATAGACTGAAGTTGAACTGAATCAAACAACTCTCAAACAAAAAAAAAAAACCACGTATGTGATGTGGTTGCAAATGCAAATGATGCTAATCCAGCTAGCATTCACTCCTACAGGGTCCCCAGGGGAGATAGCGCATGAGGAGCTTACCTGAACCCCAAGGGACTTCAGTTTCTCTGCGCAAAGCTCCATGTCAAAGGAGGTAGCTGAGCAGTTGTTGGCCATGCTGAGCACCATGAGCACCTGGCCATTGAGGGGTTCTGCAAGAGCCCAAAGGAGTCATGAGCATGGCTCTGGCATTGGTTTTTCTCCCAGCAGCTAAGGACCCCATGGCAAAGGGTTGGCTGAGGAACGCAGAACACCCTGACATGTTTCAAACGGATCCAGAACCACCCCCCTTGGACATTTCTAAGAACATCACAAGGACCTTTGGAAGCAGTCTGATGTCCCCTGTAAGGAAACAACCTACAAAAAGGGAGGAAACCCCAAACACATTCCAGGAGTAAGCAGTCACAGATAACATGATGCTCTGATCTACAGCAAGATAATGTCTTGCCTCACTGAACCCTAACTGAAAGGACAATGGACTTAAGCTGCTCAGTGTTTCTAAGGCTACCTACCTCTTAGAGAGATCTCCCATTGCCTGCCCACCCCGCCCACCCCAAGAAAAAGTTTGAGCAATCAAATTAAAGTGCTTTCCAATAATCCCTTTATCTGGGATGTGGCAGGGCTGCCCTGGAGCATGAGCTCCACAGGTCCTCCAGCACCGAGGTCCCCTCTCCAGCAGTGCTCCTGGACAGCACAGCTCTGCTCAAGGCTCTCGGCTTCCCAGTTTCAGCAAGGGCTATGATCAGACATGTAATCTGGAGACCCAAGTTGCAGCCAGGAGCCTAGAAAGCATGAGGACAGCCTGTCCTAGATTTGAGGAACAGGCTGCTTGGAGCTGAGGCAGAGCAGCCTTGGAGTGGCACAGGAGACCTGTGCACTCCAGGCATCCCATCTGGCATTCATCTAGAGTTTACACAAGCTGAGCTATGTCAAGAGGAAGAGATCGGGTCTAAGGAAGTGGCTTGTTCAGCTGAGATCCTGTTTCACTGAACGTTTCACCCAGCTTCACTTCCCCTTTGCAGATCCAGGGTCAGCCAGGTGTCCCCTGGGGCTGCTCCTGCTGCCACTGCCACTTAGTGCTCTCCCAGACTGCTGCGCTGGCTGAAACACAGCGTGCACTCACCTCCCCCTTCTCTCCCGCTTATGTCCTCCATCCTCATCAACTCTTCACTGCTCAGGAACAGGAGATGCCAAGTGAAATGAGGCAATTACATTACAATAGGGCGTGACTGCATCGAGTCAAAAAGGGAAGAGCAGATGCATCTGAAACCTCCAGGATAACAAGGTCCTGTTTGTTCGCTGAGGTTTATCTCCTCCTGACACAGAGCAGTGGAGGCGGTGAGTATAAAGCAAGAATAAAAACGAATTGCCTCAGCCTTGGGCTCGGCCCTCCTATTCTCCATGGCTTTGGTCAAGTTGCTCGGCACAACATTGGGTGCCAAGCTGAGATACCCGCGATCTGCAGAGGGGCTCAGCTCCTTGAGCTCTGCTGGAGCCTGCAGGAGTGACACGAGCTGCTTCATCCCTGCAAAAACTGAGCACTAAGGAGATGCCATGAACTGAGCAAGCAAAAAGGGCGCCCTGCTGAATGGTGTGTGGAGGTCCCAGCGCACACAGCCATCCATGGCACTGCCTTCAGTCTCTGCGCAGCACCTCAGGCAGTTTCCAAAGTAGTGCTGCAGAGACGGAGCAAATTGTTACCAGGGTAGGCAGTCACTTGGAAAGCACAGGTCAAGGTTCCCAAATATTCCTTGACTTTTGAAGGCTAAGAGAAGAGGACTTCCAGGGTCCTGATTTTCAATCACTTGATGCCCATTCACTCTATGCATCAGGCTTTCCAAAACAAGTCAAAGTGTGTCCATCCCCTCCTCAAAATGCTGAAACATCCATAATCTTTAATCACTTTTGTAAATGAGATGCTGTTAAGAAGTGTCTTTGAAAAATCTGCCTTCTGTTATTTTAAGGGTGCTGTAGTCAGTACTGCCTCTCTCCTTATCATCAAGTTGCTCGCTTACCTTTCACCCACTGCAGGGATCCTTCCTTTAAATCACTCTTACAATACAGGATGGAGGAAAGTGACCCATTTTTCTCAATTCCACCAGCTTGGCTGTTATGGGTCATGCTGAAGGTGCCTCTCTTTGAGGGACTCTATGTCGTATTGTCAGAAACTCAGCGCTTTGTACATCCACCTTGTCTTTCACTGTTAAGAAACGCCAACTCAGCCCCAAGGCAGCAGGCAGCTGGCTGGCTCTCCTGCTGGGGACCAGATTGTGAAATCTTCATGCACACTCCCACTGGTGACTTCCTCGAGATCTTGCTTTCCATGAGCAAGGAGGCATTTTCTAGCCCTGAAAAGCAGAAAAGAAAAAACCCCGGACCTTGCAGAGAAAGCAAATAGAGGGTAACAGTGCAGACCACTTGGGTGTACTCTGCTCTTTGAACCCCGCTCCCTGTGGATGTTATCACCGGGTAGGTGTTAGCCAGCCATGAGCGCAGCACGTACAGGCTCGCCTTCTGCTCCAATGACTTGTTTTTTTTAATAGGTGGAAAAGTTATCCTTAAGTATTCCTTAAATTATCCTCCCAGCCTTAAGTATTCGTATTTTGTAAACAATTAATCAAAGAATAGGCAGGATTTCTCTTCGCAAAGGCAACAGGCTTTTTACTGTTGCTTTCAGCGGGCACTTTCAGGGGAAAGTGGAGCAGGTGTAAATGCCCTTCCCTGGAAGCAAGGCACCCCGCTCACTGACGTGGTGGATAATTCCCCACCATACAAAGGAAGCAGCGCAGGTAATGAAGAAAAATGCATCCACCGAAGGCAGAGGCAAGCAGAGCTCTCACCCAGCAGCAGCGAAGCCTTTGAGGGTCTCTGCTTTCCTTTCCCCTCTCCTCTCTGCCGCAGGCAGTGCCAGAAGTCGATGGGGCACGTCCCCGCAGCAAGCACCGTGCTCACGGTTTTCCAGGCAAATGCTGCTGACGTAGGTCTCTAACCTACTGCGCCAGGGCCTGTGGGTGGTTATTAAAGCAAATGCTTGGAAGACCCTGAAGTTTACTTTTCAATTATCTTCCGCTCACGTGGCTCAACTGCATCCGCGCTGGGTCTCCAAAACTTTCATTTACTTTTTAACCTCTGCTTGGCCTTACTGTTGCACGAGGAGCCTGTTGCTGTCTCTTGCTGTAAGAGTCCCTCGCAGAGCTCATCTGCTCTCCTTCCAAAGAGGATTGCTTTATTTTTGGCTGATGGTGTTGCTGCAATTACCCCCTTGCACAAAGCCAGGATAGTCACCAGTTGAAGGACTGTCAGAAAGGAAATTGAGGCAAGAGAAACAACACAAAAGGTTCTTCTGATTGCAGAAAAAATCCGCAGAGGGCTGGAAACTCACACTTAAAGGAATCAAGCTGTGGTACACATTGGACAAGAGGTGTGCAGTGTGTGTGTGTGTACACGGGATGGGCACAGCACCTGCTCTTCACCAGCGCAGGTGAGCAGCGCTTCTGCTGTACGTTGACTGCGGCTCCCCAGTGCTATTTCCTTGCTGAGCGGGGGCAGGCACGTGTTACGGAGCACGTCTCCCAGACCAGAAGGTGGGTTCAAACAGTGAATCTTCTCACTTCTTTCCCCTTTTGCATTCAATCCTTTCAGGTTAGTGTCAAGCAGAAAGGAAAGTGAAAAACAAGACAGAAAAGCCCGCACAGAACAGCAGCAAAGCAGATGGTGAAAAAACAGAGGAAATAAAAGGAAAACCTAATTACAGCCTACCACCCTGTCATTGCTGTTCTCATGTTAAGTTAGAGATGAATCAAGGCTCTCTGGCTTAGATGCTGAGCATTTTGAGTCCCTGGAGGACAGCCCCCAGGAGATGACAGCAAATGGATGGTGCAGCAGGGTCAGGGCAGCTCAGCCTTCCCCAGCCCGTTGGGGGCTGCAGGAGGGAAACAGCCTTCCCCAGATGGGACGAGACCGTCAGCAAAAGGAGCTTTGCTTTTACCTCTTTGTGCTGCACAGGCGCATTTGGCTCTGTTGACTTTTACTGCAGAACCACCGCCTGGTTTTGGAGATGGTTCTCCCAAATCCTCCTCTGCCTCCTCCTGTGCTAACAGGAGGGGCATCCTCTTATCTCCTGCACTCCCCAGGCTCTGTGTCTCTCTACATCTCTTCTTTATGTAATGCTAATGTCTCTCTGGTGACTTTGCCTCCTTCAGCCTTCCTTTTAGGACACCACTAAGCCCTAGCTAAACAGCAGAGAAACATTCTGCAAGTCCTTCTGCTTCATTTCCAGAGCAGCTGGCAGAGGCTTACCTGGTCCAGCTCACCTCCTGCTCCCAGGAACCCAGCTCAGCTCACTCCTCCTCCTCACGGTCCTTTATCTGCCATCATCCAACTCTCCACTGCCCAGGCGCCACACTGTCCCACCACTGAGCAGGGAGGTCCCACAGCCCAGCCTGTGCTCTCTTCCCTGCGTCTCCCAGGGACCACAGACTAAGCAGGCACAGCTCACCCAAGGCAAGAAGCCTGCACCCCCGCACACTCCCTCCCATTACCCCAAGCTGCAAGCACCAACTTGCAAAATCTCCCTCGTGCATGTGACTTTTCCTCTAGGCTGGTTTCAGAAATGTGGTTTTAACCCTCTAGAGTTCCTCAAAACCGCTTCCCACCAAAGGCACAGCCATGGGTGTAGATCCCACTGCAGGAGTTATCCTCACCTTTTGCATGGTGGAGGTCCAGAGCTGGAGCTGGACCCTAAGGCCCATGCAGGGCTGAAGAGTGGCACAGACAGAAGGCTGTCCTCCTCCTCCTCCTCTTCCTCCTCTTCCTTCTCCTCTTCAAACAGCCAGGCACGACTCATGAAGTACAAATCCCAAGGTTGCATCAGATTAGTTGCCGTGAATACATTAGTGAAAGCCAAGCATGATCAATAGGGTTGCAGAAATCAGAAGAGCTGAATGAAGATCTCAGGCTGAGAACAGGTCACTGTATATTCAGCAAAAGGTCATGGTAAAGCACAGAGAAACAGGGATAATGCACAGGGTGGGACCCGTAGCCCTCCTCAAAACAAGAGGCTGCACTGATATGGAGGGCAGGTGCAAGTTTCCTCTCCAGCTGCTGTACTCCGAAGAAAAGAAGTAGGATCATGGTCAGACAGACTGTCCAGAACAGCTTCATGTGCTGGGGAAGTCATTCGCTTTCATGGAAAGAGGTAACGCTGAGAGACACCACAGGAGAGGAGACTCATTTGCCTGGGAATCATGGTTTCACAGCTCACCCAAAGCTAGAAGATCCACGGGGACTAGGAACAGGGTGAATCAAGTATCTTAGTGACTGTTGGTCTTAGTGAACCATTTATTAAAAAAAAAAAGATAAAGAAAAGAAAAGCTTCATTGCAGTGCCTGTACAATTGCTGGAGAAAATGCTGTTCTCTTGGAGAGATGGATTTCTGCAACCACGCTTGTTCCAGGCATTGCTGAGCAATGTGTTCATTACATCACATGGCTGCATAGGGAACAGAACTGACTTCAAAACCACTTACCCACGTGGGATCTTGTGACACTGGAAACTGGCAACTCATGAAGTAACATCATCCAGGTATTAATTAAAATCAGATAAATCTTCTTGCTGCTGTCGCTAGCTCAAGGCCCAGCTCAAATCCCCACCCAAGATAGGGCCATGCAGAGATTTAGGTTCTTTTGCAAACACTCCTCGTCAAAAGTTTTGGTTTCATTTCCACCTCTTCTCGCCCACTCAAGGATCCTACAGAGGGAGAATATGACAACCAAAGTGCTTAGAAAGAGCACTGTCAGCTCACTGCAAAAAATGCCCAAGGCAAAAACTCTGTGGGGGCAATAAACCTGAAAGCAAAACTCATAATTACTTGCAGCATGTACACCGTGCGCCTCTTGTTTAGCAAGATGTGCGTGTGTGGGCTGATCTTGGCGTCAACACATCCCATCAGCACAAGCAGAAAAATCCTGCTTATCTGGCAGGGGTGTTGGGGGGGAAAAAAGGAGAAAAAAAAAAAAAAAAAAAAAAAGGTAATTCCAAGGTTAAAACAATCCCAGTTTTGCTGCTCTGAAGCAGCAAAAAACGCCACACGCTATTACATTTTTAGAAACTTTCAGACTAACAGGCTTTCCCTCTGAAGGTTTTCAAAGCACCTGTTTCATGCCTATCTAAGAAACCGAGAAGGAAGCTCCAGAGCATCTTAAACGAACCTAAACAGAAGGCAAGGTTTTTCAGTTATTTTTCTGAGATTGTTTCCCACCCAACCACCTTCCTGAACTTGCAGATCTGGGCCAAAGGAGAGGATGGAACCGCAGGTCAGGTTGTGTGGAGTGAAGGTCTCCTAGGCCGACTCTTCCTGACTTCAGCAGGCATGAAGCCACACCCTCAGAAACCTTTGGGAGGTGTTTGTTTTCTGTTCATCTTAATCGGTGCATAATTTTGATGCTTTTGTTAGGCAGGAGAGATCCTACTGAGTATCTTCTCAATCCAAGCAGGTATTCTGCAGCCACGGGTCTCACAGAATAGTCTATAAAATATTAAATGATTCAATATATTTTAATAAACAACACATTTTAGATTCTAGCTAGACAATAAGCTGCAATTGTATTTGCACGTATGCTTTATATCTGGGTTTCTGATGTGTCTCTAACGTTCCCATCCTACCTACTAACGGCTCTACCAAAACTTGAGCATTAGAAATTAAAGCCAGCACAGAGGATGGTAATTAACAGCAAATACAAAGTCACTCAGTAAGCTAGAAAGACATTTGGAGACAGGCAAATAGGGAACTATTTGACTGTAAAACAGAAAGAGGACGCTGGCAGGATCCCAATGCAGATTGGAGGTGCTTCTGTTTCATGGAGCCCAGCTGACACCCTCTGAAACTGGCCCCATTTAAAAATGAAGGTCTTCCAAAAATTGAAATGAGAATGAATGAAACACAAGTGAATGAAAATGCAGACTTCTCTCTTCCAGGAGGGATCGTGTTCACTGTACGTTCAGCTTGTGCTGGCTGGCCGGGGATTTGGGGATTTGCTTTATACAAATCAGAGAAGGCAGGTTGAGGTCTGTCTTGAGCTTCAGTCGCTGGCATCCATGAAGAAGCAAGTCCTGACTTAACACAAACCCACAGCAAGGCTATTTGCAAAGTCTCCCTATCTTCGCTTGCTCTTTGCCTATTTTCTGCTTCCCGGTCTTAACTCTCTGATAATTAAGCCATGACCCCCCACCGCAGCCTTCTCACGAAGGGACACTTTCACCCTACTGTCAAATGAGACTCACCCTTCCTTCCAACACGACGAAACCAGCTGCCGGGGCCAACGGGTCTCAGGGGACAAAACCCAGGCGCGCAGCCCCAGGACACGGGGACAGCAGGACTCCAGCGGTGGCGATGCCGGAGCCCCCGCACCCATCGGACCCGCAGTGCCTCAACCTTCCTGGTAGAAAGCAGTTAAAACCTAAATCTTTCCCATTTCAGATGAAGCTGATTACTTCTTCTAGGCTCAGTGAATCTGGCGAAAAATCAAACATCTGTCCACTTTCAAATGACATTTAATTTATTTCAAGACTTCTCCACTATCACGGAGCCTCCAGACTAAAAAACCCCTTTCCTCGCCGCCACCATCGCTCTGAGCCACGTTTGCCGAACCTCCCCGGGCCCCGCAGTGCTCTATTCAAAGAGCAGTTTATTTTCATCTCATTCAAAGCTCAGCATCCAAAGAGGACATGGAGCCCTCACTGCATTCGTGAGCGTAACATCCCTCCCTCTTTCTCACCTCCATCTTACACAGGGCACTGGTATCAATGTGCTGTACGGCGGTGGCTTCATTTCAAAACCAAAACATTTGCCGAGTCTGGGGGAGTTCACCCTCATTTTCGCAATTTCTGCAGTGCTGTATGGTTGGTTATTGATTACTTGGGTTTTGTGTATTTGATTTCACCTCTTTTAGTTCAGCGTTACTCTTCTCTTCTGGGAGTCTCATGCTATTAGTTTCAGATCATTTCTCCCATTTATCAAAATAATTTTGAATTGTAATTCAGTTCTCTGTACTCTTTGCATCTCTTCCCAGCTTGGTGCCCTGGACATATATTATAACTGTACTCCCTGTTCCAGCTGCATTAATGAATATATTGCAAGGAACCTGATCGCACACACACAAAAAAATCTGCATTTGAAGTTATTTCCCAGACTGGCAGCTACCACCAATACCTCCTGTCCTCCAGGACAACCTCACCCTCTAGCATGGTCTCAACACCATCTCTTAGATCACTCTTGACTACTTCAAGTCCCATTACTTTAACTACCAAGGCGTTCCCTCATTAGTCTGCTTTCTCCTATTCTGACTTTAAAGACCATATTTCCTCTATATATTTATTACATGATTTGATACACTTTTTCCCAATATTTGAAAGGCTGATGACGCATCCGTGTTATTCCTGCTTTATCGGCAGCGGTCTGCCTGCAATTGCAGTTTCTCCCTGCATAACTCTTGTTTGCGGCTGTGCACGCTGCCACGGTGAGCGGCAGCCAACGCAGGCAGATCTCATTTTCTTTTGATGAAACTGCATTGTCAGTGGATAACCCTTCCTTTTTATTTTTCCCCCTCTAGTGAGCCTTAATTAGGAGAACAAAGTTGTTAAAACCCTTGTCTTGCCCTTCCCTTTTTGCTGCAGACAAAGTCTTGGCGGACTCCGAGTTGGGTTTGTTAAACAGCTCAGCAAAGCTGACAGATTGACATTCATTAAACATAAAAACTTTATTTCACAATATCCCTAAATTACGTTTCAAAAGAAAACCGACACTTGCTTAAGGCATAAAGTGTGGCTCTTCGGGGTTTTTCCCTACTTCTGCCTTTTTCCTATGAAGACTTAAAGTATTATTCTTTTTATTATTGTAATGTAAAAACCTCTTTCTTGCATCTCAAATTAAAAGAGGGAAAGCTCGCTATGTGCCTTGGATAATGATTCAGCTATTGATCCAGCAGATGCTTTATTAGATTATTTTGAGACAGCCGAATGTAATTTAATACCTATTTATTTTTTATTCCTATGCCAGCCCAAGATACAATCTTTTCTGCATGAAATTAGTACTTTCTCCTTTCAACCTCGAAGAAAGATTACACAATGCTCCTTTCTTGGATTAGCTCGGGGAACTTTTCCAACAAAACATTGATCTTGAGGGTCCTTGATAGTCTTTTCATACTTTGAAGCCAAAACCTCAGCTGGGATCAGTGGGTTCTAGGCTTTTCTTTCTTACTATGCATTAATGTAAGAACTACTGATGTCAGGTAGAAGGGGAAGAGACTCCAGGTGAGGAAAATAGAGACAAAAAGGAAAAATGAGGAGTTCCACACAGGCAGAGAGAAGGAAAAGGAACGCCATTCCTTTTACATAGTTACCTGTGACCTACAGGACTGCACGATGGCACACCAGACAGCAAGAGAGCGCACGAGTATTTAGGTCAAAATTCAGGTGTGCTTTTATAAGACTGAGCCCAGCTACTCTACGTGCAGCTATTGCTGGGACACACCATCGTGCTGTTCACATCTCCCACGAGCTGCCTCGGCAGCCAGGAACCGCGAGCTTTTCTGTAGTTACTTATTGCCAGGTCGCCCCGCCTGCGGTGGGGTCAGGTGGGGAAAAGCGCGGTAGCCCAAAGCCGTGGATGGGAGGGAGGGAGGGGAGAGGGACTGCCAGCAGCTTGGTGGGCTTGCGTCTAACATATTTAAATATGTTAAAGCCCCAGCTTTAATAAAGATCATCAGGAATTGTGTAGGGACCTCACAAGAGCAGAAGAATGAGGAACGATTTGTACAAGGCACGTTGCCATGACCATCTAGCAGAGCAGAACAAGGAACGGCTCATCGATCAGCAGTAGCCACAGCAGTGGGAAAATTTAGGGTCCACTCTTGTGGTTCTGAAACTGTCCGAATCAAGTTGCCGGGGGAGTTTGTGATAAGGCACTGGCAGTCAAAACTGCTCCCCTTAATGAAAGCTTCCTCAAACTCCTGGACTCCAGATACGGGGTTGGGGGTGATTTCCCTCCTTTATTTCTCCCTTTGGACCTTGGAAAAGGAGGAAGGGAAAACAGCAGGGGGGATCTTTAGAGGGGAAAATCACTTTCTCTGCAACAAACAAAAAGTTAAATATCACTCATAATGGTCCTATAACTAAATGCTGGTTGTTCTCATGTCACTGGAAGCCCCATGAACCTAAGACTGAAAGCAGCACACTCTCCTGCCAGTCCACACTGTCTGAATGAACCTTCCAGCAGCAGCACCGCCTTGCCCTTTGCCTGGTTTCTGCAGCCCCTTACGGGAACACCGAGGCTGTGAACGCCTGGGGAGGGACCCCCCTGCCACCACTGCACACACCGCATTTCATCCCTCCTGTCCATTACCAGACCTTTCTCTCGTGGTTTTTTTGATTTAACTGCAACAAACACACAGGGGATCAAACCCATGCTGGCTCTGAACCGACCAAAACCACCAAGCATCATGAGACAGAGCAGAGCAGGCGGACCCGAGTGGGACTGGGGGCTTTGATTTCCCTTCTGCCTCCCCTCCCGGAGGTGTGCTGAGCTCTGACTGTGCTGTAACTCCTTGCTTAAACAGGCAGCAGCGAGAAGGAGATGCTGACCTTCACACCGAACATCGCAAGCTAAGCAGGGAGCAAGCTCCCTCAGCACAGACGTGCCTTAAAAATTGAACTCTGGCTTCAAGCAGCACAAAAACGCATGTCCTAATTGTACCTCGTACTGCACGTTATGAGTGTCATCTGGACGGCTTGTTCTGGTGTTAATAAGCCATTTGTCCATCTGGTGCTGGTACAGCTGACAGACATTCTCAATAGTATTTTAAAAGTGAAAATTTTTAACTCTATAAATACATAGATAATGTCTGAAAAGAAATTCCACAAAAAAATCAACTCCAAACCACTGTTGATGAACATGGATGTGCCTGGAGCCAAACGGGACTCTCTAAATCCTCACATGCCTGCACTGATCCCAGGGAAGTGCTTATTTGCAAGCAGTTTTAACTGGGAGGAATCAACAAGATTCATCTTGTTTTGTTTGCGCAACAAGTGCTGACCACTTCTTACCTCCCCACAGTACCAGGGCTCTGTCCTGGCAGCCAGCTGGTATTTCAAGGGATGAGAGCTCAAATTAAGGTGATCAGACAGCAGTGCCCAAAGCAGCTTCTGGCTCTTTCTGTGGTACAAGAGCAAGCTATGGCTCATACACGTGGGGCCGCATCGGCGAGGGATGTTGCAGACAGATCGGCAGCCGGGAGAATTTGGAGACAGTTTTGTACTAGCAGCTGGGGGAGGTTTTACTCCTACAAATCAAACTCGCTGCAGAAAGTCCAGAAAAATCAGATTTCAGAGGCCAGGAGTCATGAGTCCAACTCCGTACCTCTGTCAGTAGAAAACTGTTCCCTGCAGAGCATTTTTCTGGCGCAGCCTGGCTTAGGCACGAAGACGGCGGTAGGTTTCCCTTTCCCAGGGCACCACAGTGTAAAATGACAGACTCTCAATTTAAAACAAAATATCTACACTGCAGCCGAAGCCAGCCTTCCTGGAGAGCAGTAATTGGAAACACTCGGTTCTGTGCAAAGTTATAGTGTCTGGTGATTCTAAGCAGTTATGTTTCAGGGACGTATTACAGAAAACTGATATTCTTGCAACACAATGTCCTAAAGGGAGAACCTTCACACCACCCTTCGCCAAGAGGAAGTAATCAGGGAAGGGTTCTTCCTTTTGTCCTGCCTCTTACTGTTCTAGAGAGCAAGGATAGAAAATCCTCATTAACAAAGGGAAACTTATGAAACAACAGGAGAAAGTGGGGCACACACGATGTATTTTCTGGACAGAGCAGTAGTCTTTTACTGATAAACAAACAGGATGAAATTGCTAGTTACAGCCTGGAGCTAGCAGGGCTTCTATTAGCAGTATCATGCTGGAGTCTGAGCACCTGTTCTCAACAGGAGAAAATGTTCCCTCTCCGAAGGACAGACTAGAATTAGCATGGCTGCAAGCTTTTATGAGAACAGAGCACCTCTCCAGTCATTAGACCAGACTTATTAAAACTGCTTTGAACCTGTACTCCTTGTACCGACCCGGCTTCTTCCCCAGCCTGGCACATTTGACTTTGCAGGGGGCTTTTGTTTCAATTTTAGAGCCCGTTTCATAGCTTGAATTCCTAGAGATCCTTTCAGAACTAGAATATAACACAATAAAATACTGCAACAGGAGACACCACAGCAGTCTGCTCTTGCACTGCCCTGTGTCACAGTCACAGTCAAACTCTGCAGGTCTGAGAGGCTTTTCAATGCCATGCCGAGTGCGTGTGGAAATGCAGAACGCTCTGAGGAACAGCATTGATACGGTTTCTTGCTTAGACCCCCAACTGCATGACTCTCAGGTCTGACCAGGCACGCACTCGTCAAGGTCTCTTTTCTACAAAAAGCCTTAAACTGAACTCAACAAAAAAGCAAAGCTACATTTAATATTCTGCTGGTGAGAGGGAGAGGAAGAAACTGCTGAACCATGAAGCCTCTTGATGTATTTGTATGTACTTTTAAGAACTAGAAAGCAATGCACGGACAATCCCAACACACTTCACACTGCTCCTGGGTACAGCAGGATACTCTATGACCTTGGCATAAACAAGCAGTGACCAGTACTTGACTAAAGGACGGACAATTATGGCAAAGCGCCTGGCTATCAGACTATTCCAGTGAACTGGCAACATTTTCTTTCCTCTAATGGTCACAAGAACATTTGTTCCTGAAGGTTTTCAGAATGATCTGGCAGGTAAAGCATCAGACTGGAGCCAAGAGGAAGAGCTCTGTAAATGGGTTTTTAACTTACCTGCTGCGACCTCCAGACATTTGCTGTGTCTCATACTCTTTCTTTTATCAATACTTGATATTCACTTTTCAGAGTCCAGACTCCCATGCAACAGAGTGACCTGTCAGCACTCTCAGAACAAGTTAGCAGGAACAAGACGACTGACTAGAAACTTTGGAGTTAAATAGGTGTTTTTACTTTCCGAGTGTGATAGCGCCAGACTTGCAACTCAAGCTAACAGCAGAATATACAGAGGACATTAAATACAGAGAAACTCAAGCACCTGAAAATTACCAGCCAACACCGTACAGCCAGAGAATTCTTCTTACAAGGTTTAACCCCTGCACAAAGGTTAACACCACACTGAAAAATGCATTTTGGTCAACAAGAATATAGTTACACAGGTCAACAATTACCGACACAGGCTGTGCATTTAAACCTGGCCAGCACCTCTCTCTCTACCTCTCAGAGGAAAACCTCTCACTGAATACCACCCAGATAAAAAGGGAGCATTAATGTGCCAACTTAAATATGTATTTAATAACTTAGCAGAAATTTGAGACAAGGCTGTTTAATGTTTGAATAAGCTCCAAATCCGTGTCAAGAGAGATACTAACAGAACTCCCACAAGATATTCATGACCTACAACTCACTGAAATAATTTAACACACGTAGAAGAAGAACAGTTAAGGTATGGCTAAAAGCTGTACATTCCACTTGAAGCTCAGACATTACTACCAGTATTTCCAGTACTCTCATTCCTTCTTTCACTACTACCCATTGATGCGGTAATTCACATGGATTTCAGGTTTGATGTCGCACACTAGCGACAACAGCTGGGAGAGGACGACCTCACGGTTCTTCTGGAAGTTCTGCTGGATCACGCTCATCTTTTCCTGGGTCTCTTTCTCAACTTCAGTGGTGCAGCTGCCATGAGATCCCAGTGCCTACAAATAGCAAAGGAAAGAGAAAGCTCACACACAAGTAGCATGACAAAGAAAACACTACGTCTAAGCTCTGGATTTTGTTATGCTGGACTCACTCACTGCATCTCAACCACTAATCTTTGCTGGGGAAGAACTGCACTAAAAAAAAATAGTACTGTTGGAGTCTCTGCTCGGATTTCCCACTAAACTTGCCCAAGTCTGCATTTCATCCACAGCCCATGCCTTTTATCCTCTCTTATTACCTATCAGTTTAGAGCACGGACTTCTAAAGAATGCCTGAAATAAAGGTCCCGCCGTACCAGCAGCAGGAACCGGGAACCCCATGGCACTACTGTACTAGATACCGTTAGTAAAGTAACACTCATTATTTAGTTTAAGCACAGTCTTCCCATCTTCCCATTGCTTCTACCCTTGGAGAATCCTTATAAAACTCTCTGCCTTCCTAACAGGACTGTGGGCCATGTGATACACACAGCAAGGAGTCTCTCACAGCTTAGTGTCCTTCTTGTCCCATAAGCAAGGGCAGAGAGAGCAAATTCCCATTGTAAGTGCAGGGGAAAGGCACGGAAAAAGTATGCTGAAGGAGACCAGCACTCTGGGACTCAAATTCAAAGAGCTTCTCTCTCTGGAGAAGGATAAATAAAACAGAACCAGCTGACAGGCAGCGAAGTCCACTTTATTAGCCTGGAATTGGCTGGTATCTTATGCCTAGTGAACCAAGCTAGCAGGTGATTGTGAAAAATTAATCTTGCCCTACTGACACAAAGGCTATTATGCAGGAGAACAGAGGAGGTGGCACTGTGCTAACCAGAAGACAGACAGAGGAGAGGGTCGCCAGGTCATTTTCTGAAGTTTTCAGAACCAACAGGACCATACAGGCAGTGGAAACATCCTGACTATGCTACAGCCCTCGGCTGGAGAAGGGCCCCTGTTCAGCACCTTTTGGGAACACCTCCTCTTGCTCAGACGGAAAGGGAAACATACCCCTTGGGACACAGCAAGCAATACTGCTAAGCAGAATGAAGCCTTACACCTGCTTCAGCAGGAGAGCAGCATCTATGAGGCGAGTGGTTTTACCACATTAGCATCATAAAAAACAGCTTGTCAGGTTTTGGGAGGCGCCACCCATAAGGGCACCAGCCAGTACATGAGCTTATTAAGCTAATTCACTGCCAGTCAATAGTTCTGGCTGTTGAGATGCAATACACCATGTTCTGATTCATTTCCACTGGTTTTTCCACGACACGTGGCTGTGCATCAGAGGAAAGCAGTTAGGTTAGTAGTCCTCTGCAACACGTTTCATCCCGAGGGCTGCTCTCAGGGCAAGTAACCCCAAACGCAAGGCTAAGGGGCTGGGTAGATAACAGTGAATGATCTAGAAAACAAACCGCTGCTTCCTTGGCCTTGAACTCCTTCTCCCTCTGCAGGCGGTACTGCTCAATCTCTGCCTGGGCCTCTTCTTTGGCCTGCTTCAGCCTCCGATTCTTTCCTGTTTCCAGAGAACATACCAAACGAGATAAAGAAGAGGAAGTATCGAGGGTGCATTTCCCCACACCTCTCCAGCTACCCGGTGCACAGCAATCACTGCAGCATTTGCTACAGCAGCGGCTCCTTCTCCAGGAGGCATCAGCAGGGCACCACACCCCCGCGCAGCCCTCCCGGCTTCGCCAGCCTCAGGAGCACGCAGCCGCCCCGTGTGCCACCAAGCCATCGCCGGGCAGCGAGAGGCGGAGGGGCTCTCTGAGCCAGTGCAGGCATTGGACAACCTTGGCCTCGCTCATGTGAGTGGGCAACATCCCGAGTGATCCCAAGGAAAGGGGCGGAAAGACCATGAAGCCTTAGGCTTGTCTCAGGCAAACTGTGAAACTGAGCGAAAAACCGGCTGCTGCATCAGCTTCCCCGCTTGGGCCTCCCAGCGCAGCCTCCCCTCCGAGGTCATCACCATTAGGGTGAGCTGCAACAACCCCTTCTCACAGAGCTGTCGGGGTGGAACAGCAACACAGGGCGGCTTCATTTAAAAATAAATGAAAAAATAAAATGCTCGAAGCAGGAAAAAATTGTAGAGGCGGGTATCTTTGTAAGCAGAATTTCTCTCGCTTAACAGGAAAAGCTAATTCGGCTCCCTCGGCTCTACAAGATGTCAAACCACCAATATGGAAATACGCTGTTTTCATCAGGAAGAAATCAATAAAACAATTAAACGCCGGGAAGAGGCCGATACGCGCCGGCCTCCCCGCCTGAGGGCCCCGCTGCCGGAAGGAGGGGCTCATGGCGGCCCGCCCCGGGAGCGGGCCCCCGAGCCCCGCCGAGCCCCGCGCGGGCCCCCCGGCTCCCGGAGCGGGGCTCCCGCCGCCGCCAGGGTGGGCCCGAGGCGGCTCCGGCCCCTTCGCACAGCGGGGCAGCTCCCGGCGGGGCGGGCCACGGCCAGGGCCGCGCTCCCCACCGCCCCGGGCGGCCCCGGCCCGGCCCCACCGGCGGCTCCCGCGGCGGCCGGGCCTGAGGCGGCCGGGCCGGGCCGGGCCGGGCCGGGCCGCGCCGCGCCGCGCCGCGCCGGGCCGCGCCGCGCCGGGCCGCGCCGGGCCGTACTCACGCTTGCGGGCCTCGGCCACCTTCTCGGCGGCGCGTTTCTCCGCCTGCAGCAGCTGCTGGATGCCCTGAGACTGGCTCGCCATGGCGGCGCCTGCCCTGCCCGGCCCCGCTCCGCGCCGGCGTCACTGCGTCAGGCCAGGCCCCGCCCCCGCCCCGCCCCCAGGCCCCGCCCCGGTCCCGCCCCCTCCGCTCCCGGCCCCGCCCCCTCGCGGGATTTTCCCGGCGGGTCCCGGCGGCGGCACCGGGCTGCCCTCGCCCCGGTTCCCCAGGGCTTTCTTTGTGTCCCCCCCCCGGCCAGTAAACAGGTTGAAAACCCTGAAGGAAGCCTCCCTTAACGCCCGTCAGAAAGGCAACGTGTGGAATTTGTATTTATTTTTTATATTTATCTTTATTTATTTTTGACTTTATTTTGTTTTAGGGGTTGTCCTGTGCAGGGACAGGAGTTGGACTCGATGATCCTTGTGGGTCCCTTCCAACTCAGGGCATTCTATGATTTGTTTCATGGTTTTTAATCTCTGGCCTTGCCGTTAGCACCAGACTCCCCAATGGGAAGATTTGGTCCCCTCCAGGCTGCAGCATCTCCTCCCGACTGGACAGGACGTGGGGTCTCACCCCCGAGCATGGAGCCACCAACACACAGGGGAATTTATAATCATCCAGGACCACCTTGTCTAGGGGCTTCCAGGGGAGCCAGGCTCTTCTACTCAAAACACACACACCTACTTCACCTGTAACCCCACTCCAGCCCAACCCTTGGCCATCACACCCCAGCGATGATTTAAAACCCTGAACGTGGCTCCCCCAACACTTTCAGAGCATAAATTACAATTCTTGCCGAGGACAAAGCGTCAGAGCTGTGACAGTGACTCACACCACTGCAGGGAGGAATGGGGGGCTGCTGGTACGCCTGTTTCACCCCACATGATGGAAGGGACAGGAGACAGTGAATCAAATGCATATTTATAGTGCTGAATAGGAATTATGAGTGTTTGGCAGGGTGACCTTCATCTAGGCCTAGTGATTAACTAAATGGGCTTAGCAGGCCTGTCCATTGAGTGTTATATTTGCTTCAGTACAAGAAAGATGAAAGATGGGGAAAAGAGCTCTGATCATAAATCTGTGTTTTGAAGCAAGCCTGGGTGATCAGGGAGCAGCAGCAGCCGCTGGGTGCAAAGGGGTGAGCAGGCGTCCGCCACGGCACCAGCTGCTCCCATCGGGCACAGGACCGGGCTGGCAGGAGGGAAACCCAGCAAATCTCGTCCTAGGTCATCCATCCCAAACGGGGCAGGTTCGGTCACGGGGATGCGGCTCAGGTGCTGCGCTGGCTATTGGTGAGCGCAGAAAGGAAAGGACAGAAAAATGCGGGTCCAATTCAAAATATGCACAGCACCTTGTGAGGTGGTGGCGTTCAGCTGGGCCAGATCCAAGCTGTTTTATAAGGAAAATGGCCCAAAAATGGAAGTTGTCTCATCTGGCTCTGAATCTGAGCAGCTCCCTGCCCTCCTTTCACCTCAGACCTCTGCAAAAGCCACCAAATTAATTAAACTCTCCCACTGATGCCTGCAGCCCTGGGATGATGTCTCCACCCCAGTCCCGTCTAGAAGCCCACCGTCCTCATTAGCTGCTGCCATTTTTTCAGGGATCTTTATCTGCTGCTAATTAAAGCACTTGAGACAAACCCACAAATTCCCCCCGCAGCAGGATGCTCTGACGGCGACGTAACACACCGAGTAGGGTCTGCAGCAAAGCGGCTGAGACAGGCTCAGCTCTCCCCTGAAGTCACAGTGGGCACCAGGCTGTGGTTTTCCTCCTGGCTGATAGCAATTTTCAGACTCGCTGTTTCTGTCTGTTAAGATAAGGATGATAATGACGCCCTTTTCTGCTCCCAGAAATACCCTGGCTATGATCACACTAAGTTTTCAGACAAAAATCCCTCCCGAAGTACAGCTTTGGGTTGACCAAAAACATGTGATGAGTTTTCAGCAATTTCATTTTGATGGTTAACAAATGAGGCAATAATAGTTTGTATTTAAAACAACCTTTTGTTTGGTTCCATTCCTTTTTAGTTTAAGATTGCTCAAAAGCTAATTGAAACCTCATGGCGTGCGTCACGTGAAATACATGTGAATCTAAAAGCTGTTTGATCAACTTTTCAATTCATTTAAAATTTTGAAAAATCACTTCTCACTTGTTGCAAAAAAAATGTGTTTCTAATTCTCAAACGTGCACTCGCATGAGTAAGTTGCTTGTACAGCTTTAATTCTATTGGCAATGGATTAATAATTAATTAGCATCACAAGTACTTCTGAACTTGGCTTTTATTCCCCCCAGATTCGCTGTGTGTGAGCTTGTCACTCTCTATTACAGAGAAAGCGGCCATTGCTGAAACTGTTACTAGCGTCCTGTTGTTTGTCCGGCGCCGACTTCTTAATACCATAAACTCGACTAACTCTAAATTTCCTGTACATCACATTCAACAAAGGCTAGAGGAAGAACACCTTTAGAAGACTAAAGCTAGTCCTGCTCTCTACCATGGGAAAACTAATCGCTAAACTCTTTCTGGCACGAGACCACTTCCCCTCGTGCGGCTCTGCCTGGGCCGGCAGATAACTCCGAGCATGCGAGTCCTGCCCGCTCTCTGCCTTCCCCCGCCAAGACTCCTCTCTCTGGCTATACATAGAGATACTGAAGCAACATGAAAAGTTTAGTATTTTAGAAATATTATCTCTGTATCTGGAGCCAGGCAGGATCCAAAATGCCCAATGCCTGAGGGAAAAGGAGGAACGCTGGGGCCAGAGGGGTGACTCAGGGCTCACGCGCCAGCTCTTGCAGAAAGGGAGGACCATCCTGCGGAACTTGAAAGAAAAATAAATTTTTTAAGAAAAGACATTTTATTTTTCTTTGGCTGTCTCTGCAGATCACCTTAATGAAAGTGAAATTAAACACATTTCTTATTATTCTTTTTTTTTTATTCTCAAAAGCTTTTTTTCCTTGCAAGCACTGAAGTCTGATTTTCATTTTGCAGTGGTGTCTTTCATCTTTCTGCTACACTGGGTCGTAACTCCATGCATGTGTCACAGTGGTTTCTGAAATATCAGATGTTTCTAGAATCAGAAAGGAAAAAAAATACAGATTTCCTTCATCCTTATTTTTCTTTCAGTTTCTAAGCACAGAAAACACATGTCATGTCTTATGATCCTGCAGTCATTAAGGATTCCAAGACATATTTCGTAAGAACGAGATTTTAAACATTGCGTCTGGCTTCTCTCCAGATCGGGTAATTACATTTTTCCTCTCTAAATTCCCCTGCACATTCAATTGGATATGTTACTATTCTCCATTCCCCGACTTAAACTGTTATGCTGTGCAATTATCTACTCTCTTAAAAAGGTTTTGTGCTGAACGTCTGGGAACCAAACTGGTTTCTCTCTTCTGAGGTTTAATTCATTAACACAAATCACTTCGAGGCACTGAGATGATACAGCTGTTGGCTGAAGATAAGTGATCATTGGTTGATTGTTAAAAGACTACCAATGAATAATTATTCATTAGAATTCATAGTTTGGAGGGATATTTTAAATTGATAAACTGAGTGTTAAAAATCTAAGCACAACACAGCAGTAAAATTTACATAGAAATATCAACTAAGCCTTCAACTGAACAAGCCAGTACCGCTGGGCTGTACCTGACCTACACCAAAAATATGCCCCAAATATCCCAAAATAAGAAAGAATGTTTAATTTGGAGTTCCTTTCTTATCAAGGACAATTTAAGGCCTGGAGTAACCCAAATGCAGCGATGGAATTACATTAGAAGAATGGACTTACGTTTACATTGTAAGAATTGATCTTTTTAAAAGCAGTTCAAGAAGCCATACTTCTGCTGCCAGCTCTTACTATCTTTCTTTGGAAAAAGCGTGCTGCTTTGGGATGCTCGTTCCGACTGTTGCCAGGCAGCCTGGGGCTCCCCATGCATTACCCACTGAGCAGGGCTCTCCCCCAGTCACACCTTCATCGCACCAAACTGCTGCAGCTCCTTCTGCCGGGCTCGGCAGATGTACCAGCCCGGCTGATAAGCATGTTTCCCCAGCGCTACACAGCTGCATTTGGAGCATGAGACCAAGGACCAGGCCGTGGTGGTGCCGCTGGGCCATGGTACAGCCCTGCTGCAAGGCCCCATCCCCGGTACCTGGCACAAGCCCACCCTTGCCTCACCACCTACACCAACAAACCAAGGTCTCAGGGTCCTATAAAGCAGGATCTTTTCATAAGAGTCAGGGATGCTGGCAACTCCATTGATGTATTCTTCTGTTGTGACGAAATGTCAGCAGACCTTATTAATTCTCTGTGTACCAAAAGAAATCTCCATTCATATTTCCCTGACATCTCCTGGCATCCATTCTTAAACAGAGGTCACGCGTCCTTCGCAAGGGATGTGCCTGGAAAGTTGAATCCATTGTTTGACGAGTGACCGCATGCTCCCCATGGGGCTGTTCCCTCCAGGTTACCAGCTGCTGGTGTCCAGTGTCTGTGAAGCCACTGGGGGTCCCAGCATTAAGGAGCACAGCTATGCTGGCTGTCATGGACTCAGCCTCACCCAGACAGCGTACAGGCTGTCTGGACCAGGATTTTTAGATGTGACAGCAAAACAAAGATGTTATACTGTAATAAGTAGCTTCCCCTGTAATAGGAAGCACCAAAGCTTTGACTGCTGAAGGCGGCTACCAGTTCTTCATCAGCTTCTGCAAGAACAAGAGCGTTACTCCTGCTCTACTGGCAAGAAACACACAGTTCAATATTGTTTTCCCTACCATGAAAGCTCTCTCTTGGCTCTTCAGTCCAGCTTTCTCTGCCCCAAACCACTGGGTAACTTCATTGTGTACCACGGTACAGCCACTGCTTTCAGGTGGCTGAATTTCAGCAATAGATGAAGTAATCCCTGCATATGTAGATTGCTTGGTGCTTTAAGAGATGTTTGAATGAGACACTGCAGTATAAGACTCATTATCAATATTGCTTGGAAATATCAAAAACATCTGAGGCCTCAGTTTAATTTGGATGCTTATCATAGGCTCTAGAGAAATGGAAAAATGTGGCAATAACGAAACACTGCAGCAGTGATGCCGACCAGCTTCAAGCAGTGGTGGAGAGGTGTTGTATTTCTAAGCCACATGGGAAGATGTTGGTGCTGGGGGATCCTTAACCACTTGTTCATTCAAATAAAAGTGATGCTGGAAAGCATCCAAGTGACAGCATCTGGGGCTCTAGCAAATAACCTGCTTGCCTTGGGGCCTGCGGAGATGTATAGCAGGAGTTGCTGATGTGCAGGTTCCTCGCTGGACTGCTCACATCGGTCAGCTGCAGGACTCCTGCCTGCTAAGGGAAGCAGATTTTCTCCATAAACAGTCAGCGGGGTGAGAGACCAGACCCTTCACTGGAGAAGTTCAACCAAACACTCTGAATTGCCCCAGGAAGGGGAACTTTCCTCACTCTCAGCTCAGCAGAGTTCGGAGCCTGAAGTCAGACAACAAATACCTCCTCAGGTAAGGTTTTTCAGAGGTGTGTAGGCACTTCTGCATGCAGATAGCTGCGTAGTGGAACTAATTTGTTTACAACATTCATGGAAATTCTTGGATTTTAATAGCCAATTTCTATATGTAGTCTAAATGCCTTTGAAAATCTGAGCTTTAAATCCCTGTGCTTACTGGCCCCATCCATTCATGTGGGACTATGGGAAAAGGCCAGAAATAAACTGACAGCCAGCACGATCCTGATGGCTCTGCCTAACAAGACCTAAAGGCTGCTCTGGCAATGCTCTGTACCCATTTTTGAGTCAATTATCAAAGGCACAGTTCACTGTAGAATCAAGACTACCCAGTTTACCTGAATTGCCCCCTTGTTCTCTTACTGCTTTTCCCTCCCCAGATCAAAACCCTACTCCATCTCACTTGTTTCCATTGCAGTTTGCCAGACAGCTCTCAGCTGCAGGGGCAAAAAATAAAATCAATCTATTTTTCCACCACCTCATCCATCAGCTTCATGCTTCTCCCAGCATCGAGCCTTCCGTTGCCAAGATGCGTCCTCCAGCAGCTGGCCACTACCGAACCAGCCCAAGGCCATTTGGTTTGCTGTGTCCCAGAGCTGCTAGTGCAGAGGCTGCAGTCATCTGCCTGATGGCATTATGGGCAGCGGAGCAGAGTTTGGGCTCTGTGTAATGAAATTGCAGTTCAATAGGTTTCAGGACATTAGTAGTGTGATTAACCTGGAACAACCACGGTAACAAATTGACTATCAAGAACAATAAATCATCTTACATACAGGTAGCCTAGGGCTTTTCACATTGGAAAGCCATGAGTGTTTAGAGGATCATAACACCCTCCAGCACAGAATGATACTCAGGAAAAGACTGGAAAACACTTGATTAAACTATTCTGGGAATGCAGAAGGCAAAGGGGAAGGCTGTTGGCTTTTACATCTTTAATATTTGGACACAAGTAATGTGACAGCTTTCATCCTAATTTCCTGCCCCTCCCCACCCCATCTACTGGCCGGGCCTTTTCAAGGGACTTTGGGACTGACTTTACACAGCCTGGAGCCAAGACAAGGTCTGGCTGCTCTGGGCATAAAGAACACGGGCAGGAGTGTGCCTACTCCAGCACTGAGCGATCCAGAGCCTGCAAGGTGCACTGAGTGACTGAGTGACGGGCTGGGCCCCCACTGCCTCCCGGAGCCCTGAGCTCCCTGGATTTGCTCATGCAGTTTTCTATACACCACCCTTTGAATGCAGACTCTGGGCTGCTGCTAAAAGCCCAACCCAACTGAATCCAGCTTTTTTCCACCAGCAGTAACAAGGGTCCAACAAGGTTCACCATGCTGCAACATTTGAAGAACTTTAAAGCAGAGACCCAAATCTCAGTCAATGTAAGCCACAACTGGAAACTGAATTCTCATTTCCTTTGAGGCACAAGTGAATAACTCCTGTACATGGAATATAAGTCATCTGCTCACATCTCCTGATCCAGAAAGGAAATGTTGAGTGAGCCCAAGAAGGGCCCTGCTCGCACACAGGGGGATGAGTTATTGTCTTGCCTTGGTGATTGCACCTTTTGTCCGGAGAGGTTCATTAACCAGCTGCTGTTGCACTGCAACGCACATATCCACATCCAAGGAGCTGGAGCCACACTCATGTGGCTAAGAGGGAACAATTACGTGCCTCTCAGCTTCTGACGCAGGCTATTTATAACATCAAGGAACATTTCAGGTGATAATTTGCAAATGCTATCCACAGGCACAGAAACAGCCGCACAGAATCATAGAATCATTAAGGTTGGAAAAGACCTCCAAGATCATCAAATCCAACCGTCAACCCAACACCATGCTTCCTAAACTATGCCCTGAAGTGCCATGTCTACACGTCTTTTAAATACCTCCAGGTATACCATACAGGGACTCACCACCTCTCTGGGCAGCCTGTGCCAGGGCCTGACCACTCTTTCAGTAAAGAAATATTTCCTAATCTCCAACCCAAACCTCCCCTGACGCAGCTTGGGGCCGGTTCCTCTCGCCCTGTCACTGGTGACTTGGGAGCAGAGACCGACCCCCCCCTCACTCCAGCCCCTCTCAGGCAGCTGCAGAGAGCGAGAAGGGCTCCCCTCAGCCTCCCCTTCTCCAGGCTAAACCCCCCCAGCTCCCTCAGCCGCCCCCCAGCACACTTGTGCTCCAGACCCTGCCCCAGCCCCGCTGCCCTTCTCTGGACACGCTCCAGCCCCTCAAGGCCCTTCTTGTCCCGAGGGGCCCAAACCTGAGCCCAGCATTCGAGGTGGGGCCTCCCCAGGGCCGAGCACAGGGGCCCCATCCCTGCCCGGCTCCTGCTGGCCACACCAGTGCTGACACAAGCCCGGGGGCTGGTGGCCTCCTTGGCCACCCGGGCACTGCTGGCTCATGCCCAGCCGGCTGTCGACCAACATCCATTTGGCTTGAGGTTAGCATCCACAGTCCTCTGCTACACCCGGTCTCCATCCACATGCAGGGGGGCACCAGTAGGGCTTACATTACACCAGTCCCAGAGCAGACCAGGGCTTATTTTGCTTCCAGACATCTCCTAAGTGCTTTTAAGTTTACTTCAACTGTAGTACCTCTGTGGGAGGGTGCTCAGGTGTTGCTGTAGCTCAGAACCCCCCTTTCCGTGTCCCTTCCATCAGCTGATCTGCACTGAGAAATAGACCTCTTCATAGGCCTTCTGCCCTTGCGGGCTCTCTGGTGCATAAGGAGCTGTGCAGCTGCTCTGTGCAACTTATACCGAGGCTAAGAGTTGAGCAGGAGTCTTCATATAGACAGATGGGACAAGAAGTGCCAACTGCTGCTGGTAATAAGCAAGGCTGGCCATCCAATTCAAATTGCTGAGCCACAGCTCGCTGCTTTAATTTGAGAATAATTTACAGCTGGTGACAAAAAAATACATCCAAGTCAAGGAGATCGCTAAAACAATTGGGGATTGAGCCAGGGTAAGTTGGTACCATGTTGTCTGTTGACCTGTATTAATACTGGCATCAGAAAAAAGACAGCCTGTGACCTATCTGGGCTTTGAGACCCATTGGGAACTGCAGCAAGGCTCCCTTGTACCCTGTTCACTACTCCGCTCTTCCCAGGAGACTTTTAGAGACATTGCTGGGCCAGGAGCAGTCCAGAAAGAGCTTGGCAGATTGGGTATCTCAAAGCCTGTTGCACATTGCAGTGGTGGTGGAGCCAGGACATGAAAAGACTGAGATGGCAGGTGGGAGAACTTGCCCTCTTCCAGCCTTGGCAGCAATGCTCCCAGAGAGGTGAGGCTCACCTCTGGAAGGAGGACCAATGACTCCTTCCCACAGCACCTTCTAGCAGAACAGCTTCCAGTTCCTTAATAAATGAGCTCCGTTGCCATCCCCAGAGCCACTGAGTCACTGCAGCACCCTTCTCCCAGCAAGGAACTTGCAGGTGAAATGGACAAAATGTCTTGCTGCTTCCTGGACACCTGTGATGGACACCCTGGCCTTGGATCCAGTTCCCCGCCCTTGCCCTGGGAGCCCTTCCCAACAGACAGGGCTCCCTGCAGCCTCACTTTGCTGCCAGGAACTGAGGCTGGAGGTGGATGGAAGAGTGATCTGTTATTTTAGGCTGCCAGTGATGAGACACAGGATCCCAAGAGACACATTACAAATTCATCTTGCAGATAATAACATGATATATGAACACAGACAATTACTTAGAGAAGGATGCAATCTGTTAGAGCAACACTGGGCCTTTGGCACAACAGGCAGAATCCTTGTAGCTGCGATGTAGCTCTGTATTCAACCTCAGCCTGATCCAAGCCCCGACAGCATGGATCAACAAAACCTATTGATTGCAGAGGGGTTTCACGGCAATCCTAATGGCTGAGGCAGAACAATGCTCCTATAAAGACTTCTTTGCTTACTTAAGGCTTTAAAAGCATCACTTGGATTCTGCCAGTACACATGAGCCTGCTCTCTCCCCACGTAAGGCTCTTCTGTTGGATTGATCTTTTCACTCCTTTTGTAATCAATACATCTAGGCTTAGAAAAAAGGTAGTTATGGTGTTCAGTGGCTAGCTCTGATGGCAGTGCCAGAGTACTGCTGTTTGCTTTGTATCCACCTCTGCGAATGAGCACACCCCAAGGGTTGGCATGAGTGGGAGTTTAAATGGCTTTAAAAGGGTCTCCCACCTAGCCAGAGAGATTCAACAGTATTAGATGCCTGTGATAATTCCACATTATCTTTACAAATAGATGCTGAAATATTCAAACAATGCAGGTCCAGGCTTTTAAAACCAGTGTCATCTGTAATGCACAAATAAGTGTCACTTAGTAAGAATCCCATTTCTGGGACTCTCAGAATAAAGTTCTTATCTCCTAGTCAAAGATGTGAGAGCCTAAACCCCTTAGGCCTTGCCCATACACCAGACCTGCAGACTTAACCATGCCCAGATCAACAGCCACTCCTACTAGTACAAATACAGCTGAGGCTGTGGCAGTAGCTAGAGCAGAATGAGCAGAGAAGGAAATCTCTAAGAGTGGAGGCATCTTTATAGAAGACTGCATTCACGAAGAATGGTACCTTATATCAGCATCACTAACAACCAGGACAAGCCTCAGGTGATGGACACATGAAACAAGCCCCGAGGTGCAGAACTGGAGCAGCGTGCATCTCAGCAGCTGCCTACTGATGAGGAGGATGTGCCTGGGCATCCAAAGGCAGGCATTAAGAAAAAATAAGAAAGCGCAGTTGATTCATCCAGGGATAAATTTGCCACTCCTGGTGTGCAGATCCATCATTTTTAGACTCACACTACATCTGCCCACATACTTGCAGCATTTTGAAATAGTGACAGCTTAATTTGCCACGTGTTAATCCACAGTCTGAGTGACATCTGTGTACAAGCAAAGTCTGAAACTCCAGCACTTTGTACCTTGCCAAAATCAGCCTTTGCAGCCTTTTCCTTCCGTGCTTAGTAACATTTATGCCCCAGACACAGTATTGGTGAGTCACCGGTGTGACAAGGCAGAAGTCTTAGCGAGGTAAGGCCACACCAATACTTGTGTTATCAGGCAAGGATGGATGGTTGAGTTATCCACATCTGTATTAGTGGGAGCTTCTGGTGGAGTTATGTAGCAAAGCATCACAATCAAGTGGAGGTCGAACATACATAAAAATAAAAATTCTTCCCAGATCGTTCACATCTTCATTGCATTAAATAAGGACCAATCCTCCAATAGGACCTTTGGGTGCTGCTGCGGTTTTCACAGGCAAAGCTATTTACTTCTGGTACTTGGCTGCATCTCTTACATATTAATTCTCATATAAGATTTCCATGGATCCATTTTTGTGTGGAAAGAAAACACTCATTAGCATCTAACACTGCTAGAATTGACATCCTTTAGGCCTAACTGTGCAAACTGCACATACTGCTTCCCTTCTGATTCCTACAATGCACCAAACATCCAGCTGATCTACACAGCCGCCATCCTTCAATCCCCACACTCCCCGCATTTCTGGGGAGCAACAGACAGTATATAACAGTGGGCAAACCCCTGCTTTCTCAGGTACACACTTTGTAATTCAGTGATTCAGCCCGGGCAGTAAATTAGCTCCACGCTGCCAGTTCTTCACCGCAGAGCCGTACCCCAGGTCTAAGTGAGCCTTGAGTGGTGCAGGAGCCTTGAAGTCCCTCCTAGTGCTAAACAGAAGCAGAGCCCATCAATATCTTGTGCTGTACAGCCTCCGCCTCTTTATATCCAAATCACATTGATTTCACGACCCACCTCTTGATGTAGCCTGAAGTAGTCCCCCTGGAGCAGTATATATCCTGCTGTGCTACTTGCTAGGTTGGTTGTTCTGCCCAACATAAAATACAAGAAAGTGAATTTGCAATAAAAAGATAAAAACACGAGGAGTGTCTCTTCTCATTCTGCTCCTGGGTAAGGCTCTGGCAGAGTCCCAACTCCAGCTCCATTTCAGCCAGCCCAGCAAGGGGGATTAGATCAAAGTTTTGCTTGTTCCTACCACAGACACCCTGTCCAGCTCTAGGAAACCTGGTCTTGCTACTGTTATTGGTACTGAAAAATACGCTCGTGATGGGTGAAACCATCCCTTCAGTTCTGGCCCAAGTTTAGCGGTGCAGGAGGCCTAAATCCTGAGATTTTGCTCAAGAGGAACGCAGTGTTTCTGTCTACAGTGCTCCAGCAGATAAGGGTCAAAGTGACAGACACGCACTATCTGCTACACCCACACCTGGAACTTTATTTAATAATGGACAACCTGAACTCCCTGGTGATCCTCATTTCAGGTGGAGGCAATGGTTTGGCCTAGAAGGGGGGTTAACTCCCAATCGTGTTTGTTTTCTGCGTGACTTCCACCATTTTTAGTAAAGATGTTTTTTATCAAACCCAAACATTTCATATATATATAAAATTTATATATACACATAAATCCTTTTCCACCTCTCTAATTTAGAGACTGCATGTAATTTGGGGCTGATACTGAATGAATTGCATCCAGCTAAGTGAGATACCTTATGCAGTCAGCTACATATTTAATTACGAAATGCTCAGACATTCCTGCTTAAATCCCTTTCCCATGAATGATGAGTAGTATTTAAATAAGCATTTTCTAAAACATTTTATCCACTTCAGTTAAAAACTAACATTTATAGAACAAGGCAGATATGCTATAGACCAAAAGAAAATAACAGTCCCCCCCTTCTGGATTGCTAGTGACTTTCTGCAGAAACTAACACATAATCACTGTTAAACTGGAATAAGTACTATTGATTGTTGCCTCTAATAGAGGATATGATTTTAAAGAACTTGCAGCATTAGACTGTTCAAGATCATTGTATTTATTGATTGAGACTACAAAGACTGTAATCACATGTGAAAACAAAAGGTTATTCATCATATGTTGGCTGTTCAAAAGGAGCATCCAATATTGCCTAAATAAAATAAAATAAGTGCAACTGCTGCAGTGGAAAGACTTTGTCACCATCCCATGACTCCAAACTGGAGTGGTGAAAGTCCATGTCCTGCTCCAGGCATTAACCTCCAGACAAAGCTAGCTTCTGGCCTCTTCTGGGAAAACAAGAGGCCAGCAGAAGCGAAACCCCATGGCTCACGCGCAACACCTCGCCACTAGAAACAAGAGGGCATACAGCATCTGTCTTCTGCCCGGATAGACAAGCAACAAAGCGGCGATCTCAGCTAACAGGTACTGCTTCATCCCAAGAGAAAAGGCCCAGAGTTTCTCCTTCAAAACCGAATCTGGCTGCAGGCAAACACTGAGAATATGGACTTCATGGAAGGGAACTATATATTCAGCATTAGGACAGGAAGGAAGCTTGTGGAGCAAGACCTCATATTTTTATGCACTGTTAGCTTGCCTCTTCTTGTCTAGTAACTACTCCTGCTACTCTGCCCAGCCTCCAGAGCCTTTGAGATGACAACACAGTTTATCAAAACTACTTACTACCTTTTGTTGCCGTATCACATTGCATACATGACCATAGAAACTGGCCACAGCATCGCAGCTCCCCAGGGTGGGATATTGCTGCTATAGCTTTGATAGCAACTGCCAGGGAACAGCAAAAGTGGGCTGCTGGGCGAGGGAAGGGGAGCAGGGAGCAAAAAGCAGGATCCTCACCAAGGAGGGTGCAGCGCCACAGTACCTGAACAGTGAGAAGGGAGGAGCTCTTGGTTTGCTACCAATTCATTGATCTCTAAACAAAAAGTCAAGAAACTAAAGCCCAAAACCACACAAATCATACAACACAACTTGAGTAAGGGGCTGAGCTTAAGTACATCTCCTGAGCCAACAGGGGAAAGCCAGTGAGCGGAGACCCCAGATGGGGCTGCCCAGGGCAATCAGAGCCAGGTGGATCATGGGGAGAAAGAGCCCCAAAGTGAGGGAGGGCACTTCATCTGCACACTCTTACCCTTTTGCCAGAGTAATTAAGGAGTTACTAACCAAAATCTGTTCTTAAAGGAACTCCATCCCAGTGCTCCTTGCAATCAGGAATGTCAGCGACCCCTTCTCAGTGACCGTTGCCATCTCTTCTTTCACTACATCCTCTGTCTGTTATTTTCCTTGTCTCTGTTTTCTTCAACTTCACTAAAAATTTCCCACCACAGCCTCATATCCCATGTTTTTACCAAAGAGCACCTACATGATATAATGCCTTTCTGGTGCCTATTAAGTGTCCTACTGAAAGAAGTACTAAATTAGCCTTGCATGTTCCTTGTCAGATCATTAGCCATGTTGATTTTTATGCTGTTTTCCACTTAAATCTGGGCTTTAAGGTTTTTTCTCTCGAATTTGTTCTAAAGCATTGCGTGCTATGTGTCAAGTAAAAGGCCCTCTTTGCTGTTCTTGTGCCACAATACCGTAGTGCTGGGGATTTCCTCCTGCACTGTCCTGAAGTAACAACTCAGACGTGAGCTTCCACCTGCTGTGGATCACTGTTTATAGCAACACCAAGCACTCAGCCTATTGCAATGTTGGGCTTCCTATCTGTGCCTTCAGGAGAAAGAGATGGTAAGAGTCTGGTGCTTGGGGAAAACAGATCCATGGTGCAGGAGGTTGGTAGTTAAGTGTGCAAGACTATGCACAATCCTCATTTTGGAGGCTGTGTCCCTGATCCATAGGACCCAAAATGGGGAAATTATTTGGTTCTTGGAAGGCCAAAGGAAGTTCAATGGTGTTTGCAATGATGGTTTTGACAAAAATAGTCCTCTACAACTTGCTGCTGGCTCAGGAGGATATAGTCACCCATGTTAGAACAAGTCACAGACAACTCTGACAGCGTGAAAGATTTCTGTTTGCCTTTCTGTTTCTAGCATTTCTTGTTATAATCCTTGCAAAGTTCCCCATCTGCAGCAAAATAAATGATAGTTCAGAACTTCCAAGGTTAACAGTGCTAACAGCCTCCTGGCCTATCTGTCTGCGCTTTTATTCGTATCCCAAATGGATCTAATTTACCACTTAAACGCTCTGGTTTGTACCAGGAGAAAAAAAAATGCTGCCTAGATCAATCACTAGGAAATATCACCTAACACAGTGCTAAAACGCTGCAGAACAGGGCTCATTCTGCAGGGAGCGCAGATCCTGGAGTTGCGGACGCTGCATAACCCAGCCTGCCTGGTGCTATCAAAGCTGCAGCCTCCGCTCCAGCACCAACCCCCCTCAGAGACAAATTAATTTAAATGGTAACTACTTGTGCCAAAACTCAGCAAACTTTCTGTCACTGGGGAGCTTGTTGTTTGAAACTAGTGCAGGGAAGCATATAGTCTCCCTTCCCCGGGGCCGGAGTGGCGTGTCCTGAGCCAGCGAGGCTACAGGTGCTACAAGAAACAAGCAGGAAGGGTGGGAAGCCGAGGTGGCATTGGGCACCCTACCCTTCTGTGTCCCTACTAGCACAGAAAGAGACCTGCAAGCTGCAGACGGGGACCACCCTGTCCGAGATGCCTCTGCAGCTCTGAGAGCTGCTTCTGAGCTAGATGAGCAAAGGGAACAGGAACCCTTTCCACACCTAGCACAGGTCACACAGCAATGGGGCAGTGGCCATCCAGCTGCGCTGACAGCTTACTTCCATGGAATAGTTTGTTCGAAGAGCAGACAGCCCTCAAGACACAGGACCTTCGCCCACAGAAATCCTACGAGGAGAAGAAAGAAGGAGCTCAAGTGGTGGAAGACTTCAACCCCTGATGAGTGTTTATTGGTAGAAGGAGAGCACCTGGGGAAGACAGGCTGGAGGTTATAAGAGGGGAGGGCAGTAGCTAGCCTCTCCTGGTAGAGCTCAGGTAAGAGAGAGGTAGTTGTAGTTGTCTTGGGTTTTGTTGGGTGGAAGAGTTAGTGTTTTGTAGGGAGCTCTGGTTTAGGAATAATATCCTTTCAAAGTAATGAGAAGGTGTAGCTGGTGAAAAGGCACTGTTATGTTCTTAACTTTGCTGCTATCACGTCTGTACTGGCTTGTGCACAAGGTGTTGGAGTTGGGGAAAAGCAAGCTCCTGAATGACCGCAGCACCTGAGGAGGTGAGCTTGAGGCAGGCACACCAAGGGGAGGCTGGAGACAGCACGAACCAAGTTTAACACAGACCCTCCTTGGGCTGTGGGAAGATTAAGGGGATGAGAATTCAGTTTGTGAGGGCTGCTGGAGCCCTACTGCAGCAGTGTGGTTGTCTTTACAACCCACCTGCTTGTGCCCAAAGGAAAGGAGGGTGTCAAGCACTGCCTGTCTCTCTCCCTGCCTGTCAGTTGGCAGCTCTCCTCCTTCATCATACTTGCAAGTTTTATTGCCAAGTTTTTATGCAAAGTAGAAAAGCCTCATTAAGTGATGTTGAAAGTACTCCTCTGTTGATGTTAAAATGTGACAACTGTGTAAGTGAGCAAAATGTTCTGATTGGGTTAACACTTTGTACAGGTACAAAATGACTCTGTAAGCTGCAAAGCAGGGAGAAATTGGGCCTGGAAAGGAAGGGGAGCTTGACTGAATTTTCAAACTGTCAGTCTCAAAGCTGGGCAACAAGCCCAGACATCCTCATTCTAAGTTTAATATCCAGCTACGCATGCCAAACATCCTCTGACTTCTCTTACAGAGAGCTCCAGAGAGCAAATCCAGAAGGACAGTTATGTCCTGTCTGACTTGCTCAGGTATGTCAGCATTTCTTGTAGTCCATGGACGTGCAGAGCTTGGTTTCGTGAGGCCTTTGAAGTTGCGCTGTTGGAATCATTTGGGGTCTGGTCCTCAGGCCAGACCATCAGTCAGTTCTGTTGCAGCCAAAGGTGTGTTTGAGATTTACACCAAGTGAGATTTTCCTATGCTTTCTCAAGGCTTGAAGTCCCTTTGTCCATCACCTCCAGGAGCATCTGACCTATAAAGCATCAGCTCAGAGCAAATCCTTGCAGAAGAGATCTAGGAGCTACGTTCAGACATGGCTAACAGTTGGAGCAACACTAACCATGAGCTGGGAACCCAGGTGGTCTAAAGAGGGCAAGGCACCTCTAGAAGGGATCTAAAGGATCAGGGTACTAAGGGGCTTTGGCTTAGGGCTGCTAGAGAAAACATTAAATGGAGACCACTGTTTGTGTGCCAGCTCCTGCCTCTGTGTGGACTTCAGCACAGAGCTGGGATCCAGAGCAGGGGTTTTTAAAATCAGGTGTTTTGATTTATTCTCCAGAAGAAATGCTCTGCCGATAGTATAGTGGGAGCTGAGAGCTGGGGTGACATGTGCACCTCCAGGGGAGTGCTCCCTTGCTGCGCGCTTACAGAGAGCGAGAGCATCTTGAACTGCTAGCAGCCCCCATGGTGGGTGAACCTGCGAATTCTGATTCTTCAGTTCCAGGTGTTAGGTGAAAAAAAAAAAAAGCCCTGAGATGGGGAATCACAAATTAAAGCCACATGAGGCTCTGGGCCTTGCAGTGGTGCTTTTTCTTTTGGGGGGGGAGGGGGGGGGCAGCCGTGGGTGCAGTGTGGCAGGGGTTGTAACACCATTGTGCACAGAAAGCTCTGGGTTCTGCTGCTGAAAGTCAGGACCCCTTCAGCTGCTTTGCCTGGGAAAAGTTTCTCCTGGGCTGGTGCCTGAATGAACCCCAAACCAACACCTCAGAGCAGCTGCTGCCTCCAAAGTGGGGTTGGACCATGATTATATCTTAATTTTTTTTGTAATTTCTGTATTATGAAGGTCCCCAAAGGTTACAAGAATGATGCTTCTGCAGTTGTCTTGCACTAGGAGCAAGGATTTGATTGCTTCCCTTGTGCTTATACCATGTAAAAATTGTTTTATCTGGCTGCTGATGGGCTGCGGTGGAAAGCAGAGCACAGGATGTATAACTGCAGAATTTGTCAGATAAACCAGTGCTTAAAATATGCCTCCCCACTGCATCCCATTACATCTCTTCTCCCTGTTGTTTGTCTCATTCAGGATACTATTAACTCAATCGCTTTAGTCGTAGCTCTGCTTACAGCACAGCATTAAGTCAAAATAGAGCAACAGCTGCTTGAGATGCAGCAAAATTCATCTCTGCTTTCTATTAGCTGGAGGCCATGGGCCCACACCAGTGAGATGGTAAAAAGCAATTCATATGGGAAAGCTGGAAAATTAAATCTATTGTACCAAAAAGGAAGATTTAGGCCATATGAGAATCCATTTACTCTAGTAGTCCCTGCTGTCATTCCTGATTTCCAGCAAGGACATGATGACAGTGAGATGTTGGCTCGGAGGAGGCAATCTTCATTCCACTGCCCAGGTGAGCAGCTATTCAAAACTTACTATGAATTCACTTATCTTAATATAGCTTAGGCTGAGTGAAGATATTTTTATTCCAGGCCAAATGAGAAGGTTTTAATGTCATCTACTAAATTATCTCATGTAATCTAGTTGCTGCCTCCTGCTGAAGCAATGACTAGCTGTGCTTGGGAGAGACAGAATAATTTCTTTACAAATGTCTTCAAAGCAGCATGATAGTGACCTTACTCTGAGACTCATTGCAAAGGTGAGGTGCAGCTTCCAGGAGCAGAAATCCCTTCGCCAGCCCAGGGTAGACTTCAGGAGGCAGAATAGTCCAGGTGAGGGACTGCGATGTTGGGCTGAGACCTGTTACTGGCTCTGCCACTGATCTCTGGAGGGATCATTTCCTCACTTATTTAGCTTTTATTTAGCTCTTAGTAGTTTTTTTGCAGATGGGAATCTCATTATTAATAGTATTTAGAGGCAGAAACTGGATGGGGTTGGCAGCTCTAACTCAGGTTCAGACTGGTAATTCAGGAAATGGTCGCTAATTGTGCCCATGGACAGGGGCCAGCTTCTACCTTCAGTGTGTTTGGCTCTTGGTGGCAGAGGGAGAGAGGATGCTGTATTAGGGGCAAGCCTGAGGCCAAGTCTCCTTTTTATCCCCTTCCCAGATGGCAGCATTTCCCTCCTCTCTCAGAGCAAGTCACTGAATCATTCCACGTGCAGTGCGGAGCAGTGACTCCCGCAAGCCCTCCATCCACACGTACCTCTGTGGGCAGGTCCTCAGGCTGCTCATGCATCAGTGCTGCAAAGCCCATGGCTGCTTTTTTTGTGTTTTCAGCTGTTATCACAGCACTGTCTGTGTCCTCACAGGAAGTGGCTGGGATAAGGGGCTTGACCTTGCAGCTGGGTTTGGCATATCTGTGCCACATCTTAGGCTCTGTGGCGGAGCTGGAGCATCCTTGTGCCTGAGTAGCTGTTGCAGTAGTGCTGTGTTCAGGGTGGGTGGTTTGTATCTGCTGGATTAACCACATTTTGGCCCTGTAGCAGCATTGCTGCCTGTTAACGCCAAGTTGAATCGGTGAGGGACAGAGCCCTTCTAACCCACTTTGCTTCCACAGAGCAAGGTTGCTCTTCAGGTTATGTGAAGCCTGGCTGGCAAGTTGCTGAAAAAAGACTGGGCATGTTTTAAGCCTTTGAAAGTGGCTGTTGGAGAGCAGCTTGGGCAGAGCAAACCTTGGTATTCCAGTGCCTCCAAAGAGTTTCAGACTTGGCTTATGCAAAGGGTGTTTAACATTCACAGCAGCGCGCTTGCTGCTGGGCTTGCTGCACCGCGTGCATTGCTGCTGCTGGGAGCTCAGGGAGGGCCACAAAGCCAGCTCCTTGTAAAAGTATAACATCACTTGGTATAATAATCCTGGTGGCATTCCTCTTTGCATCTAAAATCCTGAGATCAGTTCCCATCTAGTGTAAACCCATTCTTTTAATGTAGATGTGACTCCGTCCAGGTTTCTGTTATTCTTTCCTTTCCCTACTTTGATATGCAAGATCTAAAATCCACAACTGCTGTAACAAAAGCAATTCAGTCTTTCCCCTGGGAGATCCTGCGGTAAAAGCCTCACCAAGAGCCTGTGCTGGTGCTGTCTGCAGTGCCAAAAGGAGGACAGCAGAAGTGCAGAGGTCTCAGACCTACACACCATCTGTTCTACAGCCCAGCTGGGGAAGCAAAGCAGGAGTGGGATGCAGGTGTGCTGTGGGGTTGAATCTATGGCTGGGATCTAGCGAGGGTGCTCCTGGACAGGTCTTTTTCCCCCTGGAGCTTCTACAAAATGATCACAGAAATAGCTGGCTCCTTGGAAGAGTGAATGGGCCTGATCCAGCCTGCATTGAACTCAGCAGGAGACATTCCTTCCCCTTGGAAGGAGCAGGTGTGCTTGTGACTAGCGCTGTAAGGTAGTGCTCTGCCCCAGGGTTTCAAAGCATGAAGACTTATTTCACATCCCTCCCTACCCCTGCTCCTCTCTGAGGACTCTGCTGCTGAGGAGCCATCAGGTACCAGCTGGCCAGAGTCCCTGGGGAGTTATAACCCCACCAACTGCCCCATCACCATCAGGTCACTGGCAGCGAGGGCAGGAAAGACTCAGGAGTGCAGTAGGCTGAAACCACCCTCTGGGAACAAGGAGAGTTGGTATAAGTGCAGCTGGTACTGATTAGTGAAGGATGTGTCCATAAATATTTATTCTTGTCACTCCTGATAGTTGACTTACAAGTAAATTGGCTGCTTCTGCCTGCAGTGTTTTATGCTGATTTAACGGGAGTATGACTGTTGATGCACTGAGGCGCACGGCCACATACTCGCATATCTACTGGTGCGGTTCTCCGTCCTCATGCAAAGGTGACTAGGAAATATTCAGTTTAACTCCAGTCTGAGATGTCAAGTCATGCTGAAAATTAGGGAAGGATGAGATGATGCCTTCAAAGCTTGTATCAGGGGAATTCCACTTCCCTTAGGGCGCAGTGAAGGGGAGAGCTGGGCATCAGTTCACCACTGCCATGTGTGGGAGCCTTGCTTGGAGCAAATCAACTGCGTTCAGAGCTTCCAGGGCAAGCCAATCCTGCCTCAGGGAAAGAGAATAAATATTTTAAAATGTAATCAGAGTCATTGGGGAAGTGTGACAGGATTTAAATGATGACATAACACGCTTGTCTTGTCTCTGGTGCCTGTGCTAATGAGCATGAATTGAGAGCATTAGAGATCTATCCACAGGCATTAGTGTGTGTGAGTCAGGGGATCACAGCCTTAATTAGTCTCATCCTCTACCGGCAGCCAAGCCACTTGCCTGTCCAGTGCAGGGAGAAGCACCCTCCAGTGCTCTGGAGTTAGGCAGGCTTCAGCACAGCACCATCCTGCTGCCCATCATGAGACTGGACCTACACCTGGTTGTAGGGGGTTTCTTCTGTCTTCATTGCCCTAAGAGAAATCTGAGCACCTTTCCCTCTCTTCTGGGGAATTTTGGAAATGTTACGACAGCTCTGAGACTTTTTTGTTTTCGGTTGAACATTTCTCACTTTAGGAGAACTTTCAGCATTCAGAAAAGGGTTTTTTTTGTGCTAAAAACCCATATTTTTCCCACCAAATGCTTAATTTCTACAAGAAAATGTGTGGGGCAAGAAAGTAAAAACCTGCAGAGAAAGGAACCAGGATAAAAGTTTTTCCTGGCTTTACTTCCTATCCCTCCATGCCCTTAATTCCCCAGTGTGGCCTTTTAAATGGAACCTCAAGAGGCCCCAGCAGCAAGGTTTGGCCTGGCAGCGGGGTGGGCGCTGGGAGGGAACCGAGGCGGTAGCTGCTCAGCCAGCTGTGTTCCTCGGCAAGAGATCAGTCCTCTGGCACCTCTCAGCATTGCCCTGATGGTATGAAATTAATTTTGAAGAAGAAAATCACATGGCTGGTGTGATTGATTCGATGCCTTTGCCCTGCTACATTTAATCGATGGCAGTGGGTATTTATTGCATTATATACTACAAATCAATAGTGATTAGTACCTCATTAACCTTTTCTGTTATTTTGATTGTCTTCTTGCAGTGTTGTAATAATGGAGCACAGAGCATCCCTCTCCAGCCCTGCAGAGATGGGTTTGTAGGCTGGGGAAGTGAGTGCTGATGCTTTTGTAGAGGAGTGTGACCCTGCAGCCCTGTTACTTCTCTGAGTAAGTGGAGGAAACATGGTGTACATCACCCCCACCAGGAGACAGATGCTCATGGGAAGGTTCACTTGTGTCCAGGCTCCCACGGCATCTCAACCTGGTAACTCAGTGGCAATGGTTAAATAGGGAGCAAACTGTCAGCAGTGCACAGCCTCTGGGTGAATAGGCCTGAGGAAGAGAGCACTGCTGGGTGCTCCGGCGGTATTTCAGGGTTGTCACAGCAGGAGTGAGCTGCTCCCCGGTGACACTTTTGTGCTGCGCTTGCCCCTAGGATGCAGGACAGTCTCTGTTGTGATAGATTAGCAGAGAGCCTCAGTGAGCAGCTGTAAGGAGCAAGCTCCCTTTTTCCCCAGATGTATTTGTTCCCCCCCAGCTGTGCAATCAGACCTTGAAGCTGAGGTATCCTGCTTTCTGGGCTGGGTTGTGCTCCTGTTGCAAACCTGCTGGGATAGTGTGTAACCACTGCAGTCAGCTGGATTTCCACTGCTGCAGAAATGTGGTCGGGAGGTCAGCCTATAAATCCTGCTAGACTGACAGGCTTCTACAAGTAGTAGACTTTGATAAATTTATTTGAATTAGATAAACGTCTTCAAATTAGATCAGCCCTGTGTGAGTTTCTCAACTCTCAGTGTGAGTGAAGCCCCTGAATTTCCCACCTGCTGGGAGGCTGAACTTGAGCAAATGAGCTCTGCAATGCTCAGGCCTGTTCTGAAATTGTCAGATATATTAAGAGAGCTCTTCAGAAAAGGACTGTGCTTCCCTCAGATTAATTTGGTACCCCCTAGCCACAGCAACTGCGGTAAGCAAGTGTCACAGCTTGTGTGACGTGCTGTGCTTGTGTAGGTGCCTCAGCTGTAGCTCCTAGAGAAGTCAAAGCTCTGGTGTGCCAGTATGAGGCAGCCCTTGCCTAAAGGGTGGAGACTAATTACACCACCGGGCTGGGGAAGTGATGTACCCATCAGGAGGAGAATTCAGGGTTGGAGGCATAAATTTGTATCACGGCACCCCCCACCGTGTGCAAGGTAGACCCCAGATCATGCATAAAGGCAACACTGAGGATAAAGAGTCTGTGCTCTCCCCTCTGTCAAAGCATCCTGCAGCGTCACCTGCAAATCCAGTCAGTCCTCCTCTGCCACCCAGCTCATCTATGTGAGAATACTGGACTTGCTTGACAATTTCCACAGTTAACATAAGCCCAGTCCTGTGGAGTCCAAGTTACTTGCACCCCCGAGGCTGGCTCCTCTGCACGTGATGCCTATGCCACCGCTCTCACACCGAAGGGCAGTCAATCCTCGTGAACAGGCTCTGTCCCCCTTATATACCAAGACACTTAACAGCCAAGGTGCCCAAGTCGGAGACCAGGCAATGACAAAAACTGATCCTCAACAAGTCCCTGCTTCGCCTGTCCATAACATCCAGGCCTGCGTCGTGACTTACAGATGATTTGTGCTGGGCATTAAAAAAACAAAAAGCCAGTGACGCAAGTGGCTTTTTCTTTCAGGCGTTTCAAAAACGACTAGAGAGAGTGTAAGTGCAAGGCATTGCCGGAGAGGGGAGGAGGATTGCAGCTTTTAAATTGCCTGGCACTGTGATGCGGGGTTACACTTAGTGGGGTTGGCACTGGAGACATCACTGCAGGCAAATCTGGGTGAAACTTCTTTCAGCTGGAAGGGTTTCTTTCACCAGAAAACATAGCTTTATCTAAAGCAAATGCTTTCCCAAAATGTGGTTTTGTTTTAATTTGAATTGCTTTGACTTTGGCTCTTAATAAGTGTCAAAGCATTCCAATGGCATTAAAATGAAATGTTTCTGGTAACATTGGTGAAACTTGCTCTCTGTTTGATTTGATTAAGTTTTTAATCCGGGCAGTATCTAAATGGCTGATAAACTGTAATCCTGTGGTATCCACCCTATGGAAACAGCGTGTCTCAGTGGTTTGGAGCTAAAATTCTCATCTTTGATCTTCTGTTGCACAATGTAAAACAACAAATTCCCACCCAATTGAACCTGTTTGGGGCTGGCTTTGCTCAGTAGCAGTCTCAGCGTGGCACTGAGCAATATGAGCATAAATATTTGTAGATATGCAGATGGATTTAAGAAGTGCCTGAGTTCCCCACCTCCTCTGCCTGTTTGAACTGTGCTTTTTTTAAGCATCTACCCCTGGCTGTTGGCTGGGACGTGTCAAATTGAACGTGGTCTGATTAAGCATGGCAGTGCATGTAAATTGGAAATGTTCCTGTTGCAAGTGGAATACACTTATGGTCATAACTGAGAGCGTAGAAAATCCCCCCTGAAATGATGATTTCTCACTGCTCCTAGGGCTTTTCTTTAAATCCGACTTCTGCCTGTTATACCCGGAGCTGAAGAGATGGATCACGTATCTCTGCTGTTGTGCAGCTCCCAGCACAGTGAGGACCTTGTGTCTGCATTGTGCTCGATTCAGCTTTACCGCAAGACAAATGGTGAGGAGGTGCTGGAACCCAGGGTACCCCGGACTTGTGTTAGAAAGCCCTCACAACGCTTTTTCCTCTGCGTCGGCTGTTTCCGTAGACCGCTTAACTGCAGCGCTCAGCTGATTCCTGCCCATGCTGAGGAAAGCACATGTTCACGCTGCACAAACCAGCCCAGCTGGCCAGGGACAGCGGATTGGGAGCCAATCTGCTAAACAGGGATTTAGCCAAGCGGCAGCCCCGAGTGCCAGTCATCTCCTAATGCTCTCTTAAGGAGCCTAGCAGCACAGGCAGCTGCTGCTTCCTCCCTGGCCCTCCTCGCGGTTCAGCTCAGTCCTCCAACTCTGCAGCAAGGCATTTCCAACCAGAATTAGGTTTTGTTGTCTCCCTGCTACAGTGCCTTTTAAATAGGAGCACAGCCACTCTGGAAACATGGGGTTCACTTTTCAAAGAGGGCTTTGGAAAGTGATTACAATGGATTAATGCGGAAAGGTTAGGCAATTTATTCATCTGGCAGTTAGCAAATGCATGGGATTATTTTGTGCTGCAAGGATGGTTTTAAAAAAGAATATGAATAACATCATCTCAGCTCTCGCTAGCCTTAAGGCACTCTGCTGCACAAGCTAGGTGTTGGATCTGAAACGCTGTTTAAGAGCTGAGCCTGCGCAGTGTCCAACTGCTCCAGCTGTGTGAGGGTGCTGGAGTTTCATTGCCTGTGTCTGTGCAGCCCCTCCGGTTAACAAAGGTCTGGATCAGCCAGGAGTTGCCCCAGGAATGAATGTGGGCGCTCTGTTCACTAATCTTGGCTCCAAAGGGCCACTTACCTGCATGTCTGCAAAGTAACGCCGTTTGTAGCTGGTGTTGACTTTCCATCGTGAGCCCTTGCTGCAGCCCTAGCTGGCAGAGCTCCCTTGCTGAAAGGACTATTTTGATTTACAGTAGTGAGAATCTGGCCCATTGAGCCACGCAGCCCCGTGCAAGTGTTGCAAGCTGCTGGGAGGTGTTTGTTCAGCAGTGGTGGTTGTGCTGAGGAAGCTTGGAGAGGTTTTACTCAGGTGTGGGAACACTCCTGTGCCCAAGAGCTGGATGAAGCCCCTCTTTCCCTGCTGGCCTGAGGCCACGCGCTGCGTGCTCTCGACTGCATGGCTTAAGCACTTAAAGCAGTGGAAAGGAAAAAGCCCCTATATATTAATCAGCTTCACTTCAAAGCTGAGGTGCTAGGAGGAGATCTCAATCCCTTTCTTCTCCAAAGGAAAAGCAGTGGGTGTCGCTGGCCAGACAGTGCATGATGAAGATCCAACTTGCACAATGTGTGAACAATCTAAATCTGTGGATTAAAATTTTGTATGTGGTCTGTGAGCAGAAACTAGAACAGGCTTCACATCCAGCCCTGCCCCAAAGGGGTGTCTTGGAGGTGTCCTATGGCAAGTAGCAGCGGGATGGGGCACCCCGAGGATGAACAGCTTCCACTGGCAGGGCTGTAGTAGCAGCCAGAAAACAATTATTTCCAAATGCAGCTACTCATGTGGATGTTGTGTGCATTTCTGTCAGGTAGCATTGGATTGAACTTGTCTTAGGCTTGGAAAACTGGCTTCGTGCTAGTTTCTGGAGTAGTTGTCAAGACATTGGGGACCAAATGCCACTGTTGGGCAGCTTTGGTCATCGCATGCCTGCGGTGGCTGTGGTTTGGGCATTGCCGTGCTCTGCCAAAGTGGGAAGAGCTGACTGTGCTGCTCCAGCCTGGAGCTAGTGCAGTGCAGGGGCAGCTCTGTCTGCAGCCGCTTGAGTTAACGTGCTTGGTGTCTTCTCCTAGGATTGAAAAAAGGCTGGAGATGCTCAGATACTGTGCGTGTGGGAGTAGCAGTACTTTAAATAGAGATGTCTTCAAGCGGGGTAGTAAGCGTTAAAATTGTGTTTGAGTGCAATTCAGAGACATGCAATACCTTGTTTGCCCTTCTCTTATTTTGTTTGGCTGATGTAGGCGTATTTTTGTTTTTACTTGCTTTCCTGTCCTATATTGCCCCTTTTTTCCAGTAATGTTGACTGTTCCATCTGCTTATTTATCACCCGAATTTCAATTAGCAATCTGCTTTGTTTAGTTTTGTTTTAAACAAGGCATTGAAAGCTCCAACAAAGCTTTAATACATAAAACCACTTGTAATGCAGCTGTTAAAGCTCTTCCATCATATCCATGAAAAAAAAGAATTCTATTGCTATCAAGACGCATCTGATAAATTAGGTTTAATCCTCCTCTACTGCAGCGGATAGAAGGCACTTCAGCAAAGACAGAAAGATTTTTAAATGACTGAGATGGAAAATGGCCTTTGCTCAGTGTTCCAGAGATGTAAAAGAAACTAAAACCACATGTACTAAGAAGTAATTCATCCAGCAACTGGGAAAGCAGTCCTGGGATTTCTGCACTGGCAGAATTCTATTCATAGAATAGAATCATAGAATCATTAAGGTTGGAAAAGACCTCTAGAATCATCAAGTCCAACCATCAACCCAACACCACCATGTCTCCTAAACCATGCCCTGAAGTGTTACATCTACATGACTTAAATACCCCCAGGGATGGTGACCCCACCTCTCTGGGCAGCCTGTGCCAGGGCCTGATCACTTTTTCAGTAAAGAAATATTTCCTAATCTCCAACCTAAACCTCCCCTGACGCAGCTTGAGGCTGTTTCCTCTCATCCTGTCACTGGTGACTTGGGAGCAGAGACCAACCCCCCCTCACTCCAGCCCCTCTCAGGGGGCTGCAGGGAGTGAGAAGGGCTGCCCTCAGCCCCCTCTTCTCCAGGCTAAACCCCCCAGCCCCCCCAGCCGCCCCCCAGCACACTTGTGCTCCAGACCCTGCCCCAGCCCCGCTGCCCTTCTCTGGACACGCTCCAGCCCCTCCAGGCCCTTCTTGTGCTGAGGGGCCCAAAACTAACCTTGGTGCTTCACTTCTGGATCTGAAGTCACAAGTTAGGGGTGTGGAAGCAGAAAAGAGGGTGACGGGGTGTGTGGCAGCGTCCCCGGCAAGGACGTGCGCCCCTGAATCCCACCAGCCCGTGCTGTGGCTTGCGATTCTGGCTGCCTGCAGCCCTGCCAGCTGCTTGATCGCTGGATCTCGATCACCAGGACCCCTCATGGGAAGGGCTTCTCTGGGGCAGCTGGCTCAGCCCGTATTTGCTAAGTGAAGGGAGGTTAATTGCAGTGAGTTTGGGTTTGACTCGAAACCCAACATTGTAAATTTGCTCAACGCCCTGTCAATAATGCACGTGCTTAAATCCCATTGACTTGTGATTAAATTGGAGCCAGTGCTGAAGTTCTCTGCTGAATCATGGCTGAATGGATGAATTACCACTGGTTTAACTAATTACCAGTACTATAACTTACGGACAATCCGCTGCGCGGCGCACTGGGCAATGGGAAAACAGCCCTACGGGTTGAGTAACGGGCGCCGTGTGCCCCGGGTAGGCTGTTCTCCCGGGGTGCAAGCGATTCCTCCCACACGGCCGTCCTCGTGCCCCTTCCAGCACCCCGTGGGCTCTGCTGCCGGGTGGGCGTGGGAAGCTCTCCCGTGGGACGGATGGGCTGGGGAAAAGCGATCTCCACGCTCCGGGGAAGCGTGGAAGGACTTTCTGTGGCCGCTGCCCGCCGGCTCGCCCCCACCCCGGGCGGCCGCCGGTACCGCGCGGCTCATCGCTGCGATGAGCTGCACGCGGGCCTCAGCCCGGGGCGGGGCCGATCCCGCCCCGTCAAACCGGCGCCTCCCCGGGCGCGCTAATGAGCGGCGGCGCTAATTACCGCGGGGGCGGGGCCGGGGGGCGCGGTCCCGCCGCCGGGGCCGCTCTGTATAACCCGTCTCCCGGCAACGGCGGGCACGTCACTTCCTGGGGAGCCGCCGTGAGGCGCCGGTGAGCGCGCGGACAGGTGGAGCGGCGCGTGGAGGCGCCGGCCGGGACGGCGGGAGCCGGTTCCGTCCGGTCCGGGTCGGACCCGGCCGGTTCCGCCCGGTTCGGTCCGGTCGGGTCGGGCCCGGGCGCGCCCGGCGCGATGAGCGCGGAGCTGGACGGCGTGTCGCTGCACTCCTCGTCCTCCTCCTCGGGCTCGCTGGGCTCGGCGGCGGGGCCGGCGCCGCGGCCGCTGTCCGCCAACGTGCGGCGGCTGCACCAGGCGCTGACGGCGCTGCTGAGCGAGGCGGAGCGGGAGCGCTTCATCCTCTGCCTCAACGCCTACCACGGCCGCCGCAACGTCTGCGACCTGGTGCGCTCCCTCCGCGCCCTCCTCGACGGGCCCCGCCGCCGGCAGCTCCTGCCGCTGCTCCGCCTCGTCCTGCCGCGCTCCGACCAGCTCCTCTTCGACCAGTACACCGCCGAGGGGCCGTACCTGCCGCCGCCCGGCCGCCCCCCGCCGCCCCCCGGCCGGCTGCGGCAGGTGAGCCTGCGGCGGAGCAAAGCCCACGAGGGCCTGGGCTTCAGCATCCGCGGCGGGGCCGAGCACGGCGTCGGCATCTACGTGTCCCTGGTGGAACCGGGCTCCCTGGCCGAGCGGGAGGGGCTGCGCGTCGGCGACCAGATCCTGGGTGTCAACGGCAAGTCCTTGGACGGGGTGACCCACGCCGAGGCTGTCAAGGTAAGCGGGCGGCGGCCGCCCCCGCCCCGGGCTCCGCTCCCACCCTGCGCCGCCTCAGCGGGTGGGGCGGCCGCCCCGGCGTGTGCCCCGTCTCCCCGTCCCCGGTGGAAACCTGCAGCCCCTTCGCGGAGCGGCCCCCGGTTTGCGCCGTGCCGGAGGGATCGGGCTCGTCCCGCCGGCAGCGGCAGCGCGGGGAGCCGAGCGGGGAAGTTTGCGGTGAGGAGGAGGGTTCCTGCCGCTGGCCGGGGTCAGCCCGGCACCGGCTGCCGCTCCTGCCGCGGCAGGGTCATCCTCCCCTCGGGGCCAAGCCAGGTTTTTTGTTTGTTTTTTTTTTTTTTAATCACAACATCTCTGAAATGTAGCGCTGCTGCCTGTATCCTCCTTACAGCCCGGGAGGCTTGGGGAAGTTGGAAGTCTGCTTGAGCCGGGTTTTAGGGCGGGTACTTTAGTATCTCTACCATGCTTTCTCCTCCCAAAGGTGGAGAAACCGAGGCACGGAGAAGCAGAACACCCCCCGCCACCACCCCAGGACTGCACGGTGCCCGGAGCAGATCCCCGCTCCCCTTCTGTGTCGGGGGAGAAGGAGAACACTTACACAACCGAAGTGTCTCCTCCGGCTCTTCCCACAGCGCAGCGTGTTTCCATATGCCCCGGAGACCTGTTATACATCACAGCAGGGGTGCTATCAATAAAAGCCTTCGTGTAGGGCTAGGTGGGGGAGCTCCATAAACTGTGGGATTTTCACCTGAAGCTCAGTGTTCTGAGGCAAAGTCCACGGTTGAGTGACCCAAATCATTCACAGAGATGATCTTCTGGCTGGTGGGCTCAGCTCGGGGGGTTCCCGTGGCACAGCAGTACCAGGCACAAACCTGTTGAGCTGAAGAATCGACTTCTAAGGCAGCAATTTGTAGGCAGCGCGTGGAGAACAGGGATCTGGGGTGACAAGACCGTTTTGCAACTGTTCGTGCTTTAGTTCTTCCATAATAAGCTAAAGCGCTTCTGTTGGCAGCCCTGCTTCATGTGGCGCGTTCCTCCGACAGTGCATTAATCTTGCACAGCTTTGAACAGCGTCTTCACAGCCAAGCTGCGTGCTCCTTGCCCCGTCTTTAAATCGTGCCCCAGGCAAGGGCTTGTCTTCCAGCCTGGAAATCAGTCCCCAGTCATCTTGAGGCTAAAGAAAAGACTTGTAGGAAACTTTTGTTGTTGTTCCTAATGACAGGACAACAACAGTGTAAGCTTTCGGAAGTTAGGCTGCAGTTCTGTGCCCTGAAGGTTACAAAAAACCCTCCGTATTTTGGCTAGGGCATTGGGATGGGTAGAAACCAGGTGTCAGGAATTCTCTGGTCTGTTAAATGACTTCATCTCTAATTCAACCAGCTCTGCTGGGTAATTCACATCGCCTCTGTTTGTTCTCATATAATGTACGTGATGCCTTTTAGACACTATTAATATTGAGTGAGACTAAGTGCTTCCCGCACAGAAATAATTCCTGTAGGAAGCGGTTTGCCAAGGAGTTGTTCTGAGACAAGAGCTATGTTTCGTTAATGCAATCCTCATAGGAAAGAGAAGCTTAGAAATTGTCTGCTTGTGAGCTGAACTTCTTTAAACAACAGTTTCATCACGCACGCAGTTGTGGTGGCAGCTTCTAGAGCTCCTGCACGTGTGTTACATCTGGGAAGGGTTTGTCACCCCTGGAGCAGTGGTAGAAGCCCTTTCCTTGGGAAGGGTGGCAGGGTGATTGCCACTACAGCTGTTTCAGTTCCTTTGGAGACTTTTTAAATTAAGCAAGTGCTAATTTGTCCTTGCATGCTGCGTGTGGGGGGGTGGGGAGCAAATAGCATTCAACAGTGCTAAAGGGCAGTCTTTGGAGAACTTCTCTTGGGTTGAGATACAAACACCTTGGCCCATGTTTTGGGCCTCGTGCAGGGTGTCAGAGCTGCGGTGACAAACATGGCGGCTTGACCCCGTGTTCTCTGCTTCCCCTTGAAACCCAGGATCTTGGGCTCAGTCTCGATGTGAATGTTAACAGCCTCTGGCTGTAGTCTGGTTTCCTTGAGCAGAGCAACCCTTGCTACATCCTGACATCCTCACTGATGTCTGCGGGTCTGCTCTGCAGTGGATCAAGGGAGAGAGAAACGCTGGGTAAACAGACTTGTACCAGAGCTAGGTTTGGTCCTGGAATTTATGTGTACGCTGTACTCAGGTTCAAATACAGAGAGGGGGGAAAAGGTGAGCAGAGAGGCTTTCTTAATACAAAGCCACGGCTGTGTAGCTCGATCTCCCAAACGCTGTCTGCCTGCTTCAGACGAATAGATGTGGTGAACTCTCCATCAGAAGCTGTCTGATTAAGGCACAGCTCCCGTTCCTGCGTGCGCAGCGATGGTCTGGCTCTCCATCTGTCTGAGGAGCAGCACGTTCCTGTGCTGTGCTTCCATCTTGACTGTCCTGCGGCAAGAAACTGTCTGTCTAGGACAGTGTTGTTATTTGTAATATGTAGAATGTGGTGTTGTGAGGGAGGTTGTCAAAGCTTGTTCTTCAGGGCATGAGACGATTGCAGAGATCGGGAAGGCTCTTCCACTGCTGGCCTGGCCTGCTCCCAGGCACATCACACTCTCCGGGGCGAGCATGACAACTTACTGAACCAGAAATCAACTTGCTGTCTTGTCAGGGTGCTCGGAGATGCCCAGCTGTGAATACGGGCAGTGAGGCAGCTGCTCAGATGGGGCCGTGAATAAGTACGTAGTCTTGTTTGTGCAGCCTGTAAGAGCAGTGACACAGTAGTTACATTCACAAATTGTGGTAGCTCTCTTGCCTTCTTTTCGTGCTTGTCTGCTGGGCAGGAGTGCCCTGGCCGTGTCCAGCACTCCTCTCTAGGAGGAGAGAGGCATTGCCTGTGGGGTAGGAGCAATTTCTGTCTCTGCCTTGTATTTGCAGGCATGGCTTGGAGCCGTGATCTACCAAAAGTGGAATCATGGCACCAAATGAATACTGCCACGACACCGGGCAAAGAAGACAAAAGTAGTGAGCTGCGTTCAGCTGTCCTAGCTGAACACCGACTGGTGGCCTGTGACCAGTGCAACGGTGTTCGTAGGTATTTTAGTGTAAATTAGGTAAAAAGTGGAATTCTGACTTAAATGACAAGATTACCTAAGCACTTCAAATCAATTCACTTAACGGCCAGCTTCTTAACCTTTATGTGAGCAGTGGAGTTTTATGCCGTGTCTGCTTCATGCGTTCTGTTTCATCCGAATCAAAACTAAATGACTCCATTACAATTATAGCTCTATCGTTCCAGCATTCAAGAGTGCACTTTAGCAAAAGATCACTGTAATTTGAATTATGGTGTATGTGAAGTTTATATTGTATGTTATATTTTTAGAGCTCGCTTGGCTTTCATCAGCCTCCCTATATAGTACACGGTTGATATTGTAGCGGTCGTGCTGAAAGTTTGTATTGATAAGCTGTAATATTTTGTCCAGAGTAGCTAAAATTGAGGTGCTTGTGGTTTTAGACCATCAAAATTTTACACACGGAGGTATTTCTTTTCTACCTCGGGGTTTATATTAAACTCATGCTCCCTTTCTTCCCCACCCCTTACTTTTATTGCTTTGCCGTAGGGTTTTGGGGTTTTTTATGCCCTTTAAATCATTTAGGGAGAAAGGGGAGAAAAGAAAGTGTAAAGTATCTGGACTCTGATGGATCATTCCTGACTGAGGATTTGGCTTAACGAGCAACACCAGCCTCAAAAGAGCTGCACCAATGCCACTGCTTGCCCTGCTGTGTCTTTCAGTTCATGCTGACAGCTGGACAAATCCGGATGAGCTTGATCAAAATCACCAAAAGTAGGCTAATTTGTGTGCATTGGTCTTAGGGGGCGCAATTCTTTCATCTTGGTATAAATCTGTGGTAGCTTTGCCAACCTCAGTGGACTTGTATCGGGCTTATTCTGAGGGAACTGGGATAGTTCAGGTCCACTGTCTTGGGTTCTTCAGAGTTGCTTTGGGGAGAAGCTGTGGGTTTTGCTGCAGGTGTGATGGGGCCAGGGGAGATCTTGTGATGAAGCAGATCTGCTACAGACAAGGCAAAGGTCTCCAGAACGCAGCGCCATGCTCTGCCGGCTCTCCCTCCCGCTGGCGGGTTGCTGCCTGCTGCCTGGGAGGGCTCGCCGGCCACAGAGGGGGATCGCATCGCCAGCCCCGCGGGCTCCCTGCTCAGGCAGAGGTTTTTACTCCTCCTTTCTTTCATTCCTTCACAGCCTTTCCGTCTCCTGCTCTGATAGTGTCAAGTGGGCATTTAAAAATAATTAAAAGATTAAATTTATTCTTACGTTCTATTCATTTGAACTTTCATGATGGAAAACAAGGTGATCTCTTCAGAGACCAGAATATTTCATACGAGGCAGAAAGGGCTCCAGCTGCTTGTGCTCTGGGCACTAGAGGTATTGCTAAAAGACCGCTGAGAAATGACAGAAAAGACGTGCAGCCCTGAGCCTCGGAAGCGTGTTTAGAGCAATTTTACCTTCCAGGCAGCTTACAAGAAAGCCAATCTCATCTCTTTGTTTCTTGTGATGCCCAATTAATTGATTATCATTATCTGAGACTGCTTATTTGCTGTAGACAGTAATCACCACTGTACTGTACAGGCATTGTAACAGCTAGTAGGAAGGAACGCAGCTTGGTTTCTTTGGTTGGTTTTTAACCCTTCCAAGTACTTGGAGTTGTGGACCATCACACACAGTCACGGCTGGGATGAATGAGGAGGGAAAGCAATGCATTGATCCCCTGATTCTGTAAAGATATCAGGCTTGTTCCTTTAAATGTCTGCTTGCTTATCTCTGTGTCTCTGTATTTTTAGAAGTCACAGACTGATCCAGAGGCTAGAAACCTCTCGCCTTCCCCAAGGGGTCTCGGGTAGCTGGAGCATGGAAGCGAAGGAAGTGACTAGCATCTACCCCAGCAGGTTCAGCAGTAACCTATTCCTTGGGCTCTGTTTAGAAACAAAAAACCCCAAGAACTGCACACAAAAAAGCATCTACAGCTTAAAATGCAGGTGCTGTGCAATGTCACAGGCTTCTGCTCTGCTTTTCTGTTCTGCAAACAGTTTCCATTTTAACTTCTGTAGTGAGCTGAGCTCAGAGGGAGAGGGTGGGAAGTGTAAAGTCACCAGGATCTCCCTCTAGGAAAAAGGGGAGGGGGAAAAGGTCACTTTTTGAACTTGGAGGCACCTGCATTTCACATTCGTTTTAATGCTTCTTGAAGGAAAGGGCTCATTGCAGTGACAGAGCATTGATCTGGCAAGTGATGTTCTTGGTTTCACAGCCAGGTCTGATGGTGTGCGGTGGGGCAGGCTGGAGTGCTGGACCTCGCCGAGTGCTGAGGGGCTGAGAGGCGATGCTCCGTTGTCACTGTGAGCTAACCTGAGCTGATCAAATTAATACCGCTTGTAACCTGGAGCGGGGTGAACTTGCACGTACAGAGAGCGTCTGTGGGAGTGTGGGTTTAGCTGTTGCACTGGAGTTAGGAGCAGGTTATATTTGCTGCTCTGCCACTGATTTCCCTCGGTGGGCAAGTTAGTCGTCTGTTTCCCTTCGTTACACTAGCAAATCACGATCAGCCCTCATGAAATCAAATTACATTATACTGATGTGAAAGATTAGAGTGAAGTCCTGAATCTCTCCTTTCCTCATAATGCAAGGCTGATAGTACTTGGCTTGGGTATTGGCTTGTTCATCGGGGTTAGTATTGTTAGGGCATCCTAGAGTTCTTGGAGCATAAATGTTATTTAGTGGGCTTCTTATAAATAAACAGTTTTGCCTCAGTAGAGAAATTGATAAGACAACCCAAAGGATAAAAGCCTGTCTTTCCTTCCAGCATCCGTTAGAAGAAAACAAAAGCATTAGTGTGCATTATAGCTGGAGAGTTAAAATATCTTTTACTCAGTTCCTTTGTCCTCGGGGAAGATGATGGATTTTCTCGACACCTTCCTCAATGCTACGTCTGCTCGGAGAATTATTCAGCTCTAAATCCCCTCGCCTAAACTGACAATGCATCTGCTAAAATGATTTGGCTTAGTTTCTTTTGACTGGGTGCTCTGTGAATTCTCCCTGTCACAGACCACCAAGAGCTTACTAAATACAGGTGAAGCAGGGGTCTGGGCAGCCTGGAGGGACTCTGTTCCTGCCAGCTGCTTCTTGCTGGACTCAGAAACTGCACCTGAGGCTCTCGGGGTGGGATGTGCTGGCAGGGGAGGCTGGAAGGGCCTCTGCGTTGTGCAGGCACTGACTGGCTATCCTTGGCACTTAGTCGAGAGTCTGGCTCATCTCCCCCCAAGTGATTCTTTCAAAGTTAATTTTTCTACCAACTGACCAGATCTGGACAACATGGGTTTGTTGGTGCTTCTAATGATATTTTTCAGCACTGTGTTTGGTGTGGAGTGGAAAGAGAAAACAAGAAAAAGTGGTGGGGTATGTGTTGGGGGGCTTTGATCTCAATTCCCCTTGTGCACCCCACCCCAACCCAGAAAACACCTAAGCAGCTTTCCAGGCTTGCATTGAAATAGAGCTTTGTGGAGTTTTCTGCTTTGAAAATTGTCTTGGACCCGCCTGAGGGATCCACTGGGCTGTGACCAGCTTTGAGGGGGTGGGAGATGACAGAGTTGTTGTCTGGAAGTGGGGATGGGGGTGTCAGCCATTGGAGGGGTTAGGGAGAAGGCCCTGGAGCTAAGATTTCATTTGACCTTTCCAGGTGAAAGAGACATGGGCTTCCTGATGCCTTGGGGCTAAATGTGTGCAATCACCATAATTATGCATCAATTTGCATTTATTTGCATAAGTGGCACTACTTGAAAGCCAAACTGCTGTCACCTTTGCCTTGGGAGAGGGGGAGAGGTTGGGCTGTGCCTCCTGTAATTCCCATTTATATTCTTGACAGGGAGGCCATTTCGCGCCCTCCATCCCCTATGCTGCGCTACCCACTGCTTTCCTCTCTGGTTCCTCTCACCCAGCATTCTGTCTGCAGTGCCTCTGCTTCCCTTCATCCCTCCTTTTATATCTTTCTCTCTCTCCATCTTCTTCTGTGTCACCTTTTTCTGGTACCAGTTTTCTCTGTTCCTGCCTGCCCCAGCTGCACGTCCTCCCCACGCAGGGACGAGCTGTTTGCATGCGTCAGTGCAGACGAGTCTCCCGGTTCCTCTGCATGAAGCAGTTCCCTGGTCTTCATCAGGCAAGATGGGGAGGGGATACACTTGATCCAAAGCATCTTATTTCCAGCTACAGTCTGCAGTCTGGGGCCAGGGACAGCCTCTCTCTGCATTTGTACGGCACCTGGCAAACTGGGCCTTAACCAAGGTGTGTAGTGGGAGCTATAACAGTCTTATATTTGTCCTGCTTACAGAGGATCCCTGGAGCAAGCCTTTGGGGTAGGCAGGCAGTGCCTCTGCCTGCTGTCTTCTGCTCTGCCCTTTCTGCTGGCAGAGGAACCATGTGGCTGATACGGCTCAACCAATCTCCCTGTAAAAGGTCTCTCAGCCCTGCCCCTGCAGCCCCCTCCCCTCCACTGCAGACACAGGGATCCTCATCGTTCCCACTGGCACTGAGATGGCTTTGCTCAGTCTAGCTGAGCCCACAAGCTTAAAATTCTCTGAGTCCACCTGGGTCCAGCAGGAACACCCCAGGATAGGGCAGGAAATAGTGGTTAGACAAACTTCTGCAAATTGTTCCCTCCGTGGTGCTGGAGCATGCTGTAAAAGCTCCCTCTGCCTCCCTCCTGTGGTATCTCTGCATTTTTCCCCTTCACAGCTTTTTTCAAGTCTGTGCCTAACTTTTTGGGGACTTGGTGCAAAATTGCATGGTACTTCAATGATCGATAACCTCCACACTGACCTTTGCTGCTTGCAAATGGAGCAAGTGTTTGGATGCCCGTTATCTGAGCAGCCCAAGAAGCCAAACAGCTCTGGGAAGTCTATTATTGCCGGAAGAAAGCAGCTTGCGTCTGTAGCAAGGGGGCGGATGGCTCATAGTTAATGCTTCTTGTATCACACTGTGATCTACCCACTAACGGAGTGAATTGGAATAGATTGCTCATTTCATTAGCGGCAAAGGTAAGTGAGTGGGCTGTATCCATACGAGACGTGTATTTTATTCAGGCTGCCAGAAGAGTACTGGTGATTAATTGCCATTGATTTCTGACATCTGTGTTCCCGCTGGGGAATTTTTGAAGGCCTGAAAGATGCGTTTACACAGCCTTCAACCTTTCGGTGGCCTCGAAGTGGAAAGAACAAGGGAAGAATTCCGAAGGCAGGAGAGGAAGGCCTTCAGTGATGCGAGGCGTGCTGGGCAGGAATGGCCTGGCACAGGTGGGTTTCAGGAAGGGTGGCAGCTGTCAGTCTTGATCTTAGCAAAGAACATGCTGTATTGTGTGTTGTTTTGTTGTGTTTTTTTTTAAAGGTAATAACTGTGGGTACACGAGGTGTATGTTTCCTTTTTTGATTATTTTAAGCAATTTACTTCAGTCTCAAATGACTTGATAGATGCTTAAATAGTGTGTTGTCAGGGGATCAGTGGCCTTATGGACTCAATCTGCCCTTCTCTCTGGCACTTGCTTCTTCTAATAATATTTCTAGGCAATTGGTGGCTGTTTCTCTGCAAAATGTTTGGTGCTGATCTGCAGATTCGACTAAATTATTTCCTTAAGCTTGTCTTCTAGCAGGTGTGCTTGCACACTATGGTGCCCGTGTTAAACCGTTCATACCGTGGTCTTCAAATGCATTACACGTGGGGCAAAGCCAAGTTTTTTCTGAGTCTGGAGCGAAGCACAGCAGCACTGAATAACATGTAGCAAGTCCCTGAAATGGCTTGAGAAGGGAAACGGAGATGCAGTCTGCACTGCCTGATTCTGCAGAGGGGATTAAGGAGGTGGAATTATTTTATTTAATGGTCCACCGCAAATGGGTTGGGTTTAGTATATCTGTCAAATAACAGGCTTTCGCAAAGAGCTTGCAGGATGACTTATGCTGTTGCGTTTGTGGTGGTATCTCTGCAGTCATTGGACACAAGACAAGTTGTGTGTCGGTGAGGGAACGGTTCTCCGTTGTAGTATTCCCAGCTAGAGCCTATCCTTTCTCTCCATGAGCCCCATGCTTTTTGTGTTACATGAAAATTCTGCCCTGAAAATGTTTGCGTTTTGTCCCAGGGAGTTGGGGTGACGTGCTTCATGGGAAGTGTATTGTTTGTGTGGGCAGGTGCTGGCCCTCTCACTTGCTGTTGCCGCTTTATAAATAGGCCTGACAGCAAAATCGAGGTCAGTGGACTCGTGCCAGCTTGCTGGCACTGTGGCACCTCACCGGGAGTGGGGAAGGTGCCAAATGTTCCAGCAGGGGCGAGGCTGCCAGGCACAGGGACCAGCAGCCTGAAGGCTTACGAGGGAGGAGGGCACAGTGGTGGAAACCTGTCATAAACCCTGCTTCCACCAAGGAGCCAGTGCAGCTGGACAAAATCCTGTGCTCAGATGGGTGTTGGAACCCTCTGCACATTCCAGGAGGCCAGGGTAGACGCATAGTGCTGGAGAAGCCAATGTGATAGGGCTGGAAAAGAATTCCTGCTGATTGCTTGATGTTCAGGGACACCAGCTGGAAAATGGATCCTGCTCTCTGCCGTACGTATGGTCCCTGCGGGCCAAAATGCCTGTGCGATAGTAGGGAAAGGTGTGTTGAAGAAGCTGCCTGTGTGGGTCTCCAACCCCCAGACTGTCAGTTAGCCCCTTCTCACCAGCCCTGAGAAGCTCAGTTAAGATGAACCAGAGGAGAGAACAATCCTTGCAGCTTGCTGTGACAGCTGGAAGAAGATGAGTCCTAGGGCTGGATCTGCTCTTGGATACTGGGCTGAATCTGCCCATCCAGGGCTGGCTCCACCCATGTCCTGGGGCTCCCAGCTGGCTCAGCAGAGCCAGCACAAGCTACCGCTGATGGAAGAGGGAAGCGAAGCCCAATGATCCTGGTAGCACAGAGCTCCAGCCAGGGGCTGTATCTGGGCTCTGACCTGTCCCCAGCACAAAGTCTGCCCAGGCTGCTGGCTGCTCCCAGGGGATGCCCGGACTCCCCTCCACGCCGTGTCCCTGGAGAGCGAGGCGTGCTGCTCATGCAGAGGAGAGGGGGCTGAGGCGAGCAGAGCTGGCTCTGGTGAGCAGCAGTGGCCGTTGTGTTCCCCAATGCCCTGGCACTGACCGCCTTCTCTCCCTGTGATGAACGGGCTTTGTTCCTGCATCCTTGGCTTGAAAACCTTCCATCCTGGCTGAGCTGCTGAGTCGCCTGTTTGTAATGCAGTTGTTATAGTCCCCCAGCACTGGTGCGTCCCCAAGGGCTTGCAGAGACTCCTGCTGCCTCTCCAGCTCAGCCCATTAGCCTTTGCTCTTGCCTCCTTGAATGGCTATTAATGATTTCCATTTTTGCGACACTTCTACGCTCAAAGTGCTTTCTTTTATTAGAGGCAAGACTTCTACCTCAATTCTCATTCTGAAGTCGTTTCCTTGGGTGCTCTAGCACCCAGCTACAGCTGCATACTGAATTGGAGAGGAGCGGTGCTGCGTGAAGCACTCTGCAGCCCTCTGGCTTACCCAGGCCTAGCCTTGCTTCGACTGTAAAGCGGGTGGTAAGGTGCTGGTGCAGTGGTGGTGCAGCAGTAGGCTGCACCTCATTACCTTAGTAGCAGGCATAAATGGACCCACTAAATCTACTCTGTATCCCAGTGCTCTAGCAGTAAAAATTTTCAGGACCAAAATGGTGTTAAGAAATTTATGGCAAATGCCCCACTGTGGTGGTCACTTGGATTCCTCATAGGAGCCGGTGTTGGGGCTAGCACATCCTTTAGAGGGAGGCTTTGTCCAAAGCACTTTGTAATGACCTAAAGAACAGCTGGCAGGGGAGAGTCGTTATTGTGTGCTGCTAACTTTCTAAAGGTGCTGGATAATCATGCTCAGTGGATGAGAAAATTGCCTGCAAACTTCTTTGGGATGTCAAATCAACCTTGTTTTCTCCAGACTCTGAAAGCTGCTGAGAGCCTGATGGAAATGTATATTAGCAGAACTGAAGGGATGAAAAGGGGCTGAGCAGAGGAGGAGCAGCTGAGGGCACCTGTCTCTCATGTGCCCCAGGCTTGGTGAGAAAGCCTTCCTGGGCCTGTCTTCTGTGCCTGGGTGGGAAATCCAGGTGAACCAGCCTGGAGGAGACTCGCTGTTGGGGTTGCCTCTGCATTCTTTCCAAAAGCAGATGATTTGTCAGCCTCGATACAGGGAAGCTGAGGCACTGGAAAATGAGAAGCTGCTTACTATGGCAGGAGTCAGCAGCAGGATCAGTAGCGGCTGGAGGGTTTTTGGCTCCCGCTCTAAAGGCTTCACCCTGTCAAAGAACAGGGTAAATAGAAAAAGCCAGTGGAGGCAGTTGGCTCTGCTGGCATGGCAGCTGTGCTGGGGATCCCAGTGGCTGACTTGTAGGCTTCTGGGAGCTGGGTGGGAACAGGGGTTAAGCCCCACTGGTCAGTGTGGGGCTGGTTTTGGGTGTAGGATGGGAACAGACCTCAATGGAACAGGTGAGTCACAGGCTGTGCTGTGCAGGGACTGTCCCTTTCCATGGGCTGTTGACCCAGCGTGTCCCTGCAAAACCACTGCATCGCTTCCAGGGAATGGCCTTCTCCTAGCAGGTCCTGTTCCAGAGATTTCTTCTAATACCATTAAGACCAGCATTTTTCCTCTCTTTCCCCCAAGGGTAACAGACTTCATCTCCCCAGACACCAGGAGGGGCCCTCTTATAAACCAGAAGGTGAACAGCCTTGGTAAAGCCAGAAAAAAAAAACCAAACCACACCATAGAGGGGGGAAAATGCAGCATTTCTTCCCATGCAGGGAAATGGACGGTAGCTCTGCTCACTTGGAGCTCACCAAAGCAGCTGATAGTGACTTCTGTCTCTGGATGTACTATGGAAGCTTCTCCCATTTGGCTCACCTGGTGCCTCCTCACTTTGCAGCTCTGCACGCCAAGTGCTTTGTTAAAGTCTGGTTCAGTGTATGGATGTACAAAGGTTTTATAGGTCTGGTCCAGATCTCGTTACTGTGCCTGCCGCGCTTCATTATGGAGTGTGTGCGGTGCTGTTATCCAAGGGAAAACACTGCTTCTTTTCTCATCTCTTCTCATAGCTGCGTCAGCTTTGATTTAAATAGCTCGTGGCTGTCTAATGAACAAAGCAAGCCTGACTATTTGAACAAAATTGACTTTAGTGATCGCTGCGTTGGGGAAGCAGTTTGTGCTGACCATCCTGTGATTTTGACAAGACTGTGGAGGCCAGAGCAAGGACGCGGGTGGTGTCGAGCAAGCCTTGTGCACCTCAACCTCTGGCTCTCGTGCTCGGTCTCTCCCTCAGACAGGAGCTGTGCTTTGGCTTACTGGAGCACATGTGCTTCTAGTGGAGGTTAAAAGCAGAGATTCCTCAGGCTCATGGGTGAAGAAGGATTTACCCCCTGAGCTGATACAAACCTTGGCTTATCCTAAAATTAATAAACAAAGAATTTATTCAAATTGATGTAAGCTCATGAGATAAAAAAATCTATTATAAATAGAGTCAGATTACACATAAATTCAGTTTACAAATGGGCTTCATCAGCTGAATTTCAGACCTCTGCTCAAGCATGTTCTAGGCAGAAGTTTAAATGTTTGCTCATTTAAGCACATGCCTGAAGGCCATGTTGAATCAGGGCTGTGGGAGACTTTCTTCCAGAGAAAAAAAATCACCTGTTTAACTCTCTCAAATGGCCCCATAGCGTTGCTGTGTCCTGTTAAACAGCTACTGGTTTTTACCTGCATGTGTGTGTCTCAGTGGTGCCTGCAATGGTGTGTTACACATCTGCATACAGTATATACGTCTGCACGCCAGTATTTACACGTGTGTTCTGTGTGGTTTTGGGGTGCCCAATGGCCTATAGCTCTTGTACCAGCTTGTAGCTGGGTGAAGGGTTTGCTCGGTTGTGGCCCTTTGTTGTGTTGTGGGTTATAAAGCTGACAAAGAGGGCGTTTAACCGGAGAGGGTGGCAGCGGTACGGAAGCTGCATGCTGTCTGCTGCAGGCTGTGCATCAGGTGGGGCAGGGTGGGAGCAGACGGGGGCTGAGGGGCAGCCTGACTTGTAAAAGTGGGTTGGAGTTGCCATGGGAAGCACAGAGACTCGGCCGCACGCAGGGGATGTGACACCATGCCGAGAGGGAGGGGCTCTCACCAGCTTTCTCGGGTTTGTGGGGTCACCTTGGACAAGGTATTTCCTGCCTCGCTTTTTCCCTTCCTGCTTGCTTTTTCTCACTTGTGGTTCTTGAGGCAAGTACCATCCTTTTAAGTGTGTTTAGCACCTAGCTCAAGGACAGGTAACTGGAATCCCCGGCTGCTGAGGTCAGTGTCACTGGCTTACCATCGCTGAGCTGCACGGATGGTCCTACTCTGCCTCACAGCCATAAAGTAAGTCCTTTGTGGGTGCCACTGTCGTCCTCCACCTGGGATCACCCTAAAGGTCTCCAAAAGGTGCCGTCTGTGTCTTGTGGTGCAGGTCCAACTGCCAGCACAGGTGTCTTGGGGGCTAGCAGAGCTGTGTCCTGAAGGGCTCCGACGTGGTACCGTTACAGTCCCCATTAGCAGTGGGCATGTGCCGGGGGAGAAACTGCTGGGCAGGAATGCTTCACTCGCTGAGTCCTTGAGAAGCCTCAGTAAATGTGTAAAGGACTACAGAGTGTCACCAGCCTGCCCACAGCAGCTCTGCCTTCTGCTGGGAGAGACTCACCAGCAACATCCTGATGGGCACCGCCAGCTTCTGTTCACTCCCTCCTCTCGTGTCTTCTCTTGTACTGAGGCTGCTGAGGGAGTCCTGGCCCAGTCTGCTGCCTCGAGCCAGACGGCTGATCTGGCCTCCCAGCTCTCTGCTGTCACCTTCATGCATAAAACATCTCCCTACTGACTGAGATCCCATCTCCTGGTGGCCCTGTCAAGGGAGCTGCAGGGGGACATAAAAAGGTCCCTTGTAAATCTCTGGCCTCTCATCCTTGGAAAGTTTACTGTGCCTCCAGAGAACTGCTCTGCTGCTGTTCCCACCCTTTCAGGGGATGACATTTACCTGAGGCAGGACGGGAACAGCCAGAGCTCTGCCTGCTGCCAGCCTTCAGCAACAACCACTGCCCCATGGTTAGGGCGGGCTGCGAACGCTCCCCTGTGCCCAGTGCAGAGCCGGGGGTCCTGCCTGCGCGTGGTCACTTCTGCACCTCATGTCCCTCCTGTGCGGTAGAAACCCCAGAGGGTTATCTTCAGTCCCCGCTCCCCTGCCAGGAAAGATGCTCTGAGGAAGGGAGGAAACGGGATCCCTGCGTCAGTCCCAAAAAGACCCGCATGGGAATGGGATGGCAGCGAATGCAATGAGACAGGGGAGAGAGCATCTCAGGGCGGGCCCTGTGTGTGCTCTTGAACCAGCCTCACCTCTGAGTTTTAAGTTTTCTCCTTCCTTAAATTACAGTGACATTCAGCAGCTGACTTTGAGGCGTTGTGTGAACATAGACAGGTGAGGAATGCCCAGGATCAGTGCAAACAGAGCCTGCTCTTTCACTGAGAGGGGGAAAAGGGTGGGAACACAACCGTCAGGATCACATGGCATTTCTGTGGCAGAGGGAGGACTGTAACCCTCTACAGCTGGACAAATCACTGATTATCCTCATAGTTTGCCTGTGCTTGATGAGGAATTGCAGCCTCATTCCGAAATGAGACTTTGCTCATGGGACTGTCAGTGCTGTTTGTTGTCTGTACCTAGGTAAGTAAATGATGTTATGCAGGCTTAAAAGAGGCTCTCATAGAAATGGCTCCAGCTGGAATATGTAGAAACAAATTGTTTCTGTGGGGCTGTACCCCATCTCATAGGGGGTCATTCTGCACTGGTAGTCCTAGGGTAGGTGAGAAGCCTACTTGCCACCCCTATCCTATTGCGATGGAGTTCAGATCATCCTGAGCCTGCCTGCATGGCGGCTTATGAAGGGGCTTTGGGTCAGGAAGCTGAACTATGCCCTGAAGCATGGGTGGGATGCTACACCATGGTAGCCTGGGGTGGACAGTGGGCTCAGCAATAGCTCCACTGTCCCAGTGAGACTTGGGCTGATGCCAGCAGAACTGGAGCTTCTGGTGAGCATATCTGCCTGCCAGCCGGGCTGGGCTCCGCATGCTCGCAGGGAGAGAAGAGATTGCAGCAGGAGATGTGTTTGAGGGACCAGGGGAGCTCAGGGGACAAGGGCTGGAGTTACTGAGCAGCCCAGGATGTTGAAGTGCTCTGCAGTTGTTGGTGCTGTTGGTTTTGCAGTCCTTGTTTAAGCTCTCCGGGCATGTGATGACCTTGGGAGCATGTGACAAATTTGCAGCCAAATTGCTGTTTGTGATGGAGATGCTGAACTGGGGACTGGTGAGCTGGATTCGCTCTGGCTCTGGCAAGGAGCAACTGGAGTCTTCCCAGGTCCGAGCTGGGATCCAGCCAGCCCAGTATTACTGACGATATTACTCTTTACTGAAGAGCTGCTGGTATTAGTTCTTCCTGGTCATGAGCTTTGCTTGGCAGCTTCTGTGCTCCATGGGGAGAGGAGGCCTTGCAGGAGCAGCTCATCAAAGGATGTGTGTATGGAAAAAAAACCCAAAGTGTATTCTTTCCGAGAGCAGATCCAGAGTGTTGATATTCCTGAAGCCTCAGAAGGGATCAGCACTTAGAGCTGTCCCCAGGGAGAGCTATATGTTAATTCAAGTTTACTATAAAGCCTATATCAGCTTCTCACAGTATAAGCTGGAGGAGAGGCAATTGCAAATAACCTTATCTGGGTCCCAAGGTCATCTCTGTGCATGGTGTTTAAAATATATGTATATATTTAATAATAATTGTACTCATTAATTGACTGCTTGTGCTGGGAAAGGCAGCTGGTAATGAAATGGCAACAGAGGCTGAATGTCTGGGAGTGCTGTCGATGTCCCCTGAAGGCACCAGGAGCTTTTCCAATGGCAGAATTGGGGCCGAGCTGTGGGGACCAGCAGTGCTGCTCTCTTCCAGCATTGATCCCTGTCCTGCTGACTCCTCTCCAAAGCTGCAGGATCTGCCCAGTCTCAGGTTCCAGCCCATACTGGGATTCCTCCTGGCATGTCACTACCTGTCTTGCCTCCCGTACTCTGCTTCACCCTGCTCTTTCCCTGGCTGATGGGAAGAGCATATTTTCTCTGTCAGCAGCAGCAGCTTTGACTTAACACTGTTGCAGTTCAGGAGAGAATAGAAAAATCCTAGCTTTTTCACTAGCTTTTCATGTAGCTCGCTCATTTGGTTGGAGATTGCAGCGTAGCTTGAGACCTTTCAACCTCAAGGAAGAGCAAAGCCATGTCACCCCAGAGTCCTGAGGCAGATTGTCCTTCCCCTTCTGTAGGTATTAACCCACTCCTCTCCTGGGCTTGTCTTCCAGGTGCTGAAAGGCTGCAAGAAGCTGAACCTGTCTGTACACTCGGTGGGGCGCATCCCAGGGGGCTATGTCACCAACCACATCTACACCTGGGTGGACCCACAGGGCCGGAGCGTGTCCCCGCCGACGGGCCTGCCACACCACCAGAACAGCTCCCTCCGCAAGGACAGCGAGAAGAGGAGCCACCTCCAGCTCCTGCAAGAGGGGGACGAGAAAAAGGTGAGCGAGGGGGATCAGCCGCAGGCCTGGGGGCCTGTCTGCGGTTACCCGTTGTTACCGTGTAGGTGCCCAACCCTCTCTGTTCCTGTATTCACATGGTTCTGGCATCCATTGGGACAGTCCGTCTCTCCTTTAGGATACGCTGGATCCTGTTTTCTCCCTTGGTCTGTAGCTTTCTCTCTGTCTCCCCCAAAGGGTCCTGTAGGACAGGATGGATTGGCTTTGTTCCCATTTAACACCAGTAGAACCCAAGCTGGAGACAAGGCGTTGTCCAGATGTAGACGTGTCTGGCTATGAGGGTCCTGCTAGGAACGGTGGTCAAACCAGAAATTGCTTTTAAGGCGTTTTCCCAAACAGGTGGTTGTTTTGGCTGGAGGCCCGCTGCCAACATGGTCATTTAGAGACTGACACAGATGTTATGTTCCAGAGGGCTCCTGGATTTGGAAGGCTAGATCTCAGAGCGTATTACTGCCCTTCTTCCTGCGTTTCAGATCTTTCCTCAGGTGTTTCCATGAGGCTTTCTTGGGTGTTTTAGCAGTTTTGTTTAAACTAACCCCCCCCCAAAATGCCAAAACCACACCAAAACAATTTAAAAATGTTTCCCTTCTAAAAATTCTGTAAAATAAACTGGATTATTTTCCTTTTTGTGCTTGGGGAGAGGCAGGCTGAGCCAGGAAGGGCCTGAACAGTGCCTGTGCAAAAAGCTGTGCCAAGTGAAAAAGGAGCAGGGAAGGGAATAGCTTTCCTAATGGTACCCAGGGGGGCTGGTGGTGTCTGGCCAGTGCTGGCCACTCCATCAGGGCCTGGATCTCAGGCCTTTGACAGAAAGTAAAGCATACCAGCACATCTAATGCTCGGTCCTCTTCTCTTACTGTGAGCCTGTCCTCCTTTGAAATAGGCCTTACTATAAGTGAAGCCAGCAGAGGATATGTTCAAGGTGCAATATCTGATCTCAGGGATTTCAACTTTCTTCTCCCTCATGATACCCATGCCCAAACAGACCTAGAGACTTGTAGATGCAGAGGAACAGTGCTCAGATGCCCTTGTATGAGGCATAGGCTGGAGGGGCAGAGTGTGTTCACTCTCTTGGTGGTGATGGATAGGGAACCTGTCTGCCCTGTACAAGCAGGACATAGTTTTGCCTCACCAGTATTCATGGGATATCCAGGTACTGTTGTACGACTGAGTGGGGTGCTTGCTTCCTGGCAGCACCGAGTTGCTTGGAGCCTCCATCCTGTTATCCTGAGGTCACTGTGGCTATCCCCAGTGCCTTGTTTGTATGCCCAAAATATGCTCAGCTCCTCCTGGAAAGGCTGTGGAGGGATCTCTAAGCTGGAGTCTCCCATCTCAGCCTGAAGGGGGGGGGAATCTAAAACAGGATGAGGCAGTTTGCTGATGAAATATTCATGTGGGCCACAAGGGAGAAGGGCCCATTATTTTTAGTTTAAGGAGAAGAGAAAAGCAGCTGCTGCTGGCTTGCTGGTGTCCCCCACCCCCTACCACTCAGTGTCACCTTGATACAGCAGGCAGTGACTCTTTGAAGCTGTAGGTAGACGTTTCTCTGCGCATCGTTCCTTTAGTCCTTGCTGTGTATCAACATGAAACACTTACAAGCCTGAAGCTATGTGCATCCCTGCCCAGTGCCTGAGCCTCGCATGGCCCCAGACAGCCCCTTCCCATCAGTCCCTAGGGAGATGCGATTACAGGTGCCCTAGCTGTCTCTGGGCAGCTCGGCTGCTGCATAGGCTGGTCATCAGAGGAAAGCACCCTCCTCTGTGCTCCTCCTGGCCCTGACCTTGTCAGGACTGTCTCCCAGGAGGTGCACGGGAAAATTAATCCAACCGAGCTTTGCCAGTTAAGAGTTTTAACTACCGTAGTTTAACCTGCTTTGGAAGTGAAGGAAGCCAAGTTGAGTGAAGGCCACATTAAACTTTGAAGACTATCCATGCTGGGCTCGGCTGCTGTCGGATGCACTTGCTTTCGAGGTGTGAGGGGGTCCCCAGCTCCAAGTTGCCCACTGTGGCACCATTCTAGCTGAGCAGGGCTGCAGGACCTTGGCTCACAGAAGTGGTTGCCCCTGTTCTGATCTGTGCTTCTCTAGTGCTATTGTGGAAGTGCTGCACTTGCAGAAGACTTGGAAGATTTCCGAGCCTTGGGTGGGATGCCCAGTCTTCATGGTGCTGCCAGCTTGTGGCTTGCTGGCTTCAGGACCAGGTGTGAGGAATGGTGAAGGGTCTCACGCTCCAGATTTTGGCTTTCCCAAAATCTGAGATTGTTCTTCCATTCCTTGGTGCTCCTTCACATGGTCAGACAGCCCTGTGGCTTCTTGTAGTGTCAAAGGTCATGCTTTGACCCCAGGGCAGGTGGTGAAGGCCCCTCTGTTAACCTGGGAAGAGTCAATGACAGTTGCAGGAAATGTCTGAAGCTCACAGAAATGGGTGTGCAAAGGTCTGATGCAGAGGGCAGTGCTGGCATCATGAGAACAGGCAGTATTCGTCCTTCTCCTGGCAGTGCTCCTCCGTGGCATGTCAGCAGTGACGTCGGTCGCTCTGTGCTTCCCGTCCTGCCCCTCTGTGCCACACTGGCTGTGTACTGCATTTCTAACAGAAGCTGTCATCCATGTGTTACAGTCCGGGGATCCCCACGCAGCTGTTGGTGGCCCTTGGCTCCTTCTGCTACTCCAGACTTGACTTCTTGTGTCAGACTCCAGTGTGCCGCCTCCTCTGCTGTAGCAGAGCTCTTAGTGCTGCCTGGAGGCTTCTCCTTGCCCTGCTAATGGGCCTTCATCCTTGCTGACCACAAGCGTGATGCACCTTTCTCCCTAGCCTGCTGGCTCAGTGGTTCGGAAGCGCTTTCAGCGGGCGGTAGCTTTTAGCACTGGTGGGACCCGAGGTTGCTCAGAACAGCACCCTGACTCCTCTGCTCCTTGCACTGCCTTGAGCCTCCCTCCAAACCCAGCTCCTCCTTGCAGTCCTGCTCACTGGTGTGGATGTGCAAGGCTTGGTACGCATGGTACGATAACCTCTGCTCCTGAATTCCCGTCTGTAAGACCAGCAAAAGAAAATTACTGGATGCTACAACTTTTCAATGACCAAGGACACTGCTGTATCCAGAGGTGCCTTGCTTTGCCAGCTGGTGGTGAAAGAAAGCCGCACCATGGTCAAAAGCTGGCTGGCAGTGAGGAGAGCCTGACCCGGCTGGTGGATTTGAGGGGTTATTCAGTGCGACTGCCTGTGTCATTTGTCTGCACACATGCTTCAGGGCATGAATTAGCCGAGTCGCTTTGTCCTGACTTACTGTGAACCATCAAGAGATGAAAACATGTCCCAGAACATGGGAACAGCCTGCCTCTGGTTTTTTCTCTCATTTGTGTGTGTATATCTATGTATATACATATAACTACTGAAAGGAGGGTTATTCTCTTCGCAAATAGCATGCAAGTAAATGCAACATGTCCCTGGTTAATTCAGCCCAGTCAACTGGAATTGACAGATTCCCCTGGGGGCTATTTGATTTCTGGATGATTTTACATTCTGAGGGAAGGGCTGGGGATTAGTCAGTTATTCCCCCCCTCTCCATTTCTAATCGATCTGAATGTCCTGGGATACATATGCAAAAGCTTTCAAACAGGCACTGTTTGGCAAAGTACAGCAGAGATCAGAGTTCAGCCCTACAGCAGGAGGATGAAGTGATATAAACCAGCAAGTTTGTTAATGCTTTGCTCCAGTTCAGTAAGCCTGCAGTGCCACTGTAGTTAATGTGATATTTCCAGCTTTTGCAAGGTTAAATTCAAGGTTGGTGGAGGCATCCTACATTCATCAGGAAACAGAGATATCCCTGTCTAGCTACCTTTCCTTCCAGCGCACCTGTTCTGAATGCTTGAAAGGAGGATGGGTTTGTAGCATAGTTTAACAAGTTTGCTTATCTGTAGGCAGAAGCATTCATTATCAAAAGGCTTGAAATGGAAACCGCTGCTGTTGGCGTGTGTGCGATAGTGTAACCGATCTGCCTGCCGGAGGAGGGATCTGGTGCGTGGCTGTGCACCTGCCCAGAGCAGGCGCCCGGATGGTGGGCCGGAGATGTGGAGCAGGTGGGCTGGACTGGTGTGCAGCCGGGGTGGTTGGGCTTTCAGCTGACACGTCAGTCTGACCTCCTTGGTTAGCTTTGCTGTAGCACAGGTTTGGTGCAGAAGGCAGCCAGCGTTGCTGGCCTAGGGCTGGTGCATTCCTTGTCCTTGGCTTTTTATTGTATTTTTGTGTGGTCGCCGGGATTCCTTCACTGTCAGCTGCGGAAGAAGCCGTTGTGAGGCTTTGTGAAGTTACTGGTGGACTGTCAGCTGTCTGCTGGCTTTGCCTTCACCGTCCTGTTCCAGTCAGTGGTTCTGGGCCAAAATCTAGCTTGCACCAAGCTTCGGATTAGAGGCTATTCTGTGTGGATGAGCAGGAGCTGAATGCTAAGATCCAGGCCAATTATTCAGTGTAGGCCTGACCTAACATGGATAATATCTCATGAGAGGGCACAAGAAGGGATGCAAGAATTAAAGGGAATGGAGGGATGAAGGAGGTGCTGGTGGGTATGTACTTGTAGATGTGCAAGTTATTGCAAATCTTTACGCTTCCCATGCCTCTGTTGGCTGTGGCAGGTTGAAGGGGTGGCCGTATTTCCCAGGTTCTGCTATCACTGATTTCCTGCAGTAAGGGCAGCCTTCCCTGTAGTCGTAATCAGTGGATCCAGCGTTTCATCAGAGCCCTGTGCCCATCTGCCATGTAGGTGAAGTAGCCAGTGATGGTGGTCATTAATAAGCGTGAAATGAAAAGCTTGCACTAGTGCAAAGCTCTGGTGAAACATTCTTGGAGCCGCCTGTCTCCAGGACAGACACAGCAGCAGGTCACAGTCCCCCAGCGCCATCCCAGCAGAGGATGTAGCCTGCTTGCTGGAAAGATGGGACCTGCTTCCCGTGGTCACCTTCTGCTTCAGAGCGGTTTAATTTTTGTGATCTGTTCAGGCTTAAGTCCTCTACATTTTTCACAACAGCAAGGACTATTTGTGCTGTGAGTTGTCATTAATGTACTTCTGGGATCAACAGCTTATTTCATTAAAAGCACTTTGGAAACCATCAGCCAGTAAAAACTCATAGGTGCTGCTGAGCTGGGAGGAAGATGAACTGTGCAAAATGCTCTGCAAGTGTCGGACTGCTAATTCTCTGAGAAATGCCATTTCATCAGCTGAATTGTTGCTGTAATGTGCTTATTGCCAGGGGAGCCGCTTGTTCCTTTAAGCTTTTGGTGCAGCAGAAGAAAGAAAATATACGTAGAGAGTGCGAACTTGCCTTCAGGCGGTTCCATATTCAAAAGCAGCTATAATTATTATTACAAAAAAAAAAAAAAGAAAAAATGTATCTGATAACACTGCATGGCTTGAATGTTTGAGGCGCTAATGGTGACTACTTGAGCATGAAGGATAAGAGATGCAGGAGAGATAAGGAAGGATTTCTTTCTGATAGATTGTAATGACATTTTCAGCGCGAAGTGATACAGCTCCCCACATTTCTCACTGTTTGCTTGCTCTGACCTTGCTGGCGTTTGCTTTGATTTATGGCTAGAAGCCTGTCCAGGCTACCTGGGGGTATGTGGTCAGCTCCCTGCTTGCCTGCAGGCTTCCTGTGGTGACTGGAGTACCTGATGTGAGCCACTGGTCCCCCAGTTCCCTGGGGATAGAAGGTACCCTTCTGCCACGGGTGGTCTGTAGCACTGTCCCAGCAGACTTGCCCCAAAACGTCCCTTGGCTCAGGTCTCAGCTCACCTCACCTCATGCTGGCAGGTACTGGTGCCATCTCTTTGTTATTTCAGGCACTTTAAGCAGAAAAAGCACCCAAATGCGATGATTGTGCCCCAAAGCTATGGAGTTGAGCGCTGCCCAGTGGGGAGGCAGCTGTTGGGCTCAACAGTGGTGTGGCCAAGAGCTGGGCAGCCCTGCTGGGCTGAGCTTTGGGACCAGCCCCCTGCGCTGCTTCTCTTGCTGCCTGCCTGTCCCTCTGCTCCGAGTGGCACCTCTCAGCCGTGGGAGACAGCCACTGCCCCAGCGCACGCCTGCCACAAGAACCTGTTCGCAAGTCAGTGCCCCACGCATGCCTGTGTGTAACCAAAGGCAGCACGGTAGCTGTGCCAATGTTAAACATGCTTGGAGGTGGCTGCCCGTGTGGCCGTGACAGCAAAGTCCCCAGCGTGGCCTTACAAAGCCTGCCCTGGGAGGGGGGTTGATGTTGAGGCAGCCCTGATGGATCCAGCTCCCCTAGCAGCTGTGACTCTGCTGCTCCCAGCACCTCAGTTAATGGGTCATGAGCTGGCTCTGTGTTCCTGTGAGCTGTGCTCGCGCATTTGCAGGATGTCTAGACATAAGCCAGTGGGGTTTCCTTGGCAAGCAGGAGGAGGATGAGCCCTGCGAGCCTCCTTAAGTGTTGTTTTTATTGCTTGGTAGCAGTAATGGCATGGAAATAGCTGTCGGCATGGGTGAAACCTTGTCAGCCATTCACACAGCTGTGTGCTGAATTGTACTGATGCAGGGTAATTCTTGTCTGAAAGTGCTTTTTCTAATGGTAAAATTGAATCTGTCAACAGGTAATTTCATAAACCCAGAGAAAAGAAATCCCATGCAAGAGTCAACTCGGAGCAAATGCCTTACTGATGATGGCATTTTTTTTCCCCTTCGTTTCCCACTACAGGAGGTGGCAGATGTTTCAGTGTTGAAATTGAAATTAAAATTGTGATCCTGATCTAAATGCTTCTGTGTTGTACACACAGGAGTAGCTTGGGGCTGGATGCAGCTTCGGTGCAGCATAGGGGAGGAGGTGGGGACTGCGCAGCGTCTGTGCTACCATGAGCCTGGGAATATTTGGCCCTTCTCAGCAAGGTATGGGGGGTCGCCTTGCCTGGATGTCCTCAGTTGCCCCCCACAGAATAGCTGCACTCCTGCACAGCCTTGCTTGCTGCCTCTGTTTTAAGATGGTGTTAGGACAGCTGTGCATTTAGGAGCTTGGAGAGATCCCAGCTCTCCCTCATATTAGGCCCTGAGGTACGTTACAACTTCTCACTCTGAGCTTCAGCCTGGCAGAACGGGGGAGAGCTGAGGAAACATAAAGTGGAAATGTAACCAAAATGCTCTTTTCTGGGACAAGACTTGCACAGAAGTGTTAATCATATATGTACAAACCTGCGTACTTGAGTGGGCAAGCCCAAGCAGAAGGGCTTGGTCCAGGAAATGGTGTGTCGGGGGGCTGTTCCCAGTGGGGCCCAGGATCAGCGCTTTCCGTCGTGGCAGGATCCAGTCGCACGGGTGGAAACAGCCCGCTCACAGCAGACGTACGTAGCTCCCTCCTTGGACAGCAGCTTGGCTTGTGCTTCGCTGTCATCCCACAGTCTCCCTCCCCACAGCCTGGAGCGTGGGCATACATGGGGGAGGCCCCCATGAGAGGGAGAGAGGGATGCCAGGGAGCGTGGACAGTGCTGTGCCTGGGGCAGCCAGCACGATGGTGCCAGCCCCACCTATCGCCATCCCTGCATCGTGCCCTGTCACTGGAGACAGCTCTCAGAGGCAGGAGGGAAACTGTGCACAAGAGTCCCCCTTCTTATCCCTAAGCCCTTAACACGGAGTGACTCAGCCTTTGCTTCATCCTGGCAATCAGCTTATCTCGGTTTGGCTCCGAACGCTTTCTCTCTGCTCCTCCTTCCTGCCTCCCTCATCACTCCCCGGTCTAATCAAACTGAGCCTCCTGCCTGTGAGCACTTGCTTTATTTCTCAGCTCTTCCCTAAATCTGCAGCTTGTCAATAAGCCGAACGCTCAGAGAGCGGTTATTTCTCTGGCCCCTGCTCCTGCCGCGCTTCTCCCGGCAGCCTGAGTTTCCATTGTGATTTCCACAGGGTTGTTCAGAGGCACAGGTATTAGTTGATTAAGAAATGCAATTAAGGCCTCAACCCAACTTTCTGGGACTGCCAGCAGCAACATGTTTTTTAAGTAGTGCTTAGGTTTTTTTTGTGCAGCTTGGGTTTGCAGGAAGGTCTTTCAGACCTTTATTTCTCGGGGCTGTATTTACTGCTATCTGCTTCTTGAAGACTAGGTTTGCCTGGTACGTGTGTAAACAAACCAGGTCCCGCAGCAGCAGGTCAGGTTTGTAGGGAGAGGGAGTATCTCTTACTCAATCTGATGATATCGGGGTGGGGAGAACAGCTTCTCAGCTTACCGGTGTGTGGGTAGTGTTAAAGGCAAATGTAAATGTCTTGATACAGAGCTACCCCTCGTGTCGCTAACTGCAGGGAAGCGCTGGCACGTATATTTGTTGTTTAGGGGCTCATAGGAAGCGTTGCCATTACCAGTCTATTTTGACCCTGATCTGTGAATGCATGCACTTTGCTGCATTTCTGCTACTTGCGTTTTTACCAAAGTTGGGGAAGTTTTGGAAGATATGGCCGTGGCGTGGTGAAGAAGTTACAGTAGGAGGGAAACGCTGAATGTCCTTAGACAAAGGGGGAGAAAAGGGAAAGATTCTGGAAAAGCTTAATAGTTTTCTGGCTTTAATAAAACCCAGTGAAATGTTCTATAAGGTAATCGTTCTGTGTCCAGAGTGATGTGTTTGTGTAAGGAGAAAGTTAAATTGCCCTCAACTTTGACAGGCAAATGCTCCGTTGGGTGGGTGCGATGCCCCCTCTCCTCTCCAGCCTGATGCGTGAAGGCCTCTTTATGGCTCCTTTATAATGTTTCAGTCCTGGAATTGTTTCCAGCGCTTTGTGTGCTTTAAAGCAGGGGAGGGACTAACCCAGGCAACGTGAGTTTTGTGCGGCCCTAGACAGGGATGCCGATACAGGTAGTTAGTGTCTGACCGTTCTCACTCTCTGGCTTTCCACAGTACAGCCGTTTCTGGAGCGCGGGAGCAGAGGGCAGCAGCGCCGTGCTGAGAGCCCGCCTGTGTTGGTAGTGCATGCCTGGGATCAGCCCAACTTCAGCTTGCAGATCCATGAAACACCTGCAGCTGATGAGGCATTAATGCGGTTGCCAGCCAGCTGTGGTGCCGGTATAGAAGAGTAGGAGCTGTTTTGGCATCCATTTCTTAAAGTACAAGATCTTGCAGTGTATAGTGCTTAGGAAGATCTATCTCCTGCCGCTGATTTCTGTCTTGCTGCTGCACCACCGCCAAGATAGAAAATGGGTTTTCAATACCAGCCTGTCTAAGGCTAGGCTAAATTCCCTCTGTGATGTTCTGTCCTCTAGAGAGGCAGGTCAATTAGTGACTTTTCCATCCAGGTAAATGTGCAAGCTTTTGACCTGACTGTGATGAAGAGTTTTAAATGTAAAAGCTGTTCACAGTCTGTTTCTGGTTGTTTCTATCAGTGTGAAACACGTTTTGGCTTTTCTCGTGTGTTTTTATTCCTGCTGTCTGCTTTTTTCCACAATTGACTTAAAACTTGGGACAAAAGCAAAAAAAAAAAAAACCACCAAAACCTGAGTTATTAATTTAGAAAATGTCATGCAGCAAGAGAACAAAGGCCGTTTTAAATTGAGAGTCCTTAAGGGAGCTGAACACACGCTTGCTCATTCGCTCTGAATTCTCACCTGAACTTTCATATATCATCAGGCCCTCTGAATAGGAGAGGTTGGAAGAAGGCAGATGGGAAGCTGGCTAATAGCTTTGGCATACCTTGCAAAATCAGCCCTGCAGCCAGCATTTGGTGGGGAAAACAGCTGTCCAGGTGCCGCGTGGTACTTCAGCCTGTCAGAGGTTTGTGGAAATTATTAAACATCTGTTGCAGTATGGGCTGGCTGTTCTGGCAGGATAGATGGAAAATCCATCCTAGCGTTATTAATTAGAGATAATAAGGCACATGGCTGTGCTGTGGGGTCCTGAGCGCCTTCTGTACCTTGGGCAGGCAGGGCGCCTGGGTGGGGTGTCCTGCGAAGCTGCCGCCTGCAGGGGCCGGGGGCCGGTGACCGCTGCAGGGGCGATGGCTGGGCTGGTGGAGGTGCGTGAGGACTCCCTGGGCGCTCTCGGGGCCTTTCCCCGCTGCAGCCTGTGCCTCTGCGTTGCTTGTCTTGTTGCTTTCTCTGTACCCTCGCCGGGGGAGAGTGCCGGGAGCGGCCCCTCACAGCCACTGCTACATAAAAGAAGGGCAGAGAAATGGAGCTGGGCTGTTTCCCAATCTGGCTGGATGTGGGTAGTTGCTGTGTAATCACATTTGCAGAGGGGAAATATGCAGCCAGTGCTGGCTGGCATCGCTCTGTCCGTGGCGCTTTGGGGATTTCTCTCGGCTGAGCCCAGAGACGCACCTGTAAAGGGAGAGCACTGAAAACTGCCGCAGATCAACTTTTCCCCTGGTTTATGGTTGTAATCCTTCCAGGCCGTGTGTGCTGCCCCTCGTGAACCCTCTCAGTCCTCCAGAGCTGGCATTTCCTTCTTATAACTGGCTGAGCCCCAGAGCTCAGAGGGCTGTGATCAGTGGGGCAGAGTCTGGTTGGAGGCCGATAACTAGTGGTGTTCCCCAGGGGTCTGTGCTGGGTCCAGCCCTGCTCAATATATTCAGCAATGACCTGCATGATGGGATAGAGCGTAACCTCAGCAAGGTCGCTGATGACACCAAGCTGGGAGGAGCGGCTGATGCACCAGAGGCTGTGCTGGCGTCCAGCGAGGGCTGGCCAGGCTGGAGAGCTGGGCCCAGGGGAGCCTCATGGAATTCAACAAGAGCAAGTGCAAGGTCCTGCCCCTGGGGAGGAACAACCCCAGGCACCGGTACAGGCTGGGGGGGACCTGCTGGGGAGCGGCTCTGCTGAGGCCCTGGGGGTGCTGGGGGGCAGCGAGGTGACCCTGAGCCAGCACCGGGCCCTTGGGGCCAAGGGGGCCAGCGGTGTCCTGGGCTGCATGGAAAGGCGTGTGGCCAGTAGGTCAAGGGAGATTATCGTCCCCCCCTGCTCTGCCCTAGTGAGACCACATTTGGAGTGCTGCATCCAGTTTTGGTCCCCCAGTTTAAGAAGGACGTGGAACCGCTGGAGCAAGGCCAGCAGAGAGCTGCCAAGGTGCTCAGGGGCTGGAGCATCTCCCTTGTGAGGAAAGGCTGAGAGACCCGGGTCTGTTCAGCCTGGAGAAGAGAAGGCTGAGGGGGATCTCATCAATGTTTATAAATATATCTGAAGGGTGGGTGTCAGGAGGATGGGGCCGGGCTCTTTCCAGCGGTGCCCAACGCCAGACCAAGGGGCAACGGGCACAAGTGGGAACACGGGAAGTTGCACCTGAACATGAGGACAAACCCCTTCCCTGTGCGGGTGCCAGAGCAGGGGCACAGGCTGCCCAGAGAGGCTGTGGGGTCCCTTCCCTGGAGACATTCACCCCCCGCCTGGACGCGGCCCTGTGCCCCTGCTCTGGGGGTGCCTGCTCCAGCAGGGGTGGGACGGGATGAGCTCCAGAGGGCCCTTCCAACCCCTGCCGGTCTGGGATTCTGTGTTCCGCACTGCCTCTCCTGTCCCACAGCAGCTGCCCTGTCTGGCCAAGGGACACGGCGCGGGTACAGCTATCCTGTGTCTGGCTGGCTGTGTATCCTACCTCTCCATTCTCCTGCATGTTTTCCTCCTTGTGTTTCTGAGGACTGCAGAGCAGGAACAGAAGGGCCCTGTTGGTGCTGCTCTGTCACCCTGTGTCCTGTGACACCTGGGGCTGGTGTCAGGGGAGGTGCGGTGGGCCTGAGCAGCCTGGCCTTCCGCCAAAGACCTTAACAGCAGCTCTGTCTGGACCCTGAGGGTGTTTACCTTAAACTGAAGTGAAACCTGTAGCTTGCTTTATTAGTTGATGTTTTTAGTTGCTAATACTGGAGGCTGGGTTTGTGCAGAACAGACAGGAGGAGAAGGGCAGTATCCAGCGGAGCTCTGGCAGTCCCTTGCGTGGCTGACACCTTAGCTGGACCCAAGACTGCAGAATGATCTCAGCCTTTACCTAAGCTGTGTCTCCTTTCCTGAGGCCCAGACCGCTCCTGAAATAACCTTACTTGCTCCACTTGAGGCATTAATCTCCTTCCATGCCAGTGCTTTACTTCTGGATTTGTCAACTGGGTCCTGGATGTCATTCCATCATCTCTTTCCCTCCTGATTTCCTTTAGAAGAGCCAGGCTTCCACATCATCTTAACAGGATCTGCCCTCTCACTCTGCTTGACCCTCTAAATTATTGAAAAACAGGTGAAGACAAACCAAACCCAAATCATGGATGTTGCATGTTTTCAATGCTTCACTGGAAAATGCCCCCCCCTTGGAAGAACCGCCCTATCTGTCCCCCGCCGTGTCTGTGGTTAGCCGTGCTGCTCTCTGGGGGTGCACAGGGCATTGCCCATCCTGCAGGCCAGGTACCTCTAAAGCATCCTTTGAGCCACAGCCAGCACTGACCATTTGCCCAGGCATGGGGAGACAGACCAGCCTGGGGAGCCACAGGAGAAGCTAGACCTGTTCTTCCTCCTCCTCTGCATTGCCACAGGAGCCAGCTGCCGCAGGGAGGGGATATCGCTGGTTTAGGGCTCCATCTGGGGCTGCAGTTGTCTGGAGGCATCTGCAGAAGCGGCTCTGTCCCAGGGTGTGCACTGCTCACTGGAGAGCTGGTGGCAGCAGGGGGACGTGGCTGTTGCCAGAAGCATGGAGCTGAGACTGCTTTTGCGCAGCGCTCAGACTCCATGTAAGTGACTGTTCCTCTTCCTCTGCAGGTGAATCTGGTCCTGAATGAAGGGAAGTCCCTGGGCCTCATGATCCGAGGAGGGGCAGAATATTCCCTGGGTATCTACATCACTGGTGTGGATAAAGGCTCCGAAGCAGAAAGCACTGGCTTAAAGGTAAGAGTGACCCCCGAGTGGGCTGGGGCAGGAGGTAGAGGTGCCCTCGCTGCAGGGCCATGTCAGCATGCAACGGCTGCTCTTCCTACCCCTCTGCCCCGGCCAAGCACGGCTCTCAATGGAGAGGTGAACACTGCATTTCTGGGGACGGCTTTTCAGGGCAGGTTCTTTGGACATTTTGGATACTAAGCCTGGAGGGAGCAAGGCTGTTGTGCAGAGAGAAATGCAGCCTTACAACTTCTGGAGTAGGTTATACTTGCCTTCTGCCTTAGCATACCTCCACACCTGATTTGTCCCCCTTGAGATAGCCAGGGGATGTTTTTGGTGTAGGTGTCTGAGAGTGCAGCCCAGATATGGCAGGTGAAGAAAGTCATTTTCACCGCCCTGAGCTGGCAGGGAAGAGTTTTCTATTAAAGCTCCTGGTCCTGTGCCCTGTTCTGCATCTTGCATCCAAACCCATTATGTTTGGAACTAGTGTATTGTACAAGGTGCTCTTAGCCTGCCTGCAGGGAATGCGTTTGCATTGCTGCTGCGATGAGAGGAGGCCAGGCTTGCTGCTGCAGGAGCAGATGCATGCTAGTTTCCTTCTGCAGCATTAGCTTTTGCAAGGATCATGTCTTAACAAGCAGAAACAGCAGTATCACCCTTGAGGGGAGAGCAGAGCTGATCTCTCAGCAGCCTAACTTGGTGTGACCTCTAGCTATGTCAGGCTCCCTCCATAGTCAAACGGGTTCCTAAAGGATGCTCCGTGGGTTGGCTGGTGGGTCCTTCTGAGGCTGGACTGGTCCAGAGTCCTACAGTTTTGCTGCAGACCTCTTGTAAACCGAGATCCTTCATCTCTCTCGTCCCACCCTGTCACGTGCATGCACATCACCTCCGAGCTCCTCCATCCTTCCTGCTGTACCCTGTCTTGGAACAGGATGGGACATCGTGGGACTTCAACTGTTCCTGGGAGGGGCATTTTATATTTTATATCTTCTAGCATGTTCACCAGTAAAATAAGTTGAAAAGGGAGCTATTGGACTTTGGGTGCAGCATCTCTGTGCTGCTGATGGATGGGATGTGTTTGAGACTCAAACTTCCCAGGCTGTAGTGTTTTACTTCAACACTCAGGGTTTCTTTTTTGGTTATTTTCCTTTCTCTAAGTGATCCAACTCCCTGCAATCATGTTGTGCCCTTCTTGCTTCCTCCAGCGCAATCCCATGGGCTCTGAGAGACAGTTCTTTCCCTATTCCTTGTGTCAGTCAAGAATCGATGGATGTTAAACTCCCTAACATTCTCTCAATCCCCTGAAATAGTGCTGGACTGCTGAGGATTGACAGTTAATCTGCTCTGATCCCCTCGCTGCATTGTGAAGTGATATGTTTCTGCCTTGATCAACCCCAGAGAGTTTAGGGCTAAGCCTTCAGCTTTGCTCCAGTGGCCTCATAAAGTCACTTAAATCTGTAAAGGCTGATAACGCGAAGTGGGTGGACAGTCTGGTGGAGAGGGCTGTGATTTGGGCTGGGACAGATACTATCCTGTCCCTCAAGTTGCTGTGGCACAAAACTTTGCATCAAACTGGGCACTGAGGTCATTAGGGTTCCGTTTATAGCCAAGGAGGTAGTAATGCAACCACTTCTGAACTTAATTGTCTGCTGCTGGCTCCTGTTTCTCTCTGCTGACTCTTTTAGACACAGGATGAAAATGCTGAACTTGGAGGTTTGGATCAACCCAAGCCTTAACTCTCTCTTTGATCCTTAGCAGGGAAATGGGGTTTTGGACCCTGCCATATGAGAGGGTCACTTGGGCGCTAAGGGCAAGGAGCTGTGGGAGCATCCTTGGGAGATGGCCGAGTGTTTCTCAGGGCAGCAGGGAGAGAGAGCGGCTGCTGGAAGCTCCCTGCAGACCACCCTTCTCTCCCAGAGTGTACATTACGCCCCTGGCTGGCCACCTCGCAGCCACTCTGCCTGTGCGCCCGACGAGGGTACGCAGCCGTCTCCCAGGGGTGTCAACGTGTGCTTGTTCTTTAGCACAAGGTCGTGGTGAGAGGCAGCAGAAACAGTGCTCTGGGATGCAAGGATTTCAAGAGAGAGATGGTAAGAGGCACAGGACGATGTGTTTCTGCCTAACAGAGCTGGAAAGAGAGGGACTGGCTCGAGCTGCCCCGGGTGTCGCACGGGTGACTTTGCTGAGTCAGAGAATCCGCCATCTGAAGCAAGCCCGTTTGTCCCCAGCGCCTGCTGACCCTGTGGCAGAGCGTCAGACTCCATCTCATAAACACCAGAGGCCTGAAAGATTAAAGGCAGGAAAATAAAAAGTTGTATTGTTTTCCTAAGGTTCTTCCTGTTTGTTTCAAGTTTAGTGCTTCCACACTGCTCGAAATCCCTCTCTTCACCGCACAGGGAAAATCGCTGCTTTCCTTGGTTCAGCCCAGCCGCCGGTGAGCTCAGCGCAGCTAATGTCGCGCTACACAGGCAGGAGAGGTCTCAGCAGCGTAACACTTGGCTTTATCCTTCCACCTTTCATTTCATGACTGCTAGGAAGGCATAAAAATAATCACATACACGCTGTAGTTGAAGCACACAGAGCAGGGCATGCTCCCCTCCGTCCCTGCCAAGGAAGGTCCCTGTGCCGTGGCAATTGTTTGCACACCAGAGCCTCTGCTTATTGATTCTTTTATATCTCTCTCTTTGCTCCTCTGTTTTCTAGTAACTGATTTGTGCATGGCAGCAGGCCGATGCTTTTCTGAATGTCAGGCTTTTGTGTGATTTCAGATACGCACAGCCACTTCCTACCCTGGTCTGTGTGTGCTACAGGCCATAATTTTAGAACTGCTTGGAGGTTTGGAGATAAAGAAAAGCCTTTTATATCCTGCTGTTAGACACGGTTGGGTGTAGACTGCATCCATACGCTCCAGGTGGTGGTGGAAGGGATGTGATATCACAAGGAGGGAAGAACTGATGGGTAAATGTGATTTCCAGATAATATGTTGCTCTCTAAAATGGAAAAATTAGGCGTTTGTTCAGTATGAGCTTAACCCAAGCTTGCTGGGTTGATGGGAAGGTTCCTGCTGACTTCCCAGGCAATTAATACTTCTGTGGGTTTACTGCTTTCACTGAATTTGTTAGCAGAATTGTTGGAGTTGATTCTGCCAGACTTTTCATTTTAGGAAAACCTTCTTGCATCTGTGGCATCAAATCAGAATTTTTGAATGTTTTACTAACATTTTACATTTCCCTTAAACTTTGGTTAAAGAGCAAACAACATGGTATTGGAAGCCAGTCAAAACCAAGGAAGTTTCTCTCAGGCCCCAAAGCTAAGCTGGCTTTTGTCTGCTACAGGAACAGGGGCCGTGGTCCTGAGAAGTGGGTCCCAGAGGAGACCGAGCCCTGCTGATGCCAGTTTGGGTATTGCTGCTCTGCTCCCTCCAGCTTTGTGGCCATAAGGCAGAGCGCCGTGCAGGTGCCAGCAGAAACCAGGCTGGATCGCTGTAGTCAGTCAATAATTAAATATTCATGCTCTTGGCCTTGGCCGCCTTTATGCTTATTCATTCATGAAACTTCTGACAACATGTTCTTTGGGTGTGTTTTAAAATGCGCTGCCTCAGTGTAAGTTCTCAGACTGAAAAAGCGCAGGTTAGCAGAGGACTGCAAAGGAGGAACATGAGCCAGTCTTGTTTGCTTTTGGCTTCTGTCCTTCCTGCCTCCTTCGTGACGTCCGCAGCTACGCCGTACAGGCACTGAGCTTGTTCTGCTGACGTTTGTGGCTCTGCTCATCACGGTTTCTTCCTTGTTCATTTTTTTCTGGTGGTGTATTTTGTCAGGATATTTCTTTAAGCCAATTTTTTTTCTCTCTCTCCTTGACCTTTACATCAGAAATAGCAGATTTCAGGTAGCTTGCTTTCAACAAACAGCTCAATATTGAGTTCCCAGTACAAAGACTGGGGTAAAAAGAGGCTGCCATGAGCCACACGTACCATATACAAGAGAACGAGAGAAAAAGACACTGTAGATAGGAAGAGGTGAATGATTTTACATCATCAGTGGCAGTCATGAAGCTGTCTCTTGAACACTGGCTTGTATTTTGAGGTCTGCGCAGAGATGAAGATACTGAAAAGGAGGAGACAAAAAAAAGCCTCGTGGCTGCCTCGGAATCTGGGAATAAGCTGTGTAGTGAGAAATTCAATGAGGACGTGAGTGGTTGTGGTACACAAGATGTAACCTTCCCGCTGGAGGCAGTGCGGAGTGGTCCTTCAAACAATGTCACCTTTATGGGGACAGATGTGCTGAAATTGCTCCTCTTCTGGGAAGTTACCAGAAACCTCCCCGCAGCAGTGGCGAAACCACTGCCCACCCCAAGACGTCTCTTCTCGTCCGCTTTCATTTCCACTCTGTATCTGCTTTGTTCCTCATATTTGTGTTGCGAGGTGTTTGGGGAAAAGAATGTGTTTTCAGGCAGCGCTTGGCACCCGCCGTTCCTTCGCCTTGCTCCCAGCTCTGTCTCTGATCCTCCAACAGGCTGCGGTGGCCTCGCTGGGCGTGGATCATCTGCCCCATCCTGTTTCCCTCCTGGGGAAGCTGAGTACCTCCTTATTTTATTGCGAGTGTTAATTTGGTCATTTCCAAATCAACTCCTACTTTTTCCTGCCCATATTTTTAATTTTTTAAGGTCTGCCTTTGGTAATTATTTGTGCTAGAGAGAGACTCCTTCTACTTTAGTGGTATCCACGAGTGTAATTTAACCTCTCTTCTAGCACATTAGTGGCATTAAATAAGACTCGTGCTAGTGCCAAACCATTTGGCATCCTATTAGCCAGTTATTCCCAGCTCAATTTGGCGTCATTTAATTTTAACTCATGTTTAAAATCTCTCACCTATTTTGCTGTTCATGTGACTGAATTTCTCCCAGAGCCAATTCTGATTATTTTTAAGAGACTTCAGGTGCCCAGAACCCTTGTCCTGAGCCCATTAAGTTTCCCTTGACTGCACCTCCCTTTCCCATGTTATTCTCTCTGTCTCCAGAAAGAGAAGGAGCCAAGCCTGTCATAAAGGTGTGTTATTTCTGAACTCTGCCGCTTTTCTGCGGTCTCTCATCTTTTGCATGTCATGTTCAGTCCCTCCTTTTCAGGGTAGATTTTTTTTTTTCCCTAGAAAATGAGCATAATCCCATTTTCATAAGTGGTCGGGCACTCAGCAGGTCCTGTTGTGTCCACCCACCATTAGCTGAGCACAACTGAAAACTTGTTCCTGAAGTATCCATGGTAACAATTTTTCTGTGTTTTATTATGACTTTTTTGTGTCTTATTATTACTACTTTTATTCTGTGCTGGTTCAGAGCTGTGCATACTGCAAATAATTTGCCAGGGTCAACATTTGTTTTAATAGATGGTTCATTTGCATCTCTGCAGTCTTTTGTTTCTTTCTCAGTTGTCCTTGACTTTTCGGGGGGATAATTATTACCTATGTTAATTAGAAAAAATCCTTTCCACCTCTAACAGGAGCCTATCATCAAGATAGGCTGATTTGCAGGCATTTGGGCTCTCCAATGATTCCCTTATCTGCCCTTCATGAGCAGTTATTTTTGCAAGGTCTTTTTTTCCCCCCTGCATGAGATGCTTAAACTTATGCAAGTATTTTGTGGCTGATTATTTTCACCCGGTGTTAATATTCTGGCAGCACCAGATCGAGGTGGTCCGTGCTGCACACTGTGCTAATGGAGCACATGAGACCAGATTGCCATGACGGACTTTGAATAAATGTTGAGGCAGCGATGAAGGACAGATGCAGACGGATGACATAGCTTGTCCAGGGCCCCTCTGGTCTCCCTGATACAACGAGGGCTTGCCAGGTTCCTTCTGGTCCACTCCTGAAAGGAGAAACTAAGGAAAGGTTATTAAATCTGTATAACTGTTGTCTTGAACAGAAAATCGTGAAAGTTTAATCCTTGATATGGGAAACTATTAAAGATTCATAACTGCAATAAAACTATCTAACTGAATTTGGATTTTCATTGTTTCGTGCTGCAGTGAGCCCGATGCTCCTTATGTTGCCACAAAAGCCATTCCAGTGGATTGCCCCGTGGGTTAGAGAGACCTGAGAGATGATACTCATTTCACCTGAGTGTGTGCTTCTGTTGGCAGTTTAGGTGCTTGCATAATTTCCCCTCCCTGTTGTGTTGGTGGTCAGCAGTTTTCTGATTGTTAGTTTAAAGCTGACAGAGCTCAAAGGTAACCTGAGATACGTGTGGAGTCTGATGGTTGGGAATGTGGTCATTTGTGTCATTTGCCTTCCCTTGGGCTCCTTCCCTCCCTTCCTTCCCGCTTCTTGGTCTCTGTGGATCAGCTCAGGTGGAGCTGGCTGCCTCTGGCTCGCTCTCTGCAGCTGGTTCGCAGAGGTGAGGTTGGCTCCAGGCTCTGTGGTTTTTCAAACCGGGGAAGTTTCACATCCCTATCTTATGATTTTGGCAACTGATCTGTGCCCCACAGTCTGCTGGGGTAGAAGCGAGTATCCCAGCCTGACACAACCCTGCTCTACGCTCTCTCCCCTCCAGCCAGCTGGTACAAAGGGCTACCATCCCCCTGGTCACGGTCTGCCAAGTCCGACCTGTGCCCAGGGCTGGCTCTTGTCCTTCCACAGGGGAAGTCAGAAGAGGGAAAGGCCAGCCAAGAGCAGCAGCTCTGTTTGCAGGACCTGCTGCCTTGAGCATCTTACTGGAGCCAAGCAAAAGGTGGTGCAGCAGGACCTGGTGTGTGCCGACACCAGGGCCTTGCAGTGGCTGCTCAACTGCATCTGTCGTGTGCCCCCTCTTCCCTTCGAGCTGTAGGCCTGCATCGGCCCAGCTTGAAAGCCTTGGCTCCCTCCTTGGCTCGCTGTAGGACTGTGGGTTTCTCTCTTGCCTACATCATCTCTTTTGCCTTATTAGTTGTGCAGCTGCCCCATTAACAGCTGTTATGAAGAAAGCAAGCAGAGGGCATCGGCTGACCCATGTCAGGACAAAATTCAGGGGCCCTGACAGTAGTGCTGGTGGAGACTGGGCTCTCCTGTGCTGCCACAGCCCTTGCTATCCACCAACCCCTGTGTGCGTCACAGGGGAAGGAAGGAACTGTACCCAGAAGAATGGGGCAAACCGGCTCGAGGTCGCCAGACAGAGCTGAATGCAGAACCAAACTCTGCTGCATCTGAGCTGCGTCTGGTGCTTTTGCTCCAGCTCCTTTCCCCCTATGGATGTCACTCAGAGCGTCCTTCCAGCATCACTGAGCATCCTGTGTCCTTTCATCACAGGGAAGGGTAAACAGGAGATCTTCTCTGGCTTCTCATTATTGCCAGCGTTATTTTGTATAGCTCCATCAAGCTCCCCACACATTATCTTTTCTCTAAATTTAACAGGCCTAATCTTTTCGATCTCTCCTTTCACAGGCACCTTCATCTGCCACTAATCATTTCTGTTTCCCTTTTCTCGAACTTTTCTCTTTGTCTCCTTGCCGGGCAGGCAGAGACGTACCCAGGGAATGCACTCACAGCAAGGTCACACGTTCACTTGGATATTGCCATTATGCTGGTTTGAGCTATTCTTGATATGTTTCATACCACGGTTTCCCATCACGTGTTTTTGTTGCAGGCTTACTTGATCATTCTCAAATCCCAGCTGCATACTGAGCCAAAGTGGTCCATGAGCTGTGGGTTATAGTCTTTCACCTGTGTCTGCTCTGCTCATTTGAATGAACAGAGGCATCAGTCACATCTTGGACAGTTGCAAAGTCCTGCCTGGTTCCTCAAAGCACCTTTACCAGCCCCTTTTAACACCTCTAGTCTGAACTAACCCAAATAGTTGAGTGTTGCTGGTAGATCTTAATGAATCACAGAATCATTTAGGTTGGAAAAGACCCTTAAGATCATCGAGTCCAACTGTTAACCTAGCTGCTGCCAAACACACCACAAAACCATGTCCCTGAGCACCACATCTACACGTTTTTTAAATACCTCCAGGGATGGTGACTCGCCACTTCCCTGGGCAGCCTGTTCCAACGTTTGACAACCCTTTCAGTGAAGAAACTTTTTCCTAACATCCAATCTAAACCTTTTCCTAAAGTTCAGTCTAAATCTTGGTTCTTTCCTGGGCTCACTTTCACACTGCTGCTGCAGGCATCCTCGGATTTTCTTCCCCACCTTCTGGATGCTCAATAACCCTCAGGTTCTCCCATTCCTTTGTACCTCTCTATTGCTCCTCAGGGAGATCACCACCTCTTCCTCTGCATCTATTTTTGCAAGGCCAGAGGAGCACAAAGGTCTCCATGTATGACATATATGACTCTTCATGGCCCTGCAGTGGGCCGGAAGGGAAGCTGCTGTGCCTCCTTGGCATGCAGAAACTCTGCCTCTGTAATCCCTTAAATAGCCTGAGCAATACCTATTTGCACAAGTGCCATACAGTGGATCTGGGGCATTTCTTCCGCCCTCCCCTGGAAAGCAGGCTGGAGTGAGTGAAGTGCCCCCGGAGCTCTGTGCTGCTCTGAGGCCATGCCACCTCTCTGCTGTCCCGTGGCCACCCACCAGTCCAGGACAGTCCTGGGGCTTCCTGCCACCCCCACGGCAGCTGCCTAATCCTGTAGCCATGCGGGGAGTCAGATGAGAGAGCTGAACCAGCTGAAAGGCAACCCTGCAAGAAGCAGCTGTGAGTTTCAGTCTGATCCATGAACTGAGCCAGATCGTTACTGTGGGGCAAGTGACAGGAGGGGTGCTTGTGAGTGCTGAGCTGGATGGGAAGAGCCAGCCTCTCCTTGGAAACAGCCTTGTGTTGATCAGCTAACACTCTGACAGTCTTCACCTGCAGAAAGGGGAGTCCCCAGTGCTCTGCAGCCTCTCTATGTAGGTCATGGGTCCAAGAGATTCTCCGGGCTCCTGCATCCAGCTTGGTTTTGCAGCGGGGCTGGCGTGGCTGCTGCCTGGCACCACCTGGGAGAGCAGGCCCAGGGCCCCTGTAAAGTGCACCAGGAATTGTCTTTAAGACTCATTTCAAAACAAAACAAAATGTAATAGCAATTAAACTGCTGCAGTCTCCCCTTGAGGGCTGCTGGGAGGAGTGTAATTCAAGGTAATGATGTTTTTCTTTGCTATTGAGCCAACTTTGCTCTACAGCAGCCTGTCTGGCAGGTGCCCTGGTGCCACAGGAATACAAAAAACCTGGCAGAAATGGAAGGCTGAGACATGGCACCACAGAGTACAAGAGGGGCACATGGGGCTGGACCATGACCTCTGCTTTGATGGCAGCTCCTAGACTGAAACCCTCTATCTGAAATAGTCAGTCACGCTCCTGGTTGTGCCCTGCATCTGTGGCTGGTTATACTCAGCTGGGACAGCCTCCAGTCACTGGGTAACTGTCCCTGAACGCTGGCAGGGTCAGACCCTGCTCACCAAATACCCTTAACCCAGCAGAACCCTGGGGCCTGGGATTTGCGTCAGTTTCAGACAGCCCAAGGTGGGTCAGTGCCTCATGAGCTAAGCACAGAGCAAGGGTTCTGCTGCCCCTATCACCTGTGGCAGAGCCTGCTAAATTGTGTTCACTTCTGCCAGCCAGGGGCTCTCCAGCAGCTCGCTCTTCTTCTCTCTACTTGATTTCTCATAAAGAGCACTTCTTGGGTGGTCTGACAGGCTGGAGAGCTGGGCCCAGGGGAACCTCATGGGATTCAACAGGAGCCAGTGCCGGGCCCTGCCCCTGGGGAGGAACAACCCCCCGCACCAGCACAGGCTGGGGGGGACCTGCTGGAGAGCGGCTCTGCTGAGAGGCCCTGGGGGTGCTGGGGGGCAGCGAGGTGACCCTGAGCCAGCACCGGGCCCTTGGGGCCAAGCGGGCCAGCGGTGTCCTGGGCTGCATGGAAAGGCGTGTGGCCAGTAGGTCAAGGGAGATTATCGTCCCCCCCTGCTCTGCCCTAGTGAGACCACATTTGGAGTGCTGCATCCAGTTTTGGTCCCCCAGTTTAAGAAGGACGTGGAACCGCTGGAGCAAGGCCAGCGCAGAGCTGCCAAGGTGCTCAGGGGCGGGAGCGTCTCCCTTGTGAGGAAAGGCTGAGAGACCCGGGTCTGTTCAGCCTGGAGAAGAGAAGGCTGAGGGGGATCTCATCAATGCTTATAAATATATCTGAAGGGTGGGTGTCAGGAGGATGGGGCTGGGCTCTTTTCAGCGGTGCCCAACGCCAGACCAAGGGGCCACGGGCACAAGCTGGAACACGGGAAGCTCCACCTGAACATGAGGACAAACCCCTTCCCTGTGCGGGTGCCAGAGCAGGGGCACAGGCTGCCCAGAGAGGCTGTGGGGTCCCTTCCCTGGAGACATTCACACCCCGCCTGGACGCGGCCCTGTGCCCCTGCTCTGGGGGTGCCTGCTCCAGCAGGGGTGGGACGGGATGAGCTCCAGAGGGCCCTTCCAACCCCCGCCGGTCTGTGATTTTGTGACAGTGTCAGCCAGGGTTGCAATCAGGGGTCTCTTCTGGCCCAAGCAGCAGGATTTCTCTCTCTTCTTCCCCATTCTTTTGTTCTCTCTGCTGAGGACACCCACATGAGGGTGCCTGGAGAAGCTACGGTCGGGTTTTATTAGCACTGTATCTGACACCATGGCATGGCCACTCTGCCCTCAGATCCCACCAGCCCTTTGCTGTGGAAGGGAAACATTGTCCCAGGAAGACAAAGTGAGAGCAGCGGATGCCTTGACAGGTGTTCTGTTAGCCTTGAAGCCTTGATGGTTGTTGGATCGTCCATCTGGATGCCACAGGCAGAGCAGCACACGCTAGCAGAAATCAAGCAGGAGTGTGCAGGTTGCCCATATGAGTCAGTCCCTACTGCTACAGCCCCTGGCCTCCTATCTCAGCTGGCAATGCTGTGTCTGGAGACTAGCCGATGCAAGCCCTGGCCCTGTGCTCTTGTGAGCTTCAGCGCGGCTGTAGCATAGAACAGGCAATGCCCAAGTGCAGGGGCTGTACTGTGATTTCTGGATCAGCTGCTGCCTCCTCAGACCAGCAGCTGGCTTGCCTTCCCTGCCGGAGCAGTCACTGGATCTGTTGTGCTTTATGCTGAGCTGAGCTTTGCTGGCAGTAGTCCTGATGTCCACTGTTTCACCCCAGCAAAGTCCAGGGCAGCACTGGTGGAAGCTTGGGTGACAGCAGAGTCACAGCCCACCACATAGGCTTGGCAGTGGTTAATCACAGCTTCTCACTGGAGTAAATGATTTTAAGAATTTGGAGAATTAATCCCAGTCCTCTGAGGGTTCCTTGACCCAGTGGCAGAATGAGATGGACTGAGCTGAAAGGATCATATTAATTCTCTGTGTTATTTTTGTAGCCTTAGAAATTCTTCCCGCTCTCTTTCTCCTCTTCTCCTCCAAGATGGAGGCAAGTTATTTAAAGGAATGTCTCATTCTGCTTGTATTGCAGCATAAAGAAAATAAGATGGTGTTTTGACAGAGCTGAACAGAAGCCTATGGTTAAGCAAAGATATGAAAGAGCAGTTTCAAAGAGGTGGCTTATCAGAAACAGGGTGAATTGTGATATGGGAGTGAGGAGGAGTGTCCTAGAAGCAAAGAGAAAGAAGACCTGGGATGAAGGGGGAAATACCAGATAAGGGCTGTGTCTTGAACATGAGCAGGCTGTCAGGGAAGCTCCTGATTACAGCAAAGGCCCTGGCCACAAAATGAAAGCTCTCAGGAGCAGCTGGGGAGGAAATAGGAGGAGAGAAGAGATGAAATCCAGCTGTCTCAGATCCTATAGTTTACAGAGCGTTGGAGACTGTGGTGAGACACTCAAGTTGAACCCTCCCTGCTGCACACAGAGATCTGAGGTTTGAGGCTTCTGCAGATGGTTCCTGGCCTCCCAGGTCAGCAGGAGGGATTGAGGCTGGAGGTCCTGATATTCTTTGTGGGTTGTTTCTAACAAAGTGGGTTTGCAAATCTAGTTAAAGGATGGGACTGGGCAGGTTGGTCTGACTTGGGATCCTAAACAGGCTCCTCCAGGCTTCATATCCTGGCCCGCGGCTGGCTGTTGGCTTGAGTGCTTGGTGTCCAGCCACTTGTCCCATCTACCTCATCTTTCTTGGTACCTCTAATTGCTGTTGTCCTAGTTTGGTGGTGAGGTAGACTGAGTAGCTCCTCCTTGGTGGAGGAGGTGGCATATTTCTACCAGAAAAGTCCATAGAACCTGCCAGGCTCACTCCATCCTGACTCTGCAGGTAGGAGACCAGATCCTGGAGGTGAACGGCAGGAGCTTCCTCAGCATCCCCCACGACGAGGCGGTGAAGCTGCTCAAGTCTTCCCGCCACCTCATCATGACAGTGAAGGACATCGGGAGGCTGCCCCATGCCCGCACCACCGTGGACGAGACCAGGTGGATAGCAAGCTCCCAGATTGGAGACACCCTTGTCACCTCAGCAGGGTACGTGCTTGGTATGCCCCGCTCACGCTTGCTGTGTAGTGCTGCCAACCCAGAGCTCCTGTAGGGTCTGTACAGTCACTCAGGACGGGTGTGGAGTGGCAGCATGTGAAATGGTGGCAGCCTGATGCACTGCGCTGTGCATTGGCAACCTGTCTGTGTGAGCACCCCCGGGCTTAGGTGTGTGGCCCCCAAATCTGGTGCTTCAAAGACAGAAACTCTGGTCTGGACAGAAGCTCAGGTCTGGACAACATGCCGCTGCCCTTTCCCTCTTCTCTCAGGCCAGCAGCTTTTAGCTTCCAGGCACAGAGAGGAGGGTACATAACAGATCTCGTGCCAGGCCTTAGGTGACGAGTGACGGGCATGTGGTGCTCAGTGCTAACTGATCTTCTCCCTCCTTGCAGGGCAGTGGGCGATCATGCTGCGGAGGCAACAGCCAGGGTAAGAGATATGATGCCTTCCTGATGCCTTGTGGAAAACAATCACCATTGTTGTCTCTTGTTTTCCATGCGAGGGAGAGCTTTGTGCTCCTGATTATAAAAGGGATGTTAGTTTTATGAGGATTGGTGGCTTTTCTCCTGCCCACCTCACTTTGCCAGTTGTGTTTCTACAAATAATGCTCCTGGTGGGTCAGTTCTGCAGCACATCTGGTGCCTCCCAGCCTGGGAATGATTACATTAATGGGCAAGGGGCAATGACCACACATGAGCAAGGACCGTGGGGACCCCCTCCACCCTGCAGAGGTGACCATGATGCCTTCTGCGCAGTGGCTGCCTCTGGGCCCTGACAGCTCCTGGGATCTTTCCCACCCTGCAGCAGAGCTGAGCCAGCCCTCTCCAGCACACCAGCCGGTGGCAGGGCTGCAGTGGCCGCAGGGACTTACCCAGTGCTGTGACTGCATCTTCTCCAAACACCTCTTTGCAAAGCGCATTTCTTCTAAATGGAAATGAAGCAGCAAGGTTTCAGAGGTGGCTCTCACTGATAACAGCATAGCGCTGTTTGCTGGCAAAACATGCTCCCCAGCCACAACTCCTTTCAGCGTCGTCGGGATAGTCAGGGTCTTGTCTGGCTCCATATCCATATGCTGACTGTGCCAACACTGCCAGGGAAGGGAACAGCAAGGACTTCCTCTTAGAAATCCCATTCAAAGAAAAGCGCCTTTCATCTGCAGCCAGACATGTCTCTCCCTGGGACTCCTTTGGTTGCCAGTGGCTCTTTCTTCACCAGGGTCTGCGTCAAGCTTGCGGAGGGGGCAAATGTGCCTTTTACACAAGATGGGAAGCTTGCCTCTCTCTCATGGTCCCCATGCTCCCAGCTCTGCCAGGAAGGAATACAGCCTGCTGGTAAATCAATAGCTGCTTAAGGGACAGCAACCATGCTGAACAGAGCTGGGAAGCTGCTTTGTTTATTCAACTGGTGCTGCATAAACTCATGGCTCTGGAGTTACCCAGACAAACAGTGACACTAAGTGAGCAGCCATGCTGGGGAATCCTGGGGGGTGACTGCCTCCAGTCATTCTCGGCATCCCCCTTCCAGTCCTGCGTTCCAGCTTCACCACAGGTAGATGGGAGAGAGCAGTGGTGTGAAACATAGGCAGCTTGGGCTGGTAGGCAGAGCCCAGAGCAAGGGGCAGTTCTTGGTCCTGCCTGTGCTGCCCAGCTGTCTCAGCAGAGAGGCAGCTGCCCTCCTTTCAGCAGATGATTCCTTGGCATCCCAGGCCAAAGCCTGTCTCCTATCTTCTTCTGCAGCCTGTGTTTTACCGGGGCCTGGCCGGCTCCCAGGTGACGCTGAGCAGCATGGTGAACCAGACCCGAGTCATGCTGGAGGAACAGGCACGGCACCTGCTGAATGAACAGGAACGGGCGACCATGGGGTACTACCTTGATGAGTATAAGGAAGGCAACATCTCCGTGGATGCTCTGGTCATGGCACTCTTCGAGCTACTCAACACACATGCTAAGGTGAGGCCCACACCAAGGTCAGGGACAGTTTCTTCCACCTGGTGGACAGAGCAGAGCCATTGTCACAGTGTGGGTCAGTGCCTCCAAGGTTATCTGCTCAGGGTCAAGGGTGTGGGTATGAAAGCAAAATCTAATGTAGGACGTTATGGGGGATACAGGCTGGTGTTCAGTGGCAGAGGAGCTTCTGGTGAAGTTTAGGACCAAACCTCCTCATGCATTACCTGCCAGTACATCTCATTGCCACTGATGAACAGTGTGGGAGGATGGGTCTTCACCTGCCCGGAAATATGGTCGTGCCCCAACCTCTCTTTGGTTGTCTGTCTGCCTGGCCCAGTTCTCACTGCTTTCAGAGGTGCGGGGTGTGATCTCCCCGCAAGACCTCGACCGCTTCGACAACCTGGTGCTGAAGAGAGAGATCGAGTCCATGAAGGCTCGGCAGCCCTCAGGGCCCAGCATCGGCACTGACTCCTACTCTATGATGTCCTACAGCGACACTGTCTCTTCCTCCAGCAGCCATTTCACTGCCACAACTGTCAGCTCAGCCCGGGTAAGTCCCTCCTGGCTGTTCCGTCTCTTTCAACACCTACTCCTGGCAGCCCTACAACAAACTCACTTCCCTGGAGCGCTATAAAGTCATTTCATCCCGCAGGAAACCCTATGCAGTCTGCTTCCCTGGTGGATTCCCCCAAAGCTTTTTTTTCCTTACGGACCGAGTGCAGTAGCATGATTTGTAGGTGTAATAATGTGATGGTGTGACACGTGCTTGGTATCTCTGTGCCCCTGAGACTGAGATGCCACTATCCTCTGCATGGAGCCTGGGCCTAGTGCTAGGAGTCACTTTACCCCCAGTGAGGGAGGAAGCCTGCTTCCCTTCCAGGACCTCCACAGTGCAATGTGAGCTGCATCCACACAGAAGTCTCCGTGGCTTGTTGCTGCCACACCATGCCTGCCTCTGTTCATCAGCTCTGGCTGTCGCTTTTAAATCATCATCTTAAAGACACTGGCTGCCTGCTCCCCATCCCAGTGGGGACAACAGTGGCCAGGCCAGCTGCCCCCTGTCCCAGCCCCTGCCCACTCTCCAGCATTAAGTGGCAGTGCTCCCATGTCTTTCTGCCAGTCCTTCATTGCACACACCAGCTAATTAAGTTATCGTAATCACCTCAGCATGTACAGGCACACAGCCCTGAAATTAATTTCCTAGCCATAAAATGCCTTTTGTCATAAATGCATTAGCAACCTTGGGAATTAAAACCTTCGTGAAAAGAACGGATGACGGTGGGCTTTCCGTGAGTTCCACAGCAAGCAAGCCAGCTCACGGCTGGGGCGAGTGGGATTGTGTTGCAGAGGGCCCAGGCAAGGCAGCCGGCAGGGGAGGGAGGCGGGGGGCTTTCCTGGGGCTGTGCCTGCCTACACACTTTGGTCCAGCCTCCCAAGAGGCCTCAGAGAGTTTCAGAGCATCAGAGCTGTGCTTTTGTCCTGTTGACTTCACAGACACCCATAGGAAAGCCATCTGCTCTGTTCGGGATGGATTACAGTGAGATCCTTTCTGGATCAGGATAAATGAAGTGAGCTTTGTGCTGCTCTCTGAAGACTCGCTGGGGAAAATTTTTCCGAAGTATCGGAGGGCTAACAGAGGTCTGCCAGGGCTTGCGCACTGAGCGTGACACCCTGTTCCCATGCTATCCCTGTGCCTGGGGCTGTACCACTCACTTTGGGTGCGCCGTGCTCTCCCTCCTGTTTCGTGACACCCTGTGCCAAGCGTGGCTGTTTGGCCTGGTGTGTGAGCGATGGCCCAGCCCCAGCTGGCACACGGGCCCAGAGGTCAGCGAGGGAGACTGCGGTGCTCTTCTGGCATAGAGAAGAGAGTGGCACCATCTGGTAGGCCCTGTTTTAAGAGCTTCCGGCGAGAACCTGTGTCCCTCAGTCACACTGCAGGTCCTCCCTGGCAGTGTGGCACCTCTCTGCATGGGCATGAGGACACACACCCCTCTGAGCTCCGCCTCAGGTGGTGGGAACAGTAATGCTTGAGATGTTTACCACCAGTGCTTGCTAAAACAACTTCTGAGCAAAGAGCACTGGCTCGTGGTGAATGGGTGCTTATCTCAGTTAGCAGGAGAGAGAGAAGAGGGGCAGAGCTCCCTAGCTGCTTCCTCTTCCCTGAACCCCTGCTGCTGTTGCCCTCCCTGGCACCTCTCGCAGGAGAGGCTCATTTGAGCCTTCGCATTCAGCGCTGGATGCAGCTGGATGTCGATTCTGCAGGGTGGGTTTTGGGGGAGGGGGGATGCATTGTGCTGGGATTTGCTTGTCTCGCTCATTTGTTCTGCATCCTCCCTGATGTTATGTTTTCGCTTTTATGCTTGTTTTAATCTGCTTTTCCCCTCGCACGTCCCCAGGAGCGGCTCTTGTGGCTAATAGACCTGATGGAGGTAGGGGCTGTCAGCAAGACGGGGAGCTCGAGTACTGCGGTTGCCATAGTAGACGGGTTGAGAGTGCGTGCGAATGTGCGTCGGGAGGGAGGCGGGGTACTGGCTGTCCGGGGGCCAGCATGCGACTCGGCCACGTGAACAGCTGCCTCGTTTCACCCATCTCCGCCTTTTCTTCCTGTGCCTTTGCTGAACCGTTCCAGAGTCCCTTTCCCCAGCTCAGCAGCACGGCTGCAGGCCTAGGTGCTGCAGTGCAGACAAGACTCAACCTTGAACCAAACCCAGCTGGTGTCACTGTCCTGCTTGCACTAAAGCCCTGAGTGCCACTGACAGCCCAGGGCTGGTGTTTTAGAAGGACCAGCAGCGTTGATGCCTGATGGACTTCGGACTTCTCTTTCTGCCTTGTTGCCTGCTCTACTGCTGCTGTGCTGTATTGCTGTATGGTCACCCTGGCTAAACACCAGTAGGCTGGTCACATCCCGTCACGCATCCTCAGGGGTGGGGAGAATTTTCCTTAGGGGCCTGGGGTCTGCAAAAAACCTGTGCTCCACTGCAGGAGGGGTTGGCGTACTCACGTTGTGGAAGTTCAGCCTTGGAGAAATCCTCACACAGACTTTAGAGGGGCTAGGCATGGATGTGGGGAGAGCCTCAGAAATCCCTCTGTCATAACAGAGCTCTTGGTTGGGAGGAGGCTGAGAAGAGCTGCAGGCTAGTGCCTCGGTGCAGAGCCCATTCCCTCCTCCTTGCCTGGGAGGAATTCACAGGGGTCAGCGGGTTGAACACACAGAGCAAGTGGTGGAGCTGAGAGCTGCTAGTACTGCTGTGGGAGAGAGGACTTCTGGTAGCTGTGAACCTAGCCCAAAAGCCATAGCCCTCTGGGAATGGCACTTATCTAGAAGACAATAGCTGTAGTGATCCCAGATTGAGTTTATCGCAGGCATCCTGAACCATGGGACACAGATTTCTTTGGCTTCATGACCAAAGGCAGTGACACTAGACCAGGCCCCCCATCCCATCAGCTCTCCATGGGTCAGTGGGTGAACTTACGCCAAAAATAACCAGTATGAGGCTGATCAGGACCTGCCATGGAAAAATGAGTCTGTTATGGGGTGCTTGAGGATACTTGGAAATGAGACAAAGCCATGTTTGATGATGCCCCCCACAGATGATGTGTGTCTGCCTGTCTTAAGTGACACTATCACCTCTTGTAAATCTTGGATCTCAAGATGAGTCCTGCAAAGCAGAGGTTAACTGTAGCATGCAATGATCAGATGCAGCTTGTCTGATCAGAGCAGTATGAATTTCTAATTGCTTACAAGCAAGGCAGTCCAGCATGTCCTTTGTCCCTGCCTCCTGCCCCAGCCCTCGCTGTTAGGATTAAGGAATTGAAATCCCTGTTGATTTCACTTTTCTTCTCCACTGCCTTGTAGCAAAGATGCTGCCATCCAAAGGTGTCGTCTCCTACCAGGGCCTGATTCCACAGGCACTGACTTGCTCCCAGCTCCCTGAAGCTGCAGGATTGGGCCCAGTGCAGTAACCCAGTTGAGTTGCTAGCCCCTGTCTATCTTTGGTATCCATTTCAGAACAAGTATAAGTAAGGAGAGGATGGCACTGAGCTGTTCCTTTCTCTGGAAGGTGAATCTCAAGCACAAGAGCCCACAGCCTCTTTGGCAGCTGGCAGATGATCTCTATGTCCCCAGAGGGAGAGCAGAACAAAAGCAAAGAAATGGGGGACGTCTTCCTCACCTATGTCCACTGTTACAGAGCTGCTGCAGCTCCCAGCTGTCCTCTGACCTCCTCCAGGACAGGCACAGACATCCCATGTGCTTGGCACGATCCTCTCAGGTGATGAGGACAGAGAGAGGGTGAAGCCACTGCGTGGGTGTCATTGCTTCACCCTCAGAGCCCCCGAAGTGGGAAAGGTCTGTGTCGGGCTGGGGCAGGGCCAGGGGCTCTGGGGCTCCTCCAGCCCTGCGGGTGCGTTCTGGGGTGAGAGAGGGAAGGGGAGAGAGGAGGAGAGCTGGGCTTATTCTCAGACTGGCACAGTTGTTCAAAATTTAAACCCTGTGGGAGTCAGGCTGAGTAGCTTTGCAAATCTCTCGTTAGCAGTAACTGGAAAATAAGGGACTCATTTGGAGCTGTGAGGTTAATTAAAGGTTGGGTTGTATTCCCCAGGGAGGTGGCAGTTTCTCCACCACTTAAGCTGCAAATGGCAACTGGCTGCCTGTCTGAAAGATGCTCTCCAGCTCCACTGCTCCTGCCATGGACTCTGTGCATATATGAAGGACCAAAGTTCTCCATCTACACCCTGCAGAGGGGCTAGAAGGGCCTCGCCTGGCCTCCAGTTTCTATAAGTAACTAGAAAATAGATGGGGTAAAGGAGCAGAGAATTGGTAGGAGGGATCAGCCTCCTCAATTAATACTCATTTTTCAGAGCAGTGGTGTGTGGCTTCGATGGGCCTTTCAAGGGAAATCCAGGAAAGCACAGTCTTAAAATAGCCAATTCCTGGCAGCAAATATGCTTAGCTTAAAAGCCATTACATTTTATGGCCCAGAGAAATTTTTATCTAATTGCTTTTGCCCCTCAAGTACTAAGCTTGGGGAAAGGCAAATCTCCTGCTTGCACACTTCAGCAGAAAAAAGCGCCCTAAAGAAGATGAGCAGTATTAGTGTCCCTGGCTGTTCAGGGCGAGCAGAGCCGGGGCGACAGTATTGGGCCCATCTCGCTGGGCTGGCGGGGAGGGCGCTGGGTGCAGCTCGCCGTGCCCACCCTCCGTTTGCCAGGAGGATTCAGGTCTCAGTGCAGACTGGTCCTAGCTATGAGGCCTGGGCTGGGGCATGGCACACGATGTGCTCTGGGATGGGCTTGGTGTCGTGGTGACGGGCACAGTTTGGTGGGAGGACTGGGGGAGATGGCACTGGCAGATTTTAGGGGGGCACTGGGCACTGCTCTTCTTAGTAGCAATGTAACTATGACTGTTTGACGTCAAGCTGCTCCCGCTCACATCACAGGGGTCTGGTCCTCGTGCAGTTGCCAAGAGCTCACTGAACTCTTGGAGGCTGGTTGAGGCTGGCAGAGGCAGGGCTGGAGAGGGAAGAGTTAGGGACACAGCTGAGATCCTCCCAAATATGGCCAGGCTGGTGCTGAAATGCCATCATCTCCGCCTTGGCTCCTTTCCTTGTGTACGCAGCCGTTGGGCTGGATTAAAGGCTCTGAGCAGCATTTGGAGGTGGGCTGGTGCAGGGGGGGTGATGCTTGGGAAGCTTTCTGCAGAACAGCTTTCTTTTTAGAGGAAACCATCAAAAGGAGGGAGCTCTGCGGCGAGCACGCCGGTGCAGTTTGGTGCAGTTTCCCCAGCGCTGCGTTTTGTCTGGCTGAGCATCTCGGCTCCTTGGCGTCACACAGGGACGTGATGGCACTCGAGCTTTTAAATTCATTGGCACTTCAATCAAATCTGAAGTCCTATTGCTAATGTGTGCACAGCCCGGAGCAGTTCATGATCATTTTAATCAATGTGAAGGCAGGTTGCTTTTGAAATAGCCCTACCTGCCTCTTCTTCCAGCCTCAGCCATATGGTATCACCCCATCCTTCATTCCAGTGCTAGGATTTGCACAGACCTGTGGCATGCCAGGTCTAGCTGGTATGTTCTTTCTGTTGCTGCTGCCATGTGCTTCAGCCTAGTCTGTCCTCTGCCCTGGCTTGTCACACTGTCGGTAACCCAAGAAGGGGTAGGGGATGTTTCTCTTTCAAAAGCCACCTGCTTTTACGTTGGATTAATTGATGGTGAAATCAGCCCTCGTCATAGGAAGGAGTGGTTTCGCAAGCTAATACTTTCCCTGTCAGTCTCTCAACAAGCCATTTCTTTTAGTTCTCATTCTCCAGGGTTCCTTCTGAAGCCATGGAGATAAAAGCACTTTCCATCAGTAGTTTGCTGCATCTCTAATGCTTTTAATTGTCTCCCATGTCTATTTTGGGACGCTAACGTCTTACAGGCACAGCAGCAGCCTCCAGCAGATGGGGGAAATGCAGACGCACCAGCATTTCAACTAATCAGTTGTTTACTCTGTAATAAATAACACACAGTTAAACACAAACTGTACCCTACCCATGGCAGCACAAACACACAAACATCTCTGTGAATGTGATGGAAACAAAGTACACCCTTTCTGAGCAGCAGCAGCCACTTCTCCAGATCAGGGGTTACTGTGGGAGAGGGGGGCTGAGCCTGAGTTTGCTCTTACAGGGCCTTGCAGGGGAGCCAGGCGGAGCTGGGGCTGTGCACCCGGCAGAGCACCCCCCAGGGCTGTACCTGGTGCCTGCCTGGGGCAAAGCCAGCAGCACAACCACAGCTCTGGGCTTAGACTTGGGACCAGCTGGGTTCATCCCCGTTCAGGGCCAGGCCAGGCATGGCTCGCCAGGGCAGAGCTCCACACCCAGCCTCCGCTGCAAACCCCCAGTTGTGCCATCCCTGCTGTTGCTTAGCCAGGGTGCCTGTTTGCCCTGCTTGACTCTATCCAACGTCCTCTCCTTGGGTCTATCCTGACTGACAGCTGCCCCTGTGCAGACTGACAGGTTCCCGAAGCCCTTCTTGATTTCTGGAGCTGTGATGTGTTCAGAGCTGTGTTGTGACATTTTTTAACGACGTTTTGACTCATAAAGGGAAGACGGTGGCAGCAGCTTCTATTTGCACCTGAAACCAACTGCTGTGGTTTGCAAGGGAGGGAAGTTTTAAACTTTTTCATTGCCCTTCTCCCAGGAAAGATCCAGGTATTGAACCTGTGGCCCTCAGAGCTGGTTCCTCCCCTCCTTCTAAATTAAACAGAGGAGCTGAGATTTGGGTTAAGAGGAGCGCACTCCTCTGCTGCAGAGGGAATTGCCCTGGTGGGTCAGGTTCAGAGCATGCTTTGAGCACGCTGCTTAGCTTGGGAGGGTCTGTTTCCCAATCAGGTTGCTTTGCTCGTATGTGTGAATCTCTAGGGAACCTCCCAGGAAACCAAAACCTTTGGGTGAAAGACTGGCCTTGCGTGGGGCGTTTGGGCAATGCCATGTGTCACTCTACATGTTCCCCAGCATGCTGGCGCTGTGGTGGTTGCTCCTTGCTGCTGTGACCTGGTTTCCTCTTCCTTCTTTGCCCTATCAGAACACGTCAGAATTGGAGGGAGGTGGAGACGGCCACCAGAGTAGCATCAACACCCTGCCGGACATCTCCCTGGTAAGACACTGCACCGTGCTGCTGTACCTCGGGTGGGAGCTGGAGGCAAATTGGTGATACCGAGTTTTGCCACAGCTTCTGTAGCTCTTTGCTACCTCACCTCCCCATGGATGTCACTGCAGCAAATTAACCAGACTGGCTAGGAAGGTTTCTGTCTTTTTAAATAAGAGTAGCATTTGTGTGAACCAAAGCAAAAGTTGGGTAGTTTGTCCTCCAATCGTCCTCATTTTTGAGTCGTTGTTGCCAATAAGGTCAGAAAGGCCTTTCTGTGTAAATCAGCTCATTTTGCCATGGTCAGTGCGAGAAGGCAGGTACCAGTGGCTGTGGGCCTGGGGCAATTCTTGCAGCTGAGCATGGTGTCCTAAAGGCTTCTGCTCTTGGTTTGGCAGGATGATCTCTCCTCCTTCCCAGACGAACCACCCAACTTCAAGCCTCCGCCTCCTCCTTCAGCCCCTCAGATGCTGGACCCCTCTGCTGCCCAGCACAGGAACCCAGGGAAGGAGAAGCCCAAGCGCCCTTCCTCCGAGTCCTCTCAGTCAGGCCTCTTCTTCGTGGCCCCCCGAAACTCCACACCCCCTCCTAGCCACCCCGAGAAGGACACAGTCAGCATGACCTCCACTGCTACCACATCCACCGAGGAGTCTGCCCCTAGCGCTATCTATGCTACCATTTCCCCGGCCCTGCACAGCTCCAGGAGGCAAATGGATGCCCAGCTCTCCTTGGTCAGCCAGCACCCCATTGGTCCCTTCCCCAGGGTCCAGTCCCCAACGAGGTTGAAGAGCCCTCCCCCGGAGGGCCCCGCAGCCGGGGGGCTTCAGAGACCCCCTTCCCCATCCCCTCCTCCTCCCCCGCCCCACCCGGCACCCCCTCCACCGGACAAGGGCAGCCCGCAGGCCGTGGCCAACCAGCATTTCATCATGGTGGAGGTGCACCAACCCAACAGCGAGCCCGACGTCAATGAAGTGAGGCCCTTGCCCCAGGCCAGAGGTGGGTGTCACCTTATCAGCCATGGGGTGAAAAAAAACCCTCTCTGGGGTGTTCCTTGAGAAACAGGACACAAGACAGATCTCAAGGGCAGGAGCTGGGGGAGGGCGTTGGAAGGGTAAGACCTGTGTCAGGCTGCAGGTCCTCGCCTGCGTGTGAGGGCTTGGTTGCAGGGCTTCCCCCTTCCCACTGGGGATGTGGGCTGCCAGCACGTGCCAACGAGGAGTCACAGGGGGAAATGGTGCCATTTTGGTTCAAACTCCAGGTCAGCAGAGTGGGGTAAAAGCCACGGAGCCTGGGTTGGTGCAGCAACATGCTGCTGTTTGGTAGCTGTGGGTTGGTTTGCTTTTTTCCACAGATGAGTTTTCAATTCAGAAAACAGCTTGAAGTATCATGGCAAAAAAAAACCAACAAGTGAAAATCCAAGAAATACAGAAAGCCCTCCACAATATTACCAGCAGTAGTGGTATTATTCTCTGAGACAAAGCCATCAGCCCTGGGTTTTGGCAATGCTGGAAAACCTGTGAGGCCCATGGCAGCCAGCTCCCCATCGGCATTCAGCACGCTCTTCAAAGCCTCCCTGGGTTTCCAGTGCAATTCAGCCTGACCTTTACTTAAAGACCAAGCTCTGTTAGGCAGTTGATTGCAACTTCTCTCTTGTGCGGGCTTTGCTGCATTTGTTCATAAAATTGGCTTCCAGTGGAGTTTTAAAAGAAGAAAAAAAAAAAGCCGTTCTGGGATTTTCCCTATTAACTCCAGATTCTGGACAAAAAAAGTCTAATTGTGCCCACACTGAGCTTGGGAGTCAGCTTTATCCTGAGCATATCCCTGGAAAAAAGGAGTGGAAGTGCGGGAGGAGCGTGCTGCGCTCCGTGGGCCCCGCGCAACTGGCTGCGGTCCGGCGGGAGTGGGAAGGGTGGTCCTGGAGCCCCGAGGGTGCCCAGGAGGGTGGGCTCAGCTTTCGGCTGAGACCCGTTTGGGGCTGGGGGTGCCCTCCGAGCCCCCCCCACGGAAATGCCCTGTGTGCCTGGGGCTCCTGGGACCCCATGCGAGTGGCCTTGTCGCCCTCCCGTGGCACCGTCCTTCCACTGCAGGGCGCGAACGCCAGGGGAACGGGCGAGGGGCTGGAGAGCCGCCTCTGGCACCGTCCTGCCCGCGGGGGGTCAGCAGCGACACCCCGACCCTCCCAAGGGAAAGAGCCCATTCCCCAGACCTTCAGCCCCCTCTGCAGGCGCTCTCGTACCGTTGTCCTGACACTCATTTCCAGAGGCCGAGTCCCTACCTGCACTCGGAGTCTCCATCCTCAAAGGGGAGGCAGCTCCTTTTTGCTTGGGTCTGACCCCATCGCCTCCCAGACCCTGGTGCTGAGCATGGGCTGGCTCAAACTTGTCTCCAGCGGGATCGCTGAACTCATTACCCTCTCCCTCCATCCCAGTTCGGGATCCGGGTTGGATCCTAGACCTGTGTTTGAGGCCACTTGTTCCTCGCTGCTCCCTGTGCCCAGCTCTGCTCTTCGGGAGGGGTCTGCTTGGGAACCCCATCCTGAAGTCCAGGTCTAAATCCCAGGGAACCTGCCCAGCCCTGGGAGCGGGTGAGACATCCTCCCTCTGGCATGTGGCCCTGTGGGGGCTCGGCTGGCTGCAGAGCCGCGCTGCCAGACCTCTAACAGCCCTCGTTTCTCCCCAGCCTCCACGCTTTCCCAGCTGTCGGACAGTGGGCAGACCCTCAGCGAGGACAGCGGGGTGGACATCGGGGAGGTCGAGATGAGCGGCAAGGACAAGAGCCGGCAGCCGGTCCCTGGGAAAAGCCGAAGCCTCAAGGAGGCCACGAGGAGCGAGGGGGTGGCAGAAGGGGCCTCCAAGCCGGTGAGGCTGGGTGCCCAGGAGCCTCGGGGTGCTGCCTTTCGTGGGAGGTGGGCACCCAGGGCTGCCAAGGGGCAGCACTGCTCCTGGCTGCCTCAGTTCTGCTCCCTCTGCCTGTGGGCAGCAGCCCCTCTTTTGTGCTTCCACGGGTTATTTATCCTCTTGTTTAACGAGCTGAGTTGGCTCGCTGGCGGGCTGAGCTGTGGGGAAGGGAGCCAGGAGGGGCTGAGAGGGGCACTGTAGGGCTGCTTCACTCCACCCTGGGTAAATCTGGTCCCTCCCAGCTCTGGCAAGCAGCTACTTGGGCCATGGCAGAGTCCCTGGCTCTGAGGGGACAGCTGCAGGGCAGTGCCCCATGAGTGAAGCCACCGGTGGCCCAGAAGGGAAGGTGGCATCAGGTATTGGAACTAAATTGGAGAACTTCTGATGATGGCAAGGTTGAGGGGCGTAGGCAGGCAGTCCCAGAGCTGCTCTGCTCCTCCCCAAGCCTTTCCCGACTGGCACACAGTTGGGATCCTGGATGTCAGGAGTCAGCAACTGCAGGCAGCGTGTCGGTCCCTCTCCCATGGAAGCCTGCCGTGGGTGAACCTGCCTGCCGTGGGGCCCTGGCAGAGGGAGCGCGGCAGGCAGACGGTGCCTGGCCTCCCTCGGCAGCACTGCCGTCTCTCCCCGCAGCCAGGGCTCCTGGAGCCCACGTCATGTTTGATCCGAGTGTCCAAGAGCGCACCGACCTTGGGGATCGCCATCGAGGGTGGAGCAAACACGCGGCAGCCGCTGCCCCGCATCGTCACCATCCAGGTAGGGCTGAGAATGGAAAGAACTCAATGCACGTCCCATCTCTCTCCACACTGGACATCAGGAAAGCCCCTCAGGAGGGTTTTGGAGGTGTGCTTTCCCTCTCTATAGCCCTGCATCTCCCCAAACATCAGTAACATCATTCTGCTGGTGTGGGGGGGGTTGCTGAGGATTGCGTTTGTGTCCTGTGGGTGATCCCATACCATGAAGCAAATCCTGGGAGCCAAGGATTTGCTGCAAACATTTCAGAGAGAGCCTGGGCAGCCCCAAAGCTTGGCTGGTGTCTCCAGATGTCTGGAAACCCCCTTTTGCTGCTTAGATAGAGGACTGGGGGAGGGGAGGTGGTGGATGATAGCCAGGGAACGGAGCCCTGGAGAGCTGTCTCCCCGCGCTATTTCCTCTGCTGTTTACTTGGGGCAAAATTCAAGTTATTTACAGCAAAAGAAAAGCAGAGCTGATTTTGCCTTGGTTATTCTTGGCCATCCCAGCTGGCGCTGTGCTCCAGGAGCAAGCAGGAGGGAAGCCAAATCCATCCCCTCTTTCCAAAATGTGAAATATTTCATATTTTCCCAAAACTGCCTGTATTTCATCCCTGACTTGAGCCTGGAGAGGTGGGACCATGAGCTGACCACCTCTCTCCCACAGCGCGGAGGCTCAGCTCACAACTGCGGGAAGCTCAAGGTGGGCCATGTCATTTTGGAAGTGAACGGCACAGGACTACGGGGCAAAGAGCATCGGGAAGCCGCCCGCATCATCGCTGAAGCCTTTAAGCTGAAGGAAAAGGACTACATTGATTTCTTGGTCACAGAATTCAACGTTGCCCTTTAGGAATGTGAATGGGTTTTGGGAGAGTGGCTTGGGACGGGAGCACCCAAACAGGGATGAAAAGCAACGCTGAGGTGTGAAAGCAGCATCCAACCATGCAGGGCCCTCGTCCCCCCTGTGCAACCCCGCACGTACAGACACCCCCAGCTCATCCCCAAATGTCCCCCACCCACCGCAGACTCCCACTGCCTGGGTAGGGCAGGCTGAGAGTGGGCAGGAATCAGTGCACGTCCCTTAAAATCGTCATCCCTGTCCTCTCTAGGGTGGGGGTGAGGGCTGCCTTTTAGGGATACCCACTCCCCCTTGGCCAGGCTGGGGAGCGAGGCAGGAGGATGGCGGAGGTCTGGGTGTCCCCCACTGTCATTTGAGTGCCACACGCGGAGCAAGGTGGGCCCGTGGCTCAGGCTGGAGGGGTTTTTGGGTGGTCGCTGTCCCCGCAGGTGCTCGCCCCCATGCCCAGGTGGGTGCCACGGGTGATGGGTGCAGAGAGCGCAACCGGAGGCCTTGTAAATTGCTGGCAATGGCGTTGTATTTATATATACAGAGCTTGTGCTTTTAATTTTTCAATAAATCTATGGGGTTAGGAAAAGGCTGGGTTTGTGGGGGTTTCATGGGGGCTGGGGGGTAGGAAGGCAAGGGGCGGGGGTGCCTACGGGGCACCCCAGCACTGCGGGGCGGGTGGTGGTGGGCAATGGGCACAACTCCCCATCTGCGGGATCCCCAGCCCCTGCCAGGGCCGTCCCGGGGGTGCGGGTGCCGGTGCCCCATCCCCATCCCATCCCATCCCATCCCGACCCCCATCTCATCCCGATCCCGGTCCCCGGCCGCGACCCACCAGGGGGTGCCCGCGCTGCATAAATTATGACAATGAGCGCCATCCGCCGCGGCTCTGATTGGTCGCCCGCCGCGTTCTATGCAAATGCAGGGTAGGCCGGGGTTTATGCTAACGGCCTCCCGTTCCGCCGCGGGCGGCGTGCGCGGATTGGCCGGCAGCCGCGGAGATGCTAATGAGGGCGGGGGCCCCGCCCCGCCGCCGCCGGCGGGCCGCGCTATTGTCCGGCGGGGCCGGGCCGGGAGGAGGCGGTGGCTGGGCCGGGCCTGGCTGGGCCGGGCTCGGCTGGGCCGGGCTCGGGGCCACCGTGCGGAGCCGCCCAGCGCCGGGCGAGGAGGGGCTGGCCGGGCCCTCCCTGCAGGTGGGCAGCCGCGGGGCGCTCGCGGGGCAGCTGTTGCTTGTGCGAGGCGCGGGGGGGCCCGTCTCCCCTCCAGCGTTGCCCTCGGGCCAGATGTGCCCCCCTAGCTGGGGGGGGGGGGGGGGCGCGCTGGGGCTGGCTCAGGGCGTGGGGCCGGCGCTGCGCGGCGAGGCTGCTCCCTGCGAGCCGCCTGCTGCAGCTGGAGGGAGGGAGAGGGGGCAGCGCTGGGGCCACAGCTGGATGCACAGCTGGGGACCCGCGGGGATGACTCCATCCCGGGGGCCGCATCCAGCACCCCCCCCCGGCTCTGCTGAGCCCGGCTCTGGCAGGGGTGGCGCGCAGCTGGGAGCCGGTTGGGGTCCCTGGGCGGAGCGGGGAAGCCGAGGAGATGCGCTGGGAGGATGCGGGGCATGTCGCTGCGCCACTTCTCGCCAACACGTGTCCTCCCCACGCCGCCCCATGCCACCAGCGCCTTCCTGGCCCCGAGGAAACTTGTCATAACTTTTCTTACTGCTGCGCTTCCTCCCCTCCGGGGCCGAATCTGCCACCCTGCTTGTGTGCGGAAGGTGCGGCCGGAGGATTGCGGGAGGGTTTCATCAGGCTGGCGTGGCCGCGGCTGTGAAGGGCGGCACAAAGCCGAGCCCGGGGCTCACGGGGAGGTTGCGGGACGCAAGGCCGTGCTGCTGCCTGCGGCTCCTCCAAGGAAGTTGCGAGGGCTGCCTTCAGCTTCAGTTCCTCCTTTTATTTAAAGGGCAGCTTTGAGCTCACTCAGTTCCTTAAAGTCACGTCGTGGGTACCAGCCGGCTGCCCTGGGCTTCCCTTGCTCTGCAGCACCCTTTCGAAACGATCCAGGCGGGGGTGTTTTAAGGACTCCTTGGAGCGCGTAGCAGTCGAGGCACTGTTTATCCAAACGCAGCCCGTTGCTGGTTAACCCCACCACACGCTCCCGGCTGCTCAGGGCCGGCTGCCCTCCCGCGTCCCCCGCTGCCTCCCCGGGCTAATAAGGGATCTCTGTGCCACCGGCTCTGCCGCGGTGGCAGCTCCCTCCAGACAAGGATTAAGGCCACCCTTGGCTGGTGTTGCAGCCACCAGCAGTCGCTGGCTCACCCCGGCTCCCGTCGGTACATTGGGGTTCAGTCCCAGGGTGTGCACCCCCAGATTTCCAGGGCAGGTCCCCACGGAGGACTGGAGGGTTCGTGTGCTGGGGAGGAGGCAGGAAAGCGGCCACAGGAGCAGCTCCTGTCCCGCCATGGGGCTTCGCTTCCACGCAAGTGATGGAGAGATGCTGCCTCCGTGGGGTTTCGGTTCCTCTCTGCGGGGATGTGCTGGCGTGGGGGATCTGGGGGGACACAGCCTTTCTGGGCAGAGGAACTGGGGGGACACGTGGGCTTTAGAGCGATGGGGTAGTACCAGGCGTGTGTGCTTTCAGAGGATGAGGAAGGTTTGTCAGGCTGTTCCTCACTATGATGGTTTCTCCCTTGTTAGACTGGGAAATGGCGTAAACTAAGAAAGCAGCGTTTCCACTTCTCTGCCCTCTTTTATGCTTATAAAAATGGGACTCTGTGGGATTAAAAAAAAAGGTTTCTAACCCAGGAATTCCTCCCTCCTGGAGTGCAGAGACCCCTTGCCAAGTTTCAGCCCAAGGCCGTTCTTCTGGCCTCCTTCAAACCCCCCCTAGAAGAGATCCTTTGGATGGCAGCGCTGACGTGCGGCTCCTGCTAGGGGCTTGGACAAAAAGGCGAGCTGAGGCGGGGAAGGGGAGCGCGGGGAGGCTGCAAGAAACCCATGGTCCCAAAAAACAGCCCTCCCCAGCCCTCCTTTGCAGGTCGCCTGGACCAGACATCAGCCCCTGCTTGCATTTAACCTCTCTTTTTAGACACTCAAGCAGAAAAATGTGGGGTTTTTATACAGTGCATGCGCGGGCAGTACCCCCCTGCAGAGCCCTAGGCTGCACGGGGATTTGGGCTCAGAGATTTTTATCCAAAAATCCTGCAGTCGGAGGTTTCCAGCTGTGGGCAGGGCTGCTGGCACTGCCTGCCTGCCTTCCTGGGGTGCTGGGGTGCAGACCCCTGCGGGGGTGCGGGTGCCTGGCACCTCTGGGAGATTAATGGCTCTCTGGAGCTGAGTTTGGGTTTAGAGCTGGTGGTTTAGGAAAATAAAATATCCATCCCTTACCCGGGAGGGGAGTTAAAGCCCCAGGGACGTGGGAGGGGATATATTTTTGGGGGGCACAGTGACGGTTATTCCCCATCGCTTGGGGAACATCACCTTCACGCTGCAGGGGTGGAGGCAGGGGGTTACAGCCCCCCCCCCCCCCAACTTGCCTGCTCTACCCAGGGTTGATGAGGCAGCGAAGGCTGAGTGACAGTGGCCCTGTCCCCCCCCTCGCCATGTCACGGCGGGAACCCTGGGGTGGGGGTTGTGGCGTCTCCTCCGCTGTCACCACAGATAAACCCAGGAGCAGCGACGGGGCTGCACGCTGCTTCACATCGGCCTTGACTGCACTGCTGTTCCTCTGCCTCACACGTGCAATGAGTTGGGTGGCCTCAGCCCCACCCCTCCCTGTCCCGCAAGGGTTTGCAGGGCAGGAACAGGATTGCTGTGGTGGAGGGTGAAGCTGCCTGCAAAGGGCATCAGAGATTAGGAGCCAAGGGCAGGGACAGGCAGAGGCAACCCCTCCTGCCTGCTGGCCCGGCAGAGACCTAGCAAGCACTCATCAGTGCCCTGAGCAACCCCTCCTTCGCCTGAGCACCTCCAGCCCCAAGGCGCAATTTGGGACAGCCTAGGCCAAGAGGCAGAGGGAGGAGAGGGGCTGAGGGTCTCAGGGAGAGCAGAGTTCAAGGGTAAAAGACATTTTCTAGCAGAGGCTTTTAAATTTCTTTTCAGCTCTTTGTCTGCCTGCCCTGTTGCAAAATTCTGGCTTTCAGAGAGCAAGATTTAAAATATATATATTTAAAAAGAAATATATATATATACATCACATACACACACACACTTGGGATTGCTTGCATTTGCTTTGTGGCTCCTGAGTACGTAGCCGCATCATTTTTCAAGCTTTTCTGTGCTACCATAACTGCGAGCAACTCACTCAAAGGGTAAAAAAAAAAAAAAAATCCAAGGTTTTTCTCTCTTAACCACCATGACCGTCAGTGGAGGGACTTTCTGGGAAAGCGATAAATGTGGCTGGATTTGCAAGCAGATCCTGGAGTCTGCGGCTGCTGCGGGCAGTGCAGCCCAGGGGGACACTGCTCAGAAATGGGGTGACAGCCGATGGGGTGTGGGTTAGGCATGATCCAGGCACTGGCCTGCCAAAATGGGTAGGAAATGTTTTAACCCGCTTTGCCCCAAGACAACAGGACCCACAAGCTCGTTTCACCCACTGCACTCCCACTGCCCCCCTCCACTCCCCAGGGCTGGTGTTTGGGGCTCCTCATCTCTCAGGGATGCTGTGGGGCTCAAGGCGGGTCAGGGGCACTTTCATGTGATGCTTCTCCAGGCCAGGATGTGGGCAAGGGCTTGGGGCTGGAAACATCCCAGCTCAGAGAGGGACTAAAGCCAAAACCTTTAGCTGCATTGAGCAGCTGCAGAGCCTGAAGCATCCCGTGGGCAGCCCTGTCCTGCCCAGAGGCTGGAGAAGCCGTGGAGCATCTCTGGGTGTAGAAAATGGAGTTGCCTGGTCGGCACATGGGGAGAAGCTTTGTGCAAATACCCCGGCAGGTTTGCAAGACCCGAAGGGGTGCTTTGGGGTTTGCCCCCTGCCTGGAAAGCCCCAAGGATGCAGGCAGGGCTGGGAGCGGCTGCTGGTGGTGTAAGGATGATGCCCAAGAGCCTGATGCCAGATGGCATCAGAAAATAACCCCCAAAACCCTACTAACAGCAGGATTTAAGGCAGGGGATTTGCAGATCTGAGACTTCAGAGCAGGTTAGAGGACTTTTGCCGGAGGATGTGGGCGCCATAGGTTTGCTGCTCATCACCGCCATCCCTGAGCCATGAGCACCCCAAAATCACTGCAGCACCCTCCAGCTAAATGCAGCCACCCCAGGGCCCGTGCCATGGTTTTGTTAGCAGCCAGGCGCCCGTGCAAGCTTTCCTCTGCATGCCACTAATTACACAGTAACAAGCTGGATTAATTGCCTGCCTGCAAATGTGCCAGGGTGTACCACGGAGCCTGGTTACGGCTGCAGCATCATGGGCTGCGAGCGGCATCTTGGGGTGGGGGCAAAGCCCGTATCCCGGATTTCCAAGGGGTGGGTCCACCTGGCTGAGTTTCAGGGCGGTATGGCTGAATTTTGGGTCTGCTTGTCCTCGTGGAAGACCCTCATCCTGATGTCTTTTGGAGGGGTCAGCTGCCAGTGGTCCCTGGGATATTCCCCACCCCCGTTTTACTTAGGTGTTTTGCTCCAAACTGGATTAAAAAATAAAGGTTTTAATGAAAAGTGGCATGGGAGGAGGGTTCGGCCTTCACTGCGCAGGGACTGATGGGGTTAAAAAATTTGCGTCCGCCTGCAAACTTGCAGGAAGCACCCCATCATCGTTTCCTACTTCTGCAAAAGCCCGGCTGCCCTGCAGGCTCAGGAAGGTTTTGGGGTGCTCAGAGGGATGCTGCTTTGGGGACCCCCAATGGGGTCGCGGTGATGGAGGTGTCCTGGGGATGTGAGTGTACCCTGCATGACGCCAGTTGCTCCTCCACGCTCCGGCATGGGGTTGAGGATGCCGTGGGTGGCTGCCGGTGACGCTTGGTACCAGCCACCGGCACGTGGGCAGCTGCTGCCTCCGGCACCCCATGGCCAAAACTGGGTTGGGAGGGAGGGGCTCAAATCCAGCCGAGGGGAGTTGCTGGGAAAACCCCATGGCCTTGCTTGCTACCCGCCCTGCAGTTGGTTTTTTTGGCATCTTCTGTCTCTTGAGCTGCCGCTGCAGCTCTGGGAACCCCGGCACACTGAGGAGCGGGGCGAGGGGGAGCTCCTGCTTTTAGGTCATCAGTGGAGTGAGTGTGCTGGGCCTCTGCTGTGATCCCTTGTGCTGTCAGCCCCCCGCCAGAGCTGGAGGGGCCTTGGGGTGCTCCTGCCCCCCCCCGGCACTGTCCTGTGCCATGATGGCACTGCTGACAGTCCCCAGGTTATGGCTGCCCAGTCAGGGTGACGTCTGGAGGGTACCAGCATGGGCTGGGTGTCCCCCAGTGGCCACCATGGCAGGGAAAAGCCTTTTAGGGTGACCCTGGGGGGCTCCTTTCTATGGGCACCTCCGGGGGCCATCATGGCTGTGAGGGACGCAGTAGCTTCATGACGCTGACGGTGGGATGCAGGGTAGGGGGGGGCCGAAGGATGTCGCTCCCTATCATGGGGCGTTGCTCTTGTTCCCGGAGTCTGGGGACAGGGAAAGCCCCAGCAGCGGGGGTCGGCACCTCAAACAGAGCCCGCTGTGTCCTGCTGAGCATCCCTCCCTCTCCCTGGCCCACCAGGACGCGGTGGCGATGATGTGACCTACATTTGCGGCAAGGAGGTCCCCGGCCCGCTGCTGCTGCCGGGCCATGAAGCGGCACAAGTGACGGCGACGCTGTGCCTGCGGGCCATGGCCAGCCCGGCACCATGGCTGCGCTGGACACAAACAGAGCTGACGCACTGGGAGGGAGAGGAGGAGGAGGAGGAGGAGGAGGAAGACGACTTTGAAAGGCAGATGGACGAGGATGGGCTCATCAGCCTGGGGGAGGATGCCAGGAGCCCACCGTGGGGTGAGTCCTCCCCTCCCCACTGCCCAAAGACCCTCGTGGGGGGGGGTCCCAGGAGCTGCTGGAGCTGAGGGGGGCTGTGAGGGGGCTGGAGGGCACCAGCTGCCTGGTGGCAGCCCCGCGATGCTGGTGTTTTGCAGGCAATGGCAAGGACCTGGAGGAGGGGTCCCCGGCAGAGGAGGGTCGCTGGCACCCACGGCAGCGAGACCTGGAGGAGGAGGAGGAGGAGGAACGGGGCAGCTCCGGGGGGGATGAGGGGCCCTCAGGGGTGGAGAGCGATGGGGAGCCCTACCCTGAGCTCTCCTACGAGGGGCGGTGGGGCTCGGGGTCCAGCGGCAGCCCGGAGGTGCTGCAGGATAGCCAAGGTGTCTGTCAGCACCGTGGCTGCAGCACAGACGGTGGTGACACCTCAGGGTTGTCGGACACCAGCCCTGGCCCCCCCACCCCATCCCATGGGCACCGGGGCTGGGACGCAGCCGGGGACACCAATGGGGGGCACGGGCAGGACTGGACCCCGAGCCAGAGCCTCCTGCTGCACCTCTCAGATGACGACCTCCCCGATGCCACCAGCACCAAGCCCGTCCCCCAGCCCCAGCTGGCTGGGAGGGGGCTGCCAGCCCCTGGCACCGCTGGCTTGACACCCACTGGGGAGCCCTGGGGTTCTGGGACCCCCGCTGCACCCCAGCTGCACAACAGGTCCTGGGTGCCCAAGAAAGCAGTGCCGACAATGCTGTCCCCCAAGCCCAGCCGGCAGTCGCGGTCCCTGAGCCCCCGGCGGCAGCACACGGGCGGCAAGAAGATGAGGGACCCCTCGGGAACGGGCACCGGCACGACCGACAGCACCCAGTACGGCCGAGGGCGGCTCAACCACCCCCTGCCCGACCTCTCCAAGGTGGAGGCGCGGGTGAAGTTCGACCAGAGCTACCGGCCGCCGCGGAGCCGAGCACTGCCCACCCGCCCCAGGGCCCCGGGTGGCCCCATCGGCTTCAAGTCACCAGCCGAAATTGTCCGGGAGGTGCTGCTGAGCAGCGGGGAGGGGGTCCCCCCGCAGCCCCCCACCACCACTGTGCTGCCACAGGAGTTCAGGTCCCCCAGGCAAGCCACTGAGCTGGTGCAGCAGCTCCAGGTAATGCCCAGCTCCCCCAGTTCAAGCAGAGAGGCCTTACTGGGAGAGTCTCCAGGGTGGGGGGACCAGGGGGTGCAGGTGAAATGGAGATGTCACCAGCCCCATGAGCTGGCTGCGTGTCACCGATGGGGGGGTTTGGCGCTGGTCACCTTCCCGCTCCTGCGTGGGGGCTGGCGAGGAGGGAAAGACCAGGCAGGGATGTGGGCAGCACGCAGGGCTGGAAGCAGGGATGCTCGTGTTCCTCTCAGGATGCTGCTACACCTCCCCCCCCGTCTTGTGCCCCCCCGAGGGTGCTGGTCCCCTGGGATTCTCTCCTGTGCACTGGGAGGAGAGGGAGGCTCTCCCCCATGCAGGGGCCATATCTGCACCAGATGGGCCGGGTGCTTTGGGGGGTGGGTTTCTGCACCCCCAGGGTGTCCCCCACCCATGGGGACCCCCCCCCGGCCCCATTGTCCCCACACAAGGATGCCTCCCTCTGTGCCACCTCCCCCTGTGCCCCCCAGCCCTCGGGCATCCTCTGAGCCCCTGTCCCCACCCGCTGCATGTCCCCTCCCCGCAGGACGACTACCACAAGCTGCTGACAAAGTACGCCGAGGCTGAGAACACCATCGACCAGCTACGCCTGGGCGCCAGGGTGAGTGCTGGGGCAGGGACGGCTGCGGGGGGGGTCTCCCCACTCTGCTCCCCTCTCCCCAGGGTTATCTGGGGTGTCTTCCTCCCCTGGCCGTGCTCTTCCTCCTCCCAGGGAGCTGCGGTTGAGCAAGGCCAGCCTGGGGAGGGTGGGTGAGGCTGCTGCAGCGCCCGCAGCAAAGCTGGGGGCCACCGTGCCTCCCAGGCCAGCAGGCTCCCCTCCACGCCGGGGGAGTGGCTGGGCTGAAACAGCCCGAAATGGCGGGGGCGGCTGCAGGGCGCGTCGCCGAAATGGCAGGGCAGCAGGCGGAAGCACGTCCCCGTGGCACCCTCGCCACCTCCTGTACCCACTGTGTGGGTGGGGAAACTGAGGCAGGACGGCTGTCTGGCTGTGCCCCTTGCCTGCATCGTGCCCCCCGCCTTCGCCCCCATCTGCCTGCCGTCCCCATGGGGGTGGGTGCTTCAGGGTTGGCAGCGCTGGGGTTGGGGTGCAGGGTGGGTGTCCCAAATCCCCTCTCCTGGCCCCAGGTGAGCCTGTACGCCGACCCGCCGCGGCCCAGCCGCAGCCTCGCCGTGGGCACCGTGGGCACCGGCTGCCCAGTGATGGCCCTCAGCATCCCGCAGGCCAGGACGGCGGCGTTCAGCACAGCCCCGGCCCCGCCATCCTCGCCGGGTGGAGGTGAGTTGAACTCTGTTTCCCCATCCAGCTCATCGCCCTCCTGGTCCATTTTTTGGGGGGGATGTTCAGCCAAGACCCCATACTCACAGCTTCCCCATGGCTGGGGTCACTGGTGCTGTGGGGGCATCTTCAGCATCATCATGTCCTCATGTTTTCTTGCAGCTCCAGCACTGGGACCATCAGACTGGGGGGGATCGCCCCAGCCTCCTTCCCCGCCTCCACCCGGCGGGGACTGTCCCACCTGCCTGGGGTCGTGCCGCTGCCCGGGGACCCTGCTGACACGGACGCTGGCAGGACAGACTCACAAACTGAAGGCGCAGGCAAGCCCCGGGGGGCTGCGGGGTGGGGGGCTGGGGAGGGAGGCTGCAGCGGTGGGGACTGCAGCAGTGCAGGGGCTGCAGCAGGGCTGGGCTCAGCCCTTTCTCTCCCGGCCAGGTGGAGTCCTTCGAAGGCTGGATCCAGGCGGGGAGCCCTGCACCCTGGGAGCAGCTCCAGGTGCGTCAGCCCCTTCCCAGCACCCCACCACAGGGATGCGTGGGGGGCTGGGGGGCCGGTGGGGACCAGGGGCTGAGCTGGCAGGCTCGGACATCGCCACTGGTGTGCTTGCAGCGGTTTAGGAAGCTGAAGGATGCGCAGAATGCGCTGGAGCAGGCGTACCTGCGAGCCCGGCAGCAGCACCCGGAGGCCTTAGGGGAGTTTGATCCCAACCGGTAGGTGCTTGACCCCCATCGCCCCCTCCCCACCAGTGAAGCCCCAAACCCCCGTGTCTCCCCCACACTGATGGGCACCGTCTTGCAGCGCAGTGGAAGGGGAGGTTTTCTGCCTGGGCCTGCATCTGGAGGAGCTGAAGGAGCGGCTGGAGCCCGGGGCCAGGCGGCAGCTGCCCCCGCAGCACCCAACCCCGCCCCGCTCCCCTCCAGCCCCTTCCCCACTGCCGGCCACTGGCTCCCTGCACCCCGAGGTGAGCTGGGCAAGGCTGCGGGGGGACAGACGGGGCTGGGGTGTGCAAAGGTGCTGGGGTGGGGGCACCCTGCTGTGGCTGGGCTCGGGGCTATGCTTCTCTGACCCCCTTCCACTGTGCCCTGCAGAGCCCCCCACTGATGGATGGCCCTCGGGGGACAGCGGGGGACACCAAGGTGGTGGCAGGGGGGCAGCCCCGGCCCCTCTGGCACAAGCAGCTACAAGTGGAGGAGGATTTTGGTGACCTGCTGGCACAGTGAGTGCCCTCGCAGTGGGGTGGGGTGCGGGAGGTGGGCAGGGATCAGCTCCCCAAAATCACCGATTCCTGCCTGTGTGTCTCCCCCAGGTACAAGCGCTTCAAGTCTTTGCCAGAGTCGCTGAGCCTGGAGCAGCTGAGCCTGGCAGGGAGCAGGTCCCCGGAGGAGGCAGATGGCCCTGCGGCAGGAGACGGTGGCCCCAGCAAGGTTCCCTGCAGGGCACGGTCTCTAGAGGAGGGGGCTGACCTCGACACGTCCACCATGTAAGTGTTGTGGGAGCACAAGTTCCCCAAGCAGGACAAGCGAGAGGTTTTACATCAAGTCGCAGGTTTTATGTCAGTGGCATTGATAGGCTTCAGAGTTAACCACCTCCATGGGAGAGCTGGCTGCACCAGGGCGTTTTCCCACATTTGCGGGTGCTCTGCCCCATCACTCATGCTCCGTCCTCTTCCCCACAGGCACCCCCCGGAGAGGACAGCAGCACCGCTGCCCCCTGGGGAGCCTCCATGGCCAGGGGGGACACAGGGCCCCCTGTCCCTGGCCACCGCTGAGGAGCTGCTGACCACAGCCAAGCCCCCGCTGAGGCTCCCCGAGCCAGCACGGGTGCCCCAGTCAAGCCACAGCAGTGGGGCGGGCAGTGCTGCCACTCGGCCCCGCAAGGTGAGTCCCCCAGGATTACAGGTCCCCATCAGCTGGTACCCTCAGACCCTGCTGGGGGGGGTCCTGGGAGTGCTCAGCACCAACCCTGCCCTCCCAATGCATCTGCAGGAGCAGCGCATCGTGTCTCCAGAGACGGACAGTGGCTTTGTGGGCTCGGAGGCCAGCAGGGTGTCACCCCCCATGCACACCCCTGAGCACCGGCCCCCTGGCACCGGGTATGGCTCAGAGTCCCTGCCTCGTGCCGGTGGGGGGATTTGGGGACACAGGCTGTCAGCTCTGTCTGGGGGGATTTGGGGCATTGAAGGGGAGCAGGGGTGGGGGGAGAGGCAGCGAGGACATGGGGAGGAGTGAGGGGGTGCGGGTGGGGGTTGGAGACGTGCAGGGTGGACCACATCTTGGGGACAAGGTGTGGGGGCTGCCCACATGACCCGTCCCAACCCCAGGACCCCCGGCTCGCTGGGACTCTCCATCCCCATCCCCGTGACCCTCCGGCCTCCGCAGAAGAGAGAGATGACCCCGCTTCCCTCTAAGACGGCACGGATGGGCATCTACCCCACGGGTGGGCAGGGCGGCACGGGGGAGCCCCGCCTGCCCCGCAGCACCCCCTCGCAGAGCAGCTCCCCTCCCCACTGGGCTGAGAGGGCAGGCAGCGAGGCAGCACCCGACGGTGACGGCAGTGAGTAGGCAGTGTTCTGGGGAGGGACATGTCCCTGCGGAGAGATTTGGGGGGGCCCTGGCTCTGCAGGTGGAAGAGGCTCTGGTTCATGGTGTTCCCCCAACCCGCTTGGGGTGCTGGCTAGGGGGTACCTCCCACCTGCTGACTCTGCTTTCCCAGGTTTCTCCTGGGGGGGAAACACCCCCATGTCCCATGCTGCTGACCTCAGCTCACCATGCCCCCCTCCTCCCCAGCTCACACGGACTCGGAGGCGGAAGGCAGGAGTTGTGCCAGCACTGGCAGCCACCCTCCCGCCATGGCCAGGGGTCCGGCCAGGTCCCCGCCACCCCCCAAAACACGGTCCCCCACCCCACTGTCCCCTGACCTACCGTCCCTCGATCCAGCTCGCTGCGACCTGCTGGACTCCCGTCTGGAGCGTGAGTAAGTGTCTATGTACCCCCCCCCCCTAAAACTGGACCGAACCCCCTCGGGTGACACAGGGACCCCACCAAGCACAGTCCCCAGAGGCACCAGCATCTTCTGCTGGGCAGCAGCAGGTTTTTCCCTTCTCAGAGAGCCAGGACCTAGCTGGGGCTGAGTCCTCCAAATTCATGACATGTGTGGGCTGGCCTTGAGACTGGACCCCAGCCCAGACAAGCCCCAGGCTGGTTTTTAGGGAGCATCACAGCATGAGCGACTGGGTCCTGGCTGGTGGGAATGGGAGGGAAGGCATGAGGTCTGGGGAGGACGGGGCTGCTCCCCCCAGGACACCCAGCAGTAACCAGCGCTGTTGGGAGCCTTGCTGGCTGCCCGTGTCCCTCACCGTGGTCTCTGTCCTGCGGCAGCCAGGCCATCTGGGCGCTGCAGGATGAGGTGTGCGAGCTGCAGCGGAGGCTGGAGGAGAGCCTGCACCGCTCCCGCAGCTATCCGGAGGGAAAAGCCACCCCGGGTGCCGCCCCAGCCAGGAGGCAGCCGGTGGCCAGCAGACCACTGTCCCCCAGGGACGCAGCACGCTCAGGGTAGGTGGCAGGGGGGACCTGGAGAGTGGGGATTGGCAGCAGCCACCCCTGGTTGGGGGCAGCACCGTGTCCCACGGGCGTGGGGACACTCCCAGCCCCAGCCTGTTCCATTTCTGCTGTGACAGGAGAGGTTGGGATTGGGAGCAGCCTGACTGTGCTGGGCTGGTGGGTCAGGGGGATGCCTGAGGGGACACTGAGGGGCCTGGGTGGTGACAGCAGCTCCATGCCCTCCACAGGGAGCCGAGCCCCCCGGTGCAGGGCAGGGTAGCCCCCGGGGTTGCACCCACGAGGAGGGGGAGGTCAGCATCGCTGCCCCGGGACAGGCGGGAGCTGGATCTCAGTAAGTGGGACCCCACTGGGGTGGGGATGGAGGTGACAGCAGGGACATGCTCCTCCCTGCACGCCGCTTCCCCTTCCCCAAACAGCAGGGTGCTGGTGGGGCTGCGGGACCACGGGGACAGGGCAGGTCCTGGTGGCTCCGTGGGACCCAGCACCGCTCAGCCCAGGGCCAGACCCTGCAGATCTGGGGTTTGGACCTACTGGATCCCACCCAGCTTCCCTCTCCTCCACCACAGCCTCTGAGTCGGACCCCTCACCCGCCGGACCCCGGGCCACCCCCTACCCATGGAAAAGCCCCAGAAGCCCCCTGGGTGCGGTGACATTCCGGGGACAGTATACAGGTGGGTGCTAGTGGCAGTCGGTGCCGGTGGCTGAGGGCGGCCACCCCCACGTTAGGGTCCCCAGCCATGCTCATGCTGGGTTTTGGCAGGGACATGGTACCAGGCGAGGATGCCGCGTGCTGCCCCGGCACCCCAAGAGGAGCCAGTCACCCAGAGGTGCCCCCGGTGCCATGGGAGCAAGCCACCAGGTGAGTGGCCCTGGGAGCAGCCCCCAGCCCCTTCTGGCCTTTCCTAAAGCCCCCTAACAGAGCTGCTGATGACTTCAACAACAGAGGCTTGGGGAAGGGGGGGAGACATGAGCCCACTCCCCTCAGTCCTGGGGCTCTCCCCACTGCCTCTTGGCTGGAGGACCCTGCCCTGGAGCACCTGCCCCACTCCTTGGTGCTGGCTGCAGACACTGGAGTCACTGGGAGCAGTGGGAACATGTCCCCAGCCCTGTCCTTTAGCTAAAGGTTAACCCAGCCTGTTGCCGGGTACCAGCGCAGAGCCAGGCTCTGCTCGGTCCTGTGGCTGCCTGGAACTGAGCTGAAAGTATGCAGAGTGCTTTGCAGACCCCCCCAGTTTTGAAGAGATCCTTTTGCAGAGCCCTCTTTTTACAGACCCTCCCCTTTTGCAGACCCTCCTTTTCAGACCCCACCTTTGCAGTCCCCCCTTTGCAGCTGCCCTTCTAGGGAAAGACCTCTGCCTCCTCTCCCAGCCGCTCCCCCAAACCGCTCTGCTCTTTCCAAACCGCCCTTGCGTGGTCTGCGCGGGGACATTCCCAGCCACACTCGCTCCTCTCTCCGTAGCTGGTTCCTGGGTGGGCGATGCCATGAGGCAGCCCCAGCACAGCACCCCAAAGAGGACGCGCTGCCCCACTTGCAGGGCACCCACGGGTCCCCCTCCGCCCAGCGGCAGGGATGGAGCTGCACACGGTGGGTGATGGGGGTGGCACGTGTTTGGCACAGCTCGTCCCTGCGTGGGGGCTGGGGTGGGGGGACAGGGAGCAGCCCTCGGACCCCTGGGACAGCACTGGCACACAGCTTGGGGACAGAAGTGACAGCCAGCAGTGCCACCACCTGCTCCCTGCGGGCACGGGTGTTCCCACCTAGCAGCGGCAGCCCAGGGTGGCACGGGGCGGCTCACCTGGGGCTGCTGCTTACTGCGCCTCACTGGGGACACCTGACACCCCTGGGGACATCTGACCACCTTCCTCCCCACAGCAGAGCGTGGCCCCACTGGCACATCCACCCCAGGCTCCCGCCTTGGTCCCCGAGCTGAGAAGCCGGAGCAGCCCGGACTTTGGTACTTGGTGGCCAGCCCTGGTGCCGCCGCTGCCATCGGCTGCCTTGCACCCGTCCCCCTCGTGCCTTATGCGCCCTCCGTGCTGTAAGGATGCTCTGTGGTGGGGGACTGGGGGGAGGTCAGCATCTCCTGGGGGGTCCCTGCTCACCCCAGGGACCTGCTGGTTTGCCTGCAGAGCCCAGGCACCCGGGTGGCAGCCGGCAGGGAGCGGGGTCCCTCCGCCCTCGGCTCCTTTTGTGGGGAGTCTGCGTGGGGGTGAGCGTAGGGAGATGGGTGCTGGGGGTTGGAGATGGATGAGGTGGGGGAGAAGGGTAACAAACAAGGGGGGGCACAGCCAATGGAGCAAAGCTGAGCCCGTGTCCCCTTCTTCTTCCCAGCTACTGCTCCCCAGCGGTACCTACCTCAGCCCCAGCCATGGCCGGGGTCCCCCTCCGACGCGCTGCGGGGCGCTGGCAGGCAGAGCATCCCCCCCAGCCGCACGCCGCTGGCCACCACCGCTGCCTGACCCTGGACGAGTTGAAGGAGCTGAACCGGTCACTAAGCCGAGCCATGGAGGCTGCCCAGAGCGTGAGGCTCACCACCACACGCATGAGCCGGGCGCTGGCTGCCGAGCTGAGCCGCGCGCAGGACCTGCACAGCTCCTGCCTCTTCTGAGGGTCCTGCCGGCGCCTGCCAAACCCTCCCTGCCCTCTCAGGGGCGGGAGGAGGAGGATGGTCCCCCCCATTAGCATCCCTGCACTGGATGCTCCCTGCTGGATCTGGGGGCACTGAGGCTGGAGGCTTCTCCACAGGGTCCTGCCCCAGCTCCCATCCCCATCCTGCTTGCTCTAGACAGCCTGCATCACTTTTGTCCATCTGTCCATTTTCAGGACCACCCAAGCTGCCGGGCAAGACATGGGCAGAGGTCTACCAAGACCTGCATCACCCCACAGCACCCTGGGGTGCGAGCACAGCCCCGGCAGGAGGGCACCATCCCCTGGGACCAACGGGGTGGCCCCATGTCCCCCAGGGCAGATGCCACCCCGAGCTGAGCACTTCTGGGGATGCTCCAACTTTGTGTAGGTCCTACTGCAACATGGTCCTAGCCCCCATTGGCAGCTGTGTTTACCTCCATGCCTGCGTGGGCAGAAATACCTGCAATTCCCTATTCAACCCTTTTCCCAGCCTTTAGGCATCCTCCGGGGGCTCAATGCCCTGGGATCGACCCACATGCGCCCCTCTGCTCTGCCCCTGGACTTGAACCAAGCCAGGTCTTCCCCAGGAAAGCTCTTTTTTCTGGTTTTTATGTGAATTTTTTTTCTCCAAGGTAGCTATCAAGCAGCTAAATCACTCATTTAGGGTTGATGATACATAATATATGTGTGTGTATGTGTATATATGTATCTATATATAGATACATATGTTTTGTTTTTAATTTCCAGCATAACCTTCAGGGCATTTGAGGGGGGGGGTTTGTCCATCCCTGGTTGTAGCCACCCACAATGTTGTCCAGGCAGGAAAAAAGAAGTATTTGGGATTTTTCCTTGGGATTCCCAGGGGATGTGGGCTGGTAGAGGAAAGATCACCCTGTGAGACCAAGACACGGGCAGGATCGGACCCTGAGGGGGGTCTGCAGAGCCCCTGAACCTCCAGGGTGGTTTTGCAATGAGTTAATGTCTATTTTTTTTTAGCAAAATATATGTGATTGGAGCACCCCTTGGAGAGGTCATGGTGCCTCAGAGGTGGGTGCTCTGCACCCCACAAACCTGGGGACCTTCCAGCTGCACCCGCCAGCACCAGCAACCCAACATGGGACCTGCACCCTGTGCCCCTGGGGTGCGTCTGGCCAAAGCCCCCCTCCCTCCCCGAGCACCTCTGCGTGCAGCGCCCCTGCTGTATGTGTAGCGCCTACCTTAAGTGCCGTGTCAAATTTATTTATTTTTGATTTTTTTTTGTTGTTGTCGTTGTACAAAGACCCATGTTGGGGGGGGGGGGGGATCGCTAACACCCCTGGCAAGCTACTCAGGTCTAGAGCCTCCCCAGGCCACTGAGCCCAGATCCTCCAATCAGCCTGGGGGGGACAGAGAGGGGCCGGGAACAGGGGGGCTGCCCGTTCTGGGGGGAGATGGGCGGGTTGGGGACGTGGCAGGGAGGATTTCAAAGAGGATTATGTGTCTCTGGCTGCATCTGCTCCTACCTGTGTCCCAAGCGAGCCCATGGGCCGGGTCACGGCTGCGCTGGAAGCTGCGACCCGCCCCAGCCCAGCCGGAGCACGCAGGGAGCGTGCAGCCCTGTGCATCTAAATGCAATAGCCAGGAGCAAAGATGATGGGTTTTTTTTTTCATCTCCTATTTTGTAATAACCAGCAGACCCATTTGGATGGTATTTTGTACTAAGATAATCGCCTATTTTTGAATGAAATAAATGCGGTTGGTTGGCTTGTGGGGTTTTCTTCCTTTTCGAAGCCATTTCTCAGGTGAGTTTTGGCAACACCACGCCAGGCTGTGCTGTTGCCCCTTGGAGGCATTTGGGGTTTGGTGAGAATATTTCCCCCAGCCTTTCCCCCCCCACCGGCCCCCAAGCAAGCAGCACGGCACAGCCCCGGTTGCACTAGGGATGGAGATCGCTTTTATTTAGTCACTCAAGTGCTTTAGTACAGAAGAACAGATATACAGAGATGATACATGTTTGTGCTTCAACACTTTCAAACATTTAGATTCCAGTAATTTCAAGGTAAACAAGTTCCAAGACAGACTAGATTATTTTTTTTTAAGTTTTCATTTTTGATAAATTATTTTTTATATAAATAACTGTAACAGAAAAAAAAAAAAACAACAAAAAAAAGGTCCAACATACAAGATCCTGAAGCATTTGCATTGCTAAACCGAGAAGGAACTCAAATGGGGTGGGAGGACCGAGGAGGAACCAACAAATATCAGTGCAATGATACAGCCTTTGCCCTAAAAATATATATTTAACTTTATGGGCAAGGAACAGACGGGGAGGGAAGGAAGAGGGCAGGGGCTAACCACCAACGAGGCAAGAAAGATTTTTTGGGGAAGGAAAAGGGGGTCACAGCCTTTAGAGGGAGAGAACAAAACAATGGACCCCAAAATATTGCAGTGCACCTAATGGCAGGGGAGGGTGGGGGCAATCCTTGGGTGTAAAAATAAAAAAAAAAAACAACTAAAATCAGAGGTTTGGTTAAATCACTATACACCAAGCTTGTAAGAACGTCACAAGACACAGTCATTAATATACACAGAGTCTGGAGGGGGGGCCCGGAGGGTGGGGGGGGGCGGGGTGCCTTGGGGCGACGGCACGCTCAGAAACGCTTCACCATGGGACAACGCAAGCGGAGCCGGGCATGGGGGTGCCGAGCTGCCGTGGGGATGGATGGAGAGATATATATATATATATTTAAAAAATCAATTTTTTAAATATATATATATACACACACGCATTTTAAGGAACACCCGGAGAACGGGGAGGCCGGGCTGCAGCAGGGCGGGGGAGCGGCCGCGCGAGCCAACGGGCCCAGCCTCCAGGTTTTGACCATTTTGGTCCCTTGTCACATGGGAACTGCCGCAGGGCGAAGCGTCCCGGGAGCAACCCCCCCACCCCGCCCCCAAAGGCTGTGCCAGATGTTGGCGTGCACATCTGGTGGGAGCGCCCACCACCCCAAAAAGACAAGGGACAGGAGAGAGCAGTGGGGACCCCCCAGCCGAGAGCGAGAACCGAGCCCAGCCCGCAGCGCCTGCCTGAGCAGAGGCTGGAGTGATGGTGGTGTGTCCGTCCATCCGTCTGTCCAGCCACACAGGACCCCAACGAGGAACGAAACTTCTGGAAAACCGGTTCTTTTTCTGTTCTTTGTGTTGTCATCATTCACTAGCAATGGGCAGATGGTTACTCAGCAATGAGCTCCTGGGTGCTTCGGAGAGCTGCAGCTACAAATATATAGATTTTTTTTTTTCTTTTCCTCTTTTAAACACAATGCATTGGTTTTCTTAATATATAATTTTTTGGCTGTTGTCCCCTCCCGGTGGATAAAATGAGATGGGGAAGGCGGCAGGAGGGGAGGGGGGCTCAACACAAGAACAAGAGATAAAGCTGGGCCGGGCCGGAGCTGGGGCTGGGTGCAGGATTGCACCCCGGGCCGGGCGCCCGGCGGGGAGGGTGAATTCGGCACCGAGTCGGCGGCGGCGTTTCCTTTTAACTGCTGCTTTCTTCCTCTGTTTTGTTGAGTTTCTTCAGCGTGTCCAGCAGCTTCTGTGGGGTGAGGATGTGCGTGGACCCTGTGGGGGCAGAGGAAGAAGGGGGTCATCAGTGATGGCTTTGTGACCCCCCCCCCACCGATGCGCCCCGGCCGCCGGCCCCGCTGTCCCCGGTCCCCCCCCGCGTGGCCTTACCTGGCGGCGACGGCCCCGCGTGCCGGTGGAAATGCTTGCAAAAAAATGTACATCTATGGTGGCGGGGGGGGGGGGATTTGTGGGGCGAGGGTAACGGGAAAGGAATGGAAAGGGAGAAATGGAGATGTATGGAGCTGGGCGGGACGCGGCAGGGGGCCGGGAGGGACCCCTGCAGCGGGGTCGTGGCCGGCGCCGTGGCTCCTGGACCCGTTGGGGATGCAGCAGGCACTGGCCAAAAAGCCAGCGGGGTGCAGGGGGCGGGAGGCGCAGGCAGGCAGCAGGCAGGCAAGAAGAGACCACCTGCAGGTCCCCAGGCTCTTCCCCTGCCTTCACCGAGCACTGTCGGGTCAAAGGGTCAAGGTTGGGAGGGAACTGGTGGGAGCGGAGGAGGAAAAGGGCTCTCGCTTTCTGGTGTCCCTTGCTCCGAGAGCGGGGCTTGGCCTCGGTGGTCCCCCGGTGCCGGCAGCAGCTCCCAGCCACGCTGCCCGCAGCCGGCCCCTGCCCTCCACGCCACCCTCGCAGCCTCCCTGGCTCCGTGCAGACCAACACACGGCAGCGGCTCCGGGGGATGCCACGATGGGTCTCCCCGACAAAACCTCTGGCAGATAAACCCCAGCACGGAGTTTGGGGTTCTGCACCACCGGGGCAGCTCCTGCCCAGCCAACGGCGTCAAGCACCACAAGAGCAGACCTGAGCTTTCCCATTGCCTTGAGATTTCAGCCCCTTTACATCCCGGAGCTGGGCGGGTCACGGCAGCGCCCAGCCTTCGCTGTGGGGCATGAGAGGGGCCGGAGCTGGGACAAATCCTGGGGTCCGCCCTGCGCGCCCGCTGCTGCCCGCTCTCCCCCGGGCACTGAACCCCGGCCCCGCTCCAGCTGCCCACTGCAGGCAGCTCGGCGAGGTGCTCCATCCCCCTGCCCGGCCCTGGGATGCCTCTGCCGCAGAGGCAGGACCCCGACCCGCTGCCCCCGGCCCCTCTGGCCCCGGCGAGGGGGAACTCATGGCATGAAGGAGCCGGCCAGGTCTGGCCAAGAGACATGGCAGAGGGATGATGGAGCGGCACTGGATGCTTTTCCACCTGGTAGGAGGAACTGCAAGCATTTTCTTATCGGAGAACCAAATGGAAACGAAACCCAAAATAATAATTAAAGAAAGGAGGAACAGAAGAATCAAAGAAAACCCTTCAGGGAGGAAGAGTTTCTTTTTCATTAGTAAGCTGCCTTTACTTGGTTTCTTTGGCTCACTCCATTGCTGGAGCCTGATCCTCAAATGATACCCTAGTAGAGTCCCTGAAGTCGGGGTGCCTCAGGTCCATGAGAAATTTGGTGGGAGTGAGAATGTGAGTAGAACCTGCGGGAGAACAGAGCGGGGCTGACGGCTGCGCCAAGACCCCCCCCCATCACCACCATTTTTCGGGGTGAGGAAGGACGCGGTTGCCACCCGGAGCATCGTAGGCGCATGCAGGGGATGGTCCCCGGCGAGATGCGAGATGAGATGGGCGAGAGGCAGGATGGAGCTGGGCTGTGGTGGCGGGTCCGCTGGTGGGGGGACACGGCCAGGAGCTGCGGGAGGTGATGGACAGGGGGCTGCTGCTCCCAGGGGAATACAAGGAGCAGATGAGATGCCAGCAAGAGGCTCTACCAGGGGCCCCAGGCAAGAATCCAGGGACCTGATGAGATGGTGACGGGCTCCTGCCCCTGTCCTACAAGGTATGTATCCAGCTGTGCTTCCCCAGGGGGAATTTTAGGGGATCTTAAAGCTCCTTCCTAACATCTGGCAGGGCTTCCACCATGTCCTCCACGCCTGGCCCACGGCTCCTTTGGGAGCACAGCCGGGGTGCTGAGACTGAGTACGCAATGCATGTCCTGTTGCACACGCGCTGCACGTCCTTTTGCGCACGTGCAGGACACGCAGCATGTGTGCAACAGGAAAATGCATGTCTTGTTGCAATGTGTGTGCAACAGGACACACAGTTGCGTGTGCAACAGGAAAATGCATCTCCTCTTGCACGCACAGTGCACATCGTGCTTGGCGTGCTGTGTCACACGCCTCTCTGTTCCACCTTTTCTCCCTGTAACAACCCCAAGGACGAGCGTACAACACGGGTGCGACAGGAACAGTTCAAGCTGCAAAACCCCCTTCCCTTTCACCCAGCTCTGCTTGAAACAAACCAGCCAGGGAGAGAAAAAATGGGAGCAAAAACGGGGATGGGTGGAGGGACGTGTCCTGTCCCTGGGAACGGAGGACACAGAGGTGACAAGAGGTGGCCGGAGAAGACCTTTCTGCAGACTTCCAGCTCCCGCAGTCACCTGGAGCCGGGAATCTGCAGGATGGCGGAGGGAGCGTGGGATGAGCAGCCAGCGCGACGGGGCGCAGGGTCCGGCCCCGGCTCCCACTCACCTATTAGCACTTCCCACTTGCCGCTGGCTTGCGTCACCTCGTAGGCGCAGCGCATCTCGTTCATGCTGACGCCGCCCAGGATGAAGATGATGAGGCGGGGGCCACTTCGGTACTCGCCGGGGGCCTTGTTCTTGTGCCAGTGGCCATAGCGGGCACTAGAGAGGGGGAGACGAGAGGAATGAAGGATGGGCAGGAGGCACCAAACTGTGCATTGACTTCACATCTTAACTAAATCACAGGTTAATCAGCTTCCAAATTGCTGCTGGAGCAGTTGAAGCCCAGCTTCCAGCCGCGAGCGCTGCGCGCTGTTACAGGTAGGGAAGCTGAGGCACAGAATGCCTGAATGACGGCAGAGCAGCTCACAGACGTGCTGACGGGTACGGACGGCCCCTTGGGCAGGAGAGGGATGGATGCTAACGGGGATATACGTGCCAACGTGTATAGGGAGGGCAGGGGGCTTGGGGGACCCACCTGACGGCAGTGGTGCTGAAGGAGGCAGAGGAGCGGGTGGAGATGTACGGGTAGTGCTTGGTGTCCAGCTTGTCATCGATGGCGTCCTGCGGACAGAGAGCCCCGGGCCAGGGGTCAGCAAGGAGCTGGGCACGGCCCCTGGCCCGAGAGCCCCTCTGTCGGGCTTGTGCCCAGGAGGATTGGCCCAACTGGGTCACGATTCATTTGCCTGTATTTGCATGGCCTTACTTCTAGGAAAAATTTGGCTGTGTCCCTGTAATAGGGTGCACTTAGGGAGGGGAGGGTGGTGCTTGCCTGCTGTGGGGCAGGGGCAGTGGCAGGGGGGCTGCAGCAGGGGGTACAGGGGTGGGTGAGGCTTGCCCTGAGCTTGGGGGTTACTGTGGAGGTAGGGTATGGGGGGGGACAAGAAAGAGCCTCCTCCTGGGAAGCTCAGGGGCATGAGCTGAGCTGGAGGCTTCACACCTGTAACCCACCCCCCGGGGTAAGGGTCCTGCTCTTGCTTTCATCAATGGTGGGAGGTTAATGCCACCTGTGAGCTGTTGTTGCCCTGTGCAGTCCCCTCTGGTCCCGGGGATGAGATTTAGGGGTGCGCTGGGCATGAAGCCACCCCGGGAGGGTTTCCACAGGCTGTGGTAGAGGAAGACAAGAGCTATGTGCTTTTGGAAATCGAGGGAACTGTGGCTCTGCTTGTCATCAGTGCCTGGGAGCAGAGCTAGCAGTGAACTGCAGTGATATCCCCCTCCCCAAAACGTGGCTCCAGGGTCTATCTGTCTGAGCAGGTGGGAAATGTCTGTGCTGGGGAGCAGTTTTGGTGCCTGCAATCCCCCGGCTCTGGGCAAACCCCAGGAGGTTGCTCCAGTTCGAGGGGTGGTCAGGAGGGAGCGGATCAGGAGGAAGGCAGTGCCTGGAAAAATTCACTTTTTGGCTCTGCCCAGTGCTACCCAGGCGCAGGGCTCGTGGGGCAGCTCCCATGGGTACCGGCAGCTGTGCCTGTACAGCAGGGGTGAACGGCGCTGTGCCCTTCCCCCGGCTCGGCTGGGACATGGGTAATGCTGCCACAAGGCCATCCAGCCATGCCCGTCGTGGCACTCGGTGCAGCACAAGGAGCAACCAGTTTGCTATTACATTTTGTATTGCAGGGGTGCTGTGCAAGCCTGGCTGGGTCTGTGCATCCCGCCTGGGGTGCACGTGGGGGCCAGGAAAGCCTCCCAGAACATCCCAACCTTGTTGCAATTGCAGGCAGCAAGCAGCCTGGAGGGCACGTGTCGGGGAGAGGTGTCAGGGTTTGGGCTCGAAGCAGCCAGCTCTCTGCAGGTCCCTTCTGGGGTGGTGCTGAGGTCCCTGCTCCATCCCGTCCCTGTCCTTGCTGGCTCACCTCCATGATGTCCTTAATTACGGGGGTCCATCGGGAGAGCTGGTAGGTCTGCTCACTGATCCGCTCCTTCCGCTCCGGCTTGCTCCGGCGGCGCAGGGTGGACTGGGCAGAAAGAGCACAGAGACACCCTGAGACACAGGGGCTCCGGCGGTGGGATCGGGGACACCCCAGAAGGGTGCTGGGGGCGTCCCGGAGGGTACGCGGTTCCCAGAGCAGAGCGGGTGCCACGGTCCTCCCAAGGGGCGAGGAGGGCGGCGGGGAGCAGGAGGTGGACACTCACGTCTGTGATGATGGGCACTCCGAGGTGGGCCATGTTGGTGATGATCTCGCTGTCCTCTGCCGGGATCTGAGCGTGCTGGATCAGCTTGTTCAGGTTCTCCTCGGTGATACCTGGAAATGCAATGGGGAGATGGTGTCCTCGTGAGTGGGGACACAGCCTCTCCAGTGTCACCTTAGGACACGTCGCCTGGTGGTGGTCGGGGAGACAGGGCTGAGCTTTTCCATCCGGCTTATCTTGGCCAAACCCTGAGCTGTTTGTCACCCAGAGCTGACTCCATGCCTTGCCCACCCCTGCCCAGCTGTCCTCCTCACCGTTCTTCAGGAAGATGTACAGCAAGATGATGCGGATCTTGTCATAGGTGCTGACATTCCCATCCAGCAGGATGGGAACGATGGCCCTCATGGGGTCCTTGATCTTCTCGCCTTCAGCATCAGTGCCCATGGCCAAGTCCTGCAGAAAACACACACACTCATCACCCCACAGCTCAGTGTTGAGCTGTGGGGCAGGAACTGCCAGCCCCAGTTGTCCCCGTGGGGATGTGGGATGGGGCTGTGGGGCTGTGGGAGCTGGTACCTGTTCAACTCTGCAGAGCTTGTCCACTGTGCCCTGGTAGTGCTTCATGCAGTCCTCAGCCAGGTGCAGGTGGGTCGAGTACTGGGGAGACACAAGGGGTGCAGCCACCACTGCGGTGCTGGCAGCAGCCGAAGGTCCCCATGCCACCATTGCAGCCTCAGCCCCTGCCCAGGGCTGGAGACCCTCCGGGGAGCGCTGCCATTGCCCATTCCCTGGGTGGGCTCAGCGCCAGCCGCTCTGCACAGACACCTCCCCTCCCCCTCGTACCTTGCTGAGCTCCTTCTGGTACTGTGGCATCTTCTTCAGCATCTGGGACAGGTCTCTCATGGTGGTCTGCGATGGAAGGGGACACGGTCACTCTCCCTTGGGGCCTTAGGGACCATGAGCAGAGAGGGGATGACCCTGCCAAGGACTTCTGTCCCCATGCGAGCCCCTCGCGGGGGTTTGGTGATGCCTGCCATGGCATTGCTGGGTCTCCTCCACTGCAGCTGAGGGTCAGGGAACGGGTCTGCAGCTCTGCAAACTGGAGCGCTGGTGGGAGAAATCCCCCCAGGACCTTGCTCCAGGACCCCCGTGCACTTGTCTGAGATGGTGTTTTCAGCTTCTGGCCACTTTTACATCTTATTTCTACCAGGGTCCTCTCACTGCCACCGACTCGGGGTCTCTGCAAGGGAACTGGCTGGGGACAGAGGCAGCTGCTGTGGGATGGGGACGGACCCTGTGCTGGGGGCAAACCAACCCCCACGGCATGGCGCTCTCCCAACGCACGGTGCTTCTCCAGCCCCAGGTGTAGGGCTGGCACCCCACAGTCATCTCCCCCCATCAGGGACCTGAGCACCCTCGGCCCTTTGCAGAGGTCCCCATCCGGCACCCCTCAGGACATTGCCAGGAGCCAGCCCATGGCTGAGCCCCCCGGCTGCCCATCTGCAGCTCCGCGGGTGCAGTCAGGTCACCTTATCTCCTGTGTTCATCCTCTTGCTTGAAGAAAACTCCTTCAGGGACCGGGTCACCTCCCTGGGGAGAGGAAGAGGGCACCATCGTCAGCAGGGAGGGGACCCTCACAGCGAAGTGGGTGGCAATGGTGAGCCAACAGCCCACCCAGCTGGCAAACTGCCCACAGGGACACTCACTGGGACACCTCGGCGATGTGTTTGTGGCGCAAGGTGACCCACAGGTCATCGTCCTCATCCAGGAGAACCTCCTTAATCCGGGCTTCCCCGATGCCGCTTGTCTCGTACCTGGGAAGAGAACAGGGAGCATTGTGGTGGGGATGGGGGGGGCATGTGGTCCCCTTGCTGCCTGGGGTCTAGGGAAGGGGTGGAGATGGTGGGGCAGGGGGATCTTTTTGGCTCTGCCAGCAGTGGGGTGAAGTTATTTCAACTCAGTTTCACGTCTCGCCTTCTGGTACCCCTTCAACTGCTAAATATTGGGAAGTGGCAAGGGTTGAAGGCTAGAAAAGCCCCTTTTGCATCAGTCCTGCCCATCACGCCTGCCAGGCTGCAGGCTGGAATGGCTTCTCCCAACCAAGGACTTGTGATGCAAGGAGGGATGCTGAGGCTCAAGCTTCAGGGCTGAGCTTCCAACTCCTGCTCAAGGGCTGGACTTGTGGGGCCATGGTGGTTCCAGGGATGGCAGTGCCACACTCACTTGTAGACGTCGTTCTCGATGGGCAGCAGGTCGTAGCTCATCGCCTGGAAGGTCAGCTCGTGCAGCACTGGGGAAGCGGGGTCAAAGCCGCGGTCCAGGATGAGGAGCTGAGAGCGAGCCTTGTCTGGACCCTGCAGAGCCGGGGGAAGCCATCAGCAGCAGCGCCAGGGGCTCCTCCAGCCCCGCAGGCAACTTGGGGAAGCCAGGACCATTTTGGGGTCCCCGCTCAGGGTCTGCAACTGCCTTGTGACAGAGCTTGAGCAGGACTTTAGGCGGGAAGCATCACTCGAGCATCCTCACCCGGGGCTGCCAGCACCATCCCTGCTCACCTCGCCCATGGTGGGGTCATCAGCCTTGTAGGCATCCAGCTTGTCCTGGATGAGCTGTGCCAGCATGGCGTTGTCCTTGTAATCCCTGGAGGAGGCAGGAGGAGAGGTCAGCTCCCTGGGGTGGCTGGCTCTCACCAGCACGGGATGGGGAGGAGCTGCTGGTTTCCCTGTGCAACATCCTTGGCTCATGGAAGAGGAGGGACCTGAGCAGGTTTTGTTGCCCCCTTGGGGTGCTCTGCTTTGCCTTGGTGCCACTTGGATTTTAGGGTGCCAACCTACTCCCCACTCTCTAGAGTATCTTCAAGACTGAGCCTGTTTTTATACTGAGCACAGATCCTCCCACCATCTCCTCCATCCCCACGCCCTCACCAGCACTGGACACAGCACGGCTTCATCCATGCCCCATGCTCGGCACGGCCCCAGCTCCACCACGCCGCTGGGGCAGAGGGCAGGTCCCTGGAGGGGTGGAAACTGCATTGCCCTTACCCCCTGTACCGCACGGCCGGGTACTCCTTCAGCGTGGCACACAGCGTGGCTATCTGCTCCGCCAGGCGCTCCAGGATCGGGTTCTTCATCTGGGCCTTGTGAGGGCTGTAAAAGCTTTGGAAGGAGTCAGCCGAATCCAGTGAGTAAACCTGGGAATTGCAGCAGGAGGGAGGTTAGAGGGGATGCGCTGCAGGAGATGTCTGGAGGGGAGCAGCCCGCAGGACACCCTGCTGCGTTTGGAAACCAGATTCAACCCCAGATGAAGGTCCCCAACTGAGCCTGGTACTGGGCAGCCGGAGCTCAGTGATGCTCGGGGCATCCCTTGGGCTTTTGGCTGCCAGCTCTGGACCCTGATGCTTTCTGCAGCTCCGGCTCTGCAGCACGGTCCCTACCCATGTGTAGCCCCCCAGGGTGAGCAGAGGAGGCAGGAGAGCCCCTGCCTGCAGCAGTTACCTGCTCCCAGGAAGGGAACCATAGACCTGGGGACAAATGGGGACACACCGCTCCCTGGCCATTGCACCAGTAAAGACCAGAAGCCAATTTGGCTGCGTGTGGGGATGCCAAGAGGTCATTTTCCACCTGTCTGTCTCCCCAGAAATGCTGAGGCTTGAAGGATTAATGGCACCAAGTGGGTCTGGCACTATCTGTCCCTCCCTGTCCCTCTCATCCCCATGACCCCATCGGGGGCAGATGGCTAGGGGGCAGCTCCGCGTGCCGGGGAGGCGCAGAGCTGGCCAACGCAGCTGCCGGCACGGGGCCAAAATGCGGCGCCCGCTAAATCCCCCACAGCGGATCAGCCCCAAGAAGTAATTGAAGGAGACAGGGAGGAAGAGCCAAGCACGGGGCAAAGAGCCGGCCAGGGGAGAAGCGTGCAAAGCTGTTACACAAACCCCAGTGGGCTGGAGAAGGACCCGGAGCATCCCCTGGCTGCCCCATCCCTGGACCACCCCAGTGGGGATGATCCCCAGATCAGCCTCACCTGGGACTCGGAAGGGAGGAAGGCAATGTTGATCTCTGTCAGGGTTTTGATGACCTTGGCGGCGCGGGATTTCACCAGCTCATTGAAGAGGGCATCGGGGCAGGCTGCAAGGGGAGGACAAGGAGGGTAGCGCTCAGCATCCCTCCATCCCCGCTTGCTTGCATGCGTTTTAGTGACAGGGACTCTCCCTCCCCTCCATTTCTTTCTTAGAGGAGGTTGGGCTGCCTGCAGCACCTGCCCTGGGGCACAGGGATCCGGCCATCCCTCTGGGAGCAGGTGATGGAAACCACCCATCTGCACTTGCAGCCACCCAGTGCCACGGGCAGGATGGGACTGTCACCCCATGGTTTGCTCTTTCTCCCTCTTCCCCACGAGGTGCCCGTGGGGAGCTGGGGGTCCAGGGTGCCCGGGCAATGGGGCAGGAGCTGCGACCCCTGGGTACTCACAGTCAGTGAAGAAGACGTGGGCAGCTCTGTACTTGGAGGTGGGGGGATCCTTGAAGTCATTGATGAGGGAGTGGATGGACTGCAAGAGAGAAGGGACCAGCTGGGCTGGGCAGGGTGGCACTGTGGGCATCCCGGCAGGGTCAGACAGGGTCCTCCCTCCCGGCATGGGGGAAGCTCTGGTCCACTGCCCCAGCGACACCGTTGGCCTCGCTGGAGCCAAGATGCCACGCCAGGGCGGGCATCCCTTGCCTCCCCCCAGCCAAAGGCCGTGCCCCCGCACCGCGTACTCACCTTCTCGGAGGGGGTGATGAGATAGACGGCCTCCAGGCTGGGCAGTGGCTCCCGGCGCTTGTTGATGTCTTCCACAACTGCAGGGGGAAAAACAGGGGCCGTGGCAGGGACGGATGCAGGCAGAGGCACTCAGCTACGTGGGATTGTTGGATATTCTGTGGCAGCACAGGACCAGCCCTGCCAACCCCTTCATGTCCAAAACATCCCCAGCCACTCACCCCTGCGCTCCCAGGAGCTGTGGCAGGGGCCGTCCCCACCCCATCCCAGCCCCACGGTGCCCCGCTGGGGCTGTGTGCATGGGTGCCTGGCAAGGTCCATGGGGCCGGTGGTTTTGTCTGCGTGCTCCCATGCTGCTGTTCCCTTGGTTTATTCTCACATCCCTCTGCTGGAGGGGACCACCAGGGTGATGCTCTGGTGCTACCTGGGCTGGGGCAAACCTCTACTGCCCCAAACACCTCCCGATGCACAGCCTGGGGTTTTCTTCTCATTTCCAAGTGCTGTAGGGAACTATTTATAGTGCTGACATAAAATAACACCTGGTCTCCTCCTTGGACTGAGATACTGCCAGGAGACAAGGTGTTCAGGCTCCTCCAACCCCAGCAGGCAAGGAGGGAGGCTGTGAAACATCAGTCTGGCACCAGGACAGTCGTCCATGTGCAATGGGAGGTAGCGTGTCTCCATCCCAAGTGAGATGGGGTTGGGTAGGGGCCTTGACTGGCTTGTGCCAGCATGGAAATGCCTTTGCAGGTCCCCTGGTACAGAGGGAGGGTTTTCCCTTCCTACAGTGAGGTTTGCAAGAGACGGCTGGAACCCAGTACTCACTTGTTATGCCCTCTGTCATGATGTCGGTCATCTTGCAGCAGGAGGAGAGCATTCGCATGCTGAGCTGGTCCACCACCAGTACCTGGGGAGAGGGGCTGTGAGCTGGGGGCATGGTGGACAGCCAGGGAACTGCCCTTCCCCACCCCCTCCCCACCCTTAAGGGCTCCCTGCCCACGCCTACCCCCTTCCCTGCTTCCTCCTCCCCACCCTCCTCCTCCTCTCCTGGTCCCCCCTGGGGTTTGGTGCTCACCTTCCATTCGCCCTTCTTCTTCACTTTACGGATCACATCGTGCATAATCTCTGCAAGAGAGGGAGCACAGGGGGGTGAGCACCCCAAGCCTCCCCTTGTAGTACCCTGGGGCCCACCAGTAGCAGCGGGGGCTGTGCACCAAAGCCCCCACCCATGTGCAGGGCCACGGCAAGCCCCACTCCCCCAGTGCCTTTCCTGGGGAGATGGGGAGGGAGGAGATGGGGGGTGGTTTTGGGGTACCCAGGGAAGGGCGGTCACCCCTCAGCCCTGTTTTTCTCTCATGCTTGGCACTAACAGATGGAGCCCATGCCGGTGGGGAGCTATGGGCTGGCAGAGGGTCGGGGGGGTCCCTCTGGTGAGCCTGGGGGCCACCCCACACATCTTGGCCCTAATCCGAAGAGCCAGGAAAACAACAGCAGCTTAAGAGCTCCTTTTAGAAACAAGAATCAAGCGGCCTGAGCCTGTTCCTTGTAATCCCCCACAATCTCATTTCTCCTGCGGCCACTGGGCTTATGCAACCAGCTGGGATGGCAGCACCTGCGGGTCCCCCCGGGCCCAGAGACCCTTTGGGGCTGGGGCCACCCTGCACCCGTATTCCCAAGCACAGACACCCCACTTCTGCCCAGGCTAGCCTGAGGGGCTGCTCCCCGTGGGGTGCAGGTTAAGGCCACACGAGGAGGTGGCCCCAGCAGTGGGACAGGGATGTCCCTTTTGGGGCTGGGTTGCAGGAAGAGGGTTTCAAGCCTTGCCAGAATAGGTACTTGCCCTCCTGCCAGACACACGTGCTGCCCAAACATCTATGCTGGGGGACATGAAGTGCCCCCAAAACCCTGAAGGTCCCCTTTTTACCCTGATGTATGAATCATCATGCCTTGCAGAGCAGGGACACGCCAGGGAACAGCCCTGCTGAGCCCAAGGGGAAGTCTGCGTCCGTGAGTGGCTGCACCATGTCCTCCGCACGGTGCCTCTCCCTGGCTTTCTCCCCTGAGGGTTTTGTTCTGATCCTCTGGTCCCAGGGACAGGGATGGAAATACCCAACTAAAACCCAATTTAGAAATGTTTTTAAATTAGAAAACACACGAGGTGTGGGGAGCCCACTGTTGAGGGTGTCATGCTGCCAGTCTGAGCCTTGGGTCCCTTCCCTGTGGGAGTGACCCCAAGGGTGCTGGTCCCCTGGGTAAAGCTCAATTTGGGTTTATATAGGGCAGTTTGGGGCCTAAATTTGTCCGTTTTTTAGAATAAGGCTTGAGGGAGGTATGCAGAGGGCACTGCCCTAGAAGCACCTGGCCCTAGAAACTCCTGCTTTTGGGTAATGCTGAATTCAGGCAAAACACCCCATCTCCCCAGCCCCCAGCCCTGCCGGGGATTTGCTCGGGTACGAGCTGGCCGGGGCCTCGCAGCTGCCCTACGCTGCATGGAGCATCCTCACAGGGAGAGCAGGGGGGCCCTGCTACCATCCAAACAGCACACGGTGATTTCATGGACTGAGCAAGGCTGTAACACCTCCTGGGCTGCCTGCAGGGCTCAGAGCCACGGCACCAGCGTGGGGACTGGTGCCAGCAGGGATAAACTGGGAGCCTGTGAGCGTCGCTGCTCTGCCTGTCCTGCTGTAAAACTTGGAGGCAGCCATTCCTACTGCTGCACATTCATCTCCTTCCCAGAGACATCTGCCTCGGGGGAGCCTCAGAAGTATGCTGGCCATGAACTCGGGGTCCTTGGTCACATCCTTTTGCCTCTCCATCAGTAAAGGGGTGCAGGGCACCTCTGGGCCAGGGAAGGGGGATGGAAGGTAACTGGATACAGATAGTACCAGATGTACCCCTGAGCCCCCAAACTGGACACTGCTGGGGGGGGAAAAGCTGCTGCCTGCACCCATGTGTGCTGCCCACCCAAATCTAGGTCACCCACGCAGAAAAAAAAGTGAACCAGGAATTGTCCTCTGCCGTGGGCAGGAGCCGGCAGCAAGGGCTGCCCGCGTGTCCCCAGTCCGCTTCCCTGGTCCTTTGCTGGTGCAGTGGGACAGGGGCCCAGGGCAGGGGGGGCCCAAAAAGGGCTCCCTGAAGAGCTGCCTCAGCCACCCCTGAGCTTGTCCTCACTGCGGCAGCCACAGCATGGGACATCTCATCTTCAGCACCTGACTGTGCGAACTCTCTTTTGCATGTGTACGGGCTGAGCTGGATATGTGCGATCAGGGGAGCATCTGCCGGGCTGTGCACCTCCCAGGCCAAAAAGTGCCTGACCCTGGCACCAAGCTGGGCCTCCCAGAGCAGAAACTGGCCACCTCTGAGGGTGACTGTTCTGAGCTTTGTGGTCTTAGGGCGTCCATCCCCTGGTCAGAGATGGCACCAGGGGCCAGTCCTGCTCCCAGCCTGCAGCCAGGCACAGCCCTTCCCTAAACCAATGTCCTCTCCTGCCTTGACCGTGGATCAGATCTGGCTGCAAAGGTAAGTAGCCTCCAGGTCTGCTCTTCCACCGGCTGCAAGAGCCAGCTCAGACCCTGGGCAGGGTCAGGAAAGAGGCAGATCTACAGAGCATCCTCCAAAGAGGCTCCAGGGACCCGGCAAATCATGGGATGACACGAGACACAAACCCGAGCAAAAACTTGAGATTTCAGTGTCCTGTTTGCAGGACATATGGCCATGATCTGCACCTCCCAGGTGTCCTTGCAGCAACCATTAAACCCCCAGGACAGGGAAGAGTGGCCTGTGTTAGCACTTGGGTGGACCAAGGCGGCAATTCTAAACGCTGTGGGTGGCCAGGGCTGGCACGGAAAGGGGAAAGATGGTGGAATTTTGAGGTCAAAAGGTACAGTCCAACAGGGTACAGCGGCTTGCTGGGGCTGTTCTGACTAATGTGGCTGCTGGTGGTGGAGCTGGGGCCACAAGATCGAAGGCTTGGCTAAGGCCAGAGCTGAGAAGACACAGACCCGTCCTCAAAGCAGAGCAATTTCTACGCAGCTTCTCTGGCAAAGGCATATCTAACCAGGAGAAGCGATATCAGCACGCACAAGCTATCCAGGATGAGCAATGCCAAGGAAGGCATCCTTGAGCCAACTCCGCACTATATCCTATAACTATAGGATCAGCAAGAGACTCCTTGGGCAAATGGCAGCTCCTCTGTTCCACGAGGTCTTCAAGTCCCGGGAAGCGGTGCTCTCGCTTGTTTGGACCTAGCACGTTGCATTTGTTTCCTTAAGGCTGGAAGAATTTTAATTACAATTTCTACTGAGAACAGACAATACAGACAGCTCTGGACTTATCCTCCAATGTAGAGACAACTTCAGTGCCTATGGACAAGGAAGCACATCTCACCCACAAACAGAGAACCTCCAGCGCTCTTGAGTAATACAGTCCTAAAAAGTGCAATCCTGCAGATGACACGCTTGAGAGCAACCACCTCCCCCAGCCCACCACCTGCAGTTAGACTTGTCCTCAGGGTGATGTGTGGCATGAAAATGACCCGCTGCATCATTTTCAAGCAGGGCCAGAAGCTGGTGACACGGTGGCCTAGTAGGACTTGAGCCCATATGTCACTCCAAGAGGCTTAGCCCGCGTTATTTATACTGAGCTGGCCAGGCAGCCTTTCTCCAAGCCTGCCTTGTCTCACCTGCTCATGGCAAAAGCAACAAGCCCCATGTCTCCAATTGGTTCTGGGTGAAGAGGAACCAACCCTGCCATCGCCTGTGCCCACACCAACAGAGCTGTGACCAAGTGCAGCCTGCACTGAGACAAACTCGTTTTGGGATGCCCCAAGCCCATCATCCTGCTTCAGAAGAAAGAGCCTGAAACCCAGTGAGCAGCCGTGACCTCCACCAGTCAGTGGAAGCAGTAAAACCTTGTCCTGGCCAACACCCCATCCTGGAACACCAGGACGGGTGAGGGATGATGCAGCCAGGGGATATTTCTGCTCCAGCGCTGACCCAAGCCTGGCCTATGGCTTGGCTATCCCAAGCCCTTCCCTCCTGGAGCAATGCAGGATGCCAAACTCCTGCTGCTCAGAAATATTCCTTTGCTACCATGTCCCAGGACCTCACGGGCTGCACACCTTGGCCTGATGTGGTAAGAGAAGATGGAGTTGCTTCATGGGCTGTAGGAATTGCCCAAGGTCCTACAGGAGATGAGTGGTCCTAACCATGGGCTTGTCCCTGTCACAGGCAGGGCTCAGTCCTTTCACTCTCCTCACGCATCCTCCGTTTTGGGATCCAAAATTCTGGAGCAGCTCTGGAGAGCCAGATCACAGAAATCCATGGTGAGGTTTGCTCGAGACCCACTTATCTTAAAAAGCTGTCACGCTGCATCTCCAAGACGAAGATGTTTTGGCTTTGGGTTGGCTTGGCAACTGCTTTTTTGCTGGTTCATTAACTAATTGCTTAAGACAGTGTGAATGTTACATAGATGCAACCACATTTGAATGTAGCAGAGCACATATCTACCTCTGAACATCCTCAGTCGGAGATCTCTAGGTGCCAGAGTACCATCCCCAAGCAGTCCCCAATAAAATAGGCTTTATGGACAAGAGGATGGCAGGAAGGCCATCCGCCTTGTTCAGGACATAAAGAATAACTTCATTTACAGGAGGCAAAGCCTAGCTGATGTCCTTCAGTGTGACTAAGAGCCATCTCAGGGATGACTTGAGTCTGGAGACCACTGTGTCTATAAACCAAGCAAGTCTCAAACATCTCCCCTCCAGCAGGTCTGTGTCCTGAACACCTATTTTGCTCACTGGATTATTTCTGGTGCCTACCTGGAAGACCTCAGCCTTCCTGAAGGACATGTTCCTCACATAGGAACCTGCTGGTGGTACAGCCCAGGTGCCGTCCAGCTGCAGTAAGTCCTGCATAGGCAGAATTGCCCAGGCTCAGCTTCATCCTTTCCTCCCCAGCCCTGGATGAGATGAACTTTGGTATTTTCACATGTAGAGCATGTCTCCCTCGCAGCCGCTTGTGAATCATGCCACGTGTCGAAGCCACGTCAAGCAGTATTTGTGCTACTCTGGGGAGCTGTGCAGCGCTGCTTTGCTGCTGGGGATCTAGCTTCAAGGATTAGTCACGGTAATCGTAGTAACCTGTGATTAATTCCTCCTTTTCCTACTCGCACTGCTCTTGTGAAGGAGGTACATCTTTATACCTGGTAGCCAAAGCCATGGGAAACCTGCGTAGCCTAGAGAGGAGGAGGACAGAGACCTGGAGGTCTTGAACTCTTTAGAAATTGAATAACATGCCCAGAAGGAAACAAGGGAAATGAAATGCGTGACGACACACCCACGAATAGCTCTCATTGACGGCACTGGAAAAACATGGTAAAATTCACAAGGATTTTTACTGCAGGATCACTCCTGGCACAGTTTCCTCAGGTCTGCACAAGGATCTGAGAGTTGAGCAGAGCCTCTCTGTTTTGGTAGAGTCAATGGGCCACAGACCACGTCAGGTCCCTTTTGAAGGCATCACCCTTCACTAACACTGTCCTCTTCCACCAGGTATTTCCATCCCCAGCAGAGACGCGGTATCTGGCTGTCAGCAGCTGCAGGTGCTGTCGGTGTAGCAAATGCTGGCTGTGCTTCAGTACCAAGAGGAGCCAAGAGCTTCCCTGCAGCAGGACAGCACGCACGGGGTCTCACAGAATCCTGGAGGTGACCCTCTCCCAGGGGTAAGTCACGCTCTCCTACATGTGCAGCCGTGACTTTCAGAGCTGGTTCTTCTCTGCCTTGAACCAGGAGGGAGCAAAACACCAACAAATCAGGGCTCTTCAGGCTTGGCTCAGTGGGAATCCAGGCTGGTCTGGTCTCCTGTGCCCACATGGACACCAGGGACAGGCTGGAGGGCAGCTGATGCGTGGCTGAGCTGGTCCAACTCTGAGTGGTCTTTGCTGCTCCCTCAGTGGCACAATGTCAAACCACCTGATGGGCTCCATAATTGATCCTATAGCACACGTGTCAACGTGTGTGTGTGTGTATACACATTCATACGTTCCTGTGTGTACATGGGCAATGTGGAAGGCCTTAAATTAATGCACCTTCAGCTTGATCTATTTTTGTGCTCTCCAAAAGATAAGAGCCAAGCTCCCTCCCGCGCCACGAGTTGGTGGACGCAGCATCTGCTTCTCAGCGTGCAACTAAAAGCCACGTGACAATGATTCTCTTTTTAAATGTGTTGATTTTGTGGGAAGAGGGAGGGAATCTCTCCTGGGACATTTTTCCTGAGGGGTACAGGGGAATTAGACCCAGGCATTACTTTTTCTTTGAAGAGGGAAAGAGTCTAAGTCCTCTACATTAGTGGTTTTTTCAACCTTCTTGCACATGCAGGCACCGGTGGGTGGATGTAGACCTGCCAAAGTGAGGTTTGTCATTCTTGGTAACCTTCCACAGTCACATACAGGCAAGTATTCCTCAGCCCCTGCTGTAGACGGCAGTTTGGAAACTGAAATTGCTCAGCACTGTGTGTAAAGGTAAGCCCTGAATTCTGCATATATTTTTTTCAAGCTTTTCTAACTCAGAGCCAATGTTGGAGGTGAGACAGATCCTGGCGACAGGATCCCAAGAGGACAAATGCTAAAGGCCCCAGCAGAGGCTTTGCCAAGCGCCCGCTCCTGTACCCACACCTCGGGCAGGCAGCATAGCACTGCCCTGGGGGCTCCCCAGAGCAGGGGAGCAAGAGGGTGGGCTGCCTAGGAAGCGAGCGGCTTCAGGGTCTGCTCCCGCCCATGGGGGATGGAGCACAGAGACCCTCTCCTCCTCACCCAGCCGCTTCACCAGCACACTGAGACCACAGCGGGGCTGGAGGCTCTGCCCCTGTGCGGGGAGGAGGATGCAACATGCATCCCTGCAACACTCCCACTGGCCCTTCGCTGCCTCCTGTTCCTCCCTGCCTGGCAGAGACCTTGCCAGCCCTGGCTCCAGGGCAGCACACAAGCCTCGTACGCTGGGCCCTGAGATGGGTTTGGAGCATCCTCAACAGGCAGCATCTGGCCCCTGAAGGCTCCCTGTGCCCTCACCCAAGGGGTGGTGGGAGCGGTGAGGTGCCCCAAGCAGCCTGGGTGAGTCATGGCCTAGCAACCCGGCAGCAGGTCCCCAGGGCCCCTGGCTGTGCCCCGAGGCTGGCAGCGGGCCGGCAGCCCTGCCCGTGCCTCCTCCCTGTCCTGGAGGTGCCACACAGCATGTGGAGCTCAGCGTGAGCCTGGGTCCCTGAGTCATCACATCCCGGCACAGGCCAGGTAGAGGTGGACCCTTGAGAGGTACAGGTGGGTACACTGAGTGACACGGTACGGCAGCGAGCGCTGTACATGGGCGCTGAGGGCCCCTCAGACCTCATCCAGGCAGGATTTAACCATGGGGCTCCTCGGTGTGGCTCTGGCAGGCAGGCACCCGGGCACAGGTCAGCTCTGTGGGAGGCTGCATAGGCAAGGATGCTCCGTGGGAGGACTGGCTGGTGTCCTGGGGGAAAGGTGTTTTCTCGCTGTCTCTGGAAGGGAGCTCCCTTATCCCGGGGCTGCTCTGCTTCTCCCATTTGTCCGTGACAGCAACGTGAGCAAAAGGAAGCCCTCAGGGAGGTTCCTCTCCTCTTGCAGGTGAAGGGGTCCAGGGGGTTTCAGACCCAGCACCCGTACCAGCTCTGTCTTGCACCAGCCCGCTGTGGTGGCAGGCGCTGCACAGGTGTCATCCCTGCAGCACAGCCCGTCTTGCCTCGCTGGTGATGGTTCAATGAAGTAAACCCAGCCTCCTCCTCCTCTCCACTGCAGGGTGCTGCAGGAGAGCGGGGACCAGGCTGGGCAGGGGAAGCTTGGGGCAGGCTGTCCTGAGAAGATCCGAGGAGGCCCAGGGGCAAGAGAGGATGGGAGGAATGTCCACATGGTGGGGGTTAGATGAAGATTTGGGCATGGATGTCCTCAGAGGTGAGACCAGCTCCCACACTTGGGTGAGATTTTTCTAACCAGCACCATAGCAGAGCGACTGGTTCTCCAGTGGGGTTCCCTGGGAGGTGGCCACAAAGGGAGCAGAAGGCAAACCAGGAGGACCTGGTCTTAAGGCATCACCTCTGGGGCTGCACGCACTCAGCTCCAACCCCGGCCAGATGACAGTGAGTCCTGGAGGGATGCAGCCATCACTGCCGGATACTGCAGGGAGGCACAGGGACAGCCCCCCAGCATGCACCCCATGGCTCTGGGGGGCAACAATCCAGTTCTGCCCATCTCCTGCAGCACTCACCCACCTTGTCCCCCTGCCCACCTCCTCCCACCTCTCCAGGGGCCTCCAAAACCCATCTTGTTCGTTTGTATGGCACCAGCTGGTCAGAAGAATAATCCGGGTCTGGAGGGAAGCCAGGGCAGAATGCAGCTCCGGAGGGGGGGCCTGGCAGAGCGAGCTATGGCAACGCGGCAGCATCCTTCCTTCTTTCCTTCCCTCCCTCCCTCCTCCGGAGGGAGCCCAGAAGAGATACCCTGCCCCAGGGTCAGCCCAGGCTTGGACCTCTTGCTCCTTATGAGCAAGCATCTTCTCCTGCAGGTGAACCTCAGGGGAATCCCTGCCCAAGAGCAGGCTGGCGCAGTGAGGGGGAGCTGGGGAAATCTTGTGCTAGCTGCATTGGTGCCCCGGGAAGGAGGGGATCTGGGTACCCTGCAGATCACTCCTAACTCTGGGGGAGCAGCTCCAGCTGAAAACAGCACCCCAAGGCAGACACAGACCCACCAAGACCAGGAGCTTCCCGTGGCAGCCTGAGGAGCACCTCAAGCCTTGGCGGGAGGGGAGTGCTGGACCCTGCAAGGCGCTGCTCCTCCAAGGGCCCCGTCCCTTGCTCCTCTGCAGCATTTTGCCTGCACAAACCCTGCTCTCTCCTTCCAGACACCCACGCTTCCCCGATAGCCCCGCTACAGCTCTGAAGCCCAGCTACCAGCTCTCATTTTCAGTTTGGAATTATATTTTTCAGGGAAGAACAGAGCAGTTTTTTACTAAACCTTGAAGAGCAGGATTGAGCCAGATTTCCACGATGCTGCCTTGAACCCCTGCGTGTCTGTCTGTGTGTGTGTGTGTGCTCTCTCCCAGCCCATTCCAGCGCAGAGACAATGAATGAAAATAAGGGACGCGCAGTGGCACTGGTCTCTGTCCCCTCTGTAGCGAGGGCACTGGATGAGCTGGATGGGGCCCTGCCTGGGGGAACCTGGTCCATTTCCCTCCACACCCCCCCCCCATGGCTGGGCTGGGGGCAGCCCTTCTCCCCACCCTGGAGGCGAGGAGACCAACCACCCCCGAAAGAAAACCTAGCAAAACACAAGAGCCAACCTCCCCCCTCCCCAAAGCTGATCCTGCAGCAGAGACACAACGGGGCATTGCCCTGCCTTTTCCCTTTCATTTTGCAGCTGGCTGGGCTCTAACCCCCAATGCAGCACCCCAGGGCGCTGGGGGGTGGCAGGGATGGCGCAGCCCCCCACCCCCGGGGCAGGTGACGACTGGGAACAAAGCAGAGACACGAATCCAGGGGGATATCCCCCCCCCTTCCATCACCACCCACCCGATCACACCACCAGCCCCGGCCGCACCATCTGCAGCCGGCGCGGGAGGGTTTCGCTGCACAACGCGGCGGGGGATTTCAGCCCCACCGGGGGGGGATTCCACCCACGTACCCCCCAAAAAACTGCACATCAACCGTCTCCCGCCTCCAAAACAACAGGAAAAAAAAAAAAAAAAAAAAAAAAATAGACTCGGCCCCGGCTGGCCACGATGCCACGGAAATAAATCATGCAAGAGGAGTGGGGAGGGACGAGAACGGCTTTTCATGGCTGCGGGGAGCCCGGGGGAAGTTTCCGCCGGTTCCTGCTGTTTCTCCTCTTGATTTAGCTATATTTTTTGTTTTGTTTTGAATGCGGAGTTTTTCCCTTTAATTTTGCTACGGGGAAGGTAACCGCCACCCCCCACCCCTCCAGCCTCAGGCGTTTTGGAGAACACACACACACACACACCGCCATCAAGACGTTGAAAATATCATCTTGCAACAGCCGGGGGAAGGAGGAAGCAAACCCGGGGCTGCTCCGGTCCCCCCGCCTTCCCCTCCCCACCCGCAGCTCGGCGGCCAAAAATAGCCCGGCGGATCGCGACCCCAAAGGGCGCAGAAATGCCGGAGGGGGGTGAGTTTTGGGGGGGCGGGGGGGGGGGGGGAAGGAGGAAGGGTGTTACGGCCGCCCCGGGATCAGGGAAGCGAAGTCACGTCCGGCAAAATAAATTAACAAAAAAAATAATTAAATAAAAAAATCCCCGTTAAAGCGGGATTTGCTGCAGACAAAGCCGAGAGGCGCCCGGCCTGGCGGCGGTGGGGGGGGCATTTCTGCACCCCCGGGCCCCCCCGGCCCTCCCCGGGCTCAGCGCCGGGCTTTCCTGGGTACGCTCCGATGGGACGATCGCCCCTCGGCCATGGAGGAGACAGAAGGGGGCGGAGGGGAATAGACTCAAGCTCTTCTCGCTTCCCTCTTCCCCCCCCCTTCCTTTTTCCACCGCCCCCCCCTTCCCCTCCCCTCCCCTCAGCACTGCAGAAAAATCCCAACAGCCTCAACACACCCCCCCAGAAATTTAAATAAATAAAATGCGGAGGGACACAGCAAGCCCCGACAGCACCCCCACCCCCAGCCCACCGGGCCGGCTTGTACCCACGTCCCGCCGGCTGCCCCACGGGGGTGTCCCGTCCCGTGTGCCGTGTTCCCCCCCCGGGGGCTGACACGGCCCCGAGGGTCCGTGTACCGCATCCGCAGCATCCCCCCACCCGCGGAAAAGGGGAGGCCGGCCAGGGTCACCCCGCCGGTCAGTGACACCCACCCCCCCCCCCCCCGACCCGTTCCTCCCCCCGCCGCGCCCCGGGGTGCGCAAGTAGCGCGGCCGGACGCGGATCTTACTTTCTCCCACCACAGCCTTGAGTCCGATGGGAGCCATGTCTCCGTGCCGGGGGGGTCCGCAGCGGCTGGGGAAGGGGGGGGAGGGGGGACACGGCACCCCACGCACACACACGCACAGCCGGGCGAGGTTGCGGGCGCAGCGCCGGGCGGCGCAAGGATGCGGAGGGAGGGTGGGAAGTCCGGGGGGGTGGGGGTGGGGGGGAACGGGCGGGCCGGGGCGGCCGGCGGGGGGGGGGGGGCGGCTCCGGCGGCGCGGCGGGGCTCAGCTGACTGCGCGGCGGGGGGCGGGACGCGCGTCACTCCGCACCGCCCCCGCACCGCCCCGCGCCGCAGCGCAGCGCCCGCCCGCCGCCGCCGAGCGCCCCCTGGCACCCGGCGTCCCTCTGCACCCTGCATCCCCCCGCACCCGTCATCCCCCCCGGGGCACCCAGCGTCCCCCTGCACCCTGCATCCCCCCCGGCACCCTGCATCCCCTCCAGGGCACCCAGCGTCCCCCCGCACCCTGCATCCCCCCCCGGCACCCTGCATCCCCCCCGGGGCACCCAGCGTCCCCCCGCACCCTGCATCCCCCCCGGCACCCTGCATACCCCCCCGGGGCACCCAGCAACCCCCCGCACCCTGCATGCTCCTGCACCCAGCATACCCCACACCCAACATACCCCCGGCACCCAGCATCTCCCCCCCAGCACCCAACATCCCCCTGCACCCCCTCACACACACCCAGCATTCCCACACACACACCCAGCATCACCCACCCTGGTGCCCAGCATCCCCCCCCGCCCCGCGCCCAGCATATCCCTCCCCCAAGCACTCAGCATCCCCCCTCCCGTACTCCCCAGGTCTCAGCTCTGCACCTCCGGGTTTATTTTGCCAGGGCTGAAGCAACCAGCATCTCCTCGAGGGCAGTGCGGGGGGTGTGTCTGTATGGTGTCTCAGGCTTATTTTCCGTGAAAAAACCTGCTCCCCCCTCCATGCCAGGGATGCAGACACCCTGTGGGCACCCATGCACGATGGGCACAGCCGGGGCTGTAAATAAATCTTAGGACAAGGGCTGCGTGCTCGCCTGGCATCCGGCATGGCAGCTCCTCGCACCCGGGTGCTGCTGCCAGAGGGTGGCTTTTCCTCCGAGCTGGGGTGCGGGCTGTGTACCGGGGCTGGCTCCCAGGGCCGTGCCGAGGGGATTTGGGTATCTCTGTGCTCCCCCTTCCAAGCCTGGGGAAGGTGTGATGGGGTGAAGAGGGAAAAATGGGAAAGGAGGTGGGAAACGGAGCGATGCTAGCACAGAGCCTGAGCTAACGGCTCCGGAGGCAGGCTGTGCCCACAGGTATCCAGATATATATGTATGGCCATATAAACATTCACCCTGTTGCTTAGGGGTGAGGCAGGACAGGGGGCCTGGAGACACAGGACAGCAAAGGAGAGTCTGGAGGGATGGCGGGGTGAGGAGGGCCTGTGCTCCTGCCCGGCTGCGTGCGTCCCCAGCAGCCCCAGCTCAGGCAGACACGCGTCTCGATACTTTGCTCTAAAACCTGTTCTCTTCAATGCTTCCTTAAAACTAAGCTGGAGCTGAGTTTGTCAGAACCACTGGACTCTGCCAACCACAGACTATAAATACCAGCAGGCTATTTAAGAGCAAGGTATTTATATTGCTTTCCCATCTCCCTGTCAATCTCCCTGGTGAAGCTGAGCATCGCTTGTCTGCAGGCAAAAATACAGCACGGGTACAGAGCTGCAGGTGAGCCGACACCCATCTGCTGGGGGTCCCCGTGGTGTCCCCCCTCTCTGCCCTCAGGGACACTTGGCTCCCTGGCAGCTGGATGGTTGTCTTGCATCCATCACATCTGGCAGAAAAAATAAATAAAGAAAGATTGACGCTTGCTTCATTTGAAAAATCAGCAACCAAACCTTGACCGTCGCGATCCGCCGGCTGTGTGGGCAAAGGCAGGGTGCCAGGCTGGGGACGGAGGCCTTGGAGGTGTGTGCTGGGAGGGCAGGGACAGAAACGTCCTGCAGTTGGTGGGGTGTGGAGAGGGCTGCTTGTGGGATGGATGCTTTGACGTTGCCTTCCTGACAGCAGGGGCTCGGCACACCAAACATGGGGAGCCCACATCCCAACGTCCAGGAGCCTGCTGACTTCAGGGCTGGGCGGAGGCTGGTTCCCACGTGAAGGCATTTGCTGGGGTGCAGAATGCCTCGGGATGGCAGATCCTCCAGGCAGGGAGCGTGGGCTGTTGGCCACAGGCCTTAGACCCTTGGAGACCACCAGGAGCCTTTCCCTCCTCTGCAAGGGGCTCCGGTGAGAAGCTGGTGCCTCACAGCCCAGACCCCCCAGCACAGCTGAGCCGCAGCGAGTGCGGTCCCGATGCACGCGAGACACCACGCACAGGTAAGGGAAGGGGAGCAGCTGAGAAAAAACATCAGGGTGGATGGGGAGAGGTGTTGGCTGTTCCCCTCGCTCCATCCTGTGCTGTTTTGGTCCAAGCCCAGACAGCTGTGGTGAATGGAGCTAAATCCATTTGGCAAACGGTCACGCGTGGGGTTCCCCAGGGCTCAGTGTTGGGACCGGCCTTGTTTATTATCTTTATCAATGATCTGAATGAGGGGACTGAGTGCACCCTCAGTAAGTTTGCAGGTGACACCAAGTTGGGCGGGAGTATGGATCTGCTGGAGGGCAGGAAGGCTCTGCAGAGGGACCTGGACAGGCTGGATCGATGGGCCAAGGCCAGCTGTGTGAGGTTTAACAAGGCCAAGTGCCGGGTCCTGCCCTTGGGTCACACCAACCCCAGGCATCACCCCAGGCCTGGGGCAGAGGGGCTGGGAAGTGCCCGGCGGAGAAGGCCCTGGGGGTGCTGGCTGACAGCCTGCTGGGCATGAGCCAGCAGTGCCCAGGTGGCCAAGGAGGCCACCAGCCCCCGGGCTTGTGTCAGCCCTGGTGTGGCCAGCAGGAGCCGGGCAGGGATGGGGCCCCTGTGCTCGGCCCTGGGGAGGCCCCACCTCGAATGCTGGGCTCAGGTTTGGGCCCCTCGGGACAAGAAGGCCCTTGAGGGGCTGGAGCGTGTCCAGAGAAGGGCAGCGGGGCTGGGGCAGGGTCTGGAGCACAAGTGTGCTGGGGGGCGGCTGGGGGGGTTTAGCCTGGAGAAGAGGGGGCTGAGGGGAGCCCTTCTCGCTCTCTGCAGCTGCCTGAGAGGGACTGGAGTGAGGGGGGGGTTGGTCTCTGCTCCCAAGTCACCAGTGACAGGGCGAGAGGAAACGGCCTCAAGCTGCGTCAGGGGAGGTTTGGGTTGGAGATTAGGAAAAATGTCTTTACTGAGGGAGCGGTCAGGCCCTGGCACAGGCTGCCCAGAGAGGTGGGGGAGTCACCATCCCTGGGGTCTTCAAAAACTGTGTAGATGTGGCACTTCAGGACATGGTCTAGGAGGCCTGGGGGTGTTGGGTTGATGGTTGGACTTGATGATCTTAGAGTTCTTTTCCAACCTTAATGATTCTAAGTGATGTGAATTGGGGTGGCCAGGTCTGGTGGCTGGGACCTCCACAGTGAGCAGTGACATTTGGCATGGGATTTAACCCTGCCTAAATAACGGAGGGAGCTGGGAGGCAAGACGAGGAACTGGTCTCAGGGTCAGAAATCGGAGGCGCTGGCTGAAGATGGTTTTCCTGAAAGACAAGTTTGAGAATGTCTTTACACTGAGGGGGAGTTGATGTGTGAGATGCTTTCCTGAGCAGCCCTGGGGCCACATCCTGTTCCCTCCTTGCTCATCCTCTCCTTAGGCATCTGGGCTGGGAGGCCTCACTGGGCTTTTTCAACCCAAAAACTTCAGCTGAAAACTGTCAAGATGCTGGAAACATGTTTAACTAGGAGAAATGGAGGTGTCCCATAACTCCCTGGGTCCTGGGGCTGGGACTTGGATGGGGAACACCAGCAGCTCCTGCTGACCTCTTGCCCACCTTCCCTGGAGTCCAGGCACACTCTGGGTGCATTTAGGAGCTCTGGAGCACCCACAGGAGAGCCACGGGAGAGTGTGAGGGTACCCCTGGGCCCTCTCTGATTCCCTTGGGGCTGCTGGCTTGCAGGCAGGGTGAGTCTCTGCAAAACTGTGTGAGCCCTGGGGCTGTCCTCTCCACCAGAGCCCCAGGGACAGGGAAACCCACCAGGCTTCGTCTGGCTGGGGGATGCATCCATCGTCAGGGGATGTGAAACAGAGAGGCCACTTCTACCCCCCCTCAGTGCAGGCAGAGGCAAACTGGCGACAATGAAGCCAAATGACTTGCTCCAGAGCTAGGAATGTGTCCCAGGGAAATGCAGCTGCAGGGACAGGGAGGGCACAGCGTCACCTGTTGCTTTCGTCCCCGTGAGCTGCCCTGGGGTGAAGCTGCTCATGGTTAATAATCTCCAAGTGTCCGTTTTTTTTTTGCTGGAGGCAGTTAGGTGTGATGGTTGAGCAGAGATACTTGCTCTGGGTGGGAGCAGGGCCCAGGCTTTGTGCTTTGGGTTTTCCCACTGTTTCCAGCTGTCCATCGTTGCTCAAGCATGGTTTTTTCCCTTTCCCCAGTGCAAATGCCAGAGTGGTGGCTGCAGACACCCAGCACCAGGCCTTGCATGATGTGATGCCCCGTCCTTGCCCAAAGTTTGGAAGCGGAGCAGAACCCACAGGTCAGAAAACCACTCTTCACAGTATCCCACAGCAAGGGGCAGAGCCAGGGCCATAATCTGACCTGAACTGCTTTGGGAATAGCCACTGGATCCAAAGGGGCTGAGACCATCATTCCCACATTTATTGGTGTCCAGTGCCCGTCAACATGGGCTTCTTGGGAAAGCCGGGCAGCTGGCAGAGACCCTAGCCCCTCCTGGATCCCCACAGCAGCCTGCAAGCAGCTGGAAGGGCTCGGGAGGTATCGCTTGTGCCCACACCATGCCCGTGCCGATGCCTGTACCCCATCCCCATGCCCATGCCCCATATCCCATGCCTATGCCATGCTGCTGCCCATGCCTGTACCCACAAACATGCCCCATGGCCATGCCGATGCCCGTTGCCATGTCCCATGCCGTGCTGGTGCCCATGCCAGTGCCCATGTCCCATGTCCCATGTCCCATGTCCCATGTCCCATGCCATACTGGTGCCCATGCCTGTGCCCATGTCCCATGTCCCATGCCGTGCTGGTGCCCATGCCAGTGCCCATGTCCCATGTCCCATGTCCCATGTCCCATGTCCCATGCCGTGCTGGTGCCCATGCCAGTGCCGGGGGGCAGTCGGGCTGTCGCCCCCTCCACAGGCTGCACTGGGCCGGCCCCGGCTCCCTGCCAACGCCCGGCTGACGGCAACCAGTTATCCCAGTCCCGACCAGCAGAGGGGAATGGTGATCCACATGAGTCACCCTCCTCCACCCGTGCCCTCTGCAGGCCCGGGGGGCTGCGGTCCCCCGGCCCTGCTGCTCCCCTCCCTGCAGAGGGGCTCTCGCAGGCGGGCTGGGTGCTCCCCCACGGGAGTGCCTGGGTGGGGGTGACCCTCCCGGGCACACTCCGACCCCTGTGCCGCCTGCCACACCCCCTGGGACTGGCTTGGGGTTTTTTTGCAGGGTCCCGAGTAGCTCCGCAGCTAAGGCCAGGCTTGGAGCTGGTCCTTTTCATGCCTCTGCACAGAGGCTCTGTGCCCAGGCTGGAGCTGGTGCTGGAGGTTATTGATCCTGCCCTGGCTCCGGCCCTGATTCAGCAAAAGCCGGGGTTGCGGCAGGCCTGATTCAGCAGTGCTTAATCGCCTCGTTATCTCGCAGCACTGCTCCGGCACAGCAAATCCCGCTGGGGTCAGTGGGACCGAGGGTGCAACAACCCACGGGGCCCATCCCCAGCGCCACGGGCACGGCACTGCTGCTCTGCAGGGCTCAGCTTTATCAGCAGAAGGAAGTTTTACTGCTGCAATTTTACAGCTGTGAATTGCACCAAGACCAGTTCCCGCGAAGACGAGCAGACCCCGGTGCAAAGCAGGAGGACATGTCCACAGCCTTGTTTGCCAGGTGCTTTTCTTTCCTGCCCAACCTTGGCTTGCTCAGCCCCTGCGCTGCAGCAGAGTCCTTTAACCAGGACATATTCACCTCCGAGGCCTTAGAGATGACCCCGGGTGGGTTTGCATGTGGCTGTCCCCCCATGAATGGGGACCTGAGCCTGGCTGCCAGGGCCACCAGAGAAACACATGCAGCTCCGTTTGCAAGGTACACCCTGAAACTCCCAGGCCGCACCTCCTGCCCACAAGCGTGCCCAGGCTCTTCCCCCAAAGCGATCAGGTTTTCTGGTGATGGGCTGAGGTGAAAGCAGATCCTCGTCCCAGGGTCAATGAGAGTGAAAGGAAAACTCCGCTGCTTGCTCCTTATGTCAGAGAAAGGGAAATAAATATTTACTGGGCTGAAAGCTTTATCCTGCAAAGTACTCCTGCATTTAGTGGTTGCAGGAATTCAGCAGGTCCTGGAGGCGGTAAATGATGGGGAACACCCTGTTCTGGGCGCTCTGCAGATGCATCAACCACCTTTGCTGCCGAAAGGTCAGATTTTACACCATGGTAACAACTGCATGGAAAATCCAAGGGGTGCAAAGCAGGGGTGATCCTTGCCATGGGTACCGAATCCAGGGGGACCAGCTGAAGGGGCAGGAGGGGCCGGGAGCTGAGCACACAGACCCTGGCAGGCTTGGTTTGACTGCTGTGAGCATAAAAATATCCCAAATCAACGTTTTATTTTAAATGCTCCCTCATGGATGCAGACTGGGACATTATGATCATCCAGGAGACTCCCCAGGAGGGTGAAGGCAAGGTTTGGAGTACTTTGCTCACTATGATGGACTTCTGCACCAGCCTCAGGCTTCACATGTGCTTTGAGGGCTTTGCTGATTCAGGGACTCTCTCATCTGCTGCCATCGCCACGGTCCCAGGCAGCTGCCTGAAACCATGAGAGCGCTTATTCTCCTAGGTTGTATTCAGAGTGAAATCCTTCATTTCAAAGTTAGGATAATTCAGCCAGCTCCAGGCAGATAAGTATTATTTCCACCTGTTTAGTGAGATGTAATTACCTGGGATGATTAGACTTTATCAGGGTATATTTTTTTAAAACTCCGTATGTGCAGTCTTTAACGGGAGGGATGTCTGTGCTGCGTCCACTTGCAGCCCCAGCAAGAGGGGCAGACATGGGGCCGAGCTTGATAGAACCATTTGAACATCATCTCCAGTGCAGGAGCTGCTGTGTTTGGTTTCCCTCTGCTCCGGGCTGCCAAAGGCTCCTGCACCCAGCGGGACTCAGCTCCAGCCTCAGCAATGGCATCACCCAGAGCAGGTGCCTTTGCAGAGGGATGCGGGAAGGAGAGCAGGGCAATGCCTGAGCCAGCAGGCAGGCGCTGGCAGCAGCAGAAGGACGAACAATCCCCATCCCCATCCCTGTCCCCATCCTCCTCAGGCACCCAGCGGGGTGGTAGGGACGGAGGAAACCCCGACCAGGACCGCATGGGGGACAATCTCCTCTGCACATGGCCATGTGGGAAAACATTGAGAAGCGCTCAACATAATGCTGCTGCTGAACTTTGAGCTTCCAAACTCCTCCCATCACAACCAAACCCTTCAGGTAGCTCCTTTACTTCCCCGCTCCCAAGCCTTAGCAGCTGAGCCTGTCTCTGCCACCCGCCAGCATGCAGCAAAAGCTTGGCACTGCGTCACCGCATGGCACTGACTAATGGTGCTGGGATGTTGTGCTCATCTTCAGGTGGTTTTTCGAGCCCCAGAAACAGCCTCTGTGTCTGCGTTGCAGCCTCCAGTCTCTGTTGACATGTTATTTCTGCATGCCACAGAGAGAACCTTCCTGTTTGCAAATCAACAATATCAATGGTCTCTATTTTTTACCTTTTAATTAGGGGTGGGTTTTTTTCTATTTAAGAAATAAAGACACAGGTAATGGCTCAGCGTGTTGTGCTCCAGTGCTTACGTGCATTGATTTTTCAAAAATAAGTGGTTTATACCACTTAGTCTATTTAGCAGGACTGTGTGTGCACTGCCTAAATCATATTTGATACATTGCTTCTTTTAAAGGAATGAAGCTTGCTTTCTAATAATGAAGTTATTACCATGGGTAGATATTCACATATTGTTTTCAATCTGAGGGAGGTGGATGCATTTTCCCCACCTTTTAAATACCATCACCCCACTAAAGCAGACTTCCAAATGAATTCAGAGCCAGACTCCTTGGGGATCAGCACTAGGGAAAGTGTTTAAAACCCTCCAGTGGAACAATTTTCTATTGGAAATGAGATTTTGCTGTAGCTAAATTTCCCACGAGAATCCCTGGATTTCAACAGCATTTTGGCCAGGCAAACGAACTGCAAACAAGCCTGCTGCTAAAGGTAAAGCCTTCTTATGGGACATGGCAAAGAGAAAAAGGTAAATATTTCAGCTTTGAAATTATTTTCCCTTCGAAATGACTTGCAGGGGTAAGAAACACATCAAGATGGAAAGGGCTGATGCACGGTTGGCATCCTCGGGGGGGGGGAGCCCAGCCCAGGCGATACCGCAGCCCCAGCAGCCCCTGGCCGCCACCCAGAGCCAGAAGCCCTCGCTCCCATGGGTGCTGGGGCAGATGCAGGGTGGTATCTGGACGCCAGCTGATGTCCTGATGCTCTTTGCCCTTGTGTTAAGTGTTTGTTGAGCAGAGCCTGGCCTGGCATGGGAGCACCGCATCCCTCCCTGCCCAGGAGGATGCTTGGTGCCAGGGTGACAGCGTCCCGGTCCCCCCACCACGGGTGTTAGTGCCAGATGGGTGGTGGGCATCATTTCGGGGCAGGGCGGGTGGCAGCTGGCAGGGAGAGGTGTGAGCAGCCTCCTGTCCCCCTCCCCAGCCCAGCAGGCTGTGGCTGGCTGAGAAGAGCTATTTCAGGCAGGATAAACAGGATGCCTCCCTCCAGGGCTGGCCACCTCCACTCCTCCCTCCCGCCGCCGGGTAAACAGTCCAGCCCAGGAAAAGACTCGCGGCACAACCTCAGAGCCATTTCCACGCCGGCTGGCCTGGAGCTAGCCAAGCAACCTGGCCGCAGTTGAGCTGAGCTTTGCCCAGCCCAGCGCAGGCTCCCAGCAGCCTGGGAGCATCCGGGGACCGGAGCGATCCCAAGTCATGGGTCCACCTCAGCAGCGAGTCCCTGGAGCCGCCCTGCAGCTGGGAACAGCTTGAACTTTCTGGCCACGCCGCCACGTCCTCCCCCTTCCTCCTCCTTTTCCTCCCTTGGTCACACCCCACTGCTCGCTGTGCCCAGGGGTCTGAGAACGATGCAGGCAAGGCCTTTCCTCCGGCCGGATCCTGCCCAGGCAGCGCACGGAGGATCCTGCGAGGGCTGTTTCCGCCTGTTGCTCTTGGGAAAGGAGCTTGCAGCAACAGCAGAGGAAGGAGGAGCTTTTCCACTGCTTCCTCCAGCTCCCCAGCCCCCGTTGCTTCCCTCCCTGGTCGAGCAGCCCCGGGCCTGGGAGCTCACCTGCCGCCCAGCAGCTCCCCATGGATCCGGCCAGGCAATTTTCAGCCCTGGCGGAGAGTGTGCGAGGGGGTTTTACTGGATTGGTGGAGTGTTACTGGTTCTAGTATCCAACTATGAGCGCGCCCTCCAGTTCCCCAGTGATGCTGGTTGATCTGGGACATGCCAGCACCCTCAAGGCTTCCCCTACCCTGGGAAAGTGGGGCCAAACAGCTCCTAGTCCAAAATCCACGGCCAAAGAGTGTTTTAAAGCAACTTGGTTTTTTCCATCTCATGCTCCCACATAATGAGAGCTGCCTGGAGGCTGGGGAGGGAAAGGGGCCCCTCGCCTGCCTCCGCTCTGCCCCGCTGCCCGGCCGGCTCCCACGGCCGCCCTCCCCAGCGCGGCACACCTTGGCATTGAGAGGAGCTCAAGGTTGAGGCTGAGGACCTGGGCGTGAGCGTGCAGGTAGAAAGGGAGGAGCGGGTGTTGCAATCGCCCCGTGAAGCAATGTCAGGAGCGGAGGAGGAAGAGGAGGCCGGGGCCAAGACGGAGCTGGTTTGCCGGGTGCCAGCAGCCGTGGGAGCTGGCGTGGGTGCCTTGCGGGGTGCGCGGCGGGGGGCACGGCCGTGCCGTGCGGAGATTAACACCGGGTTGAGGCGCTTCCCAGCACCCAGCGAACCCCGGGGTGAGCCTCCCCTATCCCCCAGCGAGCAAATTAGGGCAGCTAATTAGAAGGAGGAGGAGGGGGCCGGGGGCTGCGCTGCCCCGGGGCGCTGGCGCGGCTGCAGCGGGGCGGCGCGGGGGGAGTGGCCGGGGGAGGCCGGCGGAGCTGGGCTGCCGTGGGGCGCCGCGCTGCCTGATCGCCCCGGGCGCTGCCTTCCTCCTCCTCCTCCTCCCTCCTCTCCTCCTCCTCCTCCCGCCGCCGCCCGCCCGGCCCGGCCCGGCCCGGCTCCGCTCGCCATGGGAGATGTGGTCTCCACGCACCTGGACGAGGGTCGCCGCCAGCACATCGCGGGTGAGCCCCCGCCGCGCTTCCCCCTCTCCCCTCCCCATCGCTCTCTTCAACCCGTGGGGACACACACGCCGCGTTCCCGGGAGCCCGCCCGCCTCCTCTTCCCCTCTCTCCCGAACTTTAAACTTCTTCTTTTTCTTTTTTTTTTTTTTTAATTTTTTTTGCTTTCCACCACGTTGCAGTTTCCCTGTGTTTTTGCCTGTCCCCTTGGCTGGGCACAGCCCGGGGGCGGGGGGGCCCACCCGAGGTGCCTGTCTGCCTCCCAAATGAAAGGCTGGGTTGTGCCGGGGGTGTTTGTGTTGGCTCCGGAGACCGGGGAGCGTGTTCATGCGCTGAGCTTCCCCAGGCTGTGGGGGGGAAAGGGGGGAGGTGGGCTCCGGAGAGATGCTGGCAAGCCGGGTCCTGTGCAGGGAAACCGCTGTCAACATGGGGTTTGCTGGGGCTGGGCCGCCACATGAACTTTCTCCCTCTTAGCGGTGCTGGGGGATCCCTAGGGGAAACCCCCCCACGGGCTGTGGGGCGGGGGGAAGCACTGGCTGCACCCCTGGGTTACCCCTGGATGTCCCGGGCCTGCCCCAGCACAGCCCCCCCCCCCACCGCTGTGGGACGGGGAAGGGTGACAATGTGGTTATTGAGAGCCCGGCCGTCCCGGGGCGAGTGCCCGGCATCGCCTCTGCCCCCGGCGCAGGATGTCTGGTCAGTGCCGCCTGGGAATGGCCGAACGTGGGATTATGGCTTCTGTACAGGCACGGTTTTGTGCGAAGTGATGACTGGGAGGGTGGTGGCGGGGGGGCAGGGCTGCTAATTGGTGCCTGCGGTGACTTGCTTGACCCGGTAAGTGGGGTCACCCCTCCGTTGGGGTGCTGTGCCCCCCCGAGCAGCCTTGGGTCACTTGTGATGAGGGCACTTTGCTCCCCAGGACTCCAAAGCAGGCAGGACCTGACCTCTGAGCCCTTTCATGCTCCGGCTTCAGTTTCAGCTCCCCAGGCTGAAAAACCCTCCTCTCTGCAGAGTTAAGCAACCCTCCCTGTCATTCTGCACGCAGTCGGGTGGCACGGAGGAGCATGGCTTCATGCTGGACCTTGTGTGCCTTGCGGAGAGCTCAAGGGCTTGGGGAGTGCCGGCGTTTTGGAGGTGGCTCTGCTGTATCTTTCCTCTGTCTCCTCCATAAAGCCACAGGAGCAGCTCTGTGGAAAAGTCCTTTTTCCCCAAGGGCTTTGGGGAAGAAGCTGCTGTGGGTCCGGCACCGATGGAGCAGCATGGTACAGCTGCCATGGTACCGGCACACGGACTCGATGTCTCGCAGCCCATCCACCTTGCCAGGCCTGGCTGTCCTGGGCCGGCTGGCAGGAATGCTTACGTGGTATGCAGCTCAGCAGGACGCCCGCAGGTTTGCGAGCTTTGAAGGAGAGCTTGTAACGCGCTGTGGGGTTTTCGTGTTGCGTAGTTAAAGCTCAACACAGCTGATCCATGAGGCTGCACCGACTCGGGTCTGCGCATGGCTGCTCACCGCAGCACGTTCGGGTCCAAAGCACATCCTGAATCTCTCTTTTACTGGTTCTCCGTACAGAAGTAGCTCCCTGTCCAAGCTCTGTGATCTTAATCCTGAAGAATAACAAGGAAAAGCCCAGCTGGGTTTCCTGTGTAGGAATCTGTTTCTGCTGGGCTAGAAATTAGGTGTTTGCAAGGCCAAGCTGGATGGTTGCACCCTGGCAGGGACCAAGTTGTTGCACTGGGGGGTTTCAGCCCATGCTCAGGGGAGCTGGGGGCTGCAGGTGAATTTTCATAGGGAAACTAGGATTCCTGTGAAATAGGAATATGGAGATTGGGCTGGTACATGTCCTGTGCCATGCTGCAGCTCTGAAGGCTTGGAGTAAGTAGGGGGGACCCGCACCTGTGCTGGGACACCTCCCTGGGAGAGACAGAAGCCCACTGGGTTCACTAAGCACCCCTCTGCTTTCCACCCAGGCTCCTTGCTGGGTGAAAAGCCCCCAGAGCTGGGAGGGGCCGTAACCCAACAGGCAAGGCACGACTTGCTGTCAGGCATGTAAAGCAACGCGGCGGGGAAAACTCCGGGTTTTCCTGCCTAGCTCGGCCTGTTCTCTGCCGCCGCTGCTCCTGGCAGCACCCAGGGAGGGATCCATCCCCTCTCCAAGCAACTTTTCCCAGTTGTTCCCCCAACTTTGGGGAGTTTGGAGGAGCTGCCCAGGCTGATGTGACCCCTGATTGCAGCAGGGGTGGGAGCTCTCTGGGCTTGGCAATGTCCCCCGTGGCTGCAGCCCCCTTAGACCATCAGAACTGTGATGGCTGGGCACGCAGCAAGCTGTGGGGAGATAGTGAGAGCCTGAGCCAGATCCTTCCCCCATGCTGGGAGTGAAGCTCTGAGGACTGCAGGTTGTTAAAGAAGGGAGGGAAGTGGCAAAAAGCCTTCCCATGCCATGCACAGTGCCGTCCCCTCTGCAACGGGATCTCTGCCATCAAAGCCGTGCTGTGAAGGTCCCGTGCTGTGAAGGTCCCATGCTGTGAAGCGCCCAGGTGGTTGTCTCTGTGGTGAGGCAGATGCCAATGTCTCCTGGAGGTTGTGAGCCATGCACGCGTGACTTGTGTGTTGGCGGCTCAGGACCAGGGTCTTCCCTCCCATTGATGGGGCTGGTGGGGCTGGACCACCCTCCTGCTGCCTGAGCAGGTGTGCAGGCAGCACCCTGTCAGCACTGGGGCTGCTCCACTGCGCTGGGGCTGACGGGGCAGCCCAGCCGGTGTGATCTACACTGGGGTGGCTTTCAGGCAGTGCTGCCTGCAGCTCCTGCATTCCTTTCTCCAGGGTCTCTATGACCAGTTAAGTACTTCCTTCTGCTGCCCTACTTTGGACATCACCGTCGCCTGAGTCACCCAGCTTGTTTGTCAACACCCTTTGGCTGCCCTCCTCCTCCTCTTCCTCCCAAATGTGGGTTGGGAGTTGCTCCCAACCTGCTCTGTGGGCTGGGCAGGGACTGGCTCCCTCTCCTTGTGCAAGGGTACCCAGCACGGGCACCATCACCTGGGGACATGAGGGTGACAAGCATGGGGTGTCCTGCCAGGGCTCCTGGGAAAACTGAGATGTCACAGGGCACCTTGGGTTTTTGCAGTGTCCCCTCCTGGCCGGGGCAATAGATGCCCTCAGCAAGGGCCTGGATGAAGCTCTTCCCTCGTGTTGGAATAACTCCTCCCCTAGCATGTCCCAGCCTCATGGACCCCTTCTCCAGGGGGATGAGGTGGAGTGTGGCTGGCAGGAGCAGGGTGTCTCTGCACCTGGCAGGGATGCAGCAGGAGCTGCCAGGTGCCTCCGTGGCCAGAGGGATGGGGAGGTGGGTGGCAGAGCAGAGAGGGTCCCTGGGAGCTCACACCTTGTTTTGGCATCTCCAAGGAGTTGCCAGCCCGTTAATTGCTGAATAAACCAGATGTTAATTTGGGCTGGGACTTCTACAGACACCAGCTCACACAAAGGTGGCAGAGGTGACACCAAGCCTCACCCCTGGTGCTGGACCCACAGCCTTTCTTCTCCAGTGAGCCTTGTTGGGCATTGGTGGCTGCATATCCCCGATGCTGCCGAGGGGCATCCTTCTACTGGGAGGCTGGGTGCCGACAGGATGGGCTGCTGGGTCGGTTCCGGAGGGGCCCGGCAAACGTTGAAAGGTGCCTGGCTGCGGTGTGCCACAGGGGGGGAGGTTGCCAGCAGCGGGAAGAGGCTTGCTGTGGCTTCCTTAAGTGTGACGCTCATCCTAGCCTTGGCCACAGATCAGCCCTAGTCAGCGCAGGAGGCGGTGGTTGCTGGTGATGGGCTCTGGGGTTGGTCTTGAGGTTGAAACCGTCACCCTGCCCTGGGGTGGGACCGATGCAGGGAGGCTCTGAGGGATCGGCGCTGCAATTGTGCTGGAGATGTGGTTTCTCATAACAAAGTGTGTGTCTTCTTTCATCGTGAAATAAATAACTCCCCTGGCATGTCAGGGCTCCCTGCCAGCAGGGAAGGGCTGGTTCTGGCAAGCCAGGGCTTACCTGCAGCCGTCATGTCGGGGCACGGGGCTCACTCAGAGCCAGCGTGTTGGGGCAGGGGACATCACCGGCTGCAGGGGCCTCCTGTGCCAGTGGCCTTCCCACGTGGGCAGGAGGTGGGAGCCCTCGCAGCCCTCCCGGTGCTCAGCTCTGGGGCAGAGCCTGCCTTCCCTCCCAGGGGGGGCTTTCCCTGCCTCCCCCAGCAAGGGCTTGCCCAAAGGCCTTGCCTTGAGCAAGCTGGGGCACGCATGGAGGGCATCCCTGCTCTGCCCGGGAGCAGGAGGGCTGGGGACAGGAGGAACAGAGTCAGCATCACTGCTGGGAGATCTTCTTGGGCCCTTGGGTCATCCCAGGGAGACAAAAACACACTCCAGACCAGGACTACCCCACACTGCAGTATCAGACACCCCTAAACCCATTGCAGGGAGCCAGCAAGGAATCACAGCTAAGAGCTGGGATTTCCCACGCCTTTGCCTCCCTTCTGCCCCAGTCGCTGCAGAGGCTGACCCTGAGCCCAGGGAGACTCGGCACCTCTTGGCACACCCCCTGTGGGGTCTGTCCCACCTTCCCAGGGACCAATGGGCTCCTGTCCCACTGCCTGAGCCCCGCAGCAGGCTGCAGCAGGCTGCTGGCTCCCACCCATGGCTCTGCTGCAGCCACGGTGCTGCCGGTCCAGCCCGACACTGGGAACAGCAACGGTGCCATGTGGGCATGGGGACAGTCACCGAAAGAACCCAGGGTTAGGCGTGCAGGCAGCCCTGGTCCATGGGGATGCAGTGGGTGGTGGGTCCCAAGGACAGACCCATGGAGAGCCTTGCGGGCAGGAGCCTGCTCCCAGCCTGTGGGGAAGGAGCAGTGTCGGACCCACCCGTCCCATTTCCATCCCTCTTAAGCATCCTGTGACCAGGCTTTATTTCACAACGCAGCTGGTCACTGCCCTGCCCTTGATCCCACTGAGCAGGGAGATGGGGGGAAGCTGGAAAGCTGTCTGCTGGGAGGATGGGGCTCTTGCCTGCCACGCAGCCAGGACCCTGGGCTCTGTGCGTCTCGGAGCTTTTCAGCAGGCAGAAGGGCTGGAGGGATCCAGGGGTGCTTATCCATGGGAGTTTGCCGGGGCAAGGTTTGAAGGCAGGCGAGCACCAGCTCTCCAGCATGAGGCTGAGCACCTGCTTTGCCCCTGCAGGATGCAGGTCTGGTCCCCCCAGTTTGCAGAAAGCATCACCGCACCCTTGGGCTTCAGCTCCCAGAGCCCAGATGGTGGCCGGCCATGAGATCCCCAAGCAGCAGCTGTGTCCCCACCCCAACCCCTGGCTGGCCCTGGAGCCTTACCCCGTGCCTGGATGTGCCTGCACCAGCTCTATGGAGAGCCCAGTGCCAAGGGGGCCAGGAGGAGAGGAAGGGGCAGAGCCCAGCTACCCGTTGAAGCAGACTTCCTCCCAGCCTCCTGGGCTGGAGGGGGAGGAAGGAGTAAAACTCCACCTTTTCCCCCTTTTCAAAGGGAAAGGGCAGCAGCATTCAGCACAGGTCCCAGTTCTGGCTGGTAAAGTATGGTGCCTTTATCCATGCTGTCCTGCCCTTCCCTGGCAGGGATCTGTCCCTGTCTGCAGCCGGGTTCCCAGCTCTGCTCTGGGGGGCTCAGACCCTTCTGCTATGTGAGTCCCCAGGATGGGATGTCCCCATGGAGCAGGGTGGGTGGGATGCTCTGCTCTAGGGCAGGACCTCCCCTCTCCTCCTGTTATGTTGGTGGCTCCTGGGGCATGGGACACTTGTCCTGGCTCTTTCTCCCTGCCAGCTCTGCTCAGCGCTAGGCGTGATGCCCCTTGGGGGGTTTCCCTGCGTGAAAGGACATGTCCCAAAGCTGGGGTGACCTCAGTACCGCTGTGTGGGGCAGGTGAGCAGAGCTTCCAGCTCCCAGGTACCCGAAGCAGTGGTGCTCAGCCATGGAAAGCATCCCGAGTCACTTCCTCTGATCCCAACATATGCAGGGCATCACCTGAGACCAGGACAGAGCCTTGCCTTGGGAGTCACCCCACACTGGGAATATCCCTGCTTTGGGAGCACCCCTGCCTTGCCTCTGCTTAGGAGCCACTTTTCTCTGCCAGCTGATGCCCACCCTCCTGCAGCAAGGAAGGCACTGGTGATGCTCCATGCTGCTGGGCGCTGGCTGCCAGCCCCACGGGGCAGGTGCTCGCCAGCCCAGGGTGTCCGTGGTTCACTAGGGGCTGTAGTGCTTCTGGAGCATCCTCAGCCGTGGGAGACACTGAGCCTACGGCCAACCTCGGCCGGGGCATTGCCCGGTGTGGGGGGCATGGTGGGGGACAGGCACTGTGGGGCAGGTGGAGACCTTCTGTCCTGCCCCAGCCCCGTGGGTGAACTGGGCACAGGAAACCCCCCCGGCAGCAGGGCCTGTGGCAGAGTCCAGAACAGGCTCAGGGCAGTTTTGTTCAAATACCTCTTGGGTTTTGGGGTTGGATTTTTTTTTTTTTTTGGATGTACATAGAAGTCTTTGTTTGGTCTCCTCCCGCAGTGCTGGATTGGGTTTCCCACTGGCACCAGCCAGCTCGGCGAGGGAGAGAGTGCCAGGTTCAGCTCCCCTCCCTGGGGCTGGGCACAGGGCAGCACGAGGGGGCCAGCTGCTCATCCCCTGCTGAGCACAGAAGTGTTTATTGGGACATCCCCAAGCAAGGACTACCCATCCCCTGCTGTCCGCAGCACCTGGAGCACTAGAGACCTGGAAATGCCCAAGTTTGATCTGGCTGCTTTGCCCTGGGGAGCCCCCTGGTCCAGCAGCTGCCAGGTGCCGCGGGCCCCCACATAGGTAGGTGCCCAAAGGCCGCTGCTACTGGTGCATGACCCCACACCCCACTGCCTGTGACCCAGCGTGGACTCAGCCACGGTGGGTGTTGCACCGTGCCAGAGCGGTTGCAGTGCTGCTGGGCCGGTGCTGGTGGATGAGCAGGGCCTTATCTGGGGAGGGCTGTTGCTGGGTCTCACCTTGCTGCAGGGCAGCACCCACCGTGGGGTGAGCCCCAAAGGGTTGGCAGCTCTCTTCCAGCCTGGCCAGGCACAGGTGGGACCCTGGGGGACAAGGGACAAGTGGGGTAATGTGACTGCAGCCAGGATGAGGGTAGTGGGTCCTGGTCCAGCACAGGCATTTGGGGATGGCACCCAGCTTGAGCCGAGCTGCGCTACGGGGATGCTTCATCTCCCCACAGCCTCCTCCCTGCCTGTGGGACGTATCCTGACTGTCCTGCGAGTGCAGTCACCTCTTCTGGTGGGCTTGAACCTGCTCCCTGTGCCCGCCTGGCAGGTGGCACTTTGGGCCAGGGTGGGTTTAGCCCAGCTTGGGTGCCTGTGTGGGCACCTGCACCCCATGGCTTTGGAGCACCACCCCTGAAGGCAGGACTGCTCAAAGGGGAAGGGGTGAGGCAGGAGGGCCTTGCCTGGATCAGACAGGGCAGTTGGGATCTCCTCCTGCCCCCATCTCTCGGAGGCTGTTTGGGCAGGGAGGTTCAGGGCAGACATCTTGCACTGCCCCGTGCCTGGGCTCGGTCCAGCCCCGACTGGCTTCTGAGATGTTCAAATTCAAAAAAAAAACATTCTGGAGATGTTCAAAGGCCCCGAACGCTGTTTGTTATTCACATGCACATTCCTTGCACAGAGCCTCGCACACACGCAGCCCTGCAACAGCCTTGTTCCCGGGGAGCAGCAGGAGACCGGCATCCACACTGCGGGAAAACACCCGCCGGCACGTAGCTGGACGCTAATCCCTCACCCGCTGGGCTGGATGCGGCCCCAAGCTGCGGGAGCGGGGCTGATGCAGGGGGCTGAGTCTGGCTTCGTGGCCGGGATTGGAGAGCAGGAGCAGCAGGTGAAGGGCGTCCGAAGTGCGGTCGAGAACGCCATCGGGGTTTTTTGGCTGTTCCTAGGTTGAGGAGCTGCTGCTGAATGTGCTGCTTCGTTTTCTGCCCCGTAGATTTCGTGGTCTGCTCTGGATCCTCCTGCGGCCGTGCAGGGCACGGCTCTGCTTCGGCAGGTTTGTTTGCTCTGGGCTGGGAAGGGAGCGGCGTTGTGCAACGGCTGCAGCTGGGCGCGGTGCTGGGAGACGGGGTGGGTGCTGCCATGGTGGGGACAGACCCCCCCGGGGGTATCTCCGGGGACATCCCCAGGGACACTGAGTGCAGCCAGCAGTCGGGATGGGGGATGGTGCTGGGTGCTGAAGGGTGCACCTTGCAGGCGATGAAGCAGGGATCCATGTCCCCAACGGGTGCCCCAGCCGGAGCTGGTACGACGGGCGCTTCTGACTCATCCGGGGGCAGAGCCATGCGTGGCAAAGGCAGGGTGAGAGAGGATGAACTGGTTCAGGCCTGGGCCCATCTGGTTTCTCCTCTGAGGCTCTGCTGCCTCATCCTTTCCTGCCGCTCAGCCCCCATCCTGCTCACCCTTCCCTGCAACAGCGTGAGTCAGAGGGCAGCCGGCTGCTCAGCTCATCCCCGGCACTGCCGGCCGCAGAGCCACATGGGCTGCTGCCAAGGGGTGGCAGGACGCCTCCCCTTTCCACCTGGACTGTGCTTCTGAGCTGATCTGTAGCTGGAAATATTCCCGATGGATTTTGGGGTAGTGCTGGAGCCAGGCAGTGATCCCTGCCCTGCCTGGTCCCCCCGGTGCTGAGCTGTGCCCTGGTGCAGGCATCAGAGGAGTGCGCAAAGAGCCAGGGCAGGCGCCCGGAGCAGCCTCCGCTCCCAGTTTGTTCCAGATAAGCTCAGTCTAAATCCTAATAGCAGTCTGGAGCAGAAATGCCTGGGGCTGGTTTTGGGTGGGTTTGTGTGAAGGGTGCATTTGGGTGCAGGGAGGTAAGAAGGGAAACTGTCCCTGGTCTTCGCTCTCCGGCCCCCTGGCAATTTGTTTTTCCCTGTTTCATTCTCTCCTGGCCTCTGTGAGAGGGGACAATATGGAGTGCTACCAGGTCAGCCCTGGGGTTTACTTTCATGAGGAACAAACCTTCCTTCAGCTCCTTTTCTGTCACCGTGTCCTCCTGGGTAGGGAGCCAGTGCCTGACCCCCCAGGCCCTGGCATCGCCCTGGGAGCCTGGGCTGGAAACCCCCCTCCCAGGAGGGATGCTCAGCCCAGCTGAGTCAGGCCCATGTGAAGCAGTTTGTGTTTTCTGGGTGGCAATGAACCCAGATTCAAATTCCTGAAACCCTAAACTGCAGGCTGGAGCTTAACCCTTTGGGTGCACCCACTGGTGCCACGGCATGCTTGCCTGGCTCGCTGCAAGGAGATGCAGCAGCTCTCGGCTCTTCTTGGTGCCCTGTTGACAGTGGCACCTCTTGCACCGTCCCTTCTGGTGGCTGTCGCTGCGTTGCTGATGCTCAGCGTGCCCAGAGCCGTCACGTCTTCTGTCACGCTGCCTTTCCTAAAATCTCTTAGGGACAAGCCTGCACTGAGCCGGGCCTGGCACTGCAGCAGGGCGAGCCGGCAGTGGGGATCCATGGGTCACTCCCAGCCCACCCCTCCCCAGCTCCGCGGATGTGGGTGGTGCTCAGAGCTCGTAGGGTGCTGCTGGTTTGAGGTCTGGCTCAGCACCCCATCCCTGGCATGCTGTGCAGCCTGTCCCTGTTGTGCTATGCACCCCATCCAGTTGTGCACCCTGTTCCTGCCATGCTGGTGCTGTCTGCATAATGCCAGGATTTGGGATGACCAAGGGGCAGCGAGCAAACCCCCTGGGGGGCATTTAGACCAGGCAACAGTGTGGGATTGCTGGAGCAGCCCCACTGCGAGGGATTACCCGGGCATCCTTTGCCCAGCCGGTGGCATCAGCCTCCTTGTGGTGGTGGCCTTGTCCCCAGTTCCCTTGCTGGAAGAGCCTCGTTGTCCTGGGCCACCTGGAAGAACCGGAGCAGCCTGAGGCAGGACCCAAGGGGCAGGGTGGAGGCAGGGGGTCTGCATGGGAAAGCTGGCACTTGGGTGACTTTCCAGGCAGCGTGTGCATCACGGCACTGCCCGTCCTCCCCGGCTCCCCTCCTGCCAGCCGGGCGCAGGCAGGATGCTGGTGGCTCCACCACCCTGTCGCACGGCGGGCATGGGAACCTTTGCCTGGGTGGCCGTTCCCCTGCATGCTGGGGACAGCTGGGGATGCAGCGGGGCTGTCCTGGTGAGCAGTGCCCTGCCGCCTTGCACCAGCACCCCTGTGTGCCCCAGGGCCGGTGGGTGGGCATGGAGGGGCCCTTTGAGTTTTGCTGCCTGTATCTGGGTGGAAATCAGCTTCTGTCCATTCTTGCCTCCCGGAGGTGGGAGCTGGCTGGGCTGGTGGCACTGCATGCCAGCCCCGGGGATGTCCCTGTCGGTGCCACCCACTCTGGGGTTGCCGAGAGCCTGCGCTCCCCCCAGCAACCCGCCCACACTTGCTAATCATTTACTGGCTAAATTAGTGATTAACTCCTTCCCTGGCAGCCTTGGCAAGTGTGGCCAGGCCAGCACACACTGCTCTCGGGTCCCCTCCCAGCGGGATGTCCTACGGGCCGTCGCTGCCGTGGCACAGGCCGTCACCACCATGGCATAGAGGGACCTTCAGCAGGGTAGGGACACCCAGCACAGGGATGTGATGGCATGGCCCCCCGGGTGTCCACTCCTCCCTTGCTCTGCAAACACACCCCCGTGCCATCAGCCCCTTGCTGTGCCAGTGGTGGCAAGGGGACACAGGGATGCCTGCATGGAGGCAGGGGGAGCCGGGGCTTTCCTGCAGCCCCACTGAGTCAGGCTGTCCCATGGGGGCCAGGGGAAATGAGCCAGGCGAGGTTTCATCACGAGTGCGGGGGCTATGGCTCAGCCGGCCCAGGGGCTTGGCTTCAAAGAGCTTTTTTGTCTTTTCTTTTCCTTTTTTTTTCTCTCTTTCTTTTTTTTTTTTCTTTTCTGGACCAGGGGAGAATTTCCTGCCTGTAGTGAGGCATCCCTACAGCATCCCACAAGCTCTTGGGCACCCTGCTCCCAGCTGCTACTCCTGCTCCCACTCATCTCAGCTGCATAAACCCAGGGGTGCTCCCAGCAGAGCTCCTGGGGAAGGCTGGGATTTCAGAGGCACCCTCACCCCACCAAGTATATTTAAGTACCAGCAGAGGGATGACATGGGCTATGGAGGGTGCGTCTGGCGTGAGGGACGTGGGGCTTTGGGCTTGCAAAACGGGATGTGGGCTGAAGGGATGACTGTTCCTGCTTGGATTTGTCAGACTCTCCAGCCTCCCTGGGGGGTACGTGTGTGTGTGTGTGTGTGTGCATGTGCGTGGGTGTGCATGAGTGTGCGTGTGTGTGTATGTTTGTGCATGTGTGTGTGCATGGGTGTGCGTGTTTGGCATGTTTATGTGTGGGTGTGCGTGGATACTTGTGCCACTTTGGGCAGCTCAGCCGCAGAGCACCCAGTGCCTGCCATCCCCGCACTGCCCCGTGGAGTGCTTTTGGGAGAGCCCCGTTCCCCAGGTGCAGCCGGGGTGCTCCCCCCGGCCATGCATGCTTGCAGGGATGCCTCCCCAGGGACGCACCCCCTGTCCCTTGGGGGGACACGAGCCACACCCCAGAGGCCAGCCAGGCCGGCCTGGGGGGAGACAGGGAATAGGAGGCAGCTCTGCATCCCCAAAGGGACGGCCCGGGTGCTGCCAGGCACGCAGCGGTGAGGGCTGTTTTGGGTGCAGAGGAGCAGTGCACCCTCTGCCCACCCAAGATCCTGGCAAGTCAGGAATGGGGAACAGCCATCTCCAACCTCAGCTTATTGGGTGTCGTTGAAGGAGTACAGGGGGATGCTCATCTGAAGAGCAGCTTTGCTGAGCATCCCTGACAAAGCCTGCCTGGTGGTGTGCAGCTCAGCCCAGTGCTAGGGGAGGCTAAAATGGTCCCCAGCCCTGGGGAGCCACCCGGGCTGAGCCACATCCTTGTCCCTGCCAGGCTCTGTCCCACCTGGGATGTGCTGTGATGCTGCAGCAGCCCTGATCCTGCAGATACCTCCATAGGTCATGGATGTGTTAGGAGAATGGTGAGCAAGAAGGGCACCGCTGTTGGCTGGGGGCCGAGCAAACTTGGCAGCAAAACCTGTGCAGGATCTGACCTCCCCACTGCTTGATCTGCTGACTCTGCCAGTCATGGCCGTGGCTATTTAAAGCATCACTCTCATTTTCACATGATTTTGAGGGTAGTGAGGAAAACTAGCTCCAGCCACGCACTCGTGCTGGCAGGGCTTTCTGCAGGCCAGGGACTTGCAGGATGGTGCTTCTGGAGCCCTGGTCTCCCCACTGCGATGAAATGAACCGCAGGCAGCAAATACAGGTAGCTGGAGGGAAGGATACGGTCAAGCCGTCCATGCTGTTGTCTGGGCAATAAGGTGTCTGTGCTAGAGCTGGAGCTCATGGCTCATTTTTATCCCTTGGCTTTGCTCTAAAAGGTGCTGGAGCTGGGGCTGGCCTGGTCATATGGGAATTCAGGATAAGAGCTGGCTTCTGCTTTGGCCTGTGCATGTGTGGGGCTGCTGGTGGTGCTGGCGATGCTTCCAAGGGCAGGATGGAGCCAGTCCAGGCTGCTGGACCAACTTGGGCAGCTTGCCATGGCTTTTAGAGTCCTTCTGAGGGTGAGATCCACCTCCCGGCTCAAAGGGACTAAAACTGGACCAGGGCTGCTCTGGCCGGGCTGTGACCTCTCAATACGCAAGGGCTGCACATGCCTTTGGGGTGCAACCTGCATCACCAGCAGCACCAGCTGCTTCAGGGCTGTTGCATTCCCATCCAGCCTATGCCGTTGTGCTGGTGCCGCTTTGGGCTCGGTGACGGCTGCGGTGGCACGACTGGTCAGGGGGGTGGGCAGGAGCAGGAGCCGCCTCTCCCAGCTGGTTTCGCCCAGACGAGCCTCAGGCTCCACGGTCCTCCTCCGGCGTCATCCGGAACAAGGGCAGACCTGTGCTGCCTGTTTTGTCCTCCTGCCAGAGTGTCCTCCCAGGAGCTGCTTGCCCTGCTGTGCCCACGGTGGCAGTGCTGGCTGGCTGGGCGATGGGGAGGGTGTGTGGGTCCCTGGGGACCTGGCAGGGAGGGCTGGAGTGTAGCCGGGGACATGGAGCTGACATGGCACAGCTGGACCCTACTCCTTGCTCCCTGCATCTCACCCAGCCCCTGGTCCAGCCTGGCCTTGGGTGTTTGCCTGGCTGCTGGGATGCCCAGAGCCCTTTCTCTGCCCTCCCTGTGCAAAGCCGGCTGCTGCAGAGCCCCTTTATCAACTCCTGCAGCTGCCACGTGCGGCTTAGTCATGGGGATGGCTGGGGAGGGAAGGAGGGGAACCTGGAGGCCAAGGAACAGATGAAGTCTGTGATCAAGAGGTGCTGGGGTTCCTGTTGAGCCAGGCACTGGTGGGTGCCGTTGGTACCCCTCTGCGACCACAAAGCTGGTGGCTTCCCCCTGCCCTGCCTTGCCAGGAACCCTGCACTGGCCTGGCAACCCCGGCTGCTCGGTGAGCGGTGCCTCTGCACGGCTCGGTGTGACGGGACCAGGGTGGCGGCACCCAGAGCAGCGGGAGGGTGTCAGTGCTGGGAGCTCAGTGGTCCCAGAGCAAACACCAGGCTTGGGAAAGCACTGTCTGGAGGCGGCTGGGGACAGCCGGCACCACCCAGGGAGGTCCCTGCGTGTGCACCCAGAGTGCTTTGCCGTGGGTGTCTGAGCCCACGCCTAGGACAGGGCACTGACTGGGAGGGAGCCAGACAAGCCCGGTCCCTCCCTCAACCCTCCACGGCCCGGGGGGGAGCTCAGGCGAGGGGCCAGGGGGAGGCAGCGGACACAGCTCCCTGGACTGCCACCCATCCCCAAACCCTTCCAGCTCTTGGCTGGACGTGCAGCCAAAGCAGCTCATAGAGGGATGGCTGCTCGTGGGTGGCCTTGGTCATGCAGCCGGGGGGATGCTCCCTGTAGCCCCCAGCACTGCCAGGAGGTTTTATTCAGCCTGGTGAAGGAGCCAGTGGGTGGCTTAGCTGGTTCCCATGTGGGACACCTGAGATCCACACAGGGTGCCACGGGCGTGGGGTGGTCGGGGCACCTACTGGCATCATCAGCATGGACTTCTCATCCTCTGTTCTCAAGCAAAGCCCAGCTGTAGCACCACTAGCAGTCCACATCTTGCCAAATCTGGCGTCACCTTGCGTCGCCCACTTGCCACGCCGCTGGCCACCTCCTCCACCCCCCCGCAGGTCCCTGCCCCTCTCACTTTCCTGGGGATGAGCATGGTGACTGGTGGGCAGCCAGGGGCACCGGGCAGGGAGCATCAGTGGCCCCCCAGCATCCCCTCTGCACCCTGGAGGGCTTGCTGAGCTGGGGGAGATTTAGTCACCTTGGATATTTGACTGCAAATCTTTTGTTTCAATGTCTGCAACTAATTGACTTTTGCTTTCCCGTTTACTTAAAACCTCCTAATTGGCCCCGTCGTTAATCAGGGAAGAATGAGTGACTAAGCCGTCTCGCCTGCCCAGGGACCGGGGTCTCTTTTTTTCCCATGAACTGAAGAGGAATGAAACCTCAAAATGTCCTTTTAAATCTCAGCTGTCAGCATCGCTGCCCAGAGCCCCAGCCAAAATCATACAGTTTCATAGACGGGAGTTGCAACAGAGGTGCGGCGTGGACGCAAGCGCAGCATGACTGCGAGCTCTATCTTTTCCAGGAGAAAATGCCAAAATTGGGGGTGAGGAATTTCTCTGCTGGGACAAGCAGGCGTCTCATTCTTTGCCACAAAAAAAGGTTGCTGAAATTTAAAGGGATTTTCAGCCCTGGCACAACGAGATGCTGGCCCGCTATGTTTGCTCCCGTCGCAGTGCTGGCAGTGCCAGCATCTCCTTGGGGATGAGTTTTTCTGCCCCCAGCCACCATCCTTGGGCGGCATTTTCCTCTGGAGCTGCTCATCCCACAGGGATTTGCAACACCCTGGAGCAAGCTGCTCCTTCGCGCCAGCTTGGCTGTGAGCGTGGCTCCGGGGCGGCTGCTGCTGGAGATTTTGGCTCCCGCCGAACTGCCAGGGCTGGCGTGAGGGTCTGTTTTGTCTGGGTTCATGCCCCCAGCATTGTGCTGGCTCCTGTACTGGGGATGCATAGCCAGCGTCGTTCCTCCCCGCGCCCATCGCCAGCGCTCTGGCAGAGGCTGAACTGACAGAAATAGTTGGAGGTGACTCAAAATTCTTTCCTTCTCACAGGCTCTGGGGCAAAGTTGAGAGCGAAATTCAAAATAGAGGCCCCATGCACCAAAGGCAGCTCTGGGCAAGTTGTCTCCTTGGATGTGTGGTGCTTTGTGATGGGGTTTTGGGTGTAGAAGCCCCATGTGGGGTCTGGAGCTGGGGTGGGGAGGGGAGAGGGCAGGGTGCTGTGTGGGGCATGGTGTAGGTGGGTCAGGGTCCTGCATGGGACAGGGTTTACTTCATGGGGCAGAGTGCACGTGGGGCAGGGATGCTGGCAGAGTTTGGGGGGACAGCCCTGTTCCCCTGTTGTGGCTGGTGCCCCAGGAGGAACAAGGGGTTCCCGTGGGCTGCCACCCTCGGGCTCAGGAAGGACCGTTCCTGCTGTTGGGGGGTTGGTTTGCAATGTCCTCCCTCACCATGCACCGAAGGGTGGGGGACTGCTGGGGAAGGGTGCTGCCTCAGGGCTGCCTGCGGGATGGAGGGGATCTCTTCTCGTGTGGGGTGCAGGGGGGCACCTGGCAGCTCAGGCTCTCCCAGAACCCCAGGCTCACCCTGGTCTGCAGGCGGGGGTCCTGGTGGGGGTCCCTGCCTCGCATGGGGGCAGGGGGAGTGATGTTGGGAGCATGGTGGGGGCCAGGCTGTCTTTTCCCATTTGAATCTCCCTGCTGCAGGCATGGCCGCGAGCATTGCCAGCTGCGGAGCCTGGGGCTGCCCACCCCCTCTGTGGGATGGCCCTTATGGGGGTACAGTGGGGTTGGGTGGGTGTGAGTGATGCTGGGGAATGGGGGTTGCTCCCCAGTCTGAGCCAGCTGAGGTGGTCAGAGGGGGGCCGGGGAGCTGCACAAGGCAGGGAAGCTGTCAGCATCGCTGGAAGCAGCTTAATGTCAGGAATTTCCTGCCAGGGAGAGGAATCCATGGCATTAACATGAAAGGCCAAAAAACCAGGTCATCCTGACCCCAAATTAATCCTGGGCTGGACGGGGAGGGCAGTGGGCTCGGCCGTGGCCCCAGACCACAGCCTGCTCCGGCAGGCAGGATGGCGATGGGGGGGAGGTTAGGTGGAGGCAGGGTGTCCGAATGGGGTGCTGGGAGGTCTGCAGCAAGGAGTCTCCCAAATCCAGCCCCTTCCTAATGTGGCTCTGCTCTCCCGTTGCAGAGAAGACAGGGAAGGTGCTGGGGGAGTTTTGCCGGTGCTACAAGGAGCAGTACGGAGTAGCGCTCTTCAACAGCGTCCGCTATGAGATCGAAGGCAACGGAGGGCCGCAGGCCCAGCTGCTCCACCGCAAGGTAAGAGCCCAGCTCTGCATGAGGAGCCTGGGGCCAGCGGGGAGCTCCATCCCCATGCCCAGTGAGCAGCCCACGTCCTCCCCAAAGCCTGGGCACATCCCTCTCCCCGTTCCACCCTGCCGGGATGGAATGTAGCCCCTGTGCCACTGGTCCGGCCCATCCCCGTGGCGTTGTGCACCGTCCGTGCAGCAGGCGGGGCTGGCTGGGACGGTTTTCTTTCCCAACCCATGCAATGAGCACACCCAGCAAGCAGGGGTACGGCTGACTTTTGGCTGCAGCCCCTGTGCTTGATGCCAGGACTGGCGGGAGCTCCTGGGACTCCGTTGTGCCCAGCGAGGCCCCAAGCAGGGCATGCTGGGCTGTTGTCCTCCTGCTCCTGGATGCAAGCAATGCTCTATCCCAGGCAAATGCATGGGGAGGGGTAGGAAACTTCTGGCAAGCATCCCTGGCTCCACTGGGGGAGAGGAGGTGGCTCCAAGTCTGATCTCCAGCAGCCATGTGTCTCCTGCCTAGCAAAAGGTCTGCAAGCATCCCCCCTTGTTGCTTGTGGCTCCAGCACCCGGGGGCAGATCCTGGCTCCCCTCCCGCCTCCAAAGGCAGATGCACATCAGCCAGGGCTTGGGGTTTGGGGTTTCTCCCTGGCTGGGTTGGTGAAGCTGCTGACCTGTGGCTGTTCCTTGAAAGCAGGAGGAGATGTAATTGCACCTGGGGATGGTCTTCTGTTTTAGTCTGGGGCTCAAAGGGGTGTTTTTTTAAAGAAAGCTAGAGATTGCATCCATGAGATCAGGCTCGAGCCCTGGCTGCTCACAGCGGCCGTCCTTCTGGCCCACCCACAAAGTTGACACCTTGCCCAGGCACCTGGACGTCCCCCATCTCCTCTGAAAGCTGCCTGGGTGCTGTGTGTGTTGAGCAAAATAAAGGTGTGGAGGTTCCTGGGCAGGAGCTAGGCGCCCGGCATCCTCGGCAAGGTGTCCCTTGGGTTCCTCGTAATTTGACAGATGCCATCAGCCCCCCCACGGGGTACCTCCCTCCCAAGGTTGATTGCTTCATCAAAAACCTCCAGCAAGCAGCCAGGGAATGTCTGAGGAATGGAGGCGAGGTGGGGAGGTCAGGGACACCACGCAAGTCTTTTAAAACACCACTGTATAAATAGCACATTCCTCTTGCACAATGTCCCATCTGCCGCCCATCCTCTGCCAGGGCACAGGCAGAGGCTCCAGCCGGGATGTACCAGGGCTCCAAACGCCGTGGGGACCTGCATATCTGTGGGGTGGCTCTGCAAGGAGCTGGGGAGAGCATCTTTTCCAGCTGGGCTTTGCGTTCCCCAAATATGCCAAAAAAAGTTGTGGATGTCAAGAAGGTGCAGGATAGCATCCTCCCTGTCCTCAGGCAGGTCCAGCTGGAAACTGGCATTTGGGCTTTTTTGTCATTTATTTTTTACCTCTGTGGAGATGCAGTGCTCAGTGATACTGGGGGTTGGAGGCCCTCCTGGGCAGAGGGGGACAGCTGGGCTGGGGTCTGAATTGTAGCTCAGGCACCTGAAATGCCAGCAAGAAGCAGCAGCAATGAGAAAAAGGAATAAATTTTCTGCCTTTGGTCTCTCCAGCAGCCCAGACGTCCCCAGCCAGTGGTGGGGACAGTGCACATCGTAGCCTTGGTCCAACATCCTCACGTGCCCCTGAAAACCAGTCCCCAAGCATCCTCTCTTCTCATAACACCTCCTCCTGCGTGTCCCAGCCGAGCCCCCAGGCTGACGAATCCAGACCCAGGTCTCGCTCCCTGTCGCTCCCTGTTCCCGTGGCAGGGATGCAGGCAGTGCAGGGCCCTCTGCCCGTGCTCCCCAGCCCTCTCCCTGCCCAGCCTAGCAATTTGGTGCGTACCTGCCTGTCCCAAATATTTGCTGGGGTTGGGTGCCGCCACCTTGGTGCCTCCCCCAGGTGAGGAGGGTGTGTCAGGAGAGGATGGCTGCACCATGGGGCCGGGGCTCCTGGGATGCTGGTGGCTGTGAGCAGCCATTCCCCATCTGAGGGTCCCCTGCACCCACATCAGGGCTGATATGTGCAGCTTCATCTGCCTCAGGCAGTGTTTTTGAAGATGATCTATAATGGGCTGATTCTCCTTGGACAAGCCCCCCGCAGTGAGGTGCTGATGGGGACTGCTGGAGCTGGCACCACCTTTCTGTCCCCATCCCCGCTAGTGGCCTTGGGGTTCAGAATCATCATCGCTCCCGCTGTCCCCCAGCCCTGCAGGGCTTGCTTGGTGCTTTCTTCTCGCCTTCCAAGGTCTTTGGAAAGCAGTAGGGAGCAGCAAGGTGCTGTCAGCCTGTTTGCTGAGCCAGGCTGCTCTCAGGCTTCCCTGCCACCCAAAGGGGTGTGGGGTCAGGGAGCAGTGGGGGGCTTGGGGAAGGCAACGGGGTGCCTGTGAACCAGGAGGTGGCCAGAGCAGGGAGAGGAGAGGGGAAGGTCCTGGTGCTGGGTGCATGGTGGGACCCAAGCCCTGGCTGGTCCCTCCTGACAGCCACTGTGGTGGGTGGTGGGTGACCATGGCAGGAGAGGCGTCCTCCGCATGCTCCTTCCCTCACGAGAGCTCTTTTCTCTTGTTTATGTTCCTGGGATCATAAAAATTCTTGGGACAAATTCTTGGCTCACTCAGCCAGCCTGTGTTTGGGATGCGTAAATGCTGGCGTGTGGGCCAAAAGGCACTGGAAAGCTGATGAGGGGCTGCTCAGCTTGGGGGGTCTCAGGCGTGTGGGATGTCCTCAGCCTGTTCCGGTCACTGGTCCTTCATGAAGTCCAGAGCATTTACGCATTGTCTGGTGCTTGGCTTTGCAGGGTGGCTTCTTGCTTTTCCTCTTCCATGCCCCATCTGGAGACCATGCTAGGGCAGGGCTTGGTTCCCACCATCTGCAGCTTGCCTCTGACCTGCACCCTGGCAGGACCTTCTGGTTGGTGGCTACTACTGAGCAGCACCACGCATGCTCCCGCCTGCCCCAAGCCATGGAAATCGCAGTAGCAGGGGTTGGGAAGAGCTGCTGGGGAGCTCTGCTCCAACCTGCGGCTTGGCCAAGAGAGCTCAGGTTGCTCAGCAGAGCTTGGTGTGTCTCTCAGGAAGGAGATGCCAGGGGCACAGGTGCCTTCACCATGGTGAACACCACCACATGTGACTGCTGTGTGAGCAGCCCCTCTGAGGTTTTCTAGGGCTGTGCGTGTGGAAATCCCCAGGTTGTCACCCAGATGCACCCCTTCAGGCACCAAAATTTGTAATGCTATAGGAGATAATCCAGTGATGAAATTGGAGACCCTCAGCATAGCCCTAGTACACAAAATCCCACCCAAAGCACTGCAAACGGACCTTGTTGAGCTCCCCAAGCCAGGCTGTGGCCATCGGATGGAGGGGTACCCAGCTGCCCCCTCCCTGCCTGCCCCATGCCACCCACCACATGTCTCTTCCCTTCAGGTCCCGCTGGAAGACCACGTCATCTACTCGGGCAACCTCTTCCAGTACATTGAGGAGAACAAGAAGTGGAGGAACCGCTTCTGCGTAGTCCCGCACAACTATGGCTTGATCCTCTATGAGAACAAACTGGTGAGGGGCATCACCCTTTTGCCCATCTCTGGTGGGCGCAGCTTCATAAGGGGGACACCCCATCGCTGCGGTAGTGTCGCTGGGCTCCTCGTCATCCATGACTATCTTTTTCTGCTCAGGCCTATGAGCGGGAGCTGCCGCCCCGCGTACTGATCAACAGCGCTGGCTACAAGATCCTCACTTCTGTGGACCAGTACCTGGAGCTGGTGAACAACAGCCTGCCTGGTGAGTGGTCCTGGTGGCTGTGGGGCGAGGAGGGGTGCTCGGGGTCCCCGGTGCCTGCATGCTGCTGGGCATCCCTCAGGCACCTTTGGGAAGGGGTGGTTTTGGGATATGGGCATCCCTGTGGACCTTCTGGAAGGGGTGGTTTTGAGGTGTGGGCATCCCTCAGGACCTTTAGGAAAGGGTGGTTTTGGGCTGTGGGGCTGTAGGGAAGGAGAACAGCCCCGTTTCTCCCATGGGGCGTAGGGTGCAGTGTGTGGTATCTGCTGCTCAGGTCCTGCCGCAGCACCAGGGGAGGAAGGAAAATGTGTCTGCGGCTCCGTGAGTGCTGCCTGGAGCTGCTCCTGCCTCCCTTTCCCAGAGAGTGCTGGGTGAAGGCAGCAGCTCCTGCTCCTCCATCCAGGCTCCCAGGAGGACCGGCCACCACCCCACTCACCGTCCTCCTGCCCTGGGTCCCTAAAGGCCAGGGCAGCCCCCAGCGAGAGGGTCAGGAGCTGCTGAAACAGCTTGCCTAGGGCAGCGAGCCCTTTGCTGGTTCAGGGCACAGGCACAATGGCAGTGGGGTCAGGATGGCAGCTCTGGGGAGGGTTTAGCACTGGAAATAACGATTTTTTAAAAATTATTTTTCTTCAATTTTCACTTCTGATTTCCTTTTTGTAAGAATGAGGCTCTTTGCACTTTTTTTGGCCCGTTTTTTTGGTAGAACTCACAGCAAAGGCACTGGGAAGGAGCCTATGGGTCTTGTGTGCCCCTGCTGCACCTTAGCCCCAGTTGCTGGAGGAGATGGACACCCCTGACCCTGCAGCATCCCCAGCCCTGTCCTGCCTCACCCCCTCCTCAAAGCGTCCTTCCCCCGCTGCAGGTGTGACACCCAAATCGGGGCACTCCCCCATCCTGAAGTGCCCCACGGATTTCCCCCTCATCCTCTGGCACCCCTATGCCCGGCACTATTACTTCTGCGTGATGACGGGCAAGGAGCAGGAGAAATGGCGGGCGGTTTTCCAGGACTGCGTGCGGCACTGCAACAACGGTGAGCGACGCTGGGCGTGGGGGCACGGGGTCTCCGGGGTGGGGAGAGCATCGTCCTCCTGATCCAGAGAGGGTGTTGGGGACCCTACAGTGGTTGGGTTGCATTTTGGGCCAAAGGGGATGATTTGGGGGTCAAGAGGAGGAATTGGATGGGAGTTGTTGAGCATCATTGAGCATCTCATCCTCACCCCAAGCAAGGGTGGGGAGTGGGAGGGATCTGGCCACCCAGTGCGTCCCTGTGCCCAGCTTCGTCCCACCACCCATAAGGACCATGATGGCTGCACCAGGACAGGCAGCATTTGCAGGAGCCAGTGCGGAGCCTGGCTCAAGTGATGTCCTGATGCCTATTTTCCACCCCAAGGCAGAAAATATTTGGTAATTAAAGTCATCAAAACTCTCAGCCCCACAGTCCTGCTCCCCACCCCACCGGCACCGCCCGGGCTCTGGCGAGCAAGGACAGCCAGGGTTGCAAGGGGCCAAGGCGGAGCAGGACCTGCCTCTCTCATCAGCGATACTCTGGCAGGAAAACACGATTTTCCTGCTTGGCTGTGGCCTGTGTGCTCCTGGGCTGAGACCCAGGTCTCGGCAGTGCCTCGGATGGTGAGAAATTTCCTGGGGAAGGAGGTGCCAGTGCTGAAAGCTGCTCAGAATTGGGCCTTTTAGTGGGCAAAGAGTGATGCTGCCTATTTTTGTGGTGCTTCTTTCACTTTGGGTTGCTGCGTGTAGCCCCGATTTTGCCAAAGCTGCTGTTTAGGGAGCACAGTTGGATCCAGAGCCTGGTTTCAAGGTGGGTTTCCATCCTCCCATGTTAGATTAAATCTGAAAGCTTTACTCTTTCCCTTCCTTTTTGTGCTCCTCGCTGCAAAACACATCCATGCGCTGTTGGTGAGCTGGGTCCATCCGTGCTCATTGGGATGAGCATGTCCCCACAGCCCAGACGGGGCCTGGGCTTCTTTAGGGGGGTGGGTGCAGTGACACCCCCCAGCCACTCATCCCTCTGGGATGCTGCTAAAGCATCATTGCTACATGTGGTTCGGCACCCCAGGACCCCCTGTGCTTGCTGGCTGGACCCACAAAGCCAGGGCGCTGTGAGCAAAACCAGGAAGAATCAACCTCTTGTACTAACAAAGAGCCAATTTATTATTTTATTCATCTTTAATTCCCCCCCTCCGGCTGCTGGGTGCTGCTGTGGGAAAGAGGAGAGATGTGACCCCCTCCACCACCCCCACTGCCAGCCAGGGTTGTGCCATTAAATCCTCTCCTCCCCCTCCTCCTCCTTCTCAGCATGTGATGAAGAAAACTTATAGGGGTGGGCAGTGGCCCAGGGAAGGCTCAGTGCTGGTGGGTTTCTTAATTTCTGTAGCCTGGGTTTCTCTGTGAGATGGCTTTTCCCGCCCCGAGCTCCATTTCTGCCCCTCACTGCTCCTGCGAGGTCTGAGATACTGTTTCAAATCCCATGAAAGCTCTTTTGTTGTTGTTGAGCAATTTTTTTTCCCTCCTAAATTAGAGGCTCTGTTTCTGCCTCCGGTTGTGATTAGTGTGGGAATTTTTACCTCCCTTTTTAAGACTGTATTTTTGTAACACCAGCTTTTCTGTAAGGACCAGGGACGTGCAACATCATTCCTCGTGCAGAAGGTGTCCAGCCTGGTTTCCCTGGAGCCTGGGTGCCCTTGGCTGCTCCAGGATGGCCCCTTGCCCATGGTGACACGAGAGGCTGGAGCAGCACCCATCCCCCTGGCTTTTGTCCCTTATTGTGGGCAGGCTGCCCCATTCAGCTGTGTTTTGGGCAAAAAGCAGCTTCAAACTCAGGTTTCTTCTTCAGCACCATTCCCTTGAAGAGAGGAGATTATCCTGTGCTGTGAGTGGGTGGACTTCAAAAAAGTCGAGGAGTAGCTTCGCTATCTAGTGTCGGGTACTCCCATGCTGTGGTACGCTGTCACCCCGGGAGCCTTTCCAGGATACAGTCCAGGCTTGGGTGGTTGATTCCCATCCCTGATAAGGCGAGCTCAGATCAGTGCTTAATTAGCCACATATTAATGAAGGAAACTCATTAAATTTGCCCTGTGAAGTTGTACAGTGGCTTCTTGCAACCAGCCCTGTCTGCTTGTCCCTGGGCAGGGCACAGGGCTGGGGCTGGGTCCCCTCAGCCAGGGGCGAGTGGCCCTGGTGGGGCAGGTCCAGGTGGCTTCTCGGGGGGCGAATCCTGCCTCGCTTCCTGCATGATTTGGAGGGTGAGGTTTTGACCGTAGCAGCTCTGGCAGGGGAGTGGAGCTTGTACCAGGCTGTCCCACCCAGGAGGTGGTGCTGAGCTGCAAGGGGCTGGGGATGGAGAAGCACTGGCTGCTGAAAGCTCGGCACTGCTCTGGCTCCCGCTCCCACTGAGCACTGAGAAAGGTCAGACTTTACACTCAGCGGTTTTTTCCCCTGTATAATAAGCTGCCCCTTAGGAAAAGCTGCTTAGGCTTGGAGTTAAATGTAATCATCTTAGAAATATCTGTGTGCATTGCAAAAGATCTGCTCACTACCCCGGGCTGTCCTTCTTGGGAAGGGAGAAACCACCCCTGGCTGCCACCTCCCCAGGACACCGGCTTGCTGGGCGGTCCAGGGATGTGCTGCGACTCTCCTCTGTCATCACTGCAGGGATGCTCTCGGAGCAGGGTGGCTCTGGCAGTGGGGCACAGCCACTGGGCACAGCCACCACCAGCCACCTGGGGCTCGGTCCCATCCCACCTCCCTCCTGCCAGAGGCCAGGCGTGGGGAGGGGAGCCGGGGTACAGGGGGGCTCGCTCCCAGGACTGTTTCTCTCCGTCTGCAGGCGCCTCTGCAGCCAGACCCTGCAGAGGCTGCGACAAGGCAGGGACATGTGTGGGACATGTGCCAGCAGCCTCCCAGGCTGTCCTGCCTGTCCGCTGCCCCCATCTCCTCCTCCTCATGGCACGTGGCCGTGGGCTCCCAGCACCCTGCCCCTCCTCTGGGTGGGTGCTGCGGGAGGTGGGGGGCGATGGCCGAGTCCCCTTGGCCCTGTGAGGCGTGCTGCCGTGATTCGTGGCAGTGACATCTCGGGGGCAGCTGAACCGGCTGGAGCCCAACCTGCCACCTGCAGGGCTGGCTTGGGGATGGGGCCCTGACTCAGCCCCGAAGCCTCTCGGCTGCTTTCCTCTTCCTCCCGAGCTGCACCGCTCCTTGCAGGGCCCCCCCTTCCTCCAGCACCCCCCCAGCTGCCCTGTCCTGTGCTGCTGATGGGCTCGCTGGGCCCCATGCAGCATCGGGGGTCACTGAGCCCCCCCATACTGCTGAGTCCCTGTTTCTGCTGCTCCTTTGGGGCTCGCTAAGCCCCTGGGTCCCTGTGCACCTGAGCCCCCCCGTCCTGCTCCTGATGTGCCACTGGGGCTCGCTGAGTCCCAGGGTCCCCATGCACCATCAGGGGTCACTGAGTCCCCCTGTCCTGCCGAACCTCTGCCCCTGGGTGCCTCCCTGCCCTTGGTCCAGCTCTGGAGGGGATCAGTCTGTGCACAGCAGGAGCTCCCCAGCTACTGGTGTGTCTGGGAAGACTGCTGCCCCCTGTCCAGTTAGAGACGGGGGCTTGGGATGGGATCCCCCAGTCCGGGTGACCGCCCTGTGTTCCTTGTGTGGGTCCAAGGGTGTGGGGGATGCAAGAGACCCCCTGCAAAGATGGGCTGGGGTGCTGCAAGCAGCTGGGATGCCTCTCGCTCCCTGTGCCGGCCTGCTCACTTGTTCAACCCCCCAGGGATCTCCGAGGACTCCAAAGTGGAGGCTCCAGCCTTCACAGATGCCGTCCGCATGTACCGCCAGTCGAAGGAGCAGTATGGCACCTGGGACATGCTGTGCGGCAACGAAACCCAGGTGAGAACCTGTCCCCCCGCAGGCTGGGGTGTGGGGGTGTGGGCTGAGCAGGGTCTCTAAAGCCTCATGCCTTCGCAGGTCCTGAGCAACCTAGTGATGGAAGAGCTGCTTCCCGAGCTGAGGACCACCATCGGCCCGCGGCTGAAGGGCAAGGCTCAGGAACGCCAGCGGACCTGGATCCAGGTGTGGGGGTGGGGCTGTCGGGGTGGGGGATCATCGTCGCCTGCCCTCCCCCTGCCTGCACTGCCTCTGCTTTGGGGCCATGCTGCTGCCTCCCTTCCTCAACAGGCTCGGTGCCCGCCGGCTTTCCTGCCTGTCAGACCCAGCGCCAACCCCTGTGTCGCCCCCTCTCCCAGCCCCCACCAAAGAAGCCATCCTTATTCTCCACTGTGGCCTTTTAAAGCTCCTTGTTGTGCCCCTGCGAGCAGCCCTGCCTGCGCTGCCGTGTCCCTGGGGCGAGGGAAGCAAACAGGAGGAAGCCCAGCCCTGGAGCAAAGCCCATCCCGGCTATATTTAGCGAGCCATTTTTAGAGCAGCACAGGCTAAATCCAGCCCAAACCCTTGCAAAAGACTGAAGGCTCTTGAAAACTGCCTGTTAAAACCGTAAAAACTGATAGATAATTACCACCAGGCTTATAATGTGCCACTGGAGCAGCCTAAAAACACACAAATGCTGCTTTTTCAGTAGCTGCGGTCTTAGCTGCAAAGCTGGGAAACCCAAGGGAGGGAGTGGGGGATGGCTCTGCCTTCCGCCAGCCCCAAAATCATGGCATTTGGCTGCAAAGTGAGCATGAAGCCTCAGTGAGCAGCTCCATCCCGCTCATGGGGTTGGCTCCTGAGACCCCAGGCAGGTTGAACGGGGCAGGGCACAGGTTTCAAATGGTGTCAGAGGCTCTCCTGCCTGGGCTGCCAGCATTCCCAGACAGCCAGCATCCCCAGACCTGCCTAGGGCACACTGGATGTTGGAGGCAGCGCTCAGCTCTCTGCCCCTTGGGCACCACTTCAAAGCAGCTTCTGCACCATGCGGCTTTCGTTTCACCCAGCTGGGGGGTCTCTGATGTGGAAAACCAACTGCCAGGCTGGGAGGAGCAGCCCAGTCAGGGCATGGGCCTTCGAAGGCTCGACAGGTCCTGCAGGCATCTGGTGCTGGAGGTGAGGGCTAGTGGGGGCGGCAGGTGTGTGGGGAAGCTGACCACCCCTCCTCTCTCTCGCCAGATCTCAGATGCTGTCTATAGGATGGTCTATGAGCAGACCAAGGCCCAGTACGATGCAGTGATAGCCAAGTGTGAACAGGAGCGGCCCCAGATGGAGAGCACCATCCGCACGGACATGGACCAGATCATCACTTCGAAGGAGCACTTGGCCAGCAAGATCCGAGGTACAGCCCTGCGGGGACACACGTGGACATGGATGTGCGTGGCTGAGTCTGTGACCGGCTCCTGGTATGGCGTCACCACTGTTTCACCAAGGTGTGGCTGTTCCTGGGGTGCAGTTTGGCTCCTGGGGAGCCTTGGGAAGATGCCAACAGCCACAGTGTCCAGGGTGGGCATCCTCATTGGGATTGTCCCAGGTGGTGGGGGACAAGGTGGGCAGTGACCCCCCTGTCAAGGCAGTGGGGGAGGAACAGGTTCAATACAGACCAAAGACCCCTTGCAAGAACCCCTTGCATTGTCCTGCAAGTCTGGGAAACCTCTCTTTGAGGGGTCTGGGGACAGGGGCAGGTCCTCCTCCCTAGCGTGGGTTTAGGCCTGATTTGCAAAGCTGGAAGGGCAGAGGAGGACCCTTACCGTGCATACCTCCGCTCTCTGCCCAGCATTCGTCCTCCCCAAAGCGGAGGTCTGCGTCCGTAATCACGTCCAGCCCTACATCTCCTCCATCCTGGAGGCCCTGATGACGCCCACAAGCCAGGGCTTTGCTGAGGTGCGGGAGGTGTTCTTCAAGGAGGTGACAGACATGAACATGAACATCGTCAACGAGGGTGGCCTGGAGAAGCTGGCAGAGGTGAGACCTGGCGATGCTCCTTGCTGGCTGGCGGGCTTGGCGGTGGTAGGGCAGTCCTGATGCCATCCCCGATGGGAATGGCACTGGGGGACCCTGGGCTGACAAAACACGTGGGGATGAAGCCCGTGTGGTGGTGCATCCTGCCATGCCTGGTATGGGGTGGCATGTCCCAGCCCCGAGTGTGTGGAGAAGCTGTCCTGCCCTGCTGAGCTCACCTTTATCCCCAGTACATGGAGAAGCTTTCCCACCTGGCCTTCCACCCAGTCAAGATGCAGTCGTGCTATGAGAAGATGGACCAGCTGAAACTGGAGGGCCTTCAGCAGCGATTTGATGTCTCCAGCACGTCCGTCTTCAAGCAGAGGGCCCAGATCCACATGAGACAGGTGGGACAGGGACCAGGGCCCTCTCCTGTCCCCCCAGGCTGAGTGCAGAGGGCTGGGGAGCAGAGGCAGAGCGGGGAACCCAGGCTGGTCCAACCCAGGCAGGGCTTTGGCCAGGACCTCTGTCCTGTCTCAGAGATTTTCATGTCATCAGCACTCAGCTAAGGGTGTGTGATGGACCTGGCCATCCCCTTTCAACTGGAGCCCAGGCAGGGAGGGAGCCCATGGGTGGGAAGCAGCGTGGGGCACCCTTCCAACGTGGACTCAGCACGCAGGCTTGAGCGTCATGGCACAGATGCCCCTTTGCCACCAAGCCCACTGGTTCCAGCGAGTCCAGCAGCCCAATTTTTGGGTCTGATCAAGCCAAACCTGGAGCAGGATATAGAAGCGGGAGGGTGCAGACCACCTTTGGGCACCCTCGTCCCCCAGCACCCTTGGTCCTCGGGGTGGAGTCAGTGGATGCCACGCTGGGATGCTGGGGACCTTGCAAGTGGGAAGGCTCATCTTGGCGTGGCAGTGCCCCAAAGGAGCCCGCTGCCCACCCCCATGGTTGGTCCCTCTGGGTGCCCCCTCCCCGGTGCTGACCGTTTGCCCCTGCTCACAGCAAATGGATGATGCCGTGTACACGTTCGAGACGCTGCTCCATCAGGATCTCGGGAAGCAGCCGGGCAAAGACGACCTGTGCAAGTCCATCCAGCGCATCCTTGAGAGGGTGCTCAAGGTGAGGGGTGATGGGTCAGGGCCTTTGGTAGCCTTCAGTGCCTCCAGTGACCTCATTGCGAGGGCCAGCAGCCCGAGGAAGTGGCCAGGAGTAACCTTACCAACTCTAACAAAAGTCTTCTGGAGAAATACTTTATATTGAAATTTTCTTGCATTTTGCTGGGATGTGGGGCAGGTGAGTGGAATATTACCTGGAGGAGCAAGGTCCCCTCTGACCACACGCATCATTGTAAAAGCCACCCAGGGGTTCAGACAGGCCCAAAAACCCTTCTGCAGACAATGATGGAGGAGCTGGCTTCTACCTGGGCTCAGGCACCCCAGGAAGCGGCTGGAGAGAAGGATGCGAGGGGCAGAGGAACTTGCTCAGGCCCATGCAAATGAGTTGGGGGGAACCAAACCACAGGGGCTTGTGCCGGTGGGCAGGGGAGCTGCCAGCCTGCAGCCCTCACTGACCCAGGGCTGCCCTCTTGCTTGCCCTGCAGAAATACGACTACGACAGCAGCACTGTGCGGAAGAAGTTCTTCAGGGAGGCCCTGCTGCAGATCACCATCCCCTTCCTGCTGAAAAAGCTGGCGCCGACCTGCAAGGGGGTAAGAGGCTAAAGTCTGGGGTGGGGGGCGGGAAGGACCACCTCCCTTGCGGAGGGGCTGGAGCATCCCTCCCTCCTGTCTCCCCCGGCTGAGCGACCTCTCCCCTGCGGCAGGAGTTAGCCAAGTTTCAGGAGCTGATCTTTGAGGACTTTGCCAGCTTCATCCTGGTGGAGAACACTTACGAGGAGGTTGTGCTCCAGTCGGTGATGAAAGACATCATGCAAGGTAGGGTTCTGCATCTCCAGGGAGCCTGGACCAGCTCAGTTCTGAGTCCCAGGGGCCTCCAGCACCCTGGGGGTGCGAGGAGTGGGTGTAAGCCAAGCCTGGGCTTAAGAGCACATGAAGGGCCTGTGCTGGGGAGGAGGGGGTGATCGTGAGCAGGGTGCTGGGGGCTGTATGAGGAGGTGTGACCCTGTGCTGGGTGCGGAGGGGCTGTGTGAAGAGGGGTGACCCCATGCAGGGTGCTGGGCCTGTACCAGGAGTGGCTTTCCCACCTGGCACGTGGCCTTCCCACTGGCAGGGCTGAGCGGTGGGTGGGATGCTGAGCCCTTTGCCCCACTCCAGACAGCTCTCCCTGCACCCAAGGGGGCGGCTGGGGGAGGCGCCCAAGCCTGGCAGGAACTGCCCCATGCCTGCGGCCCGTCTGACATCTCTCTTGGTGCCCCCAGCTGTGAAGGAGGCGGCCGTGCAGCGGAAGCACAACCTGTACCGCGACAGCATGGTCATGCACAACAGCGATCCCAACCTGCACCTCCTGGGCGAGGGCATCCCCATCGACTGGGGCGAGGAGTACAGCGGGCAGCCCGAGGCCGAGCCAGCTGCCGACAAGCGCCGCAGAGCCAAGCAAGTGGTGTCAGTGATCCAAGATGATGAGGGGGTCCTGCCCTATGAGCTGCAGCCCAGCTCCCCGGAGCCACGGGAGCCAGACGAGCCGGACCCTGGGGCACCACCGAGCTCCCCAGACGGGGTGGAGGAGATCCGGGAGGCGCTGGCGAAGGAGAGCCTTGGGGATGGCGTTGAGGCAGAGGAGCGGCTGACGAATGGTACTAACACCACACAGGAGAGCAGTGCCACTGAGGAGGTGGCAGTGGTGGCAGGGTCTGTCCCAGGTGATGTCCCCCAAGGTCCAGCCAGTGAGGGGGACAGGGTGCACTGCGCCACACCGGCATCGCCTGTCCCTGGAGCCGAGGTCCCACCAGGGGCTGGGGTGCCACATGCTGCACCAGCATCACCCATGTCGGCATCACCCGTGCCTGGAGCCGCTGTCCCATCAGGGGCCAGCGTGCAACACGCCGCACCAGCATCACCCAAACCGAGCGTCAATGCCCCATCAGAGGCCGGGGCGCCCCATGCCACGCCACCATCACCCGCACCTGGAGCTGAGACCCCATCACCATCTGTGGAGGTGGCTTGCCACAAGCCCAGTGATAAGGAGCCGGGCAAGGAGGTGCCCCCCCTGGGCGGCAAATGCAGCGCCCCGCAGCCCATGGGCACGACGGAGAGTGGTGAGGGGGTGCAGACTGAGTTCTAGCCCCGGGCCACCCGCCCCGCTGTGGACTGGCCCCGGTGATGCCGGGGGTTGGGGTGGAGGGAATAGGACCCGTGGTGCTGCCAGGGATGGAGAGCAGCGCCGCGGGAAAGGGAGGGGATGGGAAACACCGAGACCGTATTGCCTAAGCGGGGCGGGGGGTCCCCACTGCTGCACAGGGCTGGCCACAGCCAAGTCGTCCTAACTGGGTCAGAGTGGGGGAGGCCCCGGCCAGGCCCAGGGCACCCCCTGCTCTGCTCTGTCCTTCTTCTGCCTTATTGTCTTGTTTTCTACTGAAGAGATGCTTTTATCCATGCCCTGGCCCCCCAGCACAACAGCCTGGGGGGCTGGCATGAACCCCGCTATGGATGGGTGTGCAGGGTGCTTCTGGCTGCCCCAGGGGGGGTCATCCCCTGCCCCAGCCCGGGGGGGGTTTCCTGGGAGCCTGCCCATTGCCATCCCACCCAGCCGGCTCTGGGAGTGCCAGTGGGAGCAGGGGGCACAGGGGATGGGAAAAACGTGATGGCAGCCATGGACATGGTGGGGATACAGCAATGCTGAGCGGCTTGAACTGCTGTCGACGGGGCAAGAGCTGGGACAGGCTCATGGCACCCAGCACCCTCACCCTGGGGTCTTCTAGCAGCTATTTAACTTCAAAGTAAAAACTTACAGTGGCAGGTGGCACTCACACAGTGTCTCCAGCCTTGCCCGGCAGGACTGAGCTGCCTCTGGGCTCAGGCTTGCCGTGCAGCGCTGGGACCCCAGCTCTCACCCTCTGGAGCCCCCCCGGCACCATGCACAGATGATTTCTCCAGCTTTGCAGGTTTTGGCAGCTGGTTGGAAAAAGAGCTGAGGCCTTAGGGTGGTTTGCCGGCACGTGCAGCAGCCCTGCCCACCATGGGGAGGGGGATGGGACCGGCGCAGCCCCCACACAGAGATGTGAAGAGCCCCTGAGCCTGTGGGGGTTGGCAGGACTCATATGAGTGTGACACGTGTGCCCCTGCACCCAGCAGGGACCAGCACCCCAACATTCGCATGTATTTTAGGTGCCACTGTTCCTGCCTCTGAAGGGGAGGCGCCCAGCCTAACCCACTCGGGGAGGTCCCCCAAAGTGCCTTGCTGTGGGAACTTAGAACCTGTCTCTTCCAGGATATTTTATTAAGAAAGTTATACAAATGTTTAAAAATATGCTTATAATAATTAATAAAATGGAAAAGCTTTATTTAAAGCCAGAGGAGACTGTCCTTATTCCTGAACCATCCCCCTGGGGCTGTGATGGAGGGGTAGGGCTGGGGATTCCCCACTCCCTCTGTGACGGGTGGTGTCACATCCTGAAGTCACCCTGCAGCAACACAAGCCAGGGGCCAAACAACTGAGGTGATTTTATTAAAAAGGGTGTCCCAAGGAAGCAGCAAGAGGCACCTGCAGCAGCAGCTTCCCCTCGGCACAGTCACAGCGGCAGCTCTGGAACTACGCTGACCCCAACCCTGGAGCACTGCACTGGAGAGGGGATGGAGGTGGGGGGCCAGCAGGATCCCCATTACCCCCAGAAGGCACTGTGTGAAGAGGGGCTTGGTGCAGGGCAGCTCTGGGTGGGAGGGCAGGGGTGCCTGTCCCCAGCAGGTCCCTGGACCATTCCCGTTCCAGCCAGAATGAACCCCCCCCAAAAAGTGGGGGGAAGGAAATGCCCAGCATCCCCCCCCACCCCCAGCTGTCATCACCTGGCCAAAGCTCCCTGAGAGCCAGGGGACAGCCTCCAGCTGAGGACGGTGGCGGTGTCAGCGTGGCAGAGTGCTGGCCATGGGGCTCCCCTTCCCAGTGCCCCCCCCCCCCAAGTCAGGCCAGCACCAAGGGTCCCTGCAGCAAGTCCCTGGGGTGCTGCATCCCACACAGCATGGGGACAAGGACAGACCCAACAGAAGTGGCAGCAGCTATTCCAGACAGAGCACCGGGAGGTGCAGAGCACATCGCCCACCATCCCGGGGGGGGTGCCTAGCCCCGACCGAGCAGGGGGTACACCACAAAATAGCCCAGTGTGGAGCCCGCAATGGCTCCAAGGAAGATCCAGGCATTGTAGGACATGACGGCCAGCATCACCACGTAGCCCAGCACCACCTGCACCACGTGGAACAGTGTCTGGCCAACATGGTACCGAAACCACCTGTGGAAGATGTGAAACCCCATCAGCAAGGGGCTGGGGCAGTCGTCATCTTCCCCGCCCCAGCATGCCCGAGCACCCAGAGATGGGTTTGGGGAGCAGGGAGAGGTATGGGGGCTGCAAAGAGCAGCACAGGGGGGAATTCTGCTCCAGAGGAATGGGGAGGATATTATTAAGAGGCTGGCAGTAAAAGCAGACTCAGGCATGTCTGGGATTAAATATAAGAGGAAAAAAAACCCCAGGGCTCAGCTCCAATGGCTTGTGCTGGGAAGGAAAAGCCCAGGCCAGCTTTGATGGGGTGCCTGAGCCACTGCTTGTGCCCATCCTCAAACCACAAGGACCCTCCTGCACCCATGGCGGCTCCTGGAGGAGCCCAAACACCCATCCCCGAGCCCCGCCGCGGCCCCGCCGGCCGGGTGCGAAGGGGTCCCTGCGGTACCTGCCCTGCGCAGGGCCAGTGCCCCCCTCCTCCGGCTCTGCCAGCGCCTCCCGGCTGAGGCTGCGGGGCAGAGCCAGCAGCGCCCGCCGCAGCAGCACGGCCTTGCCCATCTTGACGGCTTCATAAAGCATCGCCAGCAGCAGGATCACCAGCACGGAGAGCGCCATCCCTGCATGAGAAACATCCCACTGTTGCCCATCGCCGCACACCGGTGGGAGATGTGGCGTGGGGCAACGTGGGGGGCATTGGGTCCTGGCACACAGCACTTGGGCTTATCCGTGGGATAAGGTGGAGGGAAGGGAGGGCTCCTGGGATTGGGGTTGGGCTGGAGTGACAGGCAGCAGGTTTGTGAAGCCTTGGGAAATGGTGTATTTAGCCCAATCCACTCTCTAAATTCCTAGGGAGTGTTTTTTAGGGGGGGTTACTCTGAAAAACATAAGCATCTCTGCATCGACTCCACAAAAATGTTGGGGTTAAATAAGATGCTGGGATAATAATTAAAAAAAAAAAGAGAGTAAAAGAAAATGGGAAGCTGAGCCATCACTAAGTGACCTAGGGGGGTTGACAGGCCCTGGAGGGGCAGGGAGGGGGTGCTTCCCACACCTCCTTGCCTGCTGCTCTCGGCTTAGGAGGATCGACCCGTGACCGGGGCATTACCAGGGCATGGCACTGCTCATCGGGGTAGGAGAGGGTCAGCCAAAACCAGGCAGTGCCCTCTGAGCTCTGGGATGACTGGGGCCCACCATGGCTCTGCCCTGGCCCCCCCATGCAGTAAGTGCCCCAGCGTTAGTGCTGGGCGGGAGCCCTGCTCCCCCGTCCCCAGCCCATCGCTAACACTGCTCCTGCAAAGCCACTGCTCCCTTCTCTGCCCCACATCCCCTTCCCTGGGCGGAGAGCACAGCTGGAGGTGGATGGACGGACAGACAGACAGAGGCGTCGGGGCCAGGCCGGGGCTGGCAGCCTACCTGTGGGTGTGTGGACGCTCCAGAAGTCAAAGAGCAGCACTGCCGTGTCCGAGAAGTGGAAGGACATCTGGAAGAGAGGCCAAGGGAAGGGCAGTGCTAGGAACCGGCTTGGGGTGATGGGGCAGACAGGGGTGGGGCGCCTGCATCTTCAGTCGGTCCATGTACCCAGAACCCCAAGGGCTGAGCCCTGATGCTGATGCTCAGCCAGGGTTTTACCAAACGATGCATTTTTTTTTTTCCCCTGAATCCTGAAACGGAAAGAGGAACTTGCACTGCAAATCAGTCATGCTGACTGCGCTTAACTCCTCCCGTGACTTCTAGCGGGACAATTTTCACCTCTAGCAGCAGCTCCTGTCTGTGTGGGCTGGCAAGAAAAAAACAGAGTTTCCCCTGTGATAGAGAGACAAGCCCAAGACTTCATTAATGTGGATTCGAGAAGGGAAGGTCTATGGGAGACAGACGGAGGCTGGTGGACGCTGTCTGCAGCCTGAAGCGAAGCCAGCTGGTGGTCAGAGCCCAGCCACCCTCCACTTTCCTCTGCCTCCAGGGGTTTTCTCCTGCATCGCCGGGACAGGCCAAAGCACCCAGAGCCACAAGCGTGACCACCAGGGGATGGTCACGGGCATCAGGGCGGCTGGTCCAGCGATGCCTCCCTGGCAGAGAAGCACTGGTCCAACCACTGTCTGTCTGTCTGACCTGGGGCTGCTGGGACTTGCAAAGGCATCAAACCCCCTTTATCACCCTGAAATAGGAAGAGCAAGTATTGCTCTTGTGTAACAAACCCACCCACAGAGCTGATGCCACAGCTGCCAAGTCTTGCTCGTTTTACCACAAAAATATTGAATTTTGATTTTATTTTTTTCTCCTCCCTTTGGCGAATCTCTCTAGGATTGCAGGGCTCGTGCTCTCTCCTCTGCCGCGCCAACCTGCCTGTGGCCATGCATACCCATTACTGACACCAGCAGATGCAGCCGACAGGACCAGCCTCGGCCAGAAATACCATCCAATAACCGGGTGTCCACACCGCAGATGGGCTCTAATTACACCCTTCGGCAGCTCGTTACCCAAAACACATTAGCACATGTAATTGGCCTATGCTTTTAAGCTTCCTTTAGCAACAGATTAATGATAATTAGCCTTTAAACGAAGTTATTTCTCCTTTGCAGGCTTCACCCGTGAGTCTGCCGTGCAGTGTAAGGAGGAGTAACTATTTTAGGGACAGGGCAACAGAAGTGACTGGCAGAAGATCCCCTTCGCTGCACCAGGTCTCCCAGCCTGGGGTGATGCTACATGTCTTCGGGTACCCTGCGTGGCCATGAGGCCAAAATGATGCTCCTTGGGCCAATGGCCCCTCGCTCCTCTCCTGTAGTGATGCTATAGTGTGATTCCTCCAGAGACGGCGTCTTGCTGGGTGAGGTCAAGGAGGCAAGTCCTAAAAGTCTCTGAACTCTTTGCAAGAAGGGAATTATGCTGCCGGGGCGATGCTAGAGGCCAAGGGATATTGGTTGGAGGGACGTGGTCCTCTCTGCACCCGCCTGCCCACACGGCAGTGGCCAGGTAAGGCTGCACCCAGCTCCTCCTCCGCACCTTGCAGGCATTCGTACATGCAAACAGAGCTGCTGAAAAGCATCCCGCGCTGCCTCTGCTTGTGTGCACAACATGTGCGTTTAGTGGCTTAATCTGCCGCAGTTTTGGGGTTACTCTTTGCTCTTAAGTGAAAACGCAGCGATGCGCGCACGGAGCAGTGTCAGGCTGCCCGGCACATCCCGACCTGCTGCTCCGGTCCGACTGGGACACCCGGCCCCACACGTCAGGGCGAGCCTGCCTGCCTGCGGCACACCGATCGTGGCTTGCAAGATAGGATGACAAGCAAGACACTGTCCCGGCCAGCCCAAGCTGCAGCCCCACGCTGGGGGGGCAGTGGCCCAGGGAGGTGTTCCCACGCCAGTATGCTCCCTGGAGCTGGTGTGAGCCACCTTTTGGATCTTGCAGGGATGCCGGTACCAGCAAATGGGGGGGACCTGGTAGCCTTAAACATCACGTCTGAGCTCAGAGCATGAAGCAAAACTATCAGGGTGATGGTTGAAGGCCTGTGCCCTGACTTGAGCTCCCGCTGCGAGTGCCTGGTATAAACCCACGCCCACAACAGCCCCTCAACGGGTGACGGGAGAGCAGGCGATGGGGCAGCGGGTGACGGAGGAGCTCACCCTGTGCACAGCTCCCCGGAGCCGCCGCTGCTGGCGGGCTCTGCCGCAGCCCCGGCTGAGGCACGGGGTCAAGAGCGGGGCGAAGGGGGCGAAGGGGGGTCCGGGGCGAAGGGGGGGGTCCGGTGGGAAAGCGGGGGTCCGGGGCGAAGGGGGGCGTCCGGGGCGAAGGGGGGGGTCTGGGGGGAAAACGGGGGTCCGGGGCGAAGGGGGTGGTCCGGGGCGAAGGGGGGGTCCGGGGTGAAAGGGGGGGGGTCCGAGGCGAAGGGGGGGGGTCCGGGGCGAAGGGGGGGGGTCCGGGGCGAAGCTCTGGCAGGAGGCCGCGGTGCCGGAGGATGAGTGGCGATGCAGCAGCCTTTAAACAGCGCTTGTCCACAGGGAGGTGCGGGGTTCCAGGGGTGATTTACGGGAACAGCCGGGCTGAGCCCAGCCCCGGCAGCGGCGGGGTTACGGGGCTGTGGCAGGGGCGCACACCCGGCCCCACCGCCCCCCTGCCCGGGACCCCCCCCGGCTCGGCTCGGCTCGGCTCACCTGCATGGCGGCGGTGCTGAGCCCGTCCCGTCCCGGCGCAGCTCAAGCTCAAGCTCAAGCTCAAGCTCAAGCTCAAGCCCAGCTCAGCCCAGCTCAGCCCGGCCCGTCGCGGGCGCCTGACGCGCGGCGCGGGGCTCCCCGGGAGTTGTAGTGCGGGGGGGTGGGGGGTGCGGCCTGGCCGGGAGCACGCGTGGGGCGGGGCGGTCCGGTGTCTGTGTGTCCGTGTGTCCAACCCCACCGCACGCCCCCTCCCCGCCCCCCCGTTTCCCGCGCCAGCCGCGTCCCTCCTGCGAGGGGGGGGGGGGGGGGCTGAGCCCCTGGGGCTTCGCTTTCCCTCCGCTCCTCGCTCCATCCCTCGCTCGCTCCCTGCCACTTCATGCTCCCATCAGAGAATCATAGAATCATGCAATGGTGTGGGTTGGGAGGGACCTTTAGAGGCCACTAGTCCAACCCCCTGCAGAGAGCAGGGACATCAACTAGACCAGGTTGCTCAGAGCCCCTCCAGCCTGTCCTTGGATGTTTCCAGGGATGGGCATCGCCCACCTCTCTGGGCAAACTCTGCCAGTGTTTCACCACCATCAGTGTAAAAAACTTCTTCCTTATAACCAGTCTAAATCTACCCTCCTTTAGTTAAAAACCACCACCCCTTGTCCTGTCACAGCAGCCCTTGCTAAAGAGGTCACCCCCATCTTTCCCATAGTCCCCCTTTAAGCACTGAAAGGCTGCAATAAGGTCTCCCCGCAGCCTTCTCTTCCCCAGGCTGAACAACCCCAGCTCTCCCAGCCCGGCCTCGTAGCAGAGGGGCTCCAGCCCTCGGGTCATTTCTGTGGCCTCCTCTGGACCCGCTCCAACAGCTCCATGCCCTTGTGCTGGGGGCTCCAGACCTGGACGTGGCGCTGCAGGGGGGTCTCACCAGAGCAGAGCAGAGGGGCAGGACCCCCTCCCTCGCCCTGCTGCCCACACTGCTGGGGATGCAGCCCAGGGGACAGCTGGCTTTCTGGGCTGCGAGTGCACATTGTTGGCTCATGTCCAGCTTTTCATCCACCAGCACCCCAAGGCCTTCTCTGCAGGGCTGCTCCCCATCCCTCAATCACTAGCACAAGGCCCCTCAGAGTGGTCACGGGTGTTTCTGCTGGTTTTCCCCATGGCAGCAGGAGAGCAGGGTAGCAGCGAGTGTTCGCAACCCCAGCTGCAAAACAGGGAAGCTGGTTTTTTTTTTCCAGGGCCTTTCCCAGCGAGAGGCAGGACAGACCGAGGGGGAACTTTGCCTCCCAGCTGCGCCTTTATCAAGAGCACGTGGGCGCTCGCTCCTTGCTGGCACACTCTGGCCACCTCCAGTACACGGGGGAGCAGGAGGAGGCTGCGCTGCCGCTGCCTTTGTTTGCCCAAGTGCAAACAGCTGCTGATGCCCACAAAGACACCCAGCGCCTGCCAGTGGATTTATGTGGGACTCCCTGCTTGGGAAGGAAACGTAGGGGTGCAGGGGAAAAACCACTTTGGGTAGTGAGTGTATTTTTCCTTACAGCCAGAGAGGTGGAACTGGAGATATTCAGGGTGTGCTTGCTGCTTGAATTAAAAAAAATATTGGATAAACCCACCACTATGCTACTTCTCTTTAAAATCCTTCCTGAAAAATTTCCATCAAAAATGGACATGCAATTTTTTTTGGCAGCTAAAGCTCCTCTGAGTTGTGGCCAGCATAGCCGGTGGGTGAGGTGAGGTGTGGACTCTCTGTGCCGCTTTCTCCTCTGCAAAAACACAGCAGAAAAATTCCACTAAAATGAGCGATTTGTGTGTGTGTGTTTGTGAAATCTGCCCTGAAAAAAAGTGTTTGCTGTCATGTAACAGTCCGCTTTGCTTCTCTCCCCAGGAGCTAATATGTGCCTTGAGTTGGAATTTAATTTTCCCTTTGCAATCTGCTGCATGGGGTCTCTCTTACCAGCACCCGGCACCCATGGGATGTGCCAGACCCTCGGTGCTGCCTGACCCCTCTGCCTTCGCTGCAGGCAGCTGTGCAGCGAGCAGGATCCGCCTGCTTCCCCACCAGCCCAGCTGCAAACAGCTCCTCTTCCCCTTTCACCTCCCTGCGGGGAAGGGAAGTCTCTGCCTGGCAGGGATTGGGATTTCGGCTGCACCCATGACGATGCACCCGCACGTCCCCATGGCCGGCTGCAGGCGAGGGGTCAGCATCAAGGGGGTCTTGCAGGGGTGGGGAGGAAAGGCCCACGGGCGGGGTCAGGACTGGCCTCGTGCCCTCGCAGGGCAGTCAGGGGTGGTTTCGCAGAGGGGTGCCCACATGACAGCCCTAATATCACAGCAAACAGAAATTAAATGCCAGAGCAGGAAAAGCCTTTCTGAGGCGCTCAGCCCCTGCCTGGGAGAGGGTGTTGGCCACTCCCGTGGCCAGCACAGCTGGTGACACACAGAGCACAGCGGGAACAGCTACTGCACCCCACAAGAACATGCTACACCAGGGACCCAGCACCCACAGCTTGCACGCACCACGACGTGGCATTGCTTAAACTGCTCCCAAGGGCCCGTGGCCCCTGAAAAGGCTGCGCCTGCTGCTCTCCTTGGCCTCTGGTGCAGGGTCTGGCCCAGCAGCCACACTAGTCAGCTGGCACTGGCATCGATGCCTAACCTCAGTGCTGGCCCCTGGACACGACGCGGGCAGCGTGGACACACGTGCTGCAGGGCAAGGAGGGCAAGCTCCCCCCCGAGAGCCTGAGCAGCGATGGGTGCGGAGAAAGCCAGTGTTGCAGCACAAAGCCAGCCGAGATTCAGGGGGTTTTGGATCATGCTCCAGAGAAATGGGGGTGCTGGCAACACAGCTATGGCTCAGGTGCCACATGTAAAGCCCTCTGCCCTTAGGACTTACCCATACCTGCCTGGGGCCGAGCAGCTGAGCAATAGCGGGGTGGTTAGAGAGGCAAGGGAAACACTGCTGGGAACAACAAAAATAAAGTGGTAAGTAACAGTGCTTCAGCGTGGGAGCCAAATGGCTTAAATTCCTGTCGCTGCCTGACCAGGGTGATGTTGGCTTGTAGCACAATCTTGCTATAGCAATCAGCTCTACCCCACTAAAGCCCCTCTGACCGCCACAGGAGTTGCAGACCTAAAACAGAGGCAGGACTAGAGACTTTGTATTGTTCACCCCTTTTCACTCCCTGATTCCTGGCTGGGCTGGAGCTGCTGGGGATTGCAGCAGCTGAGGGCAGCAGCCTGCACTTGCTTTGCCCTGCAGAGAGCAGGCAGCATGGCTCGGACCTGCCTGCCAGGGGTGCCAGGGCTCTCCAGGACTGCTTCTCAGCCCCATTCCAGGTGTACGAGGCTCCAAGCATTTGTGGGCATGACTGAGGCAAAGAAAAGCCCCTTTCCTTCCTTTTTTCCCAAGCTGGCAGTATTTCTCTCGTTGTTTGTTTTTGAGCCTCCCCCAATCAGTCATTAAATTAGCACCTTCTCATATATACATATATATAATATATAATTTATAGAGAAATGACTTTTGTAAACAATGTTCTTCTACTCCAGAAGGAAGCGTAGTCTGTGGCATAATGCAGCTACAAACACATATCTCAAAAAGAGGATGAGCAGCTCCGGGGAGTGGGTGGGAGCCTCTGCATGCTTCCCCAGTGGGACAGTTCTTGGGTGGGAAGGAACCAGCTGGCCCGGTTTGGGTGTCACCAGTTTCAGCTGAAGCAAACTGGTCCGACTGTGAAACCAAACTGGTGCAAGGCATCACCGTTGTGAAAGACGGCCAGGTCCCGCAGGGGCAGCAGGGACAGCTCCTCCGTGGTGAACTGGAAGATGGTGTCAGTGATGGAGGACTCGTTGTCCAGCTGAAATGAGCACCGGGAGCAGCTGAGCAGCACGGAAACCCTTGGCCTGAAGGGTCTTCTCAAAGCACCCTCCATCCCCTTCGCTACTCCGGTTGCTCCCTGATTCACCCAACAGCCCCACGGGAGCCAAGTCTGCAGCCCTGCGTGGCTTCTCCAGGGAGGTGGCCTCCCCACATCTCCTGGAGCCCACCCTGTCCCCTGCCACATCCCAGCCTGCTCCCCACCACCGGGGCAGGTCCTTGGGCCTGGGGAAAGGACGCTCTCCATCCCCATCTCACCATGTGAAGCCAGGTCTATCCCAAACCCCGGAGGTGCAAACATATGCCAAGGGGCTCTGCAAATGTCAGGGGGCTCTTCCAGGCAGAGGAAAGGGTCTGGCCACAGCCAAGCTTACCACGCAGCCTTGCAGGCTGGCTGCATAGCTCTGCTCCCGGGAGTCAGCCAGGAAGCGGATTTCCTTCTCTGCTTGGGGCTGGCCCTTTTCGGGGGCCGGTCTGCAGGAGTAGGAGACCTTCTGGGTGGCCAGGCGGCTGTGCAGGCGGAGGAAGCGGAGCTGCACCGGGCTGGCCCCCGCATACTCCAGCTGCAGGGGCAATGAGAGAGAAAACCAGGTAGCGGGGGCTGCTTGGAAGGGCCTGTGCTCCCCCCAGTCAAAAAGTGGGCAGGATTCAGTTCTCTGCTAAACCCCTAGTTTAGATTTTCTTGCAGAGGCAAGTGTCGTGTCCCACCATGCACAGCCAGTGGGACCCTGTGCCCAGGCATTGCCCCAGCGCAGCGGGACAGGTACTAGTAGGCACCCAACCCCATGAGATGGGCTTCATATCCCAGCTGGGCACTTACCAGGAAGCCCCCAGGCAGGGTGCTGAACCACTCGAAGGTGTCCTCAGAGGCATAGGTGCTCAGCCAAGCCTTGATGGGGAGCTGCAGGGAGGGGGCGACCATGTCATGCTGTCCCAGCGGGGGATGGTGGCACCACCAGGACAAGGATCCAGCTACAGCAGCCCATGCATGTGACCTGTCCCTGCAGGCTGGTCACACACTGTGACCAGGATCCTCACCCCTAACCACTCCAACAGCTCCCTGCTATGGCAGCGGTCACCATGGCAAGGGGCTGGCCACACTGTCCCTTCTCCAGCCACACCAACCCCCTATCCTTGCCCACCCTGAGCAGTAACATGGGGCTGGAGGTACCCCACAAAAGCCACCCCATACCTGGTTGTGGACAGGGGCTATGCAGGTCTCTCCCCCTGCTGTGAAGTTGCAGAAGGCCACCAGTGCATCCTGTGGGCTGCCCTGGTTGGGGTCGATGTAGTATTGCCCTGGAGGGAGGCAGAGATGGGCTCCTGGCACCTGGTTTTTGGCACAGGGAGGATGCCACACACAGCCATCTCAGCTCAGCTCATGGCACATCCCTGGCTGCAACCTCCATCCTCCTGGGATGCAACCTGGCTGCCACCCCGTTGCTCCAGGGATGCCCATGAAACTCTGGAGCTGAGCTCATCCCCCAGATCCTTATCCCTTCTTAATTGCAAAGAGCTGCCCATTCCCCGCGTCGGCCCCGGATCCAGCCAGCCCTCCCCACGCCGTCCCAGTGCAGGGAGGGCTGGCTAGATGCAGGTCCAACATGGGGCGACCTCATGTACACCCCAGTACCATCGGGCAGGCTGGGGTGAGCCAGCAGCAGCTCCTTGCAGGTGGCCGCCGGGTTGGTTTTGGTGCCGTTGGGATGCTCAACGAGGGCCTGCAGCTCCTGGCTCAGGGCGTCCAGCAGAGCCCAGACCGCAGTGTAATTCAGGTGGTTGGAGGAGTAAATTAGGTGCTGAAAGAATGTGGGAGATATAACCAAGCTGACGTTAGGCCCCCCCCCCTCTTATTTTGGCCAGGAGCATCACCAGGTGCTCAGGGAGAGGATGGGGCACGCAAGGGACAAGGACAAACGTGGTGAGAGAGGGATTAACCATATCTGCTTGCTCTTTGTGCAAGGACCTTGGTCCTTGGGCACAGAGGACCTCAGGAGCAGTGGGACACGGGACAGCATCACTGTCAGCCCCTTCCCCCCAGGGTGGCACCCACCGAATGGGGGGAAAGGATGGAAACCTCTCACCCCCATGCAGCATTGCCTCTCCCATGCACTCACCCGCAGCTCCTCCCTGGACAGCATCAGCGTGGGTCCGCTGGGACCAGGGGGGCCGGGGAGACCCTGGGTGACAATGACAATGCTAGTGATGCTGGCTGCTGCCCACGAGCCCCCCGCCATGCTCGCAGCTCCTCCAACAGCACCAGTGGCCAGCCATCTGCATGGTGGGACCTCACTGCAAAATTTGGGGGAGTAAGAGACCCAAATTTTGGCACGAGGGACATTAGCAGCTCTGCTTACCGGCAGGCCCGGTGTGCCCCTGGGTCCTGGCAGCCCTGGGAAGCCTTTCAGCCCCTGCCGAAGGAGGGAAGAAAAGTGAGGCGACGAGATGCTGCCGTGCCAAGCAGCACCCTGGGGTGCCCCACAGGGTCACCCTGCACCCCAGGCAGGAGGGGAGGGTGCCCTGCAGCAGGGCTGAGCCTGGCTCCAGGCACTCCCCTCTACTTACTTTGGGTCCAGACAAGCCCTGGAAGAGAAGGACAAGACCAGGCTAAGAGGGAGGCAGGCAGGATCAAAGCCCCAGCCCAGGATAACTCCAGCAGGACATGGAGCGAACCCCAAATGTGCCGGGAGGGTGAAGGACTCACCGGCATCCCGGGGAAGCCGGGGTGTCCCCGTGGGCCAGGGGGCCCAGTGTTTCCCTGCAAAGACACCAGAGGAGGTCAGGGAACTGCATAGGGCATCCCCCAGCCCTATGTCCTTCTATAACCCAGCCCCTCCCCAGGTGGATTTTGCATGGAAAAATGAGGAATTTTGCATGGAAAAATGAAGAATTCACTCCAATACTCATCTCAGTTCCTCCTGTTCCCATTACCTGCTGTCCCTTTGGTCCTGGCCTCCCAGGGATTCCATGGGGTCCTGGCTTGCCCTAGGAGATGTGGCAGAGTGTCACACAGGGTGACAAGGGACCAAAGGGAGGGAGGACAAGAGCAAAAACCTTCACGCACCTTAAAGCCATCATCCCCTTGCTGGCCCAGGTCACCCATGGTGCCCTGTTCACCCTAGGAGAGAGTCAGGAGAGCTTTGGTGGTAAATAGGAGGGTAGAAACTTCTGTGGGACGCTTGCCTGGGTGGGGGGCTCTGCCCTGGGGGGTGGGCATAGAGAACCCTGCTCTAGTTATTCCATCAGCGGTATTTCATCAGGTAGGCAATGGAGGTTTTGCTTGCTGTCTGATCCTGGCAGGAGATACCTGCATGGGGACATTTCCCCAGGGCAAACGTCTCCTGGCCTCCAGCAAGTGGCTGGAAATAGGAAATTCCCAGTTACATCTGGCTGCAAAATTTCTGGAAAAAAGCCCTTTTGATTTGCTAGAATTACTGTACTGGTAGTGCTGGGGAAGGAGGAGGCGTGATGGAGTGTCTGCCTCCCCTGCTCAGCTGCAAAAGTGAAACTGAAAGTATTTTATCCCAGACAAAAAGAACATTCAAGAAAACCTCGGCAGTTCCCAGGAAACACTTCAAAAAAAATAAAGAAAATTCCTTGTGTGCTGAAATCTGGTGGATCAGGGGAAGAAACCCCAGCAGAGCAGCTGCCTGCAGCCTCCCCTCCATCTGCTCTCCCAGGCTCTGGCCTTGCTAAACACTCTGGACTTTAGCTTCTGCCATTACTCATTTAGCTTGCAATAAATTTAAAGCTTTATTTATTACCAGGGTTTAATTTTCCTGAAGGATGTGAGCAACTACCCGCCGCCAGGGACTGCTTGTCACTCTTATTTACAGCCTTGCGGCTGACGGATTGCACTGTGAGGACGTGCTTGGCTTCTCAGGCCAAGGTTGGATCCATCAGCTTATCAGTAACAGCACAGAGGAGGTATATGCCTGTGCTGCGTCAGCAACAATGCTGAGAGCAGGGGATTAAAAGACCGTACATGCTGCTGTTTGCAGCTCCAGGAGGATGGAGAGGCTGGAAAAGGACCTGGTTTTGGAGGAAGTCTAAAGGTCCCATCTCCCAGCACCTGGGGATAGAGTGGTCAACCCCAGCGAAGGATGCTGCAGTGATCAGGGTTCAAGAAAAGCGGAATAAGTTATTGCATCCAGCAAATTAAATGCCAGCCTGTGCCTGGAATTCCCGCTGTGCCCAGGGCTCAAGTGCCCAGTGCATGTCACCTACCTTGTGCCCTTTCGGTCCAGGGTCTCCTTTCATGCCCCTTAGCCCTGGGATGCCCTAAGGGAGAACGAGTGCAGCACCATATCACCTTGAGGCTGAGCAGCTCCCGTCAGCTCCCTGGCAAGGAGGGACCTTGCCACAGCCTAGGCTGCCACAAGGATTCTGAGAATTTCAGGCAGTTTTAGAAACTTTGAGCAATTTCTCATCAAATCTTTGATTTTTGCTTTTGGGAAGATCCCTCACAGCAAACACTGTTAAAAATGTGGCTCAGAACATCCCAGCTTTGTTTTATGAAGTTTCCAAGGCTGGGATTTTTATTTTAAATAGAGAAAAAACAGTTTCCAGTAATTAAAAAAAAAAAATTGCAATTTTTTTAAGCCATGCTGGCTGCCGCAGTGCAGCCGGTCCCTCCAGCCATGGCAATTCTCTGGGAACATGGGGACAGTCCTCTTCTGCAAACGCTCAGCACTGCCAGGCATCAGTCACTTAACTAGAAGGGAAGAATTTGGCCTCTGTAACAACATATTGGAAAATATGTGATTTGCCTGACTGCACACGCACTGCTGGGGTGCTAATTTGGGAGAAGGCAAGATGAGATGGATGAACGATGGATGGATGAAACACCTAGAAACTGCACTTGTTTTAAATGGGTCTCTGCTTCGGTTGTCTGCAGAGCTGGGTTGCACAGTGCCAAATAGGGAGCCAAATGCGGGGGCCAAATAGGGAGTACCAGCACCCTGAAACCTCCATGCTAATACTCACATAGGGTCCTTGGGGGCCCTGGGGTCCTTCTGGCCCCTCGTCACCTGGGCAGCCCTGAAATGCAAAAGCGAGAGACCCTGGGCGGTGGGCACAGCTGTGTGAGAGCAAGGCAGGAGCGATGCCCCAGTGCCTCTTGCAGGGAAAGCAGCCCACGGGGGCTGGGGATGTGGGAGACCCCTGCTCCTTGGGCTGGGGACATAGAACCCTCCAGCTACGTAATGCCCCTATATTGGCGTCTCCTTTCTATGCCACAAGCTCGGGCAGGTGGGAGCACCCCCCCCCGCCTTGGGAGTGCCCCTGAGCTGCCAGGGTGCTAAAGCAGCCCTCACCCCGGCAGGGCAAAGCTGACCTACCTTTGGTCCCCGGGGGCCTCTTGGTGGCCGGTGGCCCACCTTGCCTTGCTTGCCCTGGGAACAACAGATTAAAGACTCACAAGCAATTCAAGCCTGTTAAAGGCACTAAGCTGGCCGCCTTGCACCCCCCTCGCTGCCCACCCAGGGATGCTGAGCCCCCACTCTCCGCAAGACCTCTGCAGGCTCTGAGCATCAGCCCCATGCATCCTGCCACCCTCCGTAGGGACAACGGTGCCATTTACCCGTCTGCCAGTTTCTCCGGCGACCCCTTCTTCCCCTTCACTCCCCACATCGCCCTGGAGGAAGAAGAGAAGGGAGACTGAGTCACCAGCAGCCACATCCCAGACTGGGACTGGGGAAAAGGTGCTGCTGCCTGCGTGGAGATGGGGACACAACTTATCAGGTGCTGTGGGGCCCTGGAGTCGGGCACCAAGGCTGGAGCTCGCCAGTGAAAGGGAGGTCCCCTGTCCCTGCTCAAGGGCACCTGACCCAGGATGGGGGCAGCCCTGTGGGGCTGGGGGGGCTGAGCTGGGGAGACCTGCCAGCCCCTCACCCAAAAAACAGCCCAGGCAGCCCAAGAGCATCTAATGGCTCTGTTTGCCAGGCACCAATGTGCAGTCACCTTTACAGTGGGGAGAAGCAGGCCCCCGCGGGGCAATTCCCCCTGCTTTCTCTCCATGGACCACACTGGGGTTGACCAGCTCAGGCTCGGCCACCCCGTGCCCAGTGGCTGGTCCCCCTTGGGTGCCACACGCAGAGGAGGATTTCGTAGGTACCTTTTCTCCTTTGCGACCTTTCCGCCCTTTAGGACCGGCTTGTCCTGGAGGCCCCTAAAATCCCAAAGGAGAAGAAAACCCCTCCATAAGGATGCTGTGCCAGGGATGTCCCCTCCCAGCCTCCCTCCCTGCTCTCGTCACAGCATGCACAGGAGAATGCTCTAAGCTGAAGTCAGCATTTGAGGTCTTTGCCCCTCTCCAGACCATTCTGGGGAGAACAAGGCTGTGGGGGTGTTTCAGTGGGAGCAGGAGATGCTGCCCATGTGGGACCTTGCTGCAGCTGGGAGATCCCAGCATCCCACTGCCTGTGCCAGGGAGAACCAGTATGGCTCCATCCCACTCCTCACCGTTTGCCCCAGTTTTCCCGGCTGGCCCGGCTCCCCTTTCGCACCTGCCAGGCCCTAGGAAGGAAAACAAAAGTCAACCCAATTCTGAAAAATACACTCCAGGGTTATTCACCTAAATCCCAGGCAGGCTGTCAGAAGGGCACAGACCTGGGCTGTGAGAAAAGCCAGAGGTGGAGAAGGGGCAGCAGAGGAGCCCACTCACCTTGGTGCCACTCAGCCCCATGGCTCCAGCTTTGCCTGGCGGCCCAAGACGACCCTGAGTTTATTTGGGGACAAAACACAAGGCTGGCATCAGATCTGGATTATTTGGGGGAAGGCAGGAGGGCAAGTACAAAGCCAGCTGCCTTGCCCTGGGGTCTGGACTGGGGTTGTTCCCCCCAGGGACCTCCAGTGCGGAGCTGTGCTGGGGATTTGCCCGTCCCTGCGGCAGGAGGAGGAGTTACCTGCCGGCCTGGCTCTCCCTTGGCACCCACTGCTCCTCTGGATCCTTTCTGGCCGGTGTAGCCCCATAGCCCAGGGGCACCTGCTGGCCCCCGGGCACCCGCTGCGCCCTGCAGTGCACACAGATGGGGCACCGGTTACACCCCAGCCCAACCCCATCTGGAGCAGGGTCCGAGCAGCCGCCCTTCTACTACTTCAACCACACGGAGCGAGCGCTCTCGCTGTCTGCTTTGCAAATCCGCCCAGAGTTTATCCCGCACCCTGACCTCTCCTGGCAAAAGCAATCCCCTGAGTGAAGGACATGTCTTGCCTGGGCAGAGCAGCACTGCAACATGGGAAAACTGGGATGCAAATGGGATTTATCCCGCAGCCAAGTGCAGGGCATCAGTAACATATCTGTGGCTCTGTGCATGCCAGGACCACGACCATAAAACGCATCTCAGAGTAGCACAAGTGCTCCTGAGGACAGGACACCTGCAGGTTCAAAAGCAGAGGAGGGGGAACCAAATGCCCTGGAGGTGCCCCAGGCAGACTCTGGCAGCCAAGCGTTAATTGCACAACAGCCGCAGCACTTCTGCACTGTTTTTAATAGCTCTATTAAAATGCCTTTACAGAGCTTTGGCTCTAGGGAAACCAAGGAAACAATGACTCAGTTACGAAGCCATTGGCAGGGCAGGACCCGGGAGACACAGCCCAGCACTCGGGCTGGCAGAGCTCGCTTTGTGGCCACCCACTGGGTGACACACAGCCCCAGCCCCTGGTGCTGTGTCACAAGTTGCCACCAAATCTCTTTCCCAGGGAAGTTTTGCAGGGGCAGAGACAGTACTCACCACTGGACCGGGCTTGCCTCCATCTCCCTTGACTCCATCATCTCCGGTGAGTCCCTGTGGTCATGTTTGGGATTTAAAATACGCCCATCACCATCATGTGCTTCGTGCTCAGGCCCTTTGCAGGTATTTTAAGCATCCTCTCCCTCGTACCACGTTCCTCTGGCCAAGGCACATGCCCAGGCAGCACCCGGGCACCAGGTGGGAGTGAACATGAGTCAACAGCAGGAATGGGTCTTCCACAAGGCATCCCCTGGTTCCAGACTGAAATGGTCTGATTTTTGGGGTAGGGGCATGCAAGTACCTTTTGGGAGTCAGTGCCAAGATGTGAGGCATTAAAAACCCCTCCTCACTGCTGAGCCCCCTCACCTGGGCAGTTAAGGGGCAATAAATCTTTTGGCTTTGGTTTGTATTGGAAATGGTGAAGCACTACGGAAGCCTTTGGCAGCTCCCAGCTCTACAAAATCCCTGGCATCAGTACCTCTAATCCTGCAGCACCAGCAGGTCCATCCATGCCTCGTGGCCCTGGATCTCCCTGGGGAAGAAGGGGAAACATTTCTGTCCCTGGAAAACCCCTTCCTTGCCTTGTTGACTTTGTATCTCAAGCAACAAGGCAGAGAGTGTCCCATGCAGGTCCCAGATCATCAGCCTGCCCAAGTCTGACCCAGCTCCTCCACCAAAGCCAGCCCCACCACGTCCCCTGTCAGCCAGAGGCAGAAAGCAGAGCTTGGCAAGAGGCCAGAGAAGGGCATTTCATCCAGAGCTGAAGGGTTGGAGCCATCACCCCACCATACCTTCACTCCCTCGGGACCGTCAAGCCCAGGAGGACCTCGGAGGCCTGTCCCACCCTGTTCAGGGCACAAGCAAAGGAGCCCTAATGATTCAACCCTGCCCAGTGCTCCCAGTCACACACATGTTCCCCTGCCAGGTCCATGACCACCCAAAACAGGAGGAGGGACATGATCTGACTTACAAACCGTCCTCTGGCTCCAGCAGATCCCGCAGCCCCCGTGACACCGACCTGGCCCTGGGACACAGAGGGAGATGTGCTCAGCAGGGTCCCAGCCTGGCCAAGGCGCAGGGGGCTGGAGTTCGGCCAGAGGCAGCATTAACCCAGACTGCCCGGCAAGTCCAAACTGTCCTTTTGTGCCAATAAGACTGAATTTTGGAGTCATGAGACACAAAACTCCCTTATTATGGGGATTTGCCAATTCCTAGTATTTTCTGTGGCTCTTGGAGCCAAAGGTTCCCTGCCAGGGGTGAGCCCCCCTCCTCAGCACCCAGCACCCTAACCGCCAGCCTGCGGGGACACTGGGAGTCCAATGGGCTGAGGCAGCCCCCTTCTGTACTTGCCAGCCAACCTTCTTGGCCCTTCTCTCCTTTATGGCCTTTTTCTCCAATTTCCCCTGTAGCAGCTCCTGGGCCAGGCACTCCAGGAAGGCCCCTCGGGCCAGCATCACCCTGCTCAGGGATGGAGACAGAGGTGTCACCGGAGAAAGGAAAAAGGGATAGCAATTAAATGAGCTTCTGCACGGAGATGATGTGTTTCACCCTCTCACTGGGTGCCATAGTCAGGAGTTCACCCTAGGGTGCCCAGGAGAGGTGCTGATGCCAGGTCTCAGCCCCGGATCTCCAATGGTCCTCGGCCATGGGGGACACCCCTGGCCTGCTCCTGTGCCCACCATGCCAAACTGAACACTGGAGGCTGAGCAGGCTACGGGTGTCCCTGAGGTGCTGCAAGAAGGGACAGAGTTAGAGGCGCTCCTCACCTTCTGTCCCTGCGATCCTGGCTCACCCAAGTCTCCAGTATAACCAGTGTCACCCTGCCCAGAGGGAAAACATTGGCATCAGATGCAGTGGCTGCTCCCCAGACCCATCCCACTCAGGGTTAAAAGCCGAGCTCTGACTTCCATGGGCTTCTCCACCCTCCTCTGGCTGGGATTTTGGTGCTGGGTAAGAGATGGAGCTGCAGCCTTGCCTGTGCCAGGAGGTCACCCCCAGCCATGATCCACGCTAGCCCAAAAGTGAGTGAGAACAAACCATGGAGCACAGCCAAGCAACAGCTCCCCCAGCTAGGGCACCCCAAAGCATCATCCCCCTCCTCCCACGGGGCACCTCAGCTGGTCCGTGGGGAAGCCATAGCGCGGGCGGTTGTTCAGAGCCAGGGCAGTGGGTGGCACACCTTTCCCATCCCCATCCCCCTCCGCAGGCAGAGGACGCCGGTGGGCAGCAGTGACCACCGAGGTGCCAGCCACCACGCATACCTCCTTTCCTTGCTCCCCAGGCCTCCCCGGCGGTCCCTCTGGCCCATCGTCCCCTGGCTCCCCGGGCCCCCCTCTGATGCCTGGAGCTCCACAGGTTCCTGCCTCTCCCTGGACAGGACAAAGATGACCAGGGTTATTCTTGGATGACTTTTCCAGCTGACCCTGGCTCTGCTCTCCGTCATTTCTCACCATAGAGCAGCGCCAGTTTTTCTGGTACCAGGCACCAAAGCTTTGAGGGTATCTGGCCCTACCACACCCAGCAACAGAAATCCCCAGGCACGAGGATGACAGAGGGGGGGATTTCAAAAAGCCCCATGTGGATTTAGGAGTCTGCCTGCCCCTGCAGCAACAGGGCCAGGCGAGCCCAGCACTGCCAGTGCTATTGCCCCCAGCGGGAACCAACCTGCGTGCCTTTGAGCCCCGGCTGACCCTCTGCTCCCGGTGGTCCTGGTGGTCCCTGGGAAGGAAACACACAGCCCAGCCCTAGTACAGCTCGTTTACACCACATCACTCAAAGCCTTCGGCTCAGCTACCTTGGACACAGCTTTAACCTTCTGGATTAGTTAAGGATCAACAACCACCTCCCTTCCCATCCCCGGAGAAGGCACGCAGGAGGAGGCAGGCTGGAGCAGCCCCAGCCGAGGGAAGAACAGGGTTCCCCAGCGGACGCACCTGCTCGCCATCCAGCCCGCTGACGCCGGCTTCCCCAGGATCTCCCACGTCACCCTGCCAGAGGACACACAGACATTAGGACAGGCAGCCGTGGTGGTCCTCCACACAGGTCCTCTGCACAGCCCGCTGCCCTGGCTCCTGCAGGAGGGCTTGCAAGGCTCTTCTCCCACCTTGCATCAGACATGTAAATCCCCATCCCACTGGGCAAAGCCAGTGGCCAAACCGGGAGGCGTGCTTGCACCTGCAGTCCAGGGGAGGAAAGCCCTGCTTTGGGCAAGCAGTGTGACCCCATGGCTCTCCCTGCCTGGGCAGGTAAAGACTCGTCTTCTCTGTCCTTACCTTCTCTCCTCTTATACCCGGAGACCCTTCAGGTCCGTTTGGACCTTCCCGTCCCTGAAAACAAACAGTCCATATCAGGTGCAAGGCAATGCATTACCTCAGGAGGTCTTCTCAGCTCCCAGGTGTGGGTGGCAGGGGCTGGGTGGCCCCAGCACACCACGTCCCCATGGGCAGAGAAACCACTCGTGGCTTCTCAAGCTCCTTGCTCCAGCTTCCATTTTCCTTCTCTTCCTGCAGGTGCCTTTGGGACCTCTCTTAAAAGTGTTGCACCAGCAAAATTGCTGCACCAGGTCCTACCAGTAGAGGGCAAATGGCTGAGGCAGGAGGTTGTGCTGTGCATCAACTGAAGGAGCCGCATCTGCACTCACCAGGTACCCAGGTGGGCCAGCAGTGCCAGTCGCTCCAGGAGCCCCCATTTCTCCTGCCGAGCCAGGCTTCCCAGGGTCACCGTCCAGCCCCCGCATGCCGGGAACACCCTGCAAGGCCAAAGGCTGCTTAGGCACTCCAAAATGCAGCATGGGGCACAGCTCCAGGTAGGGCAACGCTGGCAGGAACTCTGTGCCAGAATTGGTTGGGCCACCACAGGGTCTGCAAGGTACCACCCCTGCCTGGTGGGTCCCAGTGCCTCATCACTGTGGGTACAGAAGGACACTGCTGTCCCCATACCCAGCTTGCCACCTCCCGGCTGCCCATGCAGGGCTTGGGTCATTCTCTGCCCCACGACCAACCCGGGGACAAAGCTGCCTCCAGAGTGGGCACCTATCTTTCATCCCATCGGACATCACCCAACTTCAGCATCTCTGCAAGCTACAGCTCTCCCACTTACAGGCAGCCCTGGAAGCCCTCGAGGACCCGGGTCTCCCACTCTGCCCTGAAACAAAAAGGATGCTCAGCAGTGTGGTCATGGCAAGGAGGCACAGGGGACCCCGAGCAGGGTGAGGCTTCACTCAGAAAATCCCCATGTGCCCGGGCCACCTCAGTGGTGTCTGTGCAGCATCAGGAAAAAACCCAGCCAGCAACAGGTGGGATCAGGGTCCTGCCTGCTCCCACAAAGGGGTCTGGGATCCATGCTAAGGATCCCAGATCCATAGGTAGCACACGGTATATATTGCAGAGTATTGCACTTCCGCAGGGGACCGCAGCAGAGGGAGCAGAGCAAGCCAGGCACGGGGAGCACAGCGCGTCCCACCTGGGAGCCGGGAGCACCTCGTGGACCGGGGGGACCTGGCAGAGCCTGGGGGAGGAGAGTGCCATCAGAGCTCTGAGCTATGCCCCTGACTGCTCCCCTCTCCCCACTTCAGCCCCTTAATGCTGGTGGCAAAGGTTTCCCATTTTCCCATACCCAGCCCAGCAAAGGTGACTTGCTCAGTGCTTCTCCAGGGGGGCTGGAGCTGCCCAGGGTGGCAGCAAACAGCACTCACCTTGGGACCAGCTTTTCCTGGAAATCCCGGTGGGCCTTGGGCTCCCATTTCTCCCTGTTAGGAGGCAGGAAATATTTCCCCTGTATGGTTTTAATGCAGTAACCTCTTAAGGGAAAAAAAAAAACCCAACCAAGCCAACCCAAAACAACAGCCACCCAGCTTCCTGGCATCTTATAACAAGCCACAGGAGTTTGGGCAGACGAAATACTGGACAATCACTAGTCTGCTCCAGCTGTCCCCGTCCTGCCACCCCTGCAACCTCCCTGGCATGGCTGATGGAGACTGTCGTGGACATCACCCAAACCCACCCATTGTGTTCAACAGCCCAACCCAAAATGTTTCTGAAGCCTGGACTCCCACCTCAGTGCATCCCCTCACTGCTGTGCTGGATTTCCCAGCCCTACCTTGTCACCCCTGCGTCCTGGCCTCCCGCGGTCGCCGGCAGATCCCGGGTAGCCCTGGAGAGAGCATGGCATTACGAGGGAGCTGGGGCCACCCGGAATTTCCAGGGTTTGGGGAGAAGGTGGCTGCTGAGGCTGAGCTCTTGCCCAGGGAAATGCAGGACCCTGGGGCACAGCAGGAGCCCTGGCAGGAGGGTGAGTGCCTGGATGGAGGCAGTACTGCTCCAGCAAGCCTCCCCCCAGCCCAGCCGCTGCCTGCGGGCAGGCAGGCAGCACCGTACCCCTCTCCGCAGGCAGGTCTATCACTTACATAGGTGCCGACAGGTCCTTGCGGCCCCTCCAAGCCAGGTTTCCCAGGCAGCCCCTGCAAGACAAGTTGAGGGCATTAACGAACCTCTGCTCCTGGGATGCGGGCAGGCGTCTTCCCATCCTTGGTGTCCGCATCTGAACCCACGGGTTACCCCTAGGTGTTCCCATGGCAGCCAAGAGCCTCTCAGGGCTGTTCACCACCATCGCTGCTCCGACCAGCCCCCCTCAGCATGCTCATGGTACCCCAAGCCCCAGCTCTCACCTTTGGGCCCAGGGGACCTGGGTCTCCGTCAGGTCCAGGTTTTCCCACAGAGCCCTTCAGAAATATTTGGGAAGGAGGTGTCAGTCAAAAGGCTGAGTTGAGACAAGCCCCACTGAGCCACCACTGCTGCCTCTGTGGTCATGGACTGGCATCACCTGGTCCAAACCAGATGGCTGGGGACAAGTTCTGCCACTGTGACCCATCCTGGTGGTTCCTGTACACCAGCTGGCTGGATCTCCAGCAGGGTTGTCACTGGGGAAGGTGATGATAGTTGTTCTCAGGGTCACGACCAAGCCCAGCTGAGAGCAGGCTCTCAGGGAGGAGCTCTTCCAGCTGCAGGAGGTGCTCTGTGTCTCCATCCCAGTGGGCAAGGACATGGGACTATCTTCCCTGAACCTGTACCACCTGTTTCCACCTGGGCTGGAGCGAATGCTTCAATCCCCTGCCAGGGCCCAGGACCACACTGCTATTCAGCCACCCAGGTGTGAAGGGTTTCCATGGGCTGCCGCCCCCCACAGAGACCCTGCTATCCTTGGGGAAGCTACAAAGTCCCTTGGACAGGCTGATTCCCTGGAGAAATTATTCTGCTCTTCCCCAGCCCCAGCTATTTCTGCCACTGAGGCTTTTTTCTTTTAACAAGAAATGAAGATCAGGTCCTACAGAAGCCCTGATCCCCTGCTGGTTCCCAAAGTGGGAAGGTCCCATATCCCCCACCAGTGGCACCAGTCCTGCTGACTTCCTACCTAAGAAAATGCAAAGTTCATGCAGAAGGAATATTTTTTTCTCCTTACTATTGATCCAGGAGGTCCTGTGTGTCCACGCCCCCCCTGCAAGCCGGCAAAACCCTGGAGGAAAAGGCAGAAGATGAGCGATGGAGGGAAGGTAGAAGTAGGAGGGATGGAGAGTCTCTCCCCTGGCAGCGCGTGGTCCAAGACCGACCCAACGCAGAGTGCAGCGCCCGGTGCCAGGCACAGGTGAATGGCTCAGCCTGTCTAAGACAGCGCTGGTGCTTCCCACTTCAAACCAGCTCTGTGGTTTCTCGTTGTTGAGGCACAGTGGTTTTGTGTATACATGCACACAACGCCCACATGTGCATCTATAGAGCACTGCGCTATGCTAACAGCAAACTCAGAGGTGCCCCTCTGATGCAGAGCTGAACATTTTTTTCATATTTTGTTTTGAGGAAAGCGCCAGATCTTGTTATCTTTTGCATTTCAGAGCAAAGATAAACAAATCAGTAATCCCGCAGAAGGGAAAACTTGCTGCCAGCCCAGGTCTTGCTGCTGGACCTGTTTTGGGTAGAAACCATTTTGCAATAGCACTGCCCAGTTCCCTCTCCTTCACCCTTCCATGTGATTCTGAGCAGGTCTCTGCCTGCAGCTGCACCCAGAGGAGTGCCCTCAGTCTCCTCTCACTCCCTCAGGGCCACCCACCAGCTGCACCCCCTCCCATGGACATGCTTTTGGGGCACATCCCCAAGGGGAGAGAGCTGAGCAGAGGGGAAGAAGAATTGAAATCAGACAGCCATGCAGCTCTACTTACTGGTGGTCCCCTCCGGCCTGGGATGCCCACGGTCCCTGGGGGACCCTGCAGGACAAGGCAGGTGATGATGAGGATGGGGAGGCAGAGGCAGCATCTCCCATTCCCACCATGCCAACCCAGAGCCAGGTGATGCACATCGTGGCGAGGTCCAACATGGTGTCAGGGTCTTGACCAGCATGGCCATGGAGATGGTGGGGTTGGGAAGTCCCCCCCCGTCGGGCTCAGGTTCTCCTTTCGATACAACCCACCACCCCAGCCCTCACCCGCAGTCAAGTACAGAGTGTAGGATGGGAACCTGTGTACCAGGCTTTCCTTCTGCGCCTTCTGCTCCCGGGATGCCCCGCGAGCCCTGGAAGGAAAGTCTTGTCTTAGAAAAGCAGAGTCTGGTGGCAGGGTGCCCCCATCAAGGGCTCATCCAGCCCCAGAGCCTCTCTCCAGTATTAAAAGGTGGCAAATCAGCAGTGGCATGGTCCCCAGGGTGCTCATCTGGTCTGTATTGAGTCATGGGTTCGTTACTGCGCATCTCATCCCTGCACAGCTCCTGCAGCTCCTCCCTGCTCCATCCCACCTTTGGATGCAGTCACTGGGAAATAACATGAGTGTGGGAGGAAACCCGTTCCCACTGTGAACACCTCAACCATGTTTTTTCCCCTCTTGCCCCAGCTATTTATTCCCATCTCCTTCATCAAACACGACTCTGAGTAAGAGAGGGTTTTTTTAAAAAAGTTGTTATTTCCTGAATTTTCTATGCTCAGGGTTAAGAGGGAATTTGTGGTGTCGGGCAGGTGGTTTGTTAAAACACTTCATGCAATGTGCAAAAGCCTGAGCTGCTCATGCCCAACTTATCCTATGCAAATTCCCAAGCAGAACCCAACCCTCCGATCCAGCCACATCCTGGGATGCTGCTCCCCGAGAGCTGGCTTCCCCATCCAAGCGCTGACGTCACCACGTGCCAGCACAGGGATGTGGGTCATCTGCTACTTACGGGCAGCCCAGGGACTCCGACCAGCCCACGCTGACCCACGCGGCCCTGGAAAACAGGAAGTGTCAAGTAAAGCATCCTTCTGTCAGCAATAAAGCTGCAGATTTGGAGGCAAAAGCTGGTGCCCAAAGATGCCATGGCCCAGCCCCAGCACATCCCAAGCCACCCAGCGAGGGGTCTCCAGGGTTGTTTCAATCTCCCACAGCCAAACATGCTCCAAGATTCAGCTACAAGTACCAGCACCCCATTAGTTACCCGGGCTCCCCGTGGTCCTGGGGTTCCCTTGGGGCCATCAGGTCCTCGGCCTCCCTAAAATTCACACAAAGGGAAACACAGTCATTTTAGACCACCCTGCAGGTACCCCCAGCCCCGCCGCCCCAGTGAGCACCGAGGGGACTCCTCCAGCCACCGTCGCATCAGCAGGTCGGCACGTGGCTGTAGCGGGTGTGGGGATGCCATGGATGGGGTGGGGGCCAGGGACCCTCCCCCGGGGGAGCATCGCAGTGCTGTCCCCTGGGTGCTGGCACCCAGCTGGAGGTCACGGACAGGGTGGGCTGCATCCTTGCGCATCTGTGCGAGGACAAGGGCAGCCCATGGGGAACTGGGGCAAATGCAGAAGCTGACCTTGGGTCCCTCGCTGCTGTTCAGCCCTGCTGGGCCGCTCTGGCCTTCTTCCCCCTGCCAGGAGAGAGGAGAGGAGTCAGCCAGGGCAAAGGCAGCCTCTGATCCTCTGTCTGCTTGCCCAGCCGCGGCAGCCACTGTCCCCCTGCCTTGTGTAGGGGAGAAACACAGGGAGCACGGCCAGAGGTAACATTAATTAAACGGCAATATGACCTGGGGCACCAGCTGAGCTTTGGGCTAGGGCTGGGGGTCATCCCCCATCCCTCAGGTTTATAACACTGGCCGGAGAAGAAAAAAAAAGCTCAGTGGGTTCAGTGTTGGCCCAAAGCAGCGCAGCTGAGTATTTCCATTTCCTGCTGATCAAATTAAAGGCGATTCAAAGGACTGATGTGCCAAGGCTCCTGCCTGCTCAGTTACAGCCCCAGCAGGACAATCACAGCCTGGAGCCCAGCTCCAGACCGATGCCACGTGATGGCAGTGCTGCTTGGCTGAGTGGAAAAGGCACCGACTGGCAGCAAGATGAGTCGCGCTGCGTCTCCATCTCTTGGGGAGGTGGGAGGATTCATTTTTCATCCTTAGGAGTGAATGTGAGAGCAGATCCAGACAGGCATCCCAAAAGCCCTCTGAGGGAGAGGGCATCACACACAGGGGGATGCTGCAGATCAGGAAGGTGGGTGGGAAAATATAATCCTCCCTTTTCCTGAGAAGCTGGAAACCACTAGAGAAAAGCCTGGCTTCAATGCCCGGGTAGAAATAATGATCTGCAGCTGGGTTTGTCCATCCTGGCAGCTCACTCTGAGCAGACACTGCAGGAAAAAGCACTCTAAAAATTGTGCCTTGTTTCTGTGGCTCCTTGAGCACTTCTGTGCTCAGCTCTTGGGAGCTGGTGAGGGTCAGGACCAGGCAGTCTAGCTGGTGAGAAGTGGGGCAGCCGGCTGGGCAACAGCAGCCGGAGCTGCCCGCACAGGCTCCAGGAGGCAGACAGCCTGGCAGGAGTCGGAGATGAGCATCAGTTCAAGAAAGCTATCTGTGAGCCCTGTGCTCTCAAAATACCTGCGAAGGGTGCTGACCTGGAGCACAGACTCAGCAGGAGCCCTGCAAAGATGCTCAGGCAGAAGCGTCTCAGGAGGGCTGCCCTCGGACCTGCTGGAAACCCCCTGCCTAAAGCCACCCTCTCCTCACATCGCTGAACCCACCAGCTAGTCTCCGGTCATTGATGGGGGACAGATGGAGAGGTCCCAAGCAGCTGGGTCAAAGCTCTGTTGGTGCCAAGTGCTAGGGGCACCTGTGACCCAGAGGATGGGGGCTTTGAGCAAAGCTCCCCGCAGCCAAGCAAGGGCCAGTGGTGCCCGAGCAGCACTGATGAGATGCCATTAGAAGGCTCCCTGAGCCTGCCCCAGCTCCCACAAGACAGGAAATACCAGCACTGCTGCTGGGTGGCCTTTTGGCTGGCGACAGCCCAGTGCCTTCAGCCTGCAGGAGGAGGAGGAGGAGGCAGCACAGGGTGGCAGAAGTGCCCAGGAGGCTGGAAAGGAGCTGGGATTAGGCAGTGGGAGAGAGGGATCCTGCAAACCTGTGGTACCTGCACCAGTGTCAGTGCAACGTGTGTCTCTTGGGCAGGCACCAAGCCCATCGCCCAGGCTCAGGAGTAGGCAGGAGTGCTCACCCCGTGCAGGGTTGGGGCAAGACAGCCCTGCCCACACTGCCTGCATCCCTCAGGGCTGTCCCCTCCCCACGCCACCCAGCTCACGGCGCAACACCGGGCACGCGTGTATCCCACCACACCACACCCCAGACCAGCTGTGGCACTTACGTCTGGTCCCTCAGGCCCTGCTGCTCCTCGGGGGCCAGGAAAGCCCTGCAAGCCAGCCTGGCCCCGAATCCCTGGGGGCCCTTTTGCTCCTTGTGCTCCATGTGGACCCTTGGAGGAATAAGACACAGCATGTCAATGGCAGGGCTTGCAAACAGGAGGAACAGCCATTGCCTGGGGCTCCCCCACCCACAGGCAGGAACCCCCTGGACAGCCCATCGCCTGCTGCCCCGGCTCTCTGCACACCCGGCCTTTGGCGTGAGGCCAGTCCAGGTGAACACCCCGTGACACTCCTCCAAGAGCATCCCTGGGACAATATAACATTTTCACACAGCCAAAGCAAGGTGGAGCAGGGAAGGATGGATCAGGGTGACAGCATGGTGGGATCAAGCACAAACTGAGCTACCTGGCTCCCACAGCCCCTGAAAGCAAATCCCCCTGGGTCCCTGGACATCCACGGAAACTCATCCATCAGCTGGAAAATGGCACATTTGAACAACAAAAGAGAAAGAAGCTTGAGGAATCCCCCTGCAAGCCTGGGTACATGGTACCTTGTCTCCTTTGGCTCCCAGGTCTCCCTTGGCTCCCCCTGGACCTCGACAGCCCTGCAAGAGCAGCAGAGGTGGAGGGTACACTTAGGAAACCATGTTATGCCACTCCTTGCAACAAAAGCATGCTGTGATCTGATTCTAGTGTCAAAGAAACTAGAAACTAGTTTCTAGTTTTGTCCAATTTAGATCAGGGCTCTCCTCCCAACGGGCTTTCGGAGCTGGGAGCAGGTACATGCTGGATCTGCTCCTCATGGCAGGGGTGCTCCAGAGCTTCTGGGTCCATCCACCAACAAACCATTAGTGCCCCCAGCACTTTGTGCCAATCCCACCCCCAGCTCCCTGGCAGGTAGGATGCCTGCAGCAGCTGGTGGTGGCATCCCAGCTGCACCATCCTGATGCCAGCACGATGCTGAGCACCTAGTCCATGTTACTGTGTCCCTTAACACATGCTAAAGCACTCCCACTTCCCTTGCTACCTCCCCAAAGCAGACAGTATTTTAGGACACACTGTCGTGGCTGAAAGCTCCTCTTATTACAGCAAGGCAAGCCCAAGCACAGCTCTGCCTTCCCAGAGGATTACATTTGCTACCTATTCAAACACCAAGTCCAAACACAGGCAAAGAACATGAAGCTGGTGCTTTGGGCAGCTATAACATGGCTCTTCTGCATCCTGAGCAAGGATGGGATGGGTGCCATAACTCACCCGCTCTCCTTGGGTGCCTTTTGAACCTGGCAGGCCAATATATCCCTTCAGAGAGAGACATAAAAGGCAAGTTAGGAAAAAAAAAAGAACCAACCACAAATGAAAATATCCCATGAACTCAGGGAGGCTGTCAACCCTCCCACGCTACAGGGATGGGAAGATGCTGATAAATAAGAGGGGCTGGTTCAGCTCTGCAGATTTGCTGCTGATGATGCCATGGTGGGATTTGGTCCCCAGCAGGGAGCAGGGGATGCATAAGCTCTCCCAAGCCTGTCCCCAACCACACAGCAGTCCCCAGCACAAGGTTCTTGTTAGCCTCCAAAATGCACCACCCCCATCCCACCCGGCATCTCGCATCCCTTTGCAAGCAGCAGTTTTCAGCTATGCGTGTCAGGGTTTCAGCACATGAGAAGCAAATGCACCAGGGGCCGTGCTCAGCTGGGCGACCATGGGTCAGGCAGGAGGAAGGCCAGGCTGCCCCAGCCTCCTTACCCTTTGGAAAGTGTAGCTCAGCACCCAAACCCCTTGGGAAAAGGGGTGCACCTAATGCACCAAGTACGTATAGGCAGGATTGGGGCTGGGGCATCTCTGCTGATAAATCCATAGGAGACAAAAAAACATCAAGGTCCCTGCAAGTAGCTTTGGAGTCTGGAGATGAGGAGTGTAGCCATTGAGACATTGCCATCATCCCACCAGCCTTTGTACCACAAACACCAGGGGAAGCTGGGGATGGTGTGGGGGAGCAGGGCATTTGGGGGGCTGTGAGGCAGACTTACCCCAGGGCCCTCCTGTCCTGGCTGTCCCCTCAGCCCGGGGGCACCATCTGCACCCTGCAAGAGCAATGCTGGCATCAGCTCATGCTGTGCTGGGCAGAGAGCACCCAGCACCACCGTGTCCCCTCCCCAGGGCTGCCAGGGACCTCCAGGCTTCATTTGCGAGGTCTGCTGCAAATGCTGCCCTCTTCTCCCCTACAAAACCAGGGGCAGGAACGCCTCAGCCCTCCTCTCAGGTCCCTCCAGGGAAAGCCCTCAAGCCCAGGCTGCATCCCCACAAAGATCAAAGCGAGCCAGCAAGAAGATCTTACAGTGTCTCCTTTGGGACCAGAGGATCCCTCCATTCCAGCTGGACCCTGGGGAAAAGCAAAGATGGTGGGAGGTTTGGGAGAAGGGGGATACTGCTCACTGTCCCACCCTGCGGATGAGACCCCAGCCCATAAGAACCTTGCCTGGCCCCCCAGGAGCTGCATGTTGCACCCCAGGGACCATGGGCCCATCAGCTCACCCTTCCCTTCGCTCCCCTGCCTGCATGTCCTGCCCACAGCGGGGGCTGCAGCCAGCAGCCCACCCATGGGACAGGGCCCATCCCACCCACCGCCACCTGCTCCTGGGTGGCCATAAAGACCTGTGAGGTCAAGCACTTCGTACCCATTGCAAAGCACACGGGGGACGAGTCCCCGCATCTCCTTGCTTGCTCAGCAAGCGCATGGTGGGGGGACCCACGCCTCGGAGACACGGTGGGCTCCAAGGCAGGACAGCATCTGCTTACCTGCACACCCCTGGGGCCGGCGGGGCCGCGTCTCCCCTGCAAGCCCTGCGGTCCCTGCAAAGCAGTGGGGGACGAGGAGCTCCTGTTAGAACCAAATCCCTGACCACATTGTGCAAAGCCTGCAGTACAAAACCTCTCCTGGGAAATACCATGCTGCTGAGGAGCTTCAGGGCTCCTTGCCACTGCAAGGGGTACAGAAATAATTCCCTCCCCTGTCTCAGCCTTTTTGCTGATTTTGGGGTGGGCTGAGATCACAGCCCAGCTGGAGGAGACCCCTCTGGTCTGGGTGACCCTCAGGACACACTCCCGCCCTGGCCCCCCAGCAGCTGTCCCAAGACACCCCCATCACCGCAAGGTTTGCTCATCCCTTGGTACAGGCACATACCTTGGGGCCCTGGGGGCCGGGCAAGCCAGGAGGGCCCATTTCTCCCTGGGGAGAGAGTAGGGAGGGGAGGGGGTGAACATAGTGGCCAGAAATTCCCAAATAGCAAAGGAGGGGAACCTGGGCAGACCCACCTGAGAGCCATTGACACCTCGGCATCCGACAGATCCCGGCTGGCCTGGCTCTCCCTGCAATACAAGAGCGTGCTTAGCTCTGCAGCCACATGCACCAAGATGGAGGAGATGGGATGGGATGGGGCCCCCAGGCATCTCCCATGACAGCAGAGGCAGCCCCAGGCTAGTGGGGATGCTGTAGGGGTTTTACTGGTGTGTGTGAGTTTTAACACCATTTGTCCTCTTGCATTCCAACCCCCCCCCCCCCCCCAGGAGGCTGCATTATAAGCAGACATTTCCTTTTCAGGTGTAAATCAACGCAAAGTATGAAACTGGGCAGGACATCGCGGCACACCCTGGCCTGCCAGTGGTGGTCCTGCACTGCTCTTGCTGTGAGCCAGACAGCAGCAGCAGCTCCCCCAGCCCAGCCAGCACCCGCATTTCAGTGGTGGTTTGAACTGAAAAATTGTGACTTACCGTGGGGCCAGCAGGGCCTGGGGGACCCACTGAGCCACCTTCTCCCTGGAGCAGGAGAGAACGGATGCCATTTTTCTAGCCTGTTTTGCTTTGATGCTCTCCTTTTAGTCTTCACATCCCAAATTCCCCCTTTTTTTTCACATCAAATACCAGCTACTTGATGTCCCTTCAAACAGCTAGTCGGCCAGCCCCTGGCTCCCCCACTCCCTTCATGTTGGAAAGTGCTTCCATTCACCACCACCAAAGCGCTTCAGTTTTCCTTTTAAATCCTCTGCAAACCCTTCCCTGGCTGGGATCCCTCCCAAAGATGTGGCAGCAGTTAAGCTATCAGTGTGCTGACAGCAGCATGGAAAAACCCAGGTGCTGTCAGGCTGGGATTCATCTCAGCTGAAGGTGGTCACCTAAAATAAACTGTGATGCAATGTGCTCTGCAAAAGCTCATTTTTCTTTATCACCAGCCAGGAGAATAAGCTGGGATGCAAATGTCTGTGTGAGGGATGTTGGAGGTGAGGGGAGGCTCCTGCCCACAACGTGCAGAGAGACAATGTGCCTGCTTGCTCTGGGCAATATTCCTGTTAATAAAAGCCACCTCCAGGACAAAGATACAGATGTAGTTTAGGCCCAGCTCTCAGGGAAAAAAGAAATAAACAAGGATTTTGTAAGAGCAAACCACAAAGCAGTGCCAGTGACCTGCAAAGCCCAAGTCCTCCCTCCCCTTTCCAGTGGGGAGCAGCAGGCTCCTGCACCTCTTCAGGGAAGGCTGGGGACACAGAGAAAGCAAAACCACTCACCTCCGGCCCCATGGGACCTTGGAAACCCATCACACCCTTCAGACCCGACATCCCCTGGGAGAGAAGCCCGGAGCAGGGTGTCAGCGAGGTGCCCACCCTGAGGTGCTCACCCCAAGGTGGCAACTGCCTTTGTCCCATCCCTTGCAGGAGGGTCAGGGAAAACAGAGACTACAAGGGCTTTGCTCAAAGCCAGGAGAATGTGGGCTGGAGCCAGGGATGGAGCTCACGTCCATCTCAGAGAAGCGAAGGGGTCAGCCCAGGAAAAGGGGTGGAGGGAAGGAGCAATCCTGGCACGGTAGGGCGCAAGACACCCCTGGCTTCCCCATTAACTCACGTGAAGCCCAGCAGGACCTGGCAGGCCATTTTCTCCCTTCAACCCCTGGAAAAGCCAAGAGCAGCCTGAGCGATGGAGGACAGCATGACCTGGGGCTGGGGGGCCATGGCAGGGAAGGGGCAACCCCCTGCCTGACCCAGGCAGGGCTGTGAAGAGCAAGGACAGACACCCTTACCTTCACTCCCTTCTCTCCTTTCTCCCCAACCGGTCCAGGGTCACCCAAGAAACCCTGAAACGGGAACAACAAGGATGTGTGAGCCCCAGCTGGACCATCAGGAGCTAAAACGTGGCTGCTGTGCCCCAAAGGACTGTCCGTGGGGTGCAGGGAGAAGGGGACCCTGGGCTAAATGAGGAAAGCCCCAGAAGAAAAGCCTGGCTGCTTGTCCCCAGCATGGTGCCACCCCATTGCGGCTACTCTGCTCCCATGCCCCAAGCTAGTGTTGCGCCATGGCACACGCGACGGTAACACGGAGGTGTCCCAGCGCCCTCAGGGCTGGGCCGGGGCTCTCCAGGGCAGCACTGCTCCGAGCGGCAGGGCCATGCCCAACAGCGGTGCCTTGGAGGGCACCATGGTGCCCTGAGCTGCACACAGCGGCAAAGAAAAGCTTCGTGGGCCTGTGCGAGCAGTTCAAAGCTTCGCCTCTCTGCAGCTGCTGAGAGCTCAAGTGCAGAGAGGTTGAGCTCAAGGGAAAGAGATTCTCTGTCTGGATGCTGGGGTGATGCTCACAGGCAAGAGGGTGCAAAGCATGGGACAGAAAAGGTATATGATAAACTACATGGGATTGCTGTTTCAAAGAGAAAAAAATGGTGTTTCAAACACCCCAGTATGATCAGACCTCAGAGGAGCCCAAAATCTCATGGGCAGCTCTAAAAATTTTAGCTAATGCCTTAGAAAGACTGGGTGGGGGAAAAGGAAAAAAAAGGGGTGACAAACCACTAGCGTTCACTTTTTGGGTGACATTTTACACCTAGGCTGACAATCCTGATCCAGGCCAGATCCCACATTGCTAGAGGCATCCCACAACATAATGCAACATCAGGATGGCACGTGTGCCCACAGGCCGTGGGGGCCGTGGGTACCGGGCACTGCTGGCGCACTACTGGTGAAACCAGGGTGAAAAGTTGTTACTGCTTGGCATTAAGTGTGCATGCTGGGAGCGGGCTGGCACGGAGCTGTGCCCACAGCACCAAGCGGCTGAGCAAGTGAGAGCCAGCTTACCTCTTCTCCCTTCTCTCCAGCCAGCCCCCGGTCACCCTGGAAGCCCTGCAGTCCCTGGGGAGAGGGAGAAGGGAGCAGAGTGGGTGCTGAGGGGCTGCCCAGTGCCTCCCACCCACGTCCAGCTCCAGCCCCGCTTCCCCCTCCCCGCTGCTCTGGTGGCTGCTGCCTCCTGCCCACGGCCACCCCCATGCAGGCTCCTGGAGGGGCTGCTGAGAGCCCCAAACCTCTCAGCATGGTCCAGTGCCTGTCACCATCCTCCAAAAGCCCCCTGAGAAAACTTCCAGACTAGACATGTTGCTCATATCCTCTGGGGGTTGCTGCTGGGGGTCTGGAAAAGCAACCAGTTATCCAGGCAGTCCATAATCACTCTCACTTCTTTCTCCCTGCCACCATCCCTCCCCCCCCCCCCCCCCCAAGTTATTTTCTCCTGTAAAAGCAACTAGGAGGTTCAGATGCAGAAAAGCAGCCCAGCCCTCATCCTCAGGCCCACCACAATGCAGGATCTACAGTGCTTAGGCTATCCCAGCTACACCTTAATGTGATGTTCTACAGCCCTTTTTTCTGAGAAACATGAACCTCAAGGCACTAATCCAGGGCTGCCTGGGTTTGTAGGATTAGAAGGAATATTTTAGTTAAAGGAGGCAAGCGAACATAAAGAGCAGCAGCATTAGGAGCCCCTTGTCTCCTGCCCAGGGCTTGGGGCTGCAGCTTCCCCTCCCCGACGCTGGCCATGCCACGGCCCTGCCTGCCTGCTTCTCTGCGGCTCACCTGCTCTCCCGGCAGCCCCCACGGCCCAGGTTTGCCATCCAGACCGGGGAAACCATCTGAGCCAGGGAAACCCGCACGTCCCGGCAGGCCCTGGAGCCCGGGTTCACCCTGGGGAATAAAAAGCCAAGTATGGAAAATTAAAAAATCTACATCATCATGAAACCAATAAATGAAACACTGAGCTCTGCCTGCCTCGTGTTTTTGCAGCAACGCCTGCTAAACACCAAGCACCTCACAGGAGATGGAGAAGGCTGGCAGGGGGAGAAGCTTCATGCATCCAGCTGCTGGAAGAGTTGGGCGTGTGGATCTGCCCAGGCTCCCTGACCGAAACCGTGAGAGAGTCGCAACCAGCAGCCGTACAGGAAGAAACAAAGCGGAAGGCAGGAAATAAGAAACGCGTTAAGAGAAGGTCAAGCAAAAGCCCTCTGCATCTGGTTCTTGGCTCTGGGGCGTACACTCAAAGCCATTTCTCATGCTTTCCAACATGCAAGAGCCTGAGCAGATCCTCTGGACTGGGCACCACCAGCTAAAACTTAGGGGCAGCTATTTTTTTACCCTTTAGCTCGCTGGCAATTCTGACTTAAGGCAGGATAAAGATCAGTCTGGAATAAAAAGAAGAAATTTCCCTTCAAATTGCTTTGATTGTTTGGATTTCTCAAAAGCTTTTGAACATTTCGTCAAGTCCAAAAACTGGACTTTGTTTTAGTATGTAAAGTTTGAAGGAAGGGCAGAAAGACACAGCTGCCTCAGTTACTTCTCAAGTGAAGAATCTGGTTGCGAATATATAAAAGCTTGTTTTGGGAGGTTTGCACTTCATCTCCCTCTCCCAAGGGTTTCAACATCGCACAGCCAGCCACACACATCCCCCATGCTCATTAGTGACCACGTAGGCTTGGGACACCCAGCCGGAAAGCCAGCATTTTTGCCCAATTCCACTTCCAGTCCCAGCTTCAGGGAATATTCATTGTTATTTGCAATTTTGCAAGAAAGAGACCTGGGCTGCAACATACCTCTGGCTGTGCTCTGGGGCAGGCAAGCCCAAGTAGATGGGCCAAATGCAAACCAGACCATGCGCAAGCCCAACCTAACCTAACCCAGCCGTGTGCTCAGGGGCTGATGCAGGTGGATGAAATCCCTCCTCCTCTTCCTCGCCCCTGCTATCATCCGATCAACCTCCCCCAGGGAAGTGTGAGCCAGAAGCAGAGACCTGCTGGAGCCTGAGTGGGCATCAAAGACCTCTTGGGCCAAGGTCTAGTATAAATGTGAACCTTAACAAAAAACAACCCAGACATCAAGATCTGAGTCCAAAGTGGAGTTGAGGTTCCCCATCGGAAACCTGCCACACAAAGCCTTTGGCAGATGCCAAAGCAAGAGCAGGAGAGCCGGGGACCAGGGACAGGGCTGCAGCCGTGACATGCTCCCCAAGCCGAAGACACCAAGCTTGCAGATGGACTGTGATGGCTGGAAGAAATTTGCTGCTTTCCATTTCTGTGCTAATCCCACACCCCCAGAAATGCCGACTCCCCTTGCAAATCCTGTTTATGTGGAGACAGAGAATAACTTTGGCACCTTTTGGTTACGTTACGCCAACAGACTCCAGTGTTTACATTCAAATGGCTTAACACAGTCAGTGATGCCTTCCAGATGTTGGCAGCTGGTAAAACACTATCCCTGGGGGTGCATCCCTGCTGCAAGGGAGTGGGGCTGGGGGCGACGGGACACCCGGCAGCAGGACGTGTGATAGAGAGCAGATGCACAGCACCTGATGGCATGGCTGCATTTCTTGCCTGAGACATCAACTCTAACTTTTGCCATGAGCTTTTGGGACTCAAAGGTTCAACACAGCTGCCGGGAACCAGCTGGTGTCCTGCTCACCAGCCTGTCCAAATCCTCCTTCAGCATTGATCCATGTAAGCCCAGCCTGTCCTTGGCCCCTCTTCTCAAGCCAGAAGAAAAGCCATCCCAGTTTTGGAAAGGAAGACACGATGACAAAGAAGAGGGCAGAAGGAAAGAAAGGTCATTACTGAGATGGAGCTGGGGGGACCCCGGTGCTCTGGTTAAGGTCACTGGGGAGATGCTATGTGGGATGGGAAACACTGGAGGGCTGAAGGAAGACAATTGCTCCAATAGATGGGTGAGTGGGGGGATGCGGAGCAGCAGGGATGGGGGCTGCTGTCCCTTTGGAGCAGCCCAGAAGCAACCAGGACAAACAAGCAAGAGGCTGGGGGGTGCTGGGGGCACCTGTGCATCGGCTCTGTTGAGAGGGATGAGTTTCAGGATGCACCAGCTCTTCCCATGAGGGCTGGGTACCAGCGAGCCTGGGTTGGGGAGCGGGTGGAAAGCTCCAGGGATGCTAGATCGGGACATCTGCTCTCCTTTCCCATGGGGCATCCAATCCCCACAGGCAGGTGTGCTCGCTTGGTCCCGGGGAGGTGGCCGGGTCCCACAAGGGCACGCTGCACAGCAGCTCCCGTTCAGGAGCACAGGCAGAGCCTGCACATCTCTTTGGCCAGAGCAGTGGGGAAGGAGGTGGGTGGTTTCCAGAAGGTGACAAAAGGACAAGCACTTTTGGGACAACCGTGTCAACTTGCGTCCACCTGCCTGGGAGGGCATCGGGTGGCACACGGCAGAGTCCAGCACCCGAAGGGGCTCTGCTGAGCAGTCATTGAGCCCATGCACGTGCTGGAGCAGGGTGCTGCAAGCACAGGGCAAAAGGAGCTGCAGCATGGACTCCGTCATGGGAATCAGCCTGGGGTGGCCACCCCTGCCAGCCTCAGCAAGGTCCCCAGAGAGAGGACCAGGGCATCACCTCCCACGACCCTTCAAACCAGGCACGCATTTCCTTGCACAGTTCCCAAACCAGCAGCAAACCTGACTGTTACAGTTCTCCCTCACCCAGCACCCAGGGTTTGATCCAAGAGGGGCAGGGTCTCCAAGGGTCCCCAGGACAGGCCCAAGAGCACACTGAACCTCTCCAAACTAGGCTCGCCGCACAGCCAAGCCCCTCCATGCACCCACAGCCAGACATCCCCACCAGCACCCCCACTCACCATGTACCCCCGCTGGCCTTTTTCGCCCGGCTCCCCCGGATCTCCGCAGGGTCCCTGCACACAAACAGGGAGTGAGTCAACAAATGTGTCCCCCCTGCCGGTCCTGCCCCTTGCTGAGAGCAGCGCGAGGCCTGCAGGGGCTGTCATGGGGAGGGCAAGGGCAGAGCTGGAGGGCTGGCATCCCTCGGCACACCCGCCACCCTGCCTGACTTCACAGGGTCTGTGGCCAGGGCAGGTTTGGAGGCAGCAATGGAACTGTTTCCCCCATTGCTTTGGTGCCTATGGGAGGTCAGGATGGGAAGTTTTGCCTTTGTTTCTTTTGCCTTATGGCCCTGCCCTGTTTGCAGAGGCCAGCCAGGGAGGAAGCATCACCCAGCAATCCTGGGGGCTGGGTGGGCATGGGGCTGCAGACCCACCAGCATGGGGCTGGCCCCACACAAGTACTTCATCGGCCATTCCCTGGCTTGTTTTTTGCCTCTGGGAGGGATCCACATGGTCCTTATCCAAACACAGGGACAGGAACTCAATGCCCTGGGGAGGATAAGCCAGCACTGTTCAGCTGGCGGAGACAGAGGGGCAGGGGCTGTGTCTGCCAGTGAAACCCAGGGAGTTAGATATCAAACACCACCCGGGTTTCGGTGGGAAGCAGACGAGCAAACCATTAGGCTCTGAAACCCAATGCCAAGGCCCTTAATTACAGCATGCCAGAAGCCACCAGGCAGCAGATAGTTTTTGGGGCAGCCCAGGACTGTGCAAGTGACTGGGAACATCGACTCTGCAACTCTGCAAGCTGCCCCAGGCCAGCCAGGGTGGCAGTGGGGCCAAGCAGCACCCAGCTGTGGAAGGGACACCAGGGCATTTCTTACTTACAGGTGCTCCTGTTCTCCCTGGGTGTCCTGGGGGCCCGGGGGCTCCGGGTTTTCTCTGGATTAAAAGGAGAAATGCTGGTAAAACAAGTCTCACTGATGGAGTGCTCTGAGAGAGGAAAACCAGCTGACCAAGCCAAGGAAAAAACAAACCATAGAAAACTGCTTAACAGCGATACTCACCGGCCAGCCTGCATGTAGAAGCTGGTAAAATGATGATTGCTGAAAGGAGAATGGTGGGGGAAGCAAAATATTAAAAAAAAGCGCTAAATCCCTTTTTGCTGGTTTCAAAATCTTTTTGCTGTTGCTTGGGAAGACACAGCAATGAACCAGTCCTCTAATTATACTTTTTTTTCTTTTTATACTCTGCGTATGCAAGTCATAGGACAGGGCTTAATCTGAGGACAACCTGTAGGAGATAAGGAACTGCTGGCCTCATTAGCAAATGAAGACAGAGACCCCACTTCTGAAGTTTGCTGAAATTCAGCTCCCCCATGGATGCCCTTGCAGCCTTGGGACACCAGAAATGTTTTGCAGAAACACGTTGTAGTTGAGCACAGGCACCATTGTATTTAGCTCAGGTTGGACTAGAACCAGCTGTTTTGACACTGCAGTTTGCCGCAGGTGGGGAACCTCATCCCGACCAGACCCATCTGAAACCCCAGAGGAAGAGATGCCCAGGCAGTTGTGGCCGGCAGGCTTTCTCCTTGCTGCTCCTAGCAGCCAAATTGTTCATGCACCTCCAATTTTTTATAAGACCAGATGATCACAAAGAGGAAAAAAACACCCAAAAGCCACAGGGTGGGCTAATCCCATCATATTTCAAAGCTAGCATAAAGGTCTTAAAAACTCATGTGCAACCTCCTCTCCACACACTTTCAAGCCAGGTTTCCCCAGGTTTTGGGAGATGGCCAGGAAACAAATTTATGCCTATCTCCAACTACCAGGCATCCTCCTGCCCTCCCAACAGCACAAACCACAGACACTCAGGAGGCAAAACCCACCTTTCCTCCTCCTCCTCCTAATGGTGAGCCCAAACATACGATCCAGGCAGCTCCTCCAAATCCTGGCTTGCATCAAAGGCTACGAAAAGCCCTCCTTGATCATTGCCCCAATCCCAAGCAGCTGGAGGGGCAAGATTACCATGTGCTCCCCAGCTTCAGCCATGGGGGTGCTGGGAAACCCTCTCCTGTCCCCCCTCCAAAGATCTGTCCTCCGATACCAGAGGAGAGAGACGGGGGAAAAGCCAAGGAACTCATTAACAAAAATAAACACAGACCTTTCAACATATGGAAATATTTCTAATAATGAGCAGAGCTCTTGGGGGCAGATGATGGATGGATTCTTTTAACTAGCTGTAATGCCGCACCAGGCATCTCGGTTCCTTTCAAGCTGATCCCGAATTGATTACTGTGAGTGAGCGGGTGCAGTCCTTGCCAGCCTGCCAGGGCCAGGCCATGATCTCCTTGTCCAGCCAGTTCTCATTTCCCTCAAGATCTGCTCACAAAAACTTTTAGGGGGCTGGAGCATGGCCAATGCTTTTGCCTTGTCTCGGGAATCTGTGAACTCAGATTCACATGGGACGGGATATTATTTCATTAGGCTTTAAAAGTCCAACCTTTTAAAAAGGGGAAAAAAATCCCACAGGAGACATGAACTTGTATTTTGGAGCACCACATGCCGAGGAGAGGGGAGACAAATTCATTGCCTTCTGTGGTTTCAGCAGGAAATAGTCGGCACTTTGCTCGCTGCAGCTCTGGTCTGCGGCGTGATGGGCACAGGGGTCATAAGCCACTGGAGGGGATAGAGGACGGGGAGTCATCGCCATATGGATCTGTCCTCCTGTAAAACACCAGCCTGAGAGCAAAGCAGAGAAAACCCTTCCGACAGCTCTGCAAGGAGCCGGTCATGTCCTGCAGCACGGTCTTGGCTGCCCTCCCCAGCCCACCCCACGGCCGTAAAGCCACGCAGTCACAGAGCTGTGCTAGCTGCTGACCTTTCAGTAGCAGGAGATCCCTAAAGGCTGCCTCCTTTTTTGCATGGAGCAATATTTTCTTTTGCTCTAAGGTTACCAGCCCTCATTTCCCAGCCTGACCTCTTGCTTTTAAAGGTATCAGGAGCGATAAAAAGAAAGGACTCTAGCGCTGCAGAGTAAGCTCCCTAATAACTGTGGCAGCTCCAGTTCTTCTTCCTCCTTCCTCAGCATCTGGGACTCCACCACTACTGAAGTCAACGCTGCCAGAACAAGACAGAAACAGTTCCTGCCCCTTGAGTTACACCAAGACAATTTCTTGGCAAACCCAATGTCTGTCAACATGTTGTGAACAAAAACGCAGGACAGGGGCTTGGGGCAGGATCGCGGTGGCCTTAAGCTGGTTTTGCTCAGTTCCCACAAACAGCAAAGGCTTGTTTCACCAAGAAGGAGCAGGAGAGGCTATTGAGCATCCCAACAGCCTTAACTGCTCTGGATGGTTGCTGATGTCTCTTGCTTTCCTGGTCCGTCATACCGCATTACGTCTTTCAGCCTGAGAGGTGGCTCTTCTGACCTGCATTTCCAAAGGCTGAGCCAAACCCCAGCAGCCTAGGATTTCCCCTCTGCAGCCCCCAAATCAGAAGCACTCGGTTCACAAGAGCAGCACTGTCCCAAGCCACAGCATTTCTCCAGCCCCCCAGTAAGTTGTAGGGGGCTGCAGAAGCAGACAGCCCCCCCCAGCCTCACAGCAGCCAGCACTCAGCTTTTCCCCCCCACGCTATCTCAACAAAGATTAGCAAAACCCAGCCCACGGCTTTGCACTCCTGTTTCCTGCTGTGGAGAAAACGCTGCCGCTGGCTCTCCCGGGGTCATACGGCCACAGACACAATAGCGCAGCAAGGCTTTCGGGTGCCCCACGTCATTCCTTGCCAGACACTGCCTTCCCCTCGAGATCGGCACTTTGCCAAAAGCACCGGGCCAAGAGCCAGCACGCAAACCCCCCGGCAGCCTGCGGCCAGGGCCCCGGCAGCCCTCCAGCTTCAGCTTCCCAAACACAGACGAGACTGTCTGCTCCCTCCAGCATTCCCAATGCCTAAGGACCGAAGGTGGTGGCACACCAAAGAAATCACAGTCTATGGCAACATCCAGAGGCATGAACGTTTCTGCCTGCAGAAGAACAAATCTTGAGGTCCCTTTCCAAATGCAGGCAGGGAAAAAAATGCAATTCTGACTGAGTGTGAAGAGCAAAGAACATCAGCAGCCATGTGAAGTGCTGTAACCATGCCCTGACAATATGAATTGATTTTGCAGATGTCTACACCAAACACTCTGGGAGGAAGGTAATTGCCCTCGTGCAGGCAAGGAGATGCTCTCTGGCACTGCAGGCTTCTTCCAGCCAACAATTCCAGCTTGCTCTCTCCTATCCCCATTTACTCTGGCCCCACACTGCCTGCCTGCAATGGGTTTTGTGAGCATTGATAACAGCACAGCACCTGCTCTAGAGCAGCAGGAGGACAGGAGAACATGGAGATCCTCCAGGTCAACCACGACATCTCCCAATGACCTGCTCTCCTGTGCTTGCCCAGAGGAATCTGCTCTCCTCTAAGGCAGGCATTTATCTTCTGCAGGTGCTTTGATCCAATCCAACACAAAACTGCAAGGGGCAGGTCTGGCCCAAGGACTTCTGGTCGGTCAACCCAAGCTCAGAGCCAGACCAGCACAGGGCCACTCTCCACCTTGTACCTTCAGCCAGCATTGTCCCTTCCTTGAGGTGTGCTGTGCTGGCAGAGCAGAGGTCCTCCCCACTGCATCCTCTTGCCAGCATTAAAGGCATTTGTCCTGGAGCAGAGAGTGCCATTACTCCTCTTCACAAATGAATGAGTTGAAGAAAAGTCAAATGTCCTGCCCAAGGTCATTAAAGCTTTTAGAGAGCCAGAGCAATGAGCCTGGCCTCTCACTGGCCTATTACTCTGCCTGTTGCACCAACTTGCCTGGCAAGCCATCCTGCCCAGCATCTGCTTCGAGCAGCCAATATTGGACATGCTGCAGTGCCATCAGAGGGACATTACAGATGCACGAGGCAGAGAGCATCCCTGCTCCAGGGAGCTCCAGCCCCAGGTTGGCAAAGCGCCTAAGGCAGTTAGAAACCCAATGTCTTCAGCTATTGCCCTGCCTGGCTCAGGCAAGGCTCGAGAGGGAGTTTGAAATTAAGCTTAATCACAGCAGTCGCTGTGCTCTCAGGAGTCGGGGAACCTGGACGAGGCTGGCTGGGTCATTGCAGTGATTGCTCCCATGATGCAGGGGGTTTTGCAGCCAGCTACACAGCAGCTGAAGCACTCCTGCCTCCCCACAGTCCCCAGCCCCACGCCTGTGCTCCCCACAGCAGCAGGGTTCAGGTAAGAAAATAACTTATCTTGGCAAGAAGCTTGATGGGCACAAACCCTGTGAGCCAAAGCCATGGCACACAGCTGGGGCATGGCAGAAAACAGATATGTAGAAAACAGGAGCAATGCTTTGCAACCGGCAACACAGAGCAGGAGAGGTGCTGCTTTCTGCATGTCTTGGATCTTCTTTGGCCCCTGTCCTACAGAGGCAGGGCATGAACCACCCTTGGGATGTCATGGGTGCGTGTGGACCATGGGGACCCAAGATCTCCCAGTCAGTCACAGGGGAAAGAGGAATAGCTGTGTGAGCACAGCTGTAAATAGGGTGCACTCTGATCCTGTTTCACCCAAGGACAGCTGCCCGCAGAGCCATCTCCAGCGAGCTGCACCTCTCTCCTTGGCACCCCTCTGCCCCCAACCTGCCTATCCCACCTCTGTCCACCCACCCAACAGATTAGGGATCTCAGATCATCGCGAACCCTTCCTCCCAGTTCTCGTCCCAGCAGAGCAGAGAGGAGCCTGCATGGGGTCTGATGGGGAGGTGTAAGTGGAGCTCCCCGAGTGCTCACCCTCCACGGGTAACTCACCATGAACGTCTGCCAGTCCTCCCTGGAGTTCCTCCAAAGGACGATAGTGGGGACACCGGGGATGCCCACAGGGCCTGGGTCACCCGGGGGGCCTGTCCGCCCCATGGCTCCAGGGTACCCCTAGGAAGACAAGGGCAGCTCCTTAAAACCAGCCGTGGGTTTAACAGCCAACACAGGCTGGACACAGGCTCTGACTCAAGTCAGCCCCTCAGCGGAATCTGGGTCTAGGCACATTCCTGGGTTCAAACCAGCTCTTAAGATCTAAATAAGCCTGACAGCCAGGAAAGCAAAAGGAATGAACCTGGTAACCAACGCCTGTGCCCAGACCCATGTAAATGCCACAGGTATGTATTGAAGCTAATGCACACAGAAGTGGCATGACTCAGGGAGCAATGAGTTTGCCCCTCTACAGCTTGGGAAAGATGGAAACTTCTGTGCTAAGGTGTCTAGAAGCACTCTTGCTGTTTTACTGATGGGGAAACTGAGGCACCACCTTTAATCCACAGCATCTCCAAGCATCTGTCAGCACACTAGGCAATGCTGTGTGCAGCAGGAGACTGAGCTGTGCCGTGCAGGCTGCTGCTGTTGGGCTGCTGGAGCAGGAAGGGCAGCCGTGGGTCTGACCAACGTGGTGCTGGAGGACAGATGTCCCTCCAAGATGAGTTGGTGCATACAGCTTGGGGCTGGACTTTGGGCCACACCAGCATCCCTCCTCCAGGTGACCTGAGCTAAAGCTGCTTCATCTCCCTGCTCTGCCACCTCCACAGAGCCATTAAGTGGCTCAGAGGGAAGACAGCATCTTGTGCAGACAGTCAGCTCAGTTCTGAGCCTGGGCATAAAATACCCAGTAAAAATAATTCTTTCCTCTTCCAAATGCACATAAAGGCCACCAGACTGCAGCTTCAGAAGCTCACACTGCCCTCTTGATGAAAAACACCCAAACCATCCATGGTATTTGCCGCGGACCCTACACCTCATCCCATACCTTCCCATGCTTCTCTGGATACTCACTTTGTCTCCTTTGGGTCCTGCCAGTCCACGTCTCCCTGGACATCCCTGAAAGACAAAGGAGGAGATCTGTGTCACCCTAAAGGGGGGCCCTCCACAACCAGGAGAGATCCCACGGTGGCTGGGTGACCAGTGCCACAGCCAGGGCCATCCCGACTCCAGGGAAGCAGGAACTGAAACAGCTGATACAGAGCAAACCAGCAGCACCAAGTCTCAAAGAAACACCCTAAAGACCAGTGGGGTGGAAAGTGCACCCTATTTTATGCTGCTTTGTTCCCACTCTCCTGCCCTGGCATCAGAAAGCAGCTCTGCTCGGCCAGTTGAGTGGCGTAATCCTGTGACATCCATCACAAAAATGCCCCAGGCCGTATGGCCGGGGAGCAGGAGCACATTTCCTGACACCTGGTAAGGAAAGGCAGCACGTTAGGAAAAAAGTCCCATAAAGCTGGATCACGGCCACACGCTCAAACAGTAGTTTAGATGAGGATGCAAACATCTGCGGCTTCTAAATTGTGTGAGATCTGATCTAGCCCGTCTCTAGTCAAACTGCACATTTTGGCCAAGCGTCGACCCCACTTCAGGGCTTACCAAAGCATCTGTCTGGACAGAAACAAAGTCAGATGGAAAATCCCTGCTTTCCTCTATGAAGGAAATCTACCTGCAAGATGTCGGCAGAGACTGATAACAGAGCAGGCTGCAGCACAGCGTCTACCTGCGTGTCCGCTGCAGACCCGTGGCTCTGATGGCTTCAATTACAGCCGCTGTTTTTGTTCTGAGCTTGCAAACAGCCTTCTCTGAGCCCAGTAGAAAGCCTGGGAATGCACACTGAATTAACACCACCCCAGCACAGACACAGCTGCATCCCTGTGACCATGGAGGAGCCCCACTCGGGCAGCAGCCAGCCCTGACCTCGCTGCCTTGTGCCAACGGGATGGGTAAAAAGGCCAAGCTGCATGTCCAGAAACAGCTTTGGCACTGAGGGATGCTTCATCAAAGGGACTTTAATCACCTAGAGATCTGAAGCCCACAGGCCTCTGGCTCAGTTCCCCCTCTCTGGGGCTGGGGGCCATGCCTCCCAAGCTCGGTTCATGCGTGGCATGCGTTTGTGCCAAATGGCACAGGCAGTGGCAGTGATGCTGGCTACTCTGGTCTGATTTTCAGACTTTAAGACTTTAAGATCACTGAGATTTTAAGACCTCCCTTAAGAGTAAACCTAACACTGCCAAGTCCACCATTGCTGAAGGAGGTAAAATAAAGGAGTTCCTGCCCACGGTACCCAATATTAAAACATGCACCAGAATGGGCAGGGAACCCTCCCAGTACCAGGCAGCCCCTCTATTCATCCACCCAGCACCCCTCCTTCGAGGAGCTGTATGCCTGCTGCTGAGAGACCATGGCTGCAGGAAGGTACCAGTCTGAAGTCACTGGGGTTTTACTGTGAGCACCATGTCCCTGTTGCAAGGTGCCTGGGGACAGGCTCATCATTTCTGCCCTGGGGGCAGATATAAATTAGATCCTTCAGTACGCCCTGCCTCCCCCTGATCCTCCTCAAAAGAGCTATGGGGTCCAGCCACTTCTTATGGGTGCAGCCTCTAGCTTATCTCCTGCATGGACACCTGCTGCCCTGGGTCCACAGCTGAGGTATGCCAGCAGCCAACGGGGTGCCCAATGACCCCTTCCTCCAGCATTGTCATCCGTGGGTCACGGGGCTCCACCGAGAGCACTTGAATGTACCAGCACCCTCTCTGAGATGGAAGAGCTTTTTCTCCTCCTGCTCCTCCCCAGGCACTGGCCACGGCCAACCCCAGCATGAACACCAACATTGCAGAGCCAACATGTCCAGTCCTAGTGCATGGCAGAGGGACAGGACCAAGCCACAGGTACAACAGCACCCATGAAATTTGACGGCATCTATTTCCCCCCCTGAAGCAGGTCCCATTTTGTGCAAACCAGAAAGAATAATTCAGAGCATCAGCAACAACAAACCCAAAGGCTGTAGCATTTCAGGAAAGAAAAATGAAAATCAATCCAAGAGATCTCATCCAGAAGGCAGCCAGTGTTTTGCTCTGCAAACTGCGTGAAGCCGCGCTCCGCAGCACCATCCCTCCTCCTGTGGCTGCAGCCCTGGGTGCTGGGGACCAGCGGGTGGCTCCCAGGAGGAAAGCCCGGAGAAGCCTTTGCATTTGCCAGTCACCTGAGTTAATGCTGTCCCTGGCACCAGATGCCTTCAGCAGGATTCAGTTTAAGCCTAGGAGCAGAAACCACGTCTCTGCTCCTAAACAGCCAGTGCTAAGTTTGAGTAACAGAAACCAAAAAAAGAAAAAGAAAAGCCTGTGGGGACATGCTGACAGCTGGGAACCCCCATGAAACACTGTTTATGAAAGCCAAGGAGCTTTTGAATACTGGCAACACAATGAAATCCCTGCAAGGAGGATTAGCAAGATCATAAAAGTCAGCAGCTTTTGAAGTAAGAAACACTTTCTACTTGTCACAATGTGTTGGGCTTTTTCCCCACTGATCTCCAATGCCTTTACAGTGGATGACGGCTGGGATGGGAACGGAGGGCATACAGTCTGCAGGGTCTACACGCCATAAATGCCCTAAATAGCATTAGGGCACACTCAGGACTTGGCAGGATGACAAATAAATCTCCATCCACACCTCCCAGCTGGATCAGCTACTCGAAGTGTTTTTTGCAAAGGTATAAAAATCTCTGAGGGTGGAAAACCAGATGTACACAAACCTGCACCAAGGGGGAGGACCCATCGCATGGTGGGGCAGGGCTGGAGGTCTTTGCCCTACTGAATTCCCTGATGGACACTGCCAGTGAAAAAGGAGGAGAAAAACACCAAAAATGAAAAGGTTGATGCTCAAACCCCATTATTTCCAAACAAGAGATGTCACCTTCAGGCACCCACCCTGCCTTGTGCCAAGGTCCATGTTGCAAGGCCACCCAAGGTGACGCAGTAAGAAGGTAGCCACAGCCCAGCACACATAACCACTGCCAAAACCAGAGGTAAGGTAAAGTCTCATTCCCAAAGGAAAGTCCCCAAAGTCCTTTTAATGAAGTTTTCCATAACAAGGGCACCCATTCTTTGGTTTCCCTTCCACAAGATACATTTAAACACCCAAACCATCCATCACACCTCTGCTGGCATCACCACGAGCATGGGGCATGGCAGCAGCGAGGTGTCTGGGTATGAATTCAGGGTGCCCGGGCTGAGCAGCAGCCCCAGAACAAGCTCTACAAGCCCAGACCCCCCCATGGCTCGGGATGGCTGAAGGGGGCTTGGTGGGACAGAGACCCAAGGAGGCAGGACTACCTTTGGGGGCCAGCAGCAAGGGCAAAGCCCACCTGCCCTCGGCCCTGAGGAGCAGTAACAAAACATTGGGAAAGGTTGCCAGGCTCAGCACACAACCTTAGCCAAAATAATAGCTCTATCAGTGCACGGCATGTGCTACTGCAGAGCTTCAAGCCTACATCCACCTGTGCCAGCATCTCAAACCCAAACTCCTAATGCCGGGATGGAGCTGCCTGTACCTGTGTTTCTACCCAGGATGCTCATGTCTAAGAAAAAACCCATCTCAATGCTTTCTACAGGGGAAAAAAGCAATTCCCTCCCAGCTGGGTCCCCTCCTCGCGCTGCTTGCCCTCCTGCCGGCTGACAGCAGGGCTGTCAAATGCTGTGACGTTTCCTCCACTCCCAGATTTTTTCATCCTTTAGCATCTGTTCCTTTTGCTATTTTCTTCTGGGTTTTTTTTGCAGGCAATAGCTGCAGCAGCAAGGAGGTAGCTCGAGGGGGAAGCTAGCAGTCCTAAATTTAACCATTATCCTACAGAGCCTGGCTCATCGATGACTAATTTAGTGCCAGGTACCGCAAATACAGCCGTAAAAACAGCCATGTGTGGAGACCTGCCCTGCAGCATCCAGACGAACCCCCAGGACAGCCCCGAGCTCAGGGCATCCTAGATGGCTTTTGCATGGATGTCTGCCCTGGGGGGGGAGGAGGTGCCTGTGGTCACTTCTGGCAGTGGCACTGCGTAAACTAAATGCAATTTTCTAGAGGAATTGTGAAGAAAATGTAACCATATTAGGGAAATAATGCTGGCAGAAGAAAAACATGGGAAAAAATGTAAAAACATTTTTCAGCTACTTCTCAATGAAGACTGATGAGTTCTCTGAAGTTTTATCTGTTCTAAAGTTACCAATATTTTTAAATTTCCCTTTTTCATCTTTTGATTCATTTCAATGGATGAATAAACTGAAAAATATTCAAAACTTATTTCAAGACATTCAATGCTCTGCTTTGAACCAACACAAATTTTGGGGTGTTGCAGTGGCAGAGAAGCGAAGGAGTGATGCCAGCGGGGGCTGCCGGCTGAGCCCTGGGGTTTGCTGCAGGGACAGGGGCTGGAGGAGACAGACTGGCCCTGCTCTAAGCCCCTCAGCCTGCCTCTGGGCAGGAACGGGGTGAAATGAAAACTGACAACATGATGAAAGGACTTGAGACCATCTCCAGGGCAGGGGGAATAAGGGAATTGTCCTCTCCTCTCTAGTTGCTAGTGAAGTTTCTTCAGGGACATCAAAAAGCCTTCTCACGGGGCCAGGCTGGTGCACAACCCCATCCTGCCCCCATGGAGGACGTTTCCCTGCCCAGCTTCTCACAGCGAGGTGCTGGCATCACAGCTCAGCAGCCTGCGCCACCACCCGCTCCGGAAGGGAAGATGAGCTGCACCACCACCCATCCCTCCCCTCCAACAGCCACCACCTCCGCCACTCACCGGCAGCCCCGGCGGTCCCGGCAGCCCTGGTGGTCCCAGCTTCACCTGACCCTGCTGCCTGCGTGCCACCGGCAAGATGGGGTGTCCCGGGTGGGCAGTGCTGACCCCGAGCCCTGGGACAGAGGGGCTGGCTGCTGCCGGAGGGTGCTCTGGGACACCCACCGCTGACTCCATCCCCAAGGGACCTTTGGGCACGTTTCCTTTGGAGGCAGCTGCCTGATGTGCTGATGGGGAGACCTTGGCAAAAGTGGCAGGCGTGTCCAGGTCAGCGATGGCATCGCCAGGTTTGCTGGGCGAGAGCCGCTGCCGGGTGGCCGCGTCGCCTGTCAGCTTCTCCGTGGTGACGTTCTCCTCCTGGGGGTCGGAGGCACGCTCCTTCTTGGCTGCTCTGTGCGTTTTGGTGGAGGGTCCTGGGAGGATAAAAGCACCATCAGGTGCCATGACAATGTGCATGAGAAACAGAGGAAACCGTGACTATGGACTCACCAGAGCTACCAGCAACCCCCGGGCTGCTCCTGCCAAGCCCTGGCCTGCCGGGGCCGGTGATTTTATTATAGGTGGAGTTCAATAGCTCAAAGCCTTCATCCTCAATAGAAAGGCTGCCCTCCTCCTCCTCAGCTGATGGCATCTCAGTAGCAGAGAGTGAAGTCAGGGTGCTCCCATCAGGTTGGAGGTTGAGGGTCTCCTGGGCATCCTCCCACATCCAAGGTGGCCCCAGGTCCAAATCTGAATCCGGGGATCTGGAGTCCTGAAAAGGAAGAAAGAAAAAAAAGAAATTTGAAGTTTTCACTTTTTTCCCCTCTCCCTGCTCAACACGCTTTATGCTTCTTAATTTCCCACAGGCACGAGTGCTGCTGGGGGACCCAGGGCAGCCCAGGGCTTGTGAGCCCCAGGCAGGAGCCCCCAAGCTCCAGGGAAGCTCGTCGGTGATGAGCAGGTCAGTTCAGCCACCTACAAGAAAACAAACTTGCTCTCCACAATGGACACAAGCCAGTTCTCGGTGTGGACCATGCTAACACGAACCTCCTTCTCACAGTTCCACTGCAACGATCCCCCGCCCGCAACTTTCTGTGCTGGAGGGGCATCAAGAGAAGAGCCCATAGCTTAATGACAGAAAGCCAAGCTTGAAAGTAATTACTAAAGCAATTAAAGCAAATATATAGAGTTACACCAGGGATCCATCTGCCCCTTCAGCCTTTGATTTTGCTGCTTCTGCATATTTCAAGTGTTCTGGTGGTTGCAGGGCAAGGTACAGGAGCTTGCAGCCCCCACCACACATCTCCCCAGCCAAGCAGCTGCAATAGTGCTCCTGGCAAACCTCCAAGGGTCAGGAAGGGAAGGCAGATGCAAGCCCAGGTGGAGTCTCCTGGATGCTTGCTGCAAATTAATCTAAGGCAGTGCCTTGCAGGGGATGCACTCCATCTTCAGCTGCCGCGCTAAACGGTCCCTGCAGCACAACGCGGGTCGCAATGGCTCTTTCAGCCCTAACAGCCACCAACAGAACCCGGGCACCAACCGTGGATGGAGGAAAACGGCTGATAGAAATATCTACACTCAGGATGAAAATGCCAAATATGAAAAAAAAAGAGTTAATCTTTGGAGAGTTCGCCTGCATCTAGAATGTACATTGGTTTTACATCCAGCACCAGTGTAAGTGTCTCAGACCGGGCTTGCACACAGACCCAGGGTTGGGTTGGTTGGTGGGTGTGACGGACCTTTACCTCTCCTAGAGCAGACAGCAGCATTTCCATCAGCCCTGCACACCAACCACCCCCCGCACAGAGCTTGCTCTGCGCTCCCACTGAGCTCCATGGGGCACCGATAACCCGATGCATGGCACCAGGAAGACCTGGCGGGACCTCAGCCCTGGCTGGTGGCTCCTTGGTGCTGGTGCCATGCGGCTGATGAAGAGAGAGTCTTCAAGAAGTCACTAGAGGGAGATACAGGCCCACACTTGCTTTGCGGGGCTGCAGAAGGTGAGCAGAGAGGTACAAGGAGATATGGAGCATCCTTCCCATCGCCCTTCCCATCCTATCTTCCTTTGGTTGAGCCCATTACTTGGTTCTGATTCTGCTCTGCACCACGGACCCAAGATTCATGCTCGCTTGGGAGCAAGTTGGATTTGCATGAATGGCAAACAGAAAAAAACATTTCACTGCCAGAACTGATGATTCTGCAGGGAAGGGCCCAGCGGTGTGGGGGGGTCAGGGGAGCCACCTCTGGCCAAGCCCCACTTCTGGAGGTCCCTGGGAGACAGAGGAGCTCCAAAGGCAGCAGGAGCTGCTGCTGGATGCCATGCCACCAGCCTGAAGGTTTCCAAACTCTTCCCATCCCAAGTGGGGAGGAAAAGTAACAATTTTCAGTTTTCAATTTTCAAATGTCACTTGAAGAGTTTTTTTAAAAAACAGCTGAAATGCTTTGCTTTAAATTGTGAAAACTTTTTTTGGGGGGCCCCGCTTTTATTATTTATTATATAGAATTTATTATTTACTTTGATTTCAAGCTTTCATGCACAAGTGACTTTATAAACTAAAACCCATCTCAAATGAGAAAACATGTGTTTTTATTGTATTTTAATATCAAAATGAAATATTTTGACAACCTTTTTTCCTTTCTAAAATCTTCCCCAAACTGACTTACCCCACAAGAAGTTCTACCCAGGGCAAATTAACATCCTCCTGAAAAATTAGTGGTGCCGAAATCTACTGCTGATACCAGCTACAGACACAAGCCCTGGACAGCCCCACAGAGCATCTCCACCCTCACACCCACAGGAGGAGGATGGCCAGGCCCACAGTGCACCCGTTTTCATTGGTATCTCTGATGTTGCAGTAAATAAATGAGGGGTGATTCTAAGATACCAGAGGAACCTGTGCTGGGTCACATCCAGATCTCACATTACCTGACCCCTGGTGCTCGCTGATCCCTGCACCTGCAGCTGAGAGGGGCTTGGGGCCAACCACGCCTGACTCCCCTTGAAGTCATAATACTCACCCAAAGAGGCAATTTTTTTTCAGAGCCAAGACAGTCTCTGAGTATAGACATTTTGGGAAAACAGAAATATCCCCAATTCCTCAGTCCTTTGCACAAATTTCTTTTGTGAAGAATTGCATGTCTGCACTTGCAGACAAAGACCCCCTCAAAGGGAGCGGCAATGGCCATGTTGATGCATCCATGTTACTCTGCTCCTCCAGCCGGTGCTATGTCCCAAGCCAAAGGGCCAGCATTCCTCTATCACCAGGATTTTTAAAGACAGCCATATTTTTACAGAATGTCATGTGCTGAGTAGGCAAGTGACAACCTAGCATCAAGGAGTAAAAGCTGAGAGAGGTTGGGATAAGGCAGAAAAGACAAAGAGCGAAGGAAACAGAGATGGCAAGTGGGAAAGCAAAGACTGGAGGTGACCAGCAATCCCTTCTTTCCCCAGAGACCTCTAATGAGGACCTGTGGTTCTGCCTTGCAGACTGGAAACCGCTGGATGCAAATGAAGGGTAAAATGCATAAAACAGGAGAGAAGGGAGGAGTTGGAAAAGGAAAAGATTACCCCAGTTCTGACAGCTAATTTTCTCAGGGTTAGGAAGCTCCTGAGGCCAGATCCTGCAACGCCTCGTCCCCTCGCTTCATTGCCAAACAAAACTGCCAGTGGAGAGGAGCAGCCCCTCTCCCCGGGGATGTGAGCTTTCTGACCCACGGCTGTGCTCACCAAGGGGGAGGCAAGCACCTCCGGAGGCAGGAGGACACAGATCCCAACCTTCTGGCCATCTCTCTTGAAGAGAAATTCTCCAGCTTCATCTCCAGCCACCTCCCTTTAGCCAGCTTTAGCAAGCAGACGCTTTCAGACCTTCCCTTGGGCACTACCCAGCCCGCAGTTCAGTCGCCAGGCGAGCTCGTTACCACTGCAGCCCTGAAGAGCAAAGGAGGACAGAGACTGCATTTCCTAAGCAACACCCAGTGTCTGGGTAAAATTCAAGGAGATTGAGGAAAGTAAGCAGCAAAAGCTCTGCACAAAGCCGTCAGAGCAAAGCACCTGAAGGGGACAGGTTGCAGTGAAGCTGTTTTCATCAAGAGAAATGCTAATGTACAACGAAAGAGCCTGCAGAGTTTGGAACAAATGAAAACATGCTGCCAATTAAATCACAGCGGTTTTGCTGCCTTCAAGGTGGAGGGAAATCAGGCTTCCAGTTGTGAGGGCAGGGAAGCAGCCAGGGCTGATCATCTGCAGCGTGGGCAGGCTGGATCTGGAGCATTATGGCAAGCTCTTGAGTGCGGCCAGCTGGCACGTCCCTGCCCTTGCCCATGTGTCCTGGCCAGCCTGTGCCCTCCGCTCAGCAACACGGGAGCCTGGGAAGCTGGTGGTGGTTGGTCCGAGGAAGCACTTGCAAGCTGGGAATACTCACCATGTGTACACACTCTGCACTGAGTTAGAAGAATTGCACTGAATTTTATTTCTTTTTGATCTTAGAGTAGCTTTCAGCCAGATCAGGGAGCTGCACCAACCTGCCCTGCAGGTCACAGAGCACAGGGCTGAGGGGAGACTGCTGGGAATGGGACCTCAGGGCAGGACAAGCCTTTTCCCTGCCACCCTTAGATCAGCTTGAGCTCATCAGACACTCCACCCAGAACATAGCACCTTTCTAGAAGAAGGTCCTGTGGTTTAGCTTAAGCTGTTCACAAATGTTGGAAAACAACCAAGGAAAGAGCATTCCTCCCCTGCAATAGCATCCACACAGCCCAGAGAGCAAACCAGCATAGCCTCTGCTGGCCACATTCTCCTCTAACCCTACAACAAGCTCACAAACCCTACAGCCTTTCTCACGGATGTAGGATCCAAATCGCAAGAAAACCAGAGAGATTTGCTTATCAACCACTCAGGCATTTTTTGAACCGCAAAGCTGCTGGAATTGGGGTTGAAGCCATGCAACATGTGTGGAGGGTGAGGCTGCTGCCAGGCATCACCTTTACCCACTGCGAGGTCGGATTTGCAGTCCCCTGTGGCAGTACAAGTCCTCAGGAGGACGAGGTAGGCTCCCTCGGTCCTTTCCCATCATGCACACTATCAGCTATGTGCCTTACCTCTCCTTCCACTTGGGCCCAAGGCAAAACAGGGTGGGGAACCTTGAGTTGAGGGTAGGCAAAAACCTGCCCTCACTACAATGGGCTATCTTCCTGCATGTCCATTTTATAGCCCCTTTGCACACAGCATAGTAATTTCTTTCCTTTTTCCTTGCCACACAGCACTACCGACCATCAGGGACAGGTTAATACAAATGACAGTTTCTATTAAAAGCAGACACTATTCATCCAGGCTAGCTCCTACATACCCACACATCGGACAGCCGATGCCGAGACCATCCCACCTCTGCCTGCCAACATTCATCAGCGCCCTGAATTAAATTAGTCTTCTCAAGTGTATCAGAATCAATGGATTAAATTACACAAGGGTAAAAACCTTTAGAGGCTCTTTCAGTGTAACATACAAGCCAGATTTCAAATCCAGTTAGGAGCCCCTCTATCATTAGCTTTAACTAACTTGGTTTTTGTGGTCCTGTTTCTGTTTAAGCAGGATGACCGTGAGCTGGCGGAGGTCACTCAAGAGCTGTAATACACAGCCTCTAAAACAGCAGTTTGTTTTATTTTTTTTTAAACTAATACCATTAAAAAAAACCCTAGTTTATTTTACAAAGTCCTTTTGGGCAAGAAATCAAACAGAGAGCTGCAGAAAAAGCATTCTGGCTAAAACTTGACTCCATCGTTTGTACATCTTAAAAATGGTTCAGCTGTTAATTATGAAGTACCACATTCCCTGTGAGGTAACCTTCCCACAGAGAGTGCGAGAGGAGCCAAAGGGAAACCAGGGGGACTTGTAGGCAGCTGGTTCACCCTCCTCAGCCCAGCACAGAACCGTGGAGCTGATCCCCTGCCCACCCCCAGCCACCCCCCAGCAAGGAGCCCTACAGCCACCTTGGGAAGGGAACTGCAGGACATGGGGCAGACCTGGAGGCTCTGCAGACCCATGGATGAGGTGCCATCAGCACTACCCACAAACCCCTCAACAGACCCACAAAGCTCATGCTTGGCCATGGATATCACTGCTGTCCATCTTCTCAGCACCCGGCTCCTGTGGCTTGTCCAGGAGGAGTTTCTGGGTAGTCTAAGATGCTAATTGCTCCTCTTAATGCACTCCAATTAGCAGCCACTAGCTCACTTCCCTCCCTGAACAATGCAGTCCACAGCCTGCGTAATTTGTTAGCAAACCACTGGCAGAACTGGCGGCAGCTCCATACCACCCACTCCAACATCTGCCCAGCAAATATATTTGGCATTATTTGTAAGCCTCCAACAGCTGGGAGTCTGGAGAAGAGCGTCTTAAATATGAAAGGGGCTGAAAACTCATCTCAGAGGGAGGTGGAGGGAGAGCATTTACCTCCCCATCCTCCTCCTGGCACAAAGGAGGCTTAGAGGTGAGGACCAGGCTTTAGATGCTCCTCCATGAGCCTCTTCCTGCAGCCACGCCACCACGCACGGTAATTAAATGCTCTGCAATCCCAGCTGCATGATGCAATTTTGGATTTGGCACATAGTAAATCCAACAAGGAATGAGAGCTGGTGGGGGCAGGGACTTGGCCTATTTGTAAGTTCCAATTAAAATAGTTTTAAAAATTGACTCGTTCCTGGTTAGCTTTGGTTTTGCTATGTCTAGTCCTATTTTGCAATGGGGGTGCAGAGGACCTCTTCAGCCACCTGCAAAGAAAAGTTCTTGGCTTTTTATTTTGTAACCAAACTTTTCATCCATGAACAGACCTGCAGCAATGCAGGACATTAGGAAAGGGCTTTTCAAACTGGAAGTGAAAGTATTTCATTTAAGGTGGTACAAAACGTGGCGCTGAACCCTGCCCCAGGCTGCTGTGACCTGGGTACCGGGATCTGCTGCGGGTTCCCATTTCCCACAGCACCCACGCTACCCAAAGATGCAGGAAACTCCACAACAGGCATTTTCTCCTTTCATTTAATTAGGCATTGACATCTTTTTGGGGAAAATAGGGGCCTTCCACTTCCAAGATTCATCCTGGAGACCACAGGCATCATCACCACCTCCCAACCGAAACCCCCAAGCAGGGCGCGCAGCTCCGGCCGAGCCAAGCGGGCACCCACCAAGGCCTGGGGCTGCAGCAGACCCATTGGCTTCACGATGGCCCTGCTCTCACCTGGAGCTTCCTTCTAGCCAACGCCTTCGTTAATAATTAACAGTAAGTCAAGGAAAGAAAAGTGCCCAACAGAGCCATAAAAGGGAGGATTTGGGCGCTAAGTCACAATGTGCACAGGCCGAGGGAGCTGGGGAAGGTGCAGAGCGCAGGAGCAGCTCAAGGCTTTCCCACTGCATGGAGTCACTAGTTTACAAAGGCCAAGGACAGACAAGTTCAAGGCACAAGCTGCTACAGCAAGAGAAAAGCCTTGCTGGATGACTTCACATTCCCTGCTCGCATGCAGAATGGGTCACGCACAGGGCCAGCCACATGCATCGATCTCTAAAACGAGCACCAAGGCACAATATCCAGGTGTTTACTGCAGAAGGAGCATCTCCAGGGTAAGCAGTGGCCTGCCCCGGTCCCCAGGGCCCGCTGGCCAGGAAGGGCTGGCAGGATTTTCAGGGCATTTTCTCATCCGCAGCACTGGCTGCTGCCATGGAGACTGGGCTCGGGGTTTCCATGGGCTGCCAAGTGAATGCCTGTGGCAAGAAAGCTCTTAAACTCAGTGGGCTGTTACACGGGAGTCTTTTTTTTACTTTTGCTGATAAACTGCTAAAAAAGAGAAGCCACCTGTACCATGCCTAAATGTACCTTGAAGTCCCAAGCAAAGAGGCTGCAAGTGTCCCATCAAACCCACCAAAATAAATTGCTGGAGGCATTGCTTCACTCAGAAAACCAGAGGGGATGTTTCTAAACACCCTCCCTTCACCCCATCACACACCACCAGTAGTAGACAGCCTCACACTGTTCCCCCAGAGATGCTGACATGTACTTGTAGAAGCTTGCCTGAAGACATGATAAAATTGGATCCCTGATGCAACCACGCCCGCCCTGACATCACCTGCTACCCTGCAAGCCAGGCCTGCATCCACCCCAGCCTCATTTAGCTGGAAGGAGGGTTTGTTTGAGGTTTGGAGCCTGCATCCATGCAGGGACTCATGAGTGTCACCATGGTCCTCCCTGCCCAGCTGAGGTGTGGGACCTGAGCTCAGTCCTGCAGAGGAAGCGCAGCTGCCAAGGTCTCCTGCAAAGACTGAGGAACCCCTTCGGAGAGAGCCCCAACAGCCCAGTTCCTCATTGATAAGCCCCAGACAAGCCCCTAAGAGGGGGACAAATGTCAGCAGAGATACATAACTCTCTGGGTGACTGTCACTGCAGGAGAGCAGCTCCCTCGAGGGGAGGAAGGTGAATATTTGTTCTCTGTGCAGCAGTCTCTGGAGGGGGTAAAACTACAGCCATTTCTTTATGAGTTGAAATAAGAAATAATTGTTTTTCTTTTAAATTGCAAAGTGGTGTGGTTTTGCTGTTACATTTTTGTTGCTTTTGGGGTTTTCTGATTAAAAACAGTCTTGAAATATAGCTTTAACAGTGAAAAAAAAATCAAAGTACTTCAGCTTTCCAACATGACTTGTATTTCTCCCTCTAACCAACAATTTTGCCTGTTTTGAGCCAAGTGCTAATTTCCTTAAAAACACGTTTTGTGACAAATAAAACCACAGTATTGAAAAGTTTCAGCTACAGCCACTTGTAAGAGAACTTAGTGATCTCATCCTGTACATCTTAAAGAGGGAAATTAATGAAAAATATCAGCACCTCTCTGCTCCACAGGGCATCACAGGGGCTGGATGATTAAGCCCACAAAGCACATGGGCATCATTAGCCAGATTTGACAGGCAGAGGGCAAAGGGAGGCCTGGCTTAAAAAGATGCTGGAGACCCTGCCTTGTGAATACAACTCAGCAAAGCCAAAGATTTAAAAGATAGTTCTTCAAAGGCAGGTCACCTATGGATAAGACTTCTAGGCACATCTGGCAGATGGCATCAGGTGAGGAAGAGTATGGTGGGAAGCCAGGGCTTACAGCCTGAGCTCTGTCCTCGCTTTCCTAAAACACCAGGTTTAAATGTTATTTTTACCCCATGCTCAGATCTTATTAACCACAAGCTATAAGGCACTGCAGGAGCAGGAGCTGAAGCATTCAGGCATTCAATAGGTGAAGCCAGAGCAGAACAAATCGATAGGACGCACACCAGCCAGGGGATGCTGACTCCCAGCGGGAAGCCGGGGTCCAGCCCTGGCAGCCTGCACTAACGCAGTGTTGAACTCCTACACATTGCAGACAAGCGTTCCAGCGAGGGCTGGCCAGGCTGGAGAGCTGGGCCCAGGGGAACCTCATGGAATTCAACAGGAGCCAGTGCCGGGCCCTGCCCCTGGGGAGGAACAACCCCCCGCACCAGCACAGGCTGGGGGGGACCTGCTGGAGAGCGGCTCTGCTGAGAGGCCCTGGGGGTGCTGGGGGGCAGCGGGGTGACCCTGAGCCAGCACCGGGCCCTTGGGGCCAAGGGGGCCAGCGGTGTCCTGGGCTGCATGGAAAGGTGTGTGGCCAGCAGGGCGAGGGAGGTTCTCCTCCCCCTCTGCTCTGCCCCAGTGAGGCCACATCTGGGGTGCTGCGTCCAGTCCTGGGCCCCCCAGTTTAAGGACAGGGAACTGCTGGAGAGAGTCCAGGGGAGAGCTGCCAAGGTGATCAGGGGCTGGAGCATCTCCCTTGTGAGGAAAGGCTGAGAGACCTGGGCTTGTTCAGAGAAGGCTGAGGGGGATCTCATCAATGCTTATAAATATATCTGAAGGGCGGGTGTCAGGAGGATGGGGCCGGGCTCTTTTCAGCGGTGCCCAACGCCAGGCCAAGGGGCCACGGGCACAAGCTGGAACACGGGAAGCTCCACCTGAACATGAGGACAAACCCCTTCCCTGTGCGGGTGCCCGAGCAGGGGCACAGGCTGCCCAGAGAGGCTGTGGGGTCCCTTCCCTGGAGACATTCACCCCCTGCCTGGACGCGGCCCTGTGCCCCCTGCTCTGGGGGTGCCTGCTCCAGCAGGGGTGGGACGGGGTGAGCTCCAGAGGGCCCTTCCAACCCCTGCCGGTCTGTGATTTTGTGATTCTGTGATTTTGTGATTCTGTGATTTTTTTAATCCAGCTTTGACGGCTGACATGGGAAAGGTCTATACTGGAAACTCTCATCTGGGGAGCTCAGGGGAAATGGGTCTCTAAGCTAGGAGTTGCTGGTCTCTTAGGCACAAGTAATCATGACTGAATTAAATTGGTTCTGTGTAAACAGAATAAAAAGCCAAAATCAATAGCATACATACTTGCTCCTTTAAATAGGCCAAATTTAGAGAAGAACCAGCTGAGAAAGACAAATTGGGAATTGCTTTAAACAGCTCAGGATTTGTCCAAAAGCATGAGAGTTGAGGCAGAAGGCATACAGGTTTAAACCCCCCCAAAATTCAATGTGGGAAGTGGGGAAAGATCACAAGCTGAAAGCAGCCATTAAGGATGATAAAACAGAAGAAAAAAAGGAAATGACATGTGATAAGCAATGAAGAGTCCATGAATTGTAGAAAATTGACAAGGAAAATAGAACCAGGAGAAGTCTTAGACCCAGCCATCCATTGTTACAGCGTGGGGTCCCCATCATGGCCCCCTGCCACGTGGAAGCGGCCGAACTGCCAGCAGCAGCATGGGAAAATGGAGCTGGAGAAGCCTCATTTCTGTCCACGTTTGGGAAAAGCCAGATGACATAACCAGATGACAACAAAATACTTTCCATTCCAGAAGTGACAAGGAGGAGGGGTTTCTTGGTCCCATCCTGATAATTCAAACTAAAAAGTGTTAAAATAGCAGGCTCTCCCGAACACGAGCACTGCTTTTCAATTTGGCTCAGAAAGCTGGGGAAGCTCCAGGGGACTGGGAAAAGGCTTTATGTTGTGCCAATATGAAAAAAACAAACCAAAACAAAACAAACCAAAAAAAGGGAAACAGGAGGCCTTGAGTAATTACAGACCTCTTCCCTCAAGCCAAACCCAAGCAAAATAACAAAGCAACTGATATGGGGCTCATTAATAAAGAAACCACAGATAATGTAATTAATGCCATGGTTTTGAAAAGAGTTGCCGTGTAACTAACTTGGTATCTTGCCTGAGGAGATTAAGTGTGTTTTGTTGACAAAGATAACAGTGTTGATGTAATGATCCTAGACTTCTGCAGGGCTTTTCAGTTAGTACAGCTTGATACCACGATCCAAAAACTCAACTGACTTCCTAAATGGCAAACACGTTAAAACCCAGCTTGGAGCATATCTGTCTACAGGAGCCCAGACAGCTAGTGTCACGTGCTGCCCTAGTTTTCAGCTAGGTCAGGCTAGGTAAAATGCATTTCAAAGCTTAGTGTCTTCTCTCAGGAAACACGTTTTTGTTAATAGAAGCCTCTTCTATCTAACAGACAAAGGTACAATATGATTTACAAGCTCAAGAACCAAGAAAGAGAATTTTAAACTATTTTTTCCAGCACATTCTAGCATCAAGCCCCTGGAAGAGGCTCGGTCATGGGAAAGTTGAAGATCAAGGCTGGACTCCTTGCTAAGCAAGCTGCACTGATTTAAGGGAGGAATAATTGCCAGGAAATCCTATGGCCTGTGTTCAGCGGCAGATCACATCAGACACGATTATACCTCTTGATCTGCTGCATCCACAGCAGGAGTCTGGGGAGGAGAAACCCCTTCTGGTGCTCAGCGCAGCCTCCCTCCACTCTGCACTGGCCCTCGCTTCCTCGGAGAGGTGCGCAGGGCTGCAGCCCTCAGCTGAGGCATCACTCCGTCCTCCTCCACTTGCTTCAGGCCAGAAGTGCTGGATCTTGTGTGCAGGAGGCATTTGCTCAATCAAAACTGGAAAAGCTCAGCTCAGTGGTTCCCCACATCACTGCTTTGTGTAACTGAGGGCAGAAATTTTTGCTCACAAGTTTCATATATGGCACCTGGGTGCTGGATTAGCCTAAATAATAAACAAGATAAATGTTTTCTTTTTGGAGGTCCAAGCGAGATGCCTCAGCAGTGCCCTGTTTTCACAGGGGGGTGTTTGGGGCTCCCTGGTATCCTGCCCAGACACTCAAACTGAAGCAACCCCAAAGCCCGAACACCCCTGCAAGCTCCACATCCAGGGGCCGGACTCAGGCCACCCGCTGACTGGAAAGATGCCACGCTGCAAAATAAGACTCTCGCCAAGTTCTAACAACAGAGTCCAGGCTGACAATTTTAAATCCTTGCAGAAGTGCTCAGATGCTAATAAGAGACCTACTTTGGGTTTTTTAGTTATGAAGACCAAAAAGAGTGGCGAGGAGGAGGAACAAGCAGTCCCCGCTGCTGAAACACTGTATTTTTGTGCACATTGACCGTGTTGGACTGCTACTGAGCTGTTACTATTTAAGGAGCTAACAGCAGTTTTAGGACTGAATGAGACTGAAGAAGTGATTGCAACATGAATTTTGTTCTATAACAAACCTGAGCATGAAAGAACAGACATGCCATGAGGAAACTGAGCATTTTCATAGAGCTCTCACAGCATTTTTAAATCAAGAAATCTTGGAAGTAGTTTGAATTCTCCAGATAACAAAACCTGTGAATTTTTTTCTCTTTGGAAAACAGTGGGATTTAAGCTTTATTCGACTTTTGGTTGAATCACTTTAGGATCCCAAATTAAATTGCTTTGGAAAAAGCCGTTCAGCTTCGTAATCAACTCAGCCCTCTTGCTCACGTTTAGTATAGGCAGACAAAGAGAAGACGAAAGGTAGGAGAAGTGGGTCAATACCATCCATTGCTCGAAGATTACTCATCAGTTACAATCTACCCCTCAAAAAAAACAAAAAAAACAAAATCACAAAAGAGGTAAACTGCAATTCAGGTATAATTTAGGCTGCCAGTATCAAACTTCTAACCTATTGCCTTCATCCACTCACATCTTCCTCCACCGTCACCCTAAACCCCCGTAATTATTAACTGTAATTAGCAATTTAGGAATTTACCAATATACTAATTTACTTCTAAATGAGCAAAGGCACGGAAAGCGTAACTCCAAGGTATAGCTTTGGATCGTCCCTGCAGCAGAGCCAATCTGCTCTTCATTATTCTCAAACTGTAACACATTAGTAGTGCATTTTTTTCTTTTAATAAAACCAAACGTCAAAGATCCTGAGGCGCCTCTGGTCCTGATTAAGTGCTTGAAAAATAAACTTGTCCCAAATCCAGAATATTGTTAGCCTTCCCCTGTAGACCTATGAATTTCACCACTTTTCTTATTACAGCAACATCTCACCAATTTACACCAGTCGCCGGGAGAGCCGCTGCCAGCGAAGCCGACTGGCAAACAGCATCGGGTGGAGGAGCACGGCCTAAACAGGAACCGTCAGGGCTTGAGGACTAATCACAGGGAGGCAGAGACCGCCTTTCAGACATGCTCAGGAAGAATGATTTTGCCATCTCAGTTCGTTATCATCATTACAGACCCCACCCGTAAGCACCCGCATCAGCAAACCAGCGGCAGGCTCACCTTCGAGCCTGCCTGCCGCTGCAACACCTGCGTCAGGGTAAGACCCTAACGCACACGGAGCGACCCCAGATGCAAAAGGCCGCTTGGCCTTATGTGAAGCACGTAGTTTGCATGAACGAGCTAGCAAGGTGTAGCCAGACAGCTTAAGCCGGGCTTGAGAACAGAGACCATCCGCAAACAGTTAACAGCAACGCCTGGGAGGGTGAGAGGAATACAGAAAGGACGCTGCCCTGCTCAGTCACACACACAAATTCTCAGTTTACATTTGCTGGCAGGTTGCCCTCTCAGGATGTCTGTTTGCATGAACTCAAACAACAAACCTTGGCTAGAAATCCCAAATAAAGCAGAAACAAAGGATTTGCAGCCTGCCTCCCTCAGAGCAATCACTCATCTCCCAATGTACGCGGAGGATCTGGAGACATCCTCTCCAGATGCCAGAGCAGCCCCAGCTGGGAGGGGGCAGCCCCCAGCCCCAGCACCATGAGCACCAGTGGGGCCTGGGAGCAGCCGCTCCTCTCCAAACGCCAGACTCCCTGGGGAGCCACGCCAAGGAAGCGTGATGTCTTGCAACCCCCAGAATCACAACCGCCTCCTCCCATTGCAGAGTTCCAGACCTTCCCACGTCCTCAACGGTGGCGAGCAGCAGCAGCAAGTCTTCCCCAGGCAGACATTCACATCCCATGCGTGGGCAGAAGCAGCAGTCATCCAGCCTCCTTCTTTTTCCTATACCATGCAGAGACCTGCCGCCCTGCTAACCTCACTGTTTCCCTCCCTCCAAGCAAATCCAGCTGCAGCCAGGCCCGCAGCCAGATCCACAAAAAGACCTCTGTGCATGCAGTGGTCTGATCCATCTCATCCCCACCTTCATCAAGCCACCCCTCTTGGGCTCGATGCAAAGGCTCAGGAAGGTCACCTGAACTCACCTTGGCCTCCACCAGCTCTGAGACATGTCAAGTTACAGTCAAACCATTGAAGAGCAACATCACAAGAAAGATAAAATCATAACTTGTAGCCTTGCCTGGGTATTTTGGCTTTTTACCTGCTTGCTCATTAGAGCGGTGGGTTTCCCCAGGAGACATTAGGGTGGTGAGACATACCAGAGGGACACGGGGAGGGGCATTCCCTGCACATACCTCCTGCAGCAGTGCAGGAGGGTCATACCTGAGCAGACGAGGCCTGGATTTCATTGGTTTCTTTTGGCACCTAGACAGCGGAGAGAGAGAAAGAGGAAAAATATCACTGCCCAAGGACCTGCACTGGCTTAGGTGTGTGGTTATTGTTGGCTCTGGGATTGAAGAGTGCGCTGCCTCTGACGGCATGGGGAGCATCCAGGGAATGAACACCGGGAACCAGTCATTCATAGCAACATGAGGGAACATCTTTAGATTAAACCTCTTGAGTCTTTGGGTGGTTTTTGCGGTTTCTTTTGTTTTGGTTTTGAAGCTAATCAGCCCTAAGGAGGGCCAGCAAGGGATGGGAACTGGTGTGAAGTGGGGCAGAATTATCCCGTGGGTTCCCACTTGCAGTCAATGCACTAATGCTTAAAATAAAACCTTCTCCCTGCTGGGTAAGCCCCTGGAGCCATTCAGGTGAGTGCTCCAGGCCTACAGAGCACAGGATAATACAGATAATAAGAGCAGGTTAAAAGAAGCCCATCACCTTGCAGGCTCAGAGGACACAACTTGTAGCTTTTAAATGAGAGATTTGCCCTTATTTCTTAGCTCTAGGGAGTGAGTCTGACTTATCTCATGGAGCTACAGCCACTGCCTAAGGGCTGTCAGCATGAGAAATACCAGGTATCATTTTGGGGATGACCATGGGTTACATTTGCTGGGAACTCAGACACACCGATCTCCCTCAGGGCAGGCAGACAACCAGCATGACCCGCTCTGCATTACATACTTCTCCGCATTTAGTTAATGCCTTATGATGAGGGCTTTTTGCTAAAATCCACCTCTTAAAATAATAAATACAGAAACTGATGCAGCCCATCCTGGGGAACGGAGCAGTTTGGGCAGGGCTGCTCCAGGAGCAGGGAGAGGCAGGGGCAGCAGCACCAGCTGGGCGTCTCTGCTCCCGCTCTGCTGCACCAGGGCCCTGGAGGAAGGAAGTGTTGGACAGGACCCAGGCAGGGCAGATGCCCCATCCCACCCCCAGTTCCCTCTGCTGACACTGCCCTTCCCCAGCAGCTCTCCCAGCTCCTCACTAGGCCATCAGAACAGGGTATCACACATGGCGGGTTTGTGCCAAATGTTGACATTAGGCACTTGCCTCTTCAGCAAGCCTTTTCCAGGCGGCTATGAAGTCCTTCTAGATACTTGGCCCAGAGAGGTGGGGTGTCTCCCTGGGCCAGCTCCAGCTCCCGAGGAAAGCCTGGGTGCTTTGTGTCTTTGGGGATTTACTATGTGATCTGGGCTTTTTGGCACAGACATATTTCTTGAAAAATTGCTGAGCACTGCAATAAAAGTAAAATCCATGCAGCTTCCATTTCCCAGCAATGCTGACAAAACACAGGAGACAACCTTTGAAAGGATGATGCATCAAAGGGTGCAATGCAGCAATCTTGCTGACAGCGAGCAGGAATTTCAAACTGAGGTACAGCTCCCAAGGACAGCTTTCACCCCCTCCCGAAAGCAAAGCTCCAGCTGCAGCATTACTCAACAGCTACTCAAAACTTTCCTGTGTTAAACACATGAGCACATACAGACATACACACACCCAGCCTTTCTTTGGCTCAGAAACTCTCCCTCTAACTCATTCTCCCTTTGCACCAGACCCATTTACAACTTGAAGAGAGGGTTTAGATGGTGAAAGAACCACCGCCCCATGTGCTGGCCACCATCATCTCCTTGTGCCTCAAATCATACTAGGGACCCAAGTAATCCAGCTGTGTTAACTCCCTGGGCTGGTCCTTTAATTCGAATCACGTTACACCAAAGAGGAGCTTGGGCCAGCAACCTCAGAATTTGTCAGCTGCCCTCAGCCACACCTCTGGCCAGGCTGGTGAAAGCTCCCACGGGGAACCGAAGTGGTTGCGGTTGAAGGAGTGTGTGCAGGTTGAGTTGTAGCTGCAGCAGTGCTCGCCGGCGGCTGATGGGTCTCCCATCACAAAGGTCAGTTGCTGTAGAGCACCCTGGGGAGGCAGAGACACAGACACCATAGTTTACCCATATGCTTCCTCCAGGGGAGAGAGAAAGGGGGTCTCCAGTCTCCCTCAGGATTTCTTTACAGGATGGTTTAGGCAATCAGCACTCACTCCCCATCTTCAAGTGCTGGACGCAAATACCCTGGGAACAAAGGCTAAGAGCCAGCAATGTGTAGCTATTCTTGAGTTAAATAACAGTGAGGATTCAAGAGGTGCTAAGCATACTGCAGGATCAGGCCCTTACTATCGCCCCAAAGGGAGCATCCTCCCATGGCCCAGGCCGAGCAGTACCCCGGTGCAGGGGCAGTACTGAAAGGGTCCCCTTGACGGGCTGACAACTGCGTGCCCGCGGGCAGTGAAGGCTTGCACCGCCACCATCACCCGCCCGCACACCCAGGCCCTGCAGCTCTCAGCGAGGCAGCAAGGACCGCTCAGCTGGGTGCTGCACAGCAGCAGGGACCTGCTCTGGTACTGCAAAGGCCCTTTTGAAAACAAGGGTGCCTGAGGAGAGAGACCAAAGGGAAAATATGCTGAACAGGAGAGGATTTACAAAGGAAAGAATGAAGCATGATATTGGACTCCCAGCACAGACCACCAGACAGAGGAGGGAGGTAGATATGCAGAGGTGTCTGTTTTGTCTGCATAAGGCAAAATGTCAGCCACCAAGGTTCTGCACTTGTCAGAATCAAAACTGATTCAAAAAGGGCTCCCCTGCCTTGCTAGACTGCCCTCACATTTCTTTCATGAAGCTCAGGGTGGCTGAAATAATTATTTTACATACTAATTAATTAGCAACTTGGCACCACTGGTGCTCCAGCACCTTTTCTTCATGACTTGACTATCCAGAGAGAACATCTGAGCCAGCTCCAGCCACCCAATGGTCCTCTGCTACCTCCCAGCACCAGCAAATGCAGAGAAGCATGTCCGAGCTGCCAGCTGTCCTCTGCACTAAATGCGCTGCAATCTTCCTCCCGAGGCTGGGGGTGCAGCTGAGCAGCCCACTATGAGAGAGCTACCCCATAGAAATGGAGAAGAGCTTCAGGCTGATGACACAAACCAGGGGCTGGCCTCAGAGATGCCATTTGGACTTTTTCTGTAAGGGTGAGATCTGTTTGATGCCCTCAGTTTCTGTGTTTGAGGTTGACTATCAGATATGTTCCAACACAAAGCTTGACAGCCTTTGAATTTATCAGGCATTTTAACAAGGCCATCTACTTTGACCCACTGGGAATCCTTTGCTTGTAAAGGCCCCAAAGCAGGGACTTTGTCTTCAACACATGCATGGGACAAGCTCCCCAATCAAATGGTTTGCATGCTGACTGCTGAGATGACTTCTGTACATGGTAAAAGTCATGGCCAACGAGAGAGGATGAGTTAATTCTAACCTAAAAGTCTCTAGTGTTGACCTGTCTGCTAGCACTGGTGTTGCTCTGACCCAATTCAAAGCATTTGCAAAGCTCACCGTCCCCATCTGTGAAAACAAATGGTGTGTTTTAGGAAGAGAAGTAATAGATTCCTTCAGAGGGAGTTGAAACCTCAGTTCATGCAGCTACAGCAGGCCATGTCCTCAAACACAGCCCTGCCATATCTGGCAGCTCTCACCTGAAACGGGATCTCAAAGGACTCGATCAGGCCTCCGATGATGGTCAGCCCCTCAGTGTTCACTCCCATCCCAAAGTAATTGGACCAGCTCACTCTGTCCACCAGCCGACAGTCCACATGCAACTCCAGCCTCTCCAAGGAGATGCTGAGAGCAACTTGGTGCCAGTGCCCATCTCCAAGAAGGGAAACTGGGAACCTGCATGCCCCGGAGGGGGAAGAGAAGAGGCACAACATGAAACTTAGGTGCCACACCTTATGCAACTAAGCTTCACCCTTACCAGCTCCCAGGGTCCCTTATGTATCCATGCTTAGTGCAGATGCTAGGGACAGTGTAACAGAAATCAGGTCTATGTTATTGTCACAGGTAAGCATCATCACTCTTCTAGAGTGGGAACACTGTTTCTACCCAATGGATTTGGGCACATCTACAATCAGTTGACATGTCTGGGAAATTATTGGCATTTGTGTCTCTCCCTGCTTGATTTATCCCCAGTCTTCCTGTAGGGCAAATTGTAGGCTACCAAGGCAATGACAAAGGCAAAGCTGGCCCAAGGCATCCGCTATGGTGGATGTCAGTGCTATTGGTCACCCAGAAATGCCACCCTTTGCCACTAGCAAACCAGGGATTATCCAGAAGCAGCAAGAATATTTGCCCACCTGACACCAACCAAGCAGACAGATGTGCCCATCAGCATGGGGACACTCAGGTCTAGCTGAGGGAAGGGCTGGCCTTGTTTCAGAGTTTGTGTCAGCTTGAGTTGATGTCTCTCTCCACCCACCCTTGATTTCACTGCAACACATCCAAGGCTATTAGCAGACATGAGTCTTCTACCATCTCATCACCCACAGACATGAGGTAAATCATGTCTGTCCACCAGGATGGGCTTGCAGGGAGCTGCTGGTGGGAACACAACTCCAGCTGCTGCTGCAGATACTCTGACAGCTGTAATAAGCAAGACCTGCTGCACATTACAGCCAAGCCAAGCAGGCTGGGGGCTTCAGAAACACCCCTCTCCAAAGCAAGTCATGAGGGTTTCGTTAGTGGAAGAGAGATGCTGTGCTCCTCAAGACCAGAAATCACCACACCCAGCTCTTAAAACAGCATTTATCATTTGACAAGTCTCCAAGCTCTTTGCAAAGGAGATCAGGGTTGTTACTTAACTTCAAAGGCAGGGAGCCTGAGGGCCAGCGCTGGGCTACAACTCAACACCCAGCAGGTCCAGGACACAGTCCAGGTATGTAGTACAAGGCTTTGTGCAAGGGCCCTGCTTTCCTGCAAGTCCCGCTTTGTACGCTGGACTGGTGCTGGCTGGTTAGGTGCCCTGCTTAGGCTGGAAGCAGGCAGGGCCAGGGCTCCCCAGACACTCATCCCCACTCCCTCTGCCAGTGGGATTTCTCAAGAAGCCCTCGGCACAGCCTCCCAAACCATCTTGGGTATTTGAACCTTTTGTTCTTTGCTTTGTTTTTCAGATCTGCGTCATTGTGACAGAGTGGAGTTGGGCAGTGACTGCCTGTCCAGTTGCACCACCACGTCTGAGGGACCATCACACAGGTGGGGACAGGCAAGGGGACACATCTGTGATTCAGCTGAGGTGGGGTCAGCGCAACACTGATCCAAGCCTTTAGCAGGAAACTTTAACTCTGGCTTTGGGACCAGAAAAGGAGGCATGAAAAGGCAGAAGTAAAAGCACCTGAGCTGGAACTTACTCGTAGTGTCTCCTCCTTGTGGTGACGAAGACCAAGGCATATGGGTTAATCCTGATCTGGAAGAGCACATGGCTCCGATGGCTAAGGATGGTCACTAGGCTGGTGTCCTCCTTCAGCGAGTACCTGAGCTTCATCAGCACACTCAGCTCATCTGCAAACCTAGCAGAAAGAAGCAACGCATGGCATCCTGCAGCAGCTGCCGAATCTCTATGAACTGCCCTCTCAGGACAAAAAAAAGTCACAGTACAAATTAACTCAGTAAGGACAGAAAATAAAAAGCCAAGAGCAAACAGCCGTCCAGGCTGTAAGGTCAGGTACTCAGAAAGGAGCAGCCAGGTGAAAATTAGCATTGCCTATATAACCTTAATGCATCCCTCTCAGGTGCAATCTCAGCACACGCTTACGTGACTGTGCATGGTTTTGCATGGGACTCCAGCCCTGCCCACTGCTGAGATTGGCTGGTAAACCTTTTCCAAGCAGCTCTTTAATGCTTCCCTCTCTCCCCGTGTCCAGTGTCCTTGTCCATAGCAAGCTACAGCCCCACATCAAGGACAGCAAAGGTCTGACGAGGTCTATGCCTCCACAGACCAGTGCCTTGGCATCAAGTAATGCTAAGGGATATGGCTGTGCTGTATCTTTTGCTGTCTCCAGTTCCGTGACGGAGCAGAGAGGCCTTCCTGGTGGGAACACCAAGAAAATATATTCCTGGAAATGGTCAGTCAAGCACTGTGGCAATGTGTCTTCCCTGCACACAACCAAGAGATGGAAAAAAGGGAAAAAGTACTGAGCTCATAAGAGCACAGAGTGGATGTGTCGTTATGGAATGGCTTCTTAAAGTAACCCCTCAAACCAATAAGCATGCATGGGATGACTGTGAGCACCACCACCCCAACCCCATCCCCCTGAAGGCAGCCCACCTGTCCCCAAACGCCTCCCTCGTAGGGATGTTGAGGGTAGCGTACTGCCCGATCTCCAGGATGCTGCAGTTGGCGTCATCATAGCTGAAGGAAACATTGCTGAGGTCCTGTGCATGGGAAGTAATTTTGTCCAGCAAGTTCACTTCATCTGCATTGGAGGAAAAGAAAAAGATGCTCAATAGCTGAGATACCTTCACTACAGGGCTCTGCTCTTTGCTTTTCCTATGAGATGACAGATAAAACCCCAGAAAGAAAATAATGCAATTTGGGGAAATTAAAATAATTCACAAATTCAGCAAACTCAGACCAAAACAAAGATTCAGATGACCTCAGAAACAGCCAGGTGATATTTTTGAAACAGAAAACGTGTTTTGGGGACAATGCCCAAAAGACATGAAGGGGTATGTCTACCCAAGCAGTGGTGGTACCTTTATGACCATATACCTGGGATGCTCAGGACTATAAAGCAGAGCCTGGGACACAAAAGTCCTAAAACACAAGTCCTGGATCAGCTGGATACAGAAAGTCCTGCTCAGTCCTTTCCCAAGCTTCCTTGTTGAAGTTTTCCTAATTTCACTAGAGCTGAACCGAGGAGCAGGATGAAGTGTGCCCCTCACTGAGGCGGGGGTCCTGAACGGACCACAGGAGTTGTCCCCTCTGCACAAAGCAGGGCTCATCACTACGACAAGGTCAGGACCTCCATCGGGAGCCACGCGTCACGCAGTAACCTTTTCCCAGCAAGTGAAAGGCCCGCATTCAGAACTCTGCTGTGAACATGCAAGATGGTTTGAACTGGGTGAAAGCCCCTGGTCTGGGGTATTTGGCAGCACCATCACTTCAGTCTCATGAGGAGATTTTAACTCCCATGGTGCACAGAGACATTCCCTTTCCAAGTTCATTCTTTAACTAAAGAATCATTCGACTACAGAAATACCTGAACAAAAATTTGTTTAAAACCACAAGGTTTCTTGTTCCCCTCCATTAGCAAAAAATTTGCAGAGATCTGGCTGTACCCAGACACAGACCCGAGAGATCTACAACTGGGTCCCTCCTTTATTGTCATCCCTTTACGTTGCTGGGCAGCGTCACAATGACCCTGCCACCTGCAAGGGATGAGGGATGGACCCAGGGCAGCACCCCACGGGGCCAGCCTTGCAGGAGGGGTCTGGATCACTCCAGACCCACAGCCCTGGAGGGAGGGACAGACCCACTGGGAGGTCCTGGACAAGCCCTCTTGATGACTTATCAACAGGAATCCTGCCAGTACCATCTGCACTAACATCTGCCATCACTTGCACTTGGGAGGCATCCAGCCTCTGTATTCACTCTAATTCCCGTTGTCGATGAGCTGTCAGACTTCTCTGAGGGCAGATGAACATCCTCGGGCAGGCTGCAGCCTGACAGGAGTTACACACACCGTACAGATCTGCCGCTCTGGCAAATCAATTGAGCAGAAAGTTGCTTTGATCCACTTCAGACACTAATGTAGCAGTCCTGCCACCATCTCCTCAGAAGATTTTGTAAGAGAAAGAGCCCCGTGCTAGGAAGGAGAGGAGGGAATGCAGTCCTGCAGGAGACACGGCCGCTCGTGGTGACTTGGGATTTCATCAGGTTTTTCTCCAGCTCCCCTCGTGTTCCCAGACAACTCTCAGCTCAGCAACATGAAAGTGCAACAGCCTTCAGAAGCAGGAACATTGCAAAAATGGTACCAAGGGAGAGAGGGTGCAGGACTGAGCCCCTTGGAGACGTCAGTGGTTGTAAATCCTGAAACAGTGCCAAGCTGGCAGAGTTTATCAGTGTTACAAGTGAAGCACATGCACAGCGTGGGGAATTAATCTGGGGCCAAACACAGCTGTCAGAGGGGGAAAAAATATTATGGATATTTGTCCCTTCTCATTCCCAAGCAGTTTTGGGAGGCGATTTCCCTGCTGCTGACACCGATGGACATGGCAAAACCTGCATGCTCCATCTCCAGAGGCCGTAGCCCTCATCACCGATCAGCTTTGCTGGTGATTACAGGCAGACAAGTATGAATTCAGGAGATCCTATCAGGCGAAGGGCCTTCCTACACAAACTTGCAGCTGGGGACTGAGTACGAGGAATAACATGTTGACATGGAAGTTTTCCTGGGCAGGGTAGGGCCTTAACACACACCTTGAGCATGTGCTGAAAGTTAAAACCATGGTCCATGACAACATGTGCATGTAGGGTTAAACTTAAGTATGTGCTTCGTGCTTTCCTGAAGTAGCAGAGACTCCTCATCCCGTGTCCTGGGAACTGGAAGTAGCTGGAGAGCAATCACAGGGACAGGGCTGTACCGGCAGGTTTAAACAGCCAAGGTTGGTGTTTACCTCTGGACGCCCCACCAACCCAAGAGAAGAACTTGACATAAAAGAAAAACAGAATCAGGAGTGAATTGATGAGCTCTCTGATGACCCAGGCAAGGGGACTGGTAGGAAGCACAACCTGGTGCAGCCGATGGGGCAGCTGCCCACAGCGTGGAGCACCAGCACACATTGCCCTCACCAGCCAAGGGAGAGGTGGGCCCACCCCACCATATGCTGGGGGCCAGGAGCAACCCCAGCTCTAACAGAGGAGCTATGCAGCACTGAAGACTCTCCCATGGCAGCTGTCAGAGCCTGAACATCACAGGAAGGATTTAGTCATGTTCCCATCCCTGTGAACACCTCTCTACGTACTTGCACGCACACAGGGAGTGGCAGAACAAAAGCCAGGCGCAGGGGCCCCGTGGCCCCTCGCACGATGCAGGCAGTTCAGAGGATCATGCCAAACCTCTACTGGAGGCAAGCAAGGACAACCAAATGACAACAGGTCATTTCAGTCCCCAGAGAGGCTCACAGTTATACCTTCGGCAGATACCTGCAAACACAACTCTCCTCTCCCTGATGTCCCCCATAAGCCAAAAGCGAAATGTTGAAATAAATGACGTGCCCCTCAGACACCAGCCCTCACGCAGAGCTGGGGAAGCTGGAAGGCAGATGTCCTTCTCCTGCTTTACCAGCTCCAGAGTGCAGCTACTCCACATGCACCACCTTCTTCCCCTCCCAGTTCTCCAGAGGCAGCTTTCCATGCATTTATTTTAGCCTCACCTGGCTAGTTTCTGCACCGTTGGGATAAGCCAGTGGGGCCTCAGAAACACCTGCAGCAGAAACCCATGATGCACGAGGCAGAAAATCATCCGATGGGATCGATCTACTACAGACACTTTGAAGAGCGTCTTGCTGCATTAGCGGTGCTGCGTGGCGCCGCTCTCTCAGCCTGGGGCAGAAGCTGATGCACAGGGAGGTTGTTTATGGCACTGGATTTAGTGCTCAACCAGCCTCAGTGCCAAAGCTTTTGCCTGCAACTTGTCCCCAGGATTAACCAAGGGTCAGCTCCCCGTCCTGACACTGCTGGGTTGCTGGTTGTTACAAGAATGTCACGGATTTACTTTAAATTTCAAAGCAGGTTTATTTTCCCTCTTTGCCTTAACCTCTGGGAGCAGACACACTGCTTTTCAAGGACACGGATTACCTATGGAAGTGATTCTCAGCTGCAGGGTCTGAGTCACCAGCTATCAGAGATTGGGGTCACGGCCTTTCTGGGAGCAGATTAATCCCAGGCAGGTGGATACTGAGGATGCAGTAAGTGCGGTCACTGCAGCAACCAGTGTTAGGGACAGGACAGACTGTACTTCTGATATGGTAATTCTATGTTTCCTTTACAAAAAATCATGTTCTCTTATGACCTTTCAGCTTTCCTAGGGCTCATGTGCCTTATCCCCACAGGCATTCACCCCACTGCCTTGCTTCACAGCCAGGCTTCCCCATCTCCTTCCAGTGGCCATCAGCGATCAGCTCTGCTCACAAATGCTCTTTCTACCTCTGCTGAGCATCCTTCGCCACCGGCATGCTCCTACCGCCACCCTGGAGGCAGGGCCCCGGGCCCCAGAGGCAGGGCACACACCAAGCTGTGCTCACAGTCCAGCCGTGTTTGCATTGAGCTCTAGACTTGGGTTCTTCCTTGTCCAGCTGCAGAAAAACCAGGCAAGGCTGCCCACGATGCACATTCAGCATGCCAAGCCAACATCTTTCCTATTCCACCTCAAACCAAAAGTCTGCAGAAGGGCTATTTCTGTCCTAGAAAGGAGATTCCTGGAGTTCAACAGCTGCTGCCAAATTCAGCTTGCCTCTGGGCTCCTAAAGCAGCTCAGGAATCTTCCCAGGCAGTTCATTGCCAGGCGGACGTGCACGGGCCAACCTCAGCAAGGACAAGCACCGGTCAGTGGAGCCAGAGCCAGGAACGTGGCATCCCAAGCTGCAGTTAACCCCAAGTGAAGTTAACCAGCGATCACCAGGGTGCCAAGTGTGTTTTGGAAGAAATGCTTCTAAGGATGGGGAGCACCGCAGTCAGCACAAAGGGAGACACTTATAACAAGATATTAGTGATACAGCATGGAGCTGATGAATCACACCCCATGAACCCATCGTGGTGCTTGGTGTTGTGGCAGGAGACCTCTGCCTCCAAAAGCCCAGAACCTGAACCAAGAGAAACAGCCAGCCAGACCTTGTGTTTTAATGCAGATGTTCCAGCAATCCCAAACTCAGGCTGGAGGAGAAAACCAGCAGAGTCTTACAAAGCCCAGCAACGTATGATGCATCTTCTGCTTGATAGCAGCATTCCCTGGACCATCAATACCTCCACAGCCTTGGTCTGAGCACATTAGTGCACTTCAAGAGATGGTTCTTTCAAAAACTATGACTTCTCGTTTGTTTCCTTTGCAAAAACTGTTAAACAGTAAATAAAAAAATTTTACACGCCCCTTTTTCAAAATGAAGTTGCTTAGACAAACACACAGGAAGAGGGATAAAAAAACTTCACCCCACCACTCTGAGAAGTTATAAACAAATTCCAGCTCAAATATGAAGCACACAAAAAGCACCAGCTTTTCTAGGATGAAGAGATCAGGAGAAATGAAGGCAGAGGTGTCCGCATATGGCCCTGCACTGTTTGGTGTTGGGGACTTTGGCAATGTGCCTGCATAAGATCCAAGCTTTCAATACAGGGCTTTCCTGCCCTCATCAGTCCTTTGGCCCCACACAGAGTTAAAATTCCCAAGGAACAAAAGAAGAGACAGGAAACATGTCTTGATCAGAGTGGGGACCCAGCGGACAACCCCAAAGGTAAATACATCCTTTGTCAGGGAACTCTGCAGAGAGGGATTGTGGTTACCCTGCGAGGCCAGCTGGGGACATGCCTGGTGTACAGGCACCCACCGCCAGGCCTGGCCGGTGCAGAGGGAAGGTGGCAGGGGGCAGCCAGGTCCAGCTGCCCCCCAGGCTGGGGAGTCAGGAGCTGGTGGGCCCAAGTGTGGGCAGTGCCTTACCAACAGGCACCCCCAGGGTGGGTGAACACAGTAGGCAGAGCCAGCCCTGGTAACAAGGTCCACAGGCAACACCAGGCAAGGCTAGCCATGAACCCGGTCCAGGGTCCACCAAGGAGCACAATCAAGTCCAAAGGGGTACATTGGCAGAAACTGGTCCAGAAACAAGGCTACAGTATGGGTGCAAGGTCTGTCCAAGAGTCGGAGCCAAATACAGGACAGGAGGCAAACATACCAGGGGTCCTACAAGGAGGAAAAACTACATCCAGTGCAGGTCCATGGCCCATGGTCCATCCAGGAGGCAAAGCCAGAAGCAGGGCTGGAGGCAAGCACCCTACACCATAGCCTGGGGAAGGGCTGAGGGCCCAGGGCTGAGTTTAAATGGAGCTTCTGGGCTGAGGGTGTGGGTGGAGGTCCCAGGTGAGGCTGATCAGGACCCCAACAAGATTCAGTAGTGGTCCTTCCCACCTCACTTCTGGGGCTACATCCCAGGGGAAAGTGTCCCTTGGGGCGGCACCCCAGGTTGCAGAGACAGAAAGATGACCATCTGTGCTTTCCTCTGGCTCGTATGTGTGTGTGAAGCTTATAATCAGGTTTATGTTCTTCCCCAAAGGAGGGAAATGAGGGAAAAGGAGATAATATTAAACAACATAAAACATAATTGGAGCCTTAGGAGAGCTTGTAAACAGGGTCTGTCAGACTGAGTCACTTCCCCTGGATGCAGCACCACTGGTTGGGACCTAAAATAACTGGGCTTGACAAGCTGGGGAAAACCCCAGGAGAGCCCTGGTGCTCGATGGCTGGGGAGTAGAGCATATGACCTAACGGGTCTTTCTTTCTCTAATTTCTGTGTGCCTTATGAAAATGTCCTGCTAGAAATCTGCTTAGGATCACAGCCCATGCACTTCAGCTGTGTTTTCAAACTCTGAATTAGAGAGGCTTGAACATCACAGCTAGAATTTAATAATAAAGGCTCTCTGCATTAAGTGATGGAAAAAGAAGATTTTATACAAGGGCAAGGGTTTCCTGGCACCTCACACTGCTGACCCCACTGCATTAGCACAGGCATGGTCTGTAACCAAGCATTCAAAACAAGACAGCCCTCCCAAAACACCGATGCTTCTCCACTCCCCTCTCAACAGCTCACTTTCCTCCACCCTTTGCCTCTTGAAAGATGTTCTCAGACTTGGAGGTTGTGTGTGACCTTCTCTGGACCAATGGGACCCAAGATGGCAGCTTCATATTTGTTTGGACTTCCATGATGACTCTGCACATTGGGTGGACAAGGTCAAGGACACCTTGGTAGCGTTATCTTTGCAGGACATCAACCCTTCAGCAGCTCTTCCTGCTTCTCTTTCTATTCTGGCATTGCTTGCAACGTAAATAGTGTCCACGGCAGCCATCCGTGTCACCTCCTGTGCCACCTTCATCTCCTACTGTTCCCATTTCCCTTGTCACCTAATAATTTCTTTTTAAGGGCAACACCACAAGCCACACGAGATGAGGTTTAAGCCGAAGCGGTCACAGCTCACAGTGACAGACCCGCATTCAGAGGGTTATGCAACAGGACTTCAACCTTCGCCTCGCTGCTCCGGAGAGCAGAGATAATTTGGTTTTGACCCAGTGGCTCAAGTTGAAGGGGACAGAGACAAAGCAGGAAGAAAAAGAAAAAGCACATTTCTCACGGAGAACGTTGTACCTATTAGTGGAAGAGTGAATGCAACCATCCACCCACAGAGAGGACAGAAAATTTCAGGGAAGCGAAACCTTTTCAGAAGAAAGAGTTAGCCGTACACATGGTTTAGACAGGAAAAATCAGAGCACAGGCTTCTTTTCAAGCTCATTACGCAGATCTGCAGGCGTGCTGCTGCTCCTTTGTACGGGCCCAGCACGGGGGCTCTGCTGGGATAAGGATGGGGCTTTTGGGGACAAAGCCTGGGGAGGAGGAAGGGCTGCTGGAAGTCGAGGATGACCCCAACTAAGGATACGCTGGCTACAGGAAAAAGTAGGCCAAAAGTAGGCAGAAAAAGAAGAGAGCTTGCAAAAGAGCTTTCAGGAGAAGAGCAATGGGAGCAGGAAAGCAAAGAGTTTAAGAGTTGCTAAACCCACAATGGGGACGATGAAACCAGAGTGGCCACAGGAGTGGGGAAGTGGGCTGGGTAGGCATTTCAGCCTTCAGCTTCACCATCCTCATTGGGCCTTCTCGCTGCAAATCCTGACTGCCCAAGCCATGAAACAGCATGAAAATCCCACCCCATTAACTGAAAGAGTATGTTTCCTGCCCTCGTGAGGACAGGGAAAGGCTTTGAAAACATGGAGCAGGTCAGTATCCTGTCAGCTGGGAAATGAGAGTCTGAAGACCCTTTTGAAGCAGGTGCTGGGAAGGGTTGGGAGGAAAGCTCACAACGGCTAGCTGCTCTGCAGAATTTGGTGGCCTCACTTGGGTTGGTTTATTTTTGTTTTCGTTTAGTAAGAAAACAAAAAAGAAGCCACTTCTAACCTTCCCGAGACATGTACTGAGAGATCCCGCAGAGCTCCTCAACCATCTCCTTCCTGAGCAACAGAGATAATCTCAGACCAAAGCTCCTGGACTCTAGGAAGATGCTCTCGGGTCCTACACTTCACCCCAGCCTCGCACACCCCTCGACTCCCAGGCCACACGCACACCCTGGTGTGTCTCCTATCCCCTGTTCTCCATGTACCCTCCCCAGTTCCTCCTTCCTCTGCTCTGTGCATGCATGTCCTGTCCCCTCCTGGAGAACTGACAGCAAGTGCTATTGGGTGGAGCTCAAACTCTCACTTTGCTCAAGCCAAACACTGTGAAACTGATGTTATATATATATTCAGGGCTTAATACGTTTAGCTAGAGGGGTATTTTTGAACGGATTTCATTTAAACCTGTGCAAATCCCCACACAGCCATTCATCAATGTGTCCAAGTCTGCCTCACAGCAATTAAATTTAATTACTGAATTAGAGTGAATCAGCATAAACCAGATTTGAATTGGTCTACAATGTTTATACAGAGGATACTGTGGGATTAATTTAAAAACAACTAAAAAACATACTAGTAAAACTTGTGCAAGACTGAGTAGGGACAAGTCCCCAAAACATTGGCCCTCACTGTCACTAGTAAATAAGCTGCTTTCTGTTGCTCCATTGTCAAAGTAAATTAATAGCAAATTCTGCAAACTATCACACTCCGGGGGCTTGTTTCCAGCACCAGCTTTCCAAGAGCCTCCCTCTCTGTTGTTTTGTTTTATAGGGTTGGAAGACACACACACACACTTAAATACGCACAAAGCCACCAGAGAAAAGAAATGAAGGGATGATCATGAAAACCTCCTCTGGGTGGGATGGCCAGCACCAAGCAGGGCAGCCCACGGCACGGTCGGAATTCGTACCCCTGATTTTCAGCCTCCTCTCGTGCTGATGGCCAGCACACACGCGCTGGTGTGCACACACCACCCCCAAGCTCCCGTGGCCAAGGCTTGTCTGGATTTGACAGACTTCAAGGTCAGGACTGCAAGGAGGTCCCTCCAGCCCCCATCCCTGGCTCCAACAGCAGATGCCTGCAAGAGAGGAGAGCAACCCTTTCCTGCTGCTTCCTCCCAGCTCCCTGCAGCGTAAGGGTTTGCTGAGCCAAAGCCAGTGTCCGTGTTAGCAGCCGCTGGCAGACAGCTGAGCTCAAGCCTCTCCTGTCCTAGGGGGCAATGGAGGATACTTCTGCTCAGGTGGCTGGGCTGCCAAGAGATCCCTGAGCACACAGAGCTTTCATTCTCTCCCTTTTGAGATTTCATGATGTTTTGTGAAGTCTTAAACTCCTCCTAAGGCAGAAGGGGATGCATTTTCAAAATCTCAGCAGAACCCTGTGGGGGTGGGAAAGCCAGCTGTAGCAGGGCAGCACGCAGGCAGCCCGTGGGCAGGCGGCGCTCTCTGAGCAGCGGTAGGAAGGGAAGGAGCTGGAAGGGTTTGGTTTACCTCCTAACTCCCCTTTCCTCACCAAATGGCATGGGGATCTGCAAAATATACACCAGAAGCTACAAAACTGAAATGAAGAGGTAGAGTTGAATAAGGCAGAAAGATTTCTTACAAAAGGAAATGCAGTTTCAGAGTTTTGGCATGAAGCAACAGTTTGATGGGAAACATCTACTTTTGAAATACCTTGCTCCCCTTCTTCTCCATTACAGGCTGATCTTCACAGATGTTTCTCCAGCTTAACCTCCCATTGTCTTAGAGTAGTTATTTTAAAGTCTGGCAGAGGCTCAGCCTGAGCTATTATTTCAACAATGTTGAAAGTGTCTTGAGTAACAAGGGAAACGGTCGGGTTAGTATTATCTTCTGCTGCAGACGTACGCATCTGGGAGAGATTACAGCTAGAGACAATAAAAATAAATATGTCCAGGGAGCCCATCTTGGGAATTCCTCTCATTTCAGCAAATAAGGGCTTCGTGCACCCCAAAACCAAACCCTTCCTCCAAACGGCCCTGCTCCCGCTCCTTCCACTAGTGATGAATTGGTTCATTTGGTTTAGCCTAACAGTGATTTTAAACGTGTAACGCCATCCGAGGCTGAAAAACCAAAGCTTAAACCTGATATCATTGACGATGTGCAAGGCAAGCCAGATCTAAGCCGATACACCCAGATGTTAGTCACTGGTGAAAAGCAAGCAGAAAGAGTCTGCTCGTGTGCCAGCAGCCATCTGTCACACCGTGACAAAGCGCACGTTGGCTCAGGATCTCTGCGACTCCTGTTTTCCAAGTTACAATCAAAGTATCAAAAAACTCGGGAAATTAGCAGCAGTAAAGCAGTGAAAGGTCCTTTGTCTTTTCAGACCCAGGGACCTTATGTTCAAAGACGGGAGCTGCCCCGTCGGGTCAGACAACGGCACCAGCAAGCACAGCTTCATTTCTGGTAGCGCTCGCAGCTGGAGGGAGCGAGAGCAGCTCTGCCCAGCCGGCGCAAACGGGGGTCGCAGTTAACTCAAACCAGTGCAGACCGCGCTGACGAGCATCTGCTCACCACTCATGGAGCAGGGCTTGTGCTGTCCCCAGCTGTATACACATGACCTTGCCGACCGAGATCCCCAAGAAAAATGACAGCTAAACTCAATATATCCAGACAGGTGCTGCTTCATAACCTGCCCTGCACAAGCAAGTCTACCTATGTAGTGGCTCACCCTGATGATTCAGCACGTTGCCCACGTTTTCATTTCCCTTTCCACACGATCATGGGCAAATCAATTTTCCTTTTGTACAGGTGGAGAAATGAAGCAGAGCTGGGAGGCACTGGGAGGATATGTGTGTAGAGATAAGTAGGACTTACATGTCCGTTTCCTAGCCAAAAGGAAAGAGCAGAGAATTAGCTTGCCACGGAAGCTCTTGCCTGTCTTCTCCTGTGCCCATCCTCCTTGCTCCCTTGAGACCTTGCGTGCCAAGCAGGGATCTCCTGCACCCCACCTAAAGCAATAAATGCTGCAGCTTTTAACCCCAGCAAGCCCACAATTCAGTCCTTGCATTGACCAAACTGATTGCTATTTTCTTCACTGCAGCCAAAAAATCAGAGTGTGTTTTCCCTAACCTGACTGATTTCCACCTCTCAAACTCCGCTGCAGGCAGACCCGAGGGGCAGAAGTCTTTGGCAGAGTTAGAAAGGTGCAGGCAGAAGGGCAAGCTCCGTATGAGCCAGAGGTACCCAGAAAACATCTTTCCAGGCTTTCACCTTTCATGTTCTCACAGGTCCTTTGCAGAGCTCCCTGCTCTGCTCCTGAATCAAGCCCTGGCAATCACTACCCTCCTCCTCTGCTGGGTCTCAGTGTGTTCATGATGAATGTGCTCTACCAACCACCCTGCAGCGGCCCAAACGAAATTGGCTGGGGGAGGTGAGGGAGTCAGCTTAATTTTCCAAGCTTGATAGGAGCTGATGACTTTACTCAGGGAGAAATCATATAATGTAACTGTAAAGGTCTGGCTCAGGTCACTCCCACCTCGCTCGCCTAGGAAATACCTTGTTATCACATCCCTGCAAGAGGAGCTGGAGGGTGGGCAAAGACCCTACCCAGAGTTTGCCGTGCCCTTGGCCTCGTGCTGATGGCCCTCCAGCCACATCACGTGCATACACACACATGGAGCTGGCAAACCCACGCCCAGATCTGTTTTGACTTGTATGTATTCACAAATTCAGGGGTGACAAGGGTCACAAACTGCAGAGACTTTGCAACAAACTTCTTTGTGGTGCACACAAGGCTGCAGCACTCGTGTGGTAGATCGTGCCCCAGCCAGAAACCCCTCATGGGGCAGGAGGAGGACGTCTGCTTTTACGTTTAAAGCTGTGTTTCCATCGTGCCAGTCTGCAGAAAAAAAAAACCTTGAAACCACCACCCTGGAGTAATCAATGGTCCTGAAAGTGCAGGGCAAACATGCCAGTTACATCCACAAAGCTGGATGCACACCAGCGCTGCCCGTCCCGCAGGCCTGGCTTTGGAGAGAAGTTGGCACTCAGGGATGAGCGCTTGAGGGCAAAAGCCAGAGGACACGCAGGGGACATGGGGCCGGACACAAGGCTGCCAGGGACACGCTCCCGTGCTGTGCCAAGCATGGTGGGCAGAGAGCCAGGGCCCCAGACATGTCTGGGCTCCTGGGCAGAGTGCTGCCTGCCGGGCTCCTCCAACCACCCGCCTGGCAGCGAAGTGACCAGGGATGCTTCATAGGAGCTTGTTGGAGGCTCGAGGTCCTGGTTGCTGGCAGGGAAAGGCAGCTCCTGCCTGTTTTTCTCAAAAGCTTGGGGTCTAATGCAGGAGACTCCCTATTGCACAAGTGACTGGCAAACCCCCTACCTCTGTCCTAACCCATCCTAACTCAGGGAAACTCTTTCCTGGCCATGCCTTCATTCAGCAAGGCCAATTTCCCCCTTGAAAAGAATGGCTACAGGCCAGCACATGGTTTATCTTACCTAAATATATAGCCACTTTATGCTACAATTAATCACTTTGGAGATACTGGCATTCCCTGCAAAGCAGCAAGGGTCCCATGCCAAGGGAGAGGGGACAGACAGACGCTGCTCCTGTGAGTCCACACCTGCCACAGCCTTGGGCTATGGGAGCTGGACCTGCCTGAGCTGAGCTTTGCCACTGCGCCTTGCAAGTGCCTCTACCAGCTCCTATTACTCAGCGTATGACTAATGCCCAAACCGAAATTAGTACCGGCACAATTACAGGGAAAGTTTTCTACCGCAGGCAAGTGAAGTGCACAGCCCTTTGCAGGGATCTATTTCTGCTTCCTTCACTTCTAGATATGCTGCTGCAAGGGTCAGTGCTCAGGCTCTGACCTGGAGTTAAGATTCATTTGCCCGGGAACGGTGTTGTGGAGGTTGTATCTAGCTACCACACATCCCCTGCCCCGGGGCATCTGCAGAAATGGAGCAGGAACGAGAGAGAGAAAGAAGCACAAGTCTCATGCACAAGCACCAGCCCAGCCTGGGGCAGAGTGGGGCAGGAGCAGCAGTCCCAACCTTCCCTTTATGCTCCCTTCAACACAGCTCACAAGAAAGAATAAAGAAAAAATTAAAAATGAATGTTTCCCAGACTAACAAGCTGACACTTCACAGCCAAAAAGCACTATGATTTTCACCTCAGGCAAAACATGTGCACATTTGTGATTCATTCCACATTTGTGGCTGCCAATTTTCCTGCACAAACTATTGAATTGTTGCGGTTTCAACCTTCACTCAACTTCTGAATGCTCCTCCAAGTTCTTTATGCTTGGCATTTCGCAGAGCTACTCACCTCCCACCTCTCCCCCTCCAGTGGTATTTTTACACCCAAAGTATCTTTGGGTGCCTGTCAGCCTTCAGGTTTCACAGCAAGCTGCTCGATGCCATGAGCTGATGCTTTCCCAGGCATCAGGGCCAGGGACCCTGAGACCCCCCCAAGCAAAAAGATCTTCTTGTAAAGTCTCATTTCACCAAAGCCTCACGGGTCAGGTTCAGCCCGTAATGCTTGAACGGCAGCTCAGAAAGCTGTTGGCAAATAAACATAAACCAGGATTTCCTTCACATGAAGAGAAGCTGTCAAACCCCAAACTGCTGGAGGGACCGCTTTACCACCCCCCAGGAGGGGCTGACCCTCTCGGCGCCCCCTCGGCGCACATTCATCCACCACGGCTCCCCCACCTCCCGAGGCTGAGCCCTGGCTTGCCGTGGCTGCATCCTGGGCAGAGGAGGTTCTGCAGGTGGTGAGCTTGGGTAAGGATGGGCACAGGTGTTCCACTGGGACTGAAGAAGCCTTCTGCAACTTCATTTATGGATGAGGTCCTAGGGAGGACATACTCAGCACAGAGTATCATAGAATCATTAAGGTTGGAAAACACCTCTAAGATCACCAAATCCAACTGTCAACCCAACACTACAGTGTCTCCTAAACCATGCCATGAAGTGCTGCATCTACACATCTTTTAAATACCCCCAGGGATGGTGACTCCCCCACCTCTCTGGGCAGCCTGTGCCAGGGCCTGACCACTCTTTCAGTAAAGACATTTTTCCTAATCTCCAACCCAAACCTCCCCTGACGCAGCCTGAGGCCGTTTCCTCTCGTCCTGTCACTGGTGACTTGGGAGAAGAGACCAACGCCCCTTCACGACATGGGCATGGGCAGACCTGCACAATGGGTCAGCCTTTATGCAAAAGCCCATTGCTGGATGTGGAGATCTCCACCCCTGTTTTCTTCCCAGGGTTCAAAATCCTCTTCCTCCCTGCGAAAAGCATCCTGCCCAAAGGCTGGTTTGTGCCCACTCCTGTATCATCTACTTCAAAGGCTGCATTGGAGCATCCTACCCACTAATAATCACTTCCCAACTCGAATTATTTTTCCTTTCTCTCTGTTTCTTTACTGACCTAGAGAATTTCCCAAGGAGAAAAACTAAAGTTTCTTATGCAGACGAACACAGAGGAAAAAAAAATCTCTTCTCCCACCAAAAAACAGTTTTCAAGCCTTTATGATTCATCACAAGTAAAGCTGAGAGAGGCAGAGATCACACATGCTCACCCATGCACACTGCCTCTGCACAGCCCATCTCAGATAACAGTGCAGGTTTTGGGAGAGCCCCAGACACAGAGCTGACAAGTCTTGTTTTAACAGCAGGGATGGATCTGCCTCACAAAAAAAAAAAAATGCGCTCTTCATTCCTCCTGCTGCCTTTGAGCGAGGGAAAGCACATTCGTTAGAGAGGCTCCACTTCTCTGAACAGACGACACTGAGAAAATGCTGGGTTTGAGATGTGGGGGAGGTCTCAGGGTTAAACAAAGTTGTTGGAAAGAAATCAGTGTCAAACAGAAAACTTTCCCAATATTTAAGTAAAAAAAAAAAAAGAAAAAAGAAGGAAAATGAGTCATTTTGAGTCAGCCTAGAAATGAAGGGTTTCATCTTTGTCTGTGGATGAGTTACCTCTTTCTTATTTTCATGCAGCTTAACTTTAGTTAACTGAAACACACACAGCTGTTTTGAAACTGAAAGTGAAATTTTGTTTTTAAAACCCTGAGATGTCAGGACATTAAAAAATAAAACAAACCAAAACAAAGCCAAACCAACAAAAAAACCCCACAAAACTTTATTTACAAAACCCAGGAAAACCAAGTGTTTTAATGGTTGTGACTTTCACTCCCGCTTCCTGTTTGAAATTACGTACCCCATTAGAACCAGCTTCAGAAGCCGTGCTCCATCCACCCCCTTTCTCGCCACACGCCCCAGGTCACTGAGCGACACCTCTCTACTGGCAGCTCAGCTTCAGGCTCCACCAAGTCCATCGAGGTCCATCAAAGCAGATCCCCAAGCCCACCCTCCCTCAGCTTTGCTGTTCCTTCACCTGGAAGCAGCCAACCTGAAGAACATCCCCAAGCGTTTTCTTCCTCTCTGTAGACGTATCTTCTGCTGAAGTGCCTCAGCACCATGTCTGATAACCTCTGTGGCAAATACTTTGCAGCATCTTTGTCCCACCTCACCCGCAAATCACCTCTAGTACAACGTACTCTGGAGTGGTGAAGAGGACCGCTGAAATTACCACCGTTATAGACACACACAGGTTGGAAGACATCAGAACTCCTCTAGTCCTCTACTATGAGCTTCACCCATAACCCACCCTGGTACGTCTCCAGCTTCACTGAAGGGAGCAGTGCATTACAGCACTGCCCTGCCACCTCTGTGTAATGACTAAAAAGAAGAAAAGCTAGGCCTGTGAGCTTCCAGACTGAAAAAGGAGGGTTTGATAACTAAAACAATATATCACAGAGCGCTCCAGAAGTGCCAAGAATTATTTTTAAGCCGTATATTGTATCCAGTATCACAGTTGGAGAAGTCCTTCTGGTGGAAGGTTTCAAGTTTTCTCTTTCCAAGACACTAAAACATTCCCAGCTTGTGAAAAACAATCCTTGCCACCTGGCCTTGCATCTTCGTGCCGGCAAGAAAGAGGTTGCAGCTCAGCGGGTTCTGCATGGCTCCTGGGAGTGACCCTCCAAAGGGTTTAGGCTGTGCAAGCTGCTGAAGAGACGCCTACCCTGTGCAACTGGAGCTAGCAGCCGTGAAGCTCAAAGCATCAGCCAATATGGACCAGCCTCTGAGGGAAAACTGGGAGCAGGGTAAGGAAGGTAGATAGGGAGGTAAAAGGTATCTCACTGGCACAGGGCTGGTCAGAACAGTCTGCTGGCCCCATCGATGCTGGCATGTCTATCAAGGCACCACGTGGAGGCGCTGGGGTGGAAAAAGACACCTTCAGACGCCTGCACAGCACCCCTGTGGGACAGGCAAACCCCTATGCCTTTGCACACTTCCTGGAGCAGGCAGAGTCAGTGTTGATGTCCAGCATCCACAGCTGACTCCAGAACCCCTATATCCTTCCCCTTGGCTTCACCATTTTTCCTTCCCAGGTGTGTGCTGAGGAAGCCCACACCTCCCCAGGACAGATGTCCTGGTGCAGGCTCAAGCAGCCAAAGCATCTTACAACAGTGCCTTTGCAGAGTGCGCGGTCTCACAGGAGGAGAGGACCTAGGGAACAGAGATCCCACTGAACCTGCATGGCCAACAGTTCAAAAACTCTCTCCACATCTCACTTGTGAGGTCCTGAGACACAGTCATCCCCCTGCCACAGCATGGTGGTTCTCCTCTAGGCTCTCCCAGAAATATCCCTAATAAGGAGCAACTCTACAAAGGTACCACAAGTATTTCTCCAAGGGTGGTGTGCTGCAGACACTGCAGGACAGTTGCTCTCACTCTCCACACCTGTATTTCTTAAGGGCAGAGAACATTACTTTCCTGTCTAACTCCAGCTATACCCGCTAGATTTATTCACGGAGCAACGTGGAGATTGCTGTGAGCGCAGCTCTCCCAGGGCTCCTTCAAACTAACTGGGGTGAGTTTGTTTTCAAGTCATTAGATTAAATGTCCTAGCGATCGCTGTAGCAGTCAGTCATGCTGGGCTTGCAGCAGTGCTCCCAGCCTTTGCGGCACACTTCAGTGCTCTGTGAGCAGCAGGGCTACATGAAGAAGTGACTTTCCTTCTTTTTTTCTAGTTTGGAAGTGAAGCAAACAGAGAAAGAACATAACAAGTGGAATTGGCTTGAACTGCTGTAGCTTTCCCACCAAACCTCCAGGAAAACAAGTAATTAGCTGAGATCCAAATATATGATTATATTCATTCACCAGTAAATCTGAAAAACAGTGGGCCAAATCACAGACCTACAACATCAATCCCTGCCACAGCCCGGAGACCAGGACACTGCCTTAAGCTTTGGGACAGCCAGGCTCAAATACCTCTTCTCTGTAAAATATTTGCTTCCTATATTTCAAGAGCCTGCCCTACCCTCCTGTCATCCCTGCCTTAAGTTACAGTGAGATGGGCTGTATACGGCCACGACTGCGTGGTGGCGTGCAGTCAGTACCCCCAAGAGATGGGCTGTCACTGGAGAAGGGACTCGCCGGTGCTGGGCAGCTCTGTGGATGCTAATCCCTCGTGGAGAGGAGGAACGGGCAGTTACTCTTCTACAGAAAACCGCGGAGGAAGGGCACAGGGAAGGAGACACGACTGCCAGTCCTGGTTGAGCTCTACGGAGCCCCGTGTCATGGTGTTCAGCAGCAAACTGTTCATCAAGCTAAAGAGAAACCCTGGCTGGGGTAGGAGGGTCCTTGAGGAGTGACAGATGAAGCTTTGCTCTGCTCAGCTGCAGAAGAAGCTATAAAAGCGACAAATCCAGGCCATCACTTCAAACGCAACAGCAACCATCACCCGGAGATGTCAGTAACCTGATTATTGCGCCGTGCTTTGAGCAAGCAGTTCTTGTGCTGTTTTTGATACGGCAACTGTTGATGTTACAGGCTTCAAAAAAAGACAACTACTCTCCTACACACTTAACCCACTTTCAAGTTTGAGATAAGAATAAAAATCTACTCATTTATCCAAGCAGAGCAACCCACATCCCTTTATGCTATGGAAAACCTTGATGCTCATCCCTTTCTTCTTGGCAGTCAACTTTCCTAGACAGGCAGGGGTGCAAAGCAGCAGTAATGGACCAAGACCTCATTGCGCCAACCCATGCGCAACCCCAACAAATTGAGTAGCCTTCTTCAGGCTGCTTACGAGCCAGGGCTTGAGCTGCTTTAACCCCTGCTCTCTGCAGCAAGGCTTGTACCCTGGTATTAAGAAAGAGAGCAGAAAATAAAGAGGAGCAGTTAATAGGAGTGGGCTGACTCCTGGTTGGCTCAAGATCTCTCCAAGCAGGCAGGAAGGGGCGAGGACAGTCCCGTGCTGGCTCTGCACATCAGCCAGGCTCTAGCTGTTTTATCAGGTCATTTATCTCTGCTACTTCCAGTCCTACTCTGTTTCCAATCAGCATCCCCTACCTGCCTGGCCTGGGCCCCGTTGGAAATCCAGTAAAAGCCTGAAAGGAATAAAGAAATGAAACAAAAACACATTCAGGGAGATTAAAGCTGGGAAAAGGCGACTGTGTGCTGTGAAAAGGAGCAGGGTTCATCTTCTCACATCTCACTGGGTGGAGAGAATCCTGGGGGAGCCCTTGGGGCAGCTCAGCCTGGGGATGGGGCTCCACACAGCCAGCACCAGCTGGGAGGGCACCTCAGTGCCGCAGCCAGGTTTGAGCAAAGGAGTTATTCCACTGCTCAGAGAGACGTGCGTGTGCTGCGTGTGTACTCCACAGGCACAGAGTACGCCTACAAGCCAGAGCACGTCTGCCACTGCACCGTGAGTCACAGTCACACGCGGAGGGAGCCCAGGGCCAGGGGCGCCTCTGTCATTTAAGATTCTCAAGTCTGGAGCAAATCTTAATGCAGATTACGAAACATTGCTTGAAAATTAGCTCTGCCACCCTTGCACCTCTTTAAAGACACAAGGGTGCAGTGAGGACCTCCACGCTCCCTGTCTCCCTCGGAGAGGACGGCCGAAAAGGGCTCCCTTGGACAACGTTAGTCCGTACTCTACTGAGCTGCAGCAGAGACGTGTTCACAGCGTGCTTCTGCAAGCTGTTTCTGAAGGGGGAAGATAAACACAGCAAATAAAAAAACCCAAATGCACAAGTTACTTTAATTAGGATCAGAGAGGCATTTCAGGGTGAAAGCCCCAACCACCCCCACTTACTCTGCTTTAGCTTACACAGCAGAGCAGTCATGGACCAGACAAACGACACCTTTCTGGTGACACTAAGCCAGAAGAAGTGCTGTGGAGGAATGTTCTCCAACACGGAGAGTATCCTGTGGACTGAAAATCCAAGAGCAGTCCAAGGTAAAAACTGCAGAGCCCATATAGAGTGGGCACAGGGGCCTTGGACCTGCTGACCTGCGGATCTGATTTTGGTAGAGCACACTAATTGCCGACGCAGACAAAGACTTAATGCTCCAGCTGCTGGACTCATTAACAGCTCTGAATCTCTCTTTAATTAATCCTCCTGAGCCTCACAGCTATAGAGGAAAGCTTGGAAAACCCGACTGCTAATGGTTCAAGCACAAAAAGTTGAATGAAAAGGTTCAGAAGTGATTTTTATTGATTCTTTTAAAACTTTTTTTTTTTTTTTTTTTTAAAGCCAGGAGTTTATTATCCCATCTAGAAAACCATCCAGCCCATCTCCACCTCCAGCACAAAGCCATTATCCATCCACCACACCCCAGGCCTGATGAAAGCTTCCATCTCCCCAGAACACTATGACCAGGCTGGTCTGGCCAGCCCCGCAGCAGCGCCCGCACCGCCTCCACTCCCTCCCGCCCAGCCCCAAGACCTCCTCTCCGGCAGCAGCAAAAGCACTCACAGGTCGGCCCCACGGACGCAAGATGTGGGAACGCACATTTGCAGTGAACCGTCCTAGAGAGAAATGCATCTCCTTCCCCTGCAGAGACACCTCCAGCGAGTGGTTCTGGGTGAGAAACAGCCTGGGGAGAACCCCCAGCTCACAGCATCTGCCGAGATCATGAGCCAACCTCTCCCTGCCCGAAGCTGTCGCTGCCGTGCCACAAAGCACAGGGGTGCCTTGGCTGCCAGCTACCCCTTGTCCAGCACTGCCCATGGGAAGCATCTCGGGCTTCTGGCTCTGTGGATAGATGAATCACCCCCAACACCCCAGAACACCCATGGAGGAGGGGGAACCTCTTTTCCCCTTCCCCCTGCATTGGCAGGGGAGGACCACACCGTGGCCAAGGGATGAGACATCTGGTTATCTTTGTGTTGGTCAACACCATGGCTGCTGCGGGCATCAGGAAGGGGTTAACCAGAACTAGCTGGTTCCCTCTTCGAAATGGCCCCTAAAAGGAGCTCCCATTGAGCTCCCTGGCTGGGAGCCAGGAGTACACAGGAACCAAGAGGAGATCTGGCTCACTTTTCACAGGTTGGAGGCACTCTGGAGCACTCCTTGCCCTGTGACAGTCAAACCCTCCATAGCTTCCAACACAGCCACCAGACCCTTTCACTGGAGGAAACTTTTCCTGAGCAATGCGAAAGGAGGAGGGATGCACGGATCCCCTCTTCTTGGGGATTACTTTTAGAGGCAGGATCTCCCCACTACCAGCCACCATGACAGGAGCAGGCACCATTTGGGGCTGCAGAGCTAACACGTCCCAAAGCAGTGAGTGGGGCAAAGGACCCCAAATACAAGCCATAGCCTGTGTAACATCAGTGCAGCTCCACGAGCTCCACCAAGAAACCAGGCAGCACATGCCTGCCAGATGCTTCACATTTTGGGGGGGGGGAGGAGAGGTTGAGAGGTCAAGGTCACAAGTGATGCCTGACTCTATTCTTTGTGAAGGGGCCATGAAGGGGGAGAGGGAGCTGGGAGGAAATACCAGCCTGTGTGTGTAAAAAACATCCAGGGTGGGATTCACGGTCGCATTTGCACATGTTTGGCTCAGGAGAGGCAGGAAGCTGCAAGGCATGGGGGTCCCTCAGCTGAAATGAAGGGCTGGGGAGGAGACGGAGCAACACAACACGCCGGGACAGCCTGGGATGCTCCTTCCTGCATCACTTTAACGCCTCTGAGACAGCTGCAGCTGCCCCCCCTCCTTTCCTTCTTTGTCGGTGTGAAATGCTGCATTGAGAGTTGCAGTTCCCACACTGACAAGGCTTGGAGCGCCCTCCATACCCTGGGACCTCCTGGAGTGTGTCAGCCCTGTCTCCTCTTCCTCTTGCCCATTGAGCATCAGTTGGCTCCTTCTACTTGAAAGGATAAAGCTGCAGTCTCTGACGTAATCGCAGACACTTATTTCCAAGGCTCAAGACCAATTTAAACTAAACCAGACTGCACGTATCAGAAATAAGAGCCCAGACACAAAGGAACAGTTTTGGAAATACCACTCGTGTCTGCAGGAACATGGTCACCCAGCGGCAGTCATCTCCAGGTGGCCCCTTCAATGGCCTGGATCTAGATGGACCTGCTTCAATCAGGGGCTGCACTCCATGACCTCCAGAAGTCTCTTCCAACAGGAATTATGCTATGACAATCACTCACTCCTGGACGTGGGTGATACACCTCGATACCTCCTGCCACTGCATGTGATGTTAAACAGACTTGCAATATCTCAACAGCCATAAAACTTGTTTTCTCACCAGCCCAGCTCTTCCAGAGAGCAGCAAGCAACTACCCCGGTAACACCAGTAGTTCTTCTGGGGCACAGTCACAGCCTGCCCACCCAGAACCATGACTGCCTCGTATATTTAAGACAGAAAAATATAAAATCTAAATCACTAAACCACAAGAACCAAAGATAAGACTTCTAAGCACTGCCTTCTAAAGCAGGCATGCCTGGGATAAACACTGAGGCACAGCATTTCTGCCACTTTAATTTAATTTTGGGTCACTTTTGCTCAATCAGCATCCATCAAATGGTACCAGACTGGTCACTGAGCATGGGATCTGCTCCTATTTATGCATTTTCAAGTCAGAAACCACCCCCCACTGTGAACCGGTGTCCTACAAAGGATATGCCAAAGGAGATCTCTAGCTTAACTCCTACTTTAAGACCAACAACTGTGGCTAAATTTGGAAAAACATCCAGGACAAAATTCTTATTTGGACTTAAAGTCCTCCCAGCAACTGAAACTCTACCACAACCCAACCTTGAGGTAGGCCAACAGCAAATTAAATAATATATACAATCTACATATGGGTTGTTACATCTAACATGGGAGGTTACAATTAAAACCAGCAGAGCTATGGAAGAAAATTAACAGCACTTTTACTGCTGTAGGTGTAGGTTTCCCAAAAGTCCACTCATTTGGAGAGGAAGACCCTGAGTGAGGCATTATAAAATGAACGTATTTATAAGGATTGAGAAAACTGCCTACCCCAGCAGGCACCTGATCTCGCCCCTAGAAAGAGACACCAAAAAAAGTTTTTGCTCAAGGCAAGTTTAGCAGCCTAAAGGCTTACCTTGCAAAGGATGGAAAAATTGTGGACTTCTACTGTTAAAGCACGGTACACGGTTTTGCAAGACCTGCCTGGTCCAAGCAGGGTGACACTCACTTCCCGCAAGCCACAGGCGCACAGGGAGGTGAGCACTGCTTTGGTTCATCCTCAGCAAGCCGGGGTAAGCAGCTCTCTCCAGGGGCTGGCAGAGGGTCAGGGGCCAGCAGCCAGCCTGGGAGCCCTCACCTTTCACCCAGGTCCAAGCCAGCCCAAGGGAGCCGGGGCAAGCACTGACCCACCTGGCAACAGCAGCATCCGATTTACAGCTGTTAAGCTGACTTCAGTCCCAAAGGATTTGACGAAAAGAGCTGGCACAAACCGTATGACAACTAGAAAGCACCTGGCTGTGAACTACAGCTTGGGGGGATTAAATACGTGCTCACCCTCATTCATTTCCCACTGGCAAGTGGGAATCACAGAATCATTAATGTTGGAAAAGACCTCTAGGATCATCGAGTCCAACTGCCAACCCAACACTACTGTGTCTGCTAAAACATGTTCCTGAAGTGCCACATCTACATGCCTTCTAAATACCCCCAGGGATGGTGACTCCCCACCTCTCTGGGCAGCCTGTGCCAGGGCCTGACCACTCTTTCAGTAAAGACATTTTTCCTAATCTCCAACCTAAACCTCCCCTGGCAAAACTTGAAGCCATTCCCTCTCATTCTATCAGTAGTAACTTGGGAGCAGAGACCTACCCCCCCCTCACTCCAGCCCCTCTCAGGCAGCTGCAGAGAGCGAGAAGGGCTGCCCTCAGCCCCCTCTTCTCCAGGCTAAACCCCCCCAGCCCCCTCAGCCGCTCCCCAGCGCACTTGTGCTCCAGACCCTTCACCAGCTTCATGAAGGAGCACTTTCCTCCTCTGTACCAGCCCCAGGAGCAGGTCTGAGGCATACGTGACCTGCTTTGCTTTTGTCCCTGCAACGCGTCTGTCCCTGCAGCAGAGCACACCAGCGGGAAGGCTGGGGTAATCTCCAGCTGCCTTTTTTCGTGCTGCCTATGGAGCATGGGAGGGCTCTGCATGGGACCTGCAATCTGCCCCAGGCCAAAGTCTTGCTTAAACACTCCTGTGCAAGGACCTTGGGCCCTTCTTTCCTCCCAGATGAATACAAAACCTTGCGTTTATTGACATGAAACAGGAACAAATTGTGCAATTTTTCATTTAGACTGTGGTAGGGAGCTTGGGGTTTGGTTACCCAGGTTTGCTGTGAGGCCACAAGGCAGAAACACAATCTTTGTGAAATGAAAACAAACCACTTCACACGCTTCCAGGAGTGAAGGTCCCTACACCAACTGCCCTGCCCTGGAAGAAACAAGACCCCACAAGCAGCTGATTGCAGCCACTGAGTTCCTGCAAAATCTCTGGCAGCCACACCACAGAGGATCTGTGTGCCACGGTGCTGGCTGTGTTCAAGCCTCTCTTAGAGGATCCATGGGGAAAACATCAGAGAGGCACCGAGGAGCTGGCCGGGTGCAGGCACAAGCAGGAGTTTCCAAGCGATGCAGGAGAGCGAGGCCACTTGGCCAAAAAGCTGTTCTTTAAGTCACTCAGACTCTACGTACAGAATGCGTGTCCGCTGGTTTTCCCTCTTTCTCCCTCTTTCTTTGCAGTGTACTTTAAACTCCGCACCCCACATCACCTTGTCACTGGCCAGGGCAAGGAGGACCACGTGGCACGATGGATGCTAGGTCCTCTGCCTTCTCTCACTTCTCTCACCCAAATCTTTCAGTTTGCCACCCTCAAAGTTAAAACTATCAAAATGCTCCACTAAGGTGTGGGGGAAGGGAAAAAGAGCACAGGAATTGTTTAAAATCTGCTCATGCAAAGCTTGCTGCCAGAAAGTAAGATCCAACTTCAAAACCCCTCTACATTCCTAATAACCTTTTAATAGCTCTCATTACAGAGTATCTCACTCAGTCCTGGTACATCCCCGCCTGCCAAAACAAAGACCAGCATTTCCTCAGGCAAAACCCAGCTTTTAATTGATCAATTCAAGGACTTCAGAGAAATATTACTAATGCAACTCTGACAAACTAAAGGTGTCGCTCCTGTGCGGCAGATGCCTTCATTTAACCTGCCTCTTCAGTCAAGCATTTCCCACTCCCAGTGGAAGCTGCCACTTGAAATGTGGCTTAGAAACAAAGCCTTAGCAGCAGGAAAGAAGAAAAAATCATAATAAAATGTACCTCTTTCACTCTGAAAATCCATACTTAGCCTGTAGCATGCACTCATACTCAATCTTAATTTTTAGTAGAGAGGCATACAGGTGCCCCAAAACACAGCAGACCTGGGTCCCGCATAGTGATGGGATATTCTCTGTCTGTACAATAAATTCTCATCACCCCCCTTCCTCCTGCAATTCCATGGTCTTCATGCCTGGGGTTACTTTGAATACCTCGTCTGATTTACACTTTTCACCCTCAGCTCTTGCACTGCAACACGGCTTTTTTCCCCAGCTGGCGGGATCCGCTCCAAGCAAGCCCATCGACTCCTGCTTTTCTCCGTTACAATCCAGAGCACTCGGTTGAAATTGCAATGGTATAAACATTGGCACCCACAGGGGTAGGGAGAGAGGGAATGGATAAGCATAAGACAGAGTAAACAGGCAAAATAACAGCACTTCTTCAAAACATCACGTCTAGCAGGTTTAAAACAAACAAAAAAAAAAAAAAAGAGAGAGAAAGCGAGGAGCTAATGGAACATAATCTACTGCCTGGCTGCACTTTGTCTTGCAAAAAGATCTCGGCTCAGAGTCATTACAGAATGAGTAAACGCACGCGTCTGTCCAGCATCGCTCCTTGCTTTACAGATGGAAACCCCCGGCAGAGAAACAGCAGCTAGTGCATGGCCACGGCAAAGCAAGAGACCAGGGAGCCCCAGCCCTGCTCTGTGTCACGGCCACCCCATCCCGCTGCTTCCCAGTTCGGTCCTGCCCTCAAAGGCTGTGGACGCTTCATTTCCCAGGAATCACCCGTCATACAGTTAATTATTGAGCACACATGTGTGGAACCCCTCCACCAGAGAGCTCTCGCATGGGGAGAGCACGTGGTATCTGCTCCCAGGTTCTCTCCGAGTAACTGCACCAGGCATCTAGCAGCCACACTTTTCCCCGCCCTCCCCAAAAAAGGCGGGGATGCTGGACTAGCTCCTCTCATCAAAAGCATCCAGAGAAGCTGTTGTGAAAGATTCTAGGCCTTTCTCTGCACTAAACCATCTTCCTCCCATGCTCTTCTGGTTTTCATTGCCAGCTCTAAACAGTTGGGACTGGCTGCTGTGATAAACATCAGCTGCGTCCCCCTCCACAGCTGCCTGCAGTTGAGCAGCAGGACATATTATCCCTGCATCTGTCACAGATGAGTCTGGGGCTCTGAAGTGCTTTAAGATGTCTCTGCAATATATTACCTACGTGCTTCTCCTATTTCTCCAAGTCCCGATGGAAATATTTTATGCTTTATCTAAATGTATCAACCTAGAGTACATCCGTCTTCTGCAAGTGGAGAGGCATATCTCTGCACAATGCCAGTTGTTAGGGTAGTCGGCTTTCAACAAATGAAAGTTAATTACCTTTCTGTAGTTTTTTTTTTTTCTTTTAAGAAAATAGAAACTGCTATTTGAATGATTTTAAGAGACCAAAAAGAAGAAAAAATATTTTGACCTTCACTTGCACTCTGGTGAAAGCAACAAAAACCAACTGTTTCCCCTGAACTAAATCTGCTTGACCTGTGTCCAACCCCTATAATTTCCCCCCCAGCAGGTTTAGGAGGGGATGAACTCTGCACACCTGCCATATGGAGCCATTAAACACAACCGGGAACACCAGGTGCTGCGGTAGCAGGTTCCAACGCTGAGCAGAGCTCTCCAGTGCATGTAAATGCAGATTATGGCACTCAGTAGAGCTGGGAAAAAAAGGAGATGTGCAAAGATTCACGCAACCCTGGGAAAAAGCACCCACATTAACCTCCCAAAGTGGTGCCAGAAGCTGCGACGGTTACACAAGCTACAGGAGGTTTGGCCCTTCGTTCCCATGAGATGCACTGCTGCCACTCACCCCCAGCACCAAATCTGCTCATCCGCTCCTTGCTACCACGCCCTGAAGGCTCTAGGGGTAAGTTTTTGCCCATGGACAAGTCTTTCCATAAGAAAAGGAGCATATGCAAAGCCGCCAGCTGCCATCCCCAGCCTGGAATGCCTGCAGCCGTTCGCTGGGTGCTCGTGCTGGCGGCTGACTCCTCCAGCTTGTCTCCCTGGTGTAGTGAGATTGGCTGGGGAAATATGTGAAGCACCTTACACAAGCAGCTGCAGCAATATTTCAGAGCTCACCCTACAAGGCAGCCGGGGCCAGCGAAGGCCCTCCCCAGCCCGGTACAATCACCCGATGCTCAACCACCTCCAGCAAGTGTGAGGAATCCCAGCCTAGGGGAGACACCAGTGCTTCCACCCTTGCCTCGATGCCCTGTTGTGATCAGACACTGAAACACCCCTGCCCCATCCATCTTGTCTCAGAGCAGAGAAACCTGCTAGCATAAAAAAAAAAAAAATGAAAGGATGTTAAAATAGCCAGTTTGCTGAAGCATTTTGGATCAAAAAGAAGGAATTCTGACATTCTTCCCAAATGAAACAATTTGAATGAGGTCTGTGGAAATGGACCATCATATTGCATTTGGAGGGAGCTCAGTATTAACCTTCATCACCTTGCGGGGCTATGTTAGTCCATAGGATTAATGGACCCTCTCTCCCCCCTACTCACCCTGCTCGACTGGGACGGGGGGAAGAAGCAGCGCAGGGCAAGGCAGCCCCTGGGGAGAGGTGATTTGATACCACCTGGGCTGTGCAGTGACCTCCCTAAGCTGGGAGTGGTTTTACTGGGATTGAACAGCCCTGCAGTAAAATATTCTGTTTTCTCAATGGAAAAGACTTTTCTAAGGGAAAAATTTATGTAGAAAATCCTCAGCATCTCAACTGCAGAAAGTGAATTTTCATGTTGAAAACACGCTGGAAAGATGTGGGGGAAAATGCTTCCAGCTAGCTCGGGTGACTGGGGCTAGAGTCCCTTCCCAACACATCTCCATTTTCTGCCTATTAGTTTACTAATCACTCCCATCTTTCAAATAATGAACTAATTTTTGAAGAACTTGACTGTGTCAGTAACAAAAGGGAGAGCGATGCCCTCGCAGGCTGAACTGCCATGGGGATGCCATGCACGCTCGGATCAGCACAGGCGTTTTTCAGAGACAGCTCAGTGCAAGCATCTTTCCAATTTTCAGGTACATCCCGCATCCCAAAGGGCATCGTGCCTCTAGAAAACCCCAGCTGCCTCCCTCTGCCTGGGGAGCTGCAAAGCTGCATGGTCTGCACTAACACCTTCCTTTTCTTTAAAAAAAAAAAAAACAAACAAAAAACAAAACAAAGAAAAGGAGACAGAGCTTGGTAAACCTAAAAATAAAACTGTACGTGCCTAGAAAGGGGCAATTGCTTTCTGCTCCTCATTGCAGATGCTGAGAGGGGCCTGGAGAAGAAGCATCCAAGGATGAACCTGCTCTGGGAAGGACGATGGAATGTTAACAGAGGGGTTTAAGCTTCCGAGAAAGTCTTGTGCAAATTAATTACTTGGCAAAGTCGTTGATGTGCTCAGCTATTCAGTAAAGCTACAGCAGCTCGAGCTGGTGTGCACCACCTGGTGAATGCTGGCACAATAGCTGGAGCTTTCCCTTGAGCCCCAGTTCTGGGAGTCATGGGAATCAGGCAGAAACTTCGGCTCTAAGAAGAGGATTTATGAACCTGCTTCCTGTGGAAATAAGCACAGAAGTGTGTATCTCTGTCTCAATACTCAGGAAATAAATATTGGGTCCCTTGACAAACCCTCCAAATGTTTTGGACTGGCGACACACAGAGAAAGATCTGACAACCTGCAAGCATCAAAAAGGACACTTGCGTGAGCAGCAATTTTGGTGCAGCCATCACCCCTCACATGATGTCCCTGATAATTCAGAACCAGCCAGAACAACTACTCCCCCACAGCACGGCAAGGCTGAACAGCCTCGGAAACCCTCCCAAAAGCCCAAGCAGCCCAGCCCCAGCTGAAACCTCATTAATTAACCGCCCCATTACCCTCTCCTCCCAGGAGCGGGCCGCTGTGGAAAGCCAGGAGGGGTGACTCCACAAGCAGCTCCCTGTTTGCCTTCCCCACCCAGAAATCCTGCAGCAAGAATTCCCCATTGCAGCTCCCATGAGCTTTAGAGGAGGAACCGAGCCGGTGTTTAGGGCTTGCAACAAGGCAATGGCCTCGGCACGCCGTGGCAGGGGACATCATCCAGCCCTGGCCACCAAGCAGCAGATGGGAGCGGAGACAGAAAAGAGAGAGGGACTTTGAAGATGGTCGAAGGGCTGGAGAACCTTCCCTGTGAAGGGAAACTGAAGAAGTTAGGTCTGTCCTCCCTGGAGAAGGCTCGAGGGGACCTCATCACAGCACTCCAGTACATAAAGGGCAGCTACAAACCAGACGGAGGCTCTGTTTTCACTAGGAGTCACATGGAGGAGATGAGGGGCGACAGGTACAAGTTGCACCAGGACGAGTTTCATCTTGATATAAGGAAGAATTTTTTTTACAGTGAGAACAATCACTGCAACAACCTCCCCAGGGCTGTAGTGGAGTCCCCATCACTGGAGGTTCTCAAAATGCAACTGGACAGGGTGCTAGACAATCTCATCTAGGCTCCCTTACCCACAAAAGGTTGGACCAGACTATCTTTTGAGGTCCCTTTCAACCTAGGTTGTTCTATGATTCTGTGATTTGATGGCAGGGGGGTGGCCAGGCTGCTGAGCACCCTGGTGTGGCATTACCCTGCAGCCCCCTGAGGATGAGCAGCACTGGCCATGCTGCATCCACACCCCGCGGCATCCCGGGGCGACACCCGCAGGGGGCATCGGGCTGTTGGGAGCGAGCGGGGATGGGGAAGCATTGCAGACAACCTTGCTCCCAGCGAGCCAACACACCTCCTTGGGTGCCCTCACCCCCTCCCAAAAACGCTGTCCCCAGCAGGCACCATGGGGTGGTGGGGGAGAGGCAAAACAAATTAGGGAAAAGAAACCCACTTTATGACAGCAAATCCTGGCACTTCTTCCCGCAGAGCTGCCGCAAGCCATCTATGAAACCACTGTGGCAAATCCGATGAAACAATTGACTCATGGGCGTAGGATGAGGGGCTGCTGTGACCCTCCATCCCGCTGCCTGCCTCCCGTCTACCCAGCCAGCACCCGACCATGTGCCGGGGCACCCATGTCCCCAGTGGCACCGGGATCAGAGAGATGTGACCTGAGGTGGCCTTTAACCCTGCAGGAATTACATTGCCGGGAGGGATGGGGGAGCTAAGCAAAGTTCCACGTGGGTAATTAGTGCTGCACTAATTGCCATCATTGCGGGACACAGACCCACTGTCAAGGTTGAAGTGCCCTAAACAGAAGCTGATTTTTGTCACTGTGTTTCTTTCCTGAGTTCTTGGAGTGGGAAAGGCAGGGGAGGAGGGTGCTTAAGTCTTAGAGAGGATTTTTTTCTTAACTGATGGCCACAAGAGAGCAAAGGTTTTCAGCTGACTGCTTTGTCACAGGGGCTTCACCTTGAATTAAATTAAGCCTTTGCACAATGAAAGGACTATGGGGACGAGGAGTCCCTTTGCCACCGGCCAGCAGTCAGGAAGCACGTCCCTCTGCCAATGTCACCGTCTGCCCCGAGCGAAGCAGAGCCCACGGCAGCACTGGCAGGACCAGGTCTCGCCACACTGCTACACCCCACGGTGCAGCTGGCAGAGCCAAGGATGCTCGGCCTCTCACTGAGCTCTCCCACGCTCACTCTGCAATGTGAAGGAAGGGGACAGACCCTGCATTGCCAGACGGTTTTGTTTAAAAATAGGGAGCAAAGCACAAAAAAGAAATAATAATCTTGTTATGCGATGGTAGGTCAGGGTGAACAGCCTCCTGCTCACTTTTTAGCTGAAGGAAATGAGGTTTCTGCACCCACGTCTGTCCCCTGACCGCTGCTGGGCTCGGCAGGCAGGCTCTGGGAGAGACCCTTTCCCCGCTCACCCGGGCAAGAGCTGCAACACCATTGCAGACCCTCCCAGCTGCCAGAGCACCCCCGTGGTGGGGGACTCCTTCCTTGCGCCCCGTGGAGCCCGAGCCTGCACCCAGCTGGGGCCACGAGGACCGAGCCTCCAGCACCCGAGTCCCCACAAGCCACCCGATATCCACCGCCCTTCCAAAGGGCTCCCGAGCTTTCCTTCCCAAACAAGCCTCAAACAAAAGACGACCCCCAGAGGAATGAACGGTCCCATGTGCCGCAGTGATCGGGGGAGCAGGCTCCTCTCCTCGGAGGCTGAGCTGTAACCATTCGCAGCTACCGATAGTGGTACCACAGCCAGCATCCCTTGCCCGCACAGGCTTAACACCAGCCCCACGGCCCCGCAATGACTGCAAGGCTTGTGAGAGTGAATATTGATGTTATGTGTATATATAGCGCATACTGAACATACACAAATAGCTCTGGCTTCCTCAGCCAGGGCCCGAACGATGTTACATCAGCCCCCGCGCCGCAGCCGGGACCTCAACCAGGAGCAGATGGTGGCTCCTCCTGCAAGAAATTAGGAGACTTTTGGGAGCCTGCCCCAAGGCAAGGGGTGGGCACAGCCACCCTAAGCTGCTTCTCACACCAGACCCTGTGTCCACCCCCCGGACCTCTCCACCTCCCTGGAAGCAAACCTAAAACCAGCCTGGTTTAGTTTGGACTTGAGCGCCGGGAGCTGGAGCTGCTTGTCGCACCAGGCTTTGCCTGGGAGAGCAGCGAGGCTTCTGTCAATATTTCGACAAGGGCAGGCACCGGTTTAGGCGTAACAGCACACAGCCGAGTTCAGACTGTTTATTTTTCTGCAGGCACGATGCATGTATCATCTAGCTCAACTCCCTGGTAAGTTTATATGATCGTAAACCTACAGCATGCAGGCTATCCATTACGCTTCTCCTCTAGAAAAACCTTCCCCTAAGGAGCAGCACTTATTCACCCTTGAAACCATTTCCCAGCAAGCTAGAATTTAAATATAACGATTTCCACCATTACACACAACAAAATAGAGGTGTAAGCAGCGCTATCCTCGCTGGCTGCAGGGCAGGAGCACCTTGGTGCTTATTTGCTCCGCACGGTGGTACCCGTGGGGATGTGGGCTGCCAAGTGCCAGAGCCGGCCCAGGGCTGGCTGGCTCAGAGGCACTGGGCACTTTAAAATAAATCAACAGGCAGAGAGAGATTTTTTAGGAAACAAGGGTCTGTATGGCCCATTGCTTACGGCAAGGTTTAAGATTTTTTTTAACTTAGCCTAATCTGGAAGGATTTCTCGTGGGGATACTGCCAAACTTCAAGTCTGTGCTCCAGCTTACTGGAATACAAATACACGCTGAAGACAGGGATCCTGGGAACTGCTGGACAGTTTTGGCTGAAATATTTCAAATAATTCAGCATGAGACAGCCTTATGACAGGAAGACTTTTCAATCCAAACAGCTCAGGTTGGGCAAAGTTAAACACCACAGCAACAAAGCATTTTGCCTGGATACAGCAGCCCTTGGAGTGGTACCAGCTCTGTGCATGCACACACACCCCAGCATCCCTGCGCCCCAGCGTCCCTGTCCCTCGGGGCTTTGCCGTAAGCACTGTGTGTCTCCCATCACCTCGGGAAGGTGGCGGCACCGGGTGGGATGGCAGAAGCTGGTGAGGGCAGTGTGAAAACATCTAGCACATGCCACGTCCAAAAACACAGCACCATGTCCCAGGTGAGTGCCTGCTCCTCTGGACACGTCAGAGGAAACTAGGGGCACATCCTGGCTGGGGTTCCCAAAGCACCCAAGTGAGTGGGCACCCAACTGCATTGAGTTCAGTGAAAGTGGGGATGCAACCAAGCCACCAAAAGTTACCAAGTACAAGTGATGGCATTTGTGCCGTGCACGTTTGTCCAGGGGAGAGCAGCAAGGGCTCCTGCCTCTACCCACCTCCTCCAAACTCAGGGACAGGGGAACTGGAGGATTGTAGGGTGGAAACGGGCGCTCTCATCCAGAAGAGAACAGCTGGATACTGGTGCTCAACAAACAAACTTCAGATGAGGGAGGTGTTTGTCATCTGCCAGGGCAGTCGCTCACAGCAGCCCAGCCGGGACCGGGCCAGCTTCGCCATCGCTCTGAGTCTTTGCACTACGATGGGTCAACTTTCCCATCACGTATGAAAACAGATGTGTTTCTTCAGGCCCAGTGCAGAAAACATTGCACCAAATTCTCCAGGTTTTGATTCTCCTTTTTGGAGGGGAGTGGAGCAGACCGACCCTTCAGCTGGCCATCTCGCCCCTCCGGGAGGCAGCACAGCCCTGCGGCAACCCCGCATCCCTCCCTCCAGCCCCCTTCAAAGAGACCCAAAGCCCGACAAACCCGGACCGGCTCTCCCCTGCATCCTCTGGTGCGGGAAACCTCAGCTAAGAGGAACACACGAAGGATCTCCGAGATAAAAGCCACATTGTAAAAATATACTGGTGGGCTCTGGCTGGGGGCTCTCGTAACTCCTGCAAGTTTTAACCTTTCGTTCTCTGCCTTCACAGGGGCAAACAGCCACAGGGGAAGCCTGCACAGATTCTCTCTGTGATGGGGATAGAGGCAATGACCCCTGCATTTATGCCATTTTAAATGCACAATTTAGGGTCTTGTGAGGGGAAAAAAAATTATGCCATATAATTGCCTAATTGGGGACTCCATAGTCATGTGCGTGCACTGGAGGGTCAAACGGAGATGACCATGAAGAGTCCAAATCTGGTATTTCTGGATTTTTAAGTAATTTGACTTGCAAACTAGTTAAAATTACCATAATTTTGTAAGCTTTATATACACACATGTACACACACAAATGTGATCTATAGCATACAAGACATATGCTACCGTACATACACAAACAGTACTAATGCATCACAATTTATGTATGAGTTTACATATTTACCTTTAGGTCAAAGGTTTAGTTTACAAAGTCCACGTACACGTCCTAATTACAAGCACACCATAGCGTAAGACACCAGGTCTGAGGAGCCTCGCTGCACAACACCATATTGGACATTTCAGAGTACCAGATCTCCAGGAGGATAATTTACAGAAAGACTACTTTCACCAAACCTTGAGCAAGAAACACCATTTGCAGGAGCCAAGCATTGCATTTCCAGATGCCACTCATCCCTTAATTAAGCAGATTTTAATTGGGTGACTCTAAGCTTTAATTAATGGCAAATTGTTCGTGTGCATTCATTTTTGGGTCACGTTCCCAGACAGGATTTTTCTGGGTTGGTTTGGGGAGTTTTGTGTTTTGCAGGGCCAGGTTGCAATTACAGTTATTGCAATTTACAGGGAAAAAAACAGCTCCCAGGAGCCCTGGAGCAACTGGACTCCCACTACACAAAGGAGGTTTCCCACTTTCCCTCCCTCCTTAACCAGAGCATCCCCTGAACGGCTGCCCTCCGGCAGGGTGACCTCAGCAAAGCTCTGGAGACACCAGTGTTATGCCCACAGGTACCAGCACATCTGGGCACCTGGGGACAAGGAGCGGGGATGCTCAGCAGCAGCCGGGGCTCCCCCATGCAACCCCACAGCACCCCAAACTCAGAGAAATGCTGCCAGGGCCGCTATCCCAACCATTTCCCCAACAGCACTGACCCACAGCACTGCGAGGGGTCTCACTCAGGAATTGTTACAGCCTAAATCATCAAAATTAGGTGCCAGTTGAATAATTCAGCCTTGGGAAGGAGGCACTTGGGGCTTTGCCTACCCTGCACAGCGTGCCGTGCATGCCAGCTTATACACAGCACCACAGCAGCAGTGATCACGGGGAGATCAGCTCCCACCCACTGCCTTATAATGCTCCCCTAAAAATCACCCCTACCACCACTTCCAGCCTGGCTTGCTGCTCCAGGTAACACGGAGATTAGGGCTGAAGGGACAGATTCCATCCAGGGCAACCGCCGTTCGCTTCAAGGGCACGGGGATGCTTCAAGGGAGCAGCTCTTACAGGGGACAGGACACCAGGCACCCCCATTCCTGGCACACTGGAGTCAGTTCCCACCCATTTCTGGTACCCTTGGCCATCCTGAGATCACCAGTGAGCATCCTTTTAGTAACAGCTACAAACACATCAAATGGTGACAGCCCAGTTTCCCTTCCAGATGGATTCGCCTCCTGCTTTTATAACCCAAAGCCTCAGCTGGGTCTTGTGAACTTATAAACTGGCCTCTCCCAAGTATGAGCCATGCAAACCACTCTTCCAGCCAGACATGGGAGAGGGGATGATGCCAACCCCATGACAGAGCTGCTGTAGAAATACCAACTGTTTGCTACCCCAGCCCAAGCAGGCCCAGGAGGCATCAACAAATCATTTAATCCTGAGTGAGCTAGAGTGAAAGAAGAAGAAGAAATAGATCCTCATTTCCTAGTGGATCCATCTAAGGATTCCTTCCAACCCTGCAGTGCCACAGATGCTGCACACCATGCCTTCTCCTCTACAACCTCAACAAGATCCCACCAGCTTTGAATACCAGCTCAAGTCATTAGCTCCTCTCCTCTGGCACTCACTCCTGGCTTCAATTATTCCCCACTTGACTCAGGCTCAGAGTGTGAAGCACCTGCCTGGCCGCAGGAGTGCCACGGGTCACTGCTCCAGCTTGCAAAGCCAAGCTCAGCTCCAAGGTTGGGAAGGCCAGCCAAGCTCTGCAGCCGGCTGCTCCTCACTCCCCATCCCTCTGCTTGAGCACACTTATTGCAGCTCTGCTACACAGGCCTTCCTCAGAGCAGAGCTGCACCACCAGTAGGGACTGGCTGAAGAACAAGAGCATCAGCTCCGAAGAACTGCCTTTTTTCATGTCAAAGCCTGAGAAACCCACACACTTGGAGGACCGTGCCCCATTCACCAGCAGGATCTACAATAAAAGTTGAAAACCTGCCTGAGCTCACGACCTTTACCAGCCAGGGCAGCAGTGATCAAAGGGTAAAGCCACACACCTGGATGACGCTCAGTCAAATCTTCCTCAGGGCTGCCCCGTGACCCAAAGGAAACAAAAACATATAATGAGCATGAAGCTTCCTAATGCTGCTACAGGCAGCTGGCACTTCCAGCTCTTCCATTCCTGCTGTGCCCGGGGAAGCACTGGGCCGCAGGCACCCCTCGCTGCCCTCTCCCTTCCTCGCCACACAGCCCAATACCTTCACTGGAGTTATCACCTCCCACGTTCCTCAGTTCAACCCTGACCCCTACACCTTGTCCCAACTTTGATTTTGCTCCAGTTCCAGCCCCTGGAATGCAATTCCCAGCTCAGTTTCCCAGGCTGTGAACTGTATTGCTCCAGCCTTGTTTCCAAGCCAAGGTTCAAGTGGAGTTAAGCTCTTAGCGAGATAAATCAGTGGTTTCCCTCTCAGAACTACGTTCCCATCGATGCGGTTGTACTGAAGCCTCTGCCATACTCTAACCTCATCCAACCACGCACATTTTTAGGCAGGGGCTTGTGCGGTGGCCAGGAGCATGGATGGTCACCGCCTCTGACAGGGACCCGTACATGTCAGCACAATGCAAATGCAGCAGCAAATGTCTTAGAAACAGTCTGTGCTTTCTTCAAAATAAACATCCTTTTTTATAGTCTCTTTATTAAAGTGTTTGCCATCCCCTGCACAGTCCATCGCTTCCCAGTGAAAAGTCCCAGTCCCATGCACCAAACTTTGGAAACAGCGTGCTTGAAGTTCTCATGAGGCAAACCAGCCCTTCACCCCATTTTATGGGTGAGGGGCCTGGACCCCGCTGCGTCTGTCCCAGATGGGAGCTGGGTCAGGGGCTCCTGCCATGGGGAGGGACAACACTCAGCATTCCTGAAACTTGTGAAAAGTTTCAGGAGAGTGACTCGGTGACCAGCTGCGGACGGGAAAGGTGAGGGACACGGAGACACGCTGCAGTGCCCCAGATACAAGAACTCCAGCTGTGGCACAGACAAGCCTATTATATTATACATCAGAGAAGCCAGGCACAAACCCCAGCAAGTCCAGCTGCTCTGCTCCTGCAGGGAGAGGGACACCGTGCCCTGCTGCAGCGGTGGCCCTGCCACCGAGACCCCTATGCCGCACTGAGACACCCCACCCCACCCCCCGAGACCTTCCCTGCCAGCCCCGCAACACCGCCCACCTGGTCCCACGGGGGATGCCATGCGGATGGGGAGCCCTGGGGAAGCCTTTCCGCCCCCAAAGCAAGCGTGGCTCCCCCCGGCCGGGATGCGGGGCACCAGGGGGTCCCCCCCGTGGCTGCCGGGGGGGCCCGAGCGGCTGCGGCGGGCGGGCGGCCGTGCCCGGGGCTGCAGCCCTGGGCTGACGGTGCATCCTAGCGGGGAGCGCCGCGCCCGGCACCCCGGCCCGGGGCCGCCGCCAAGCCCCAGCCGACCCCACGCGTGGGCGATGGGGGCAGAGCGGGAGAACCCCCCCCCCCCCCGCCCTTCTCCCCGGGGTGGCTCCCGGCCCCCCTCCCCGCCGCCCCGGCCCGGTGCAGGGGTGCCGGCCCGGCGCCGCGGTGCGCCCCTACCTGGGTGCAGCCCGGAGCCCGGCTCGGGGGGCTCCAGCCCCGCCGGGCACAGGGAGAGGGCGCAGAGCAGCGCCAGCCCCAGCGCCCCGCAGCGCATCGTGCGCCCGGCCCCGGCCCCGCCGCATCCCGGCCCCGCCGCATCCCGGCCCGGCCCCGCCGCCCCCGCCCCCGCCCCGCTCCGCCCCGGCCCGCCCGGCGCTGCGGGGACCCCCGCACCCTGCGGGAGGGGGGCACCCCCTTCCCCACGCCCCCTTCCCCGCACGCAGCTCTGCAAGGGTTAACACATACTCCTGCACCAGCTGTGGCAGGGGTTAGTGCCCCCATGAGCCCCCCCACCCCCCAAATCAGTCGGGCTTCCAAAGCCCCCCGGTGCTGCAGGACTTGGAGGGGAGATTCCACCCCCCTTGTGCAGAGCGGCACGGGGTAACACACAGACACACAAACACACGCTTGTACCCCAACCGGCTGCTGCAGGGGTTAGTGACCTCCCACCATGTGCTGGTTTGGCCTCCATAGGTAAAGGGGACATCCCCCCCACCCCCAAATAAAAGTTGCAGCAGGTGTTTTTCGGGGTGCTTTACTCCTAAAGGCATCTCCCAGCCTGCTGCCTTCCCCAGCGGGGTACCTGACCCTGCTCCCACAGCCTCCTGCCCTGGCATTGTGGGGTGAGCGTGGGACCCCACTTCTCCCATGAGAGCTGTACTGGTCCTCTGCATTTAACCCTGCTCTCCTTACCCAGAGTCTGGTCCAGTTCACCCCCTTCTTGGCATTATGTGGGTTAAATCTCACCCCAGGCAGGAGTTACCCAGCCGTCACACCACTGCGGGCTCCTCCCGAGGCACAGGGGCACCATCACCAGTGCCACCCAAGCGCTCCTTAGCACCAGCCACCACAGCACCGCAGTGGAAGGTTTTGCAGACAGATACCCCAGAGCGAGATTCCCCAGACACCACCCCAGAGAGCCCGATGTCTGCTCAGCGCCCTGCACGAGCGCTGCCCCACGGCAGACCCTCCTCTGTGCTACACGTTAAGCTCTCTGGTATCACCCGCAGCACAGACCCTGCCATGGCTTCACCGCTTCCCAGGACCGCTGCCCGTGTGACAGCCCCCTGGGCGCTCACAGAAGCCCTTTGGGGGTTTTGGCTCAGGCCCCCAGAGCAGGCAGGCTCACACCCAGTCTGTGGCAGTATTTTCTCTGCAGCAATCACCCAGAGACCCAAAAGTATGGGGACCTTCAGCGAGGGAGCCAGACCTGCCTGCCTCTGGGTGGATGGCCCTTGCCAGGAGGTGCTCAGGCGCCCGGTGGTGTCACCTGGCTGTCACTTTGCTCAGCCAAACACTGCACCATGGCAGTGGGAAGTTAGGCTTCTGTAAGCTCCTCTCTTTAGGCCCTGATCGCTGCTTGGTCCCAGGGAGACGTGAGCCCAGCCGGGTGCAAAAGGTGCTGCGCTCACACCTCCCCGCCTCTTTCAAGGCCCTTCCCCTGCCATGCACTGGCGCAGCTTGTCAAGGAAATGAAGGTCAGAGACATTCAATGAGTCATTTGCTTTGCCTTGTAGAGGACTTTATTTGTCAAGAACAAGTGACACGAGTCTGGCTTTCCTTTCTCAGGTGTTGCTGAATCCCATTGATTTCCATGGCTGTGACCTGTCCCAGCAGCACATCTCCCGTCGCATCTCTTGGGTCTGTCCTACAGCCGGTCTCTGCTGTGGGATGTGCAACTGCCTGGCAGTGCAGAGGCTCTGCCCTCCGCTCCTTTCACGTACCACCATCCCACTACAGGAGGAGGGTTTTTAGGTGGATCACCTGCAGAACCAGGTCTTTTAGATGCTCTCCACTCCATGAGGAGGAAAAAAAAACAACCTTGTAAAAGGCATGCATTTATTCTGCCACAGTACTGTCAGCTCAGCTCGGTACTGTCTTTTTAAGCACACTGTCATTTTGCTGAATCCAGTAACACAACCACATCCACTCCCCTCCTCAGCCCCCTGCGAGAAAATGGGGTTTTACACCCCTGTGCGTATTTCAGACTGTTGTGCAGGAGTAGCCGGGCAAGTGCCTCCTCCTTCTCCTCCTCCTCTGTGCTGTGCTGGGCAGAGAAAAGGCTGCCAGAAACAGAGAAATAACAAAAACAGACACAGACAAAGCCAGTGCTGGGCTATTCCGTTTCAGAGCAATGGCAGAAAAGTGGAGATAAGGATAAAATGAATAAATTACATTTATTGATACTGTTTTCTTGGAATTAACGCAGCTCTGCTCCATCAGCCTGTCCCAGGCTTCCTCTGCAGGTGAAGGGGCTCTATTCTGGTGTTTCCACCACTTCGCTTGGGAGTTGGTTTGCTGAGACCTCCCTTCTCAAACAGCCTCAGCAGCTCCTTCGTGCTGACTCGCCCGCCTGAGGACTTCACCCGCGCAAATATTTGCGCAGCCTTATCAGAGCCACCCTTCTCCGCCACCGTGCAGGGCTCCTGACAGCGATCGCCATAAGTCAGTCCCTGACCTTTCGTAATTTTTGTTATTGCGCCTTTGCTTTGAATTCCCTCCAATGAACCAAAACATCTGCTAGCGAGATACCAAATTCCTAGTGTCACCTCTCTAGCGCCCTACTAGGAGCCTGTGGATGTAAAAAAGTCACACACGTGCCCCTGATTCAAAACACCGAGACGTGGATGCAGAGTAACCTGAAGGTGCTCAGAAGACCTTGACCTTGCTTCTGCGCTCGCTTGCTGGGTGACTCTGAGCAATTTAGTCCCCTTGAGGTGTCTCAGTTTCCAGTTTTTTATCAAATGCAGATGCAAACCCAGCCTCTTTTGCAAAATAGGTTGGAATGTGCTGAGGACCAGTGTTGAGCCTCGCCTCGTTATTATGATCAGGCACTTCCTGGAAACGGTGCTTTCCACAGCCCTGAAAATATCAGGAGATCTACTTAGGGCTGGTCAAGAGGGATGAGTTCCACTGGGACGAGTAATTCGTCATGCAGGAGTCTACAGGCACCATCTGCAAGTGTGGCTGGAAGAGGGTATCGGCTAGATGACACTGGGTTTTCACACTCCAGGGAATATGAAAGGTGAAATTACCTGCACAGCTCAGACTCAGGTGTATTCTGTGTCCCACCCTGTTTTCCGCATCTTAAGAAAACTATTTCATGGAATGACCCTCAAGGAGTAGCAAGGGGAGATGAATCAGCCTTTTTCCATTTTTTGTTTCCCTGGAAAGTAGAAAAAGCCTGAAAATGCTACCCCCTAATGGTAAAACGAGGTGTGGGGGTGCTGTCCTCGGAAATACGGATCAGAAGCCCAGATTTTATCCATAGGGCTGGGAGCGGAGTTGCAGGGAGCAGAAATGTGGTGGTCTCTGCTAGCAAGACGCGCCCCTGCGGGGAGGAGCCCTTGTGCAAACCCACTCACAGCAGCTTTGCATGAACAGCATCACACCGGCCATGGGAACCAGGCAGTGCTGGGGATGAGGTACAAAAATAGAGCCATTTTGTGGAGTTCAGCTGAACTCAAAAGCAAAGAAAAACCAGCGGCTCCAGTGTCTCGACATGGGAGACACTTTGAGTCCAGTGGCAAGGATCCCTCCTGCTCCAGCTCCTTCGCCCCAGGATGCAGGCAGTCCCTGGAGAAGCTGTTGGGTGCATGGCTGCCTTGGTCTCATGGACCAAAAGAATACAACTGAAATAAGGCGAAATAAATGAAAAATAAAGGGGGAAAAAAAAAAGGCAGAAAGTCCCTTTAGGATTTGAGAACACATATGGGAGCGTAAGCTGGTTTTGGAGCCGCTCTGTGACACACATCTGGAGGGGAGAAGTTGCTCATCTGGTCCTCCAGGCAGATTCCAGCTCCCCAGATGGTTGCGGTGGAGCAAACACCGTGGGGGTCTCTGCTGAAGTCAGGCTGTGCATTGATTCGCACATCTTGCACTGTTTTTCAAACCTTCCCTTGTGTGCTGCTCAGGCACACCCAGAAACCTCCATTCCTCTTGTTTGTTTGGGATATCTTAAAAATTTAGTGAAAATCCTACTCCTCTCCCCTATGCTCCAATGTTGTCCCACCCAAGAAACCCAAACTCTGCACAGACTGCAAGCCAAGAGAACTTATTCTGCTCCAAATTTTGTTAATAATTTGCTGTGTGACCTCAAACAAAACCATTTTCTTCACGTGCTATGGCCTGAACTGGCGATCAGGCAGGAAAAGACCTTTCCCTTGCATGCACGGCATCTCACACGATACCTGAATCTCAGGTGGGACCTTGGGTGGTCCCACCACAGGAAAGATGCAACAAGAGAGAAGAGTTGAATACTAAAATAGACCTTGTGCTCTGAACGGTACTGAAAAACGCAACAATGCGATGGTCCTCCCTTCAGCGGGGCTCCCCAGCTGCCGACAATTTTTCTCAGTTTTTTAGAGTCCTTGGCGTTGCCAGAAGTGTCACAACAGCACGCCTTGGTGAAGGAGCTGCATACAGTGGATTTTCCCTCTGGTAGGGAATGAAGGCGGTTCTCCAGTTATACAAAGAAATTAGAAGTTCCTTCCTAGTGTACCAACACATCTTGGGTTTTAATTCTGATCAGTGCAAGCCTTGTGGGTAGGAACGTCAAGGTACACTCAGCAAGTATTAGTATTATGAATTTGTTTCTTCTACAAGCGCTACAGCATGCCCTGGACACGTGGCAGGCTCCTGACACCAACCCAGCCCCACGTGCTACTGATTTCCATGCCCATGCCTACCTGAGGTAGCGCCAAGGCCACTTGCTGGGAGTGGGTGTGAGGTTTAATAAGGGTTAATCCTGAAGGGAGCCGCGTGCCCTACATTTTTGGACATCAACAAGAGAAAGCACCCTCTGTTAAAAACCTGGAAGGAATCAGTTACTCCTAGGGCATTTTTGTAACCCTCAAATTATGTGATTTTGCTGCCTGTTGGACTCCAGGAACCGCAGTCTCCGTACTGGATCCACACCGCAAAGGCAAATTTTTGCAAACAGCTCCCTACTCAGACCGAGCACCTGTGAAGCCTGTAAGGAAACAAACACAGACGCGGCCAATTTCTTACAGCACCCCGATTTGGACTAAACTGAATCAGGTTTCACAGCAGATCCGGGCCATCGCTCAACGTGGTGGTCAAGCCAAGCTGCCTCCCGCGGCTCCCTCCTAGGGCCCGCCGGGTGGGAGGCTGCCCTCAGGATGGGGCTCTCCCGGTCACTAGGCACACTGCACACACCGTCTTTGAATTTGCAAGGTTTTTTGCTAAGTTTTTATTTTAATTCAAGGACTTTGCTTCATACAAAATGTAATTGTAGAAACAACTGCAGAATTCAAAGTTTGGCTGATAAATATTACTCAGGCAGCAAACTAGGCAATCACAGAACCTTTTTTTTTCTTTTTTTTTCCCCCTTTTCTTTTTTTGGGTAAAGTTCCGTTTGTGTTGCATGGTTGGAACTTTTATAATTTTTAACACTGTTTTTTTAAATATAAAGTTTTGCAACAAACCCTCAATTTATATCAAATATAATTAAAAATTAACAACTGATGAATACATTGTATCAAAAAAGTACGAAGATAAACATTTTCCATGCACATACTTTTTATATATATGTATATATGTATATATTTTACATGCAAACATTACTTATTCAAAGTACAGCCACTACGAGACTGGTTCTGGATGCAGAAAACTGATCGGTGCAATTCAAGTTTGGCAACTCACTATGAGGATTCTTGGAAATACCATGTATGCGTTGAAGAGACAGCAAAGGGGCTGTAAAAAAAAAGGTAGGAAAAGGGTTATGAACAACTGTGGTCAGGCTTGTCTGTCACTGTCATCGACCCCTGCGAGGCGAGCGGAGGATTAGACAACTAGAGATTCCTCTTGGTGTTCTGCCTAAGGATTGGCGTGACCCAAGGCCACTGGGTGGCTGTGCGCTTCCAGATGGTGTGTTAGTGTGGGGCCGTGGGCTGGGGGGTCTAAAATAGTGCAGGAAGAGGAAAGGCAGAGTGGAGAACAAGACAGAACTATTCAGTACGGAAAGACATCTCTCTTGCTTTCCAGTGTGGGTACGTTTGCATGCACTGTCAGAGACTGCTTTTTCCCTCCCCTTTCCTTCCTGGAGTAAAATAGTACCGTTTTCTTTAAAATTTCAAATAAAGTGTTTGTGCCTTCATATAAGGAAAATGTATAAAACATTTGGTCACAATCATGCTGAAGCCTGAAACAGGAAAATCCAGCAGATAAAGCTACAGAATGGATGAAGGTCTCTCTGACTCTTGGTGGTTTGGATGTGTTTCCAAACGTGTCATCTTGTTGCATAGCCCTCCGTTTGCAAATTACAGCCGTTACTCACCGCAGACCTCTGGCTTTCGCACTTCCTTTATTCAAAGTGCACATAAATACAGAGACAGAGATATAGACAGGAGTTATCCTTTAGCAGAATCCAGGGATGAGATTGGCCAGAGATTATTACTTAGTAACGGAACAAAAAAAAAAAAACAAAACACAGAAGGAAAGGAAAACAGGTTGAATTTCCTCCACAGAAGAGCTACAGGAGATGTGAAGAACCACCCTACAGCAGACCGCTCCCCGCCTGAGGCTGAAAGACTTTTGCTGAGAGCATAAGAGACCTCCTGAGTGTTTTGGTAGCATCCGATACCCTCCAACCACCCCAGTGACAAAAGGAATCACCAGGGTCCAGCGGGATCTCTACCCATCCTAAGCGACCACCTAGAGAAGTTTCACAGTTCTGGGGCTCGGTAGATCCTCTGAAAAAATCCACCTGTCCAACACTCTCCTCCTTCCTATCAGCATTTTTAGTGACGCGATCATCTGACACCACCCTCCCTTCGTCCTTTAACCTTCCGTCAGTGCCTTACGTCTGCGCTGGTCACCCTGTGCCCCAGATGAGCTCTACAATGGTTTGCCAGACCTACGGACGCAAGGTCCTGCCCAGGCTTTTCTTTCAGCGCTCCCTCCCCGCCAGAACATCGCGTTTGCACCTTTCCCAGGCTCAAAGAGCAGAAATCCACACGTGCATAAAAGAAAGAAATCATCCAACGTAAGAGTCATTCAAGAACACAGAAATCTCATCCCTGAGAATCAGAGTTAGAGGTTTTGCTTTTTTTTTTTTTTTAACCTTCTTTTAACAGGCAACGAAAACAAGACCCTCTCCAACTGCCCTCAACACAAGCTGTGCACCGTGGCACGTGGCCAGAGCTCGCGCAGCCCGCCTGCGACTTGGCATGCAGTGCGAAAGATGCTGCTTCTCCTGCAAGACTATCCCTGCAGATGCTGTACTTTTCCAGCTGCATCTCTCCCACAGGACCTAAACACTAGTCGATGAGAAAAGGCCGGTTTTGTTTGCTGCAATCGCTCCCCCTCCCACCAACAAAAGTATATTTTAAAAAAAAAAAAAAAAAAGAAAAAGGAGGAAAAAAAAAGGCCAACAAAACCCAAACCAACCCCAAAGCATGTTTGCCTTCCCCACTGTAAGCTTCCAACCTGGTACTCGAATACACTGTCCAGCAATGCGACGCGGGGCGTTGTGTGCACCACGGAACCTCCGAGACGAGCGGCTCCTCCCGCCGCTGCCCTTCCTCCCCTCCTGCCCCTCCCCACGCTCGCCCAAGGCCTGATGCATCGAAGCAAGAGGTTGCATCGTCGCTGTGAAAGATTTCAAAGGTTAGGCACTTAGTAGTGAACAACTGGAGCATTCGGTAGAAACAGTGGGACCTGGAATGACAATTGGACTAATTCTCTACATAAAGAGTATTTTTTTCTTTTTTTTTTTTCTTTTTTACTGTACAATTTACAAAAATGCACACAATGAAAAGTTAAAGTTCTATCTAATAGCTTGATATAAAACCAATAACATTTCTTCGTCTCGCCCCTATGCTTTTTTCCTTTTTTTTTTTTTTTCTGGATTTTTTTTTTAGTTGTTTTTTGCTAAATCAAGCTTATATTGTAAACAAGACAAAACAGTGAGGGCGTGTTGCAGTCGACAGGAGAGAGGGACGGAAAGAAAAGTCTCAGCAGCAAGGAAACAGTCCTTACAAAGTAGTTCTCTTGTGGCTTTATCATGTGTCAGCGTGACGGACCCAACGTGGTGAGTAAAATGAGAGAGATCCACATAGCAGCGGTGTCAAAGCAGAGTCCCGGCTGCCCGAGCGCTCGGCCAGCTCGGGGGTACGTCAGTGGCTCCGCCGAAAAGGATTGCTGTGGCTGAACATCAAGTCCGACTGGACTATCCTTTGTTCTGGTCTGTGTGTTTCCTCTCCTAGTTTCTTGGGTAGATCTTTTCCTTCTTAGTGGTGAACGAGATAAAACGCGGCTGCAATCTCGGTTCATGTGTGTTCTTTTGCAACCCCCGACTCCCACCCCGACCGGGGGGAAAAAAAATAAATAATAAACTAATTACAAAATAGCCCAACAAAAACTGCGCCAATCTCGGAAAAGATCGACAGTCTGCTTTTTCTGCTGTCACAGGTGAGGACTGCTCTTCTCTTGGCTTCTCACGTGCATCGTGGATTTGGCATCTGGTGCGTGTCTTTGAACTAGACAAGGCAGTGGGGAGGCGGGCGAGAGAGGGAGAGAGAGATGTGCTCCCCCCACTGCCTTCCCCCTGTGGAGGGAGCCTTCTTCCTCGATTTGTCTAGTGAAAAAAAAAAAGAAAAAGAAAAAGAAAAACCAAAAAAAAATAATGAGAAAGAGAGGAGAGAGGCTGCAGGAGTGTCTCCGGACCCATGGGCAGAGCAGTTCTCACAGCGGGGGCTGCCCCAGGGCCCCCCTCCGGCCCCAGGCACCGCGCACGTCGCAGCGCACAGCCTTCCAGATGATAAAACTCATCAATTTTAAACACGCACACCTTGAAGGGTTTTGCCATGCCGTTAGCACCAGTCATCCTCATCCGCTTCGTGGTAGTAACTACGTCCTCTGGTGCCAGTCCCGGGGCCCGTGTTGAGACCCAGCGTGTAATGATAGCCATTGGGCACCCTGCGGATTTGGTGAGACTGGGAGGTCAAGGAGGAGACGTAAGAAGTCCTTGAGGACCGTCCCGAGTTGGTGGCCACCGCCTCCTCGAAGGTGAGGGTGTCCTCCGGCACCGCGCGGTAGGGGCTGTCGGCGTCATCGCGGTGCCCCAGGTAGGGGTCGGAGCCGATGCGGGCCACCACCGGCGGGGGCGGCTGCTGGTCCCCGCGCAGCAGCGCGTTGTGCTCGGACAAGCCGCGGCTCAGGCGTCCCGGGGAGAAAGTGGGCAGGCCGGTTTGGAAACTGGTGAAGTGCACGGGCGAGGAGTTAGCGGTCTTGTAAGTGATGCTGGGGCGTGGGGTTAGTGGAGTCTGTGGGAGCTGCCTCCGACCCCGGCATGGGGTACTAGCACCAGATGTCGACAGCAAGGGGCTCCCATTAACTGAACCACTGCCCTACATAAAAATTGGAACAAAGCAAATCAAAAAATAAAAAAAGGGAAACACCAGACAAACACAAAGGCAGGCAGGTATAAAACAGAAGGAGAAGCAACAGGAGGGAGAGACAAGTCACAAGAGAAAAGAAAAGCAAAAAAGAGAGAGTTTAGACAAGCACAGTTAGGGGGAGGAGGTTCTCGAGAAATAATTCAACACGAGATGTAAAGAGCCGGAGAACTGAAGTTCTGCGAGCGGTAAATAAGAACAGAAATGATCAGAGCATCAGTAGGACGCAAACTGGCAGACGTCTCCAACAGAAGGGGACACTGTCCGGAGGGAAGGCATCCACATCATACACAGGCTCGACATGCACCTTACCTGATCTAGGCAGGAGCAGCTCAAAAAACTATGGTATTTTTTTGCAAATACAGCTTTGCAAAACAGCGCACACTGCTTTGGGACGGATTTTTGCAGAACTTCACCCAACAGTTGTGAATGGTGACGTTGGGGAGCACTTCTGCGGTCAAGATTCGATTATGTGGGCAGGGGATTTGGGGGGCAGACATTTTTTTTGTAGTTTTGGGAATGAACTGCATTTTGATTAAATAGACACCTTCTGAAAAAAACAACAACAAAAAGCTTTTTGGATGCGCTTTAACTGTAAAGAAAAACGTGTTCACCTTCTCCTCTTTAATATTACACGTTTGATTTTTGAGTGGTAGAAAAGTCTGGCAGCTTCCTGAGTTACTAACTGGGACATGTGGGAGCGAACTAAGCTACAGGAAGTTAAAAAAAGCTGTGAGTGAGAGGAACGGGCCCTTGTTTTGGCATTTCTATTTACATTCTCGCAGGGCAGTACATGAATAGCCCTGCGAGCACATATTTTAAAACTCTTAGCCTTTCGTGACCAAACATTTTGAGACCAGACCCTTAATTTTTAAAGAGCAGCTTTTCCTTCCTATAAAAGCATCAGGTGGTTGGTTGTTGGGCTATCAACCAGTGCTTGTTCTGCGCTGCCTGGGTTTTCCAGCCCAGTTTTGAGGGCAAGCCCAGCAGCGCTGGAGGCTATCAGCCCAGCAGCTGGATATAGAGGCTATTCTAGCCGTGGTTGCCATAAGTCATGCCATGTCTACCAGAAGAAGAGGCAACACCCGCGTTACCTGGGGGTGCAGAGCAGCTGGCTTGTACCTCACTGCTCTCTACAAGCACTGGGGACTGATGCGGCATTGGCTGCTCGTGCTGCTGCACCGACGACTCACCTGGCCTAGAAACCAAGTCGTTGCCTTTCTCTTCTTTCATGTTCACCCTCTCCCTTCTCTGGTTTCCCCATATTTCAGCCCTACTCTCTGCTACAGACCCATATTCCCATCCCAGCACTTGCTCCCTGGTCGAGCTGCCTCCCACCACCTGCCTCCCCGTGGTGATGGAGGAGACAGCGACCACCACCCAGTGACCTACAATGTCCCAACATCTCGGGGAAGATGCCCAGCTTTTTCCAAGGGTCTGAGGCTGAGCACCTCAAAACTACAGTACTTACAAAAGAAGGCAGAACTAAATTGTTTTGAGAAGTATCGAGCTGTCTAAACATTTTTTTTTGGTGAGATTTATCCAGAACCAATTCAGGGAATGATCTTGATTGTAAAAAACAGCGAGGCCTTTTTCTTTAAAATGTCCAACAAGCTCTTTCCTGATGAAATATTTTGAAATTCCAAGAAGTTTCACCTGATTTAAAAAAATCCTTTTCCAAAATTCATTGTGAAATGGGATTTATAATTAACAATTCACCTGCACTGAAAAGGAAACAGTGAAATAATTCACGGAAGATGCACAACATTTCTGTGTGGGTCAAGCAAAGCATTGTGAGTTGACCCACAATGAAACCTTCGTTGCTTGGTTTTCTTCTCTCCTCTTTTTGCATTAAAAAAAAAACTCCGAGCAACAACTTTTCTGAACGCAACCTGTCCTGATTTTTGGCTTGGCTTTCGGAATGGAGCCGCCTTGTTGGGAGGGTGAAGCTCAAGCCAGCCTCTCTGGCAGGGGCCTCTGGGGACCTGGTGAAACATGCTGGGCAAAGCTGTGTCTCCCAAGGAGAGGGACCAACTAACAAAGAAAATACTTGAGAGTTAACAAAAGCACCTTGTTATCGAGCCAAAAATAACGCAGGAAATGGACTGGCAGAGCTTCTCACAGACTCCTTATTAAGACAAGGGCACTTCAGCTCATTGGGACAGAAGCGATATGCTAGTTTGGATATTTTTTTTTAATCTTTTTTTTTTTTTTCCCCCCAGAGCCAACAGGGGGATGTATTAGCAGCTCCACTCAAAGTAGATAACATGTGAGCAGATAAAATACATGGACACCAAAACAACAGGCTTTCTCCTCCCTGCCTTACTAAACCTACACGGGATGTGGGGGACAGCACAGGTTTCACTGGAACTGGGGGAACAGGGGGAACCGGTCAATACAAGGCAGCTGATGCTCTAATGCTGAATGTCTACTAACTATGGGAAGGTTTCAGTTTTTTAACTAAAACATACACGATATTTAAAGTTCTGGTAAGTTGAGTATGCAAGAAAGGAGAGGCATCGTGCTAGAAATCAGTGCCATCTTCCTGCCTCTCAAAGCAGAGGGAAAAATTAAGAAATGGAAAGAAAACCTCATCTGAAAAACTAGAGGAAGGCCCGCTGGGGACTGCAGCTACCAGAGGTGATTAAGACCTGCTGGGCTGCAGCTCCCTCTTACTATGGCTGCACAGAGTCCTGGGTGCATCAGACCATACACCAGTGTCACACCTGCTCCCAGCTGAGAACGACCGCGCAAAGCGTGTCCCATGCCCCGGGCGTCCCCAGAGCTGCGGGGCAGTGCCCCCGAGCACTCCCTGCAGCACACAGCCTCTGAGACTGCAGCCTCGCTACTGCGAAGGACCACGCAGGGGGAGAAAGACACGGGACAAAGTAAGGACACAGAAAGCTGCCTCATTTTGCAGCTAGTGGGACGCTATGGAGCCTCGTCATTTAAGTCCTTCCCCTGGGCTCTGACTCGTGCTGACCGCGGGATTTCCTCCTGCTGCCCATGAGCTGATGCTGTGCTCGTGGCTGACAGCATCGCTTGCCCCCGCTGCGACACCCAGCCACACACCGCCAGCAGGCTGCAAGTTTAGGGAGATTTTGGGGAGTGGCCAGAGCCTCCCTCTTGGCACAGCAGCTGTGCATTACTTGGGGATGTTTGCAGGGATCATGCTGGCCTGGGGATGAGCTCTCCTTCCACCCAGGGCCTGCCCTATCCTTCATTTCCCCTCTCTCTTACCACGATTTCTTCTCCCAGCTAGAGAGCACATTTGAAGATTGATTTGACGTTAGGAAAAAAGGAAATTTTCCTCAATTTTCAGGGAACTAAGCTGTTCCACAATACAGGACAGCTCTGAAGCCCACGCAACAGCAGCTGGAAAATCCCGCTAACATGGACAAACCCTGCTGAAATCCCAGCCCTGGCTGCCTGGAGTCCCTGTACTGTACTACGTTGGCTTGTACTGCGATGACATGGATTTCTTGGGCAACCACCAAATGTTTGTGCGCGGGGCAGCGGTAGTCGCTAGCTTAGCACAGCTGGCAGTGAACGGTGCAGCTCGGGGGTGCGGGGGCTCACGGCCACGCTACCAGCCGGCCTGGGCTCCGGTACACTCTTCTCCATCTCAGGTCTCTGAGGCTGCGCTGCTGAAACCGCGAGCAAGGGTGTCTTTGGCTGTGGGGTCTCTGCAAGATGCGCTCACTCACTCACTCTGTAGGTGGCTACTAAAAAGCCATCAAGTGACATTTCCAGTCACTGTCCTGGCTGTGAAGCACCAAGCAGGACCTCAAAGGCTTTACCTCCTACTGCCCAGCCTTTGCTGTTCTGTTTCCTTTATTTTAAGCAAAACATGGAGAATGTGGGCACATCCCTGGAAGACCTTAGGGTTCTTTTCCCACCTTGCATCTCCTCACCTGTCTGTGTGGACCTTGCTCAGGCCCTCCGTTGGGTGAGGTGGGCCTGCTCTGATCGGCAGACTTGGGCTGAGACCGGTCCCGGCTGCCGTAGCGGTCGCAGGAATAGAAGCGCTGCTTTTCAGAGGAGGAGGAAGAGTGCTGCTTCCTCTCTTGGGACCGGCCGCGTTCCTGCTTCCTGTCCTTGGAAGAAGACTCGCCAGACTGGGCCACTGAAAGAACAACATTGGTTGGGGATCACCAACACGTGAGGAATTCCCAAGTGTGAGGCAGGGAGGTTCTTCCATGCAGACAGGAGCCCAAATCACATCAGATGACCACTGTCATCCTGAAGGGAGGAGGTCGAAGGACAAATCCTTGCTTGTAAAGCACTTACCAGCTTCTCCATCGGCCAGCTGATGGGGGGACCTGTCCAAGGACTTCTGCTTCTTCTCTTTCCGCCTGTGGCAGCGGTGGTGGTGGTGGTGATGCCCTTGCTCCGGCGGCATGCGCTCCAAAGAGTATTCGTAGAGGTGCATGGCGTGAGGACGCTGTGGGGTCAGCGTGGAGACAGAGCGCTTCATGGGGCTCGTGTCCGGGATGGGCTGCAAGGCAGATGGAGGGACACGGAGCAGGGTGAGGGCAGGCGCTGCACCGTGCTCAGCTGCTTGGTTACCAGCATGGGGAGGGTTTTACGGTAAAAGAAAGGGGCAAGGAGGGGAAGGAGAAAAATGGTTAATTGGATATAACTGGAATGGGCAGAAGGACTTGTGGAATGGTAAGATTTAGTGCTAAATTTGAGGAGCAAATGTGATCTCCTTTTGCTGAAATGGGCTTTACTTTTAGCAGATTGCCAATCCACAGGTACCATGGGCCATGGGCACAGAGCGATATGCAGCACTTCACACCAAACACAGCATCACAGGAGTCAACAGTAGACTAGCAGGGCCATAGGGCAGCACAGTAGCCAAGCATCTCACAAAGATACTTCTCCAAGACTAGTTTCACCCAAAGCTGCTTCAGGGCCTGTGGTCATCCCGAAGCATCTCCAAAGAGGAAAGCATGAAAGCGTTGCTGGGCATCACATGGAAAGGGAGAAAAAACAGGAATAATAAGTGGGCAAGGTACAGGCCAAGCCACCTAGTAATTAGTTCTATCTCCCTGCAACTGAAGACAACTCCCATCAAACATTTAAACCTCTCTTCTTGTCCCGTCATTACTCATCGAAACCCTTGTGTCTGGGACAAGCAGGATAGTATGCACATTCTGCAGTTCTACCAGGACATCTCCAGAAATGAGTACTTGGTTTTTCTATTGCTGTTTTCAAATCATTTGTGGCCAAACATCTGGACGCTGAGCGCTTTAACACAGCCTCCCTTGGGCATTGCTGGACCCTGTCCCTGTGGTAGCTCCAGACTCTGCTCCTTTCCCTTTAGGTTCAAAACCTTACGAAGATGCTCTGCAGAAAACAAGACGAGTGGACTATAGGACAGCAATTCTCACAGCCCTTCCCTTCCCTACTGCCCAATCACCAGGTATAAAGCTCAGAAAATTAGGACAATTCCCAAGTGCCCTTCTCTTTCACTCCGCTGGCCTCCAGCTGGCTCTGTGGTGGAGGCAGGGCTTCATCCATCCTCTGGAGGCTTCTCTGGGTCTACCACTGCATCAAAGCTGTGTGGCAGAGGAAAGACCTTGGAGCACAGTGGTCCATCCCGGTGGGGAGGGAGCTCAGGATGTCCTCTGGTCCCTCAGCCTTTACACTTGTTTGAATTCACAATCCAATATGTGCCTCCAACAACACTTCTTGCAGAACATTTACTTTGTTCACTGTAACCTTTCCAAAGAGCCCCGTATTATTTTTACCGTCTCTGCTATTTTGTTTGCTTACCCTGAAATTCAGATCTCTGCTGCCCTGTGATATTTACACAATTCAAAACCAGTTGTTTCACAGCTCTGCTCATTATTTTGAGTGGAAAGAACTGCTCTCCCTCCCAGCAGGCTACCGCAGGCAGGTTATCTTGCACGCAAAGGTGCAGTCTGGGCTGCATTTTGGTTTGCTGCTCTCTCTCTTGCTCAGCAGTTACCCGAATTTTGGTGCTTCCCACTGGAGGGCAAGGTGGAGTGCTAGAGCTGGGGAGTCTGTCAGGGCAGAAGGCAGACACTGCTGGGGCGGGGGAACACAGCTCGGCCTGCGCCGGTTCAGCTAGCAGGACCGTGCTGTGCTGCATTTATCTCTTCCTGTGTCTCTTGCTGTGTGCACTTCCTATGAGCAAGAAATTATACTGAAGAGCTTCGTGTTTGTCCTCCTTGCTTCCTGTTGATCCTGAAGATGGAGGAGGGCAGAGAGGTCCGTAAACTGGACAGTCACATTCAGGAATTGACTTATATGGGCAAAAAAGTGAAAAGTGAAAATACTTTCCACTAAAAACACTTATCCGGATTTCCAAAATTCAGTTATAGGAGCTGCCAGGAAGAAGATGACAGATTTTTCCAACAAAAACCCATCCAAATCCATAATAAATGAACATTTCTCTTTGGGCTTTGGACCTGATTCTGTGCTTACTCCAGGGACAGGAGCCCCCACTGACACTAATGGGAAGTGGCAAAGCAATGAATACCCTTTCCATAAATCCTGACAATGCTCTCGTTACGTTAACAGGGCATGCACAGACTCCCCGTAAGCCCCGGGAGACTATACCATAACCCTTCAGAGAGTTACTAATTGCTTCTTCATTACCAAACTAATTGTTTTCACTTCCTAAATTCCTGTGCAACAAGGCATACAAAAACAAATAAATAAGCAAACCAACCAAACAAAAAGACCCTGCTATTACAGCGTGCGGCGTGCAATCGTGGATCGAGGGAACTGCAGCAAAGTGGAAAGAGATAGCAGCTGCGTCGGTGCAACATTGGACTCCAAATGAGAAGGGAAAAAAGTAAAAGGGTTAAGGAAGGTTAATTATTTCTTAACATGGATTTAATAGGATACAACTTAGTGCAAACTACATACTGCTAGGTAACTCCCAGGTGACCGTGCTTTGCTCCTCTGCAAACAATTCGGACAAGATGAGAGACATTATTTGAAGCAGCCCCACAGTACAGCCATTGTCAGACATCACGGCAGATGTGCAGCAGACACGATGAGAACAAGGGAGGGGAGGTGATGGGGGAGGAGGGCAGCAAAGAGGGAGGGAGGAGGTGAGATTGAAAGCATAGGAAGATTTTTTTTTTTTAAATCAAAACATAAAAAGACAGGGGAATGACAGGCAAACAGAAAAGGGGACATCCGGAAACAGAAAGCATTGCAAATAAGAGTTATAAAGAACTCAAGGTTTGGGGGGAGCAGAAGCAGCACGTGAGAGGGAGGGTGGAGGGCATGGAGGGGGAAGACACACACAGAAAGTACATCAGTTATTCAGCTGAAGCTACAACCACCAAAACATTGTATTATTAAATGAGGTTAGATCTGCTCAGATATTACAGGCCTGATTCATACCGAGATCAGACAGCTTTCACGTGGGGCAGCTGTGCCCTGGGGAACACGTACCATGCCTTTGTGAGAGACACTCCTGCAAATATCTGCCTGCAATGGAGAGGGGTTTCCCAAGGAAGGGCTCGTGCTGCTGGCATTGCTGCTGCCAGCTGTGTTGCCTTGGAAGGAAAGATGCTGCTTATGTTCTAGAATAAAGGACAACTTCGTTCTGGGAAGGCAGAAGGGAGGGAGTACGCGTTTGCTTTGGGGTCTGTTTCTTTCATTAAGCATGTTGAGTAGTGTTCCGGATAACACAGAGAACCCCAACTCTCACACAAAGACAGCAGTTTCTGAGGTCAGCTGGGAAATTCGCTAGCCGATGACGTGTACGTTGTGCCAGCCTGAGCACATGAGCAAAAAGATTATCTCTGTTGGAGCTACTGCTGTGTATGCAACGCACAGGCTTTTAGTTTTAAGGTGCAGCATCTCTTTCATGTTCTGCTTCCCATCGAGACCAATAGGAATGTGGGAAACGGCCCACAGCCACGGGCTGCTCCCTCCTGACCATATGAATCAGGCCCTTTGAATGAGAGAGAGACGTGACTATGAGTGGTGAGATATTCTGACACACAGGAGGCAGGATGGTGGCTGGAGAGCATCCGGGACAACAAGCTAGCAAAGAACATGTGAAATGCCCAAAAATGATCTGTGAGAACCATGGCATCCTACACACTAAGTAGGATGCACAAGCTGCTGTAAAAGTCAACTCTAGTGATGAGATTTCTTTAAAATAAGTTAAACAAGGAAATCTCAACAACATTTCACTGACCAAAGTCACAATACAGTATATGCTAAATACTGTGGAAAGAGGAAAAAAAAGACCAGGGAAGAGCTTAGTGTCTCAGTGCAGCCTTCCGGGCACAGGCTCCCTGGTATTTTCTGTACCTATTATATTCATCAAAGACAACCACAGCACATCTCCAGTTTTCCCCTAGGGCACAGGAGCGTGCCTTGACTGTCTGTCTGGATAGATGGCACGCAACTGTCAGTGGGAAACATACGCCTTCCAGGAATACAGGCTGGCAGAGTTGTCCCCCGTTAATCAGAACAGACACTCTTGGGTAGGTAGCCATCAGTCAGCTACCCAGACGGAGGGATTTTGCTGCAACTGGGGATGAGTAAAATTGGGGACAATACTGTGTCTACACATGAATACCTGCCACCTAAGCACAAAGACTGGTTACCTCTCTCCAGGTTCAGCAAACACCTTTTGAAACAGATATTCGCAAGCAATTTCGAACAACACAGCAAGCAGAGAGAAGATACTGAGTTCTTGACCCACTCTCAGTCTCCCACTGCCAGCGAAGCCTCCCTCGCTCACCTGAGTTTCGGCAGCCAGGCGCGGCATGGAAGCCGCCCGCCCCTGGCTCTCCAGGCCTGGCTGGTGTTCTCCATTGGTAAGTGTGGGGCTGATTTCCCTCATTTCTACCACCTGATTGAAATAAGAAACGGTTTCAGTGGCAAGAACATGAACATCATCTTTGAAGCCATCATCTGAGGAGGCTTCTGCTAAGTTTGATTTAATGGTGAGGATATGCTAGAATGGGAAAGAGAGTAAACTGACAGTAGTGGAGTGCCCAGGTTACTCTATCTGCAGTGCTGTCTTCAACAAGGTCAGTGGTGGGCCAAGCTCTTCAACCAGCCATGGCAATAAGCCCCAGCTGTGACCTGTGAAACCCCTCATCTGAGTTTGTATGCTGGTGACAATGGGATTGGGACAATGGGACAGCTAGGAAGAGATAACCTTAAGCAGACACATAATTCCATGACAAGTGTATCCACAAGTACAGCTATCAGACCATAGAAGCTACCAGATTTGGCTTTTCTCCATAACGTTCAAGGAAATTGGGGTTTTAGGAGACAGAACAATGCTTGTCTCAAGGGATGGATCTACGGCATTTCACCCTGTTTTCCGCCTGTTTTTTCTAAACATTTTCTAAAATTTTTAAAACTCTACTGCATGTCACTCTGCTTCGCATTGTCACCCTGTTTGCTCACCCGTTCAATGGGGATTTCTTCTGAGTGGCCTCGTTCAAAAGCTGGTGTCCTGGTTTCATAAAACACGTCCTGGGTGCGTTGGGTCCCCCAAGAACTGGACTCTTTGATCCCACCCTCTGGGGCTGGCCTGTCAGAAGGAAAAGCAGCAAAAAGATTAACTCTTTTACAAAGAGATTTTGCTGACCTTATTGTGATGAAGGTAAACCACTCAGACACCCTTTGAGGTTTTACTTGTGAAAGTAGTTGCAGTATAGGCACAGCTTATGGTAAAGCTATAAGGTCCCCTGGGTTTTACCAGGGCCACTGCCTCTCCAGCCTGAAGATTCCATGAGCAACATGGAAATCAAACCAGCCATCACAATTTCTTTCCAGTAACTAAGGAAAACAACTTCTGCAGCTTAAGTTCTGATGAAGAAGAATGAAGAATTTTGGAGTTCAGGCAAAACACGTATGCAAGACCAGCTACACAAGGGCCAAACACACCTGTGGCCAAACACACCTGTGCATTTGCTGAATGCACAGTGGTACAGGTAGCCCTGGCTTTCATGGTTGAGTCTGATGTTGGTTTTCCCCTTGGGGTTATTTGGGACATTTAAACTTCAGATGTCTACCACTAAAAATCCATAGTGCTTGTGGCCTGGAGGAAAGTCACCTGAAGAAGGGCAGGAAATGGATAATTGGTTAGGGATCGCTGCACTATAACTGTTTGGTAAACTCTCTGTGGAGGCATTGCTTTGCCCAAAGAGGAAGAGCCGAATTCTGTCCTGCAAAGTTTCAAGAAGCTGTTGCTGTTACCAAGCGCCATAAGCTCGAGGGATGACTTTGTTCCCGAGGACGTTTTGACTCCCAAGAACTCACTGCAGTGGTGGTTGGTGGGTTGGGGTTTGTTTGGTTGTTTTGCAACGATCCCAAATTCCTATACGCAAACTCACACTTAGGACTAGCTACAACAGAAAGCTCTCCAATTAAGATTTAGAGGACAGCATTAAGAAACCAAGCAGCCCCGGAGAACCCAACGCTACCACCACATGGCTAACTGCACCTGAGGTAGCAGTGGGAAACCGAGCCACATGGAGGCATTTTGGTAGCCACTGGCGGGAAATTGTCCCAGCCATGGTGTGAAGGAGCATCTGGTCTTGGTGTCACCAGCTGTGCTGCCCCACTTCCAGAGCAACCGAACCATCAGTGGTCGGGGATGGTGCATACACCCAGTGAGCCCCTTCTCTGTGCTACAGCTTTGGTGGGGGGGTCACCGGATACTCACAGCGCGCCCCCGTTGTTGAGTGAGGCCGAGCTTTTCTGGCGAAGGAACGCCTTTGCGTTGTTGAATGCTGTGGGCTGGGTTTGCTCCAAAGTGGCCTTCAGCGGGTGGAAGAGCGACACGGGCCCGGGCTGCAAAGCACAAGGAAAGGTTGTCGGAGACAGAGCTGCGTGTGGAGAGGATGGGCTGCTGCACTCTTCTTAGTTAATAAAAAGTCCATTTCGTCACTCTGAGAGATCAGCCCAGCAGGAAGCACGCCCCAGCCTTCCCACAGCTCTAACTGGCTCTGAAGGACACTTGCTGCCCTCAGTTTTGCACAAGCCAAAGTTGTCCTGCAATCCCCCTCCCCTCTAACAAGGTATTCCCCCGGTCACCAGAGCACAGCAGGGATTTCAGACACTGGTGTGACCAAAGGGGCTGTGCAGTTTGGGTGGCTTGTGGTGACACTGGTTCTGCTGTAGCCTCCCATCTGAGAGACACACAGACAGGCCGGCCATGCTGGAGTTCAGCCGGATGATCATCCTGAAATCAGTAGGTATTTGTCCTATTAGAAACCATCACGGTTTTAATCCCAATCCAGTTGTGTGGAAATATTTTTCAAGAAGTTGTAAATATCTACAAACCTATTCAAGGCAAAATGATTTTGAATAATTCCCATTTTCAGAAGTAACTTATACATTTTATAGCCAAACTATCATCAGCTTTCAATAATTCTTTGGTGTCCCAAAGAAACCTTTTGGTGTTCCCCAGTCCCAAAGCCACTTCTGAAAACAGGACTTAGACTGCCAAATGTCACTTGACATTTTTTGGAAAAGGTCTTCCCAGGCCTACAGGAAAAGGCAACTGCAACTTTTTTTTTAATTATTATTTTTTGAGAGAGACTTTCAGGAGAGGTTTCCATTTATGAGACTAGCATTTTCAAATCCTGCCTGCAGAAGCATCCAGACTTTCGAATTACTCCTGTGAGAGCTGCCCAGTGCTGGATAAGAGGCTGCCCAAGAGGGAGGACTGAGAAGGACCCCTTTTGGCTGAGTACCTGGCACAGGCCTCCAGACGGCTGGTGGACTTGTTCCCTGCTGTTCTTATTCTGCTTGTAGAAGTCGAATATCATCAGCGCTGCGTAGACCTTCCCCACAGTCATCTCATCAGCTGTTAGAGGATGGTGAAATGCAGCAGAGACATTCAGGTGAGGAACCGCAAAAGGTCAGGAGACGATAAGAGTAAGTCAAAGAGCACAAGAAATAACAAAAAAATGGAAATGAAAAACAAGGAGAAAGAAGATGCGACATCAGAATAATGAGGCAAAACAGACACAGAAAAGTGGGGGAAAGAAAAAAGACCAAGAAAAGGTTACAACAGGCTTCCTCATGTCTTCGCCTGTTGCTGCCTTTCACGTCTGAGGAGGATGGATGGCCCCTGTCTCTAGCTCTCCGTGGCAAACATTCACAGAGGCTGTGTAGAAAAAAACCAGGCAGGAAAACTCTGTGGCATTGTAAGCATTGCCGACAGAAGAATTGCTGAATTAATACCAGACACACAGCCAGCTTTTTATCAACAAAGAAGCCTTATTCCTATTTCTTTGAATTACAGTCAACTGGGGCATAATGGGCTAATATACATTTAAAGAGTATTTCATTTTTCCAGATGTCTTTTTTCACCCTTACAGCTCTGCTATGAGCACTTCCCTGCACAGCAATGGAGCACTTGCTGCAGAGCAAAGAGTTAAAGCAGCAGATATACAGGCATCAAGAGAGGAGGGGAGGAGGAGACTTAGGCAGTCGCTACCCACTGATTTGCACCTTCTCAGTTCCCTCCTTTGTCTTAATTAACAATGCCTTTATTGCTCTGCCCTCTTTCTCATTGATCAGGAATCCAGAGCCGTTGTCTGGGCCAATCATGATAATGGCAAACTTTGCATTTTCTCAGCACATTCACTCAGAACACCATCAAGTAACACAAAGGCCTTTAGCCCCAAAATACCTCACTTCTGATTCTGGAAGTTCTCAGCACACTTTAATTTTCTTCTCCTGGTTTTCTGTAGCCCAGATGGCAGAAATTGCTCTCCCATCTTTGTGAGGCACAGGCTGGAGGCAGACAAAGCTATGAAAAAGCTCTGCAAGAGGCCACACAGGGCATTGGACCATTCTTGGCATGTTTTGTGGTTTTTTTAAGTACAGAAAATCTGCTGCAGCATAATAAAATACATGCCTAGATGTGACCTCAGCTTTCCCACTCCTTATGTGACCATGGCATGAGGGTGAGGGCTGTGAACCCTGTGGAGAGGATACCTAGAAGCTGAACTGCACTTGGTTCTTTGCTGCACTTTCTGTGCACCTAGATGGGCTAGGGACAGAGCAGGCAAGGTAGGAGAAACCTACTCCGGGATGCGTTGGGTGCTTGCTGATGAACCACTTACGTTTGTGAGGAGGCACCAGCAAATCCAGAGTCTTCTGGGACAGATTGGGCCAAACCAGTGAGATCTCCTTTCTCAGCTCAGCATCACACTGGTGTTGTTTAACACCCCCTGCAGAAAGGGAGGGGAGAGAAAGAGGCACATAAAGAAGAGTGAAAATCCTTGTCCTGTCAGCACATGCCACTGCTTGCAGAGCGAGCACGGGAGAAGGCATTTCCCCCACTCCCAATTCCTGAGCAGAGCAAGCCAGAGCCAGCTGCAGCAGATGTTGCAAGGGGAATCGGTGACATCCTCTCTGACAAGAGTGTGAACTCAGCAAGACCATCAGCCCTTCAACCTGCTGACCCTCTGGTGTTCCTTGGGGCTTAAACTCAGACTTATTCTACCCAACTCAGGTGCCCGCTCCTTTGGGGTGCTGGATAGTGTCAGCAGAAAGCAGCAGCACCTCCCCGGTGTGATGCAAAGGACCTGGTCTGAGGTGCTGGACTATGAGCAATGCCATGACTGATTATAAGCCCTCTCCACCAACAACTCTTCCTGAAGCCTTTGGCAATGAGATGTAAGCATGCCGTTCTGTACCAGCAGCATCAAACAGCAGCTATAGCACAAGGTAAAGCAGAAAGAGCCGAACACAGCGGCATTATTCAAATGGCCAAAGTGAGGTCTTAATACACAAGTAGAAAGTGATTAAAGTACATGTAAGCCAACAGGCCAGCTCCCATATGAATGCACCGCACAGTAGGCAATTAAGCAGTTCATCTGAATGACAGAGATTATTTTTCTAGAAAAGTAAAGGGAGGAGGCTCTGGGTACTCTACTACATGGTGGTTTGAACTCCCACACAGAAACTCATTAGGGAGAGTTTATTAAGGGCCTGTTAGTCCCACTAAAGACTCAATTAAATGTAACACATGAAACCTATTCAAACAAAGCACGTAATAACAAAACAGGTCAAAAACTCACAACCCACAGCAGATATAAACCTTAGAAAGAATCCAGCACTGTCAGCTGAGCTCTCTTCTCTGGTTCCCTGCCAGTGTGCGGCCAAAGAAAAGGGTAGGGGGAGCCTTTTTCAGTTGAAAAAGTTTGCTTGAATTACCATTGCTGGCAGGTAACTAGACACCTAAAATAATACAAACTCTCAGCATCCTCATCTAGAGGTTATTAATAAAATAAGGCACTGGCCCCTAAAATTCCAGGCAGCCCTAAAAGCATCCTTAGAAATGAGTGTCTGATATTCAGTGTCACTCCCTAGGGGAGTCCCAGTGACCTCAAAATTTTGTCTTCTTCCATCAGTGCCTACCCAAAGCATCAAAGACAAAGTCTGAGCAACATATGAGGGAGGTAATTAATTCAGAGAGGTTGAACGGTTGGCCTAAAATTGCTTAGGACTAGTACAACATCCTAACCCTGCCCTGCCCTTTGCTCGTAAGAGCATTGTTACCTCCTGTTAGCTTTTAAATTAGGTATAAAAGTGCTTTGGCCAGTCATGCCTTCATTCTGACCCCAGCCATCCTGATTAAATAGTGTAACGACCCAGAGAAAAGGCCAATGTATTTTATTACATTGCAATGTTTAATTGGGAAGTCAAGTAAATGCCTGATTACACACTTAAAATAATTAAATTTCATCTCAAGGCGGAATGCAGTTCACCGCACTTGGAGTCACTGCTTCACTGCCAGCAGACAGCAGTTGGTGAGGAAGGGCTGTTTTTCCTTTGTGCTGGAATAGTTAAGAAAAGAGGTGTGGAGACTCATTTCTGTTATACATCAACGAGCACAGGCGCAGGGCTTCCCCTCTGAGAGCACCTAAATGGGATGGCCGAAGCTCTCCGTATCTCATCGATGGGGTCCCAACATGTGGCCACCCCAAAGGTACAGCAATGCTCAGGACCCCTCTCTGTTGCCTGTCCCTGGGGCTCCCTCGGCCTCAGGTGCTGGTAGGCAGCAGACAGGCAATAGGAAAACAGGATTTCCACCTGCGTCGGGATTTTGGTGGTTTCAGGAGGACGCAAAGCCAACAGACAAGCTGGGGTTTGAGCCCATGCCTGCCGTCAGACATCGGCTCCATCTCACCTGAGGCAAGCTTGATTTCTAGGGCAGTGCGGATCAAGGCCATCAGCGTGGATGTGAAGTGGACGGTTAAATCTTCAGGTGAGATCGGCATGTTCATCCGCACCAGGCGCTGGAGAGAGAAATGCAGCGGCTGTGAGCGGGGGTCAGGATTCCTCCCCCCCACCCCTTCCCTCCCTCTCTTTGAGCCCTTAGAAATAGCCACACTATAAACGTGTGCTAACCTTTTGTGCACTGAGCTAAAACACATCTTATTCATGTCATGCCGACTCCTTTTCAGGAGCAGGTCTGAGCTGTAGTGGTGGGTTTAGTGCTTAAACAATTGATTTGCCAGCATTTGTACTGCAATCCTACAAAAAGAGTTCTTCCTACAGAGACAGTTCCTCCAAAAGAGGCCAGTTTGAATGCCCTCACCCCATTTCACAGCCTGGTACCCTGCTCCTGATGGTCTCCAGCCATGTTCCTACCTGCGGTCTCTAGACATGTGGCTGGTACCCAACACCCCACCAGTGGAAAAACACTCTCAGCTTCTCAGATGAGAGGCAAAGCTCTCCCTGCCAAAGCAACATGCTCAGAAGATACAAACCATTAAGACACCTCCGCCATCCCGTCCTACACCAGCTACCTTCACCTATATTCTGGTTCTACAACAGGAGCGATAGCAACGAATGGGACCTGGCACCATTGAATGAAGGTGATAGAGGATTTGCATCCACCATCCAAGGACGCGGCTCATCCAGAAAGTGACTGTGCCTCTTCCAGCTGTGCGGGTGGCCTTGCCAGTGAGTGGGACGTGAGGATTGTGTCACATTTGGTGACAATGACAACAGGAGGCGTGAGTCCTTTGTACAGGAGCCGTGCAGTCTCTGGAGTGGTCCCGTGATGATGCCTTTCGTACGCAGCCTGAAGCACACTTTATAATAAGTTTGGTGAGCCCTGAGGTGTGGCTTAAATACTCTGGCGGAGTTTGGGTCTGGCTGCTAATATAGGTGTGCAATACCCTTTTCATTGGAGACACTTGGGTTCTGTCTCTTACCACCTTTCCCTATGGGCACCCCAGAACCTCTAAAGACCTTTCCTTCCAGTCAATGAGCTACACAGCTCCAGCCAGATCTTACCCATAGGGGAAGTGGCTGAATTAACATGAGCAGGACTATAATTTACCCCAATTATGTTCTTGCCGTCTGAACCTGGAATGGTGCCTCAGGATCAGTAGCTTCCAAGATCTTCAGACCTGGTAACAACTCCTTCCCCATCACCAGCCAGGACCACCTCTGATAGGGCAAATTCATCATTTGTGTAAGCAATGAAGTACCTGAGATATTGCTTTGGAAAGCTGTGACTCACTTAACACCGCTGGCAACAGAGCATCTAAATGCAGATGGGGAGAAGCACTGGCCAAGCCTCGCTGATAACCTTAGCAACACATTTAAAGGATTTCTCTCTCTTCGGCAACCGAATGGTTTTTCAGCGCCTTGGCTTTCACAAGCTGTTTAGAAACTTCCTTGGTCAGAGCCATATCAGATAAGCCTCTGTGTTTCCGTTCTCCAAGGGTACATGCAACCAGAGGAAGTCACTGGGCGTTAATCTGTCTGAGCAGAGCCTCCCAGCGACCTGCAAAACCAAGTGTTAGCTTGGCCTGGGCCCCTTGCTCAGGAGGGAATTTCATCCACATCTGAAAGCCACTTAGGCTGTCATTTTGATCCCTATCACTGTACAGAAGCCTTCCCCTTGTTTAACAACAGCCCAACATGCTGCTAAAGAAATTTAAGCACAGTCAGCAGTGGGTTACGGACTCAGCAAGGCAGCGAGCTGCAGTGCTGGCAAGCGCACCGAAGGGACCACGTCCCACCTTGGCTCTGTACACTACGATACTATGCGGTGTCAGAGGCAGTGGCTGTTTTTCAAAGATGCTGTTTTGCTGGTGCAATCCTCACTTCAGACGTGACTGCAGTGGCTCAGGGGTGCCTCCTGCCACCCCGCTCGCCCTCCTTGCCGGTCTGGGGAAGCTGTGCAGTAGAAGCACCGCTGCTTATGGGCGGTTTCTTGCAGGTGAAGGGGAACACCACGTAGCCAAGAGCAGGGACCTGCCTGGAGTCTCAGGTGAGAGGCAGAGCAGAGCGCTGTGTGAGCCCTGACTCCTACTCCTACGTTCTATGCAAAACTAAGCCAAGGCTGGTGAATGAAGACTTGGTCACCCTTTCCATCACTGGGTTAGCCTCCCTGTTTAGAGAAATCTCCAACGTGTAATTTCCCAGGGGTATGAACCGAGCTGCGTTAGGTGTTTTGGTGTTCTGAGAGAGGACAACTCCAGCCCTGGTTACTTTTGCCAGCCAAGGAGGATACGCCCCCCCGCCCCAGGGAAACACGTGCTGGTGCTGACAGGGGTGGATGGAGGGCCCAGGGCACTGGTTCGGCCAAAAAATCTGCTTCTGAAGACAGCTGACATTCAGAGGAGCCAAGACCTCCTCATTTATCTTATCGCATGTCTTCAGATCTTGTTGCATGCTGCAAGGACAAGAGACAAGTAACAGCCTACCCTGTCTCCTAAAGTCTGAGACAAACCATTGTCATCTCAAAGAGCTTTCTTCAAGCGTGCACAGAGGTTATCTTCCAAGTCTGAGTAGCCTTAGAGATAGGGAAATCAAAGCTGACCTCCGCTCTTTATATTTCAATGACAGTATCAAATGCTGGCAATACCACAACAATTTCTTCTGCTCACTTGTGTTAGATGAAACAGGACTTTAATTCAGACTTCTGCCCTCAGCACACAAAAAGTTACAACAAAATCATCATATCGATGTGAGCCCACAGTTACCACTTACGGAGTCCCACTGAACCCTTGTTCAGTGGGAGAGAGAATTAAGGGATGGAAAGAGAAAGATGCATGGAAGTGAAAACCAAGCAGATGATAAATAATTCCTCCCAGGAGAGCTCTATCCTCACAAAAACTAGCACAAAAAACCATTTTGGGACTGAGATGTCCCAGTGCTCCCACCTGACTTTCTAGAACAAATTCCCAACAGGAATGGATGCAAAACACAGGCCGCATCATGGCTATACACAGCAATGCCGTATGAAGGTCTCTCATTCTAAATTTTAATCAGGGACAAAGGATTTAGAGGTAGATTTTCCAAGGGAAGGCACACTTGCAGGAAGGCTGGCTGAGCAAAACTTGCATGCAAGTGCTGAGTAAGAGTGCTGCAAACAGCCACCTGGAGGAGTTTCTCCCCAGACCATGTCCCTTCCCTCCTCCCCATGCTACCCTCAGCACTGCCTGGTCCAAGCATTTTTTCCACCCCAATATGCAACCTGGTCAAATAGGTCAACCCAGGACACCTTTAGGTCACTGCAATTTCCAATCTGATAAACCATCAGCCAACGGAGAGCATGGTCATTCTGCAGGGCCTTGCACATCTCACAGCCCCTAGCTGGAGTGGAGTCACATCACATACCACCACGTCAGAAGAGGGGAGGCTTGGTCTGGCTTGGGAGGGATGTCTTTCTCCTCTCTATTTGGGTGGCAAACCAAGAAGCATCTCCCCATCCTCCCCTGGGGCAGGTTGTTGGCAGACAGTTGAGGAGCACTTGCATTGCAAGGTGGGTTGCAAGTTGCACCTCCCAGGGCAGAGAAGCTGCTCATTTCTCAGCCAAAAAAGCCATTAAATAGGACATAAGTGCCTTTAACCTGCTGCAGCTAAGCCCAACAGGTTTTGGCTACAAGACAAGTCACCCCAGATCGCTCCTGACGTCAGTGAAAACTGCTTTCTTGGAAGCGCCACTTGAGAAAATACATTGCCCAAATAGATATACTACAATTCTGGGGGAGCTCCTGCTGAAGACGAAGAAGTTGGGAGAAAGGAATTGATTAAGCTTTGATTCAAAATAGCTTTGCCACCACACCGCGTGGGGGAGGCAAGGGAGGAGGCAGGTTGGTGACACATGCTCACACCACGTCCCCGCGCCGCTGTTGACGCCCAGAGGAGCCAAGGACTCAGCCAGGTATCGGCACAGCCACCCCCAGAGAAGGGACTCGGCACCTGAACTTCCCTGCACATTGTCCGGTGCATTTTCCGAGCACCAGAAATGCAACTGAAAGTGTTTCCTTCCGATGTGTGCAGAGCAAGAAATTTCAATCCTTTTAAAGCTACTTTCTAATTTTACCTATATTTTAGTTAATTTACATTTCTATAGGACCCATTTAAAAGGAACTGGAATCCAATTAAAATTGGTAAGATTTGTCAAAGTAAAATATTCTAACAAACCAAAAATTGCTCTTTGAAATATTAGTCAAGGACTTTCGATTTTCATCCCTGACCAGGGCAGAAGAGAAAAATCTCGATGTTTTTCATGCAGCATAGGAACAATATAGTTAAAAAAAAATCTGAACCAGTTGTTTAGCCTGTACGCAGTTTAAAGTAAAACTAACAAGTCCCCACATTTTTGCTGCTTCTTCTGGCTGAAGTTGCACTTCAAGGCCACATCTTACCAGTTCCTCACGCTTTCGAATAGGATGCAAAAATTTTGTTAAAAAAATAAACCTGATTTGGATAACTTTACATTTTTCTAGACCCCAGATGGAAAACACACGAACCTGCTGAGGCAGATGGCAGGGGAGTCCATGCTTCCCCGCGCTAGTAAAAAGTTTGCATCACTTGGGGTGCCCTGGGAATTACCACCCTCAAACGAGGGGTGTTCAGGTGAATTAATAATTGGGGAGCAAGAAAAAAGGTAAAAAATCCCTCCCCCAGGTGCCCAGACCTGGCAAGAAAAGGCTTCCCTGCTCCCCATGCTGCTCCTCTTCCTCCCCTCGTCTCCAATTTCCTCCAAGAGCGTTTGAGGAAAAGCAGCCGGCAGCAGATGGAGTCCCCGCTCCTATTTCTCAACTGTGCTTGGGGAACCCTCCTCCAGCTCTTGATTTTAATTAGGCTGTTTCCGAGGCATCCCCCTCCCCACGGGCCAGGGCTTCTCGTTAATGTTTCTCCAGGAAAAGGCCCAGTGGCAGGAGCTGTAATATTGTCTCCAGAGCCTCCTAATTAACTCCGTGCTGATAACAAGGTAGTAACCGATTACAGCCGGGGTTAGGGAGGCAACACTTTTTGCTCGTTACTTGTGTGGTCAGGAGCGGTGCAGACACCCCTCAGCTTCTAGTAGTGATTTAATTGCAAATAAACAGAGACACCGCTAATGAGAAACCAAACTTCTGCGTCAAGCTGAATTGACAGAATTTATGCCCTTTCAGCATCGGGTTTCTGCAGCTCTGCTTAGAAACTTCTTGGACAACATCCAAACAGGCAGGGAACTTGGGAGAGAAATGGAGGAAAATTCATCCTAGTGTCAAAAGCTGGGATAAAAAGTCTCCTGCTGGCTCCCAGCCTCACTCAGAAAGTGAGTAATTAACAGAAATATCTGCACCGTTCATTTTATTCACCGACACATTTGTCCAATCATTAGCAGGAAGAAGAGCATACTGAGTTACAAATGCCAGGAAAACTAGCTGGCACCCCAGTGGAGTTGAATTATTAAGAACACCCCATCAGCAGCTCCCGCGCAGCCTCTGGGACACGACGTGCTCTGGGAATAATCCCCAAGTGTGAATAAATTTGGGACAACAGAGCCCTGCTTGTGGGAAACAGGGCTGAGTTTGGTGAATAAATTATTTGCTATGAATAATTCACCCCGACCTAGTTGTAATTAGTCTACTCTTATTTAACCCTTCTGTTGGCTTCAGTGAGGCTGGTCGTGGCCTGCCTTCCTCCCTCCCACAGCTGACAGAGAAGCCAGGTCTCTGCCCCGAGACGTGGGCTCTGCCTCCGGCACAGAGCCGGACCTCTTGCATGGAGTGGTCATCCTACCTTCAGTAAGTGCAGTCTTGCTCCTTGTCCAGCAGAAGCGATGCGTGATGCTAGCTCCGTGCGGAAGAGGTAGCAAGGCTGGGCAGCTAGTAAATGGACGGTTCAAACTCTTGTTTAGCCTTCAGGGACCTAATCCGGGTTTTAAAATCCACACGGCAGTGATGGGCAAGGTGAGGTACAGCCCTGGTGTGGATGGGGAGCCAGCCCACCTCCAAGGTCAACCCCATCACATCTCCAGGAGCCTTGGCCACATCAGGAGGTGCTAAAGGGAGAGCCAGAGCTCTCCTAATCCTGCAGTAAATCACCCTTGAAATAGGGAGTGCAAGACCGTGCTTAACAGCACCAACAGAACCACAAAGTAAAGTCAAGAGCCCCCTCCGGGTGCCAGCCTCACCCTGCAGACTCCATGCAGGGCTTTGCCTAAAGCTAGGCTCTGGCAGAGGTGGAGACATGCCTGCTGGCGATGCTGTCTTCGTCTGTCCCTGGAGAGGGGGGGTAAAAGATGACTCTGAGGAGCAGTAGGGAAAGATTTGGATTATTGCCTCTCCTAGCACGACACTGTTCTAAGAATCATGCCCTCAGGCTCTCAACTCAAAAATCCCCTCCTCCAACCCCACTCTTGCAGATATCTGCAAGATATCTTGACAGCACTGTAGTGCCGGAGAGATTTAGCAGTGTCACGGGCGTTTCCTTCTCCCATTTTCTCTAAAGATGCACGCAAAGCTCTGTGGTGTGACAGACAGACTGACTGCAGGTGACGGCAAATCTGGCTGCCGCTCTGCCCTTATTGCTACTACTGAATAGCATATAAAACCCCCGGACCCTTCTCTAGAGACAAGCTGAGTCTAAGACACCTCAAAGTCTCAATACACAACTGAAAAAGGAGTGAAAGACACCCACCACGCTCATCTGAAGATGGACAAGCAATCAGATCTCAAGACACCACAATGAAGTCAAAGAAATTTTCTTCCCTCTTTTCATCTGACCCGGTAGAAGAGAGTTTAAAATTCAGTTCCTTCTGTGATTCCTTCACCAATTTCTCACACACGTCCCTACCCCACCCCACCCCACGCCCCCGTGCAGGATAGAGCTCTCCTGGTGCCCGAGCAGCGCGGCCAGAGGATCCCACACATGCACCTCTGGGCAAGCAGCAAGGCACGTGCAGGGAACTGCAGAGGCTGGTCACATCGACCAAGGAGAGCAGTTGAGAAAGAGGAACCAGAAAACAACAGAAAGGAAGGACAGCAGCCAAGGAGGCCGCAAAGAGGGAAAAATCCAAACAAAATGACAGTGTGCACATACTGAGACGAAGACCGGGGGAAGACACACAAAACCTTTGCAGAGAGGACTGGAAAAATTATATATGGAAAGGAAAAGGGTGGATATGTGGGGCAAAAGAGCTTTTGCCAGACAGAACAGTTAAGTCTTTAAAAAATCATTTGGTTCAGAGAAAGAGAGTGAAAACCGCACAGAGACAAAGCGCTGGCTGCCGGCGGCACTGAGCGAGCTACGGCTGCAGGACGAGGGGGTCGTCGTCGCTCTGCACGCTGGCTCTGCGTGGAGGTGTGCACGGCTGGGCGGGCTGCGCTGCCCTCCCCAGGTCACCCACCAGCCGTGGAGGACGGCCAGAGTGACACTGGGTGGGGGGGGGGGGGGCACCTGGCAGGTGCAGGGCAGGGGGCCACCATGACCCACACGAAGCCATCGTCTGGGGGAAGATGCTCAGCACCAATCTGTCTCTGTGCACGTGCGGTTGATAGTACTGCATGTAGAAGTGGACGAGGGAGGAGTGAAAACCCGTACTGACTCCCCAAGAGGGTTTAGTTTTATCAGCAGCTATAGCTGGGAGTGGGGGTTAGCCCAAGCTGCAGCCTTACAGCATAGGAAAAATTCAGGTCTGGTCTAAAGTCTATATTTCTGTAGTGTGGGGCCCTTTGGTAAGATACAAAATGAATCTGATCACCTCCAAGCTCAAGAAATCTGTTGTTCAGTCTAGATTTGAGCTGTTTGAGTTACACCTATCTCTACTTATGGTTCAGTCATACACAGACACATTTTAGAGGTTCCTTAGTAGATGGATAAAAATTAAAGACATCTTATAAAAAAATCAGGCGTCTGTATTTTAAAAAGAAACCATTCATATGTACTTAAGTTCTGTGGATTTGTCTGTAAAGACAGACAAATTAAACAAGATGCCAGTTAAGTCCCAGGGAAAAGGCAGACTAGGGAAGGCACATCTGCAGTGCCTCTGCCTGGGGAGAGTCTGCTGCAACAGTTGAGAACAATCACGCAGAGGCACAGACTATGAAAATCAGGCAAAAGTCTTGTTTAAAATGCCTATTTTAACACATTATTCTTAAATCCCCTTTTATTTTCTTCCTTTTTTAACTGTATGCTTCTGGTACGCATGTGTGACCACGGAGCAGATCTGGTCGCCCAGCTGCAAACGCCTAGGCTTTTGGCAGGACGCAGCTCCATTTTAAGTCAATGGAAACTCACGGGTCGTAAAAGGAGACGTTGATGAGTTTAAAATCATTGGGTTTCTGTGTATAATTGGTACTTTTATGTAAATGTTTATCTACTCATCTATCTGAAATAGCTGAGACCTGGGAGCTGGAGTTTCTCAAGCTTAGTTTCAGTATGGTGGGTATGAATTGCTTGTAATAGAGATGCTTTTTAAAAGCGACTACCAAAGTGGGCAGAATAAAATTAAAAGGAATACAGAAAAGATACCTAACTGTCTAGCTTTAAGGTTATGTTTAACTTTCCTTTTATTTTAAATCTTAACACACTCAGGAAGGAGCTTGTAGGAAGCTGTATCTGAACCTCTTCTTGCTGCTAAGTGTCCTACACAAAGGCAGGCCCAGGTGTGGGTTTGGCTTGAGTCCCTTTGCAAAATCTTGCTTTCATTGGCCTCAGTGAAAAAACAAGCACTTTTGGGGGGGCTGTTTTGATCTGGATCCATTGCACCAAGCATGGTGGGGTGCAGTCACTAGGCTTGGTGGTGGCTGAAAAACAGCAAAAAAACCCTGCTTGAGTCTGATGGACGCTCAAATACAGCAATGCTAAATGCTCACAACAAACCTCTCCCTCAAAACTGGGAGGTTCGATGTTAAAAGCTTCCAAGGAATTGCCCCTGTAAACGCAACTTTCCCAGCACCACGGGAGCTGCTGGAGAGCAGCGTGGCTTTAACTGGCAGGGTCTGGGTCTGCGCCGTAATTTCGGCTCTGTGTCTATCTGAGTTTCCACTGTGTTCATCCAGGCAGCGTCTAAAAGGCAGCAGCTAGCAGCCTTTTGGGTATAATGCATTTTTGTGGTTCAATTAAAAAGTTTTTCAGAATAAACAGTAAGTTTGAATGATTTCTTCATCTTACTGTGTTAAATGCTTTCTGTTAAAATAATTTCTTTCACAAGGGTATTTAAGGAACCCTTCTGGTGTTGCCTCTGTTTAATAGCTTGCTAACTCCTACAGTACTGCCTACTCTAATTACTCCAATCTAATTAAGAGGGGGGGAAAAACAACATACTACTGAAGGGCTAGTGAGAACGGCTAGTCAAAGGGCTGTAAGAAGATAAATGGGGATCGTATTGGCGGGGTAATTTGCTCATCATCACCCTCCCTCCCCAAATTCGCCTAAATGGAAGCAGAATGAGAGAAGAGAAATAGAAACACTGATAGAGATAGCAGAGACACACTTAGAAAGACAAACTGATGTGCCATAGTTTCAAAGACTGAAAAAAGGTTACCAAAAGAAAAAAACCAAACCAAAAAGCAAAAGATGATCCAAAATCCAGTCTGCTTGGAAAGCAGAGAAAGCACCAGAAGAGTCCAGGAAAGTAACACTAATGCCACAGAAAACCGGCACCCACTTCAGCCGCGGCACAAAAAGCTGGTGGTTTGGCAGGAGTTTCTAGGGGGGTTGGTCTACCTTATAGGCAACGCGAGCAGGGCATTTCTTTCCAAGGCCTAGAGGCGGGGACATGTGTCTCAGCATCTCATACATGTCTGTGTAACTGATGCGCCCGCTTGGAGTCAAAGGCAGGGAGGCAAAAGCAAGAGGACACAGAAATCAAAACAGAACGGGGTAGGGAAGGGGGAAGGACAGGGATGGGGAAAAAGGGAACACAATGGAGCAAATCAAAAGGAGAGAGAAGGGAAAGCAGACAAGAAAACAAAGAAAACAGAGATCCAGTTAATCAGATTTCTCAGGAAAACAAAAATCAAAATAAAGCGGTGGGTAAAGAGAAATGTTTCTCTGCTTCCATTGCTGTGTTTCAACGCCCAACGTCTCCTCCTCGCTGCAGGGCTGTCCCACGGCCAGAGCTGCGCCTTGGCACACGGGACCCCGCGGGGAATGATTGATGTCTCCGCTCGGGGGGGGAGAGGGTGCGGGGAGGGCTCGGGTTTGGCTGGCTCCTTGCGGGGTGGAGGGATGCTTCCCCTTCTCAACCCCCCAGCCCAGTCATTCAAGAGGCTGTATTCACCATGCCAGGGAAGGCTGGTAGGCAGAGTTATGGGACAGGGAGAGACAGGGCTTAGAGCAGCTGTCCAGCTTCCCTTCAGTGAATAACGAGTTTGGTTTTCAGCTTAGCCTGCGGGTTACGAGAGAAGCGAAAAGCCAATGCTGGTGTGTTTGCCCAGGGGACAGGCTGGGACTGCTCTGACTCCACGCCAAGGGTGCAACCCTGCAAAACCTCAGCCAGCCTGAATTTCTCCTCCAGCCTCAATTCAGGTTTGACAAAACCAGAGCCCAGCACCCACCCTGCAGGTGGAAAGGGGACCTGTTTCTCCCTTTCCTTTGATGGAGCCCTGCTTTCATTGACCCAACATCAACTGGTTGTCACCACCCTCGAGGACAGCTGGCTGTCCCACGTGTTAGAGGGAACTGGGAATTGCAGAGGTTTGGGAAGAGGCCCTTAGACCAGCCCATTACTGATGGCATCTACCTTCAGCACAGGTTGGTGCTGAGTAAAATCCCACCCTGAAAAGCAACAGATACAGAAACAGCAAAGAATTCTCCCACTTCACCTTTTTCTGACTACTGAAACTGGGAGCATGGCTGTGACAAGCTCATTTTTTTTCCCAGCAAGCTGCCTGCTTATTGTATTTTGCAAATCTGTGCTGCCTGTCATCGGAGGAGTCCTCAGTATATTGCAACATATTATTAATTGATGTTCCACCCCCGGAAAAACAGGGCACTACTATCATCTCCCCTATACTAGGAGGGAAACCAAGACCTAAGCACCCATATGAAACCCCTTTCTCAAGCAGGACAGCTACGGAAGCAGTCACCCATGCACCAGCTCACTGCCCTGACATAGGTCCCAATTCCTATGTAAAGCATTGATGCAGGAGGGGGTGGAAGCGAGAACTCACCAAGCCAGAAACATCTATTCCTGTCCTTGGTAACTAATGCATCTAAAATACCACCCAGGTTTCATAGCCCAGAGCTAATTTAAAGGCTGCTGAGAGACACAAATTTTAATTACAGCCAATGGCTTCCCCCTGGCTTGTCTCTTCTACTCCTGCTCCCTGGCTGGAGGTACAGGGTCTCATGCCTCCTCTGCAGTGCTTGTTAATTCTTAATCCCCAGTCAGGTGTGGAAAACACCTGGGCTGGAGTGAGAGAGAAAAGCAAGCTCCATACTGGCTGGTTCCGCTTCTCTCTCCTTCGTCTTCTGCTCTCCACGCACTGACTGCAAGAAATTCCCTGCCTGTAACTGGGGCCCCACTGAAGTCCAGTGTCATCCTGTGCTGATTTCTTGGCACGATCCATCATCGATTCCCCACCTCAGCTCCTAAGCACAGTATACTTCTCCTGTGCCATGAGGCAGGAGGTTTCACTGGATGTCCATCACAGCTTACGATCTGAGATGTAACTTTGCTCCCAAGGCAATCTCTGGCTGTTGCTGTTGCACTGTGGGAAGCTCATCACTTCATGCCTCCCCAGCCTAGGTAACCAACCCGCTCTGCTGCCCAGTCCACTAGTGCCCAGATCACACCTCCTTTCAGCTCAGGAAAGGGAAGAGCTCGAATGTTGGTCATTCAACTGGAGTGACAATGCTATGAAAGCCAAACAAAATGGACTTGCTTCTCACTAGGCATCTTAGGATGACATTTCTCTCCGGTGTGTATATATAGAGAGAAAGTGCTCAGATGCTGTGCTGCTTTTCCCCAACACTTCCCACCTAGACCCGGCAGGATGGAAGCTGGAGGGTTCACTGTCTCATAAAGCTGCCTGTCTCCAGCCAGCTGGATGTGGGAGTAGACAGGGAAGAGATGCATCGAGGAAGAAGGAGGCAGTCAGTCAATCATTCCTTTTTTCAGGCAGGTTAGTTACATTACAGTTTCTTTTCTGTACTCTTTGCATTTGCACTTGGGTGGGGGGAGTAAAAAGAAACAAAACCAGAACTGAAAATGCTGGAGGGAGTCTCTGAAGATCCAAACCTTGTATGCCACCCTATGAGGGCACTTCTTTCCTAAGCCCAGGGGTGGAGCAATTACACGTAACAAATTGTACATATCCTTATAATGAATCCGACAACTGGAAAGAAAACATCAGATGTTATGACAGCAAAAACCGAGAGGAATCAGTTTTTCTCCAGGCAAACAGGAGTGGTTGGAAAGGCAAAACACGCTGAAAAGCAAGGTTAGTCTGACAGCAACTGGGCTTACAATAAGGAGGCACTTTAACACAGAGAGAGAGAGAGAGAGAAAACTTCCAACTGCCCAACAAAATATAGATTCTTGGATTTTCTTTTGTGGAAACTTCAATGCCATGTGCCAAGCTTTCCAACCATTGCATTTGGTTACCTTTACCACTAATGTTTTACTTCCCTGTGCCTACAGACAGCCCTTACCCGCCACCCAGGTGTTGCAGCAGCCCGACAAAACCAGAGCCTGCAGCACACAAATAGCCTATTTAATGGATTATTACTGGGATTCAAAATTGCTGGTTCAAAAGAGCTTGGGAGCCTTTACCTTCTACCGTTACCACCTACGTAACCCCAGAAGGGCTGTACTCTGCTTCATAGGCAATAAGCAATTTGCTGGAAGTCCAGAAGCTTCCATCTCGAGAGCCAGCTTGGCCATTGGCACTGGGAAAATCCAGCCTTCATTACCAGTAGGTGAAATCAGATGCCTCAAGGTAGCTTTATGGTCAGTCTCATTAACTCCCAACAGTATTTTCAGCAAATTTAACAGCAGGATTAGATTTCTTAATCTTCTGTAAGTAACCAAATCATGTACAAAAAGAGCTGTACTGAACTTCAAAATGACCCCTACAGAGAAATGAGATGGCTTTGCTGTGTTTATTTTGGTACATTATGTAATGAAGACTGGAATATTTTGGAATATCTCCTTCAATATTACTGTTTTTTTGGATGTGAAAAATTAAGGTCTGCTCAAAACCTTCACAATCAACTCCGAACTATTAATTCAGAAACAGATCAAATGGAACTGTACAAGTCAGCTGCAGGCCTAATCGCGGTTATTAAAAGTATATTGGTTTAGCTGAGGCAAGAAGTTTACCAAAATTTTAGAATGGTTTTGTAAAAATCAGTGTGTAGAAAATACGTATGAGCAGTTCCCCGAGCTCTCTAAGTCTGCGGAAGACTTGAACACCAGCAGATGTATCGCATCGGAAGGTCATGGCAGTAAATCATGACAAATTATAACAAACAGGGATTCTTTCCCAGGTTGTTTATATATACTTGAGTTTTGTTTATTTTCATCAGCATCCCTTTTTCACAGACAGCTACGAAAAAGCTCTCCCTTGGGAGCCCTGCACCTCCCCCTGACCGCTGCCGGTAGCACCTGCCTTGGCTCTTGGAAGCAACTAATGGGAATGGGTTGGCAAGACCAACATTTCCAGTACCCCTAAGTGGTGTGCACTGGGAAGGGAGGTATAAGTGAGAGAAAGTACTCGCTTTATATATCTTGAACAAATAAAAGCTCATAGAAATCCATTTTTTTCTTTCCCAGTTCATCCTTAAATTCAGTGTTTTCTGAACTCCCAACCCTGGACCAAACCCCTGTGTGCGCCCCAATTCTCTTGCTCTCTCTTTTTCTGTGAGCTCGAGGCTTCTGCCACCCCTAAATCCAACAGCCTCCCCATACTTACCCCTACTGAGTGTGACACACGTCTAGAACAACAGCTGCCAGCTGCTTTTTTTACTTCCTTTGGAATGTTTTCCCCCAGAAAAGCTTACACAAAGTTGGATTTTGTAACAAAAACAAAGGTGATATCAGAAATAGGTATGTAAATACACACGCATTAAGCCTCTGTTTAAAGTGTCTATATATAACAAAAATATAACAACCCTGTTGTACTTTTTACCCATGCAGCATTTTTCATCGAGGGTCTCAAGCTACAGAAAGAGGAAAAACACTGTAATTCCCTTTTCCTTGGGAAAATCAAAGGGAGACTTTGTGAGAGGCAATCAGTGAGGGATGGAAGTAAGAACCAGCTCACCTGCATCTAAGCATAGGAGAACACTGCCTGGGAGCCTTCTTTCTGGCAGATTATGCTATGGCGATTATCTACCATTTCCCTACACCCATCTATACTGGGAACTGAAACGCTAAAAGGAGGTGGCTGACATGGAAAACAAAAATTGGATCAACATTTTCTTTCAACAAGTTTGACTGGCCAGTGGAACGAACAGCTGGATAAAAAAAATGGGTCCTCTAAAACCCTGTGCCTTCAGATCAAACCAGGGCGAATTGCTGGGAGCCATACCTTAAAAGTCAAGTTATTAAGCTCAGTCCACGGACAGCGTTGTGAAATACCATGTCCAGAGCTTCACAGGAGTTCAGCCCAAATGATCAAAAGATCTGTTCTGGCCTTAAACTGTGAATGGATTTCAGATTACTTTTAAACTGCGGAAATGCTAGTCCCACTCACAAAAACATAAGTGATTTCAGTGGAACTGTTCACACATGGAAAATCCAGAACATGCACATGTTTTAGGACCGAGCCTCAAGCACCGCGTCTTGGCTGTCCTGTGAGTCACACTTCTGGCCCTGGTCACTCTGCCAACATCAACAGCTTCACACCAGAGCAAAACAGGAACGAGGTTAGAGAAAAACAGAATTAGGATCTTAATATATGACATATTCTGTAGTAACATCTCTAGAAGTGAAAAGGTTTGGCCCCCGAGTGACCCACAAACATAACTTCTGCGCTCAGGGTTAATAGAGTGAGCAAATCTTTCTGTAAACTTAATGCTTGGGCCTCTTATGGGTGGAATGTTCCTGAACACATAAACATTAAAAAAGCACATTGATACTAATTTTTTCCCTTGCAGGTGTGTTACTCCTCCCAGGGAGGCTAATCAGAGCCAAGACTATTTTTTTAAGGAGAGAATGGGCACTCCCATGTTTTTAGTCTCATTGAGATTTTCTAGTGGTAAGAGATAGGAATGGATTTGAAAAAGGAAGAAAAAAAAAATGCTATTTACTGCCTGCCAAATACCCACAAAGGACATGTCTGTCTTACAGAGCACGTGGTAACGAAAATCTGCTCGGAGATTACAAGCTGCTAGTGTGCGTGCAGGATATAGCTCATAGCATGGATGGCTTTGAGCTAGTTAAAAATCACACACAGTTCAGACAAATGCAGTAATTTCGGAATAGGTTTACATTTAAAGTTAGCCTAAATCAATTTAACTGAGATTTTAAAGCAGTTTAATTGCATCCTAGCAGGGAGTTTGAGATGCTGCTTATACAAACACTTTCTGCATGTGTCTCTACTGAAGGGAAAGAAAAAAAGTGGAAAGATTGGAGAAGCTGGAGGCAGCTTTATTACAAATACAGAGGAGGCTCATTGCAGAGAAATTCATGGGGAGGAAAATGGATACACAAAATCAGCAGGGCTTTAAATAAAAGTCTCCCAACAGGCAAATTCCCGAGCTGCAGAATATCAAGGAAATTACTGTGACCTGTCAGAGCATCTAGAAAGGAAAATAACACAGTCACCAGGACTGTTTCACAGTAGCTGTCTCTGGGCAATGGAGGAAAACAATATATTAAGGTCAGTCTTGCTCTAGAGTGATCACTGCTCAGAGCCATTCCCTCATTTTAAAAAATTTCCTTAAAATGCTTCAGCAGTGGCTCTCGGGTGTGCCACAGCACAGTGCCGCTCCTCCGCTGCCATGGTGCTTCAGCCCAGGTGTGCAGCTTTCCCTGCAAGTGTCTTTGAATATGAAAAACAAACAGATAAAACCACAAAACTAAACACCTCGCTGTCTGGCTGTGAGAAACCCATTTCCTCCTTTAACACGCTCGTATATCAGGAACATTTTATCAGAGGCTCACTGAGAACTGAAAGGCTTCCAAAGTTAGGCTTATTGCATTTTCTTCTTCTTTTCACATCTTATGTTTCAACTGCAAGTCCAAAAGCTAAAATATTATTTAGAAGATCAAAATTCCCTTCTACAATTTGATGTCATTAGAAGGAGGCTTCCAAGATCAAAACATCGGGTTTGATGAGAAATGCCGGTTTTAAAATCACAAGTTTTCAGCAAACCACCCTTATGTTGAGAAACATCGCGTCACTCCCAGCTGCCCCACAGGCGGGTGGAAGAGAATGACGAAGTCTGAGCCTGCAGCACTTGACTCAGGTGCAAAGCTGTGGGCTGCATCGTCTCCTCTTAAGGGAGAGAGAGAACCTTGAAAACTTGATCTTGTGTGTGTGTGGCCTCAGGTCTCTGCACAGGATTTGTGAAACCATTAAGGTGGTTCTCAGCTGGGAGAGAAATGCTGCACAAATGATGTTTAACAAGGCCTAGCATCTCAAGTTACCGAAAGTGTTGCCAATGGCAAGAGATTCAGCGTATTTTTATCTCCAAACAGGGATGCAGAAACCAAAGGCAATCAAAGCTCCTTTTGGAAATGCTAAACAGCTTTTCTGCTTGGCCATTTAGCCAAGATCATTTGAATTTACCCTATTAGTTTTTGGCCATGTATGTGTGGAGAGAAGGGTAAGTTTTGCATTCTTGATTTGTTAGTCTGTGGCTATCTCATGGATGTCTGAAGGAAATGCCCTTGTAATGACATCAGGTTCGCTCACCTCCAGTGCACAGTGAACCGAAGTTGGAGCATTTACCACCAATGTTACCTCAAGCTTTGGAGTCGTTTTCCTTCTGGAGGTGTATTCACGTTAAACAGGCTGTTTGTGCCTAAAGGTAGGGTGTTTATACACAATGTATATCCTTTTTCCAGATACAACAACGTACATACCAGGCAGCTGGGTCATATTCAGCCCAGACACGAACAAACTCATCCAGATGATGGGGCCCAAGGATGGAGGAGTCTCTTGTCAGGTATTCGAAGTTGTCCATAATCACAGCCACAAACAGGTTTAACATCTGCAGAGAGGAAGCAATAATGCAGTTAGAGAGAAGAGGAAAAGGGAAAGGAGGAGGAGAAGGAGGAGGAGGAGGAGGAGAAAAAAAGGAAATGGGAAAAAAGCTGGAAGGGGAGCAGGTATGATTCCCTTAGCAGGGTGTGTGGTTTCTACAAGAAGCAGCCACACCCTGGAGAATAAACTCTACAAACTGAGCCCTCGATGCCTGGGGACCCTGCTTCCACCTCCTCTCCTGCACACTGCAAGCCACTTCCAGCTCTGCAGTACGTGGCAGCTTTGCCAAGGCTTTTGACCTCTAACAGTCCAGCCCCGTCCCCATCACTGGTGAAGCCTTACGGCATGCCCCATCCCAGAGCCCAGCTGGCTCAGCACCTCCCCCTTGCCCTTTCTTCACCCTACACCAGCCCAGACCAGCACACGGGCTGCAGCAGCTGCTTCACCATCTGGGTGATGTGAACTCTTCCAGCACTTTCATATCAAGGCAGATCAAGACAAGAACAGCTAGAAGAAAAACCATTCTTCAGCCTGAATGTCCTATTTTAGACTCATAACAATTCAAACCCTCAAAGATCCCCAGAAAGATGAGGGGCAGGACACGCAAAAGACACCTGTCCCTAATGGCTACTGTCTAACACAGAGCCCAGCAAACGCTTCTGGCATATAAAGATTCTCCTCTTATTAAAGCCAACGGAAGAGTCAAGAGGATTTCAGCGGGAAAAGATCAAGCTGCAGCCAGCAAAATGGAAGAGCAGGAGGGCAGGCGGGAGCGGGTGCTCCTGTGCTGGATAAAGACCTGACTGGCACAAGGCCCCTTTCCACCTTCGTTGCGTCTTTTGCAGGGAGGCTGAGCTGCTGCCACGCTGAGCAAGCACTGCGGTGAGGCAGCCTGTGAGCTCTCACGCGGGGATGAGGAGGATTAAATTCAATATGGATGTCCCTGGCTGATCTGCCAGTTGTTAAAAGAAAATCAGGCCGTGGCGCTTGGGGTTGGTGCAGTTTTAAAGAATTCTTATTCCTGTGTGATGTGGAGGGAGGAAGGGGTCTTGACTCTTGCTGGGACACACGATCCTCCAGTGCAGATAAGCAGACTCCATAACACGTCACCACCAAACTCTAATCAGGAACTTCCCAGACCTGTGGTCCATTTAATTTTAAGACCCCACCCCAACAGAAAGTGGGGAGCAGAGCACAACCCCCAGCGTATCAGTGCCCTACACCAGGCCATCGGGGTTTCTTACAGCTCACCTCCGGGTAACCCCAGCTGCAAACAAGGCTTCTGCCTCTGCAGCAACGTGTGTGAGTTCGCTCCTGCGGCTGAGTGCTAAGGCTTGCCAGCTCGGATGCAGCACCACACTAAGCAGCCCTGCTGGGTTTGGGGGACCAAGCCACTACTTTGTGCCACCCCGGTTCCTGGATGCTCGCAGGGTCTATGTGCAACACAGCATAGACAAGCCCTGGCATCTCGGAGCACCGTGCAGTACTGGACGGGGATGTCCCTCCCGGCTCTCAGTAAGCTTCTCAATGACTGGAAGCACTATAACCGCATCAGCAGGGTTGATCCCTGCGCTGCAGGTACCCCAGAGGTAACACAGAACCCCCAGAGCATCAAGAGACAGCAAAACTTTTGAGAGTTTGTCCCTTGACCCCAAGGCCCTTTCCATTACTCCCAGCTCTGGCCATGGCTCAGTTTTCCCTTGCTTGCCTACAGCTGTTTCCAAAGCTCCTGTATATTTTTAAATTTCAATTCATGTTTTTCAAAAGTGTAAATTACAGGAGGACAATTATGTCAGGCTGGACATCCACAAAGAGCCAGAAACAACATTGAAAAAAAAAAATGTTTTATCCAACTCCCTCCCAATCTACAGAGTAACATCGAACAAAACGTAAAAACGTGCCCTCCTGGCAAGGCTGAGGCTCTGTAATGCTTTAATCACTTGTGGGGAGCCACGAGCTTCATTGCAATGAAGTGCTGAAGGCATTTTAAGAAATGAGTTACAGCCCTGTCCCACAGCAGGCCAGCCGCTTGCCTTTCTGCTGCCTATTTTTGGAGCCTGCCCTCCCTGCCTTGGCTCTTCGCGAGGGCTCTCCCCTCCCTCTGCCAGCAAAGCCCAGGGAGGGGTTTCGCGGGGCTTTCCGGGAGCGCTGACTCAGGGACAAGCTCACACCAAGCTGTCGTATGCACAGATGTGCTCCAGACTCCAGTTCTGCTACTGCATTGTGACTGGGACGGCTGAGATAAGTCAGGGAGTGTGAGTCCGCGGTGGGGGTGGTGTTTGGGTTTTTTTAAAGAAAAAGCTTTAGGAACAATAATGCACTTGAAAATAACAATGAGAACGTCGGACATTGGGTTAGGGATTTGTACAAGGAAAAAATTTGGCTTTAAAATAGAGAGTGCTGAAGGAATCAGTAAATGGAGCATTCGCTTTGGATAAGCTTTCAGGGCTACAAGTTTTTTTAATGTATGCAGAAGAAATAAAGCACGGGATGTCAAAGGTGCAACAGCAGTCACACGAAGGATCTCAGTAGGGGCCACTGAAGCTGGTCTATCTATAGATAGATCAGACTGCCACGTGTACCTCTTTTTCCTGGTTAAAGGTTTCTGATGATAGCAGGGATTAGCTGCACAAAGCATCAAATCTTATACTTTAAAGCAAACGCAAATGCATGGAATTGAAGGTAGGCTTGGTATGTTGCTTTTCGGTACCTTTCAGAGCTGTGACTTTCATCTCCTCCTGCCTGAAGTTTAATTGGGTCCCTGTCCCTGGTTTTCCATTCCTCTGTTCCAGTGGTGCAGGGAAGTGAGCCAAGCCCCAAAAGCAGAGAGCTTTTTATGCATGCAAGTGATCAGAAAAACACTGGCACCTATTAAAGCTTAGACCCAGCCCTGTGTGATGGCCACGGGCGTGTATCAAGTACAACAGCTCTGTGTACTTTCACGTCTAAAGGTTTCCTGGCACCACTGCGGAAGAAAATGGTCATTACACTTATCCGACAAACAAAACAAAACACAAGGCATCACATAAATACGCGTGATGCTCCCAGCTGCCTGCTGCAGGCACTCCCGAACCAACGTTATCTTGGCCATCCTCACCCTGCCCTCCCCAGTCCCCTTCTTCAAAGGACCGTGTTACAAATCAAGACAAAGCAGATTAATGCTTCATTCCAAATATTAGACCCCGATGTGAGAAGAAAGATAAAAACCTTCCCTTTAAACTAATGACTACATGATCTCATTGGGGATTAAAAGGATTTTATCACCAGGACGATAAATGGTTTTTAATGAAGTTGTCTTGTAATGCTGTATAAATCATGATTAGGGAGAAGGAGGAGGCAAGGGGGTGGGGAGGGAAGGGCTGAGGGGGAACCACACTGGCACTTCCACTTTGGGAGAGATCGGGACCAACTTACCAGGAAGGAGCACAGGAAGATGAAAGACACGAAGTAGAAATAGGCAAAATCGCTGCCACATTCATTTTTGGTGAGGCCGGAGAGTGGGTCACAGGCTCTGTTACTCAGGCATGACAGCATGATCTCATGCCAGGCTTCCCCCGTGGCGCTCCTGCAGACCGGGAGAGTGAAGGGTGAGCTTATCCAACCCCCTCCCCATTACAGACCTGGAGGGGGGCATCCCCGTTGTTATATTACTGCTCCCAGTTAACTAAATTATTTAGGTGGAAAGCTGTGTCCTGGTGGAGGGACTATATTTACATTAGGAATTTGAACTACCAGCCTGCTGACATGGAAAAGAAAGGAGAAAGGACATTTCCCTCTATTACAGGGAGGTAAAAGAAACTGAATAGGCTCAGGTAGGCTAAGCTTTATTGGTTTTACGGAGAATAAAACCAGATTGATTTAAACACGTCCAGTGCAAAGAGCAAATGTAAGTAAACACACTTTAGATTGTTCCTTTTGGAAGCAGCGAACATTTCTGTCCTAGTGCTGGCTGTAAAGCCAATGGAGATGATGGAAATGAAACCAGGCTTCTCTGCCTGAACCTTTTATTTCCTTTATCAGGCAGATACAGCAATACCAGAGTGGTCTGGTTGGTCACAGTAATTTGGGTCCCTTTTCTCATTACACTCTTCTGGGTTTTCTTCATCATTTCCCTCCTCCCCCTCTAACTTCTACATCTACTATAGGGAAAAAAACATCCAAAAGGAAAAACTCTGGAGTCCCAGAGGGTCTGTCCTCAAAACAAACCACCCCCTGCAACGCGCACGCAGGGGTCGGAGGCCGGGGGATCCCCATGTTCATATGCTCTGGCTTCCTATATAACCTCAGGTTTTCTCTCTACAGTTTCTGCACCACGCTCAGAGCTGCTTTTAGGGGCATCCCTCCACAGCACCACGAACAGCCCCTCTTGTCACAGTGTTGTTTACAGCCACACTAATTTGTACACAGAGCCGCTCACAAGGCTTCCTCCTGGTCTCTGAGAAAACTTGGTGCTTAGTATGAGCTGAAATAGCTTCCAGGCTACTCTGAATTATACTGCAGCTTCCCCCGCTGGTGGCACGGAGCCCTGAGGCCCCATTCCCTTGTGCAGAACCCGCTTCCCCATCATGGTCCTGCTGCCTCTGCCCCCTCTGCCCCATGGCGGCTGCCGCGTGGGTCTGGAAAGGCACCAAAAGGTCTGGCCGCGAGACTGAATAATTATCTGGTTTTATTAAAATGCAGAGTTTTGAGTCGAGAGATTATTCTGAGCTAGAGAGGGCTAATTTCATTTCCGTCTGGCTTCATAGCAACTATGCGAACCAAATCCCAGGCACGATATCCAGTTACAAGCGCCGCACAACCCGCAGAACCCAGGCTCAGCGGCTGGCAGGCGCTTGTGGGGCCAGAGCAGTTATTAAGTGCTGTGTCTCTGCACCACATGGCACACATCCAGGTAAGTGAAATCTTCCCCATGCTGCCCTGATTTGGAGCAGGGCCCGCACTTCATTTTTGCTGGCTCTGAAAATTAAAACCTGTCATTTCATTGATCTTTTTTGTTTTTATTTTCATTTGAAAATGCTTTGCTTCCAGGCAGAATGAACCCAGATGGAAACGCTTTCACTCTGAAGCAGAGGAGGCATTGACGTATGAAGTGTTAACTTGTCGGTAATGCAAAAATGACCAATTAAAGGAATTCTCACTTTAAACGAAAAAAATAGTAAGCTTCATGACAGGAACCACATTGATCAGCTGAACAAGCTAAATCAGGGGTTTCTGTCTTATATTAAGCTTCTGCCTGAGCTGACGTGGGGAGTCACAGCGCTGGGTGTCACTTTGTGGAGATGCGGGTGTGTTGAATCAGATCTATCCTACTCAGAGATGTGTCAGGCCAACCCTAACGCCGAGGAGGAGGAAGCAGGAACGGGTGCTTTACTCCAAATACCTTCCTTAGAGGATGCCTCAGTCCCAGCAGCTAAACTGGCAATTGGGAAAACAAGGAATTATCTATTGCTCACATGCGAGTCTTTTGGTATTTTATGCTCTACTTACCTGAACAGAAGCATCAGGGCTTGGAGGAAGGTACGGAAGTTATTGTGCCGATTAATGGAGGTTTCATCATCTAGTGCAATATTTCCAAATACCTGCCACAGAAAACAGAAGCGATTCAGGCCAAACACATCCTCACGTGGATGTCGTCGGTAAAGGTAGATCAAGTGGACTTGGGAGAAAAGGCAGGAAAAAAATTGTCCTTGTTCAAGGGATTTCAAAAGCTAGAATAATTGCCGAAGAGGGAGATATAAATGCATTGTGGAGATAAAATGCCGAAAAATATCAGTTTAATGTGCTTTGTCTTCACACAGACCTTTTCCAACACCACAGTTCAGCTCCATCCCAGGCCAAGGAAACTGTCCTATTTATTTTCGGAAGGTGCAGTGCCTGAGCTGCTCCCTGCTCTCAGCCTCTTGACAAGCCCGTACCCTGAGGGAGGGACGTGTCCTGCCTGCGGGAGATGCAACTGCCCACCACCACCACCAGAGATGCTGCGCTGCAAGCTCGACACCTGCAGCCTGTTTGCCTGCCCGCGCTCTGCCTTTGTACGGCCAGAAATATCCGTACACCCAGGGCCTCATTCAACACAAGTCCTGGTGATAAGGGTAGAAAAAAGCTGCCTTATTTGCACTTCTAATTTGCCTTTGCCTCATCCTAAGTCAGGTGTTGATCCTGCTGCGCAGGCAATAACCCGTTCGCACCCTGAACCAGCGGGACGAAACCAGGTCAGTATTAAAGCAAAAAATTTTACCTGCATGCCAATAATGGCATAGATGAAGAAGAGCATTGCAATGAGGAGACACACATAAGGCAAGGCCTGTGGAAAAGGAGAAGACTGTATTAATGACAGCAAATGCATATGTCAGCCGGTAGCATTTAATTCCTAGGCAGCACCATGTTTTGTGGCGTTTGTCCTTCAGATGGAGGAACTGGGGAAAGACTATTAACAATTCTGGCAGCCTTCAGCAGACAAACCCCTGGAGCCAGGTGTTCATCGGTCACAAAACAGCCTGGGCTTTCCAAGGGCTGTCTATAAATCCTTGCAGGAAGATAAGCAGGAAGCAAGGAAAGCGCAATGAGGAGCTCCGCGGCAAGCACTGGAGCTACCGGCAGGCACTGGTACTTTCTACGCATAATTGTACGAACATTAATTTTTAATGACCTTGTTGTAAATTTAGTACGAGAGAAAAATATACATCCAAGGAGCAAGTTACTGCTCTGAAACAGGCACAGATTGCAATCCCAGGAGGGCAAAAAGACTCTGAGTTTGAGCAAGAAATCAGTGAAGGCTACAATATAATTATGTCACCCAAGCTGAGTGTAATAGCTACTTTCCACTCAGGCTAAATAAATGGGTAATTAATGCCTCTTAATTAGTAATAGCTAAAAAAATGAGAATTCTTGCTGTAGGGCTAGACCGTGTGATGCTTGGGGCAGGAGAGGGGTTATGCTGCCTATGGGGAGACCAGTAGGAAATATGGGGCGAAGGGCTGATGTGGTTTCTGCTGGACCCCTTTGCACAAGGGCAAGGACCAAGAGCTCAGGAATGGGGCAAAGGTGGCCAGGCAGCCCCCCAGGCAGCCCAGGAACCATCCCAGCTCTGCCTCAGGGGCAGGACTCTGCACACGCACTTTGGAAAGGGTCGGGATTATACTGAAAAGGGCCTTGGCTGAGCCCCTCTCCCAAGATCTAGCCAAGACTACAGAGTCCAATGACCTTCTCCTGAGTGGGAGCATCTTATACCTGCAGACCCCATGACTCAGCCTCTGGAAGCGGCTCTCCTGGCCGCAGGATTCCTCATCGGTTACAGGGTGAGAGTAGCAGCAGCAGCATCTCCATCCACTCTCAAGGAAAACACGACATAACGAATCTAAGGCACTGCAATCCCCCCACATCACAGTCCCTTTCCATTAGTTGCTTGGTGGTCGGGTGAAAGCATAGCACAGAGGTTGAATGCGAAAGCACCAGCTGCCTGTCTGGTGTCTCCTAAAGAGACGTACAGCGTAATACAACACTTGGTCCCACCCTGGCCAAGGGGTAACAGCACAGATGCCCACAGTTCTTCTCCAGGTTGCTTGTAGAAAAAAAACAATCGCTATGTTCCCATCTCCACCCTCCAAAAAATTTTGCCTCTATATTCTGAAAGGTCTAACAGAAACTTGCCGGCTCCAGTGCGAACCAATAGCCACATTCACGCTTTGCTGAAACCCGGTTGTCTCGCAGCTGGCACGGGGCTGGCCCGCACTGCCAGCCTGGCATGGGCAGAGCCACCCAGCGTCTCTCCCCAATGGCAGGCGAGAAATGCCTTTCTTCTCTTAAAAAGCCTTTTCCATTTTTGGAGAGAGCACACTCCTCCTCACAGCTTTATCACCTAAAATAACCTCTCTGCATTGCTTTGACTCAGACGCCATGATGTATTTGAAAGCACAGCTAAAGCAAAAGAAACCGGTTGCTCTGCATCCCACTGCACTCTGTGCCGTTAAACACCGCTTCCCACCATAACGCCTTCCAGCAAATACGCTGCCATTGCGCCGACCTGCAGACAGACACCCCACCCCCCCGAGCTTGCAACAGCCCCCAGGACACACCCTATCACCCACAGACCTCAGAGCTCAGCCCAGAGGAAGGTAAGACCCTTTGCAAAGGCAGAGGAAGGGTCCCCAGGCTGGCCGAGCCACCCGCCGTGTGCGTGGGCAGCGCTCGTGCGCGCAGCACCGCACCAGAGAGCAGGAGGTGGGGTTTGCTGGCTGTGAGCTAGTGAACAGGTCCATCTTTAGCCTTCATTGTGCTTTGCTTTCCCACATCATCTCTCTACTTATATTTCTCTGAAAGTCCTGTGAGATCTCCAGAGCCAGGGAGGTCAAGTGCTTTCTGGGAGAGGGTCCACATGTGGTGGGACTGGGGGTCTCCACCCTACAGATGCACAACAATAAATACCAGTGTGCTGGAGCTCAGTGCCAGTGCCACAAAAGCCTGGTTTCAGATTAAATGGTCTCCTCCCTGCGCAGCTGAACCTGAGCGTACACCATAGCCACAGTTAAAACAGAACAAGCTGTGGAAACATGCTGCAAACCAGCTGAGAGCTGTTAAAAATTACCAGCTTTCGGGCATGTGGGTTCTATTTTAGATCTGGAAAACAGCTATCTCGGCTAAGCACAGGCTGAGAACTAAGCTGCTGTAAGGCACCTGTCTGAGGGTCACTCGGTTCAGAAGTGCCATATCCAGCTGCCGTGGCTGGTTGCCCACGCCACAACGTGCTGAGGCTTGCTGGGAGGGAAGGACAGGGGAAAGGAAACAAGGGAAAGAAACTACCTCAACTTTAGAACAGAAAAATCATTTTTGTAATCCTCCATGTCATAAAAACACAGCCCTGCATTATATACTTTCGGTTTATCTTACCAAAACGCAATGGTTTGTGTTTCACTTCTATCAAATTCTACCAAGACTGAAACCTAGTGAAAGCAATTTAACCTTGCACTCGCTGCAGGCAAATAGCAGGCATTAGGGCACTTACTAGTCAGGCTACTGGTTCCTTATGCTAATACCTGATTTTGCCGCAGGGATTTTGTGGTAGTTTTCAAGGGCAACGTGAGCGCTGCGCGCTTGCTGCGAGCCTGCGTCGGTAGCCACCCGGCTTTCAGGCTCGTCTTCCAAAATGCTCAGCACTTACAGTGCGCAGGAGATGTTCAGTGCAAATCAGTTAGCATTTCTGCAGGACTAATGCTGCTGTAATTGCTTTGCAGAGAGGCCGTTTCCTTGGCAAGGGGAAGCTCTTTGATACTCAATGGACAATGCTACAGACATGCCAAGCTTTACCATCTCCCTGTGTCTCTTCCCTGCCTCCCACCTGCCTAACACTTACCTTAAAAGACTGCACAAACGTCCAGAGCAAGATGCGGATAGTGTAACCCTGGCGAAGGAGCTTGATAAGTCTCGCTGCCCTGAAGAGCCGCAGGAAGCTGAGGTTGATGAAGTTATCCTGCGGAAAGTAAAGGTTTTGTGTCCTTCAGAAATTAACGCGATTAGTAACCACAGCCCGCAAAAAAGAAATTAAAATTACCAGCTTCACGATCTAAGCAGCAAATCGGCCACCAGAAAACCTTCCAAAAGAAACATTCGTCAGTGCAGATCACTCCACATGCAGCAAGTATGAGAAAATCCCTCTCCACAAGAGCCCTCCCCTCTGCTACTGGGTCAATGATAGAAAAGGAAAAGGCCCTTTCACGCTGTCCATGGAGGTCTTGTTTTCTTTGAGTAAAGCATATTTTTCTCCCCTTAAAGTCTCAGGGAGAGGTAATGGTGCCATATCATCATTTTGTAAAGAATGAGGTTGTTTTGACGTCTTGGTCAGCTTGCTTTCTACAGTGAATTGATCTTAAGCCAAGACAGTTGCAAGGGACTGCATATATAGCCTCTACCGTAACAAAGAAAGGCATTGTCCAGTGAAGATAAAACATCCTTGAAAGAATGAGGATGTTTTCTAACCTGGGGGTGTTAAAAGTTTATACACCATGTGACTGGACAGGTTCGTCACGGAGAAATGGCACCAGCAAGACTGATTGGAAGATGGAAATGGCAGCGAATCAGTTGGGGAGGTTGAGCATTCAACAGCAGGAGGGTGCCTTAGGAACCTGCTGAGTTTTAAAATTATTATTAAATGTGCCTTCGCAGGTAGATCAAAGAACTGCTGGAGACAGATTCTGACTTCCATTTGTTTTGTATGATTCTCCCACCCCCCCTTTTTTTTTCTTTATTTCAGGGAAAAGAGGTTTCTTGCCCCAATGAGCTAATCTAGAGAGGGTTCTTTCCAAAACAAAACATGCAAAAGCCAGATCCCTCTTGCCCTCCTATTTTAAGGAGATGAAGAATATCCTCCCTTTCTGTACTGATTCCAGTTCACTTATTTGTGAATCTCTGTTCACAGCCACTTATTTGACTGAGTTAGCTAAAGAGAGAAGGCATCCCACTTTAAACTATCAAGCAGTGGACTGGAAAATATAATAAGGAGCTCTTGTTGGTAAAGACGAGCAAAAATAGTCTTTCCCTTGTATTATTTTTTTACCAGAAGACACCCAGTCATATTGAACTGACCCACGTTTCTCGTTCATTTGGCTACAGAGCTCATGCTGAATTTGAGGGGCTTGTTGGATCCATTAATTTATTTAAATGCCAGCTCAGTTTTGGGGCCATTAGCATTGCATTCCACCAATCCCATCAAAGAGTTCAAGAAGTCAGTCTCAGGCATGCACTCGGTTTCTCTCATGTTAAAAACGCAAGCAGCTCAAAGTTAGGCACAGACTGTATATCAGACTCAATCCTCAAATAAAGAGAAAAGAGAAAAGCACAGGTATGTTCAATGAAAGAGCAGACAACACTGAGCTCATTCAAATCAGCAACAGAAAGCAGCTCTGGCAGGCAAAACACAAGCACGGATTCCCCTGGGTTGCTCAAGGTCAGTAAAACAAGTGCTAAAAATTCAACACCTGTCTCTCAGCACCAGCTTCTCTTTTATTTTTCACATCAGGTTCATTCCCTTCACAAAACAGCAGCTGAACTCACCTTTGCGGGTGAGCGCTCTCTGGGGCCCCGGGGGCAGGCCCGGGCCACGGCTGGATAACCAGGTGCCGTCAGCCTGGTCCTTAGCGCCCTGCTCCCCCGGCGCGGCCGCGCAGCAGGCTGAATCGCCTCCGCAGCGCGGCGGCAGGGCTCTCGGTGCAGGGCACAGGCTTAACCCAGAGCCCCTTTTAATCACGGAGGGTTTCCCCACCGGTGGGGACCGGATCAGACCTTACATTTAACGTTCATGGCACTCAGGCATCAGGCCTGCAAGTCTGACAAATTATTACCTTCGGAGCAAGGCTTAAGCCAGATCTTTCCTGTGCACAAGCCTAACGCTCCTCCAAGGACCGTGTGCACAGGCAGCGTCTGCAGGATCCATCTCTTTGCAGACGAACCTGCCCTACCTCCCTCTTCCCACGTTACTACAGCTTAACAAAAAGAACATTGTTTTGCTCAGACTTTGCTGTAATCTCATACTCACAGCTGACACGATGCTTAACATCTGCTTTGGTCTAGGCTGACCACAAGGTCACTCTCAGCACAGGCTATCCCTGTGCTACATGAGGCTTTACACAGGGTATCTGTATCATGCAGTATGAAACAGGGGGCTCAGAACTGTGCAGTTATGTCTATAACCCCCCATTCCCTGGGATTTGGAGGGACAAACAGACCATAACCCCTTTTTTTTTTACCCCCAGGCCCAAACCATCTCCGGTTGACTCATGCGCTGCCACTTGCTAAAGCACGGAGCAAGCCTCAGCTCTGCAGGGATCGCTCGCAACCCAGGAGAATCCACCACCACCAACATTCGCAGACCGTTCAAAGGACTGTTCTCTGCGCTGTTCATAGGGAGGCAAAATTACACACGCGCGTGATGGATGGAAGGGCTCCGCGTATGTAACCCTCGGCACACCGCATAGAAAACCCATCCTTTGACGACTCAACTGTCCAGGCAGGTATTAGAATTGCATGCAGTTAAAGGGGAAACTCCACGTTGCAATATTTCTTGTGTATAACCGTGTTTTGCATCAGTTCTGCTCCCAGTGAGCCACCTCTGTAACATGTGACGCACACAGAGTCACATTCTGGGTTATCAAAGTCTGTCTTTCTGGGTTTTTGTTTGCTTTTCTGTTGCACAGCTGCTAAAGGCGGGCCTGTGCTCGCGAGAGGCACCATTGCTTTATCATTTTATAATCCACCTGAGGACTAGCAAATTATGTTTGAAAAACATTTCCCCCCGGCCTGTCACTATTTTCCTAAAAGCCTGGGCTCTGGTACCCAAGACACGTAGCCACCCGGCAGGCCCTGGGGATCTGGGCACAGCCGCCGCTTCCCACCACAGGAGCGTGACTGAAGCTCAGCTAAGTGATGCATCCCTGGAGCAAACTGCAAAGCAGGAGGGAGACAGGGAGAACAGACATCAGGGATAAAATCTGGCCTTGACTGCTGTCCTGCCACGGGCAGCCTCTTTTACCCTTTCTTAAGGTGTTTTCCATACTGAAAAGCAGAAACCCATGAAGAACAGGGCGTACAGCCATTGCCCAGGTCTGTTCCTCCAGCATCTTCAGCAGCAGAGTGGTTTCCTCCCCAACACAGGAGCTGTGCCTGCTGTCCACAGGGTACAGAATAAGCTCCACTAGCTCAGTAGATTTAGTGGTTTGGATTTTTAAACCTGCAATGGGAATATGAGGTTTTTATGCCATGGCTGGACATGCTCTGCAGGATTTAGTGAGGGAGGCTACGTTACGCTGCCACAAGGTAATAGACTCAGCAGAAGCTGGGCTGCTCATCCCTGCTTCTTCCTGCAGCCCACTTGCAGAACACAACAACGCCCCGGACTTGAAACTTTGGGTTTCTGTCTTCAAGGTGAAGGGCTCACCCAAAGTTGCACAGAGCTGTGGGAAGAGGAGTCTGACCAAGGCAAGAACGGATCACTCAGAAAGCTTTGGCAGTTCTCTTCATCCGGCATCAACAAGAATTAACCTATTCTGCTAAGGAAATCTTGTAGAGGAAAGGGCTGTGTTCCCATTTAGATGTCCGTGGCATTGGCAGCACTGAAAAGGAGCTATTTTTACACAGGATCTTGACTTCCTTTGAAGCTTGGGGCAAACCCTTGCTGATTTTAAGAGGCTAAAGATTTCTGCCACACTCCTCTGTGTCCTGGGGACTCTGCCTTTACAGGCATATCATACCGTGTCCTTTCATCCTGAGCCAGGAACACTGGAAAATGATAAGCGTGTGATGCTCAGAACAATCCTTGTTCCCTGCTACCTTTCAGCTTTGGTGCTTCTGCTGTAGTCACTGTAGGCTCCCGTCATCCACGCTGGAAGGAGGAAGGCAGCCCCAGGGGACACCTTGGGGGTCCAGAGGTCTAACTTGGACACCCGGGATGCCAAGTGATGGAAGAAGCCTGGACCTGCACATACGACCATAGAGGCTGCAATGCTAACAAACTGCAGGATAAGCACTCAAATCTTTAACCTGAAACACGGACGGCAACAAGACCAAAATTCACCCAGAGATAAGCTGATTTTTCCAGTATATTTTCATGCGTACAGCTGATGCCAGAGCACTTATCTCTGCTGCCCACGCCGGGGGTGCGCGCAGGTGAGGTGGCCAAAGATGTCCACAAGCTCCCACACATCAGTAGCGCTTCCAGCCACGGCAGCACTCGCAGAGGATTCCCGGCGCAGATTGCACTACGCAGACCTTTAACTTACACTTTGCCATTTCCTTCTTACTGTTTCCTAGCAGAAAATTCCTCCCCCGACCCCCCCACGAAGCATGGAGCTTATTTGCAGTCTGTCATGAAGATCGACTCTGACTTGTTTCTTAACAGCAACTGTGCAACAGAAAACCCAGAGGTTAACAGAGACCTAAGAGCTCTCGTCAGGTGGCCGAGAAAGTATTTTTCATAAGCTTATGGTCTCATTTGTGTTATTAACCATAGCAAAGGCAATTAAGAATGGAAGAATAAATACATTTTTTTAGACCGTATTTTTCTTCATTCACCCTCTTTTGCGTAATTTATGATTTTCAAAGACAGAGGCCAGTATTTCCAAAGGCATATGGAATCAGGCACTAAATTCCCAGTGAGATCTGGTTCCCAGCACTTTTCAGCCTTGTTCATAACATGGCTTATGCATTTCACTTGAGGTGTTTGCTTTTGCATCCAGGGACTCTGTGTCCACTGTGGTGGCAAAATGCTTCTATATGCTCGTATCACAAAGAATTTTCGAAGTTGAATGAAATTCACTCTTTCCTATGACTTTTCTTTTGATTTGAGGGAAGCAAGTCTGTAATCACTTCAGTAGTTTTTTTGCCTTACAATACAGTGTAAACCACAGGCTTCAAATACCTGTAAGGCAGTCCTCTTAACCGTACTGCTTCCCTTTGCAGAAAGCTCAACACATCTCATCATAAAAGAAAACAAAACTGATTTCTGCCAACTGAATTTGGAACCACCACTTACAAAATGCAGGGTTTCCCAGCCAGCCAATCTTCTCTATACTCCAGGTCATCCAGAAGCATCCTTCCCTCCTATTCTCATGCAATTTTCCACCAAAATAAAGCAACTGTCAGTGTCCCCTTTATCATTGTCAGGTGTAACAAACAGCGGAGAACAGGCTATTGGTAACTGCATTTGCCTCACGTCACCAATTAGCCAAGGGGAAGAAGATGCAGAACAGAAGCCAGTTTTGAGGCACGCTGCAGTGAGGCTTTTTCACCAGTGCAATCGGAAATCTCATCAAAACGAATTAAATTAAAGAAAAACGAGAGAAAATAAAAGCAGAGAATTTAAATAATTGTTTAAATTCAATGAAACCAACCGTGTCCTATATGTGATGTTTTCATGGATGGATATTTGCAAGATTATTTACAAATTTATTTTTTTTGAGCAGCAGGTGCACAACATACAGACGGAGACATGGTTTTCGCATTGTATGTTGATTGGATGGCGTGATTCAGCAGGTAGATAAGGAAAATAAAGAACAAAACAGGAAACAAAAGAGAAAATGAGTAATCAGGACAAGCAAAAAAGGAAACTCTGAAAATTTCACTGGAAAAGAACTGTTGGGCTTTTGGGGGTGTTATTTTATGACAATTATATAAATTAAAAATGCTTCAAACCAAAAGAGATTCTGAGATCCTAAAGGTAACACAGACAGTGCAGTAGTTATTTGCATTTCATTTTGTAATGCAAATTGGGAGACAATTCACAAACACTTCTCAGTACGTTTTTTATATTTCCAGGCACAGAAATAGATGTCAGTTTGCCATAAACCCATTTGGCCTCCCGAGGCTGGCCGTGTCCGCAAGGACACATCCTCCTTAATGCCACCTGTTTTACTATTTTACTCCCATTACTGGGAGGGTAAAAAACTGACATACGTGCTTTTGCCTAAGGAAATAAAAAAAATATATATTCCACTGCATTCACAAAGTAAATTACATATGACATGACTACAAAATTAAAATAAAGCAATTAATCAACACATTTCTTTTCCTTTTATCTTTACTTTTCAGTGGGTTAAAAGCACCGATGCAGCAAGGCTGGTGGAAGCCTAGTCTCTCCAGATGAGACTGCCCAGGTGAGCAGGTTTATTTACCTTGGAGAACACTTATAGCTGGAAAACATAGTCACGGAGAAAAGCGGTGCTTCTGCAACTATTTTCAAGCCTGATCTCAAAGTCATACCCAGAAAGCATCCCCTCTCCGCGAGGAGCTGGAGGGCGTCACGGGTGGCTGTTAGGGGGACAGATGCAGACCGTCGAGTTCACGTTGCAGCTGTCACCTGGGCTTCTCAGCCTGAGAAACCATCCTGTGTGAATGGGTAACAACAGGGCTGAAAGCACAGGGAAGGACTAACGGGGGCTGCCACCCAACTAGCCCCACGACTGCCCATCAGCCAAGGAGAGCCTGGAGCTGAGGAAGGCAGAGGGAGAAGAGAGCGTCCTGCGTTGGGGACACAGCTCTGAGGCGTGATGAGTAAAAACCTGCTCTCCTCTTGGGTCATCCTCAGCTCCGTAATGGTGCAAAGGGCTGCTCTACCCCTGGTCATGCACCGAGCCAGAAAACTGAAGTGGAGTTAAGCATTAGCTAGGGCTTTTTGCGTGGAGTGGGTGTTTGTCCCCATCCGTAGCTAATACTCTGCCCTACCTGGAAGGGTAAAGGGCAGAAAAGGATTGGGCAGAGGCAGCGGGATTAAAGACTCAATGCTTTACACCTGATCTGTGCTCTGCGAATGAAGCACCTACCAGCCCTCACCTTGGTCCCTGCTGCTTGCAGACAGCGCGCTCACTGTCACTGCATAGGGCTTTTTAGCCTTTTTCTACATTTTTTTTTAATTGGTTCTAAATTCCAGAAGTAAAATTACTTAGGTGAAAAGAATAGCAGGTTATGTATTATAAAGGTGGTTTAAAGTGTATTTCTTCCAGGTTATACATGCACCGTGCCACTTTCCAGGCAGCAAAACAGTCCTGGCAGTTCCCAGGAAGCCTGGGGATACTTCGAGTTTCCCCTTATGCACTGTGGGGCTCAGTAACATGTGTTGCAACCTACTGCGGAGCCAACAGAATAGGACTGGAGCAGAGTGCTAGATCCTTCTGCTTGTTCTCCACCCTACGTGCCATAGCCCTTCTGCACAACTGGAAGGAGAGGAAGGCTTGCAGTGGCATTGGAGATCCCGGTACCTCCACCACATGCTGCTGGATGAAGCAAATGAACTGCTCCGTGTAAGACATCCTGAAAGCTGCTGTTACTCGCTGCCATTAACAATTCTGTTATAAATGTAATCTTTGGGGCACCATTGCAAACTCGCGCTCGTGTAATTAAACAGAGATTCTGAGACTTGTGCACCAACGTCACCTTTAAGCAAACTCAGCTCTTAACGCCTCTTCGGGAAGCCGTGCGCAGCACCTTGGACCTCTCAGCCCATCGCCCCTGCCTGAGGCCGAGAGAGGGATGTGTGCAGCCTAAGGAAGCACAGAGCACGGGCTACGAACACCGTCCAGTGCGGCTGAGTATGCTGCTGCAGGTGGGCACGGGCTGGGGAGAGCCCAGAGAGGAGCTGTATGAAAGAAGTTTTGAAAAACCAGTCCAGCAAGAGGGTGGGGGGTGGACCTCTGGGCACTCTCTGCCTGCGGGGGAAGCATGTGGAAAGGAGACACGATGGCTGTACAGAAGCACTGCAGAAGCGGATGATTTAGAGAGAGCAGAGCTCAAATAGGTCTATGGACAGAGACACAGAACCAAGAGGTCAGGGGCTGGGGTGGTACTGGGGAAGATATGGCTTTTATATTGAAGACATGTTTGTGAGCGGCTTTGTACTGGACACAATGCCAGAGGAAGCTTTTGGCCGACATTAGAGTCCTCTCTAAGGTTTGACACAATGGGTCTAGTTACTCATAAACCAAAAGCCTCTCCCTTCCCACCCAGGAGGATAACAGAAAAGTGTATAGGTTCTTGGGAGCTTAACCCTATTGGAATTTACTGACTGGTTTTAGAGGTAGCTCGTACTACTCTTCAAAGGCATCCCCAAATTGCTGCTATCTTTGATGCTGGAAACCAGGGAAATTACTGCAGAGTGGAAGGGTGATGCCGTCACTCTGAGCAGCCTTGAGGTTACTGCATCAGTGCCTGCCAACACACATGAGGGTATTTGGGAGCACATTTACTCTGCAGCCCGAAGACCAGGAGAGGGGTGGGGAGCTTCTGTGGACACACTAACTCTCCTACCCCTAACAGTTGGCCAGCAGTGCCAAGGGACAGCCACTGCATCCAAAAAGCTGGGGACGTGCATATACAGCCCCAGACAAGCTGTGGGTTTTGTTTTAACATCAGTGACGTATCACAGATCAACCCGGTCAGTCCGTAGCCCATTCCCCAGGTGTCAGGCACCCTCGCCTAGGCTGGGCCACCCCCGTGGGAGCTGGAGGGAGAGGCGATGACCAATGTTAACTGAGCAGGGACCGCTGCCTGCCAAGCAGTGAACGGACAACACTGATGGCCGCTCTCTGCCTGCAAAACAGCTGCACAAAGGAGGATGTTAGTAAGAGGCATGTGGGCTTGATGTGGTGAAGGAGACACCTTCCTGAAGAAGTTACCAATCTCGGAGAGACCGGAGTCTTCCTTACCACGTGCGAGTGGCTGTGCTGCTTCCTCCCAGTAAAAGTGTCCAAAGGAAGGGTGGAAGATAAGAGTCAGTCTCCGTTTGTGCCTGACTTGCCAATGTTTTCACATATTTTCAAACCAAGGCAAAGTTTTGGGTGCTTTGGTCTGGCAAGAAAGAACGTCCCACGACAGCGGGAGTGAAGACAAGCACCCGGCAGCTGCTCACGGTGCAATAAATCTCCTAAGCACTCAGAGAAGTGGTGGTCAGACCTTGTGTTTGATCTGAGTAACTGTACCCTGGCTGTAAGCCATGCATTGAAAACAAAAGGTAAGCCAAAGCCTATAAGATAGGATTCACCAACTGTTAAATGAAAACCATTCATGTGGGGAGTAAAACTTCAGGGGTTTGTGTGCTTTTTTTTGTACCAAAGAGGCTAGGTAATAATGCATTTTGTTAGAAACAGTAATATGGTCTTCATCACCAGCTGAATGTCCTGTAAAGAAGTCTGGGAGCATAGTTCTTAGCACACACAAAACAGATCTATAAGCAAATCCCAGGGACTGAGAAAAAAATTATGGTAAATTTCAAGTTAACCACATACAGATACAGCATCATCAACTAAAACATGCATTGGGAAAGGAGAGGAGCAATTTATAAATTGGATAATATCAGGCAGTCAAGGCTGGAGTCAGACATTTACTGCCTTTATGGAAAAATCCTGTAGAATTTAAGGGTAAGTTTGTACACTTCTTGTAATCTACAGGACTCATCAGCAGGGAGAGAGCAGTCATTGTAAAGTTTATTTGTTTTAATAATTGCCCTGCAAAGCTTTGGTGCACGTAACAGAAATGCACCATGTTCCCCCACTGCAGACCGTGCAGGCTGATGGATTTCTGGCTGTTTTGACGCTCCCATCACCTCTTCCCTTCTCACTCCTCTTATCACCTTCACTCTGCCCCGTGACCAAGGTTGGGTAGGTGCAAAGCACCTCACACTATGAAACACATTATTCACCAGAATCCTTTTGATGTTTTCCCTCTATTAAATTGAACAGGATTTTTCCATTAATAGGCCAAAATGGCTCAGGGTTTGAGTCATTTGCTGAACGAGAAAGAGGTTGTTTCCTGGCAGAGTCACTAGCACTGCTGTTCTTATCACAGCTTTTTGCATGAAAGTCTTTGGGGCAGACAGCCGTGCTCATCTCCATGGAAAGAGCAGAGCTAATGGAAACAGGCTGCCAGGTCACCCAAGGACATCATCACACAACGAGTCCCAGAGGCAGCTCTAGGGAATAAGGCTGGTAAGGAGAAGGTGCAATGTCTTGACAGGCTACAGCTTTGTTGGTAAATGAAGCAAATTGAGCAAACTGTACTTACCGCAATCTCTGTTACTAAAATATCAGTAATACTTCCCAACACTGTTACAAAATCAAAGACATTCCAGGCATCTCGGAAATAATTCTGCCAAATGAAAACACAAGGGGGACAGAGGGATCCAGGGGTTACTCTTTTTTGCAACACAGGCTTTTTGTTTGTTTGTTTTTAAACACACGTCACGAAATACAAGCATTTCATGTAGAGAAGAAACAGTTGAAAGTAAATGAGGAAGGCACATACCAGCACACCAAAGGCAATGATCTTCAGCACACATTCCATTGAAAACATGGATGTAAACACAATATTCAGGCATTTCAACATTTCTTCATATGCTTCTGGAGCATCATAGAACTAAACCAGGATGGAAGAAAGGCTGTTACTGGAAGATCACTTATAGAATAAAACCTTCCCAGCTGACTTGCCTGACTGCAAGACTCTTGCCCGTTAATGCCAGATTTTGTGCTCACTTTAAGCAAGACTTGGGGTTACAATATGGTTATTCATGCCACTCCAGAAGCACACCATTGCCTACATGCTATCTTAATGGGGTAGCTGGGGGTACACCCAGGTGGGGAGACTGTTGCAGGTGTACATCTCCTCATAAGTAGAGCATGGACCAGGAGGGAGGAAGGGCACTTTCAAAACCAGAGGACAACTGCAGAAGAGTGTTTCGTTCCAGCAGACCCTAAGAATATAGTGACTCCTTGACTGTGAAGATACTCTGAGCTAGGCAAGGGATAGGAGGGGATAGCGGGATATCCAGCTATCTGCACCTCTATGTCCATGGTGCCTAAGGAGAAGAGGAATTTCCCTGGGACAGCTAGATGTTGAGCATCCCCCCAAGAAGTGACCTTGCTCTGGAGCTGGAAGCCCAGATCTGCAGAGCCCGGTTCCCATCCCACTGGCCATACACTAAAGGGGCTACAAGCCAAACCAGTGTTGTGCAGGGAAATCCCATTTGCAGTATCTCCTCAGTATCTTCAGTCCCTTTGGGGACCGAAGGAGTCCCAACAAGGCCTCAAAAAACAACATAAGGCAGATGAGAATTGGCAATTGCTCCTGTTGATCCACCCCCAGCTCTCAGGATGAGAGTACAAAGCCTCTCCAGGAAACACCACACTCACTAGCCCAAAATTGCAAAGATTCAGTAACAGCCCACTAACCTTCATCATTAGGACAATGGTATTGAGTGCAATCATGACCATGATAAAATACTCAAAGGGAGGGGACACCACAAATTTCCACATCTTGTACTGAAAAGACTGCTTGTTCTGAGGCATGTAGCGGGTCAGTGGCTTGGCACTTATGGCGAAGTCTATGCAGGCCCTCTACAAAACAAAAATGGGATGAAAAGAGTACAAAAAAGGGCTGGCAGTCTCTATCACTCAGGATATCGTTGGGAGAGTGAGCAGAGCATTTAGCGGAGGATGGTACATCTAAGTGTTTCTCACACACAGTGTGAGTAGTGACTACCCCTGTAAAATGCAGCACAGGATCCCCAAATTGTAATCACTTTTGGACACACTGAAATATTAAACCCCACAATACTCCTACGGTCCCCTGCATTTCTAGGAGACAGCATTCCAGCCCAGCCCAGCTCCCAGTAGATCCCGATCCATTCCCGCTTAGGGAAGGGAGTTGTAAATCCACAGGCTCACTTCAGAAAACACTCTGCCAGTTCCTCCTGCTATGCAACTGTAGAAACTGGAGGATTGGTAAAGATGTTATCTGTCTTTAAAAAAAAGTATTGTGAAACCCAGATATGTTCTCACACACAGCAAAACCCATCCAGCTAATAACATTTCATAAAATGTGAACTAGTTACCTCAACCAATAAATTATCCAACAAACATTACTGGGGGAATTCTCAAAGACCCCTTTAGTTGGCTATTTCTGTTCACATTATTATGAGTATGAAAGTGCATTAAAAATTGGTTTCTACCCACAAGAAGTTTTGACTCATGAGCATTTTCTCATCTTACATTTAGGTAAGAATTCAAAGTCTTAAATTAGTGCAAAAATTTTTTCTGCTCAGTTGAAAAATAATGTGGGTAAAGCACCTCTAAATATTCTGCTTTATTTTGGACTTTTTGTTCATATAGACAAACAATTCAATGATTAATATTTGATTAAAAAGTCATCTCTTTTCATCAAAAACTCAGGTTCCAGTTTCAGAATAAATGAAAAGAGATGGTTCTTTGCACAACAGGTCATGAACGCTGTGGGACCCCAGACGAAGGACATTGTGGATGCTAAAAATCTGCATGGGTTCAGGAGGAAACTGGATACATTCACGGAAGAAAGATACAGAGAAAGAAAAACCACGATGAACTCAGGACGTTCCTGAGCTAAAAACAATGGTATTTGCTAGGGCATTACAGAAAAGTGTCATACATGCTTGCCCTGGTCTTACACTCTTCCCAAGGCATCTACTTTCAGCTGCCGTCAGGACAACATCATCTCAGCCAGGCACAAAACTAGCCTGCTGAGAGGAGCGTTCCTTTGGGGAGCTGTGGCAATTGTAGTTCAGTTTGATTTCTGATGACTGGCCTCTTAACAGGCCACAGATGTCTGTCTTCTTTCACGCCTCCATGCTTGAGCTAACGTGCAAGTCTATATTCACTCTGAAGCGGAGGTGTGGTCCACGGGGGTGTGACAGTGCTTACTAACATGCGGCATGCGGGGGCTCTCCCTTGTTTTGTTTTTATGCAAAAGCTGAAACAGTCTGTAATTTGTTTGGTCTCTACACCACACGCCCTCAGGTAATGACTGCTCTAAAGCCCCCCACGGCACGGGTGGGGAAAAGGAGTGGGTTTCCACTGGTACCGAAGTGCTCTGAGCCCCCGGGTGCTAACTCTGGATTCAGAAGATGCGGGTACCTCATTTTTCTCGAGGCTGCACTCTGACATCACTTTATCTCCTTGCTCTTGGAAGGTGATGATGATTAACGCCACAAAGATGTTCACAAAGAAAAAAGGGAAGACAACAAAATACACCACGTAAAAGATAGACATTTCCATTCGGTAGCCAGGGCTGGGACCCTGTTCCTCGTAGGTAGCATCCACCGAGTGCTTCAGCACACTGCAATCAAGCGCAAAGAGAGAAGAAAAGTCAATGAAATCAGTGTGAAGCACCAATGACACCCCGAGAGTCACTCACTGGCCTTCACTCACTTGAAGGGTTTTCCACATATGCTCAGGCCAAACTCATTCCCATGTCTATGGCTGGGAAGAAGTTTTCCTTGAGGATATTTTTAGGAAAACCCTTGCTGTTTTCACCACTCTGCAGAATGATAAAGATTCGTTCCGTACAGATCCACTTATCCCCCTGGCCAAGGGGAGAGGATACGATTAGATCTGGCTTCTCTTCCCTGGCCAACAGGGATGAAGTGAGGGTGGGGAAAGAAAGGTGATGATCTCTGAGTAGGGGAACACAATGAGAGACTGGAGAAGGGAATCTGATGCTGTATGTTTTATTCTTTATTTTATGAAATAGCTGAACACGGAGGACAGCGAAGGCCTGCCATCAAGAAACCCTGACCATGAATTGCACTCCACGTGTCCCAGCAGAAAAGTGTGCCAAAATAAAGTCTTATGCTGATTAGTAAAATATAACTTTGGGACTGTCATACCCAGCATACTTTCAGCATAGGTCACAATACTTTTTCCCTTCATTTTCTTACATTCCCATTATCAATTTTACACCTAAGAAAGGCGTGAAGTCCAAAAGACCGGAGCAAGCAAGCTATTAAGTACTGAAACTCCCTAAGCATCCCTGTGCAAGCTCAGAAGAATGTCGAGAAAAACGCAGAGCCCTGCTGGCTGATTCATCCAATAATCACACAAGGGAAAGTAAAAGCTTAGCTGCTAATAGAGGATTCATATTTCACAGGTCACCTGCCGTTCACGTGTCCCTCAGAGCTGTGGAAAGCTGCCGTTACCTCTGCGATCCCGCAGAGGACCCGTGTACTCACGTTGGCCACCCTTCGCCCGTGGAGACAGTGAAGAGCGTGAGCAGAGCCCAAAGCACGTTGTCATAGTGGAACTCGTATTTTTTCCATTCCCTGGGCTGTGCCTCCACCTCATTTTTTTCATAGTCAAGGTACTGACCCCTAGGAAAAACAAAGATTGAGACCAAATGAGAGAATTAAACCAAGTCAGCCATTTTGTGTGACTCGCTGAGGAGCATTGAAAAGCCCCAATTGCAGAGTCCAACTGTACTATATATTAAAGGCAAATAGATACAACTTCTAGGTTTGTAAACAGAATTAAAAGCCATTTTGAACCACAGGGACTGGACCTGAGGTCTAGGAATGAAACAAATTGTAATCAGGACATTCATCCATTAGGCAAAGCCAGCAATTAACAGCATGCTGGCCCCCAAATTGTCTGACCCCACAGAAAATGGTGCTGCTTGATGGGGAAAAGTCTCTGGCTCCTACTTCAGAGTTGGATCTAACTTCTAAATGGGTCCTGCTTTGAGGGACCACGGGACCTGGAATCTGGACACTTCCCCTCCAATCTACGTTCTTCTACGATTTCACATTTCTTTCTGTAATATATCTGCTTTCTGCAAGGAACTGCAGCGACAGCCTCTGTGGCTGCTGCATGCATGCGGTCCCAGCAGGGACGTGCCCTGTGTTTCCAAGGCAGCAGGAGAGGGGTAACATGGGCAGAGCTGGGCAGTGCTGAGGATGCAGTTTGGGTGCCAAGAAAAAAGGCAAGCGAGGAAGATGCACATTGTGGTGAGTAAAGCACCTTGCAGTCTGCTGCAGAGGACAAAGTATGACAAGGCTCTTAAGATATTCAAACACTGACCCCTTTTCTAGCTAATTAGTAGTTCTTTACCTTCCTACCAACTCACTTATTATTTATTCATTATGTGTTTCTAATTCATACAAGCCCGAAGAATCAAGGGAGCAGGTAGAAAAAGGAGTCACACCATCCCTTTAAAACCTCTTTATCTTAAAAATCGCACCTAGCCTTCCCTGGGAAAAGGAGCCTCCTCCCCTGTATCATTAAGCATTTGGGTAAGCATGTGCTAGATCAGAGCCAGAAATGATGCAGCTATTAAAACAACAAAAGGGAAAATTCACCTCGAGGGTAATTGTGCTGAAGCATTGCGCTTACTTACAGGAGACTCATCAAGCTCAGCAGATACTCAACTGATGCAGCTTTGAGGCAGTCAAGGGAGCTGCTGCTGCCAGAGGAAAGCCAGGCTCTCCCCACAGCCCCTGCCATACCTGCAGTCCTTCTCCAGCTCCTTCGACTCATCAGTGCAGTAGAAGAATCTGCCTTTGAAGAGCTGCACAGCAATGACGGCAAAAATGAACATGAAGAGCATGTAAACTATGAGGATATTGAGGACGTTCTTCAGAGAATTCACCACGCAGTCAAAGACAGCCTGGGGACAGAGGAGAACAAGGATAAGGGGTTGAAAGAAAAGTGCATCTAACATCTTGGCATCTAACTGCACTTGGGAGCCATTACCCAACCTACAGCCCATGGATGGTTTCATGGACTTGCACACCAAGTGTTTGACCAAGAGCCACGCTCCAGCTGTGAGAAACAACGCCGGCTTCCTACATCTCCTGTTTTCTCAGCAAGTTTGGCTCTGTCACTCAATTTTTTGGTGCTGCCCATAAAATTTATAAAGACAATTGCAGCTCGTCGAGATAAATACTAGTCCTAAGCAAATATTTCCTTGGCCAATTATGAGAAGAAAAACATACTTGTGTTTATTTTATTCCCAGTGGATAGGTAAAAACTCATCAAATATGTTGCTCATTGACCTTTACTTGAACTGTTTGAATAATAAGGAAAATATACCAGATACAAAACAACCAAATCTTTCAAATAATATTTTTCTAATGGGCTGCCTATCAAAATTCAGTGTGACTAATCTAGTCAGCGTATATCACTTCTGAACTCCCTGCAAAGAACTTCTCAAATACATTTATTATTTGGTTATTAGTCACTGATTCATTGTTACAAGTAATTTGCAGTTTAATTTTAGTCTGAGAAGTTTGTCATAATAATAGAAATTGAGCAGTCACTGCCCAAACGCGGGGTTTGTACAATACTGTTCCCATTTCTCTGAATGGAATTGAATAATTCACAAAATTACACTTCTGATGCAACCAGAAATCCTGAATTAAAACACTGGAAATATCTCTAATCACTCCATTAATCTGGTTGATTGTTGCATAGAAGACCCCATTCAGGGGAGAGAAAAAAAAAAAAAAAAGAAATTATTCTGAGGACAAACCATACGAATATGCCTTCTGCTTCACATTAAGATTACTGAATACTTCTTTAGAAGTGGTAAAATTACTCTGTAAAATGGCTTGAAAATAAGGAAGACATTCAATAAAAAGCAAGCACTCGGTGTTCTGCGGCAGGACTCAGCTACCGTTGACCGTTTTATGACCTAGGAGCCGTACATTTCTGATTTCTAAATAAATGGAGACTATTTTTCTATATTGTCCAACATTACCCTTCCTTACCCTTTGAGGTAAATTGAGTATGCATAAAAATGCATAAAATCAACATTATTTAAGCATGAGTTGTGGGTAAGGACAAAAGCAAATCTATATAACAGCTGACCCTAATTTTTCTGTGCCACTATGTGAAAACAGGACTTGCCAGACAGAGCGTCACCATTGCAAAAGCACCCATTGCTTTTCCCCATCTTTCACAGAAGAGAGCCTGCCAGCAGCGATGCCGCATGAAGATGTTCTACAAAAGGTATTCAAGAGTTCCAAAAACTCAGAAATTAATCAATTTTGTAACTCCGTTCTCTGCTTCCAGGGGCTGGCTGTATCTCAAAGCTTTCGGGAAACGGTGTTGAATAAGTAACCACGGGCCATCACGTTTATGCTACTTTGTAACTCAGTATTCTGGAGATTAAAGGGTACTGCTATGAAACCACGTACTACATGTTCTTTAATAGCAAGCATGAGCAGATTAGAAATTCTCATACAGCAATGACATTTCTCTTTAGACAGACTGTGGAAAATCTTGCAATATTCATGTTAAGTTCTCTAGGGAAAAATCAAACACTCCAAAACCTATTTTCTCCTATATCATTTCTAAGAGCATCACACTTATGAACCATAATTTAATTTATTTGCATCTTTTCTTTTCTTTTTTAGAAGTTTGATTTTAATGTGGATTCACAATAATTCATAACATTGCATACGATGTTTGCAAAAGAAACAAGTGTTTGACATTTGCTAAACATCTGCACGGCTATTTTTATAAATCTGGCAAAGAGATTAATTGCAACAAAATAAACGGAACAGAAACAACTTGGAGTAAGTTTAGCCCATCAGCTTCCACTCAGACCAGCTGCAAACCTCCAGAGAAGGAAAGATTTTTTTCTCTAACCTTTAGTTTTGGCAGCCGTTTAATGGTCTTCAGCGGTCTTAGGACCCGCAGAACTCGCAGTGACTTGATTGTGTTGATGTCCTTGCCTTTGGTTCCTCTGCAAGGGATAAAAGGCACAAGAACAATAGAGGGAATAGTGTGGTCCTCAGGTCACTAACTAGAATGTCTACAGGCACCCAGTGTGGTTTTGGCTGTGTAATTGTTTGGGGATTATTTTTTTTTTTTCTAACAGGTTTTGGGGCTATCCTCACCATGGGTGCCGACGGTGAGGACTGCAGGCGAACGCCCGCTTGAGATGTGTCAGTCGCGGCTCAGGAGGAAGGCTGTGGGCAGGACACGGTCCTTGCAGTGTTCAGCCACATGTGCTCTCCAGCCTTCGCTCACTTCCCAGCTACCCACTGAGTATCACCCAGGAACTGGTGACCTTCCTGCCCAACTCCCCACCCAGGCAATGGTCAAAGCCAGGGCAGCAGCACACCTCGGCTGCAGCCCCCAGGAGAGGAGGCTCAGTACATTCATTCCAGCCCCAGGCAGGAGAGGTGAGAAGGTCACACCTGGCTTTCCTCCCTCCCAGGCACCTGGGTGAGACAGGAGGGTGTTTCTCTGTGTGCTCCTTGCATTTCTCCGGCAGGGACGTTGTGTCTGGACAAGCAGACAGTGACCAGAGGGCACAGGAGCCTTCATGGTGAGGGATGGAGCTCTCCTGGGGACCGGAGCCGCTCCATGCCTGTACCCTCATCCTCAAGTCTCTCTTGGAAGACATGCTACCAAACCCATGTAGGAACATGTAATATGGTGGCATATTACATGCCTGGAGCGGTGCTAGGGCAACCTCCCACTTATGCATGCAGGTGCTGTAAGTCACATTTTGGTTTTAGTTTTTATTATAACTGAGTGCAAGACTTGAGACAGTTCCTGTTGTTGCCCTTAAAAGGTTTTTAGGGGAAGGAAAGAGTTCCTTTCCTCATGCACTTCCAAAATAAATAAAAAAGACACATCTTCTTCCAACCCAACAGCAAAACAATGACACTCCCCTTCATTTCATACAAAGTGAAAAATGGGATGAAAATCTTTAACAGAGTTTTATTCATGACGGTAGGTTTGGGTCTGAGACTACTGAAGTAACACAGGTGTGAATGAATAACATGTGGAACAGATGCTGATATACCTATTCTATCCTCTTCGAGTTTGCTAAATATTTCTCTTCTCCAACAGGAAAGCAATAGAAGTGCAAGTGACCCAAGAGACCTGCAAGAGGTACGTGCAGGTAGTGGCCTGCAAAGCCTCCCCCACCCTGCTCTCAGCCAGCCCGGTGCACTATGCTCAGGGCTAAGCACCGAGAGTGGAGAAAGCCACCCAGTTTTGTAGCTGGCTGACCTTGCTTAGCTCTGGAAGGTGTCTTTTTGCAATTTATCCACTTCTAGAAGACTAATAACTCAGTACTAATACCGTACTACTCAATACTGACACTGGACTGGAATCTGCAACTTAGAAACACACATTCCTGTCTCATCTCCAGTCTCTTTCTCCAGCTACCAGTCGCTGCAGTTGTCCTGAAATGCAGTAAGCAGTGAGACACAAAGAATTTTTGGAGGGCCAGGGGTTGTATCCCAATGACTTACACCTTAACACAATTTGTCTTTGTACTTGGCACACGATATAATAGAAACGGAGAAGTAGAACAGGATGGAGATTTACCTATTCCCTCCCTATCTTGTCTTTCAGGGCTGCTTTAGGGGCATTTTAATGAGCCACAGATGGATCCTGACTGCTGGCACGGCTGTAATTCCAGGTGATTGAGCTAATACTCATGGAGTTAAAGGACTGATTTAATGCTGCAAAGTAACTATTATATATTTAAAAGAAATAATTTTTGATTCTCATTAGAGACCATTTAGTCAGGTTGAGATGAAGCAGACACTGCCAACATAGCTTTTACTGGCTTTCTCTTCAGGTTTTAGCATAGCTGAAGATCTGGCACACGTTTGGCTTTGCATACTTGCTTTCAAATCACCAATTCCCAGCAAGCAACAATCCTGCCACAGTCTCTGCAGCCGTCCCCATGTCACCATAGCCTCCAGCTGAGCCAGCCAATCTAGAGCTCACCTAATGCCAGGCAGCTTTGTCTGATCCTTAGCAATGTCTTGGCTGCAAAATAATTTGTTTAGCCTCTTGAAAAAGACAGTCAGTGGCAGGAGGGAAGTAGAGGGGGAAACATGTTGCCGGGAAAGAGGTACCACCTGGCTCGGCCAGCCAGCCTGTCCCCGTGGGCGATGGCCACCCAGCACATGCCCATCACCTTGGCTGCCCTGCCTCTCCCTCCGCAAGACCAAGCAAATCACTTGGGTTGCTCTGTGTTGCCCAGCCCTTTGGGGTTTAACTTGATGAGGAAGCTAGGGCAGAGAGGGAGAGGAGGCAGGAGCTGAGGAAAGTAGAAGTGAGAGAAGAGTGAAGGTGAGAGGGTTAAGGGACAAGTCGTTGGGGCAGTAGGAGGAAAAAGGAGGCGGGATGCTTGGCCCAGAACTGTATTCAAGTCTCAATCATTTGTGGCTGTGTTTCTGTTTTGCAGATGAACACACAGAGCCCAGTTAGCAGCACAGCCACTGGCAGGTAGCAACTGAACTAACCTCAACGGTCCTCACCTGGGTTCAAGCAGAACCACAGAATGGTGCCTCCCAGGAGCTGAACACCTATTTACTACTCTGCCTTGCGTTTGTGCCAAACAACAGCTGGACTGATAAGGCCTCCTGGAAGGGAAGCTCAAGACAAGAACAGAGACACTTCTCGGCTCTGAAGGAGCTAGCTCAGGTCTCACAGGGCTGGCTCCAAGCCTGAAGCAGCATCCCCCGTGGACTTAACATCTCTAGGAAGGTTAAACAGCCCACTACTGAACTACTGGGGACTAGTGAATAGGTGGGGCAGAGCAACTCCTTCCTCCTGGGTCTATGAGAGAAGAAGGTGTTTTTCCCTTGCACGGGGAGGCGCGCGGATGACTGCACTGAGAGCGCGGAGGTGAAGGGCAGACAGCTCCAGTCCTACCAAATTCCTTCTGCCTGAATGGACGACACTAAAAAGGGTTGATTTATTTCTTTTTTCCTTTCAGGCACCTAAGCAAATAAAGAGCATGAGCCAATTAAATGTTAATGGGATTTATGATCAAGTCATATAGAGAATCCTGAAAAATCATTCTTATTTCTTGTCACAGTAAGGTTCCTACTAGAGAAGAAAGGTTTTTCAAGGGACTGGTACTAGTGAACATCACTGTGAAGTGACGCAAATTGCATTTTAATTAAATGGATCTCATGCAACTATTTCAGCCTGTCAAATAAAACCTTAAGGGTTGTTTTTGGTGTTTTTAAGAACCCCCTCTGCCCAGATTGTTTTTTGCACCACTGTAATACAAAGCCAGCTGTCCCACAAAATAAAAGGTCCAGATGGAACTAGGATTCAGTCAAAATGTGTGTACAGGCACACATTCGACCAGAGCATTTCTCACAACAAAAATAGATTCCTATGGAAGGACAAGATCTTAAGCGACTGCAGAATAACAACCACAAAATTCAGAAAAGCTACAGAAGAGCAAGCAGGATAAAGACAGACAACGAACAGAAGTCCAATGACTTAAAAAAAACCAACATTTGCGTTAGGTCAATTATTCTCATTGTGTTAGGCCAGTTCTGGTTTTTACTGGGGCAGTTTGCTGCTCGTTTAAAACATTAAAAATATTTTTAAAGAGCTTTGCATAGCCTTTTATCCTTTAATAAATAAAAGATCCTTTAAAACATTAATAGTTCTTTAAAATGGAAGCTTCTTGTTTCTGTTGGTCCTGCCAGCAGCTCTGATTTAATATAACATGGACCTCTTAGTGTCGTGTTATCAAATATTCAGGGTAGGGCGGAGTCACCGCCTTCTGCAATTGCCTGAAACCTCCAAGAAAGCGAGTGAGTTCCTCCACGGAAGAGTAAAGGAGGCCACGCAACTCTGCCCGAGCACAAAGCCACCCTCTTCCAGGGTCCAAATGATCTGGTTTCCTAGACAGAAGAAACAAGTACCCAATTTCCTGGACTGCATAAAGGACCTTTCTTTGCATCTTCTTCACTGCCCATCCAGGTTATCTGCCTCGGGGGAGCCCGCCCGAGCTTCTGCCCTGCTCGGAACCGCAGCGCTGCCTGCCCCCGCGCCTGCCTTGTGCCGCGCTGAGACTGAACTGCCGCCTTGCAGGCGGCTGAATGCAACTTCTGCTACCACCCTCCTTACCTACGGCCCCTGCCAGCCTCTCTAAAAAGCTATCTGCACTCTGTTTCCACGGCAAAGACTTTTCACCAATGTCAGAGGCTCACAGCCTGAATCCCAGCCGGGTCGCAGTGCCCAGACTGCACAAAACTGGTCCTGAAGCTTCCAGCACTGGTAGTGCAGTTTAGAGGGGCGATCCTCTGCATGAGAACAAAACTGCTTCCTTAAACCTAGTTATTAAGATTTTAATGAATTGCAACTCACACATTAACGATGTACCCGCTAAGTCATCCCCTCAAATCTTTTTGGTACAAATATATCTGCTTATCATGGATTCCGACTCTCTGGTCTGCTTGGCTTCCTAGTCTGCTTCTATCCTTGCTTAAAGAAAATCTGGATGAATGAGGATTGTTAAGGGGAAATAGATTTCACTGAATAATGAGTAATAAAGGGACAAAGGAGTCGATGCAATGGGTGTAACATGGTTCGTTTCCACAGTGGCAAGTGTGTGTACACACGTTTGACAGGCATAACAGTGCAGCAAGAGACAGAAATAACATATTACCCCATGAAACTCCTAGAGAGAGATTCCAGCAAGAAGAAGACAAAGAAAGAGCAGAGTCAATGACAAACAGAAACATAAGGCTATACAGTGCTCCCCATGCACATACAGATATGTGCTGGCAGATAATCCCATCCCCGGTCCCACACCCACCAACTCGAGGCTCATCAAAATAAACAAGCAAGGAAGCAACAGATTGGCTATAGAGCCCATACCCCCGCGTCCCCCCGCGGCGCGGCTGCCCTCCGACTGACAAGCAGGCAGGGCAAGTACACCGCCACCCTCCCGGCGCTTTGGGAGGTAAAAACCCTGATTGTTTGGCAAATGTCGTTTGCCTTTTCAAAGAGCAGCATGAAATTCTGTGCATCTCGGCCACCTTTCTGTTGTCGAAAACATAAAATTGCAATCTCTTTGCTGCTGTTCATCAGCTATTTCTATTGAGCAAGTCCATTTTACATCTGGGGATGATAAATTTTGATGACGAATTTGTTAGCTTGCTTTAAAGCTCCTCTATTTCTGTTTCCCTAAAGACTAAAACATGTCTGTACGTTTGTGGCATGTTTATCTCTAGAAAAAAAAAAAAGGAATTTCTTTTTGAAATACATTGCTAAATGGAAGACATTATTTCATTATCATCAGTATTATTAATGTTTCTAGCATCTCACTGGGGCCTTGTTTTAAAACATTTTTTTTTAACTACAGTCAAGCACAGAATAACTTCTGGAGAGCCACAGGCAGAAAGCAGACTGAGCGCTGTTTTGAGAGGCTGAGATGGATTTTATGACCCTTGCAGCAATGACTGATACCGTCTCGCATACCTAAACGAACCCAGGCTGCTGCAGTATTCCATATAGAAGCGTTTCAGGGAGCAATGCTTTTCCCAGGTTTTCAGTGACATTTCTATTCAGCAAGAAGCTGATTCACATCACCTTCACCAGACACCAATGAGGTCAAGACCATGCATGAACTAGATCTCGCCCGCTGCGTGGCAATCGTGCATCCTTGCAAACAGAAGCTGGTGACGGCCACATTAAACACATTTTTACAGGGACACTGATGATGAGTGACAAGGCTGTAGTGTTTGTTAGAAAAAGCCCAGTAACAAAACAATGAAGATTATCCAAGTCTATTCTCCGAAATCTCTTTTTCGGGATTATCAAAATTCAGCAGGCTCGGTGCGTCTGTCTGGTTTAACCAGACAAGGCAGCTGAGCTAAGGACACAACTATGTACCCAATTTTTGTCTGAGCAGTCTGAGACTCGTTAGTATTCATATCTGGCCTGGCAGGAACAGAGAGCAAGTCATCTCCTATGAATGACTGGATTTCCTGCTCTCAGGTTAGACCAGAAACACTGCAAATATCCTCCAAATTGGATGTCAACACTCACTGCCTGCTGAAACGTGGACACGTAGCAGAGGTTACAGTAATAATTAAAAAACCACAGAAGAAATTTAAATTTTTCCAAGTCTCAGAAATAGGTTTGACTTGCTTTAATCTGGGAGACAGTAAATAGGCAGGCAGGTTTGATGCATTCGCTTTCTAGAAATCCCTGCTCAGTACTTAAAAAGCATGTAAAATAGCTTGGGGTACACTATTATGAAGCACAGTCAGGGGATGTACAAGTAATTTATTTAGAGGCTGGTGGGGTGCTGTTAGATATTCATGGCCCAATGCAAGCAGTAGAAAAACTGAGCACAAAAATACTCAGAAAGAATAAAAATTATTCATTTTCAACCATAAATTGCCCAAAAGAAAATCTTCTTCAGAAAGAAGGCGTTTCAAAGGCAAACGCCCATGTTTGTTCTCACAGCACACGGAGTTGCTCTGAAGGACTCACAAAATGCCCCTTCCTCCCAGTCTGGCTTGCAAGTTTTAATTCTTAGTGGAAAAGGGAAATTCTCAGTGAACCACAGACTTGGGTAATATTGTTTTGCAAACTAAAACTTGCAACTAATATTATTTTACTTTCCTACCTCTCTCCAATTCAGAGAAGCTCCATTAACTTGTTAATTTTTTTTTAATACGTTTTTGCTTAACTCAGTCTGACCACATCCAGTTCTGGAAGTTGTTGCGCTTACGTATTTCATGTGCAGGGAAACTAAGCCACACACAGGTCTAGTCAAGCTTAAAAAGCAGCCCAGTTTTGGGTGTCGAATTTTGGGTAAGCAAGGCATTCACCAGACCAGACCAGCAATTCCATCCCAAGGCAACCTTGCTTACAGCAGAGCACTCGGCTCTTCTGAAAAAACAAATTTCTAATGAATAGGGACGAAGTCTTTAAAGAGGGGAGGGCAGCGTCCCTTTGAATAACTTATATTGGACATGGCTTGCTCGAAGATGCAAACACTTCTTTGGTGTAGGAGTGGGCACAGAAAGCCCAGACCCCAGTATCCCCAAGTGTCCCTCCTCAAACAGCTCAAAAATCATACCGACAGTGTCAATCCCGTTTCCTTCTGTCCATCCACTCCTTGGCTGAATTAGCTTAGACTTTTTTTTATCTAGCATTTGTTATGAAGAATAGAGGATCTAAAATACGAATCTCACAGCCTTAGTGTGAAAGGAATTTTGACACCTCAGAAAATTAAAAACTCCTGACAAACGTTCCAGGCCAATCTTACCAGAAAGGTGCCGGTAACTTTCTGTGCTGCAAGGGACATGACAGTACTTTTCGTAAGCAGAGCACACAAGAGGCGCCACAGATATGGCTGGCTGCCTAAAAATTACTGTCAGTCTAAAATACACAAGACACACTTCTGCAGTTCCTTGACAACGGTGAATGCTTTTCCTCATTAGCAAGTAAAACACTGCTAATTTCTTCACCTTCTCTAATCATCATGTCAACAAACAGGTGAGTGGAGTTCGGGCACGGGCTGCTAAACTTTCACTGTAATTACCCAAGACTAATTTAGCAGAAGCTTAAACTGGTCAAGTCCTGTAGCCTGTTTCCAGGTCATCTCCTAAAATTTCTCCGGAAGACATTTGCAATACAATTATTCCATGGCCCAGGACTACACACGGAAAATTTCTTTCCATCATCCAGCTTTGCGGTCCCCAAATTCCAGAGAACCCGCATTGTTCCTCTGCTCTGTTCCAAGAAAAATGCCCGAACAAAAAGCTAGTCTTCATTTTTAAAAAGAAATTCCTCTGAGTCTGTTGCTCAAAATCCTCCATGACATTAAAGCAGCACATAGAACATTAATTAATGTCATAAATAGAGAACTCTGAGGGAGGGAGGGAGCTCTTAGCCATAGAAGTGAAACTTTCTGGAAATGCAAGTATCCTGAATGAGAGAGGAGAAGGAAAGAGAAATACCAAAGCCATATGAACCAGAAATATCCATTTACTCTAGAAATAATGTTTTGTAAAGTGTTCACTGAGTTATCAGCTGATTTCATTAACTATTTTTTCATTGTAGGAACAATTTTTAAAACAATCGCCTGAAGACCCCGGACTGCCACAAACTCTTTACAACGTGTCCTTGAAAAGAAGCTGGCCAAACGGTCAGAAAAATCTTGGCTTAATGTTTGAATGAACAGTGAATGGACTCACCCTAAAGCTGGGAGAATTTTCAAGAGATTCACAAATGTAGGGATTGCACACCCCCCGCCAGCTACGAGATGATAAAGGGCAGAAACTGAACACTTCACTAAGAAGTGGAGCCACAAACGCTACGCTTCAGCTGGCTCTGAACCAGGGTCCTGCCTCCTCAGCGACTTATTTCCTAGAAATTGGGATGTTAAGGAAAATGTACTTACGAGAAGGCAAATGCCACCAAGGCCCCACTGACCACAATGAAGTCCAGGATATTCCACAGGTCACGGAAGTAGGAGCCAGGGTGGAGTAACAGCCCCAAGTCAATCATCTTCAGAGGAAACACATGAAAAGAAAGAGTTTTAATAAAACAAGTGCCAAATCAACACTACCGAGGTACAGAGGAATGTTCTTGATGAAATAAGCCTTCACAAACTCTTCTTCAGGGTTTCACAGCAGCAGGGCAACATCTAGATACTTAGTCAAGCTGCTCATCTCTAATAGGCACAGAGCTCTGCCAAACCAAAGCTGAAGTCAATAAACTGCCACCAAAAGGATAAGAATACTAATGCCTACATAGGATTCTTTGCACAGACGTGCATTAATTTATGGGAAGAGCAGTCTGTGTGTGAAACAGCCAAATAGTTTAATTTTATTCTACCCCAATCCTACCAGATCAGTAGGAATTAACACCTGGCCTAGGGTATTACGCAATAAAACACAAAGAGAGGACGGGAAGACTCGCAGTCAAACGTAACTATCAAAGAAATACCCCTGCTCCGGGGCACTTGCTGAAAGATGCTGCTCAGCATAGCAGCCTGGCTTGCTTCTACACGAGACCGAGTCTCTTCTTACAATGCTGCTAAAGATCTTCTACAGCCGAGTCTCAAAGTGCGTGCTAGACATTTTATCTGTTTGTGTGCGAGCTCTACAACTGCCCACGTAAGGTTGTTTTCCTCACATAGCTTCAAATCCTTCTACTGAACAAACAAGGGAAAATCTGGTTTTTATTCTGCATTTCTTTTGCATCTTGCTTTGACAGTAAAAACTAACTCCATCGTTATCCCAAGAATAAATCCTGACTTTATTAGAATTGTGCTTTCTGGAAAGTTACCGCCCCGCAGTGTTAGCAAAACCTGTCACCCTGCTGAGTAAAGTAAAAAGAAAAAAATCCTCAACTTCTTGAAACGTGACAAACCAAGATTCAGTTGTTATTAATTTTCCTGATCAGCATCAAAGGAAAAGGGAAGAATCAGACGTGTCTCAGTGAGGTCTATCAGCTCCTGTGTCCTTAGCCACACCCGGACATTTCTGCATCAGGCATTCATATTTCTTATCCTCTTACACAACCATAACCTTATTTTCCTCCATAAAGTGTGAGATTAAATAAACCAAGGGAGCTGCTACAGAAAGGCACCTGCTGTGCACTGGCTACTTCTGAGTGCTGTTCCTGAGTTACAGCTTCCCATCATCACCATCCCTCCAGGCGCCCAGGGAGCTCTGTCATGCTCCACCCTTTTCCTCCAGCTTCCCAGAAGTAGATGAGTATAAATCTGAAAGGGGAGGCGAACCTTTCTGCTAGGAAAAGTTCTTACCTTGATCACCATCTCAAAGGTGAAGACACCTGTAAATATATAATCCAAGTATTTCAGCGCCTAAATGGGAAAGAGAAATGTGCATTAGGGGAGACTACACACTGAAACAATCTGCACTCGAGCAAAGAGTAGAGAGTCTATTCTAGCATCGTCTGATGGGAGGCTTTCAAGTAGTTTAGGCACAAACTTGAATGGTCTGATTTAAACAGCAACATTTTTTCCAGTCCTTGCCAGACTGCAATATGCATGCCCATGGGTTGCTTCAGTGCACCTGTATATATGGCAGGTTTAATAAGGCAAAATGGGTATTACAAATCGAAATATTTGAATATCCTTTCCTAAAGAGCTGATTTGCCAGCATCTGTGTAGCAGCCTGGATTTTTCTCCTGCTGTAGCTGATGACAGATTATTAAAGACCTTGGGAGAGTAAGAGAGTGATAAAATCCTTTTTGTAAAACTGATTCCACAGTTATTAAGGATGAGGAAAAGAGATTTCTCGTAGCTACTTCAGCTCATTCCTGATTTAGGGATTTGTGGATCCTCCTCTGGAAAAAGCTAATACTGACCAGATTCAGAAGCAGGAGGCCTGGACAAGCGATTCCTGCTCTGAGCTGCTCTGCCAACATCTGCTCTGCAGCAATTCAGTTCCTTAATCTATTTAAGGGCGGGATGAACACAGACTCCTCAGTACACATCCTGGTAAGTGCAATGCCAGTCCATCCAAATACCTGTAGAGGTCCTAAATTTTATCGTAATTCTGTGAATGGGATGCACCTCTTCACAGTCGAATTCATATGACTATACATAGCAAATGGATATTAAGTCAACAAAGATATCACAATATCCACATACTGCAACTATCTACATGAAAAGTCTAAAATTAGGCAACTGCATCTCGCAATTTCTGTACTTAATCTTCAGTTCTGCAGACTCCCATTTGCCCATGTAACTGCAACCAACTCTGTGACAATGTCCTCATGTGAAAGTGCTTGAAAAAACACTCCCAGCTGTCTGCTCCATGAGCACCCTGGGCTGCGTGCTCTCCTGTAAAAGGTGGCACACTCCTCCTTCTGCTCATAACAGCACCCACCTGTGAAGCCTCTGGGTTTGGTCTGACATCCAGAGATAAGTAGGTTTTCTACTAATTCTAGAGATTGCTACCATGCCCCACCAAGATAAAAAGCCATCTCTGGTTGTGCTTGCACGGGCTCTGCTCCAGCAGAAGCAGGGCATCTTAGGACAACGCCAGCCCTGGCTGGTGGCGGGGGAAGCCTCTCCCATTGCCGAGCGGTGTGCAAGCTCTGCAGGCTTCTGCCACATAAGTCACACCAGCCAAACAACCGGTGCGTTCCAAGTCCTCAAACTCAGATGTGGTTGAAGCAGCAGAAAGAGACAGGAATTGTGTGGGTTTTGATAGTGGAACAAGCTAACGTGAGTATGTTATTAAAGAAAGCTCCAGTTCTGCACTTGCTGGTGCACCATGTTATCTTTGAAGACGGGAATGGACATGCCATGTGCATAACTGCTGGGAGAAACAGAACAACTTTATCCTGGCCATGTTGGTTGGCACTTACATCGTTCCTCGGTGACTCGGCTTGGACAGGGTCTTCTGCAGCCAGGGCAATGCTGCTGAGGGCTATAACTATGAGGATGACCATCTCAAAATAGCGCAGGTTGACGATGTAGTGGAACAGACGCCGAATTCTGCAAGCAACATAAGCACATAGGAGGGCTATTGCACGTGTTGTAAGTCAAGCACTGTGGCATGAAAGACTGGCAGAGGACAATGTTCATCAGGAATATCACCTTAGGATTCCTAATACAGTAATGGTAAGAACATAAAAACTAGAATCAACGGCTTTAAAATCCAGTTTGCAACAGATTTGTGGTGAGATTTAAAGACAGACGTTTAACATCTCTGCACTGCTCTATAACCCCTCTGCAAAGCAATGACATCTATCCATCAAAAGGCCACTGAGAGCTTTCAAGCATTCAGACACAATTCTACGAATTATGTTTGTATACTCCCCAATCCTTTTCACTTTGAAGTCGGAGACTAAAGTCCTGTGAGTTCAAAACTAGTTTTGAAATCCTTTTAATATCAACTAATCCCTTTAAAATTGAGATATATGCTATGCCTTGTGAGACTTCTAGCTGAAACTGGCTTCATAACTATGAGTATTACACTTCTAGCAATCTCTCTCCTGTCAAGTTCCTCTGCCTGCACTTTATTCTAAGCTGTGCTTTATAAACTACACGCCTCCTTTACAGTAATATATTTGATTACTTTAACCTACCCTTTTTCTTCACAAATTGAGTCCAAGAAAAGTGACAAATGCTTCAATTTCTAAGCAATGTAAAAGTATTCACAAATTTCAGCTAATAACTCTATCCGGCCACAACTCACAAATACTTAACTATAGAGAGAACCCTACATTTGCACCATATTTGTCAGTGGAATAAAGGACTTAGGTTCTGCCTGAGAATCAAATTATATGTGTAACTCGCCAACAACCTTGTTATCTGAGAATGTAATTCTGTTACTGTATCACATTTTCTCTAAGCAAATATCTGAACAGTTAGAATTAAAATTTATTTTTCACATCCACTTATCTATTCATTTTCTCGGGATTGTTAATGGTTTCAGAATTAAAAATACCAGGGAAACAGATTTGATACAAAATACCATGAAGAAAAGTGCTTTTGTAGATCCCTTAACTCTGGTTATCAGTCTGACAGAAGAGGATTATCATCTGTGTGCTCTATGAATCCATAGAAGGGAAAGGCAACATTTTCAATAACATTTGTAACTGTAATTCATGCATCAAATTCAATTCATCAAAGCAAAAACAAGCCCTTATTTTTAGACCTTCGTCATTCATAACCAGCAGTGAGATGCGGGAGCATTTGTAAACTGCCAGTGGTGCTTGAGAAATCATTTTAAATGCATGTTTGTTTTAAAAGGGTGGGTGGCATTGGAAAAGTAATACATTTCATTTATGCTTCTCAGAACTGCTTCTCCCACTAGCAGCGCCCGGGGTGACGCAGTCAGCGGGGCTCAGAAGGGAGTTAGTTAGCAATAGATGTGGTGAAAACCTTCATAGCCCGGAAAGCAGAAAGACATCTCTTTGGAAGTTCACACCAGCCAAAGCACCTGAGGGGATCCAGCTGGGCCTGCATCTTGCCCAGAGGAAGAAAAATAAGTTGCTGACATTCCTAGAGTTTGGTCTTCATCTCGTATTTCCCCTTAGCCCTGTGTTATAATACCTCTTTCCCAGTGAACTTTGTTTTTTCAATGGTCTTTTAGTACAGCTGTTGGGGGAGGAGGGGTGCGTGTGCTGGAGAAAACCAGAAGACGACTGAAACAACATACCAAATCCTGGACTACGAGGCTCAGAAGGTCATAACTGTAGGACGAGGTGAGAGAGGACATCCTACGTACGAAACGAAAAAGTGTTTCTGCTTCTCTGTCTGCCCAGTCCGCTCCTCAGCTCAGACTCTTTTGGGCTTGGGACCCTCTACCTTCCCCCTCTGCATGGCTGCCTTTAGCATTTTGCAGCTAACACTCAGTTTTGGTGGTCACTCCACAATGAAAAGACTTGAGTTACCTAATATTAGGGAAATATTGTTTCCTTATCCACCCAGACAGGGTCTAAGCTCCACAATTCAAATTTCCGCTAAAAAGTGCAATTACACTATGACTGCACCTCATCTAACGCTCTCCCCTCCCCTTAGCTGCCTTTTACATGATTTCAAAGTACATGTCGCTTTCTTTGAAATAGCACAATGCTATCACACTGTTCTGAAAAGGGAAACTTTCTGGGCTTTCAGCTCAGTTATCGTAAAGTGTCCTGAGGTCTACCTGGCAGGTGGCTGGAGAAGGCAAAGGGGAAACACAAGCATCTCTCTTGGGGATTTGAATCAGAAGGGACACGTATCGAGTCTCCAGTTCATTTCTGTTGGAGGTGAGATTAGATTAGCAGTAGTTCGGAGTCGTCCTCCCTCTCTAACAGCTGGCACTGAGAGATAGTCTCCGACTTCTACTGATTAATTCCTTCTGTGCTCTTAGCTATGTCATCTTGGAGCTTGCAGGGCTGTAGCCTGAACTACACAGCTGGCACTTGTGTTTAAAGAAAGTATTCAGCCTGCCTGTCCAGGGGTACCAGACCATGGCTTCCACCACAGATGCATTTCTTGTGTGAAAGAAGAGTACATGGAGCAGCCCGCTTTGTCCCGCCGACTGCATAGGCAGCCAGGACGTCACAGTCCTGACCAGAGGAGCACTCGTTCTTCTCTTGAAACAAGTTGTCAAAGGAAAGACCTGAGACCACCTTAGGTACCTGAGTGTGCAGAGTACAACCTCAGGGAGCAACATCTAGGATCTGCAACAAGTCTACATGGGCCAGAGAGAAACGATCGCATCTGCTCCTAGCAGATCTCTGGGTTGGCAGAAGTTTCAAACACCTTCCCTTGCCCTAAGTTACTGCTTAAAATTACTCACAGGCCTTCATGCTACAATTATTACAACCCCTGCTGCTCCTGTCTAGTCCTGCAGCCCTTCAGAGTGACATATTCAGTATTTACAAGCTTTGAGTACAAAGCTCCCCATAAGGCACGGATGCCTGAAGTAGAAGAAATGCTGTAATCCCAACCGATCCCACAAGCTGTATTCTCAACACTGGCAAATGAAAAACATTCACATTTTCCCAGAAGTTCAAAGTTCTCAGTGATGCAAGGGTACTAGTACAGAAAGAGCACGAATTCCAGCTGAGGAACCTGTGAGAATTTGCTGACATCAAAAACAGCCCCCAACCTGCTTCTCCTGCTGCCTTCTCCCAGTGATAGTCCATACTCCCACACTTCAGTCATCTACGATGGAGCAAATAACTGCCCACCTGACCGTCAGCAGGTCAGTTAGGAAGGGTTTGCCTAAAGCATCATCTTTTCCCTATCCTGGCATTTTTTTTCCCCCAGGAAAGCCAGGCTGAAAGGCAGCATCTGGTCCACAGCCTAGATAAGCTTTTGTTTAATTTCCCAATGCATTCGACTGGCAGAGATGAAGATTAAACTAATGTTATTGCTTTGAATACCCAAGCTTGAAGTACCTGTAACCCATAAGCGGTATTATAGAGTCAGAGGACTTACGGATTTGTAGGACTTAGGATAAACATGGAACTGTAAGGCAAGATTGGTTTAGGCCCATTTTTTGTCAAGTCATCGACGTCTTTCTTCTCCTCTGTTTTACTTTCAAATTCAACATTGTTCACTGAAATGTGAATTTAAGGAAACAGAAAGGAGAGAGTTAAAAATGTATCTGCAGCCTTCACACAGCAAGCTGCCTGCAACAGCTGGATATGCAAACAGTGCAGCTGGGACAGCAAACAGCCTTTGAATATGTTGATTAAATGTGATGAACAATCATTTGATTATTATCACCGCTACTTACTACAGTATGATATACACTGCAATTATACTCCTTAACTGCTGCTCTGATGAGCAATATATCAGAAATGGCCAGGAAATGAAGATGCCCAGTGCAGACAAACAAAGAAGCCTTACACTTATTTATACAAGAGCTGCCAAACTGGGGATGGAAATCCCATTCCAAATATCATGGATTATTAGGGAGAGAGGATCAGCTAGGGATCCTTGGAAAGAAAAAAAGACAGTAAGTCTAACCAACCGCATCATTCTGTATCTTATCCCATAGATCAGTAGCACAATTGGCTTTGGAACATGTAAAAGAGCAAATTCCTAGATGAGCTTTAATAATTTAGGGGACTAAGACTGCTGAACTTTGCAGCATTAGGAACAGCCTTGGAAGGGACTTCCTGGATCCCCTAGCTCTGTGCCTGCATAGTGCACCCCAGTTTTGGCAGAGCTCCCCATGTATAAAGGTGTCAATCTCCACCTCACATCAGGTTTTTAACTTACATGATCCCCTTCTAGAAGAATGTTCTGAACCTCACTCCTAAAGGTTAGAAATACATTCTTTAATTTCCACCATAAGTTTAGTTGCAGTGGGTTTATAGGATAATATCCTTAAGAGAATTTCCAATATATGAACTGGAAAACATTTTATCCTGCAAATTCTCTTCTTAGATACAAATACTTGTCTGCTAATTCACAGGACCAGAATGTAAAAACCCTACCCACATATAATGTGTTAGGTAGAGGGGTTTTATTATTTCTTATTTTATTTTGCAACAAAATGACATTTCATTGCGCGTGAGTGACATGTTCAATAAATTCCTTATTGTATCTCAAGCCGGATACATAAGGAAGTAGCCAGGAGAGAGGCTGATAAATCGCGATTGACAGGAATTCAGTATTGCAATACAGTAAAATTACCATTTCAGAAAAAAGAGGAAAGAAGGGGGTGGGGGGAAACATAAAAAGGACAAGGCTCGCGTGGCTGACAACACAGTGAAAAAGTATGTAGAGAAACTGCTAGCTTTTGGCTGTGCCTCTTGGAAAGCAGAGTCCCGACAGCCTGCGATCTAGTGTGGACCTCTGAGATCTCACACTGCAATTCTTGGCATCCTCAGCTCTCGAGACTTCTCTAGGCTGTGCCTACGCTGCCGGGGTGAGACACAGGCTGGTCAGAACAGGCTGGTGGCTGCAGGGCAGACCATGGGCACAACGATCTTGGGACCATCTGCAAAACAGTGTAACTTTACGCTGACAGACCCAAGGCATGGAGCTCTGGAAAAGGACAAGCCAGGGTGGATCTGCTGAAACTGAGATGCAGAGGATTGCAGGACGCTCTAAAATTACACAGCCTGCAGGAACCCAAAGCAGCAGGGGCGCACGATGGATGCTGCGATAGCTGTGCAGCCACGAGACACCTGCTGTTCCACAGTGGGGTCAGCTGATAAGCCAAGAAGTGTGAATTCGGTCCGTGGATTTGAATGCAATGCCACTGCCTCCCCTGTCCTCTGCTGAGGGGTCTGTGGCCAGTCAAGCCCCTGGGCCACCAGAGGAACCATAGCACAGTGCTGTTGGAGTAGGAGCTTGCAGCATGGCACCAGAGGAAGGTGGTAAAGCAGAGGACCTACTCCTGTTCTCACAACAAGTTCTTGGTTTGCTGCAGAAGTTACCTATTTTGCTGTTTTTCTTATCCTTCATCTTTCTTTTATGCAAAGATACATGGATGTGCTCTGGATGAGCCATCTCCAGGGAACCTTATGTGGTGGTCTCCAGAGCCACCAGGTGACCCAGGAGCCCATTCTGGGTTCCTGCAGGCTGCATGAATTTTAGAGCCTATAACAACAACAAGTTCTCCTGCCTGCCTATTGCAAGGTTGCTGGTGGCCAGGAGAGGCCCCATCACCCAGCGTGTGCTGCTAGCCCTCAGAAAGTCCTCTTTTCTGGAAATTTCATAGCAAAAAAACAGGAGGACAAAGGCACTCACTTGGTATGACAGTGGTTTCCCCCGGCGGGGCAGTGATAGTGACAGGGATATTCACAGTGGTGGTTTTGTCCAGAGGTGGCTGAATCATCCGCGTCACATTCTTCTGGTTGTCAGCATCTTCTGGCTGTTCAGGCACTTTCTGCAGATAGGTGCTAGGGAGGGCGTGCACAGGGACACTCACACTTCCACTAGCCTCAATCTCACACTGATTCTCCCTAAGGTAGAAGACCAGAGTTTATTAAATATGGCCCAAGAAGGGTTCAGAGAGCATATGCACCCTGCTGCTGCACCTCCTGCTAGGTTTCATAGGCCGTTTTCTTCATGGAAATCCTTTGCAGAAAAGTCACAGACCGCAGGACAACTTACTGATAACGCAGTATGTGACCTTTTCCTCTGAACCAACATCCAAGCAAAACATTAAGAGGAATTATGCCAGTGAACACCACTTTATTCAATTGAATGAGAGTCGGAACTGAGGTTCATAAGCAAGGACCACATGGCACTTGCATGTAACAGTGACATAAGCTTTCCAGCACCAGCTGGTTTCTGAATGAAGTCTGACATTCTGCTTCTTAATGTTCTCCTGAGGCCTTATTTAAATTTGGTGATTCTCTTTTCCAGTCCTAAACCACTCTGTAACTTTGCTGTAAGCAGCTAAGTAGCCTCTGCATTCCTCTGCAGCAATGGCTGTGTTTCAGTGGGGAGGAAAGCGAGCTTGTGCACATGATCGAACTAAATGGTATGCAAAGTGTTTTGAAATCCATCTGAAAAGAAGATAATATAGACAGGAAAATTATTATCTCAGTGCCACTCACAGCTCTCCATGGTGACACGAACTCTGCTCTAAAGAATCCCAGTGAAATTTCCTTTCCATCAGACTAATAAAGCTGAAAAGGCAATCTATCCGTCTTTATTAACTACTCTAAATGCTTCACAAACACTATTTTTCTCACTTGACTTACATAAGAATTAAACCAAATGGGGTACATCATTGTTCTTAATGGAAGAAGCCACATGCTGTAACAGCTAGTGATGCAGCTGAGAGGCTCAGCATAAAAAAAAGAAAACCAAAGGGCTATAAGTAAGACTGGATGCCATTTAGAAATACATCCCTCAGAAACTTCCTTCAGAGGCTGTGAAATTCTCTGCTCCACATTATATCCTAGAGGGTCTATTGGTATTTACATCAAGGATGTTTCCTTCCTTAAACCTGAGCTATTCTATGGCCCCATCATGGGCCAGAATAATCTCTGGGAGTGTCTGTCATTACTGATTTAAGCAAAACTTAACTGCAGGTTACGGTGGCAGCTGGTGTAAGTGCAAGAACAACAGCGGGAACACCCTGGGGAGGGGAACAAGTAATGTCCTGAAACATGTCTGGGGTCTCGTGCCCCCTGAGCTGTGCCAGGGATGAGTCCAGCCATGCAGCACTCACTCACTTGGGCTGATGATTCCGGTGCTCCTTCTCGCCAGTCTCCCCCTCCTTCTCGCCGTTCTCCTTCTCCACCGAATCGTACGTCGACAGCGCCCTGTTCCTGAACCTGTGCCGTCTGTGAGGCTCTTCTCCATTCTCACCCTTGGACCCAGGTTCTCCTTCCCGGTTCCCAGACCTCGACCCTCCCCGGTGCCGGGAACGCCGCTCGCTCCTCGCCCCGTTGATTGTCCCGTTGCCTTCCTTGCCTTGTCGTTCAGCAGAATGCCGGTGAGTCCGATGCCTACGGTGCTCCTTCTCAGCACCCTCTTCCACCGACCCTCGGCGATGGTGCCTCTTTCCCCCTTCCTGACCCCTGTTGCGATCACTTTTCCCCTCCTTACTCCCCCCTTCCACCTCCTTGCTGCGGCTCCTGTGCTGCCTGTGCCGCTCCTCCTTACTGTTTGCACCGGATTCCCCGTTCTCATCCTTGGCCACATCACCCTTCTCTTGCTCTCCCAGTTTGTCCTTATCCCGATGCCGGTGGTGCTTTCGTGGAGCTTCTGCCCCATCAGTAGAGCTGACTTTGGTCTGTTCCACCTCCTGCACATCCACGGGGCTCAGCTTGCTGATGTTGTTCCTCCCTTCGCCCCTCGGCTCTACCACCAGCGGCCGATCCAGATGAGTCTTCATGTCTGGCCTGATGTGAAGGGTGGTAGCGTAACGCACCCGCTCCTCCGGATCCAGCTCGTTGTACAGCGCCTCGCAGCTGGCTCGGAAGTTGTGCATCCGGATCTGGCTGGTCCTCTGCTCCCAAACGGACTTGGATTTGGAGGAGTTCTGCTGCTTGCTAAGGAAGGGAGGAAGGTGAAAAGTTAGTATCCAACTTTGCACCAATTCCCTAAAAAGCAACCAGGAGAAAAAAAAAATGGGGAGGGGGAAATTTTCAGCTGAGACAGAGGATTAGAGGGTTGAGCTAAAGATATTATAGGCATGGAGAGAGAATGGCTGGCAGAGAACATGAGCAGGGAAAGCCAGCAGGATCATCAGTGTTAGTTTGCCCCCACACGCAGCAGGCATTATGAAACAGGCCCTCTAGAAAGGAATTATCTTGATTTCTAAAACATGGCCATCCCCCTTGGAAGTCTCAGGTATAGTCTGAAGGGTTAAAGTCTCTGCACACAAAAAATTAAAAAGCACCACCAGAGCTTTTAAACAGCCTTCCCCACAATTAACCTTTCTCCCCACCTGGAAACATCTGGATGAGCCAATTAAGGGTGAGCAAGAGAGGTTAGACTGGCAGGAGGAGCGAGGGGAAATGAAATCTGCCCCATAGGATCCGAGCCTGAGCACCGTGCCACCAGCTCCTTCCCCTTACAGCCAGCCAGAGGGGTCACTTTCCCCGTCAGCTACTGGCACAGGAGAGCTGTTGTTTAAACCCACGGCATCCGTCTGAGGTGAGGATGGGCCATCCAAGCCCAAGCATCACCGGACTCTGGAAAAGTACAAGTAAGAAAGGAAAACTGTTCTGTGGCACATGAAAAGACCCCAGAGACTGGGCGAGTCACACATAGATGCAGATGTGATGTGAGTACCTTTATGCCCTGGAGACACCTGCTCTTTTCTGCCTCTGTCATCTATTATGATGAGGGTACCTCCATTGGCATTGCCTTAATGCTTCAATTTGTCAGCACAGCGTTTGGTTTCTGACCGCCACACGCAAATGGGTCACCTACCAAGCCGGTGCAGGAAGGGAAAGCTTTTTGTCTTTCCTAAAGATTGCAAGTCAAATTCTGCTTTTGCCTAAAATCAAAGTAAACCCGCTGGCTTCCAGGGAGGAGTTCTGGATTTAGCCTGGGGGAGGATCAGCACCCATTTTCTTCCTTAATGAAACTTCTAACAAAGAGAGGAAAATCATTCTCCTTCCACCAGCCTGTTCAGCCGTCCCCAGGTGCCACACACGCGTCTGACCTCTGCGGCCGGAGGGGCCACATGGGGCTCGCCGACTTCCAGCCCACGAGGGAGGCAGACGTATTTTTCTTACGTGCTTTTCTGGGCTCCCCCGACAGCCGCTTTTGCGTGTGTACGTGCTGATCGGGACGGTCGGGGTCTGTCGCCGCGCGCAGACCCTGGGGGAGGCAGCATTCAGACGGCCTCATGTAGCACAGTGGGAGCTGTCAGAAAGGCTTTGCATCTCTCAGCTCTGCTGGGGGATCGGTTCTTTACAGAGGGTGCTGCTGCCTGCTTCTGCTAAAAAGGCAAAATCCTACATAAATGCTCACTGGATGAGGGCACCCAGGCAGATGTGAAGGAATGTGACTGAATCCAGAAATCAGAGTGAGCAGAGCTAATCACCAAAACTGAAAATCTACGTCACCTGTTCCCAAAAGGCACATTCTGGACCAATTTTCCAGCACCCGAGTGCTCCATTTACACCACAGCAGAAGAATAGGTGGCAAAAATCACAGTTCTAAGCGTAAATGATACCAGAAGGTACTGAGGACATACCTTAGAGCCCCACTCACCAAAAATCCCATGCTGAAGGGAAAGCAGACTCCTCATTAGGGGAGAGCACCCCCCCAAGCTGTCCTAGTGACGCCTGGCACAAGGATGAACAGCCTTATCAGAGCAGGCAATAACCTGTAATTTCTTTTTGGTTCAACATTATGAAAGACTGAAATGCTGTTGCTCATTAGCAGATTTACTTGGTATCAGAAGGAATTAATAACACACAAGCCCTCTGACTGCCCAGACCTGCCCCCTCATACAAGGGTTTCCCATGAGAAGCCACGTGCTCTGCGTTTGCAGCTCTTCACTGATGGGCACAGGGAGGCTGAGCTGCCTGAGGCAGGCATCCTGGGATGTCCTGCCATCCTCCAGGAGGGATGGGGTGCCTTGCTCTGCAGCACTCCTGATCTAGATCTGCTAAACCAAACTGGGCTACAAAAACTAATCTCCTCTTTAGCACACAGGCTCGGGGAAACAAAGCAGCTTAGGGATGCGTACGCGATGTCTGAGCTCCCCGAGCGCCGCCGCAGTGCAGGCCTCCAAGAGCATTTGTTCTTAGGGGACACTTCTCACTTCCTAATGAAAGTCCTTGTGGTGGGGACCAGCTTCTGTTTTGTGTTTTGAACAGCCAGAGCAAGCTGGGAACGCTGAAGGGGTAACCAGTAATAATGAGTTAGTGTTGGGAAACTGCCCTTACACTGACTGAAGCCTTCAATTTATCTACAAACCAAGAGCAGGGAGACGAGCACAACTGCCTGCTCCCCATCCACCACCCTGTGCTCCATTTCCATGGGACGGGCATTGCGCGGGGGTGGGATGCAAAGCCCCAGCCTCCCTGCAGAGGTTCTCCAAAGTAAAATACACAATAAATTATCAGGCAGCTGTCATGGACACAGCCTCTCCGCCCATGCCTGCGCTGAGCCCATCAAAGCCAAGATATAAAGAAAATCTAAATCAGACTGGATGTGGTGAGGAGGAAGGTGGAGGATTCAGAGCTGGTAGTCACACAGTGCAGAGGAGACACTCAGAGCCTCTGGCTCTGGCACAAGATGTATCACTTCAGGAGGGTTTTTTCAGTTGTGTTCCAGTCTCGCCAAGAACATCAATCAGCCTTTAAATTAGCTCTGAGGTGATAAAGCTTCCTCTGTACTTCACTCATGGCTAACTGGAAGGTGCTGCCAGGTACCTACACCACTGAGAACCTGGAGGAACCAAGTAATGCACATATTAACTAAGCCTAGCTTGCTAAAAATCCCTTCCTTAAAACAGACACTGACATTACAGACTCGAATTCCTCAGCATCTAGAAAAGAGATGCAGTCTTAACATTGACACAAGTATCGGAGCCGATTGCCAAAAGACCAGAACACACAGCCGCCCACTGGCTTCGGTTACTAACAAGTCAAAGAGCAGGAGGTTCAGAAGTAATGACTGCATCCTTTCTTCTTTCTACGTGAAAAGGTACATCAAAAAAAATTATCAGAAAATATTGCAGTAAAAACACCATCAGGAAAATGCGGAGCCTGCCTGCAAGCTCGTTATCGTATTCAAAGCAGTCAAGAACATCAGGAGGAAGTGACAATGCGCATAAAGCCTGCTGCGAAAATGGGAGCAAAGCAGCCGAGCAGGTTGGTCCCTCTGGGGACAGTGTTTAGGGTTTTCAGAGCCAAAGCGGCAGCAACTGGAGGGAATGTGTCGCCTGCTTGTCCAATTAAATTTATCTGACTCTTGCTTTCTACAAGCTCCCACAGCACCTGTGACAGCCTCTCCTCTCCTGTTGCTCTGCTGAACTGCTTTGCAGAGGAGAGCTTTTGAACTTGTTTATGGCACAACAGGGACACCACCTTAAAACAAAACACAGTTTCACTCCGACTGCTTGCGTAGGAGGATGCGGTGCCTATGCACGCACGAAGAACTGCAGAAGAGATGGAAAAAACATAGACAGGACAAAATCATTTCCTCTGCTTCCTCCAGCGTTTGGTCCAGTTGGTTACTGAAGGCTGCATGAACTGGGGCAGACACACACCATGTACGGCTCAGGCATCGTATGGCGCAGCATAGGCATGACTTGTCCAAACTGATTTAAAAAATGAGCCTTTGTGATAACAAATATTTTTTCCACGAGAGAAAACCATCTGTTTATAAAGCCAGCTCCTTATCTGAAATCCTGTTCCCTGTTCATTTCTTAAAATCTTTCTGAATCCATTAAGAAAAGTGCAATAACCTCTTCTGATTTACAGGCGTAGTACAAAGATTAATGTTAATTCACTTTCTTTACAATTACTTCCCATCCCTATTTTCTGTCTACAGAATATTTCGAACTCTCTGAAGGTTACTGGCAACATACTCAGTTTTCAGGTCCTCTAGGCTTGAAGTATTGTAGCAGATACTACTGCTCACGTGCTTCTCTGCGTAGCTCCACTGGTTTTGCTTGGATTAAGAAGCCAGCAATCAAACAATTCCTGCCTGTGGCTAGAAAGAAAACCACACAACTCTTGCAGAATCAAATAAAATTCATATTAATGAATCAGTGACTCATATTGGTATAAATAAAAAATGCAAGCAGTCACTGTGTACATTGTTCAAGAAAGGAAAGGGTATTTTTAGTCATATTCTAATCTTAGGGTATTCCTTAACAGTTAAAGATTTTGTCATCATAACCTTTTAAAACACTGCTCCAGTTAATGGCACTTTGCTTCCCAGAACTACCGGTTTAATCAGCTACATAAATGCAATCCTTAAAATTTTGCTTTAGTAAATAATGAATGGAAGCTGACTATGAACATAATAATTTGATGTTAAAAATACCTACATATTAGATTGTGGGTATGAAAGAATATGTTCTGATTACAGATTAAAGTGAATTCCTTATTAAAATACACTTCCAACAAAAAAATTTAATGCAAAACACCCCTTTTCGTTAAAATACTATTTTCTGTTCATAAACTTGGAGAAGCTCTCCACGTTTCAATTTTCCACTTGGAAAATACAATGAGGCATTTTAATTTGGGGTAGGCACGCACACAGCAGAACGTTTTGCCTCTCCTTGGCTTGATAAAAAAATTTTCTTTCATATGAACTCACCACTGGTGTTTAAATTTGCTTTGCCAGCGACCCTGGCAGTTGCCGCTTGGGTGCTTTAGCACCTTTTCTTCTTTATGAGCTCCATCCCCCGCCTGAGCTCTCCGGGGGGGCGCGCTGTGCTCTCCCCGTGAGGGGCTGCAGCAGCGCTCACGGAGACGCCGTCACCGGGGGCTGCTGCAGAAAGCGCTGCCCAGTCTCTTCCCATATTTTTCCTCGAATTTGACTTTGTTTTTACCTATCAGAATTTTTGATACTGCAGTTTCTCCGAAAGAAAGCAGTTCCTTTCGTAATATTTCTCCTAACGTCCATTAACTAGAAACTCTCCATTTTGAATGTGGTCTAAGCCTGATATAAGACTGGCCAAATATCACACGCTTATGTTCAGAAACTTGCCACTGAAATTTGAAATGCCTTTCAAACTATCGTAGGTGCCAACTTCTTAGATCAAGAAAGTTCACTACGTGCCACGTTTTGCGTTTAGTGCATATTGTCATCCTCTTGTGAGTGGATTGAATTTCCACTCCCTTTACCTGCTCTCCTAGAGAACTCGGAGAACTGCAGGTAGAGGACGTGCTGACCACAGGTAACTGGTCTCAGCAGGAGGAAGAAGCTGAGATGCCAGAGGGGGACCGAGGCGAGCCCCACTGCAGGTCATCTGGGAGCCGCTGAGCGCAAGGGCATGCACAGCTCGGCCGCTGCAAGCCCTTCGGCTGGTGCCCGTGGCCAACGTAGCGCCAGAAAGTTTCCAAGGTGTGTATCCGAACAAAAGTTAGCAAAGCTCTAGGGTTTAGTTACCGCTCCCGTGAGGTGTCCAAGGCCACTTAAGAGCAGCAGACATCATTATATGCTGCTGCTTAGAGTTTGAAGACAGCTGTGACACTTGTTTTTGTACAACTCTGAAGTGATGCACAGTTCACCCAAGCCCAAGCCTCCTGGTGCTAACGTAGCAAGAGCTTCACTGCTTTCAAGCTTGAGCTTTTTCACAAGGACAGCATTATTTTGCTCAACCGTAACTCACCATCCTTCCTGCTGCTTCCTACTTCTCTCATAAGACAAATTTTCTAATTGGTTTTGGTAAAAGTATATCACATACTAATCCCAGAAGTGTAAAGGTGAGGCTTAGCTTTATGCACATTCTGATCTCAAGAAAATGCCAGAAAATATTCCTCCTGTCTCAAGCTATATTGCTATCATTACCCACAAGATCCCTTTTCAGACCTCAAGATTTGTTCGGTACTTTGGTTATGAATTGGTGATCAAGTAATTGCATCCTCAGTAATAAATAACAGGGTGAGAGAGTTAAAAATAAAACAAAAAAATGAAAAAATGAAAGTTAAAAGCCACATCACTGTGGCCCGATTTAACAAAAAACACACTGAGGTTAATTCTGTGGAACCATTAAGTTCTCCTAAAATCCAGTCAAATTACTTTTACTTTAAGTTATTTTTCTCCTCTGAAGTGTTCACGCCACACTCTCCAGAAGGCGTTTTGCAGTTTCACTGCAATGGCCCAGACCAGACTCTGTTACGGCCAAAGTCCCACCGAGAGCTCCAGGCTTTTGATAAAAACCAAGACAAAACACTTCAGGGAATGAAGTCACAGCCCACTTTTTTTTTTTTTTTTGCACTATGAGACTGGAAGTAAAGCAGATGGCCCAGAGAGTGAATATTCAAACGCAAGCGATAGAGATCAAGAACGATTTGGGTCCTTGGATGGTAAATGACCAATTCATCCTGGTAGATGATATTTAAGATTTTCATTTCCCTCTGCACGCTCTCAGCTTGTCTGCAGCTGGATGGATGCAGCAGAGACATGCTGTGGTGGTTGGGGTGGGAAAGAGCTTCTCAAATAAAACCAGGTTTTGTTCTGGAAAAAAAAAAAATATCTGTGGCGGGTGCAGGTGTTCAGCGCTTCTGGCAAAAAAAATTCCCAGCTTGTGAAACATTGGCTTTTGCTTTATTTACCGTTCTAGAAAATGCCATAGGAGCACATCATTTTTAAAGTCCAAGCGGTGATTGACACCTCTGGATCCTATTAGTAATAAACAATAAACAATAGCTGTACAAAGAACACCTCAAGTTCCCAAATGCATCGTTTTGGATCTCATCGGTCATTGCAGTATAAGAAGGCTTCATATGAAAATTCAACATCCCATCACTCTTAAACACATACTATTGGAAAAATACAACATAACTATTCAGTTATCTCTGTGTCCTCACGTAGGTACGTATAAATTAGTTGCCAATTTCCGTTTGTATTTTAGATAAATGCTGATCTACTTAAAGAAATAGAGCATATCTCTATGTAATTACCTCTCCTCTGTGAATTAAAAATGGATTTCATACTGCTTTCATTGCTTGTATTACAAATCTGTTACAGCACGAAAGCCTGGAATTAGCACAAGAAAATGACTCAGCTTGATTTTTTTAAAATTTTTTTTTTAAATTTATTTTCAAGGAACCAGCTCCAGGATTTTGTTCTTAGTTTCTTACCAATTTAGAATTTTATTTTATTTCTTTTTTAGAAAAATAATCAAAGAAAGAATATGGGAAAAAACCCCAACCCTCTGTATCTCAAAAGATTTTTTAATAAGTTTCATTCTTTCAGAACAGTTGACCATGGTTTTGCAGATCCTGGTTCTTACTGATATTAAAGGGACATGATATTTTATGTTGTTGGAGCAACCTAAGGGAAAAAAGGGGACCGGGATTTTTTTTTTTTTTTTTTTTTTTTTACACCTTTTAAAAGCTCTTTTAGATTAGTAGATAACTGTTCAACTTTTGTCTGTGTACAAAAATTAGACAACTCATCTTGCAGAATAATTACAGCAACAGCACTCACAGGGAGTAGAAAGAGGGATATAAGGGCATCCTGAACCTATACTAATATTAATCCAGGGAATGGGAGTCCACAGCACCTGCACGTCCCTAAAAGGAGTTGTTCTAGTTTATTCATTTGAATTTAAAATAAAAATCATATTTCTAAAGATGACATTCATACAGAGTAAATGAGACCTTCAGATGTCTTTACACTTCGGGGCGGTGTTGCGTTACTGATGCTCTGTGATGGGTGCTGCTTTTATATATTGCACACTGTTATGGGGTCTAGTCATTTATTTAATCAGAACAGGGAATTTTGCTGGGGAAATGCTTTTTAGATACCCACAGAGGAGAAAATGCACACTCAGCTCATCTGTCGAAAATGGTCCTGGTTTGCACAGGAAGTTACAAATTACTGCCCAGACGGTGCATAGAAATGTTAAAGAGGATGAGAATCCTCCGTTACAGCTTTTTGCAGTAAAAAATTTATTCTATTCAGAGAACAGATGTGAGTCATATCAGCAAAAGAAGCCTCTATTATACCATCTCTGTTGCTGGTGGGGAGGTAGCAACAGACCTCAAAGGCAAACACCTCCCAGCGTGGGTAATTCTTCCAAAGGGGCTTTAGTATCTGCAATTTGATGTCATCTTTCTAGAAGGAAGCTCCGTCTCTGGAAGTTTGGAAAAGGGGCCAAATTCTGCTTCTTTCAGGCTTTATTCCTCATTGCGCAAACATTGCCTGAGACCGGTTTGGTGCAACTTCTAGTGGATTGAATTCAAGTGTTGGGGGGAAGGCAACTCGGCAGCACCTCTCCTCCATCACCACCTTTAACCATCCCCTGTCTCCTGCCAGGGCTAAGGCAGGGTAAGAGTGACCCAAAGGGCAACAGACTTCTCTCCACCCCTTTCTGCCTGTAAAGACTCCCAGCAGCCAGGAAATCCATTGGAAGAAATAAGCCAACATCTGCCTTGGTCTAGTCTACTCCCTGAATTTTCACTGTCCCAACCGTGTGAGATCTCAGACCTCAGCACAGTCATGGAACACCTACTTTTGCTAGTCGCAAAAGTTCAGTGTTGGTCACAGAAGCTCAGCTCACACATCATATCAACATATTTCTAATACGAACATGTCTAAGATCCACCAGTGGGCAAAGACCCCCAAAACACCCAAGGAAAAAGGAAGAGGTCATGAAGCTGGTGGAAAAATCTCCTTTGCTTCACCATGCCTTTGGTACCTGCTATGGAGCACGTAAGAACAAACCCACATGTGTTTGAATTGCACTTACTTGTCTCTCCAAAAGCATTAAAGGAGAAAGATAACATCAAACGGTAAAAGTATAACCGAAAGCAAAGACACTAAGATGGGTTGATGAGAAGCTGATGACAAGTTTTGTTGTATTAGTCGGCAGGGAAGAATGGCGTCTTCTACAAACCTGCATTAGTGTCAAAACGCACCCGTGATTCACAGCAAAGCCGGCAAGGTTTGTTTGTTAGGAAGTGCATGGAGTGAATGAAAGCTCTGCCACAGGTACATAGGAGCTTGCCGAGTGCCTCGTATTCACAGTATCTGTAGCTTTAAGCTCCAGCTCAGGAAGGCTACAGAGCACAGGCGTAGCCAGAGCGCTCATGAGTATGTTTCCCAAGGATGTTTATGCAGAGTTTTCCAATTTGGTCTCACTTGGGCCCTGTTTCCAGAAGTTTCTATTAAAGTCCTCCTCCAGCTGTCACTTACAGAGTGCACTCACAGCGGGCCCCTGTTCTCCTATTGAACCATAAGCGCAAACACTGGTGGAACATCAAAGCCATCAGCCCAGCACATAATAAACACAGAGAACAAAAATACAAGTAAGAACAAGACGAACCATCAAATGAGGGCAGGGGCGAGGAGGGGGAAAATAGTTAAGGAAGGAACAAAGGGAAATAATTAAGGGGATGGGAGAAAAACAACGGAAGGAAGGGGGGGGGAAATCACAGTCAATGTGTGAAACACTACAGAGTTGCTCACGATCAAATCACAAGCATTATATGGCAATGTCGCACACCTTCCAGTCCTTCCACCGTATGTTGGTCTGGAGGCTTTCCACAATGATGGGAATGATTTTTGGAAAAAACAAGGGGGGACTGAAGGCATCAGGAGAAGGGGAAAGAGGGAGGTTTATAAATATGGCGATATATATCATAAATCCATTTACTGAATATCGTAACAGAGAGCAACTCACGGTGAATTTACGCTGGAGACTGACGAGCTGCGAGATACAGTACCTCGAGTTTGCTTTACAAAACTGCACATGCAAAAACAAAACAAACAAAGAAAACAAAAAGTGAGAAAATAAAAAAAAAAAGAAGAGAAGAGAAGACATTGGGAGGAGACTCATACAGGCTGTGTCCTATTGAATGCAGACTGCAGCGTGCATCTTGGTAGGAGACCAGGCAAGCTTCAGAAAGTGTGGAAGCCACAGACACACCATCTTCTAGTTAACAGGGAAACAACCAAAGAATCAAAAACAGAACTAAAGGGAAAAAAATTAAAAGGTGAACCAAAAGCCACATGATGATATTAGGACTTTATGCCTCCATATGCTATACTCACACAATGGAAGTCCTCCGCAGAAGCCATCTTTAGGACCTCAGGGCAGAGGTCTTTGTAGAAAGGTGGTGATTGCCTTTACAGCTGTGCTGCAAATAAGTATTTCCAAGCGGGAGCAGGATGCTAATGCCCGCTCTTATCCTGTGACACGAGGAAGAAACCTTAGCATGGAGAAGACCATGGGCTGGCGGGAGGACCCTGGGCCACAGCCAGAGAATCAAAATCCGCCTGAGCCCTCGCAGCTGGTGCCAGGTGGCTTCTGCTCAGTCCCTGCCTCGGATTTGCCCTTCAGAGGCACCTACCTCTCTCCTCTGACAGGCACAGGGGTGTGCCTGAGCTCACACCATCCAAATACGGCTCACCGTGTCTAAAAACCATAGGTCTGCTGCAGCCTAGGCAGGGCTTACACATTATTGAATGGGACTTGTTTCAGTTCACAAGTAATTTTGTAGATTCTCCTCCATCCAGTGTTCGTACAAACGCTGTTATACGTGGCGGGGGTCTAAACACGGAAATCGCTGAATTACACAGAAAAAGAGTTTGTTCTTCCTTTGGCAGGGAATTTACAGGGAAACAGGATTCTAAATATCTTTACAGATCTTGGCTTGAGGCGCTAATATTTTCACCATTACAAACAATAATTTTTATAAAACTACATCATCCAAAAGATGCTCCCCAAGACTGAAAATCAAATCCCTTCACCTCCTGAATTTACCTTTTTTTCTTCTGCTTCCATGAGAGTTTTAATCTGTTAACAATCAATACTAGCAAGGCAGAAGGTCCACTTAAAATCTAATGTTCTTTGGATATCGTATAACTAGAGTTTTAAGTTACATTTACTTAAAGTTAATGGATTATTCTGAAGAGAAATGTTAGCCCAGGTAACGTATATAACACAACAGTCCAGAGGTCAAGCAATCTGGAACAAATATAAGAGAAATTATGAAAGGCGTCATAATAGTTTGGCTCACAGCAAATAATCTGCTGAACAGCCAGGTAAGGTATTTTGCCCAAACTTCAGTATTTCTGCATTTGTACCATGCCAAATGAAATGGGAGCAGGAGTCAAAGGGGGGTTGGCATGCCCTGCCTGTTTGCCCGGGAAATCATTGTTTCCAGGTTTCTCAAGCTGGGGATCCCTTTTCTCTTTGGCTGGATCCCGAGCCCCCAGGATGTTAACAGACTCCTGCAGATAACAAGCCCTTGACTGCAGAAATGCCTCAAGTGTAGGTATGAAATTTCTTGGGCAAAACAAGCAGAAAACTCACGATGGAGGAGAATGTACTGGCTGCCCTAATATACCTGAGAGTCAGCACCAGCATTGTGCAATACCTGTGGAAATTTTCCTTTTAATTGCTGAAAGCAGATCTCAACAGCCCTCGGCAGGAGGCTCGAATGAACCTTTGCGTTTATCCCTGCCTCGTTTGGTGCAGTGCAGGACAGAGGCTGCTCCCTGATCCTGCCAAGTATCCTTGTAACTTGGCCAGCCAACATTATGCAAGTCCTGCAGAGCGCTCCAGGTTCGCTCCTTTGCTCCCAGTGCCAGAGTCTTCTTTCATGAAACCATAAATTTGACTAATTTTGCACTGGAACTGCAGGGTGTAAAGCCACGAAGCAAAGACAGCCTCCTTTTCCAAATCAAAATGACAGAAGTACTTGAGCTTTACTTGCTGCTACTTACCATCCACGAGGGACAGAGTACAAGAGTGTGTCTATAGGTGCAGCTGAGTCACCATTACACCAACAGCAAGGGCAAAAAGGTAAGCTAACGAAAGGAATCACAGTACCTCACATACACTTCAGGGGAAAAAAGGAAGGAAAGAAATCACAAACCAGCAAGAGGAAAAATACCTCTTCTATTCTACATATCACCCAACACAGGACATTTCATGGGCTGGGTGTTCAGGCACGCTTCTTGCTGGGTCCTGTTGGGTACCGACAGCCCAACAGGGATTTAGAAACAGACCACAGTATTCCAAAGACAAAAGGAAAATATGAAGCCTCTGAGATGGAGAATGTCCTGGAGAAACAGAGCAACTTCCCCCTTCATCCCCAAACCTGTACAAAAGGGACAGACGCCTCTGAGAAGTCACTGTGAAATGATGTGACACCTGGGTTTGCTCGTGGCACTTTTCTAATGAGCAGTCAACTGATGTTGACAGGTAGTTTGCACCTGTGGGCGTGCAACTAAAATGCAAACTGCTTTGAACAACCATGTGAGGGACCAGCAGAAACCAGTCAGAGCCTGGAGAGAGGAAGAGGTCTTTAGAGGTTGGAAGGTTGTCCTGGGAAAACATGTGTAACTTTGAAAAAGGATAGCGGGCAATTCTATAGACTGTGTCTGCTGCCCACATTATATGAACCGTCTCTGCCTCTTTCTACAAGTTTCATCCACAACATCTGGGAAGTTCTCCTCCCATCCAGAACTCACATCCGATCCCTATGCTTAAATAATTTCCTTGGGTCTGGCTACAACTGCAACGCTTTACCCCATGGAATTAAAAAAACCCAAAACATAAGCAACAAAATGCAAGAAGTTTCACTCAGCAAGACTTCAGCATAACTACTTAGCAGGTTCCTACAGATTTAGCGTTTGCTTGCTGTTGCAATTGTTGTTTTAAGACTTTTCCCAAGAAAAGGCAAAGAAGGGCCATTGGAAAATACATGGGCTCTGGGTTCCAGGCAAGCCACTACTTGTGTCCTCTCCAGCTGGTCTGCTGGCCTGCGCTGGGCTGGGCGTGCTTATCACAGCCCCTTTTGTACGTGCCATTGGTGCATCTCTGGCTGGAATAGAAAAAGGGGAGGAGGAACCCCAACGCAGGAAGGTCAGGCTTCAGGTTAGGCAAATACAGAAAATAAACCTGTGTTTGTGCTGGGGTCTTTGTGTCACCCACAGAAATGAGCCTGATGGCTCACCCTTCCACTGGTGCCTTTACAGTGGGATCACAAAGTGCTTTGCACATCCACCACCTGGGTAATATTCCCCTTCCCCCCTCCTCTGTTCTTGCCGCCGAGGAAGCTGCACCAATGGTTTGCTCTGAAGACCTGTTGGTCTGTACAGTCGCTCAGTTCACGAGGCTGAGTGGTTTAAATGTTGTACAAAACAGAGGGCAATGCTGGGCAAACCGAACAAACCCAGAAACTCACCTCCAGAAACAACAAAGCAAGGAAAATGCTAAACAGAAAACAAACAAACAAAATGACAAAAATAAGAATGAAACAATGGACTCAAATTAAAATGCAATAACACATGTTAAACAGATATTTCGCTTTCAACCAAACATTGCAACAATGACAAAAACAACGAACCATCCTAGCTTTTAATCCTGAAAAGCCACAAAACAAAAAGGCCCACTCAGGATAGAGTTCACCAGGTGAAAAAACAAACTGTGGTTGGACAAACCTGTTCACGTTAAGTCCTTTTGGTGGGGCAGAAGACAAAGCATAGAAATCCTGGGAGATGGATGAAGTAGGAGCTACAAACCAAATGCAGGCAGAATATTGTAATAAAGCACTTTGAGTCAGTTGCAAGACAGATGATATCTTGACGCCACTGCAGTAATGAGCATATTATCAAAACCGATCCCCAGAACACCGTAGCGCTTCACCATCTATCAACCACAAAACAATCTGTGGCTCATGAAGCAGCCTATTGCACGCGTAAAGGTGAAGGTCCCTCCTCGGACCCTCCGAGCAGGCTGACATGCTAAATAAACAACCAGCTTTTTATGCCTAGGAAATGTCACTTTCCAGCTGATGCAATAAATTGAACAGTTGCTGGAACTCAGTTATGAAGAGAGACTTGAGTGGCAGAGGAGAGCAGAAGAAGCGGTGGAGGCAAACTGCAGGCTCTGGAGGAAACAAGCCACGAGTGGGCTCTGTATTCGCACAGGAAAGATGCTGGAGCTGGAGGAGCAGACACAACGCTACAGAGTATGCAGTGGTCTGGAAGGAGGCTTAGGGGACGATACACGCTCTCTGTCCTTGATGTAGGACTGACAAGGCAAAGAAGCAAAACAGCAAGCGCAGCCCCTTGCCAGTGAAACAGCAGAACAGCCGACATGGCTTTTCACCAGACTCAGCCCGGGCTGGCTTTATCACCTCTGTGGGAGGTGGACAAGCAGGCAGGCAAAATGAACATCATGACCAAGGAAACGCAAGTCATGGTGCCCTCTGCTAACACCCGAGAGACCTGTTTTGACTGATGCAAGTAGAGAAAACATTGATGCTTTCAGAACACTGATCCACGCTAGAGATGCCTCTTGTTATAGAAATTCATTTTCATACATTCAGAAAATAAAATCAAATTCTAAAATGAGGGGAATATATTCCTTAGGAGAATATAAAAACACAAACTGAGGGGGCAGACCCACCTTTGCAGCAGGCCTTTGGTAGTTTAGTCCCAGTTTTTCCTAGCCCCAGATCACCACCCACTTAGGGGTGCCCAAGCCCTACAGGCGGTTGCTTTTCGCAGTGATGTTCCCCATATGCCACAAATCCCATTTCTGAGCACCCCCAGCACTTTTTCATTCTCAGCACGTCCAGCTCTGAATTGCCTCAGAGGTTGGATCTGACAGGTCTTGCCATCAACACGGCATCTGCTCCATCTTCAGGACCACTCTGTATCTTAAGACCCTAAGAAGTGAAGTAACGGGGTACACCTGGCTGCCAAACATTGGTCCCTACCATCAGCCCTACTGGATGTAATGGACACCTAAGGAACAGGCACTGCAAACCTGAAAGCTGTAGCTGCTAAGCCCCTTCGGAGTTCACTATGGATATGGATGTATTGATGTATTAAACAAATTACTTTGCCATGCATTCATTAATTATCTTTTGGATCATCAGCCAGCAATCCATCCATACACCTATTTCTCTCTCACAAAACCTCTAACTTCTCCCTTGCCGTCTCCTCTACATCATTATCCACTCAGTCGTCAACATATTGACCTTAGCACATTCTTTTTCCAAGCTGGAGTCCTGCCAGCTTTGTGAGCAGCCTTGTGAGCGCCTTGCTGGCACTAAAGCAGAGGCGACGAGGAGCCACGCGGTGGTTGTTGGATGATGGCCCCCACACAGCATGCCTGATGATGGTCAGTAGGTGTGGAAGCGATCGACTGCACTTTCAAATACGTTCGGTCATAAGCCTAATTATCTGCCTGTACACACGTGGCAGGTAGGGATCTGGGCAGATACAATTTTGTACTCGCTTTCAATTGTGGTCACAAAACTGGCCCCGGGATATAGAAGACCAGGTGAAAGCCTGGTGAAAAATCATGAAATAAGGTTATTTCAAACGACCAACAATGTGGTGTGAAATCTTAGTTCCGCGATTTTTTCTTTCTGGTTTCAAGAAATCTTCACATGCACTATGCTTTTGATTAAAAGAAGAAGAAAATAAGCATCGTGATCTTGCATTTTAAAACAACAGTATCAGGAAATTAATCAAAGAACAAGAGCAAATATCCTCATTTGATTTTTTTTTGAGACTGGACAGGAAACCATTGTAAGAAAAGGATTATATTCCAAACGAACAAACAGACATGGCATAAATAGGGGCTGATTAAAACAGTAATTGCAAAATAAAATGGTAAGAAGAATAAAATAGTCAAAGTAATAATATTCTTTTCCTTCACATGTAATGCACTGGCTCCATTTGGCCTAGTTTCTTTCATGTAGTGGATTAAACTCCTACTAACAAAGGTCTCAAGAGATTCACACTGAAGGAACAGGGATCCTGCTGTATTTCAGATACTTTGGAATAAAACTGAAAGGGAAATTTCTTTTTCCCATGCTTGAGCTTCTCCAGCCTTTGGAGGTCTCCCCTGCAAAAGGGAGCTGGGAAAAGATATTAGCAGCTCTCAGTAAAACGAATGAGCAAATTTTTTGATGCTGGAAGTGCTGACGCTAAAATTCCAGAAGATGTAAACGAACCTTTAAGAAGAACATACTCTTAAGTAAATCCATTCGAGGTAGGCATGGCTCAAGCACAGGCCCATAATCCCATGCGGTCAGAACTCTGCACTGACCTCAGCAACATCCAGACAAATATTTCCACCTGCGCAACAATTTTTCATTTCAGTTTAGATCAGTGTATATGGAAAAGGTGGCCCCAATGCAACGTTTTCCAAGGATACTGATATCACAGAGGCTGTGCATATGTCCGCATCCCTGCAGAAAAGCCTGCCTCTGAAGATGCAAACTGACGTTTCTACGTACAAACCAGTGACTGTTCACATACATGATTTTATTCGACCCAGCATGCTTTCAAAGAGCAAAGAAAGAGCATTCAAGCATATTTTTCAGTCTGGTATTTAGCAGGGTGCCTTTACACTTAAGCTCTCAAAGCAGAGATCATTGACTAGTTAATACAGAATGTGCACACATACCTCTCGTAATCAAAAATGCAAAGTGAAATGTTAACACTTCACCTGGTGAAATCTATCCTTGGACAGCTTGAAAAAACCCTTCTAAAACAGAGTTATTTATAGCAAGGCAAAAGATGAGGCATTACAAAGAAAAACAAACTAAAAGAAATACTTAATTAAATTCATGGTTAAGCGATCAGCGCTGAAGTGTTCAGTCAACCTAAAGCCCTGTCAGTAACAGCGATGGTAAAAAAGGGCTCACGGAGTACTATGGGATGCTGCACTTGAACAGACTTACATCGACACTGAAAAACAGAAACCAAATGATAAAGTTCCCAAATAATAAAATAATGCTTACGCGGCTATGGAAATGTTCGCTGCAGACATGGGGCTGACTTCTGCCACTTCCTTGGCCTTCTGCAGGGCGAGCTTTTGGTTGGTGGCTTCCTCCATCTCCTCCTCGTCCTGGTGCAGAAAACCAAGAGAAATCAGAACATGCGCCATGTGACGGCAATAACCAGAGCTCCCAAAGGCACGAGTCATACGTGACTGTTGCTGTCGCGCTGCGAGAACAGTGGAAAGTCATTAAAATAAGGCAGAATTTCATACCTTCTTGCAAGGACCTCTGAGTAGGGCTTTGGTGCCAGCAACAGCTGGTCGAGATGAGAAATGCAAGGCTTGGTCAAGTGCTCAGTGCATTTCTACCAAGAACACATCTCCCTTGCAAAGCTTTCTTACCTCTCTTGGCTCTCCTCTTATCACTTAGCATTCAGGTGGGAGACTATGGCAGAGCAGGGAGAGACCTGACCACAAGTGTGACATTTCTGGGGAGAAGTGAGCCCCGTTTAGCTCAGTCTTGCTTCTGTTAATACACTCTGGAGCCCGTGTGCTAGTGAAATGTATGAGACAGCCTCCTAAATCCTTCATGGCTTCTGGCCAATGTGACTTTCCTGAAACAATAAGCTTCAGGCCTTGACCGGTCCTGCTCACACCAGTTTTAGCCCAGCTATTTCCACTCATTTCAGGTGAATCACTGAGGACTTACCGGGTGAAAACAGAAAGGAGGAGCAATATTAAAAAGTAGTCTGTAGACTGAAGCACAGATCAGAAAGGTGGTTATGCTCATGCTTTCTGTATATCCCCAGATCACATGGATTTTCAATGTCTATTGACATTGCAAGTTCCTGCAGAGTATAACTGTGATTTACTCCTCCTGCCTGGTGCAACAACAAGAGAGATACTGCTCAGATTCAAACTACAGGATCTTAAGAAATGAGATGAGGACTAAAGGCAAAGAAACAGCCCGGTTCATCTTCAGTGGTCATCTGGGTCAACCTTCTTCTGAACTTTCTAGCCAGTCAAACTAGATAGTAAAATCCTGGTAGGACAAACAGACCCTCTGCTGGCAATGTCAGCATCACACATATTCAAGGAATAACCACATGTCAAGACGAGACCAGTCACAGACTCTCCTGTCAAACTTTATGAAATGCCACGCGTCTACCTCAGCTCTTCAAAGGTAATGCTGTGAGAGAGTTATGCTTCAGATAATGAAAGCAGACAGTAAGACATCTAGCTTTGAAATAGGAAGTCATATAGATTTATCCATCCTGAATACCATATGCATAAACAATTCCTTGCTCTGGCGTTTGGTGTTATTTGCTTAAACTGAACTCATTTTGAGACTGTTATCCTTTTCTCCTTTCAAAGAAAAAAAATTATAGGAAATTAATAAAAAATATCTGCTACCAATAAAGTGTTTGGATTTTGGTGGTTTTTTTCCCCTTTCCAAATAGCAGCAAATCTGTAATGAGGAAATTCCTACTGTAGTGCATGAAGAACCTGAGACAGGCTATGAAAAAAAGCCCTGCTAAACAATTATACAAAGACAATATTTCTCAGCTGCCAACTTCTAATAAATTTATCAAGGATTTGGAAGCTTATTGTAAATCAAGGGTACCTGCAGAATATGAATCTTTTGAGGACTAAGGCCCCCAAATAAGAAGGCTTTTAAAGTTTTCTTTTCATTCCACAGGTATCTTCAGGTTGTTTCTTCTCTTGAAGGCTCTCTAGCAGTGCTAAAATCACATACATTGAAAGGCTGCTGATTTCCCTTTCTGTGTATCTAAAGCACCAGGTGCAGTTTTTACCATGTCTTTAAAATTTGTAGCTTCAACTCCATTCTCCCCAGTGCATCAGTAATTCTGCTGGGTTCGATATCTCAAAGTAACAGCAGAAAATATCTGTTGTATTAAAATGCAGCCATCCCTAACTCAGAACAAGCACACTCTTTAGCAGGTGACTGCTTGATAATAAAAAATAAAAATAAAAAAAACCCAGCTCCTTCCACCCAGAGATTGCAGATCACTACAAAAATTAATTCTTTTTTTGCCTGATGCTTACACTGTGGGGTCTCACTGGGGCACCGGCTCATATTGTTCTGCTTGAAGCATACCGGGGTGTGACAGTGCATGAGTGAAGCCAGCTCTGAGCTGCTACAGCAACACCCACCCATCCCACCTCCCACCAACTGCCCAGCTCTGGCAGCTCGACTGCCACCGCCGTTATATAGGGGTGAGCACAGACAGAGGCCCTGCCAATAGGGACATCTCTCTTCTATGTTTCCTTTCTGTTTTCTAGAGCTCTAAAGCTTCATTTGAACCACACAGTTCATCACATGGTAAAACCCATCTCCGGTGCTGCCCATAATGACGTGCAGAGTTAACACTGACTGTTCTTTATTAAGCTCACCCAATTAAAGCCCTCTCCACTGGGGAGGAGGAGGAAGGGTCTTCATGGCTCTTAGATTCTTGTTTTTGTCACTCCCTTCAGTCCGTTACTTCTGGGGATTTATCAACTTTTTAATACATTTTTGTATAGAATCCATGCATCCCTCCTATCCCACAGGGCATGTTTTTATACTGCTTTCTCAGGGATTGCTGGCAGTGCTCAGAGATCAGAGAACACACCTTGTGCTTTAGGGTCGCTTGTGGCAGCTCTCCATGCCAGTTTAACAAGGGTGAAGAAAGAACTGCTGTGTGTCACCGGAGACATTGTGGGATGGTCAGCGGAGACAAGATATTAAAAGCAGGTTTGGGGGGCAATTTTAGATTCCGCTCTGAGTAAGGAAACAGGAAGAGAAACTTGCCAATACAGGGAAAAAACTAGAGGGTAGGCAACCAAAGAGATTCAGGACAGTTCTGAGAAATCACTAGAAATTATGTTGGCAGAGTTTACATCAGGGGTAAGGGAGAGTCAGCACAGGAAGAGGAAGAGAGAGACCTGGGGAGGGAAGGGCGGAGGCTGGAGAACAGATTCTTTATAGATTGAAAGCAAAGAAGGTGATTCTTTTTTTCCTCAAAAAAAATGAGTCATTCCAAAGTGCTGGTAAGTTTTGTAACAGACATTGGATGATCAAGCTTAAGTTAAATATAGTTACAATTCTGATAACTTCTGTCACAGGTCACAAGGCCCAGCTCAGGCTGCCAAGAAACGCTCAAATACCATGATAGAAGATGACCAAATTAGCATCCAGAAGTGGAAGTATTGGTTGAAATGTTTCAGTCCTGAAGGTTAGCTGGAAAGCTTTCTGTCTTTCCAAAACAGAGGCAGTTGCAAAGTGCTTATGCTTTTCCCACATTACATGTACCACTGATCTCGATTAGTTTTACAGCATAAATGTCAAGAATGTCTCCTGAGATCAACTGACTCCTGAGTAACTTAATTATATCTTCAGGCCATTTTTGGTTTTGCATGATCATATTTACTTAGCAATAAATCCCTCGTTCTCCAGGTATGCTATATAAGTGAATTATTTTTATCTTTTTCCTCTTCTTTTGAAAGCCTTAGTGATTTTGGGGGATTATAAATAAAATTAAAACAAAAAAGAGTTTCTTGAGAAGCTTCATGATTTGGCAATGCTGCTGAATCCATCAATATTTAATTATACTTTATAAACGCCAACAAAGTCAGGTTTCTAACCATTCCAGTCAGCTGCTGAAATATTCACAAGAAAGCACTAAAAGGATTAAGAAAGGAGTAGGATGAGCTTCATTATCTAAGAATTGTGCTGGGTTTGATCCTCTTTCTTAACACATGCAAGGGATGCCCGTAAATCTCCTGAACAGGCTGGGAAGATGCGTGCCTCCAGGCTGGAGATCTCTGTGGGCTTTGGAAAGAACAGAAACAGCGGAGCTGCTCTAAGGGAAAAGCTTCCCCAAAAAGCAACCCAAAAAACCCAAACACACCGAAAGCCATTAAACACAGCCCTGAGCTGCATTCTTAGAGAAGGGGAGTGCAGAACACGGTCTCAGAGACATAGGAACATTTCTTATACACCCGGGAGCCACCAGCCTTCATGTACAGTCGGCGCTGGGCATCAGCTGTCAGGAAACACGGCTCCAGTCAAAACTGGAAGCTGAAGCCAGTCATGCAGCTCCACAGCAGGAAAGGAGAGCTGATGAAGACAAGCCGAGCTGCAACAGAGACGTGGATTTTCACTGGGAACGATGGCTGCTTTGCTCTTCAGCAGCTGGAGTGGAGTAGGAAATTCCTAGAAATCTATGTCCCCATCATGCATCCATGAACTAATGCACCTTTCTACAGCTCCAAAAAAGAGAAAACATCCTTGCCTGCTGCTGCATAAGCACGTGGTTGGTGGTCCTCTTACCCTATAAGGAGTATATAAGCTAAAGCTTGTAAAATACAACTGCTAAGGTGGATATCGTGGTGCTTCTGCCATTAGCAGCTCACCGTGACTCACGGCGACGGCAGCAGCGCAGCAGTGGGGGGAGCACGTTTTTACCCACTCAGTGAGAACAAGCTAGAAATGTGCAAACAAAAATCTAATGCTGCCTTGTAAATACAACTGAGTGTGCTACAACGAGAAGCCAAAAGTAAGTAATAACACGAATACAAACTGCAGCATTTGCAATCCTTCCCGCACAATACTGAGGCTGTAAGTTTTTCTCCGTAGGGAATGCTCTGCTGTAAATTGCGCATGCGGTAGGGTTACATCGGTGTCGTTTCCAACTCTTGCCAGGACCTGGCTTTCTGCCTGTGCTTGGGCTGGTACCACAGATTTCTCTTGCACCTGATGAGAGGCAGGAAGACTATAACATCTTCACTGAGTATTCACAATAGCCTCTGCAAGTTGTTTTCCAGAGAGTTGATTGGAGAATGTTAATTCTTCGATTCATCCCAAAACTCAGCAAGGTATGAAACATTAGTGCGAGGCAGCAAAAGTAGCAATACAGCACCTGTGTTTTCCTAAGCTTCAAGTCAGCCAAAACCTGTTAATTGCCTCGCCTCTGCTCTTGAAAACAACAAATGCGATGAATGCCTGTGCACCTCCATGCAACAGCGAGATGAGCAATGCCTACTGCCCACTCTGTGATAAAATGAAACTGAAGAACATGAAATAGTTCACTGAAAAAAGCCTGAAATGAAACAAACTTGAACAATAATAAACCTCCAGGTCCCTCTCTGCAACAGAAATTGGTAAACAGAGATACCGCATGACCAGGCTCTAGAGGAAGTCTCAGGGTGCCTGGAAGGGTCAGTAACGCATGCTTTAGATCCAGCAGCTGTGGTGTAAGTTTGAAGAAACAGAAATCTCGTACTTACCTTCGTCAGCTCTTGGGCATTTGCCAGATTGTCAACAGCGATAGCCAAGAAGACATTCAGGAGCGTATCTTTTGGGGAGCAGCTAAGGAAAAAGTCTTCACACAGCAGATATGGTAACCCGTTCCCCTCCTGCTTCCGCTACCTTTGTTTCCCCACTTACAAACATTAGCATGTTATGGGCTGACCCCTTGCACCACTGCTCTGTCTTCATTTCTAACCCATACACAGCTCTGCAGCACAGCAGGTGCTGGACACCCATTTGTCTCTTCCCCAGCACGTATCCCTGGTGAGGATACACACACGTGCGGAGCAGAGGGGTTTTACAGCACTGTAGGTGCAACTGGTACGGGACCGCATGGTGATCCTAGAGACCTTGTTTTTTCATTCCAGAAACCCCATCTCTACACTCCTACCCATACACACTCACACACAGAGGATTTAGTCCTCATTTTTCCCTCCTGTTTAAAAGGACAACTGGTAGAGCTTCTAAAAATCAGTCATTTTAAAGTCAACATTTGCATAATATAAACGTACAGCTATGTAAAGGCATTGGGTACCATGAAAAAGTTGAGCATAGGTCACGGCTGCTTTACATAATGGTGGGAGGAAACTATCATGAGTTACCACGCTGAAGTCGATCTGACAACTAGGCCACCACGGACATCCTCTATCCTGAACGCTGCAGCATCACACAGAGCACAGCTACAGAAGAGCCTGTTCGGAGGACACCCAGCCCGAGCTAATGAGCTCTGCCAGGAAACAGACCGCTAGTCCAGGCCAAATTGCATGTAGCCCAGCTAAACAACTGCCAGTGCCCACGCTAGCCTGGGTGTCTCTGCAGAGCACTGCAATATATCACTAAGGCATGACGTTTCCCTCTAATTATTTATTCATATTTTAGTTTTGTTTTTCCACTTAATGATTTCAGCTATTACTTGTCCCTTCATATATTTCATTGTTGTTGTTCCAGCTATGCCTCTGCAAAACAACCCCAAAACAATCGTAAATGAGATACTTTTGCATATGAAAGGAGAGCAAGCAAAGCAAAACCAAGTCTAAACTACTCTCCAAGAAGAAAATGCATTTTGCTCTCGCACATTACCTGGTGACTGAAGAGACACTCCATAGCTGTGTAAAGCCATGATTGCTCCTCTAAATGCGAGCATGATAAAGAAGTTGATCCCATGAGTATTTATTCTCTGGAGATTCACAAAGGCTTTAACAGCAATGCGCTTCTACTGTTTGTAATGCACCGTCCTCACCAGGGCCAAACATGAGCCTGGGACCTCCGGTGGGTCCCCGTAAGCTGAGTGAAATGACTGCAGCAGCTTTAGGCAGCTCATTAACCCGACAGAAAATAGCTGGATGTGTCCCTTGTTTTGCTCTGTGAGTTGGAAGCAAGGCTCAAAGCAATGCCGCGGCAAAGGCAGGACTGAGGGGCAGGGGCGCGCTGTGGGGAGCCAGGCTATCGCCCCAGCGAGGGGAGGAGAGGCGAGGTGAGGCACCAGCTCCCACACTGCTGGCAAGCCTACACCGAGATTTTGGGAAACCTTGGCCTCGGTGCCCCTCTGATTGCTCTCCATTGCTCAGAAGGGTGCCTGGAGAAGGCATCTGAGGTTTCTCTATAAAAAGAGGAGCCAGGAGCGGTGCAAGGCTGATTCACCAGCTGCAGTCATCTCTGCCAAACAGGAGCGTGCCCAGAAATCCTCGTGCTCCAGCAGCCTCCGGGCAGCACACTGGCCGTGGGTGCTGCTGGCTGGGGAGCCACCACCCCACGTTGGCACAGCTTCAGAAGACTTCCCAGAGCAGCCAGGGGCCAAAATTGGCCCAGACAACCAGCTCAAGGCTTCTTTGCTTTCTCTCTCAAGAGCTTTCACCAAACGTAATTCAGACAAAACTTCAGAACCAGATGCTCATGTCTAATTCCTATTGAGATGAGTGTCTCCAGAGCCCAAACGCCTATCAAAATTGGAGCCTCTGCTTGGGACAGTGGAAAGCATCTGCTGTATTTAGTCTCTTAGATGCGTCTGCATCCAGACTACAAATGCTGCAGGGGATGGGATGCAGAACCCTGGGGTTTCTCCAGGCAAAGGCCATCAGGTTTTCTCCATGTCATGTAACACAGGATGGAGGTTTTTATCATGTGAAGATGATTCCTCTAGGACAGAGAGAGGTTTGAAATGCGATGCCCATCAATTGCTCCTTCCTCTGCTCCAGCAGGACAGTGAGGAGCGTGGGGCGGGAGCATCTCAACCCTACTGAGCCCAGCAGATGAAGAACAAGAAAAGGGAAAGATGATGTTGAAAAAATCACCTCCCTCCCACGTTGAAGTCAGAGCTCGATCAACTTTTCATCTGCAAAGATACTAATTTCTCCACTTCCTTTTAACTGAGGGTTGGCAAGGGGGGGCTTCCACCTGCAGGCAGGGGGTGCAGGCAGGGAGGCTGAGGCACCACCGCTGTGGCACCAACGGGGTGCAGGCTGGTGCCGGCTCTTTGGGTTTCTTCCTCTGGGGCGCTTCCAACATATTGGAAATTCTTCCAAGCCTCCCGCTCTGGGAATAAATGTCTTGGTAATAAAACTGCCTTCCTACCCCTGCCTCCTACACACACACACTGAAAATGTCTTGTGTAACATAATCAACCACTGGAAATATAATTAATTTTTTTTTAACCTATCAGGCTGTTTTGATCCATCTCCAAGCAGACACAATCTGGCAGACTTGGGTGTTTCTGCCCCAGAAAAGGTCCCTCAGCCCTTTCTGCAGAGCTCAGGGATTCCCAAATATCACCCAAATCCAGCCTCTGGTATAACCTGGGCAGACCCACGGACCTCACTGGCCAGCGGAGCCAGTGGCTGGTGCCAAGGACGGCTCTCCTGCACGGCGGCTGAGGGCAAGGGGAAAGGCAGCGTGCTCCAGGCATTTGCTGCCTTTCATTTCAGGCTCCTCTGCAGTTTTTCATGTTTTTTTTTCTTTTTTTTTCCCCCTCAACAGATGCATCAATTTATCAATTAACCAGATAACAATGAATACAGGCATGGCGTAATTTCCTAGAAAATGGGCCAAATCCTGCTGTTACTCTAATCATACTACTTTCATTAAACCATCTCAGACGCAGAGGTCTGGCTCCACAGAGAGTCTCTGCAACTGGGAACATAATGTGAGAGACTTCTGACTTACAAAAGCAAAGTTCCTGGATCTTTTCCTTGCAACAGTCCCCTGAAAAAGCAAATGGATTCAAAGAAAAAACTGAGCTGCACTGAGAAGCAGGGGAAACCGGCACCCACCCGCCTTTCTTCTTCGTGAGAAGAACAATGCCTGGAGCAGCTCTGTGAGGAGAAAGGAGTCCCTTGTGTTTAAGAAGTGCAGGTTTTGCAAGCTGACCCAAAATTGCCATGCCAATTCTGTAATAAGATTCAATCCAGTCTGCCTACACTCTTAAATAAACGCCAATGTTCAAAAACTGAAAATAAACCTCCCCCCCGAGAGGAACCGAAGTTCCTTTTGCTGGTCAGCGTCCAGAAAGGCATAGACTGATTTCAGTGGTGGTGATATAAGAAAATAAAAACAAAAAGCCCCACTTAAGAAATTCAGGCGCAGTGACCATTTGTGTGGGGAGGGCTGGTGGCAGAACCCCACCTGGCAAACGAAAAAATCCACTGCTTAAAAAAAGGTACATTTTTAAAGCTTTTTGGGGGGAGTTCTGTAAGGCAGAGGGGGGAGGTCTTTGTGAAGTATCAAGTTAGAGCAGAAAAGACCGTTCACATTAACCTAATCTATAACTAAGCTAATCAATAACTTGGACCACTCTCTATAGGGTGTCCTCTTGGCATTTGCTGGGCTGCAGGGCTCTCCTTGGGAAGGCGAACCCGAGGCTCAGACCCACACCTCCTGCACGCTGGCGTGTCCTTCACATTGCTGGGGCACTGCGGCATCATTGACATTAATGACTATTTCACTTCCTGCAGAAATGCAGGATTGTTCTTTTCTGCAAACTAACCTTTATTTTCAGATGTTCCAGGTTATGTTTTGATAGTTAATGATAACTTAAGTCCCTGGTAAGTCATACAGTTCAGCTTTCCCTCAGACATAAATGGCTGCCTGCTGCTTGCTCTCAGCGTCAAAACTGTAGCTAGTGAAAAGCAGGGGTAGCACTGACCTTATTGAAATACTCTTCGAAATATCAGGGCAAGCATTAGTGGGCTTACTGCTGCATTTCCCATGGGAAAGATTTAACCCCTCATCCGCCACCACGCGCTCCAGCCTCTGTTGTCCCCTCCTGCCCATGGTGCTTAAAGCAAACAGGTTCATGTGCGAAGCAGAAAGGCTCTTCAAGCTCTCTGTGAAAGCAGCTGGTGCTCTCAGACTAAGTTTCTACAGAGACAACCTGGGCCAAGTCTCTGATTCTCCAAGAGGGGCGTATATATCCATAAAATGAAACTATTTCCTTCAGGTTTGTAACTCTGATCACCAGAAGCTGGTGAAAGAAGTCTTCCAGGACATTGTAAAAGGGTTTGTGAGTGTTGGTACTGTTTGTCAGCCAGCTCTTCCCCCTCTCTGTACTTTGTGCTCCAGAAACTCATCCCCATCCGCAGGAGTCACGGACAATTGAAGAACCACACCTGACCTATCCTCCTTGCTAAATGCACAGAGAGTGCCCCGAGGAGCTCTCTGGCTGCGCTAAAGCTGTGCCACCAGCACGCAGCTGTGGGCGAAGGGGACAAGAGAGGCACTGGAGATGGTTCCGGGGAAGCAGCCAGGAAAGCCACCTCCTGGCTCTCCTTGACAGCGGAACAGCAGAGGGCAGAGCAGGAGAGCTGCTCTCTGCCAGGATGGTATTTGGGGAGAAAGTGGGTAAGGGCTCGACTCACCACTCTGCCAGGACAAGCAGAGGCAAACACCAAACTCATGGCAGTGGAAATAGGTGACCCAGGTCCTTATTCCCTTCTCTTGAGCATCCCCTGCTCTTTCACTTTTAATGAAAACTAAAGGACAAGGGAGAAGCCCGCTTTTTGAATTAAAGGTGCAAGAAGGAAATTTATATCCTGTTCCTCAAAAATGCTGGATCTTAGCTGCTGTAAGGTTAAAAGTCTCTCTCTCAGCCCTGCTGTCAAGCCTGGTTATAGCTTAATCTCATTTTCAAATGCCTAGCCCTGAGGATTTAGAGATCTCCTTCCTTCCCAGCTCTCTGTTGACCCAGTTTTCCAAAGCCTCGTGTTTCTGGAAGGGGGCATGTTGCCTGCCACGAGGCAGATGTCTCAGCATAGCTGCCGAGCCAGCCCAGGTGCCACAGCTGCTCTGGCTCTGACAGTGCACATTGATGGGATGAATCCCGCAGAGACACACTTGTGTGAGAAGCACAGCTCACAGGCCGCCTGCTCTGCCGTTTCTGCCTCGGTTCCTCGTATTCATGGGGAGATTTCAGGCAAAGCAAAGGGCCAGATCCCTGCCGCACAGTCCATGGGCACCGACATCCCATCTCTTGTCATCCTGAGCCGCAGCTGAAGGGCGTCTATGTCTATAACTACTCTACATCTTTAGCAAAAGTACCACCCCCCACGTACCCTTCCCCTTTCTCCGAGGTACCCAGCCAATGCTGCCAGCCCAAACAGGACTCTTAGGAAAAGATGAATGCTGGGACTGTAACTAGCAAGAAGGTTTGCACTGCTGGGGAACCCTCCAGAGAGCTCTCAAGCAGAACGGCAATGCTCGGCATTATCATCCCTATTTTACAGAACAAACAAACCAGCCAGGCTGCCTCACATATGCAACGGTTTTTAAGTTTCCATTTTTAAGGATGCTCTGCTTGACTCCACACAGCTTGTCACTGCAGCCAGCAAACACCTCGCACCAACAGTTTTGTACCTAGTTAATGTGAGCAACGCTACGCAACGTCAGCCCATCAGCAGCCTCCATCATGGAGCAGGGACAGAGCTGTCACAGCTCCTATGCTCTGGTGGCTCTCCTAGTCACACCCAGCCGTTAGGTCAGAGAATATCGTTGCTCATTTCTGTATAAAACACAGCCTTCCCTTCCAAACCCTGGCTCCATGCGACTGCTACGTTCTTGCCTCCTCAGACCTCTCTGGGGACATGACACACATCAGAGTGCTGCTGGATCCCCAGCAGACGCCCTGGGACATTCGGGGGGGGGCAGAAGTTTCCAGTTTCCAGTTGCCCTCAAGAGATTTTCATGACTAAGCAGAGCAAAACACCTTCAGAGGCTTCATGCATCAGGTCTTGGCACGTGATTGAATACTCCTAGAGCCCAAAACCCAAGATCTGGACTTGAGTTTTAAGCATTATGTGGATACAAAACAATTCCAAGCATTTGGGGCAGCACAGCTGGTTAAGCTGTCAGGTAGACAAAGGCACCAGGAAACTGGAGCTTGATTTATGCACTAAACCAATTTCAACTGTTTCTTCCCATGACCTAGTGCAAACTATCCGTGAAAATACTCAAGGTACAGATGTCCTGCTCTGACTTGGCTTCTATAATTTTTTCCCACAACATAAATTAACTCATAATAGGACATTCTTAATGTAAAACATGAAAATTAAAACAAATGAAGGCCATGCTCACATTGCAATCAGAAAAGTGACATCAACATGGACAAATTGCCCATGTGTCTCACCCCGGGTGCTGCAAGGAGCAAAGTTATAGCAATGATTTGGTTTTAAAAAAACGTAAGTGAGGGTATGAGAATTTACACACAGGTAGATATTTCTAGCACCCCAAGAAGGACGCATGGCACACCGTGCCACCCAGGCAGGGCAATATGTAAGGATACAGTTACCAAACAATGTCAGGACGATGAAGTAAATGGAGGAGAACATCCCCGAGCGGACGCCACCCTGCGACTCTATCCCATGGTACATCACCGCATTCCAGTCTTCCCCAGTCAGGATCTGCACAGCGAAATTTGAGAGAGAAGAAGAAAGGGTGACTCAAAGGAAAGACAAAGCAGGTAAGGTCTGGGGGAGCCTGATGCAGTCTAGGACTGGTCCCTGGGTTAACATGGATGAACACAGAGGTGTGGCAGACTGCGGTGTTGGACATCAACGCCCCAGCCCTGGACGGTCTCACACTGGGCTGGATGCAGCTTTCTCATGGGATAGACATGGGATGAGGAGGAGTGAGGGCTGCTGGTGAGGAAGGACCGTTGCCCCATTCCAGCCCTCTCCTGGTTACGTGCCTGCTGCCCACCTCTGACCATAGGCTCCCATGCAGAGGCAGCAAAAAGCATGTTCCAACACTTCACCCCTAGCAAAATTCTTCCCCCTCTCCATTTTTAAGTCATGCCGGATACCACGTTTCAACAGCTCCATGCATGGCATTTCCCACAGACCTAAGAAAACTCTGACTTCTAAGCCTGGTGCCCTGAGCAGGACCTCTGCCAACTTCAACTCTTTTCACTCACTTCATACAGAAGGGGTTTGCTCAGCTCCCCCCAGCCCACACACGCTATACACGCTGAGCGACCGTGTAAGAGGAGGACAAACACTTGCAACCCCCTTCCACTATTCCTCTGTCCCTCAGGGCTGCGGACAGTTTTGGGGCAGCCAGGGCATGTGTGGGTGTTGCTCCAAACGCCAGGCACTGGGCAGCACAACCACTGCGAGGTTTGCCAGGGGACCGCACCACGAGGGGCTCTTCTCCAGGCTGCCTGCTTGCCAAGGCCACACGGACCCTCAGCCACCCAAATTGCCACAAATCAGGGAAAATGAAAAAAAAAAAACCCAACCTAAAAAAGGAGCCAACCACCTAAGCAGCAGCAATAACCACATGTGTATGAGTGAGGAGAGATGTCCTTGTACAGAGGCGAGCACAACCACAGTCTCGCCCCGCAGAGCTGTCCTGGCTGCAGGCTCTGGATACTGACCTGAGGCTAATTAGCAAGCACACGAATAGTAGGAAATACTAAATATAACAAGCAAAAACTCCTAAGACTCAAATAAGCCTTGTCATGCTAGATGCTAATTTTGCACCCGTCGGAATTGCCCGCCATTCCTGCTCTTCACCAATGACCGTAACACAGCCACATTTTGGGCAGATCAGCGCTTCGTCTGCCTGCCGCGGCAGAGTCGAATGACTGTTACTTTTAGTACATGAAAACATGCCCACTGGGATGTGGAGCTCAAATTCCTAAACAGGAAGTTCTCTTTCTGTTTAGTAGAAGGAAAGAAAAAAAACCACCAACCAAAAAAAGCGCAAAGCTTGATGTATATTGTAGTCATCAAGTCCCATGTGCACACCGTATGCTCAGAATGATTGCAAGCTCCAGACTAGTTGTCAGCTGCTGATAGAGAGAAAATGTCTTGCTGCAGGGTTGGTGCTGATGACAGCAATAGGCTAAGAGTAAGTATAGACACAAGGACATACAGTGCATACACAAACTTGTTTCCCATATGCAGAATTTGGTCTCAAATACTTCAGAGACCAGGATTCAAAGCTCAAGCCCGACCCACACTGGATTTACACAAGAGAATATGAACCATGGCATTAGCCTTTTAATTCTGGCACTCAAGTATGGAAAACACTGTCCACAAACTTGCATTCACAACACTTCCATGAATTCACAACTATTCCTGCCTTCTGAGAATAACCATTTCTGTCCACTTAACCATTCGTGGAAAGGGAAACTGGTGGGAACACTGCTGCTCCCTGCGGAAGACCAGGAGTCACAGGTATCACAAATGACAGGCTGCACATAACCAAGTCCAGCAGGTTGGGGTCTGGGTTCAGAAATTCAGCTGGATTATTTTGGAAGTGGAACAAGGGAAAAAAAAGAAAACTTAACTTAAAGGAAACTTAAATGAAAAAAAGTATTGGTTAATGGAACATTTGCAGAGAGATAAATGCTCTAAACTCACCAGCCTGCCTGTGCAGAGCTGAGGATGCTCTCTGAGGCATGGGCAAGAGGACAGACACTTTGACCTGTTGTCCTTCCCACTAGTTGCGCTGTCAGCCATCAGCTGGAGGAATTAGTTAAACAACTAGGTAGCAGCCCTCAAGGAGCAGAGCGCATGCAGTAAAAAAAAAAAAGAAGTCTTTCTGCTCTATAAAGTCTTTGTTTATGGATGTTATAAGAACATCTTGCTGCAGGAGAGAAAAGGACAGCGTCACAGAGGCAGGGGCATGAGCAATGAGGACTTTGGAGTAAGGCGAAGCCCAAACATGTTGGCATTCCCCAGACCTAAAACTGCTTTTTGCTGCCCCAAATGAACATTTAGTCCATTGCAGCTCTGCATTTAATACTTAGCCTGTCCTGAAAGTGAGATTCTTTCTTGAAGAAGAGTCTGAGTAAATGTAAAATCACGTCATCTCAGTGCCGTATCTTGCTGGGGGTTCAGTGAGGACAGCCAGGGCGCAGCGACATCAGCCGAAGCCAGCCCTGCTTCCCAAGCCTCGGCAGGCACCCATCAGCGGGGCTGTGGTTCAGTCCCATCCTGCCACCGTAACTCCATCTCCTCCAGCGGTCACTGGTGCTCTGCTTCTTAGCAGCTGGCAGCGTGCAATTATTTACGTAGCAGCTCCCAGGGAGCCCAACGTGTTCGGTTAACAGAGACCTTTCTGCTTTATGGAGTGTCTGCACTTATGGATGTTGTAAATGCTTCCAGCTGAATGACTGCTGGAACCGGGAGATGCAGTCATTTTTCACGTGTATATAGATACATATGAATATATGTATGGTTTGTGTTTGTATTTTGTATAAACACAGTTTGGCATTCAGATCAAAGACTTTCTTGGGGGCCGGGAGCTAGAGAAAAATGTGTGATGCTCTTCAAAAGGAATTTAGGGTGAGTGGGGCTCTGTTGCACCCGATGCTCAGTTCAGCCAGCTGCCAGGCGAACAAAATGCATTCTGAGAGTTGCATGACCGTGACCCAGCCAGGCCTGCTGAAATAAAATGGTCTAAGGCAGGCTGCAGAAGACTTTAAGACTTCTTAAACAAGGACTCTCCAAAGGGGTTAGGGACAAACAGGGTGTATCTGGCTTTATTATATTTGTTCAACACATCGAATGCATTCACTGAATGATGCTACTCAGCTCGTTAGAGCAGCAACCAAACAAGCCTGCTGGCTTGCCCGAGTTTATGGGAGACAAGGTTAGAAAAGGATCCAAAGCCCGTATTTAAGTAACATTGACATGATATTTGAAATTCAGGGCACGAGGGGGGATGGGCTGGGAGCAGAGGTTATCGAAACGCCTCTGCAAGGCTGCACCGAGTTAATTCACTGCTGATGGTTTTTGCTGGCTTCCATTCGTAGCTCTCAGGCTCTACTCCAATGTTTGTTCTACACAAACCAACAGTGTTTTCCTTCATCCCACAGCCACTATATTACAGGGGTATTTATCTCAGGAATAGAAAGGAAATATTTCAGCTAAGTATTCTCAAGAGATAGCTATAGTCCCGAAGCAAAATAACATCAACTTTTCCAGATGCTCATATCTGGAGCCTGACTTGGGTTCAGTTCCGGCTGCTTGGCATTACCTTCATGTTTCTGTAAGCCTTTTCTTTACTGAATACTAAAACACTACGCAAATATTAATCTACCATGATCTGCAATATCCTGAAAGGTAAGTACTCCAGAACCTTCTTCACATCTGGAGAGAAGCAATACCCATATGAATCTGCTTATGTGGAGGTCACAGGACACATTTTCTTTTAGACTGTCTTGGTTTTAATAAAAAAAATTGTCATCAGCTCAATTTTTTTTATCCTTTATGGGACAGGACACTGAAATACATAATCCAAGCCTTGCTGAGATGTAGTCAGCTTTGGGGTCAAGCCTCAGCTCAAGCCCACATCAACAGTTTGTGTAGGACAACCTTATAACTGCAGGGTGGTCTTCCACAGACCTGTGAGTGTTATCTGCACATAGAATCATTAAGGTTGGAAAAGAACTCTAAGACCATCAAGTCCAACTGTCAACCCAACACCACCACGTCTCCTAAACCATGCCCTGAAGTGCCGCATCTACATGGTTTTTGAACACCCCCAGGGACGGTGACTCCCCCACCTCTCTGGGCAGCCTGTTCCAATGCCTGACCGCTCTTGCAGTAAAGACATTTTTCCTAATATCCAACCTAAACCTCCCCTGACGCAGCTTGAGGCCGTTTCCTCTCGCCCTGTCACTGGTGACTTGGGAGCAGAGACCGACCCCCCCCTCACTCCAGCCCCTCTCAGGCAGCTGCAGAGAGCGAGAAGGGCTCCCCTCAGCCCCCTCTTCTCCAGGCTAAACCCCCCCAGCTCCCCCAGCCGCCCCCCAGCACACTTGTGCTCCAGACCCTGCCCCAGCCCCGCTGCCCTTCTCTGGACACGCTCCAGCCCCTCAAGGGCCTTCTTGTCCCGAGGGGCCCAAACCTGAGCCCAGCATTCGAGGTGGGGCCTCCCCAGGGCCGAGCACAGGGGCCCCATCCCTGCCCGGCTCCTGCTGGCCACCCCAGTGCTGACACAAGCCCGGGGGCTGGTGGCCTCCTTGGCCACCCGGGCACTGCTGGCTCATGCCCAGCCGGCTGTCAGCCAGCACCCCCAGGGCCTTCTCCGCCGGGCACTTCCCAGCCCCTCTGCCCCAGGCCTGCAGCGCTGCCTGGGGTTGGTGTGACCCAAGGGCAGGGCCCGGCACTGGGCCTTGTTAAACCTCACACAACTGGCCTCGGCCCATCGCTCCAGCCTGCCCAGGTCCCTCTGCAGAGCCTTCCTGCCCTCGAGCAGATCCACACTCCCACCCAACCTGGTGTCACCTGCAAACTTACTGAGTGTGCACTCAGTCCCCTCATTCAGATCATTGATAAAGATATTAAAGAAGACTGGCCCCAACACTGAGCCCTGGGGAACCCTGCTCTGGATTTAACTCTGTTTCACCACAATTCTCTGGGCTTGGCCACCCAGCCAGATTTTTACTCAAAGAGTACACTTGTCTAAGCCATGAACAACCAGCTTCTCTAGGAGGATGCTGTGGTGGACAGTGTCAATGGCTTTACTAAAGTCCAGCTAGATAACATCCACAGCCTTTCCCTCATCTACTAGGCGGGTCAGGTTGGCCAGGCAGGCTGCCTTTCATGAACACACACTGGCTGGGCTTGATGCCCTGGTTGTCCTGCACATGCTTGGTGAGCAAGATGAACTGTTCCATAATCTTCCCGGTACTGAAGGTGCAGCATCCCCAGCTCTCCACTGAAACACCTGAAATAACTGTTTAAAAAAGGCACGCAGAGAGCAGCTGCAAAATCAGCCTCTTAAATCTGAGCATCGCGTCTGCCAGAACTGCGACTTCTTCCTGCCATCACATGAACTTGCCCAAGGTTGATGCCTCTTTTTGTGCTTCCCCATTGACTGTAATTCTTATCCACCATTATCTTATCTTGAGATATTACCGTGCAAAATGCTACATTATTTCCTCACTGCCTGGAGCTAGCTCAGACCTCTCTCTATTAAGTTATGGCAACCACAGGAGATAGCGAAACAGGTCAACCACACACACTCGCTGTCTAGGATTTCTGACAGGGTGATTTATGCAGCGGGGCATGTGCAAGTGCTGCCATTGCAGCGTGTAACCCCAGGCAGGGGCCTCAGAAGCAGAGGGCCTGGCCACACACAGCCTTCAGGCTCCGCACAGAAACATCTATTTTATCAGTAATTTATTTTCCTAGAAAGAAAAAAAATCTTTTCTTCTGGTTTTCCTTAATTCCATAACATCGATTTTTAATGATGCATTGATTGGTCAAGTGTGGCAAAACACATAAGAAGGAAGGACTTCCCCTTTCCTAAATTCAATGGATTTTTGGGGGCCTCTTTCCTCCCCCTAAGCAGGAAGAGATGCCCAAGAATTTCTTTTCTAAAGGTCACTCAGGACAAGGGATGGCTTTACCTGGAATACTGTGAGGATGGCAGCAGGGAAGGTATCAAAATTCGTGGTTGGTGTTTCATCTTGAAAATTGAATCTAGAGAGAAGTAAGAAACAAAACCAAGAGCAGTAAGGGACAAGCAACTCTTACAATACTGTGTAACCCAAGACAGAGGGCAACGTCTGTTCCACCTGGCAGTAACACCCCAGGCAACCACAGCAGGGAACATGGCATCTCTGAGAAGATGCTTAACAGAACTATTAGGAGAAACTCAATTTTATTCCTGGAGAAAATTCTGATACCTTGAAGTTCATTTTCATCCACTATTAAAATGAACAATCAAAATCTCAAATGCTTTTTGTGGAACAAACCATTCCAAGATGTAGTTGTTGTCCAGTGCAAAAGCCAAAATTGAAATCACCCTCCTAGTAGGTCATTTAATTTTAATTTTTTTAAGGTAAAATAGTGGCTGATTAAAAAAAAAATGCTATTTCATTACAAAAATTATACTGGAGTTTGAATGGTGATATTGTGACAGGTTTTTTCATCATAACTGGCATTTCTTAGTGGGAAAAAAAAATCAGATTCAACAAAACTGTGTTTTCCAGCAGAAAAATTGTCCAAGTAAAAAAAAAATAATTCTGTTGCTCTTTCTGTCAGGGAAAGAATTTGCCTTTCCCCTCACAGCAAAGTGCTGCCTCCCTCAGTCCTCTTTCAGAGGTCTGGGGGTACACAGGGACTACGGAATGACACAGGAGCGGTGAATTAGAGCAACGAGAAAGAATTCAGCTCCAGGAAAAACAGCAGAACAGGAACTATTCTCCTATAAACCAGAGGTCACATCTCAAGCCCAGCAAGACCGACATCTGCACACAGGATGTGCGTGTTTTGAGCCCTGCGGCTCCTCTACCCCTTGGGTATTGCTTTCAGATTACGCCTGACAGGACAGTGATTAATTAGACTTACTGTCCTCCAAAGAGCTGCATCCCCAGCAAAGCAAACACCACAATGAACAGGAACAGCAGGAAGAGCAAACTGATGATGGACTTCATGGAGTTCAGCAAGGAGACCACCAGATTCCTCAGGGAATTCCAGTACCTGCGTTGGAGATCAGAGCAGCCAAGAAATAACAGTAGCAGGAGAAGAGCCTTTGGTGAGAAACAAATACCATCTGTTTTTTCTTAATTAAAAATAAATTGATAAATTAAAAGTGGAAGGGCATGGCAGGGCATATCAGCATCTTTAAACTCCCCTCTATGATTGGAAAATACAGCTCACTGATGGGCAAAACCTCTTGTAGCATCTCAAGGGCAGAGATGGCCACCTCGGTGCACGTGTACCTGTGCAGAGCAGTCATCTGCAGTGAAAGTGTTTGGTTTAATTTCTCAGCAGCCCCTTTCCTGGTATAGATTTTGACCGTTCTGCATCTTCTCATCCAGCGTGGCAGTCAGCAAAGGTGTCAGAAACAGGGATGTATCGATATCATCAAGGTGAGACTGAACGTGGGGGTGGTGAACCCCTCCCTTCGTAAGACACGAATCGGGAGTGAACAGCTCATTTCCACCAAGATATCTTTGCAGAGTGTCCCTCCAACTTATCAAATGCCAGTATCCACAAGGAGACTTAAAATGCCACATGCTTAAACATTTCTGTAGACTTCTAATACACACATTCATGCACAGCGATGACTGCTTTCAGTGTGGGGCCATTCAGCCACATGGTTTCGGCATCCAGGACCAAGCAACCGCCTCAGAGCAGGAAAACAAATCCATTACATTAACTCCAGCACGGCAAGAAGCAATGGCTTAGCCAGAATTCTGACTGACACATCCAATCTGCATCTGGCCAGATATTGAAGTTCGTTTGCTTTTCTCTCCCCTGTCCCCAGAGACGGCTCCTGGCACACTCGCAGACTCAGGCAGGCACGTCGAGTGCCAGCGTGCTGGGGAGGGTGCTCAGAAACAGCTCTCTTTCCTGGCTTTATTGCCCTGCTGAGAACAGGCAGGGAGCATTTATATTAGGAAAACTAATGAATCAGAAAATGCAGAAAGAGCTATTAAGCAGAGGAGCTCTTTGACAATCTCCTTTTGGACAGACAGGCATGCAGCACGATGGGACTGGTGCAGGCAGTAGGAAATGAGTGGTTTGGAGCCATGTCATGTGTCCTCCGTTGAAAGTTTTGAGTCTGAGACCATGGGGAGAAATTTGTCTCTATCTTTTTCTCTAGTGACCTCTCTCCTTTCCACCGCCTGGTGCTGGGAGCTGCCATTCAGAGGTCACTCTCCACCATGCTCTGCCACCCTGCCCTGTGTCCCCTCTGGCTGAAGTTCTGGAGACAAAGCCATGCACTGAGCTCCTTCCTGCAGTGAAGCTGTGGGCATCCGTCAGAAGGAAGCCGTGGGTTTGTCCGATCTGATGGGGGGAAAGCTCAGAGCTTGAGTCAGAGATGCAGAAACGCCATCCTTTCTCTTCTTTTCATCTTAATTTTCCTCCTTTTCCTTCCCTCCTTTGCAGCTAGGAGGACTGAAGCACCCCACACTTCTCTGTGCTGAGGATGATACAGGCACGTCCATCCTAGGGGAAGCAGGATCTTGCACTCCCGTTGCACCCATTCTAAGAAAATTTATGTCCATAATACAGTGACAGAGGTTTCAGGGGAAACTTTGGGGTCTCAGGAGAATATCTTCAACCGAAAAGTTGCAACCAAACCTACTCGGTGTTGGCCCCTAAGCAAAAAGGGCTGAGCTGCTCTCCTTGGAGAAGGAGGAAGGGTTTGCTGATCACACAGCTCTCTCCTGCTTGACACAATGGCTTCAGGCAAAATCTGCCACAAGCAAGGTGTTTGCACCTCGCAGCTGACACAACCAGACAGAAAATACATGTGGAGGTTCTGGAACAGCTCAGCACCAAGCCCTGCCTGACTGCAGAGCGCCAGGATATAACGCAGAGTTGCATTTCTACAGATGCCAGGCCCCATTTGGTTCTGTCTCAACAAAGATGAAAACATGTGAAGAAGCTGTTTTTCCCTTGTCCTCCTCAGTGAATTTTAGCCCCCCTTAGGCTGCGTCCCCTCGTAGTACATCCTGCTGTCACCCTTCAGGTAGGCTGTAATTTAACTTTTTAACTATTGCATCACTTTGCTGTCTGCAGTCACACTGATTTGGGACATATGAATCAGAATGTCCAATACGATTATATAAAGCAAAGGGTTTCTATTGAACACAGAGGAAGAGGAGGAAAAAAGAAGGAAAAAACAAAACTAACCAAACAGGGCAAGGAGCTTCAGAGAGAAATTGCTATGAAAGAAGCTGAAAAGGGGAAAAAAGAAAACTACTGAGGGTCGGGATGATTTCACAGTAAAGACTGTAATGAAAGCAGGTGAGCAGCAATCTGTGCCTGGTGCCATGGCTTTGGTCACTCCCCATGAGCTATGCTAGGGCTGAGCTGTACAGCTCACGTGCTGGCGTAATGTGGCGCAGCACAGCTGAGATCCCCCCGTGTGAGCTGGGGGGGACCTGGCTTCTGGTGACACAGTGTCATGTCAGGTGAAAAAATCCACGTAACTGTCAAAGGAACTTCAGCGTCAGTGGGGTGAGAATTTCACTCTCCTGAGAAGGGGGAAAGCACTCAGCTGGCTCCATGATTTGCTTTGTTAAGTTAAATCTCAGGCTTCATCCCTTTATTATGTTGGCTAAAATCCTGAAGAGTCAAAACTCAAAAAGATCATTTTAACTTTCAAAAATGTCCACATTTTTAAAAAGTACAACACGCAATCAGATACACTGAATCTCAGTAGTTCTGGGTAAAATTAACTGCTGAAAATGAATTGCTGTGAATTTGCTACAAAACCTGGAGTTTTCCGTAGATGAGACTAGTGCAAAGGAAGACCAAGAGATACTTTTGGGGCAAGTGCCCACCTCTTTTGCTGGACCTTTACAGAGCTCAATGTTTCAACGCCTTTGTCCCACAGTACAACAAACAACACAGTATCACACACAAATCTTGGATCTGCATAATGCTTAGCAGATATAAATCAGTAAAACCTACAAAGGGAACAAACCCCATGTTTGAATAGCTGCAAAAGTACCTGGTTCCTTCAAATGACTGTTTTGTTCAAGTGTGGCAACCTATGCTTTATCTATTTAGGGTGGGTGGGTTCCTTTGGAGGGAGGTGCTATTCCTCCTTTTGGTACTTCAAGCCAAGAACAAGTAAAAGTATGATGGAAAGAGAGGAGATCTGAGGAGGTAATGGTGTAAAAAAAAAAAATAGAAAAGGAAAACAACAACAGAAGCACCCAAATATGTAATCTATTTCCATACTACAATTTTGAAATCCTGCAGAAATTGCTCTAGATGGATTTATAGGTTGCACAGTACCTGTTTGCTAATGCCAGCACACATTAACGCAACACATGAGCATGAAAACAATGGAAAAGCTGTAGCAACCCTACTCTAGTGAAAATTCAACTTCACAGGCTCAAGACTGAAAACCTCAGACGTTCCCAGGCCAGACACAGCACAGGCAGCAACACAGTTCATATTTGTGTCAACACGGAGGTTCAGGCACCAGGATTTAGTATCCAGCAATAACCAGGGTAGATCAGTTTACCAGTTCCTAAATACTTAAGGAACTATCACCACATTGGCAGCACTTATGGACAGTGAGCAACCAGTGGGGCTTAGAAAGTAAATAAGAAACCTTTCTCTTTTACCAGAAGAAATAAGGGTTCATTTCATGAGATTTTTGTTTTAAGCAAGCTTAAAAACAAAGAAAAGTAGGATGTTCTCATGCAGCCCATCGCTACACTATGGAGCCCTCTCTCTGCCTAAGGGTAGACAAACCTGTACACAGGGAAAAGGCTGTTAAAAGTCCTTGTGGATGCAAATTCTGCCTCAGGAACTCCCTAAACTTTCAACTGCCAGAAACCCAGACTGCCCTGCCAAGGGAAGGGCAATCCTGCACTTGCAATTTTCTTCCGCTCCCCCACCCACTAGAGCCTGAGCAGACATAGGCTGTTAGGACAGAAAAGACCTTTGTGCCAGCTAGTACAGGGTTTGGGGGATGCTGCCTTTGGGGGTGTTTGGTTTGGTTTTTTAGAAGTGTGGAAAGCAGTACTACTTGCTGCGGGGCTGGTGATACAGATTTCATATGGTACAAAAAGTCTCGTGTGAGAGAAAAGGGAGCTGGACTTACTTTGTTACTTTGAAAATCCTCAGCAGTCGAAGAGCTCTCAATACGCTGATGCCAAATGAGGTACCTGGTTTCACTGCAGCCCAGATTACTTCAAATATACTTCCCACAATGACCTGCAAGAAGAGTCCATTTTACATAAGGCAAAACATCTGCTTAAGTTCTTTGTGGTGTAGCAAGACAGGCTGAGGAGGGATCAAGAATCAGAGCTTAGGCTGTGATGGTTTTCCTATGAAGGCCTCATAATGCCATTCATTGCTTCAGCAAAATCACAAACTGAACAACTCACAAACCTTGTTCAAACTTTCTGCAGTCAGGCCTAAAAAAGGACAATACCTAGATGCAGGACAGACGCATAGTGAATGTCAGGTAGGAACTTGTTGCTTTCTTCTCTAGCAAGCAAATTACCTTAAAGTAATCTTTTTTTTGAAGGACACCATGATCTTTTCCCCCCCTCTACACTGGCTCGGCTACAAATGCCACCACTTCATTTTCCCATGCCATGCAGCCGGTCGGTCCAGCCTGCAGCAGGGTCACTGCCTCATCATCCTCGACCATCAGAAGCACCGAAAGGCTTCACCCACAGCACTGCAGAACAGCAAAGAATGAGCTCTGGGCAAGACCCACCAGAAACTTCTGGCAACTGAGAGTTCTTAGGAGACCAATTAAGATAATAGCTATTAAGAGACCCTGCAAAGCCTCTAGCATGCACATCCAGTCATCTGCCAGGCCCACAGCTTAAGTTATTACAAAAAATTGTCCCCAATCAAAGAGGGTTTTTTAAGTTTTGTTTTGTCTGTTTATTTGCTTTAAAACTGGTAGAGAATTAACCTCAAGTGATAAAGAAATCTTCTCTTCAAACCTTTATTACAAGAAGGACAAAACAGAAATGGGTTAAGCACAACTGAAAGGGCAATTATATGAACACAGGTTACTGCCTGGTTAATAAGAGAAGACAGGCATTTTGCTGCCAATTACTGTTATTACTTGCATTAGCCTAGCATTTCAGAGCTCCCGTGGACCGTGGTCCCCAGTTACGTGAAGCACACCATAAACACGTTATCACTGGACCCCCGTGAGCAGCTTGCTTGTGCTGTGAAAAGGAGTGTTAATGGGAAGTCAGGGCCAGCAGAGCTGTGTGTGAGTGCCTGAGCCGTGCTGGCAGACTCAGCAGCTCAGAAACCCCTTTCGTAAACCGAAACCTGGATGTCTTTTGAAAAACACAGCATTGCATGCAGCTGCTCTGCAAGAAACCCTGTACCCTGAGCTTCAAGAAAATGTAGTGGGAAAGGGAGATATACAACAGCTGCTCAGCCAGTCGCTGCCATCACAAAAAGAAGGAACTAAAATTTCTCTCCTGCAGCCTATCACTCTTGGGAATCCCTCATGAATCAGCAAAAACCTTTCCTTAGACCCTCCACATCTAACACTGATAATTAATTTTCATGCCATCTCGACATGGCCTGCTGGGAGTTGTTTCACATGAGACCCCACTGGACTGTTTCTCCCAAGACTGATGTTGCTCTGATTTGTTGTTTCACTTTTTGCATTTGAACGGTTTCATCTCGATGGTTTGTCAAACTAAACTGACTACAGATCTGTGAGATATTCCAGCGGGGGTGAAGTAGCTGAACTAATTCTGGGGGCTGGAAGGTGGGTGAGGAGGAAGAAACATAGCTAGAAGTAGGATCCCAGTGGATTCTCTAGAGGAGGAAGAATTAGAAACAGAGCAACAGCTTTACCTCCTGGGAAACACTCGGCAAAGCTTATTGCCAGTGCTGCACTTACCATCGTGTGGCCCAAAGCAGAGACACACGGTTTCTTTCTTTCTTAATGCAAGCTCTTAAATCACCTGTCGATGACTATCAGGTACCAGCTCTTCTTGTTGTGGAAGGAGCATCATGGATACCAGAATCCAGGGAAATCGGCAGCAGCATGGGGGCAAGCTGGCTGCAGTTCAGAGCCTACTTAATCCATTGGTGAAGGACGTCTGTCTAGTGCCTGTCACTAGACGATGCAAACAAGGCAATGATACCCTTTAAAGTCTAACTAGGCAATATTGCTTGGCTGCCAAATGTCTTTGACTCAGCTTAGGGAAGCTGGGTTCTTCCGGCCTTCACTGAATTTAATGAAAGTTGGGCGCCAGCCCCCTTGTATTCCGTGGGCACACTCTCCATTCCAGCCTTTGCAGGACATCTTGCCAACAGAGTTGAACTTTTCCATGACTTGGCTGTCTCTGCCTTCGGATTAGGCAGCAACTCCAAATGTGCAGACATCCAGTTACCTTATGTTATCTGTGTTATTTGTGCTCTGGTTTCCTGTCGTGGCAGTTGGAATCTGTGCGTTACCCTTTGGGCTATGCAGCCAGAAAGAGCAGCACAATGCATTTCAGTGCTCTGAGCCACCAAAAGCTGCGACGGACACCCTGAGAGGAGAGCCCGGTGCTTGGTGCAGCCTGATGCAACACCCCAGGCTGTTGGACGCAGGTGACTCCTGGTGATTCTTAAAGCCTACTTAGCTCTGAGCTTTACTTTTGAACACTACCAAAAAGAGAAGTTGGCTTTAGCTGTACGCTTGGCTTTAGGAGTGGTCGCTTAAAAAATACCTCCTCCTACCTTGTGGGAGAAGTGCTGTTGCAGGGATTTTAGTCCCATGTGGAAGAATAACCACCCCCAGTGTTTTGGCAGATAAAGACTAGAAACAACAGACTAAATCCTGGAGAGAAGTGCTAGATGACAAGTACAATGAACTGAATGTTTTCCCCTTGTCCATGGCTGCATCATTAGTTTCATATCTGCTTTGTTAAAGAAACCTTACGGACCGATTCTCGCTCTGGGATGCTGTGCTCAGCCTGCACTAAAGAGAAGCTGAGTTAACCTCTGTGAGCACAGATTACAGCCTAGTAGCTTTTAATGAATAAATTAACACCTACATGAAACGTTCTTTGTTAGATGGAGTCAAAACTGGCCCCACTATTCAAACTTTAAAGCTATGTTTTAGCACAAAGGGGAGATCCAGTACTTCTGCAATAAAAGGATGTGAGCTATTGCCTTTCTGTCACTTGACTGTGTGTTTAGACTCCTACTTCTGGGCACTCATGTCTGAAAAGTGCTGCCTATGTGTCTTGAGGTAAAGGCCATTAAATGGATGATGGGGGAGATAAGCAATAAGATGTGTGAGTTTTTTGTCTTTCAATCACCTCATTTAAATGGGAGAGAGAACGTCTCTGTAATCAGAGCATTTACTGGTGCTGATGCTGCGAACACCCTGTAGCTCACCGAGGAAATGAAATCCCCAGCTGTCACATTTCTTCAAGAAGGATAACAACTAGGGGAAGCTTAATGTGTTTCACTGCAGCTAATTTGTACAATGACTACTCTCCACAGAAGGCATACTTAGAGCACCATTTCCCATGGATTCCCATACTCACCCTTTAAATGCCCAACCCCATTCAATACTGGAAGAGCCACACACGTCACCCACACAGCTGAAGCCTACTCACCCCAAAGTCAAAGCAGTTGAACGAAGAGTGGAAGTAATTTCTTGGCCCCAGTCCATACATCTTCAAAGACATCTCAGTTAGGAACAGACCCAGAAAAACAAACTCTGCGAAATCTGGAAACAGGAAAAGAGATTAAATTAGTCGACAAGACCTTGGTAGACAGATCTGTTCAAGTGGGGAACAATGGTAATTTTTCACAACCCAGACTGCCTCCTGCAAGAAGAAAATCCCTTTGCAAAGGCAAACAAGACCCCGAGGAGAGCTTCACATAATTATTTCTATATGCACATGAGCTGTATTCAGCCTTCAAGAACTGTGAATGCAATGTTTCATGTGTGCTGTGGGAAGGCCGGTATGAGCGTTAAATAATATTCTCATCGTCTTTGTAAAGAAATTTCAAAAGAAAGCTCTGGATCTAATATTTCTAAAGGCCTAATTTAATGGCACAGATAACGTTTTGCAAATGTATGTTTGGGACTTTTGTACCTACATGACATGGGCACTTTTAGGAGCAGGATGTAAGCTTTTGTAACATCCTCTCATGATAAAAATACCTTCATACCCAACAGAACTGCTGCCTCTGAAAGCTCATATTCAGAGGTGTTGTGTCTACTGTTAGCACATAGCCACATTTATTTTTATTATGCCTGTATAACCATGTAATTATGGAAGGGCAAGTTCTGTTTCCTTCTGCTTCACATATCACAGGCAAATAGGCTGTGAATCTTTTGATGGAAAATTTATCACCTATGATGAAGCAAAGGGCAGAAAGAACATAGCTGGAGACTTCAATTTCAAGATCAAGTTTTCAGGACTTGAAGCTACAGAAAACACTGCCTTTGGCATTTTTAGTAATGCAAGTTTAGATCTGGAGGCCAATAAGCAACAGAAACAATGAAATGTTAAAAACAAACACAAAAAGGGCAAAAAACCTCTAAGTACCAAAACAAACCAAATAGCGTAAGGCAAAGCTCTCCCTCTAGAGAAAAGAAGAGGAAAATGATCAAACTTCAAAGGGTGGAGATTAATCACATTGCTTAGCGCACTAAGTTCTCAGATGCTGTAGCAGCACGGATGCTACAGGAGATCCATCTCCTGTAATATCAGTTTTACAATTACAGGAGTAATAAAGGTGGTGCCAGACTTTTCTGAAAGGTGCACATGGACAAACAGGGGAAACAGATACAAGTTGCAACAAGGAGAAGTTCAGCTAGATCTTCTTTAATCCCAGGTACTTTATACACCTCTTGTAATATGTGGCTTCAGCTAACGAGCACGGGGAAAGAGAGGAGGGAACGAGGGTCCTTTCAAACTGCACGGCTTTCACTCCATTAATCGCCTTGCACATTCATGTTGAGGGAGCATGGCTGGCCCAGGTCCATCTTGTGGTGCTTGTCTTTTTAAATTGTTTGAAAAATGTAGCGTCGATTATCAAAAAAAAAAAAAAAAGGGTTTTAGATTTTAAATTAAAGGCAGTCATGAAATATCATGGGCATAACGTTAACTGAAATCCAGGAAGCATTTTAACTAGATGAGAAAGGTTTTATTAACACTTCAGCGAGGAGTCTACAAGGACACTTCTGCCAACATTTGCAATAGGGAAGGAAATACCAGGAGGGTATTAATTATACCATGTAACCTACTCTTCTTGAAAGCAGGGACAGAAAGGAGGCTATCAAGGGCAAAGTGATTACGTTTGAGGAATAAGATGACAAAGTGTGAGGTCAGCAGACTTCCCAGCCTTTCTCCTACCAAGAGGTAGGCTCCATCAGCTGGATCTCAGCGCTCGAGGGAAGGCACGGTCACACAAAGGAGCGGCACACCTCCACCTCCCTTTGAGCCTGGAACATGCTAGGAGAAGCATGTCCACACCTGCACCATGCCTCAACTTTTCTCTCCTTTCTGACATCAGACGCAACAGCTCAGTGAGCAAACAGTTGTTTCCAACACAAGGGATCCCAGAGCAGGGAGTTATCAACAGTTACACAGCAACCCATCCTCCTATACGAGTGCAGAGGGTGTGAGTAAGCGACCAGATGAACCAATGTCAGGCATGAGATGGCTGAGAGGTCTAATAATATAAAAATATAGAATCTTTAAAAAACACATGTTTGGTGGTATTGAATTTCCTTCACATAATGAAAAAGATCACAACTGTGAATAGTAAGAACGTTAAAATCCTTAATTATTAGAGCTGACCCTCTAAACCAGAAGCTTAAACTAACTCCCAGGCCAGATTCTGAACTTCCATTCTGCCCCCACCCTACACGCTTTGGAAAAGGTAAGAAACAGAAGGCAAAACTCCCCCAATAGAGCAGATGCATCTTCTCTGGGCATGCAAGAATTTAGGCTGCTGCTGTCACCTATTTCAGCCCATAGAGAAAGTTTGCACCAGCGTTTGTGCTGACAAGAGTCTCTCCCTTGCTGGGGAGTTATCACACTTATCTTCAGTTTCATGGTCAGCAGAGCTCAGCAAGCTCGACGGTGCTTATTGGAATGACTTCACTGTACAGTCTCTCTTTCACACGGGCTGATATCAAGCCAATACTTTGAAACTGGTGGCCTTGCTTAGTTAGCAGATAAGACTTAAAATTGTAGGGAGGAGTTGTATATTAGACCTAGAGAAGGCATTGCACAACCTCCACCTGCTTCGTATCTCACTCTGGCAGGGAGATTCTTATCCCCGTACCTGGCAGCAGACCCACCTTTAAGAGTTACACTGCAGGTACACAATGTTTTCTTTCACAGAATAACAAAAAAACTAGGTAGGGGGTTTTTTACTGTAATTTTCACCAACGGATCTCCGTACACTTTGCCAAGACTATTACTGTCATTTCAAAATAAGAAAAAGGAGGAAAGAAACAAGGATTGAGATTGAGTCACTCATCCAGCAGAGGCATGTACAAAAACCAAATATCAACCAGTGCAGTGTTGCATCACCGGCCTGACACATCCTGCAAACACACATGCCAAACCAGAATATCATAGGAGGAAAAAAAAAGCAAGCAAATGGCCTCTCCAAGTAGAATAGAATCAAGAAATATTTGATTAAAAACCAAACAAATAAATACGAAACGTTAGAAACTCGGAATATCCAAGAAACAACTTCCTTCTGCTGCTCTTGAAAGAACCACGCAACTTGTTCTTTCGCAGCTGATGACTCCCATCAAAAGCAGAGCTCAGAACAGGCAGCGATAGCTGTGCTTCAGCAGATGCCAGGTACTACAAATCACGGCACTATGAGGACAAGGGATGGAGCCAAGAAGGCAAGGAAAATATGAACACAGTGAACTCCTTGGGCAGAACGAATTGACACAAAACGAATCAGCTTCTCCAGCGGACGGATCAGAAAAACAATTTCTTCTGACATGGCCCTGCCCATATAATTGAAAATGCAATTTCATTGTTTGGACGTCCTGGTATTCAGACCCCACATGTAATTTAATCTGCATTAAGCAGAAGCATTTTGTAATGTGATTAAAGGAAAGAAAGTTTGATACAAATACTCTTATTTAATTTCAAATTTGTGCTATTGGCAAAGGCCACGCTAACATCTTTTTGCCCCATACGTTTTAATTAGATAGTTTGCAGCTCTTTTTTGTCAATCACCCATGGATTAAATCCATTTCTGCCCCATCTCCAAGTCCGATGTCATTAGGAGCAGGTGCCTAGACTGCTGCTTGGGTTTCCTCTGCTCATCCTCCACGTGCATTAAGCCAAGCAGGAGGAGAACCTCAGCAAAGTACAACTTCCTCCTCTCTGACAAAGCAGACATGAAATGTTCAGCAGACATAAATAAATATGTTCACTTCAGAAAGCCTTTTCCTCGCAATTGCAAATGCTGCATATTTATATCCAGAGGGAGCTGGCTACCTACTTCAAAGGCAAACACAACATCAAAAAGGGCCTAATTGCACCCAACACATGGTTCAGCATCACGCAGCACACAGGCAAAACATTCTCAGGCCATAATGGCTAAAATACTGTTTTCAAATATTGTATTTATCAGAAAGGAGACATTCTGGATCTTGTTTTTAGACAGATAAATTTAGGAGCAAGTTAAGAATCGCGTAGTGCTAGCTGGAGAAACACGGAGAGAGCCTCTTCGTGAAGGGCACCCACAGGGGAAGGGAAGCCTGCTGAGAGACTCCCAAATCAAACCTTACTGGACCAATCCTAAAACCTTCTTACCATGGTCCCTAAAGCCTACCCGGGGGAAGCCAGAGAGCTCTGGCTCCAGTCGTCTTCCACAGCTTTAGCCAGAGGAAGAGGAGACCACCACCACACCACCTCTGCCGGCCTACTGCACAGCACAGGGCACCGAAATGCATTCGCCTGTTTCCACAGCAGACTTACAACTTTGGCTCAAGCTACAGCATATGTTTTTAAAAGACACAGTCCTGACTGAAAAACCCTCGATGCTGCACCTCCACTGTGTGCCCACGTTATGGATTTTGCTGGTTTGTTGCCCCTCCAGCTGCAGATGCGTCTTTGTTGCTATCAGACCTCAGAGATGCTTTTCTGGGCTAGGTTACAGGGTTGCCTTCTGACGGAAGTCTCTTTTTTTCTGAGAATACCAGCAATGGCAGAAATTACCACAAATGGATGACAATCATGGGTGGTTGCATGAAATATATACTTCTATAGGGAACTGCAACTTATTTAATCAAAGGTCCATGCTTTGGTGAGCAGAACACGCCACATGTCCATGTGCAGTATGAGAAAACTGCTGCTGCAATGTGGCACTGGAGTCCTTTCCATGCAGAGAAGGAAAACCTCTGATCTAATTTGGGGATAATTACAGGGGCATAAAGTATGTCCTGTTCTTCACCATACCCCAAGAACTCAAAGAATTTCTCATCAGCTCTTCAATAAGACTAAAGAAATTCCAAGCCCCCTTCTAAAGCTCCTACAGTTCCTTTTTCAAAGCAGTTGCAGCAATATGGAATATCAAGCCAAGAAAGCTAATAAGAACAATTCAACAGCAGAAAAGTTTAAAGAAAACACCAAGGGAAAAATAAATCAATGCAGACCCGTAGGCTTTTACCAACCATTCTTTAAGTCAAATTAATTTGTAATGTAATTAAACTTTTCCCCAGAGGGACAGGTATAATTGAATTAGAGGTGCCTGGGTAGAGTTTCAGGGTTTAGCGGATCCTCCCAGACTTTACCGCACTCCTCTCCCACTGCTACAGTTCACGGAACTCATCAGTTCATTTCTAAGCACCTTCCATGAAACAACGTAATTAGAATTGGCTACTACTTTCTTGCTCTACATCAGACTAGCCAAGCCCTGCTCCTCTGTAGTGAAGTTCACTCATCAGGGATTAACTTTAAAGCCATTTTTTAAATTCAGTCACTCTTACAGTTAAAGGATTTTGCCAAGTATTTCTAGGAGCTGTTAAAAATCCCCTGGTTTTGTGATATCTTGTTCTGCCTATATCTAATGGATTTGTGCAGAAATCTTGGGCAGAACAGGGCTTTCAAGGAGCGCTTCTCAAGGGCTAAACCACAGCTGGGCTTGTTCACAAGTGCGCTTGCTACAGGGTTAACCAGGCTGGCTGCCGTTCAGTGCACGCGGGAGCGAGAGGAGCCAAGTCCAGTCTCACCACGATTGTGACAACAAAACAACCAGCTGGTCCATGCAAAGTCCCACGTACCTTAAGGTGTAAAATATTCTCTGCATTCAGTGTTAAACTTCAGATTGGCAGGAAAGATTATGCTATGAAACCAATACCACCCCCCCAGGAAAGCGGGCAGAAACCTTGAGGTCGTTACTAATGCAGAGACAGGCATGAATACAATACTCCAACTCATCACCCTGAAAAGGTGGGAGGGTTTGGAGGTACGGGACCTTGTAATTGAAGAGGTTGAACTTGGAAGACTTTTCAGTGGACAATTCTCAGAAGATCTTTGCTCTAAAATTGTGAGAAAATTAAGAGAAATTTATCTAGGGTATCTCAGACTGGCCATGACGACCATTCATTTTGCATCTCCGGCTTTTATTCTCTGTGTCATGGTGGCTAATCTTGTACCACTCCATTTAAAAAGCCAATGCTTACAGCTATACAAGAACATCCACAGAACTTGTGATTCCTCAGACACTCCAAGTTTTGCCCGTGACCCACCTCTGTGTTGCCCCTCACCAATTACAGTGTGTTTCTAGCCGTGTTTATCTGTAGCCACTGGTATTTCTTTTAGTGAATTTAAGGGATTGCTTTGTGAAGAACCTGTCCAGGTGTTTCCTTATTGACAAATGACACAAATCTTACACGTAAATGTCAGCACAATGATGCTAAAACATACAAAGGGCAGAAGAAACACAGGAAAGCACGTATGGCTGGGAGGATGCTGAGGATTTAACTCCCAAGAACACATGGGTCTTTGGTGTTTTTCAGGCTTTTCCTTTAAAAACTAGTCAGTGGGATCACTTGTTCTTAGCTAGGTGCTGCCCTAGCACCAAGAAACTAAAGTATGCTACCCAAGGGTTTCTGAAACTAATTCACAATACTGGGTGTCGTGGACAGATGCAGAGCTCCTGAAAGAAGGGTCCACCCCAGTCCTTGCTCCCAGGCACAATCTGATTCCAACATTCCCTATTTCTTGTCTTCAGCTGAGGTAGGTTGGGAGCCTAATTCGTGGCCTCTCTCCCGGATACGTTTCCCACCGGGAGGTGTACCTTTAATGCTAATCAACAGAAACACCCCTTCCAGCTCTCACATGAACACTAAGTAGGAGTTGTGGGCTTGTGGATCTATGCTCTCTGAGAAAAGTTACTGCATAAGTTGTTCCCGAAACTGAATTTGTATATGTGAAGCCTTCTTTTTTGAGTTGAAAGACTTAAAGTGTTTGGTTTTTTTTTTCTAGACAGTCAGTCCTAATTCAAGAGGAAATCCTAAGCCTCAAACTTCTAATTGCTCTGCCAATCTAGCTTATTATTTCCTCTGTTAAATTTAGGAAATGAATAAGCAAGACTAACTTCTCTGTGTGGTGAGTCTCTCTTTTCAGTCTACATCTTGCAAAACAAAAGAAAAAAAACAAACCATAAACTAACAAAAAAAAAAAGAACCCAAACAACCCCAAAAAAACCTCCATACCCAGAGCTGAAAGAAGTTTCTGTCCTTCTTATGCATCTCTCATTATAGCTGCAGTTACCTGGTGGTCTTAGATATTTCAGCAGATGTTATAGGGAGCTTTTTTGAAGTCAGAGCAGCTAGTATTTTTGACCTGTTAAGTCCACTTAAAAACCTTCAAAAGTTTGCTTCCTTATAATAAGGTAAGACCTGAGGATCTGGGGTTAGAAATGTTTAAGTATCTAATTTATAAAGAAATCAAGAAAAATTAGGTAGATAAGTGTCTTTAATGATCTAAGCCAAAACTATTAAATTAGACTGTTTGAAATATTTTAGGGTTTTTCCTATCTTCTGTTCTCTTGTTTCAGAAGTTTTACTTAACAAATTCAGAACTAGCCACATCCAAATATCAAGTGCTGAACAAAAGATTTGTTCCTGGCCGTTTTATAGAGCCAGAAGCGGCCAATGCAATGGCTCTGTCTGCCAGAAACAAACTCTCCATCCCTTCCCTTCAGAAGGAAAAACTTGCAGTGTCACCATATTCTTACTTTACCAATTTCTACAAGTTTTCCAGCTCTAGGAGTCATCGCCTACGATCTTCACTAAAACAAACAAAAAAGCTCTGTCCCTCACCTTCCGCATTTTTTCAAAACAGGCTTCGTGAGCAAGTCTGCAACCTCAGCATAACACTGGGATGCAAAAAGCCTCTGATTGCAGAAAGCTGCCTCCATTTATTATTCATCATAGGACAAAACAATATGCAATTTTTTAAAAATCATACTTCAAAAGCACTTACAGACTATCTGAGGCCTAACCTGATTGGTGACCACAGGAACCAGGCTAAAATAGAAGCTTTTGCACAAATATAGTCTAATCTTCTTTATGGTATTATTTCTATTACTATTGCACATCTTTTCACAGAAGGGCATCATGACATCTATCCCTTCTGATCACACACCATTAGTAAGGAAGACACAATTATCAAAAAAGACCTTCTGTAATGTTGCAACCTTTTAAGGAGTATGACAATAATCTCCACAATTGTAGGGAATTAGTGTACGATCTATAAGCAATAGACATTTTTATGTCCCAGGAAGCACTGGCCATTGCACATGCTGCTACCCCAGGGACATCAGAGTGGGCAGAGCTTTAAGTATGTCCATAACAGAAATCATCCATGGAGGCAGATCAGCTGCAAAGCGGCATGAATTTTGCAGTTCTCTGCGCAGATGCTGATTAAACAGAGAAACCTCCCTTTACCCAAGCACAGAGCCATTCCCCCTCCTTTCGTAAAGCCTGCTGCAGAATAAATCCTCCTGCCGTGTCACAAGATTTAAATGCGGTTGAACCGGAAGTTTCAGGTAACATTGAGGATAACATTCCCATCCCAAACCAGTACCACGTCCTGGTGGATTTTTTTTCTGAATTGTATGACTCAATTACTCATGGGTTACTAGGACCACTCGTTCATGCGTTTCTGACCCTCCCCTGAGGGAGGCACAGGAAGCTGAAAACCAGACCTCGTGGGGATGTGACAGCAGAGCTCAGAGTGATTGAAAATGCAAGGCCTTGTTAGAGGAAAGGTGGAGCCCCCAGTACTCACATAGCGCAGTGGTGAGCTTCTCAGGCTGGTCGTAGTGCACCATCGCCACACAGAGCGTGTTGAGGGCCACCACGCAGAGGACGATCCAGTAGAAGCTCTGAGCTTTCACCATGCGCCGAATGAAGAACCGGAACATTTTCTCTTTCCTCCTGAAGTAGGACGAGCTCTCATTCTTCCCACTCTTCAAACTGGCACGGGCAAAAGGAGACCCTGGGACAGAAAGAACAGTCACCATACCACATCCAGGTGGGCAAAAGGCCGGAGGACGTTCCTGGGCACGCAGGCCCTCTCCCAAGCACCAGAAACACGGCTGAGCAGAAAGCTGGGCACACTGACCATGGGCTGAGCAAGGGCGTCTCGCTTGCAATGACATCATGAGGGATGATGGCTGGGGTTTTAAAACTTCATGAATGAGCACCCAGCTCCACCATCTAAAAAAACTGGGCTTCCAACCTTTTGAGGCAATCTTGATTGTCCCAACTTAACTGGGACCAGTCCCCGGTTGACTGGCGGGACAGAAAGTACCAGGCATGGTGGTATTTCTGCCTGTGGTGTGGAGCGCATCCTCTTGGAGCTGGGTAGCTGGCAACAGGAAAGCTGGTCCCTATTTCCCCTGCTCCAAGGACCAGGCAAAGACCCAGCCCTTACTACTGAATTGAGTGAAATCTCCTTATTTTACTCTCCAAATTCCTGTATTTCTACAGCAGAGGGCTCAATCTGCCTCCATGCATCATATTTTGGACGCAGCTACTCATTTGTATCAATTCTGCCTATATCAGCTACATTTCGACTCCAGTCTGAAACCCTGGAAAAGAGTCAAATGTTTTAACAATAGGAAGCTGACGGAAGAAATGATTTCTAATGTAAGCTCTCCCCCTGTGGCAGCAGGCACTGCTCAAACGACTGATGGAAAGGCAATCTCCGGCCAGTGCTGAGGCAGGAGAAATCAGCACACGTTAATAATAAACGCATGCCTCCGTTGGAGTTCCTCTGCAACGGCCACAGGCTCGGTTGCAAGCAGGGCAAATCGTGATTGCTGCAGGCTGTCCACCGCCTGTTTCACCATGTGAGACTCAGAAATTTCTAGTGAACCTTGTTTCAACATGGTTTGTGGCAAGATAATATGCTATTGCCCTTCCCCATCACGGGACAGAGCCTCCAACGCGTAGGGCTGACCAGGACACACACCGTCCTGTTCAGGACAAAACACCACGAGAGCAGGTGACTTGCATGGGCTGTCGTTGGAGATGGCTGAGTTACACGAACAACGTGTTCTGGCTGCGGGAGCGAAATTTTTGAGTGTGCTCCCTTACATTTCAACACTTGGAAGGGGTGGGAATCTCACCCTGTTTCATCTTGCAATAACATCAAACACAGCACCATCGAAAGGATAAAGCGTCCAGATGTGACAGTAAAGGGCTCTCCAAGCCTCACAGCTACACAAGAGCGTGCTGCACCGTATCCCCAGTAGAAAGCAAGCTCTCTGCTTCATTTCAATTTCTGGCCATCCACCAACATGCCAAATGCAGAGCTGGCCCTGGCGGGCTTCGAACAACCTCCTTGCTGGAAAGCTCAGTGTGCTGCTTCTGTTAGTTTGATAATCCTCCCTTTGGCAGTTCGAAAAGAAAAAAAAAAATCATAATGCTCAACTATTGCTTTAAGACAACAAAATAAACTACAGGTGAAGATACAGCCCGGACCATATCGTAGTACTGTTCAGCAGGTTAGGACCTCTCAGCTACTCAAGACAGGCTAAACTCTCAGATTTTCATGGAAATAGTCTGCTGCCTTTTCATCCCCTCTCTCCTGGCTCTACTGATCTTCCAGAAAAGAAAAGCATAAGTGTTTAAATGGATCTAAATGTAGAAAACATCCACTTCTCCAGACTTCTGTGTCTGGCAATCAAGACAACATCCTGCGCCTGGTACAGCATGGAGGGTGGCAAGAGAGAAGGAGCCAGCTTCTACCGCTGCACACTTATTAGTGCAGAAAGAAAGGCTGAGTTAGGAGGAAAGAGAAGGATAAATGTTAAGAACGACTCCAGAGAACACCCTGGGAAGTGTTTACCACTATAGCACTTTATAATGTAATTATAAGGCTCATTGAGGTACTTGTGTTTGAATTAAAGTGCAACGTATTCAGTCAACGGCCAGCAAGAGACCTGTCAAAGTCTCTACAACTCTGGTCTGCATCTTCATGTTGCGCTCACTAATTATATTGTTAGTTCTTCCACAGTCCTTATGCTCCCATCAGCAACATGGTATAGGAAACCATCCAAAAAAAAACCTTTTCTCAAAAACATGTTCCTTATGCGTAATTGCCCATATGATCTGATTGTTTATGTTATGCAGAGTTTCAGCCTTTTCAGGAGCCTGCAGAAGTATCTGCTTTATCCATTTCTTCTTTTCTGCCTTGTTCCACAAATCAAAATCAAAAACACTTTTCCCAAGTGGGTGAACCACTCGCAGAAGGTGGAAAGCACTGCTGTTATTTTCCCTGCCATATGCTCCCGAGACAGTTCCCAGCTCTGCATCAGATTATCCATGAGTCCAGATGCTCCGTCATCCGTTGCCGCCTGAAATGCTGAATTCAAAGATCTGTTTGCGTGGCATGGGTGCCCAGAGCCTGGAGGGACTTGGATGTGAAGGCAAAGATCTCATAATTATTGCAACCATGAACAAATGTTCCAAAAATGTCCATTTCTTGTTATCCATGCAGGGATCAGAGCTGCTCAGAATAAAACAAAACAAAAATGCACACGGTTGCTGCATTTTTGCCCTCTTTCAGCAACAAACTTCTCATAGAAGAGTCAGCATTTTAGCCACAAAACCTGCAGCCTGCTCAGCCCGGGGAACTGTGGCAGTTCAACGGTGGGTGATGGTGTCAGTAACATGCCGAACAACGTTCATTTCCTGCAACCAGATCTTCATTTAAAGGGGGGTGGGTGGGGGTGGGGGAAATCCAGCAGCAGCTGTAATCTCTTAAAATGTTAATGCCCAATTTCCAGAGAGCACTTGAGGCACTCATGCATGCAAGCGCTTACGGACATGTACTCTCAAACGTACGGTTTGTGCTGCCACTCTTACGCATCCAGGATTTGCTGCTTTGTGGTAACTGGGGTGCCAAGGCATTTCTTTGGAAGATAATGAGAACATCTGCTGCTTCAGCAGCAAAACAAAATACAGACTGAAACAACAGGGACAGGAATAAGCAAAATAGCTAACTCCGAAGCAGTCGGGAAGATGTGTCCCCAGGCAGCAAGTAAAAGCCTGTGACTGAAAAGTCTTTCTGCTGGTGTCCAAAGAGCTCCCCTTAGACAGGGTGGCGTGTGCTCAGAGCCTGCCTCCCCCTGCAAGCCCCAGACCGGCCTTCTGCCTCTCCACCTGGCAACATCTCAGGAGGGAACGAGCTCTCTGTCAGCTGCAGAACGAGCAGTACCTCTGCAGCCCTGACGGTGTCTTATTCTCCAGAGCTGAAGATACCAAATTCACACCACCAATGCTCCGCCATGCAGGCTGCCCCACTGCATTGGAGGTATGTGGGTAATTGCATGCACACAGGTGTGTATCTTCATATCCGGCTTTAAAAATGTAGAGAATTGCTTTAAGATCTTCAAGAATGAGAGAATCAGGGCCACTGCCCAGCATTTCCCAGGAACCATTCACACGGCAACGGCGGCAAAACCACATGCCGTGCATTAGTGGCAGATGTGACTAGGTGTCCAACTCCTCTCCTGCCTGCAACAGCTGAGGCTTAGCAGTACTGTCTGACATATTTGGGTTTCATTAGCATGAATGAGCATGTTCCAAGCAGAATCACAGCGTGGCCAACGCAGCAGGGGTTCTCCAAGCGTTTTGGCAGGGCTCTTTTAAAGGGTGCAGCATGCAAGAGCTGAGCAGGGCAGTGGCGGGGAGAGGGTGAAGCCATTTGCTTTGGGAAGTCGAGTGCTGCTGCAGGAGCAGGGATGATTCTCCTTCTTGAAACTGCAGTTTCTGGAGCAAAGGAGCCGCTCGGAGGAAACATGACATGAACACGTTTAGGTGGAGATCTAAACCTCGGGGAATGCGAAGCCAGTACTCACCAACGGAGCAAATGTCTGTGAAATGGTCCTCACCTTCTTCAGCATGAATCAGGTCATTTTTGCTCTTCTTTATTGCTGCTCTTTTCAACACTGTGTGCAAATTAAAGAGAAAATGCCCCGTGAGCATTCAGAGTGGATTCTCTCTCCCCCTCCCTTCACTCTCCAGGGCCAGCATTTACTTCCCAATGCCAGCTTAAAGCTCTCACACAAGGGTAAGCTGGAGCAAATCAGACAACTTACAACCTTGCAGGGCCTCTGCATGCTTCAATGCCAGGGTCCTTTATTTATTTAACCTTCTAGATCTTGAAGGTTTGCCAGGCACAGGTCTGCACGCTTATACTTCACCCCAGCAGATGCAGGAGGGTGGGGGAGTCACTGCAGCTGCTGGACCTTTTAGCACCGCAGAAAGGCTGGGCAGGGTCACTGAATCTTTCTGAGCCCCAGTGGGTTATAAGATGAGTTCTCCTATCCATTAAAAACATTAATGCTGTTTACAACGTGCGCCATTAAGAAGTTAGCGTTTACGGCGCTCGGATACAGTTTACCACAGAGCAATGCCTGAAGCAGCAGAAATGCTGTGTCGAAAGCAACTGCCACAAATCAGTGAGCATACTCTTAATAGCACCCACTGTACAGTTCCTTCCCTCTGGGGATGTCATAACTCTTTGAAAACACACTTTGTCCAACAGCATCTTTTGTGGGGAGGGCAAACATCGCTACACCATTTTACTCGACAGGGAAAGAGAGCTGCATCCTAAGGCTCAGACAGGTCTGCACTGTTCACCCAGTGCACGAGGGGTAACGCAGGAACAACGTGGACACTGGTCCCATGACCACCTACCTGCAAAACCTTGAGAACCAGCAGAAAAATCATACGTTGATACAGTTTTGTAACAGCTTCAAGACATACAGTAACTAAGCACCATTTGCTATCAGCAGTAAGACACCCCACGGTGTGGTGATACATACTGTTCAGAAGGCACACACAGCAAACCCACTCACTCTGCGGCAACTACCCTGGGGTAGGTTCATATGAGAGGTTCCCCTCACCCTACACAACGTTCTCTGCCTTGACGGAGAAACGGATGCGCTTCTTCCTCCACAGCTAAGGCAAGTGCTTTTGTCGCTTCAAGGAAACACCCAGAACATCACCCAGGTTCAGAGAGGCTCGAAGAGGAGAGGGTGCTCTGAACCTGCGGTCTGGATCCAATATTTTGCAAATAACAGCTTTTGCTCTTTTCTCCCCCAGCCAGCAGTGGGCTGAATCCTCAGTCCCAGCAATACCAGCTTTTGGGTCCTTCAGGCTGCATCTGTCCCAGTACACTCCAGCATGTCCAGGGCCATCCCCAGCACTGGAACATAAACAGCCCTGGAAGTAAAGTTTTACAACACTCCCTGGCATGAATTGAGCACCTTCTTCTTTATCTTCTCCCCACAATAACTCCTGCATGTGTTTAGCAATTAGGTCGTGCCATCTCTGCGGGCACCTTGGATGCAATGTCCCCCTGTTTTGGAGACTGAGACAACTGACCAGCATAGGTGTGGGCTGCTCCGTACCGCTTGGCTTCAAGGCTGGGAACATTGCTGGGCTCCTTTAGCTTATGAGTACACAAGGAGCCTTAGTATACCTGGGTCTTTACTCCATGGCCTGCACCCAACTCTAGTCACTTAAACCACTCAGCTTTTTAGACTACTCTTCCAGACACTCATTTCAGCTCGAGACTAACAGCCCTGGCTGCACCCGCGTGCCGGACAAACTTCCCCAGTGCACACACACCCACGTACCCGCACACACACACGACGATTTGCCAAGCACACCTCAGCCCTGACCTTCTTCAGCCCCAGCTCTTCCATCCCCGAGTCCTCCCCGAGCACAGGTCACCAGGTTGGACAAGGTGGGCTAGCAGCTGGGTGCCTGATGCCCCAAGGAGCCCCGTGGCTCGGAGCAAGGTGCAAAACCACCCGGGAAGCATCGCCGGTGACCTGGGCGTGTGGGGCTGCAGGGGAGAAGCACTGCCCCGCTGTGCCGCCTAAGCCCCTGGTGATTTGCAATCCACTCACTGTTGTAGCTGCTGCCGCTGCTAGTCTCTGCCGGTGCCGTGCCTTGTTGAATCGGCCCTTCCGAGGCGGCCCTCCCTGACAGTGAATGGGAGGAGAAAAAAAAAGAGGAGGGAAAGGGAGGGGAGGGGAAAGGAGGAGACATGGGAGGACGAAAGATGGTCAGAAAAGGGAGAGGGAAGAATCTTTAACTGAACTTTGACTGGCTGTCACATCCTAAGAGCTCATCGATCTGGAGGCACAGGGAGAGCAGTCCCCGTAGCCTTGCTGCACCTGTGTCCGAAGCTCGGTACCTCCAGCCATCCTGCAATGCTAGGGTCACACGTCGGAAGATAGGATCACCACACCCTGTTATGTCTTACTGCTTACAAGTAACAGGGGTCTTAGTCTCTTTGTCAAATCCATTTGGAAACCTCGGTTTAGAGCCCTGCCTCCTCTCGGTCAATGCATTTCTCTTCTGGCATCCGCTCTGCAGCCTACCCCCGCCACAACCTGCGCGTAGACACAGCCAGCCATGCTCGGCAGAGGCTGACAGCTGTCCCCACCACGCTGCGGTCCCACAGGCAGCGTAGGGACTGACTGACCCCAAGGGCAGATCCCCATCCCAGTGTGGTCTGTCACATAACTGCTCATCATCCACCTGCAACCTCAAAAGACCCGATACGGGAAAAGGGACTCTTTAGCCCGACTTATGCCAAGTGCATGCAAGAGCGTGTTCCTCACACCCTCCTGGTTACAATGGAAAGCCATGTCAGCGTACAACAGGTGAACCTCTCATGTATCACAGGAGGAAAACTGCACAGCAAAATGACCTACCATCCAGAGGAGATTTCTCTTCCGCATTCTTGTCTTCCTCTGCCAGCATGACCTCCTCTGTAAAAGGAAAATCAACAAGGTTCAACCTCAGATTTATCACATCCCTGCTCTAAGATGAGATGAGCTGAGCTGGATGCAGCAGGCATCTGTCCCGGCTGCCACCAACCTTACCCAATTTTTTTCACCCAGTTACACCAAACCTGTGGAGGAAGGGATGGCTCAGAGCACCTTGTTTCTTACCCTGCTTGCACAGGGGAAGGAGGCCAGACAAGCCACTGAAATACTGTAGCACTTCCTCCATGATTTCCCCCTTCACAACGAATCACCCACTCCAGTTGCTTTACCCTGCTATCTAGAGAGCAAGAACCTCCCTGCAGACCCAAGCAAGTCCACAGGGCTCCACAAGCCAGAGGATGGTCCCTCATGCCCAGCCACATCGGAGACACTGTTTGAAGAGTGAAAGATGCTCTACACCCATTGCTGCTCTTCCCTTTCCATCAATAAGACCAGGACTCCAGCCCAGGGGAGATGAATCTCTGCCTCATGGCACAGGCTAAGACTAGCAGGGCTGGCTGCTGCATGTCAGCTGTGCTACGTTGCAGGGGACAGAGTGTCACCAAATAGCCATTGGATCAAATCGTTGTCAAATAAAATCCACAGCAAAGTAGCCATGGGGGAATTCTGGCTAGCACTGTTCAGGTTGTGCAATACGTGCAAGACCTCCTCCGTTGGTTTTCCATTGCTGTATAACTCATCGCCAGAATATAAGTTTATACTTTCCTACTGTAAGAGAATTCAGAAAACACTAAAAAAAAACAGCCCCCCCAAAACTGACTCGTTTTTATTTACATGAAAGACAACCAAATTCCCTGAGGTTTCACAATGCAAATGCCATCAGCCCATCAATTCGCAGTACACACCACACTGCGACAACACTTGAAACCACACCGTTCACACAGTCTGAACCACAGATTTTAGCTTGCTGTTGTGAAATTATGTAAAGATTTTCTTCTAAAGGACAATCTAAAGCAAAAAAAAAAATTGAGCTGACAGCTGGTAAACTGCACACTTCCTTGTAATATTACAAATTACATTCTTTCGCGTTTGGCATAGATGTAATTTGGGATCTTATCAAATCATCTGACACTGCGTCCCACAACATTTTGCTTTAAAGTCCATTTAAGCCAGCCTAGATGGAAGGCTAACTTTAACAACAACAACCACAAAAGCAGCAAACCACAGGCCAAACATCAAAGTGTGGAGCTGAAAGCTGTCTGGAGGAATACTAGAGGGATCAGCACTACCACACAAGCCTTATATAATCTCTTTATTAATCATCTGGGAGAGAGAGTCATTGGTACATTAATAAGACAACAAACTAAGAAGGCTGAAAAATAATATTCAGTACTGAGGAAGACTTAAAACCCAAGCAGAAGGAAACAAAGTAAGAAAATGGAAACCAGTGCACCAAAGACACGGAAGAGGGTAAGGAAACATGGTGCTCAGAGAGGGTTAAAAAATACCAGGTGAGCGTTGTAAAGCAAACAACTTTAAAATGCATGAAATCCTTCCAAAAACCCACAAGCCAATATAATTCAGGTGTTCTCCAAGGCTCCTTAAAACAGGCTAGAAAACTGAAATGGACTTTTTTGATAGCTCAAGAGAAATCTCTCCCAAACAGACAGCTCAGAAACCAAAAGGTTCTTCCAAATTCTTGTCTTGGGAAAAGCTGTACTGGTGTTTTGGGGCTAAAAGTATGGAAGGAGTTAAATAATGAACATGACTGGCCTAAAAATGTGGAAGGTATGGTTTAGATATGGAGACCTCTTCCCAAAGGCAACTGGACAAAGGGCCTGCAAATGTGAAACGCAAAGCAAACCTGTGCTGGCAGGAGCATGAGCTCAAGACATTTTCCTATGGATTTTTTCAAAGCCTACATTGCTCGCGGAGTGTGATTTTAAAAGCTGTATGTCATGTCTGAAGGTGTTATATCCAAATCACTGGGCAGGACTGTGCATAAAAGTGAATCTAGCTCACAGTAACAGTAGAGTCAATCGTGCCATGCAGATGTGCCTGCACTCTTTTGGATCCAAGGATTAGTTCAGCCATTGGTACTTTGGGGTTCTAGATTTTGTGCTCCTCTGCATAGCACAGATGCATTTTTTCCTGTCCTACCTACTAGAAAATTGCAGTGAAAATTCAAAACCGGTGGACCATTTAGGTCTTGTGACAAAGAGAAGGCACAGGAAAGAGAGCCCACCCCAGAGGAGGAGTTCTGCCACTCCAAGAAAGAGAAGTTGACTTTTAGACAGCATTTGATAATTAAATGGACTAATACAAGCTGCTGCAGGAGCAGACATGCTGCCATGCAGGTGGTAAGCAACAGAAGTAATGAGCTAGCAAAGGTCAGGAGACAGGCAGCTGCTCTTCAGCAGTACACCCAGATGAGTGTAATGCAAGAGAGAGGTGTCTGCAGAAGGAAGAGCTCAGCCAGACCCAGCACACTTGCTGGTCAATGCTCTGAGGGTTGTTGGTTTCAGTCACGTCTTGTTCCAGGAAAGAGTGAGTCTATTTGCTCAGCTGGAAGCCCAATTCTGCACTTGGTTTGTACCAGTGTAGGAGGAACACCATTGCACTCGTTCCTTTCAAAGATCTCCAACTCCGAGAAGGAAAAGAAATTCTTATTTTCCCCAGTTTCCAAGTGGCCTCTTGTTTTGCATGTTCCTGTAATAACTTGTTATGACTCTCCACTGTCCTTTGGGCAGCAGGGGAGGAACAATCCTGAGTCCCTGAATCACCTCAGGGCACTGTGAATGATATGGATACATTATCATCATGATTTACAATGGCGTGCTGATGCCATCTGATGTTCCAGTGTCACCTATGTCCCTATGGCCAGACTGATGAGACATTTAACCATACTGAGGTTTCAGAAACCAGAGTGATAAATGCCAGCAGGACCTCAGAATTTGTCAGGTGCGACAATTTGATGTCAACGTATCTTCACCTACAAAGCACATTCTTCCTCTCCAAAGACAACTCTGCAAACCAGCTGAGCCTTTGCCCTAAATTTAGAGCCCTGAGTGGGTGCCCAAACATATCTCCACCCATCGACATACCTCGCCAGGGCTCAGTTTTACTGTTCCTTTACAATAAACCAACCCCAGGTTTCACCTATGGAATTCCCTCAAGCCTGACTCCCCTCCAGCTCTGCTCCCCCGTTCTCTCCCTTGATAGACACTCCTGTATCCTCTGGGAAGCCACAGGACCACAACTACCCTAGCGGGGCTTTACATCGTTTTTAAAGCCTGCTAAAAGAGACAGCTCAGCAGGCTAGTCATCATTGCTAGGATTCTTTTTTTTAACCATACAACATCCTAAGCAGAGGATCAGAAGTTGCATTGCCTTTAGTCATCACTGTAACACAGAGACTGGAAGAAGATAATTAGGACACCTGAAAAACCTCTAAACAACGGTGCCTCTACATTAGAAGAGATATTCAACAAAGAGTCAGTATCAGCTCAGCAACTTCTAGCCTCCAAACAGGCACAGAGGCTTCACTAGGATATCAGAGAGAGAGGTGTCTCAGCAGTAAGATTAATTGCTGGTCATTAAATACTGACAACACACATCATGCTACAGGGCTGGAAATAAAGGCAAACCTACCGAGGAACTGTGAAGCTGAACAACACAGGCAAAGCAGCAGAGGAACATGGTGCTCCTCTTTCTCTTTGGCATGGGGAGATAGCACACGTGGGCTCAAAAGAAGAGTGGATTATAGGAAATAGCTCATGTTCGACAGGCAACAGAAGTTAGAAAAAAGGAAGAACAACTGAATTTAAATGCTGAAGCTTCATACTTGTTAAATAGAAAAAATGAATAAAAATGCATCCCTTAGAAGAAGCCACCACACTCTCACAGGGAACTCTAATTTGTTTTTCTGGCAATTATCCTCCCTTGCCACCTCACACACATTGCTGCCCTTTTTCGTTGATCTAGGTGTAGTTTCCCAGCTGTATAAAGGGGCTTGTTGCTCTGTTTTCTGCTACAGAAAGCTGAAACCTGAGGTTCATAAAACTTTGTCCTGTCAAGGAACGGCATTCGAGTTACAGTGAGCTGGAAGAGAGGTTAAACACATTCCCAAGGCCTGCTTATGCCAGGAGAAAAGGAACACTCAGAACTGGTGCTGTGCGAAAGAGATGGACTTGGAGAGAATTAAAATGCAAAAGACATGCAACTTGATTAGCTCTGAACTGAAAGACTTCCAGTATCTGAGCAAAGTGTTTTCAAAATGATGCGTGCCCTTGTAAGATAAGAGAAACACCTTCAAAAGAATATTTGTGGGCTTATAAGGGCTTCCGTCTGTGCAGAGAAGTTCTAGCTCTCTGCTCTCCGCTGGAAATGCAGCATGACAGCCTCATAGTTGCTACACTTTTGAGGAGTTTAATGGAGAAAGCAGTGATGGCAAAATCATTTGCATGGATTACGTTGCTTGGCTTCACCACTTTTTAATTCCTCTGAAGGCACAATTTCAAACTGACTCGCTACTGCCCATGCACAGAGCCCAACGACAACATGAAACGAAGAGCAGAGCCTGTCCCAGCACACAGTGGGTGGAACAGGACAGGGTTTGCTCATCACCAGCAAGACTTAATTTGATACTGGTTGCAGAGGCATTTGGGGAAGAGAAATGTTGTCTCATACCTAACGGATCAACACAGTGCGAAGCACTGATTTTTACACCTACATCAGCTAACTTCTAGAGGTGGGAAGAGCGGGTCCCTTTAAAGAGCTTACTAAAGAACAAAGAGTTGACTTCATTCTTCAAGAATACATTTAAGATTACAGGTCTGTTTCTGACTGTTCCATACAGTTCACTTCTAAACAATACAGAGAGTCAATGTTTATGAGTTTGACGTGGCAATTACCATATGAATTTTTGGTCTAAATTCTATGAGATTCAAGAAATGATAGGACTTGATCATTGCTTTTGACCTGTAACTCACACTAGTTTTATAAGACTGGAAATCTTACGGATTTTAAGACCCTTATAGATTTAGGTCATTTAAGGTGGCACAACATTTACAACATTTCTTCTTGACGTTCTCAGAAAGACTCTACTGAGTTACAATTTTCCTTGCTTGGCCTTATGATATAGGAATTTTACAAGATAACACCTATTAGCTCATTTGAAAATATTTAAACCCTCCTGACTACCTTATGTATTCATTCTTTGGCATGCACCTGAGAAATAGGTAAAGCTAGAAACTTCATACCTGGCCTCTGTATAATCCTCAGTGAAGAAAGCCAATTCAAACGCTAAGGAAATTGGTCATAGAATGGGTTGATTTTTTTCTTTCAAGTCATGCACATCTAAATTCAGCACTTCAGCATACTATCTGTCATGATTTTCTCTTTTGTTCCCCATCCCTTTGTTAAGAAGGCATTTGTTAAGCACATCAACAACTCAGGCAGATATGCTGCCGAGTATATTAAACAATCCACATTTAAAAGAGCCTGAGCTATCTTTGCTTCAGTTTCAACCATAGCTGCACTTCTGGTGATTTATCAATAACAAGCTGGCACCAAAATCTTTCAGCTGTGCCAAGGTACCTCACTGAAAACTTCACAAGCACCTTATTAATATTTTCTTCCTTTTTGTACTCTTATTTTACCACTGGGAAAATATTAAAAGAACCACCAGGAAAAAAAAAAAAAAAAAGAAAGAAAAATGTAAGAGGCAGTTACTCAAGAGCCAGGCTATTAAAGAAGTTTCATTCTTCCAACAGCGAGGTAAGACAAGTCATTAAACCAGGTCTGGAACACGCTTGAGTCAGACAGCACTTAAGAGGTAGAAAACAAAGACCCATTGTTTTCTTCTGGAGCACTCGACAGTCTACAACTTCAGTATAACAACGGGTTGATAGTAAACAATTCCAGAATTTTACCCAAACCACCTTTGTAATGCAATATGCACAGCAAGAGGTGATATAACATCATTCAGATTACGACTCCAGAAGGCTGGGAGAAACGTTAAAGACACTCCGGAGTAGTCAATAAATAATGAGCACAATGTTAAACTAAAGTCATGGTTGACAGATAGGAGGTAATGCATAGGTGAAAGAGTGATATTAGTCACTCAAATACTTTCCTGGGTCCTAAACCATGTAACAGCCCTTGAGGTAAAAACTTGAGCACTACCAAGAACAAGGAAATCTTTCCAGCTCCAGCAACTACTCAGAATATGTAAAACATTACAGAGCAAAACAATCAGATCAAGTATTAAGATGCCACTTTACAAATCACTAGAATGCAGCTTTCCACTCTTCCTAACCTGCATCAAAAGTAAATGAGAAAAAATGAACAAACAAAATGCTCAGGGAGGATACTATAAATATTAGAAGCCTGGAGGGCCTTTGGTAAGAAGAGAGGGGACTGAGCAGATTGGTTCTGCATGCTTTAGAGCACAAAAAGTAAGATGAAACAAGGTAGAGGGGTATCACAGAAAGAAGGGTGACAAAAAGAAGTAAGAAGTGCACTCCTGAGCTCTTCCTCTCACTGCAGAAAGGCAACGTGTTTAAATTTGAGGACAGGACATGCTATTTGGGGGGTTGGTTTGCGTTTTAAAATCAAACCAACTGTTAACACGTGGAACTCCTTGCTACAAGATTCAATGAGCTCAAGGATGCAAGAAGGATTTAAAAGCAATTAAATATTTGTGTGAATAACAGAAAAATCCTCCAGAGTTACATTTGAGCAGAACACCAAGAGCTTTTTCTCTTTCTTTTATGCAAACAGCTTATTACATCTCAGCTTCGGGCTGTTAAAAGACATTCCTGTGGAGGCTGGATGGCGTGTGACCGTCCTCCCTGGCTGTTTTCCTCCCCCACCCTCCGCCTAAGCAGTTAGCTTTGGCCATTGTCCCACACAAGGAAGACTGATTATCTAGTTTGGATATTCATGACCATTTCACAGCTGAAATCCTGGCCTCTAAAACGGAAATGGGGAATCCCCATCGGTGGTACAGGCCCAGATTTCAGTGCCTGAATTCTAAACACTCAATTCTCTGTTTCGGTTAGCCTTCACGCTACCTTTTGTATTCAAAGATTTACTAACACTGCTAAGTCGATTTTATTGTTATTATTCAGCTGTACTAGGAAGCTTTTTTAATATTCCTATTGTATTTTCAAGAATGCCTTTACAGAATATTTTTGTTATTCCCTGATTCAGCTACTTTGCATATACTTCCCTGTTCTAGAAAACCTTCTGGATCTCGTGTTATTGGACAAAATAAAAAGACAGCCATTTTACAGCATTTTCACTCTGTACTGATGTGGCATTTATTCAGCGCTAGCAACACAGACATAGAATAGCCATTCTCACACGGATGCAAAGTCGGAGCAGAGACCGGCTGTACATTTCATAACTTCTTCGCCTCAGCTTTCAGACAAATTCAGCTAATGGCTTCTGCATAGCTCTTCTTGGTAGAACGGTCAGCAATGTGAAATGAAGCAACCCACATCCCTGCAAGGGAATCCTCATCTTTATTTTACTGATGGGGAGACCAGGATTAAGGGACTGAGAAGTCACGAGAGCCTTAAAAGCAAGACGGCACTACAGCCAAGGGAGAACCACGGTGCACTCTGCTTCAGCTACTGGATAAACCATTAATTCATTTGAATTTGAGGTAGCAGAAAAACGGTAAACAAATGGGAAGACAAACTATAAATGGAAAGGAAAGCGAATGATTCTTTTTTTGAATCCTACAGAACCACAGAATGAAGTGTGGTTACCTTACTGAGGGCAGCTGCTGTCGAACAGCGGCAGTGGGCATAAGTCCGTCAATATGACTGGCAGTCAGCTGTCACTCTGTATAGCGCTACGGGAAATACTGGGTTCAAGCCACCGTAATACTGTTGCTACTTCTTCCTATTTTACATTTCAATGCTCCAGTCTTTTCCCTCTCTGGCCAGGTTGCCAGAACTCATGCCCAGACCCCAGACCCCTGCCCTCTGGGGAGGTACCGCAGCCGCCTCCCCAGTGCTCCCAGGGCACCTGCAGGTGGGCAGAGCCCCGCACCCCTGGGCGCGCAGCTTCGGAGGAGAGAGCAGAGGCAAAGCAGCAGGAGTCACGTGAAAAGTGGTCTTCCAAATACTGGCACCCGAGCCTCGCGCATAAAACACAAGCTGTAAATCCAGAAAAAGAGCCACATCAACACAGACTAGCCCCAGGATGCTCTGGCCCCTGCCGTGCTCACAGCTTACACACGTGCAATGCTCCAACGAGTCGTTACAACCCTACAATTACTGGCTTGTGCAAGCCCGTTTTAGCACATCAGGCCTCTAGCATCAGTATGGATTTCAAACCAGGGAATGATGACGGGGCTTTTAGTATGGGGCCAGCCCACGGTTTAGGAGCATCACAGAGCACCAGTTCTGCCACCAGTCTATCAGCTGGCATCAGGCACGTCACTATATCATGTTGGATCTCAGTTTCCCCATTTGTAAAAGGCAAGGATGAACTTGATCTGCCCAGAAAGGCGAGTGAAAATCTATTTGAGAAACCACTGCTTCTTTTTCTCCCCATCAGTGCTTTAAAAGGCATTTGCACTTTACTCATGTTTCAGCTTCTCAGAAAAGCAAGCAAGGAAGCAAATTAGCTCCAGAAGTTTTCTTGATGCTATGTGAATAAATTGCACTGTGGTTATGTCAATATATATATCAGCTACCTTATAACGCCAAAAGGTTATTGGAAATCTTTACTATCCGATATAAAGGAAAAGAAAAGCGTGCTATTTTTTGTTAAATTAGGGTGTTTGGGTCCTTGTTAAAGTTGCTCACGACTGGCAATAAAGTGCAATGTTCAGTTATAATAGTTATAAAACAATGTTAATATGTGCTGGGGTGAGTTTCACAAAAGTGATCTTTGTGGCTCATAAAAAGGATACTCAGGTGTATTTTACCGTCGTAGCAAGAGAGGCTTATAAAACAGCTGTGGTGGAAAGTAAATAAAATATAAATGACTCATATAAGGGAACAGTTTCCCCACTGTGGAGACTTTGGGCACTGTATCACTTTTTATATTATACTGTATTAAGACAATTGCTTTGATCTTGGCAATAAAGAAAGTTGGCCTAGCTCCTTTAGTTTTGCTTTACCAAACTGAGATCTTTTCAATAACTTTAGTGTGACTGCTCAGAAACAAGCCCAACCAAAACAACAAGTGCTGGCTAAACTCTCTCTAGTCTTGGATTATGTCAATGGCCAGCAGCACCAAGGACTAGTTGTGGGGCCCTTGTCCTGTGTCATCACAGACTCTACTTGCCACAAAACATTGAACCAAGACGAGATGTCTTGCCTTACCTGCTTTGAAGATCCACTCCAAGTACCCATTTAGCTCCCGTTCAATTTGCTGCTGCCTACGGAGTTTCAGGAAAGCTCGACGATTTTCTACCCTCTCTCGTTCTTTGGCAAATTCACTACGGAGAGAGAAGAATGAAAAGGCTCGTCACAAGTGGTCAGGGAAAATACGCAGCCCTTCTCTCATCCTTCAGATTGTGTTCACAAAGCCTGTGAAGTCGATGACAGCAGTAGTGAGTGGAAACCACAGCACGTTACAAGTTGTTGTCCAATGAAATACTACTTTGATTGTAGCTCAGCTGTTTCTCTGCCTCTCTCATCCTGAAATAGGACTGCAAACTGCCACGTGCACACACTTCGGTTTCCTGGGACCACACCATATCCATCATAACAAGGTCCTGACGCACAACCACATACACCTCTCCAGTCAAGCAATACAAATATTATCCCCAGCACTAAAATCTGCCCTCCATCCCTCCACGCACTCAGCCCACAGCAGAATTTCCTCTAGAAGCACAGTATTGTGTCACAGAGGCACGAGCAGTCCCTTTCTTCGCTGTCAGCCTCTCTCAGAGTTCTCTCAGGTTTAAGCCAGCTTTCACAAAAACAATTCATACGAGACAGACGTACAAGTGAGGATGGGTACTCTGGGATTAAGGTGAAATAGCCCAGGCGCTCTCTCTGAGTTGAGGGTAACAATGATCCTGCTATTTGCTAAAATCACATGGAAAGCAAGTGTCTTGACATCAAATCATTAGAACCAGACTGTACAGGGGAGTCAGAAAGTAAGGTTCACCCAACCATTGCAAAAACCTTGTCTGAGTACATCCCATTGCCTAGCTTGAAATAATGCTGAGACAATAGCGCAGCCACCTGCCCCAAGAAACCCACGCTAGGGCTTTCCCCAGGCTAATTCATATCACCTCTGGGAGGCTTCTGATGCCCCACCTGGAGATGTACATGCCCATCTGCTATCCACAGAGCTCTGAACCAGGCTCTGCAAACCCTCGCTTTGAGCACACACCGGAGCGACTCCCACAACAACCTAATCGACACGGTTAAATGTGGGATCAGGCGTTTGTCCCTCATGTATACCCACGGCTCGCTCGCTCAACGTTTTGAAATCTTAACTTTGCTGTGCCTTTTAAATCTTCAGTTAACTGTTAATTGTTGGAAACCTTTAGTTAACCACTGTTCTTGACTAAAATCCCACATAATCACCTGTTTGTTTCCCACACGAGCGCTTCAGAAATCAGAAAGGAGCAAGAGATGGGAGGAAGGAAGAAGAATGGGGAAATGGGAAAAAGGAGCTGCAAGTGCCAGAGGCAGCTTTATATTCACAGGCTACACTTTACCCTTCAAATCTAACGCTTTTGCTTCTTTGGCAGGACTGTCTGACCCGTGGAGAAGGAACTGGGGGGAGAACTTGGCTCAGCACTGCTACATACACCGGTACCAGCCACTGACGTGAGAGCTGCCATCAGCTGAGAAGTTATCTTGATTTTGGCAGTGCATCCCAGTCTCCTGACTCCCCTCTCCTGTCCCCCACCTGACAGCACAGCCCATGACCCCATCCTTGAAATGGAGGAAGCCGAAACATGTCTCTGAACCGACAGCTTCTCCTTGGCATTCAGCACGTGTCTGCTGGGTGATTCAGGATCCTGCACGTGTCAGCTGGATCGCCTATTTTCTTCCTCTTCCTTTTTAATGTTCTCATTTCTGGTTCAGTGCCTGCTGGTCGGGGCCACGGACCTCCTCTCAGTTTTGATTTCTCTCTGGAGGGGGAGGAATGAGATCAGACAGCACAAGGTGACAACATGCATATATAAACTGCCAGGCGTGGAGGGTCTACGCTTCCTGCGTTACAGGCTCATGTCACCACACATTTCCCAGAGCCGGGCTGTATCGGATGGGGGAGGCAACACCCAGTGGGGAGTCTCAAAGGACTGCAGCAGGCAGGAAGGACAGCAGATGAGCCATGGCACTGCTCCCTTGCCCCTCAGGAGCAGGCAATGGAGAGCTTTCCTTGCAAAGCCTTTCATCCTCTGCCAGCTCCTCTCTGGCCTAAGGAACGTAAAAGGTACCTAGGACTTGTCCCTTTAATCTCAACTTTAAACATGTAAGAAAATGAGGGAGAATCTGTGCTAAGTTGCAAACCTTCAGTAGTTTCTGTAGGGCCATGAATACTTTTTGCAAGACACCAGTGAGGAATGTTGCTGTGGTTAAGGCCACCTGCGTCGCGCTGTTCCCTGGAGCTGGCACTGCTGTAGAGGCTGGGAAGGCGAGTTCCAGGAGAAGACAGTACCTGGTGTCTCTGCTGTCGTCTTCTGAGTGCTACAGAGCTGTAGCAAAATCATCCAGGTTGAAGACTGGAGGGTTTCGGTGTATGGTCTTCCTGCTGAAGCAATGCATCACTTGCTCTTTCTCCTATCTCCAGGAGATAAAAGAGGTTTGATGAAGCTGGAACTTGCCAAAAGACTGTGCTTTTCTTTCTGAAATGTATTGATAAGAGCATGCGTATGTCTCTCTTCCACTACGCTCATCACCATTCAGGAACTGAAATATACTCCATTTGCAGCAACTGGAAAACTCCCAGAATTTCTGTTTGAGAGCTTTTCAACAACATTTCAGAGTATATTCCAAGAAATAAGGAAAAATTTATATCAAAATGCTGTATTTCAACTAAAAATATTTCAGCTGAGGTTATCCCGCCAATTCTAAATGAAAACACAGAAAGTCCCATGGGAAGGTTTGGTAGCACTAAATAAGTTTCCTTTTTTGTTCAGCAAAATTGCTATTTATGCCACTGACTTGCAAAAATCTCCCAAATTACCAGAAAGGAAACCTGAGCAGGAAATACACTGCCTCTTGCCCAGCTTTGCCTCCAGGACTTTCTTCATAGCCGGTCCTCCACAGTTTGGCCAATTCTGGAACGAGGAATATTGAGAGAGGTTCACCCATTTTCATCCTTGGCTCTCATCGACCACCACGTGCCCCAAAAGCTCCCCAAAACATCCGCCTTTCCGCACTGCCTGGGGAGGCATTAGAAGGAAGAAGGCTGAAAGGTCAGTGTTTTTACACGCAGCACAGCAACAGAAGACGCTGCTTTAGGGGAAGGCGAGTCTGCCTGGGTAGATGACTACCATGCATTTTAGTTACAACATGACAGTTGTGAATAACTGGTTCTATAGAGACAGCAGGAACAAACAGAATTCAAGGAAGGGCATTCATCATGGAAACCATATGCCATTCCGGTCAAGCTTGATGTTGTCACATTTTTCTTCTCAAGAGTAGTCGGTGCTTAAAGTCACCAGGAAAATGGATGATTGTTGCTTATCACCTTGGTGGGTGGAAGAGTAAAATAAATCTCTGTGTAAATATGCACTGGAATAGCCACTTCAGGGAAATTCAAGAGCTCCCCAAGCCACAAAAGAGACAAGGTCAACTCATGAGTAACCACCAGGGTCAGTAAAAGACTATAAACCAAGGAAATTCTTACAAGTACTTCATCCATGCTGGACTTAAATTAAAAATACTGTCACAACAACCAAAAAGGAAAAAAAAAAAAACCACCAAACCCACAATCTTCATCCCCTGAGTCTCTGATTAACTTTCCTATATGACAGTAGAGATCTGAGATGGAGCATCATGCAATGTGCCTACTGGTCTTGGGTTTCATGGCACACTCCCAGGGCCAGTGACAGCAGGCCTGCTGCAAGACTGATCACACAATTAAACCTCTGCAATTCAAGTTTTCTGCTTAGAAAGCAGGCAGAAATGCTTCCCACTCAGAGGGAAAAGGCAGAGAGAGATGATATAGCATCACTGTCAGTGCTATCACTAACAGGGCTCATAACAGCATAGGTAATTAGCTCCTCATTCAGAACAACACAGCTGAGCTACATGTGATCTCATGAAATCTCAGATCTTAAAATGGGAGAACCCTTCGTCTAGTGAAGCCAAAGCACTGTTCAGAATGAGTGGAAAGAAACACAGAACCCAGGAGGACTCCACCAAGGACTCCCAGAAAGCAGCCGAGAAGGACTTTTAGAATTTTAAGTCTAAAACAAACAAAAGAAAACAACCAAAAACAAAACAAACAAACCAAAAAAACCCACCCCCCAAAAAAAAACAACAACAAACCCCAGCCAATCTGTTTTAGGATTGCCTTCATCTCCAGTCCAAGTACATCAAAGGAATGAGCAAAGCTGAGCCTGGACGGCACGTGACATGTAGGGATAGAGACCTGCCTGGAGAAATGTAGTCCTCAAGAATGAAGAGGAGCCAAATAAATCAAGTGGGTGATCTGCTGGCAAAGGAACCAGCCTGGACTCCATATGTTTGACTGAGTTGCTGACAAGCCAAAATGAATCCTCCAGGTGGAGGAACAAAATTGGCCAAGATGGGGGCTTAATTTGTAAGCTTTGTTGCTTGAACGTGGAGCAGTGCCCAAGACAGACTTGATACCTGACAGGAGCCTGCTAAGCAGCCCACGCCACTCAGGAGCAGCGAGGGGCAGGCTGGAGGTAGAAGGTGGAAAACAGGAACTCCTCTGGCTGCCTGACATACACATCAGTGGAACATCACTGTGGGAAACATGTGCCAGAAGAGTGGCAGTGGCACAAAATCACACGTGCTGTGCTACTCAGGGGCTGCCTCGTTGAGGAGAGGTGAAGCGTTAAAGATTCCTCTTGGTTTCAGTCCATCCCTTTTAAAATCGGCAAGGAAGGAACCTCAAAAGACACTTGGTGCCAATTATCCACCTAACTTTCAGTAAGCCTTCAGCAAGAGCAACGCTGAGGTAGGAATTTTCATAAGAGGCTGCAAAGAGACCACAGAGATAAGAACATGCACTCGCAGAACCCCGACATATGAACAGGCTGGATGATAAAATAGGTAAAATTAATGTAATACTATCTATATTTTTCAGTAAAACCAGGTCTTTTGTGCTCTTGGCAGGCTGCAACCACTTGCTTGGGGGCTGCACGTCACTTAAGAGACCCTGCAGAGTGCCTTAGGACAACTTCCCAGCACAGGGACCGCATGCACCTCCAAGCCTCCTGGCATCCCGAGAGCATCCAAATGAAGCAGAAACATTTAATTGCATTTTAAAGGTGGAAGTCTATTTCTTACCATTTATTTTGGTTAATCAGCTGTAAGAAGGAGATAAAGAGCCTTCAGATAATTTTTCCTTTCCCTCTCAGGTCTCTGTTTCTGATGCTGGGGATTGCGACCTTGTCCTCATCCAACCAAATCCCAACTGCTTGGGTGAAGCCAGCCACAATAACGTGGTAGGCAGATTCCCGCTGAGCCAACCCTCCTCGTGCTCTTGCCATTCTATAGGTCCTGCAATAGTGTGATTGAGTTTGCTACCTTATACACAAGGTCCTGCAAAGCCCCTCGCAGCTTGTTGCACCAGGGTCTGATCCAAGAAATACTCCTAACATTTCATTCACTAACCGCATCAGCATCCACGTGTTTATAGAAAAGCAGATTCTTGCTCCAGGGAAAGAATTTGTTTTGCAGGTTCATATCTCTGTCTTTTGTCTTCCCGGAGAACAGTAAATCCTTTATAAGGGGAAGCCTCTGCTGGATGTAACAAAAAAGCCCAACAACTTTATGACTGTAACTGTTTATACAACCAAGGACACGTAGCCTTGGCTGTGCTAAACATTTATTTTACCTTCTGCAAACCTGTTCTTTGAGATGCAGAGGCAGTGAGGGAGTCCTAGCAGAGAGCGAGCCCACGGGGACTGAGCAGGAACAAGATGGACAGTGGGGAGTGGAAAGAGTGAAAAGCAGATACGAGGTGTCCTGGATGCAGAGGCAGGAAGAGCCTGGGGACCTGCTGAGCATCCTCACCCCTCCTGTGGGTGCTGTGGTGACTTAGGGCAGCGCAGAGGGAGGCAGGCAGGACGGGGGGTATCTGAAGCACAGCAGCAAAGCTCAGGATCTGAGCAGGGACAGCAGACACCACCTTCCCTCAATTTCTGAAGCATTTTACTTCAGCAGGGTGTAATGTCACTAGGGAGCCATCATCAACAGCAGCACCAGTGACTCTTTGAACTCTTAGAGACTAAAGGACCAACCCCAGCCCACAACATGTTTCCAAGAGCCTGAAAGGGGCTGCCAGGGTGGCAGAGGCAGGAGAAGAGCAATCCTGCAGGAAAGACGCCCCACAGGCCAGCCGCCTCAAAGGCAACAGCCTTTGGTGTTTCTCACAAGAGCTCATTGAAGAGAAGAGGAAAGGCAGCCACAGCAGGGGCCAAATTATTCACAGCAGCACACAGAAGGCAAGGGGAAGGGACTGGGGAGAGGAGAGAGAGCGCTATTCCCTTCAGTGCACTGGCCTGGCTGGATGCTGGTGAGTTAGAAATGTAATGGAGGGTAGAATGGAATTTGGCTTAAGAAAGAAAAATATTAAATAAATCCAGGCATAAAAGACAAGCAGTGCAATTTCCAGCTGCCTGGACATGAGTCGTCATGGCCCGCAGCTGGGAAGGTGCAAACCCAAGAGGACATGGCTCAGCTGAGATGTCCGTAGCCAGCACCTTGCACTCAGAAGAGCTGCAAACAAAATGAGATCTACAAGGACATCGTTTTCTTTACCATAGCATCAGATATCTTTACCACAATAAGCCCAGGAAGACCTCAGGAGGAGCCAAGGTATGGTTATTCGCATTCACAAACAAAATACTCAAGTTCAGAGAATTCTGCAGGCAAAACTAAAAAAAAAATTTGATGCCTCTGACTTACTGATTTGAAAACATGAATAGAAACTCATGTAGAGTATTGTTAAATCACTGCTTTTAAATACCTCTAAAATAAGGCCCAGGTCACCACTGAATATAGGCAAAGCATATTGATTAGAAAGCCCGTCTGGAACAAGAAAAAAAAGCATGGAAATGCACCTCATCTGGGCAAGAAGAAAATCTGAGGGAGGTGAAAGAAAGCACATCCCAAGGACACACAAAGATTAACATTGGAAAGTGCTGGAATGAGATGAAAACAAACAACTGATTCACCTGGAAAATGAGCAGTAGGAATTTATCTATGCTGGTGACATTTGGTACCTCTAAGTTATTTTTTTCCTGCCCATAAAGGTGGTTTGCTGAGAAATCAGAGTTTTGAACCCTGTTATTAAGCAAGAAAAAGCCCAAGAAGGACTGAGATTTCTTAGTCCTGAAGATGACAAAGCTCTGCGGCTCATCATCTGCCCCACGTTGTCCCATCAGCTGCATGAAATCCCAAAGGCAGTGTTTTATGTTTCTATCTCACCTGGAGCTCCAGCCAGACAGAATCACCCTGGGCACGGTCTGAGCAGGCATGTCCATCTCTCCCAGACTGAGCCCAAACATACAGACCCAGCTGGCTGAGCTGCTTAAACCACCCTAATATATCCACTGCTTAGGAGTAAGGACTGGCTCCATCAACCCTGCACAGCTGGAGCTGCTTCTGCTTCCTCCTCTTTGCTCTAAAGAAGGGGGGGGGGGGGAATAGCTCTCCTCGACCAGCTGATAAAGGATGAAATATCACTGAGAGATTGATCTCTCAACACTGAGCCAGGCTTCGCACTTTTATCACCGAACATAGCAGGAAGAGGCCTCAAATGCAAGCCAGATATGGGATACATCTTGTCATTCTAGAAAGAAGAGGAACAGCACAGAGGTGAGGCCTTCAATGCATCCTCCTTCCTTTTGTCTTTACGTTCAGCTTGTGCCTATTTCACTTTGATTCCACCTAATCCGATTTGAAATGCTGCGAGTGCCACAGCTGGGCAAATGTGGCTTGAAGGAGGGAACAACAAAGAGAAAAAAGAATTTAAAAGCACCATTTATCTCATAGTATCAGCCTACTGCAATTGCTGGATGAACCTCTGGTGCTGTTCATCAAGCCTCCACCCCACAGTCAAAGCAGAAGCCCCAGGAAATTCAAATTTAGGTCTCCTATGTACCATTCCTGTATCACAGGCTTTAACTTCCATTGAGGCTTAACAGAAAGGCAAAAAAAGGTAGTCCATCTCTCCTATACTAACCAAAAACACAAAAGGAGCAAACGATCCACATTCAGTAGGACACTGAACTTGGTGAGACAAAGCTCACGTGGAAAGTCATCGGTCCCTGACCCCTTCTGCAAGAAACACACGTGCTTCGCCCACATTTCTTGTTTGCAATGATGGCTTTGTTAAAAAGGGCGATGAGGAAAGAAACTTCTTTTTTCTCTCTGTCTTTCCCCTCCCTTTTAAGCACAGGCTGGGGAAACACTAAAAGCAATGAGAAAGCAAGAACAACCTCATATCTTTTCATGATGCAGCTCTTCTGCTGCAAATAATTAACAGCAGCCAAAGTCAGATCACAGCAGGTAACAGTGAACTTGGAACAAATTTGCAGGGAAAATGAATGATTGTCTCTGTAATGAGGGAGAAGGAGGACAGAAAAGCGCTTTGCCATTATGACAAATTAATCAGCCTCATTCTTCTCCAGCCTCTGCACGTTTTACAGGCTGAAGTTTTATGATCTCAATCTGGCAAAAATCCTCAGGATGGGAAAACATGTCATGAAACTCAGCAGAGCAAGTCACTGAGACAGCTGGTTCAACGAGGTCTGGATGGGGCTGCACTTCCTCCCAGGGAGCTGCTCTAACAGCACAAAAGCCTCAGTGACCCAAGGGGCAACAGTCAGAAACAGAAACAGGTATCCCCTAGGGAGGCTGGAGCACACGGCAGGGAGAGCGTTTAGCGGGACTCTGCCCAGACACCACCGCCCCACGCTGCAGACTGCTCGAAATGGCGCAGCAGCAAGGAGTCAAGGCACCATTTCCCCGACCCTTGTTCTCCTGCAAGGTGCCACAGGGTCTGTAGCTGTATCCCTTGCCAGGCTCCTGCTGTTACAAAGATGCTGCAGCCATTCAAAACGTCTCCCTACAGTTCTTACAGCAGGTGTTGCGCGTCTCAGGACAGAGCGGTCTGGACCATGTAATAGTAATACTTAAGCAGCAAAGATGCAAACTGGCCGCTGCAGTCAGTGCCTCTCCACACTGGTTATTGCAGCCAGATGAGGAAACCTCAGGAAAGATCATTACTTTTTGCTGGCTGGTCTGGAAATACCTCAGGCTTCACCATAAATATTTGAGGACATGACGAGCAGCATTTTTCACAGTCGAGAGACACAGACTCTCAGTATTCAAATGCATCATTCAGTGCACTGCCCTCTCTGGCCAGCACTCCTGCTGTCTTGCCACCCTCACCACCACCACCCCGCTGCATGAAACAGTGCCAAAAAGCACTTAGCCTTGAAATAAGTTAAATCATCTTCCTCACAGCATCCCATGATAACGTTTATCCTCTTTGCGTTGTGTAATCCAAAGCATCAAAACAGTCGGAAATGTATTGTACAGAATCATACAGCTCATCACCAGGCAAAATTAATACCGAGCTCAACACCCAAGCAGTGAAAACTCCATAATCCCACCAGCCCACGGAAGAAAGCTGCTAGCTGGGCTGAGAGGAGGCCGAGGGCTGGGAGGGGAACAGCAGCAGGGTGAGAAAGACAGCAATGGAAATCACTGCTAAGGGAGGGAACACCAGGAAGCTAAGGCATATACGGAGACGGGTGCCCATCTTTTGGTGGCACCAGCTGCCAGAGCAGGATGGCAGAGGACTGCATTCTGCTAGCAAGCAGTATAAAGTCAGAAAAAGAATAAACATTGGTCAGGACTTCCCAATTCAACAGGGGACATTTTTTCCCTCCTCACTGTAAAAAGCAGAGCCATGTGCAGAGTTCAATTAAAAAAAAAAATAAAATATCAGGCTCATCATAGGGCATTTTCTGGTCAGAACAGAAGCCAAATCCCACAACATCCCAAGCAGCAAACAACCTTCTCCTTAGGGAAAACAGAAAGGCAACTGGGGTCAACCCTTCTTGCCATGACTTGGGGCCAGAAAACTCCCATGGTGCCACCAGAGGCAGCCAATCTCTTTTTCTATGGAAAGGTTCTAACCCCTGTGACAGATGCCTTTATTGCTACCTAAGTTACAGAGGGTTTACAAATAATCTAAGAAGTAAGAATAACCACCCAGCGCAGTCAACGCAAAAAGATGTTTCAAAAGAAATGTATTACGGATACGAATTCCTAAATATTTTCACTACTGCTGTTGTTCCACTCTGCACTGGAATCCTTACAACATGCTACCCCAACTTCTGGGACTCGGGGTGCCCCAGCTTTCTGGAACAAGGTTAGCGTGGCTAGAATGGCTTCTCATGACTAAAAGAGAAAAGAAAGTCAAGGGCAGCTCTGTAGTATGAACAAAACCTTGTTCCTCCGTCTGACGCTGAACTTCAACCAGGTGCCTTTTTTTTTTTTTTACATTTCTTTTTTTGTGCCGATGACTGGGGAGGTATGAGGGTGGGCAGCACACATCCTGCATCTGCATCCTGCATCCGCCCGACTTGGTCAAGTGGGCAGACCTCTACAGTTCACATGCAGAAGCAAATGAGCCTAACAAATGTCATAATGCTAGGGGGAGAAAATCTACACTCCAAAGAGGAGAGTAATCTACCCTCCCCCCTGATCTCTTGTCTCTGGTGACCAAGGCCAGGCCCCGAGGGAATGGCAGGGAGATGTGCCAGGGGAGGGTTAGGCTGGGCATTAGGGAAAGGTTCTCCCCCCAGAGGGTGGTGGAGCCCTGGCACAGGCTCCCCAGGGAGGCATCACGGCACCAGCCTGGTGATATTCCAGAAGCACTTGGACAACACCCCCAGAGGGCCATGGTGTGAATTTAGGGCTGTCCTGTGCAGGGACAGGAGCTGGGCTCGATGATCCTTGTGGGTCCCTTCCAACTCAGGATTCAATGTTTCTCCCACTTCTGCTCTCCTGGGCCTTAACAATCCTGATCTTCTCCCGAATCAGCTATGGCACTCAATAAAAGCTCCTCCAGAATAAAATAATCTGTTTTTCTGCTCTATTGTTTTCTGCAGGGCTGTTGAATTTTATCAGCTCATGTAGGGATCGAGCACCAGAGAGAAAACAGAGAGGGCGAATACATAACGAGGAGTAGAAAGGAAAATCCTCAACAGGGACACAAACCCACATTACCACTGCTCCACAGCAAACGGGATGCTGTGCTCCTGCAGGAGAACCCCAAATCTACTGTAAACAAGCAAAGGCAGTTCCTGGATTTTAGGAGCTGTTTCAATTGCAGTTCACTTGTGTACCTATGACCACTGCAGCACTCCAGTGAAACTCTAAATTCTGCCATATTCACAGCAAAAGAACAGCCCAGTCTGTCTTTGCTTGCGACGTGCAACCTGGCAAGGGGGAGCTGCTGCCAATTTCCCCAGTCAGAGACCCACCTTTAGCACTGTGGTGAGCAGGTCGGGTACAGCATCCACTGCAATGTGCATCTTTTGGAAAGACAGAGGAGAGCCCAGCATCCCTATTGCGTCATCTGAAATAAGTTGTTCACAGTAACTCCACACCCCATGTCCTAGGATCATCGGGGAAATCTGGCTATTCGGTGGCACAAGCAGAGCTGAGCTCTGCTGGCAGTCTGGTCCCCGGTGCTTGCATCAGGGAGGGGAGTGGAGCAGAAGGCAGAGAGCACCGTTTGGGACCGTACTTAAATATTACCTGATTACAAGAGCACTGGCAGCGCTTTGATCATCACGCATGAGGAAGACGCACTCCACAGCAGGCAGAGTCTCATTCAATCTGAATTACTGAGTCAACATGCTTTTAATTACATCTTTAGCCAGGTACTCAGAGGTTTTTGTCCTATCAAAGACATTTTTGGCACAAGATTGTGGGCTATTTTTATACCAAGTTTTTACCAACGTTTACAGATTGCCACATCTCCCTGTCAATTCCCTGCCTGTGCTTTTATTATAATTCCAGAAGAACGAGCAGAGAGGAAAGGTTGTTTGCTCTTTATTTTAAAACAGGTGTCATCTCTTCTGTAGCATTTGCAAAGTAAATGCTTCCACATTTGGCTAGCAGATGAAACTCGGGATCCTAACTGGGTCAATCTATCTACACTGCTCAAACAGACAAATCCAGGAGCTAAGCCCGCTCATGTTGGGTATCCGCCCAGTGTTGACATGGGCCCACAAATAACTACAGAAAGGCAGAAAATTCCATTAAAAGTCATGGTAAAACTCTGTATAACCTCACGTCAGTAGGAAGCTCGATGACTTGTTGTCACTTCAGATTATTTACATTGCCATAACCTGTGATAGCGTCTGCATACCCACTTCAGAAATTTGTAGCTTCCTTATTGCCCACTGAGGAACACAGATATGTGAGATGAAATAGCTCAAAACTAACAGCAATGAAAAATACTCAGGTAAAAGCTTTTTTCTGGGGCTTTCCAAGGTATAGACAGAGGCATGCTGAAGCTTAGCCCCCTCATGCTGATAATGTACATGGCAAAATATTGGAAAATAAAATACCACCTGACCAACAGGGGTTTTGTGAAACAGGACAGTCACGAAGGTCACACAGAAGCCTAGGAAACCAGTGACCTAACCTCTGCTTCGCCATTGTTTCCTGGGGGCACTCCATCCCCTCTTTCTACCTGCTGTTCCCTCTCCCTAACATGCGGAGAAGGAGAGCAGCACTGCATCACCCCCAGGATACAGCAAGGATAATATTAAAGGTTATGAGGTGCACATATCATGAAAATAAGCAGCAGGTGAGTGACTGCTGAGTTAACTAACTCTAAATCAACTTTGTTTTATTGAAACAGGAAGGTGGGATATTGCCAAGACCCTCTACTGCAGGAGCCACTAGCTGACACTGTCACTGGGACGTGGATGGCGTAAAGTCCTGGAGTGAAAATGTACCCTATGGAAGTCAACATGCTTTTGCCAATGACCCTTTCTCCACACAGAAACCCATGCAAAGAATAAACTCCAGCAGAAATGTCTTTTTTTTTTTTCCTACAGTGCTGTCTGGGGCTTTTGTCCAGAGAATATAATGACAAGTGTCTGCCTTCACAGGGTCTCTCCATCTTTCTGGTGCCTTCTCCTCACCAGTCCATTCAGATATTCCCACTTTCCTTCCTTGCCCCATAGCTGCAAGCCCACCGCACCCTGCTGAGCAGTGTGGTCAGCACTCGCGCTGGGATGTTTATTCTCTTCAGCCTCTCCCCGGGAATTATTCCTCCCAAGGACGTCAAACCACTATGCAAAATAGAATTTAAAAGCTTCCCTCTGTGAAGAAGATATTACCATCCTTGCCACTAACAAAGGGAAACCTGATGCACAGAGCCTTAATAGGAGATACACATTTATATAATGTTCATGTTTTGCCCCGAGCAAAGGGTCAAGAGAGCCAGGCAGAGGTTTCCATCTTTTGGTCACCAGAGGAGTTTGAATCCAGCACAAAGGAGCAGGAGCCTGCAGGCGTCTGAGTTTTGTTTTAAATCACAAGCATCATTTCAGGCAGTGTGGGCTGACCCCACTGTGGAACGAGGAAGATGAACTACCTAATGAAGAGCACTCAGCCCTGGCTCTGGCGCTCGCTTTAAATCATATGTCAGGTGAGTGTGGTCACGAAGCTCTGCCTTACAAAGCCTCGGATATGGATGTCTGATGAATGGCTTTGATTGGTTATTGATCACGGCCATTATTCCTGCCTTGAAGGAACAGCGAAGTGCACGACAGAGCCTTCCCCATGACCCTCTCTCGTAGCAGCACGTCTCCCAGTCCTCAGACAGAACTGCACTGCTGCCTCCCTGCTTCTGCCCCAGCATGGGCTTTGGGGACAAGGATCCAAACTAATAAAACTGAGCATGAACCTGTTCTTTGGAAAACATTTTTCTTTTTCTAGTAACTTAAAGAGAAAGAGCAAATGCGCAGCACTGAAGGGCTTTTACCACTCCGCAGCGTTAACCCTTTACTCTCTTCCTGTGCTGCCAAGAGCCAGAAATAAATCTAGATCTTTATAGATCTATATAATCTAGATCACCTGGACGGGCTAAGGAGAAACTGTGTGCAAAATGAGGTGCCAAAGTCTAAGAGCTTGTAAACCATTAAGATGATTCAGGTTGTTAATTCCAGATCTTATTTCCACAGGCACTGGGGATGTTCCAGCTAGGCTTTAACTTGGCAGCCTGATCTCTACAATGGCCCAAACCCAAAACTCACATGCAACAAACACCAAATCCTTGGCTGACCCCTGGAGTCTGAACATCAAGAGACCACCGTGTCCCCAAAATCCAGACGTTGGCTTAAACAGCTGGAGATTTAAAAAAAAAAAAAAAGAAATACCACCACAAAAAAAAAGCAAACAACAAACCAAAACAAAACCTGAGATCTTTTAATTGCCTCTTGTTTGAGCTTCCCCTTTCTCCATGCTGCACAGTTACACCAAATGCACTGTGAACACTTTGATGTCCAGCTCCAGCACTGAAGTATTTATACTGGCATCAGTGGGTTCCTGATGGGTTTTCAAGACAGCACAGGAGTAATTGTTGGATGCGCAGGCCCAAATCAGTATAATTACAGGGAGCTCATTTAACTCTTGGGTCTGGATTCAGAATAATTTCAATTAATGATTTTACCCCCCATCCCCTCTGCAAGAAAAGGACAGGGTAGGAAATGTGTGAAGGGGGGCAATGTGCAGTATGATGTATCACCCCATCTTCTCTTTTCCAGCTACATCCTCCCACAGCGGTAAAACCAGCATGCCTTCCCTTTTCTTATCCAGGTGGAGACAAACAAACCATCAGCCTCTTACCCTGATAAGACACCCAGCACCAAGTTGAGCATGAAGAAAGAGCCAATGATGATGAGAGGGATGAAGTAAAGCCAGTTCCAGGTATTTCCTGCAGCATCATTTGTCTGGAAACAAAGAAAAAGGGAGAGAGAAAAACAAATATTAATTCACCTCAGAAAAAAATATACCATACAGAAACTGCAGGGCAGAGGGCAGGGGAGATTCCCCTCAGATTTTCCACAGGGGTGTCCACCACTGATGTACTGGTTAGCTCTGTTACCTTCACCAGTTGAAATGCCAGCAAAAGGACCCATGAACCAAGCTGGTTGTCCCACCATCCACACCACAATTTGTCATCCGCTCCAGTGAGAAGATTCACCGAATTCCACAGCCCCGGGATGGCTCTGCTGCAGGGTCAAAGCTCACTTTTAAGTGACCTGCCTCCGTGCAGGCTTTCTACACCAGCCTCCTCCCTCCCCACCTCAACTCTGACTTCCCAAGTGCTGAGCATCAGTGTCATATTTACATCTGAATTGAGACACACAACAACGGGAGGGAACCACAGCCTTCCGTTAATCTCTGCTGCAGTTAAGGCAGAGCGTGGCACCGTGCCCAGACTCTGCGTACGCACAGAGCAGAAGAGAAGCAGTCTGCAAGAAAACGAGGCATCTTCGGAGTGATTGCCGTTCCACTTCTGCTTGCTCAGCACTTTGGGCTTTCTGCCATCGAACCCCGTGTGAGGCTCCCTGAGTAAGCAGCGGTCTAGATTAAGGGGAGGGAAGGGCGGTTCAGTTTATGACAAAGTTTCTGCATTCATCAACCACAAGGGAGCTCTTTAAGGAAGTGCTGAAAAGTAAAATGCCACATGGCCATTTACTGAAGCCAAGTGCACAGAAAAATGCAAATTCTTCTCTTGTGAGTGAAGAATGGAGCAATTTGAGAATCTGATGTCAGGTGTAAGGGAGGGGAAAAGGGAAGCAAAAAGAAAAGACCCAAAGATATTCTCCTCCTCCTCCCACAGAGGGTAGAGAGTAACACGAACACAGAGCTCACCTACCCGCCCATCTGCAGCAGCTGGCAGAGACTGCAGAGAAACTCCCAAACACCAACTTGCGAGAAAAGCATGAATTCTGATATTGGCGCCTTTTACTTGTTATCTGTGGTGCTTTTAGTTCACTATTCCCAATTATATTTGCAAGTGTAATTTTGCTTGCAGAAGAATTCACAGACAGAAGCACTTTAAATGTGCTTTATTTCAGCCACGCATGCACTTGATGCCACCTCAAAATGTCTCTGTGTAAGTGGAAGTCACCCAAAACCCAAGCAAAACCAACATGTGATGTGGGTGACAAGTGACACAGCATTTCTTACAGGTAATAACATTTATAGCACTGATGCAAGTAAATACCTTGAGGCATTTTTAATATGGGGCATATCTGCACAAATTCTTCCTCAAGGACCATGCTCCGGATCAAGCACATTACAAGCATCTCTCCAAATAGCCAACATCTTCAGAAATATCTATGTCAGTTGATCAGTGACTCACCCGAGAGGAACAGGCACTAACCAACCTCGCCACAAACCACCCCTGCTAAAGGCAAAACCAGCGCATGACAGACAAGTGACTCTGAAGACAAAACAGGCTGGGAAAATGAGAGCAGGAAGACAGTGAATGCTCTGTGCAGCCCAATCTCTCATTACATTTTTTAATGCCCTTTACAGTACCTGTCATCCCACTCCAGCAGTGCCACTTCACTAACTGTTTCGTCTTACCATTCCTTCCTCTCTGCTTTTAGCTATTTCCTTTCCCTGTTCTCCTGCACCACGTCTCCACAGATGGGTTCAGAGGAAACAAGGACACTCGTCCTCAGTGCTTCTTCCCCAACACCAGGAAAGTGCCTGGTACAGCCCCAGCCCGCTCTCCTGGGGTTACCAGAGCAAAAGCCATTTTTTTATATTTAAAGGCTGTTCTTCCATTCTCATTTAGTCGACCGAGGTGGCAGCCCTCGTGTCTCCGGTTGGAGCAAGCGTGTCCCATTCAGCCAGGCTGGGGACCGCCACCAGCCAGGCAAGGGGGGCTGGAGAGCCAACCCCCAAGGCAGAGCTGGAGGAAGGGAACAGATGGGAGAAAGGAAACTGCACAAACATGCAAAAAGAGTGCAGCAGGTTCATTGCTGCCAAATGATCGTTTATCATTTATTTATTCATTTGAAGCCCAAACTTGGCGACAGATCCACAATTCCATGCCACGAGCAAAGCCTTTAAAAATGAAATGTACTGAAATACAAGTAATTAACCACCCTCCTCTGAGAATTTGCTAGACTACCTTATGCTCAGGGCAGGACAGGAACCCACTCTGTTTGCTCTGCCTTGCACACGGGGATCCAGGACAAACTAGAGGGCAAAACATCAGGCAAAAGGGTTGACAGAAAACCTTTCCCCAGAAAACAGAGCCTTCGCAGACAGGCAGCATCTCTCGCAGCGCTCCCCAGCATGCTTGAACCCAGTCACAGTTTATGGTACCGGCTCTGCCATGGTGAGATGATTTAATGAATCAAGCCTGCTTGCTGCCAGGAAAACCAAACTCCTCTCCTCCGGGGAAAGCCCCCCGAGTCCCACAGACACCCCTGGCTGCGCTGAGCAGAGGCGGCAGCCCTCCGCCCGCAGAGCCACTGGGGCTTGGGCTGTGGCCCAGCTCCAGGCTCGCTCATTAAGCAGGATGAGCCAAGAGATCAAATCAAATTTTGTGTTCCAGCTCAAACATTTCACTGGCGTAACTCCTGGCTGACTGTCAGTGCTACTTGATCCTAACCACAGGTCTAACCCAACAGGGAAGAAGGAGAAATTAAATACCTGTCACGATGTGTCAAATTACATCCAAATAGAATAAGGGCTTATGGGAGGACTCCGCCACCGCTCAGGAGCCAAGGAATCCACTGGTTAGTAACAGCCACAGGGCTCACGCACCCCCTGAACAGTGCCCACATCGAGCTGAAGCCTTGCTCCCGGGGACCGGCATCAAACAGCTCATGTCCCTTAAACTTGGCAGCACAAGAATCCCACAAGCAAGGTGCTGCACTATGGGAGACCGAGGCACAGGAGATCTAAGGGATGCTTTCAGGGTCACAGTGGAGACTCAGAGATCTGTACCTCAGGCATCTAAAGCCCATACAAACTGTCCGGCCCCTGGAGTGCTCTTCCCAACAAGCCCAGCTGCCTCGGCTCCCTCTGCCCAACCTCTGCTCAGCTCCAAGCTGCTTCCACCCCCTGTCCTGGCACTGGTACCAAGACACCCCCTTGATGCCTGTTCACAGCTGGTGCCTTTTTTCTTTTCTTCCTAAAAGTGTAACCCAAAACCCCAACAACATCCTTCCAGACTCTTCCCATATGACTCCACTTCATCCATCCTCCACCCTGGGGGCTGATGCCTCTGCTCGGCAGGAGCGCCCAGGTCACAGCTGGATGCCAAAGGACAACCTTTATATGTTGGCTCTCTGCACCACTGGCTTTAAGCACCTCGGGGCTCTCTCCCCCCTTTCATGCAGCACCTAGCACATTGCTGGCATCCCTGAGCAGTGACAGCACGGCCACCTCTGTACAGAGATAGGTGGGTGAATACTGTCATCTATAACAAATGCAGAAGCTAAAAAGCTTCTGTCCTGCAGGGAGATTAATGCCCTGAGCTCCCAATACAGCCAAAGAGAACGGAGTGTACTCCAGCAAAGCACAAGAAACTTCCCACAACACAGCCTTTTGTGACTTGTCCAACACCAGAGACAGGCCAGTATTAATACTCACTTTTTTCTCTCAGACGCAGAGAGCTGTTAGGCCACTGCTTCATTATGTTAACAAGATGGCAGCTACATCTAATTATTAATTCATTTAAAGATAAGTTTTGAAACAATTGACTTGAAAGCAGCCTACTGCTGGTTGCAACATGCTGCAGAGACCAGAAATGCTTTTATATTACCTTTTATCTTCCCTTCTGCAGCCCTGGCTGTGGCCCGCATTCCCAGGGCACGTGGGGAGGCAGAGCCCTTGTGCCTGGCTGCCCTGAGATGAATTTCTCATGTTGCTGGAGATTCTTGCTGCTGCAAGACCAGAAGCAGCTCTGCTCCAGCCAGCCCCATCCCATCACCATAAAACAGCCAGCAAAGCCCTGCCTGCTCCGACATCCTTCTCCCGGCCCATCCTCAGCCCGGGAGCACAACGCTGGCTCTCCGGGGACCCTGCCTACTTTCAGCTCAGCGCTCCTGACAGCTGGGACATCACCAGGGGAGCCTCACAGCCCGCCAGCCTCATGGCCAAATCCCACACGCCACTGACTTCAAACAGGGCTGATCAAAGGGAGCAGGAGCTGGTTTGGTAGGGGAAGGAGCATGTAAATACTCTGCAGCGCTTCCTTGCCAGCCAGGCTCCCGTCAGCAGCGGGGAGTTACTAGGAAAACTATGACAGTCCCTGCAGAAAAGAGACCCAGCAGCCCCCAAGGAAAGGAAGCCTGTGCAGTTTGTCCCAGGGTTGCTTGATCACAGTTTGCATCAGTGATGAGATCCCAGTTCTGGAATCCCAAAATAACAAACCGTCCTGGTTTTGGCTGGGATAGAGTTAATTTTCCTCCTGGTAGCTGGTATAGTGCTGTGTTTTGGATTTAGCATGTGAGTAATGGGGTAACACACTGATGTTTTAGTTGTTGCTGAGCAGTGCTTACACTAAGTCAAGGACTTTTCAGCCTCCCATGCTCTGCCGGGTGCACAGCTGGGAGGGGGCACGGCCAGGAGAGCTGCCAAAGGGATATTCCATACCATATGGCGCATGCTCAGTATATGAACTGGGGGGAGTTGGGTGGGGGGCAGCAATCGCTGCTTGAGGACAGGGTGGGCACTGGTCAGCAGGTGGTGAGCGGTTGCATCACTTGTTTTTCCTGGGTTCTCTCTCTCGTTGTTTTCCTTTTCATTACAATTTGTTATGATTTTGTTTCAATTATTAAACTGTTCTTATCTCAGCCCATGAGTTTTCTTACTTTCGCTCTTCAGATTCTCTCCCCCACCCCACCGGGGGGAGGGTGAGAGAGCCGCTGTGTGGGGCTCAGTCTCCAACTGGGGCTAAACCACAACATAAACACACAATTAAGTGAAATTTGGTTTACACACACAGCCTTGTGGACCGGCAAGTGACTGCCTCTGTTCAACGGGTAGCAAATCCTAGGTTTGAGGAGATTTACAGACTGCAAATTAGAGCAAGTCAAACAGAGAGTAATCCCAAAAATCCTGCTCCTCTCTTTTCTCTAAGCAGACAGCACAGCTGCCCACAACCTCCCACACTCCTCTGGCTTCTGCCACACAACCGAAACCTATCTCCCATGTGGCGAGAGGGATAAGGGATTCCCACGCAGCCAGGCGTGTGTGCCACCAACCAGCAGCCAGCAAACCGGCACACTAAGGCCATGCCCTGAGGGTGAGTCTGGGACCTGACGGGTCTGCCATCCAAAGCTGACAGCTTCTCCTAGCTGGTGCAAACAGAAGACCTGCCGCCTCTCTCCACTGCCCACAACCCCATTCAGCCCATGCCAAGGACCAAGCGAGACAGGCAGTGGTAGCATATGTTTAAATAACTTATTCAAATAACCTATTAAACACTGCTGAACCTGATTAAATCCTCTTGGGCAACACGAGAGCAGCAGAACAACAAAGGCCTTTGCTATAAGAAAATGCTGGGAGGCACGTGGCAAGGACTGGATAACCTGATTGGAGGCTGTTGTGTTGCAATGAACCTAAGCAAAGAACTCTCCTTTCAGCTCCTCATTTCCAGGTTTGTGATCAAAACACCGTCATTCTCTTTGCCCTTCTCCCAAAGCCATCACTCTCTCCACTTGCAGTCCCTTTATTCCTATATTGGGAGAATAAGAGAGACTCAGGGATGTCCACACATAAAGCTACACCAGGTCAACTCCATCACCACAGACCCGCATGTGAACACACTGACTTTATGGTAAGTCCATAATTAATATCATTTATACAGAGTTCCTGATAACTTTGACTTGCCCTCAGGAAGGCGCTGCACAGGGTAGGATGTCAGCGGAGGCCGGCTGCCAGGCACTGCCCAACCCAGCGGGGACTAACCCTCCACGGCAGACCCCTTCTGCACGTGCACCTCCGTGGGTGCCGTCACCACGATGCAAACTTATTCCCGCTCATAGCTGGAGCTAAGAAAACACACTCCAGGCTTCATGGCTCAGGGTTGAATTCCCTTCTGCTGCTGCTACGGGTGGCAGGCACCTCTCGAAGAGAGTAGCTGTACAGCACTCTTCACCAGAGCTCCCTCTGCCAGTGCCTAAAGGCAGCCAAAACACCTTTATAGGTGTTCTTCTGTTGACTTTGGAGGTTTAAATGAGACCTTAAGGGCAACATCTACAGAATTGTAAAGTCAAAACCATCCTACCATGTACCAGCACCAACCTGAGTAACAAATCCCAGAATAAGGTCTAGGCTGCTTCTACCAGCAGATCTCCAGCTAGGGTTCCCTGGCTGTGCAGGCACTGCTTTGGGGTCTCTAAGCTGTTAGAAACCCATTTAGGCTTAGAGTTACTCCACTTCTTTACCAGTAGAGCAACAAAACAACTCCCTTTGCCTCTGAACAAGGAGCCAGTCTGCTGCTTACATGAGTTTCTTCTTTCAGCCGCTTTTTCCAGAATAAGCAACCCTGAGGCGATTGCCCTGGATCCCCAGGGAAGAAATTCTGCCACCACTTTGCTCAGCACATTGTCCATCAACGTGAAAAACAAGCAATTAGAGGGCTAACACATAATCCTTTGGAAATGTTTCCAAAGTGGGGTTCAGTAAAGAAGGGATCTAATCTGACAGGTACAGCCAAAGCTGAAACACCACAGACCATTAGCTCTTTACCATGATTTTAATCAAAATGTATAGTACACCTAGAATTTACTCACTTTATTCTAATCAACGGCAGAGCCTGACTTATTTGGGGCAATTAAAGTGTAATCTTCTCTAAGATAAGTGCTTTTGCATTGAGGAAAACTCTCAGCCTGCCTTTGAGAGATGAACTCTATTTACCCTTCATCTGATTTTTCACAATTCACTCCTCGCTACTTCTGTTAATTAGCGACGCTATTTATGGTTGATATATTTCTCTCTGTTCCTATTCTTAGGATTAGGTGAACACAGAAATTACTAAGAACAAAACCAAAACTATTAAAAGCGTGTACAACGAGCACATGGAGCCCTGCCTCGCCCAGCACATTTTCTCTAGGCACTAAGTAACTCCTGCTGAGCTCTTCATCAGAGACAGGCAGACCTTGCACAAGAACGTGTAAGGGCAGAAAACCCAAATTTGCTGAGGAAAGCCATTCTGAGTTCAATCTGTGGAACCAGTGATGACCTAGTCTGTTCACAAAACAGTCACAGACTCAAATGACATTTAATCCAGTCCCTTCTCCGGGATGCCACATAGTCCACGTTACCATAATATCCCAAAGTGTCACCCTTCATTTCTGAAAAGTGCAAAGTGCTTTCACAGGTGAAGAATGAGGTGTACAGGCTTCATATGAACTTAACAGGTTCAAGTCCAAATCTAACTCACATCTGAAGCCCCTGAATGCATACCTGTGGTCAAGCATAAGCTTTGCCTATTGTAATTAAGAAACACTCATTATTATTATTTGCAGTGTAATTTTAAGTAAAATCCCTGGTGGAAATCCTGGACCCCGTTCTGCTGAAAGCCCTGGAGAAAATCCTCTGCCCCAAAACCCAGCCTGGGGGAGAGTAGGCCAATGTATTTGTCAGACTAGAGCATGAGATACTTGGCTTCCCCTTTAAAAAGATAAACCTAAAATCTCGCAGGACACTGAATAGCTTCATTGTATTTCAGGTTTTATTTTAAACAAAGATGACCACAAAAGGGGACTGAAGTTTGTGTAAGCTTCTTAAACTCTTGCAACTTTCAGAAATAAATCCAGAGGTCTAAAGAGATAATGAAGGGGCCTCAGTCTCCCATCAATAACATACTGGGAAGAGCCGAGGAGGAGTACAGCATCTTCCTCACCAACCTGACAAAACCATACCTTAACATCTCATTCAGTAGAGCTATGAAATATTTTTTCTCTATTCCATTTATTCTGTTACAAAAAAAGGTATTAAAATTTATTACTTTTCAAAAATATTCTTTTTATCCTTTTTTCCTACTTTTTTCCCCACATCTCTTTGGATCAACTGAAAACAGAAGAAAAAGAAAACCAAATAAATTTTTTAAAAGGCTTTCATCTTTTAAGTCTTATATAGCCTTTTTTCACCCAGAAACACCACCAAGGCCTGCACTGAGGAGGACTCTATTGCTACCCCAGCTTTTCAGAAGCTGAAATTGGGCCATAGCCAGGTGAAAGGAGAGCTGCTTCCACAAGTCGCAGCAGACCAGCAAGGGAAGTCCCATCTCTCAAGTCCTGACCCAATGTGCTGGCTTATACGAAATACCAGAACCTGAAAAAAAAGCTTTTTTTTTTTCCCCCTCTCCCAGTTCCAGTCTAAATACAATCTTGGCACAAAGTCAGTCCAATAACTTTTTTTACTGACTTTCAGATGTTACAGTCCATTTGCTGAGAGCATCTGGCCTTCAGCTCTGCAGGGACGTGACAGCTGGGCATGGGGGAGTGCTGGCGATGGACCCTTCTGGGCAAAATTAAATCTGCAGAGAGGTGCATTTCCGATCGATGCTCAGGGGTTGATCCACCCACCGGAGGGAGATGACGGAGCACCTGCCTGGTGTCCTGATCTGTGCGAAGGATAAAACTAAAATGGGCTGGTTAGTGAAATTAGTGGTCAGCCCAAATCCCACTCCCACAGACGCTACGTATGGTGAGACAGGATTGGACTGGGGTTCAAATACTCACCTTGAGCATCCCTCCTCTGGGATTGGTGGTTCAGGTCATTCAGAGCAGGTGTTCTTGTATGTAGAGGGAGTGAATTAAAATGGAAGAACCCCAGCCCAGCAAGCTGCAGGAGAATTTGGTGTCAGGCTTAAACACTACTTCTTGTGGTTTTGTCTGTTTATGCCTGCTTTGAGGAAAACTCCTTAGCTGGAGGTTTCTACATGTGGTCATGGGATGGACAGGATCTCAGGAAGCCCTGAGGTCCATATGAGGTCCAGCTAACAACTCAAGGTTGGAGGATCTCCTTATCACCTCCTAGAGAATGTTTTAATTGTGCCTCCTGTGCCTTTATGGTAGGTGCCAAGTCAGTTTTGGACACTAGGAAATATTTCATGGCAGAGAATGTGTTTTCTGGGGGCCTTTTGGGGTCGGGTGCTTGTTGTCTTGAGGACCAGCAGTTGTAAGAAAAGTATTCAGAGAGCCCATGGGCCTCTGCACTCTTTTTCACATGGAACCTTGGCCAAAGACAATCAAGTCCTGGGTTTACCCATGTTTGGGAATTGAACTCCTTGGGAAGAGGCGCTCTAAACTCCTGGTACATTTACACTCACATCAGTCTTTCTGAGATGATCCTCTCTCTTCACAGAAGGTCTTTGAGTTATTCCACTCTTCCTTTATACCTTCAGGATAGAGGTCAGTCCACTTTACTGCTGTAATAACAATCAACCTTGTTCAAATCCCTCAGTTACTCCTCAGAACCATCCATAACTCCTGGTTCCCAAGTGGGCATCGGATGAAAAATATCTGGAAATTCTTTGAGTCTCATGACACTAAAATTGATGATGTTCTGAAACAAAGATAATCCTTCTGCCCCCAAAATGGAAGTCACTTGCATCCAGGCCCACAGACACTTACTGTTTAGAGGAGCGGAGCACAGAACTGTTCACCACCAGGATCAAAATCAAATCCAAAGTATTTCACACCCTGCAAACAAAAAGCAAACTACTCCTGGCCTGAGACCACACACAACCAGCCTCTACCACAGACTCTAAAAGCCTTGGCAGCACCAGCTATGGATAAGGGGTGGCAGCGGCCCGGTGCTGTAGCATTCAACGCAGCGGCAACTCATACCGGAGCAGAAGGCAGGAGGGGTTAGTTTGATTTCAGAAAAATCCCCCTGAAAGCATAACTTAATTTGCATTCATTTATCACTTCATATTCTCAGAAGCCACTGTCTTACTGTCACTGGATTTAGCATCACACCAGCCACAATAATTGGGAAAGATGCTTCCCCCCAAGCATACCCAAAGCAGAAACGCCGTAGCAGTCCTGCCTGCCCCGTGCCTCCACATCACGCAGCGGTGCCCATCCACGCCCTGCAGCAGCACAGCTCTGAGGGAGCCCTGCCCGAGGTTCTGCCAGAGAAACCTCCATTTTGCAGGCTGAGAAAGTGCTCTGCAGAGATGGTAATGCAGATCTTGCTGCTTCTCCACAGGGCAGGTTATCCTTTGCCCTGACATGGTCTTGCCATTCCCACCCAGTCCCAGAGCTCTCCCTCTCTGCCTGCTCAGCCCCACACCCTGAGGGGCTGCCCTGACACCCGGGGGTCCCCAAACAACACCCACAGCGTGTTTGAAAATCAAACACACAGCACTTAGGCAACAACCGTGATACATGTGCCTTACGCTTCCTCAGCGGGCATAAAGGTGCCCTAAACATAAGGTGAAGCACATCTGCCCCCATCACAGACAACGCGCATCCTCTGGTCCAGGAAGAGAAACCCCTTTCTCATAGTGGGCAGTAAAAACAAAGAAGGAAAGGCAGCTCAAAAGCTATCTTCACAGCATCAAACAAGAGAGCAAAGCTCCCATCATTTTCCATGGGGTAGGAAATCCAGGTGGAAGCCTCAAGCAGAGGACATCGTTGTTTAAAAAAAATAAAAATACATCCATACACCTAGATAATTAGCTCTTTGCTTTTTGATACCTTATGTTTCAAATTTTCTAGCTTTTCTTTCCAAGGACAAGAATTAGAAAGTCCCAAATAAGAGAAGAAGGGAGCTGTAATTCTCTCAAGCACATAAATCCAGGAGCTGGGCCTTCAGACAGAAGCATCCAAATGCAAATACTCAACCCAAATACCAGAAGACTCTCGCTAAAATCCTTGAAGCTGGCAGCATTTTAATTTTGCTACAATACTGCTAGCCGTGTGTGAACATGTTTTAACTATAGTCATTTCATGCAGTAATAATGCTAATTCAGCCAAGTTTAAATGGAAGCAAATCCTTCCCTTTGTTTCTCCCCTTCTGCAGCCTTACAGAGCTGAGGAGACGGGGGTGGGGGGGGGTGGAAACGAAACACACTGATGTTTTACACCTTGATCCAAAGGATTATGGTACCAATAAATCAATACCTAAATATGTTAACAGGATTTCTTGATAAATAATTCATTCTTTCCCCAGCTAGTGTGGACTCACTCAGCTGCTTTATTCATGAGCTTCTTGCCTGGCACTATGGAAGTTCTTTCACTGTCAAAAATTACACGTTGGCCAAGGGACTCTACCTGGGTTTAATATTTTTTATTTTGTAGTCTCTCCTCCTCTTCCTTTTATTTTTAAACAACTGTAGACTTTAATGATGACTACAAACTTGCTCTAGGCAATTCCTTTAGAAACAGGTAAAGCATGTTCACGACAAGGAAGGTCAGGCCTCTGGTGGAGCTACGCTGGAGAAAGCATATACCGCAGCAAACACGCAACGGACCGCCCTGTGAGCCCCACCAGGCAGCTACGGCAAGAAGCTGCCTGGAACATGCATTTTACATACGTGAGCACCTTCTGCAAGGTCGCACAGCAAGTTAACGGTGAAATGATAGAGCCCTGAAAGACCAAGGCTGTAACCAGAGGCAGCCAAAAGCAGCTCATGGGCTACTTGCAACCCAAAGGCCTTTCGTTTGACTAGCAGTCTCCAGCTGCGAGGGCGGACTGAGGCACTGCCTTGCTGATGGCCCCAGCGCTGAGCCCACAGCCCAGCCAGCAGTGCATGGGGGCATCCGTACCAAGCCAGAGCCATTTATCTCAGCACTCTCAAAAGTGATGTCCCGCAAACCTTCCCTACCTGAATTCAAGATTCATCATAAATCTAAAAGCCAAATAGCTAGTAAGACCAAGTAATTAAAATAGTTTCACCTAAATGTGACTCAAACTGAGATGCTAAGGGGGCAGCCAATTCATCCGGCAAAACTCCAAGGTATTCTGTGATTCAAACCAGCACCGCAGGTGCCTCACATAGTTATCTCCAAGTTTCTTTTCTCTGAGCACGCAACCGAGCTCTGTTTCTGGGAAGGGGGAGAGCACACCACCAGGTCCCCACACAAAGTTAGCACAGAGGCTGTCGGGGTTGGGTTGTGCAGAGTTTGAGCAATGGTTCCTCCTAGAAAAATAGGCACTGTTTTTGAGTTTGAAATTCTTGGAGAGCAAGAGTGTTTTACAAGTGATTCATTGCTTGAGAAGATGCATGCGTAACTCAAGTTATACTTAGAATAAATTCAGTGCTCTCTTGATGTGTTTTTCTGTACTGCAAAGCCAGCGAGGCTTCAGGTATCTGCTGTCTTTCACTGAAGAGCCAAAGCTGTCCCCAAATGTACTCCTGAAGTTGTAAGGAGGGAGGAGTACACACTTATGTACACACACAGACACATATTTCAACCTCTGTTCAGTTTGGCTGCTCACAGATACATGCATTAATTACATAACGATGCATTCGGACCAAAATGTAGGTTTTGTTGGTCTAGTGAGTAGATGCAGAATAAACTTTTCCTCCCACTCAGCAGCCCCTGTGGCCTGGAGCCCCTAACTCGGCAAGGGAGCGCCAGTCACGTGAACCGATTCCCAGAACAGTGAAACAGTCCAATACTCAGTCAGTTTATGACTTTGAACATAGGAAATTGTGGATCAATGACCAAAATCATTGTAGATAATGGCAGTCCTGAGAATAATGTGCAGACTTCCTCATCATCTTAAATGCAGGTCTAGATTCTTCCTGAAAGAATAAAGCCTATACACCTCAAGCACTGATTTTCCCCTCCAAACATTGCAGGTGAAATCTTCCCAAGGAATTTGCAATAGCAGGGAACTGTTTAAAATGAAATAAAGTCTTGGTTCCGTTGTATAAAATTATAATAATAGACGATTACATGCATGTGTTCTTCAGCAGAGGACTGGGGCTGTGCAGAGTATCAATCTATTTAGGTTAGGCCACCTTCTCATTTTGTCTTCTAATGAGACTACCTCCAGTGGTAAAGCTTCTCTCCTAGTCAACCATAAGCAGGAAATATCCTTGTAGATACATCTACAGCTCACAGAACTAGCTGGAGCTGAGAGCTCGGTCATGCAAACTTCAGAGCATGGCAAAGCCCCCAAGTCCAGCAGACCTTTGTCGATGCAAACCCTACTTCTCAGGACAGGAGCCCAAAGCTATTTTACCACTATCATTTTCCTGTTTCAGGCAAAATAAAACAAAAAACAGTTGGTCATGATCCTCTCATCTCCATCTAAAGATGTTTCACAAGGTTTTATTAAGACATTTTAAATAGAAAAAAACTGTCTGCTAAAGGAAAAAAAAATTTTCTTAACCACAAGTCTTGCCAATTTGTTCCAAATTTGAATGAAAACTGTCTGTGAAATTCCAAATTTTGTGTGAAAATGTTTACCATAGTGTAAACTCATTAAGTCTGCAGAAAATTATGAGACTGGCCCATCTCTGCTCTTCTCCGTATTCTAAGTCTTCGCTGGGAGGGACATGCCAAACAACAAAAGGTTTTTCCGCAGACCACGCTAGTAAACAAACTAACCCTAAAATAAGCAGATACACCCAGCTTTTTTTGTTGTGTTGCTGAGCAGGTGATTTAACCGTTATTAAAACACAGTTTCAAATGCCTCAAATTACCCCCGCCCTGCTTAGGAAACATTTACTCAAAAAAATGGGAACTATCTACTCTTTTCTCTCGGCTCCCTCCCGTGCCGTATGGAGCAGCTGTGCAAGTCTGGTCTCCCCACGCTGCAACCTGTGTCTGTAGTTACCCCCTGGCACTGTGAGGAGTTGACCTCTGGCCGGCGAGCTTGATGGTTGGTACCAGCATTGCTACAGCACTACAAGCTCTGGACAAGCTCCAAATTTACCTGCTTCTCTCTTCAGAAACAAACAAGTAAATATTTTTAATCCAGCTAAATGGCAACTGGGGCTTCCACTGTAACAGCCAATGCAAGTTCTCCAGCTGCCTGGGCTCTGTCCTGAGCTCTTACAGCCCATGCCCATGAACTCTCGCTTTTTCATGACTTTTCAGCCTGGATGCTAGGCAAGATGACTTGGGTCTAGAGTTTATCTTGTTTCATAAGCAGTTATCCTGCTTTCCACAGTTACTGGGCAATTTTCCTTCTGCAAGGGATTCACAAAGCATTTGCTGGATTTTGGCACAAGGAACACAGAATATGAAAATGTTGATGGAAAAAAAGTGAATTAGAAGTTTCTGATTTGAAATTCTCTGTAGTGCTGGGAACTTTATCTGTTAGAAGGAAAACAATGGGTTGCCCAGAGAGGTGGTCAATGCCCCATCCCTGGAAACATTCCAGGCCAGGTTGGATATGGCTCTGAGTGACCTGGTCTAGTTGCAGATGTCCCTGCTCACTGCAGGGGGTTGGACTAGATGGCCTCTAAAGGTCCCCTCCAACCCAAACCATTCTATGATTCTATAAAAAGAAGGGAGAAGGCTTGAATGTCACCAGAGGTGACCCTGAAAGAGGCAAAGGAGAACAATGACACCTTCTGCCAAAGAGTAGCTTCACCTTGCACCTTGTTGTAGCGCCCTCATGACACACACCAACCAGTTGACCACAGATAACCTCTACCCCAAAAGACTGTTCCCTGTTTTCTCTGCTGCTGACACAACGCAGAAAACAGCCCTCATGGCACCCACCTGTGGAGTTCCCCAAGCCCAGCACCCCGAGCTGCCTTGCACCCACGCACCTAGCGTCCTGCTCATCCCACCACCAAGTCACCCACACACAGCGCCACACCAGTGCACCCACACCGTATCCATTCCAGCAGCCTGCCTTTATTTCTCTCCTGTACCCCAGGGCATGTGGTCTGTAAATGAAGGAGCAAAAGCTTTCCCCCAGAGCCCACATAGAGCCAGCGCTTCTGTCGGACAAGGCAGCCGCAGGTATTTCGGGTTGCCGTAGGAACTACAAGAGCAAATAAAGTCTTCGTTTTTGGTTTTCTTAGAAGTGTTCTGTTATTCTCTTCCACTCCAACCACAGATGTAGCAGTCATGGCATAAGCAAGACTGGCGTACTTCTGAAAGTACACAGCTGCCTTTTTCATCCTGTGTAGGAAAGCGATTGTTAGGCATGTAAGAGAGCTGCCTGTACCCACGGTGCTATAATGTTGTCAAGCTGCGAGTGAATTTCTTCAGCTGGAGTTTTCACTTCTTGGCAAGCACTGATGATTAAGTTGTTGTTTGGAGAGATTTTCATGTCTTTTCAGAGAGCAAATGCTCTGTTGAAGGGGCTCTTTAAGTTTGTATGATATATGTCACTCTCCTGCTGTACCGCTTAAGTGTCTCCTATTAAACCTGGAGGCAGCCACCCCACAGTCATTCTGAATATACCTTCACTAAGACATTAAACAAAAAGCAGAAGATTCAGTGAGGCACTTAAACTCTTGCTCAGCTTTACACATTTGCTCAAGTGCTTTTCTGAACAGGTTAATTTGCTGAATCAGGGCTGAAATGTCCCAATCCTTTTAGCCTTAGAGACAATGTCCATAAGGGCACTGGGTCAGGCAGTTTATATTTCCACATGGATGGAGACCCAAGCATGGTCAGAGACATACTTCACACGCATCTTAGCATCTAAATATTTCAAAGCCATTTTAGCCTTAGACATGCTCCACATTTTCTACTACAATATCTTTGGATTTCTGCAAAACCTTCCAGATGAGGAAGCATGCAAAACCTGCCATGCAGGAACGCTGCATCCCTAAACTATCTGGGAGTTCAGCCCTTTGGCAAACAGGCCCTATGGCCCTCCAGACTCCAGGAGGAAAGCGTGAATAAATGGATATCAGCCAAGGCAGAATTTAGACCAGTATAAGGTGGTTGTACTGACAGTTCGTAATTCCACACAGGATTCCTCCATTTACTGTCTGCTTTTCCCTCACGGGCCAGCAGAGCAGTTCAGCCAGGCAGGGCAAACTTGTGCTGTTTGTTCAGTGATCTCCAAGGGATTTTTCAGCTGAACTACAAGCCTGTTGATGAACACACCGATTTATTATACTGCTATATTATGTGTATCTGATAAGGTCTCATTAGTAGCAAACAGATTACTCCAAAGCCTGGTGTCAGGCTTCTGTCTGGGGAAACGGGAGATGAGAAATCCAGTCCTTCTGCTCAAGAGCAAAATGTTCGGGATAGTTTGGGCACAGAGCTCTAGGGAGGGTTTGGGGGCACAGAGAAGCGTGGTTATTTTTATGCCACTAGGTTTCTGCCTGGCACTCAAGCAAAACACAGGTAACAACATAATGGGATGGAGCAGGCTTAAAACCAGCAGGAAACATGGGTGAAACCTGCACCTCAGTAACCAGCTGGTCTATGCATCAACCCATTCACTACCTCAGAAGAGGTATAAATGGGACATGGGCAACGCACAGGCCACGTGCAGGCTCTCTCCGTTGGGATGGGTTTCACACATAGTGAGGCTCCAGCCAGAACCTCCAATGTGGTTTTGTGCTCAAGTTAATAGTTTGGCTGGCCTGCTCTATGCTTTTCTTGCAAGGGCTTGGTCATCCCTATGTTGGTCTCTGTCTTCTGCAGACTGCCAGCCTAAGTTCTGCAAAAGCACCAATCCATAGTCCAGGCTCTTCCCTTCTTCTACCCACTATTGCACCAATCCTGCACTCAAAGCTGCTGGCAGGCGCTTGGCTGCCTCCTCCCAATCCTGCCATCGCTGCCCAACTTTCCTGTAAATGATTGGTGATACTGAAACACAAGAAATCACCATTAGCCCCACAGAAGCAGCAAGAGACTGGGAATTATCTATCACCTCTGTGTGCACATATAAGATGGTTGATTCTTATTAGCAAATTAAAGTCAACCTAACGCAATAGCGAATGCAATTTAACACTAACAACATTAGAGGATATTCTCTTCTTTAAGAAACTGCAGGGGAAAAAAAGAGCACAGTTACATCCCTGCAGAACCTTAGCACAGCCCAGGAGCTCAGCTCCTACCTCCGTCACGAGTGCAAGACACCAGCACGTTACACATGCACTGCTGGCTCCGTAACGCAGCACCTGGCCCCAGGCATCTCCCTTGGCACTCAGCGCGTTTCCAAGAGCAAACACAGAGTGACAAGAAAAGTTCAGCACTGGTGAATACCAGGTCCCAAGGGTAATCTCTCCCCATGACAGGGCCAGGGGAAATTTTACACTATATATGTAACCCAGCTGTTGGGGGATGCTGTGTGCTCTTGGCTCTAAGATGGTCCAAAAAGCTGGGAAGTCAGAACAGGCTCTTTGCTACAGACAAGACTGTGGTGGCACATTTCTTCACACACCTCTAAGCATTGCTTGCTTTATCATCAATTCTTTTTAATCTCTTTGCTTCTCATTCCCCACAGCGTGCTGCATTATTAGATCTCTGACAGGGCTATGTCCACCTCTTTGAAGACCCAGGTAAATCTTAAGGCCCTGGCCACATGCTGTGTTCCCAGAGAGCATTTCAGCTCCTCCAGAAAGCCTAAGTGAGAGCAGAGCACCCTTGTTTTCATGCTGCTTTTGTGCAGCTGTTAATGCCAAGCATGGCATCAGTCCCCTGGTCTGGTTTGCTGGTGCTGCTCTCTTCCAGCCCTAGGTCCTGACACCCCACATTCAACTGGAACAAGCCTTACCTCTTGGACACAACAGAGAACGCAGTGTAAAAGAAAGAAGCCATATCAGAAATGTGTTGTGTGATTCAGAATGGTAAAACAAAACCTTATGTTGTGCTTATTCTTCCTGCTAACAGAATGTATGGAAAGCACTTCAGCTAATTTTTCCCCCCCTTTTCCTGCCTGCTCACACTTTTGCTGGCTAAACAGTTTTGCTCCTTAATATGTTAATTCAGAACAAGGAGAGCTCATACACACACGTGTGCACAAAGAGTAATCATGGAAGACTGAACCCATCATAAACCTCCTCAGCCACGAACACTGCAGGCTGCCAGCCCCAGGATGCACAAACACCACTGTAAACAGAACCTCACTGATTCTCATCCATCTCAGTATCTAGCAATTACGGACTTGTGCTTTAGTGGACTGGCTTCAGGTCACTTCTGACAGACAGCAGCTCATAAGGTATATTAAGGGAAAAAAGCAATTTCAAAACCACCTTCACAAAGTCCCACAGGCTTTACTATTGCATTTACTGCTATAGCAAAGTAGTCGTGACAGTCACACATTAGGAAAGCCAAGTGCATAACTTCACAGGAAACCACAGTCATGAGCAAAGGGCCAGCAAAAAAACCCACTTAAGTCACCTTTAAGGCTTAACTGGCAGGTTTAAGAGCTGCTTGAAAATGTGGGGCCTCTTGAGCCCAGGAGGAATCCCTCAAGCAGGCAGCGAGCCAAGAGGAACCTTAGTCCAAGCCTCTGAGATGACGGGATGCTGCTTTATGTTATTTATTTCCCATCTGCTTTCTGTTGCACATTCACCTGAACTCTTCCTCCACCTTCCTGGAGAGTTTTGCACAGGAAACCACCTCACGGTCCAGGCAGCCAGTGCCAGTCACATCCAAACTCCTCCTGAGGAACATCACCTTTGATTCCTCCACTCAGAGTTGTGTCTGATGAAGACCGAGTGTCAATGGTTCAATCCTTATAGATAGATGACCCCAGAAAGACATATGTGAGCTCTCCAAAAAACTGGGTCAAACAGATTCTCTTCTGCCCCTACAAACCCCCACACATCCACCATCCCACCAACAAAACAGTCTCTGGGTTGGGCTGGAAATGGAACAATTATATCCTAACCTTCCATTTCTGTATCTTCATAGGAGTCAAGAAATTCAAAGACACAAAGGGGAATGAAAAATACCAAGTGAATCATAAGCTATTCTAAATTCAGTGAGGGTAAAGTTCTAGTTGGTATCCAATTTAAGGTAGACTTATATTTTATTTGAACTGTTCATTCTTACTTACAAGCATATTAGGTTAGGCCCAGTCCACAGTCTTGAAATACCAGCTGGACACCAATATTTGTCAGTATAAAATAGAAGAAACATGAAAATCTCTTGCCATTAAGATCAAAAGAGAGTGAGTGTACACTCTGACATTTCTCCTTTCCTGCAAGGAGTCCCTATTTTGCAAAGCAAATTCCACCGTGTAGCTTTGAACTCTTGTAGAGAAAAGATAAAAGGTGAAAACCCAGCTCTTTGAAAGTCAGCAGCAAGACTTCTGCCAACTTCAGATGAATCAGGTTTGCCCCATGATTTTCTGTAGGAGAACTAGGACCACAAACCACACCCCTCAGCTTCTTGGAAGCTCATCATACACCTCCACTGCAAAGGCATGACTACCCCTCACGGAAGGGTATAGAGCAGCTAGCTCAAGCAGTGCTGGCTGTGTAATGACCACAGTAAGGAGCTCAGAAACCTTCCTAACCCCCTGAGTATGCAGTGGAAAGCATTACACTCCAACCTAGCCACAGCTACAGTGCTAGGTCTACCCTAGCTACCTCACTGAAGGAGACCAATGTGTCTCCTCTGGTTACAGGCTTTGTAATGAATGTTTCTACTTAGCATAGTAAAGAGAGTTGTTTTAACTGGGAAATTCATGGGCAGGCACAAGACTTTTCAGGCTTTTCTCACATTGCAAAACAAGGTGAGCTTCCCATGACAATCAGGATCGAAGGCAGGACAGTGTTTCACAAGGGAAAATAAGGTTCTTGCATGGGAAAAACTGAGAATTATTGCTATAGAAGAGGAAACCAGGAGTTATACTATTGCCTCTTTAAAAAGTTTGACACCTCCAAATAGCCTATATTAGCAATACGCAATAGATGAATCACTGCCATTCACAAACACTAAGCATGTAAACAAGATTATCTAAACCACAATTGTTTAATTTGAAAACTAGTTCCAGAGGAAGATCAGGACTCAGGAGGTCTCACATCGAAGGGCACCACAGTTTCTCTTGCTGAGCATCAGCATTATTTCCTCCCACCTCCATATTCCTCCCCAGCACTCAGCCTCAGTTTTCTCTACCCAGACTCTGCACCTTAGTTTGCCAAGAACTTGGAGGCCGTCATTGGAAATGTTCTCCTCCCTCAGCAATGCTAACATCCTCAAGCTCCAGTGGCCATTGGTTATCGTCAGGCAGCTATGCTTAAAGCATGATAACAAGTGCAGCATGATAATACTTAGCATATTGAAATACTTTATGGGAACTAATTAATAAATTTACATAATGGTCCCAAGAGATAAGCTGGTCACCAGTTACCACCTACCCCAGTAATGGTTCCCTCAGGCACAAGCAAAGCAGATGCAGCAACCCTTGCTGTCTCACACCAGCCCCAACCCCAGTGCCATGCTCCAGGTGAACACTGCTTACTGCAGAAGCGCCTGCCCTGAGCAACAGAGCCCAGGGCAGAGCCTGTGTCAGCACCACCAAACTAGGATGCAGAACAGTTGCATCAGCCCCATGCGGGGGCTGGTCCCCATTGCTGAGAGGCACAACTCATGTCACTGGACCAGCCTGGGACTACATCAGTCCCAGTTGCAGAAAAAGAAGTCAGGTTTCCTACTCTGGGGCATGTTGTACATAAGCAGCATTGCTGCCCACAGCAAGCGGGTGCTCTAGGTAGGTTTTTCCCTAATTTCACAGTCCAGAAGATGCTGTGCCCGTACTTCGGGCGTGTCTGCACTGGATTGGACTGAAAAACCATTCACAACACCAGACTGTGACACTAAGTCCTCCCACATTGAGGAAAACAGGTTACTCTATTTTAACGCATTCCCAGATCTTGTTGAAGTCTTGAATTAGCAGGAGGTAAGTGCATTCCATTCGCTGGAGAAAAGGCTTTTCCCTGTCCTCAGGACACAGCAACTTTCTTAAGCCATCTGCTGTTCCTTGGACCTTTTTGGAGTAGAAACAGGCCACAGCCGATGAATCTGCAGCTCACAGGAGTGCTTGTTTGGAGCAATTGTCCTGAGACTATTGTGCTGCTGATTCAGGAAGGAGTTTTCCCCAGGTTATTCTTAAAACATTTCACTCAGTTGATGATTCAATCTTTTTGCTTCAAGTATAAAATCACCTAGATAAAAATCGTGCTAGAAAGCTTTCATTGGCCCTAATTAAAATGAAACTCTGTGAAACTATAAACAATGGATCAGCAAGGAAAAACCGGGCTGAGATTTGTGAACTTGCGTTCTCTCTGACCTCCTAATTCCTCAGTTTGTCACAGGAGGAGGAGTGAATATTTGCAAGGTAGATTATTTACTGCAAAGCCTAGCCTTTGATGATGTTTTTCTCTAAATCTGTAGGAAGGCTGCATCTGGAACACATATAAAATCATCTCAATCCTTTGGAAATGACTGAATAACCCTTCACAACAAGCTTCTCACTTTGGAAAGACCTGAGCCAAACCATCAAACTCAAGGCCAAGCTGCCTCTTTCCTGAACGTCACTTTACACTAAGCTCTTCAGTTTGCCTGGTGCCACCACAGACTAACTTTTCAGTCTCAGAGCTGACCTGGTAAAGCACATCTCACCCTGTGACTGACCCCAGCCATCACCACTGCAAACTGAAAACCTAACTCTTCTGAACACCCCGCAACAAATGTAGTAGCAGGAAAAGAGGAGCAATTACAAAGCCCTATTGATGCAGGGCAGTCAATCAATCACCATCTTCCAGAAGGAAATGACTGACCCATTAAGGAAGCAGCCCATAACCTCAACTTCCCCGTAATGGGTCTCAGTCCTAGACTGCCCGGCATCGAAGGGATTTCAGCCCTAAGAATGGACCTCATGTGGGGCTCTCTGCTTGAACAGCAGGAAAGGAGAAGGTTTGCCCAAACAAGGCAACAAACCTACCCCAACAAAATCCAACACGTGGCAGTAGGCACACAAAGGGAGGAGGGGAGGAAGGGCTCTGCTAAGCCTGAGGAACAGCAGCCTTCCCTGCTTTCTAGTTAGTCAGTGGGAGAAAAAGCACCAGCCTTTTTTCTTACTAATGCATAATCACAGTTTACATAGACTGCATCTTGTCTCTTGTGGTCCCACAGCCTTTTGCAAATCTTAATTAAGCAAAACATTGAAAGTAGGTTCACAGCTCAGCTCTGGTGAGCACCAGGGGAATGCTGGTTTCCTTGAGGAGACCAGAGGCTGGGGCTGGTAGGGAAACTAGCTCCACTATTGCAAAAATTTCCTGGCCTGAAACATTCTCCTCAGCAGTGGAGAACCCAAATGGTGAATCAAAGCTCCTGAACAAGTAATAACCTCTGACAGTCACCTGTTGTCTGAGCCTAAATATGCCGGCTTACATCCTGTCCTCTACCCTGACACACGTTTGCTTATCCCACCACTCAAATTCTGGGTGCAAGAGGCAACATCTTCCAGCTTCTTCCCGTATCAACCCAGTATCGATCCAGCGGGGATCCACCTGATTATTCAAGCAACACTAACATGCAGTTGCTGAACTGGCTGGTGCTGGATGGACGGACTGGTTGCGTTGCTGTTACCTCTGCACACTCTGACAACTGCATCCACAAACACCCACCATGCTGGGTTTTCAGTCATTGCTGCAGCATGGTTTGGGCTTTTGTTTCATTTTTAAATTTGGTGAACTTAGAGTAGGCACAGGAGAAACCAAGGCAAAAGCCAAGCAGCCAGAAACAGCAGATGACTGAAGCTGTGAAAAAGTTAAGGGCTGCACAGAGTGGATCTTCTCCACCCACATCTTTTCTCAGCTACTAACCTGCAAAAGCACAGCCAGCTCCTCAGCAAGCAGAGCAGCACGGGGAGGGGGTGACACAGCTTGCAGGGTAGGGCCAAGGGAGAGGGGGCAGAGATGGCTGCTGGCACTAGTTACACGAACACCATCTGCCAAGTGGTCCTGTGGCACGACAATACCACTTGCCCTCCACCCAACAAGCAGAGACCCTCATATCTGTCAGAGACATGAACCCACCAAGCATTAAAATCTAAGCTGCAGTCTCAGAGAAGGCTTGACATTATACAACAAATACTCAACTGCATCTCATCCAGGCATCTGTTTCCAATTATATTAATGGGTATCTAGAATGATACTATAATAGTTTTTAACGCAACCCCCAAAATCAATACCTCAATAGTAAGCTCTAGTTTTTGCATGTGGTACAAAAGGCAGTTTAGGAGAAGGTGATCTAATATACCACATATTGATTAATCAATTCCAGCCAGGACACTAATGGGCTTTTCTTACAACAGTTGGCACTAGAAAGAAGGAGCGGGATTGCTGAATGAGGATGGGAAAAACTGGTTGTGTGATGAAGTTTCAGGGTGAGGGGAGGGTACGCAGTGGGGAAATGGGCCCTTCTAGAGACCACTCTACGTGGGCACAGACTGGGAAGAAATGGAGGAACAAAGAATGGAGAAGGTAATAAATCAAATATATTGGCTTCAAACGCAGCAGAATTGTACCTTGCAATTTACTGTAGTTGATATTAATAATATATTGCTGTTGCTACAGAAACCCTCACAGGAAGGTCTGCAAAAGAGCCCAGCAGGGGTCTAGAGTCTGTATTAAGGTAGACCAAACACTTTGTAGTCTTATCAGCCAGTGAAATGGTCTGAAGGCGTTATTAATGCCTACCTTAGTTATTTTTCCACATTGGCACTTCTGGCAGGGACAGTGCCGGTTAATTCAGATCATCTATACATGGTTGTCAGATTGTCCTTCCTTCTACAGTCAAGGGAAAGAAGCAGCTACTGTAGCTATACATCCTAACCATCAGCACTCACTCTCTCCTTCCTGCCCCTGTACTTGATAAAGTCCTTTACTACCACAGAAAACAGAAGTACAAAACAGCTGGACCATCCTCCAGCCCCAAACCACAGCACTTTATACCCACTGTAGAAACATGGGAAGATCTAAGCAAATCAGAAAGCTCAGGAGAACAGGTCTGCAACAGATACTCATGTCCCTTACAGCTCCAGAAGAGCAGCTGTCACACTTTGCAAGGAAATATGATACAGATGCTGAAAACCCACCGAAGGGCTCTACTCCCAGCCTGTTAGCAAGACTTTGGTGCTTGCCTCTCGAGGCAGGCCATCTCAAAATGGTAGGTATAAATTACAGGCACAAATGAGAGCATTACACTGCCTGAAGGACAAGTGTCAGAGTCATTCAGTTGTTGCTAGTTGGGTGAGGTTGCCCTACTCTTTGTAAAATTGGAAATAGTAAAACTGACCAAGAGGTTTTGACCTTGAGTTGCTGTGACAGTTGGTCCTGGCTGGCAGGAGGCACAGCCAGCAAAGACTCTAGCAAGGAAATTCAGCCTGGTGTATCTTCTCTACAGCCAACAGAGTCATACCAGCTGCGAAGGTGTATTGAAGTTGCCAAAACTAGTACTGGGTCTTGGTGCTAACATCCAGGTGATGCTGCTCATTGACGTAGATTACAAGTTTAGTCATAAAGGTTAGACCCAGTCAAGAGAGAAAACCTCTAGGTACAAAACATTAGCAAGTCACTGGTTTTGCTACCCTATATTGTGCAATTTGGTAACTGACCCACCCATCCTACAGCAGTACACACCAGCATCTCGGAGCAACACGCACCAACTCTTACACACGGCAACACCACGGTGATGCAAGACATCACGTTGCAGGTAAGCACGTCTACAGCCTCCAACAACCACAGGCCATGACAGTGGTTCAAGGGCTTTTACAGGACCTGCAGAACAACCCTCAAGAAAATAGGAATGTTCCTCCTAACAAGCAAGATCAGGTGCTAATCAATAAGGGAAAAACACACCAACTTTTTCCCAGAACAACATTTTCCAAACTAACACAATGCTAACAGAACCCCAGCAGCCCTTCAGCCCCATCAGTGGACTCACATTGTAGAGGATGTCAGTCCATCCCTCCATGGTGATGCACTGGAAGACGGTGAGCACAGCAAAGAGGATATTGTCAAAGTTGGTGATGCCATAGTTGGGCCCTTGCCAGTACTCCCTGCAGGTGGTCCCACTCTCACACTGCCTGGCAGGAGGCTCCTCTCCACAAGGAAAATCTCCCACCTCATCACCTGTAGAGAAGAACAGTGGGGACAAAAGTTACCAGCTGAAGCCAGTCAAGCAGCTGGTGCTGCTGTGCCCTCCTTGCACCACTTTTCAGGTTTCCTTTTGCCACTATGGGCATGTAAAAGATATTACGCCCATGTAATCATTTATATACTGCTATAAGAGATGGTTTAGTGGCAGGGTGGAGTGGAACTATCCCTGAAGTGCCCATAATTTATAGTTTGCCCCAGTGTTCAGCCATGTCATATATGAGAAACACCACCAAAAAAAAAACCCCAAAAAACAGAGTGGTAAAAGCAAGGACTTGGGAATGGTACATACTTCAAACACTGTGAGCCAATGATACACCCTCATACAGCATAGCTAAGCGCTAAATACTGGCACTGTAACGTTAAAGCAAAAGGGGCAGGTTCTTTACCACTAGCTTAAGCAAGAGCTGCTTGTTGATAGCCCCAAAATTGTCCAGATATAGATGTTAGACCACAGCTGAATGAGGAGCCCCTGGCTTCATCACAAGGCAGTACCACCACAGCAGCCTGTGTTGCACTAGGAGCTCCAGCCCCTCTGTAAGCTTCATATTTCTGTCCCAAAGGGCAATGCTGAGGAGCACAGGTACACGTGGCAGGGAAAGCGTCCAGCTAACAGCTTGTCTGCAGCAGGGATGGAGTTTCTGGGGGTTGGACTAGATGACCTCCAAAGGTCCTTTCCAAAACCAAACTATTCTACTATTCTCTGATTCTCTGCTGGGTTCCATTTCAGACCCAGAGAAGGCAAAGGAGGATGAGTCTGTCATAGTTAAGGACCACAGGGGATGGCCAGAAGGATGACAGCATCTTCCAGAGTCAGCTGTGAAGTCTGAAACCATTGCAGCCCTCCAGAGACGTTGCGAGCACCAACTCAGTGCAGTTTGGAAAACTAAAGTGTGGGGCTTTCAAAGTAAATAAATATACTAAGTAATACTCCGATTTATACAGAGATGCAATTCGGGAAATATTAAAGGGTTTTAAAAGTGACATGTTATGGTAATGGAGCAGCAAACTGCACAAAATCAGATTCACCAGGGAGAAAACAAGATCAGCACTAACAATAATTAGGAATAATCATTCCATAGAGCAAAGCCTGCAGGAGGAAAACAAGATTGTCACTGTGGCTCCAGGATATATATATATGTGTGTGTGCATGACATGATTTCCTGTTGACTCAACACCTTAATGCAGTGCATCTCTCTCCAGCTCCCATATGGGTCACCACAGGCTTTCACAAGGGCTTAGCGAGACAAGCCTGCAAAAAGAAAGTACCAAATCTGGCTCATGCAGACCATTTGTGAGTGTGTCTTAAAAAAGAATCCAGTTTTATCTCTGTTTGGCCTTTTGTTCCCGGGTAATGCTCTGCAAATGCAATGCACATCTACTACGAAGGATTGGGTTTTTTCCCTTTTTGAAAAGGGACAGCAGAACTGGTCCCTAGTCCCATGGCTGGGGAAGACAGAGAAAATTAGATTCTCAAAGAAAAATGGGAAACAAATGTGATGCCCTCCTCCCCTGGAGCACCTTCAGGGCGCTTGGACCGGGTCAGCTGCAGAGGGTCACTGCTTAAAAATAATCCTGTGTCAGCAGTACAGGACGGCATGGAGGATGCAGGGAGAGGAAAACAAGTCAGGCATCCACTGGAACATGCGCCTCCATTGATTTTCACCCATTTTTCATAAAATAGAGAAATGTTTCCACTAGCTCAGAACTGTGTCAGGCTGAGTGGCAAAGAATACCTTGAATAACCCTTTTGCCGTATTTTGGTCCCAGCATCTCTCTTCATTGCAGTTTATTACTGACCTACCCAGGGTTACTGCGCTAGCAGGGCTATAGTAACGTTTGCTGTTGACACTTCTCTCAGTTCCCTCCACGATGTGCTGAGGAACAGCTGGTACCTCCCATGCGGCTCCTGATTCCAGGAAAAAATCCCAGGAGTTTGCTCACTTCGGGGGTTTGGAACAGAAACAAGCGTGAGCAACATCTCCTCCTCCAATTTTCTACCCTCTGACAGCGGCATCTCTTTCATGAGGTTCACATTTCCACACTCAAGCCAGTCTTTGGAGCCCGTGGTATCAGGCCTGGGCTTGTTAATGCACATCTTTGGAGATGATGAGCACTTAGGTTTTTAAAAGGCTCGACTGATGGCTTTGCAGGATGCTCTGCTGCTCCACTCACAAGGGACCGCAGCGCCAGGAAACCTCACCGCTCCCTGCCTTTCCAGAAACACCATTGCACCATTTCCCGCCGAGCAGGTGGAATCGATCCCCATAATTCATCTGACAACCAGCTCATTAGCCCTTGAGAAAAGCAGGGGCTGGTGTCTGTAAACACAGGCGCCTCCCCACGCCGCCCAAGCGGATTCAGGGGGAGGTGAGCCCGGCCACGCTGCATCCTCCCACTGAGATGCCAGGTGCTGCGATGCAGAGATATGCAACACACACCAGTTTTTCGGCTGCACTCCCAATTCCTAGCTGGGAGCCACCCAGCAAGCAAAAGTCACTTACACACGGCGTTACACATGACAAAAATCTGTTCTCGGTCCCCGAGCCTGGCACAGAGATCTCTCAGTCATCACTGATGTCAGAGAGCTGTCTGCAGGGAACACAAACAGCTCTGGGTTTTATTTTCCCCCTTTACATTAACTACCTTCTGGGGGCAGGAAAAAAATCATCCTTCTCTCTAGTCACATCGACGACAGAGCTTCAGAGCTCAGCCTACAGCTGCTATAGGCAAACGAAGGAAGCAAAGAATCACCTGCCTTGCCTGCAATTTAACAGACCTGCAAATGCTCCTAGAAAATGCAAAGCTGCTTATAATTGCTTTCTCCCTGCCATCGCACCAGGAGCGCTTCTGCTTCCTACATCGTCCCCGTTGTTATTGCTCTGTAATTGCCGCAGTAGCCCCAGAGACCTTGCGCTGGGCTGAGACTAGTTCTGCTTGGCATGAACACACACCCCACAAACAGAGTTTCCTCTCCTACAAATCCAGTCCAAAAATTCATTTCTTCCAGGAGTTGCCGTGCTTCACTCACACGTCACACACCTGACTGTCCCTTACCACTTGTGTTAGGTTTTGCTGATATTATATAGGAGCACAAGCAAGAAAACAATTTCACCCTGCTTTTGCAAAGCTCTGTGTAAACTGAATGGATTAAACTGTTTCCATGTTGTTGTTAGAAAGCGCTGTGAAGGATGCCCAGAGATTTGGCAGGGATGTTGTTTTATTACCATTTGAATGCATATAAATAAATCAATATTAAGACCTATTAGTGATAATCACTGAAAATACAAGACTGTGTTTTAAAGACAGTTAATTGTACCTTAAATTGCAATCTTTTGGAGACAAGAACAATATTTTCATCTGTGGATAGCCCAGATAACCAACACGTGTTAGCACTACTATAAAGGAATATTAAAAAATTACATGGAAAAAAATGCCTTTTTTTTTTAAATTGGAATGAGTGCTGAGCCATGGACAAATGGACGAGCAGCCGGCTTTGACATGGCAGCCGGTCCCAGCCAAGGGTCTCCAGGTATTATTCCTCTCCACCTCCATCTTGTGGGGTTTATCACTCATTCACAGGCAGACACATCATTCACTCTGCAGTGCATCAGCCCGATTTCCCTTGCCCTTCTCTGTTTGAAGGACATTTTTATCTGTTCTCCATCAAAGGGCTCCTTGCTTTCCATCTAGTGTCCTTCCTTTTTTTTCTTTTTCTTTTGATTGTTCCCAGTCTTCCCAATGTTACTATTTCACACCCAAGTTTTCTCATACCCATGCAACCTACTCCAGAAACCTTGTAAGGAAATTCAAAGTTCAGCAGCTTTTCATAGAGCTAATCACAATGAAAATGTATACAGAGAACAAGTAATCAAAAAAAAACAAACCCACAAGCTGCAACAAGAGGAATTGGGTTCTGTATTTCTACTATGAAAAAAATCTCCCACGAGAGGATGCCCTAAGCACCTTCATCTCACTCCTGTGTAGACCGAGAGCAACCCACTAGCATCAGGGGTGCCATGGTGGTGCACAGAGAATCTGTGCCAGTGCATGTAGGGTGAGAACAGAAGTCTTAACTCTTGGAATAGGTAGGTAAAGAGGGAGAGAATGCAGTGAATGTGGAAGAGGGGAAAGGAAAAGCAACCTAAGAGCAGGACAGAAAGCATCCCGATGCGATGAAGGGGACTAGAAGCATCGTGACGATTCGCCGGGAGGGGAGCGAAGCGCGAAGCTCACCTGTCTCATTAGAGAAGCAGGTTTTATGAAACTTCCCCATGTAAAACTCCAGCCCGATGATGGCAAACATCACAATGGCGAAGAAGAGGAGCAGCCCGATCTGAAGCAAGGGCACCATAGCTTTCATGATGGACTTGAGGACAACCTGCAAGCCTGTGGGGACAAGGAAAAACATGTAATCAGTGAGGGAAAGAAAACAAGGGCTTGAGGGTGGGAGCAAGGTAGGAGAGAGGGGGTCTGCCTAAGGCAAAGTTTAGGATTGGCCATACCAGGCAATGCTGCTTTTCCCAGGGTGCTGTGAAAAAAGATACCATAATGCGCTCGAGATGCGAGAGAGAATCAGGAGAGTTATCTTTTCCTGACCCCTTTTCTTCAGATCACAGATTCAAAGGTCTCTGAAGCTTCAGAGTCACTAAAAGGACTTTTCCTGCAGCCAGTGAATTCCCAAGACTCAGCCTGGAGCTGGACCAGGCCCTTAAGGCAGATCCTGCAGCGGTGTGGGTGCAGCAGCAGAGCTGGGCACTGCTGTGGTACCCCCGTCCCAGGGAGGGCGGGGAGCGCCGAGCTGCGCAGGAGCTGCCTCGCCCTCCGTGACACAGAGAATAGCGCGACGCTGCTGTGCCTATCACACCCTGCTTCTGGAGAAACAAAACCCTGTCTCCAGGGCTATCCGTCCATAGCTTTTTTACCCACACTAAAACTCAGTTTCAATTAAAACCAGGGGAGATAACGCGAGAGAGGTTGGAGAGATGGAGGTGTACGATAACGTTGTTCAGACACACACAAAAAAACTTCAGCAATAAGCAGCAGATGAAAGCCACCTTGGTGGCCTGTCCTAAGGTACAGAGAACGAAGGATCGTTATTGTCTTGCCACCCTGTACAGCACTACTGAGGTCAATACGGGTGCATGCAGAAAAAAAAGCATGATGTTCTGTTGGACAGGAAAAATACTGAGAGTGCAGAATTAAAGCATATACCCATGCTCATATATGAGTGTACCTCAAGCATGATACGTTCGCTACAGGAAAAGAAACACATCACACACCTTTCACAGCATCACTAAAAACACGACAGCAAATAGTGCTCCATGGAAAAATACTGTGCTACTCCAGGACACATCACTGGGTGGGAGAGCACGTCCTCCTGGGGCGAGCATGCAATCCACGCCAGGACAGGGACACCCCTGAGGGGCCACCTTAGTTCTCTGACCTCCTTAGACTGCCACTACCACAACACTGTATTGCCTCGCACAGGCAAGGAGTCCGTGAAAGAACAGCCAGCCACATCTCCTTGTTAGAGATCCTGTTAATAAATGACACCTTTCCCAAGCCTACCCAAGGACCTCTCTCCTGCGTGGGAACTCAGATTCCAGCCCTGCCTATAAAAGGATGCTGATTTCAGGACATTTTGGTGCTCTTATTGCAAAGCATAACACCTTGCTTAATTTCTACAGCACAACATTTCAGTCCTGAAGCAGGCAGGGAGGTGGCAGAGCTGATGCCCCAACCTGCCGTGCAGGAGGAGAGGGGGCTGCCTGGCTGCCAGGGGGTTAATGCAGAGAAGATCAGAGCATGCCAGAGCAGTGGCTCTCTTTCACCAGCTCTTGCTGGAGGGAAAAATCTCTCTGTTCCACATTCACAAATGAAATACACTCCTGACAGCGACCCCCCACTAGCAGCCAGAGCAGCTGGTGAACAGCCACAAATACAAAGGCCATAAGCAATGGTGTGGGGACTTTGATGGTTTCAGGGCATCAGCAAGGCACAGTGCAGCTCCTCATCAGAGCACCTGGACCCTTCATTTTACCATATAAAATATATCAAGGTGTCCATTGAGTAGGCAAGGCCAAGTCCTATCTGCTCTTTCCCTTCATTTTCTCAGCCTAGAGGGGTAAAATCCCCAGTGCAAGGTGCCCAGCTGGTAAAAACCACCAGAAGATCCAAGCTTAGGGCTGGGGGCCTGAAAGCTGCAAAATTTGGGTCTCAGGCCTTCACAACCCAGAGGATTAATTCAACCCCACAGGCAAAGGAGCCCTAGGACAAATCCCTGCCCCTCACCTGCAAACCTGGGAGCTCAGTGCTGAAATCAGCTGGCTGCACACAGAAGCGGATGACAGAAAAATCAGAACCTAGCAAGGGCAGGAACCACAGACCGTGAAGAAAATATTGCTCAGAAAAGGATGTAACACCCCAAAAGTTATAGAGACCTTTGGCTGTGAAGATGACATTATCATGACACTCACTTGGGATTCCTGACACAAGCTTCAGGGGTCGTAACACTCGGACGGCTCGCAGGGTCCGCAGGTCAAAATCAGTCCCAGCAGTTGCTAGAATCCTATTTGTAAAAGGCAAGAGTGGGAAAAATTGAGATTAAATGCAAATTCCACTTTCCAAAGCATGGATAAGTGTTGAGCAAAGCCAGCAAATATTCAAGCTGCTTTAAACTTTATACCTGTGATCACATTGCAAATCGTGTCCACTGACAACCACCAGTTCACACCCTCCCCCAGAGCTGCTGAGCTTTGCTCAGACTATAGGAAAATCCGCAATACCTGGCCTGCTTACGGGACCATCGACACACAGCGAGCAAGCCTGGCTCTGGCCGTTAAAGAGCAGCACCCTGTGCTTATAGGAAAGCATATACCATTTTTCAGAAGACGACAGTGAGAGGGAAATAAACCCCTCAGTTTTGCTAGAAATTACCTGCCAGAGCTTTTCTCTATAATAAATTTAGAAACCCCTCAAGTACTGAGGTCTGGTGTTTCCTAATAACTACAGCAGTTTCTAGTTATACAGTTTACTCTGTGTGTGCAAAATTTTTGACATAGCATCTTATTTGAGGAGAATATCCAGAGATCAGGGTGAAAGTGTTTACTCTGATATGTTGCAGTAACTCTGATAAGAAATACAGCCCCCAAACCAGAATGATTCTTAAAAATATAAGTGCTCTGCACAGAAAGTTAAATGGCTTCAGTGTTTTAGGGTGCAGGAAAGGAAGAAATATTGTCAATGCCCACACGCCACAATGATGCAAACTCCTTGAGCAGAGACCCTGCAAGGCACACTGCCCCACAGAGCATGGCAAAACTGCGTTCATTAATTACTGCAGCACTTCCTATGACGCTTCAACAAAACTATTCTTGGTCTGGGACAGAGCTGCTCCCCTAACACAAGCCAACCACACAGTTAGTTCAGAGCAAAAACCCTCTCACCAGCTCCCCATCGACGGCACCATTTAAAGCGGTGATAAGCAATTGCCGATAGTTTTTGCTAGGTTTGTCCCTAGGCGGTTCTACCAAGATGGAAGGGGCTGAGCAACCAGCCCACCAGCAGGGTCTGCATGCCCCCAGCCACCTGGTACCAAAAGTACAAGATGCCACCACTTTGTTAACCACAACTGCTGGAAGCGCTGCCCGTGGGCACCAACCTTGACCGAAATCTGACACTTTGCCCACCCTTCCCCAGGAGCTACAGCAGCAAACTTTTCCAGCTGAAAAGCAGATTCCAGAGCTGCCAGAGGCCATGGGCAGAGCTGGAAGGACTGCCAGACTTGGGCAGCAAATCCCTGCGAATTAAACACCCAGGCACAGCCAGTGTCCCATGCCGGAGCACAGAGATGCTCCGAGAGGTGCAGGGCCACCCACAGTGTGCGCCCGTGATCTTTCTGCACTTGCCCAGAGCCCTTTTTCTGGGTTCCTGATAACAGGCTGCCGAGCATTCGGTGAAGCAGCCAGCTACCATTAAAAAATACAAGAAAAAGCAGAGTTTTTCAAAACGAGACTTACAGTTTTACTATGCAATACGTGTTATGCAGGACGTCTGGCAAACTCAGCAGCGGAGGACGTGGCTGTGTAGGGAGCACTCAAAGCACAGCTACATTCAGATAAAAACCCTGTCTTTGACTTACTGACTGACTTCTCACTGCTGCCAAGCATGGGCCAGGGAAGAGCAGGATCAGCGTTGCTGTGCAGAAAGAGCCAGACTCCATCAGCAGGAGGTGCTGGAGATCAGGAAAAAAGCATGCTGAGATGTTGGATGGCAAGAGAGGCAGCAGCAAGCCAGGACCTGAGGAGCAGAGTATCTATTCTATAGGACACCTGTTCCTACATTTTCACGACCAGAAAATTCACATTACATCATCTCTATCGATGCAGTTTGAGCATAAGCAACAGGAGACAGTTTAAACCAAGAACCGTCTCATGCAGAGACTTCTAATTTAATCTTCTGCACCCATGCCAATGATTTAATTCCTCTTTTCACTTCCCTCCATCCTCACAACTTAATTGCTCACTTATAAACCTCTGCAGTCTGGGAATAGCACACACTTCTAGTCAAAAGATAATCTTAAACATCCACCTTGGATGTTGCTACTAACAGCACAATTAGTCTCCAGTGAGCTAAGATGGATTTGTGCTGTCATCAGGCAGAGCCCTTGTTCCTGGTGCCAGCTGAGAGGAGGGGTGTTTGATATGCTTGCTGCTTTGTTTCTAAATTCAAAGAGGAAATGGGAGTGAATGGGGGACATCATCAATTAGTCCCATGGTGCCAGTAAATGTTCCAGTGGCTGGAGGTCTTCATTCCAGTCTTGTCTTTCCAATAGGCCTGATGCTAAAAACTATTGCAACACGCCCCCCACCCAGGTCAGAACCCCTAATAGTTCGTTCGCTCTCACATCACTAGCACCGTGATCCCCTAGCTAACCCGCACAGGGCACCCCATGGCCCACCATCTCCCGTGGCTGGAGAGCCGGTCCATGGATCGCATCAAATCACAGCCGAATCGTGCAAACCATCCACGCCTGTACAGCTGAGCTGTACTGCTACATCTGCCCATGAATCAGCCACTCTTGAAAAACAATGCAACCCTGGCCAGGTTTTGCCTAGTGAGAAAAAATAATACAGCTGCATCCTAAACAAAGCCACTTCTGGTGGAAGAAACAGAAGAACAAGGGGAGGAGGTGGTAGTTCTAGATCTAAAAATCCACACTTGAGCCTTACAGCTAAATGAGGCAGGTGGTGAGAAAACCCAGGTGGGCATCCAACATGTTTCCTGCACTACTCAAAGAGGGGAGGGCTGGACGCTGTGTGCTCACAACCGTGGCTCTGCAGCCCCAGGCAGGCTGTTCAAAGAGTGGAACTGGGGGAAAGGGGACCACGGGGATTTTAGAAGTGTTATGGGGTCAGCATTCATCCCAGGAGCCCCAGAACATGGGGTCTTATGGCTCCGAAGGACCCGCTGGCAGAAAGCTGGTGCATGTAATTGCGAGGGAAGACCTGAACGGCAGCTGGAGCCCAGCAAAGCACCTCGGCAGGGGGAAGCCGTGCCAGGGCAGAAGATGGTGCCTTTTCTCCCTACAAAACCAAGCTAATTTACAGCTGCTCAGAAGTCCATTCCCCTAGACTGTTCACAGACATGCAGCCCCAGTGAGGGAAAGGCTTTAATTAACTTTGTGGCATTTGCCTAAGTGCCATCTTTCTGTTTTATTCTTTCCCCCACTCCAGCTGAAAGCTCACAGGAGCCACTGTGAATTAGGCCAGAACAAGTCAGAAATTATCATTAAAAATAAGAGAAATGGAGAGATCAAAGGAGCCAGCTGACAAGCACGTCCTGACAATCCTGTCAAAGCATCCCTGGCTGCATAGCGAACCACTGAGAACAAAGGAGAGGTGATGGACGAGCCGGTGCCGGAAGAGGAAATCCGCTGTGAAAGGTAAAAAAATAGCAAAAGAGAAGATTTTAGAATATAACCTCACAAAGAAGAATAAATACGTTGATCGGCAGCCCTTTTTGTATCTTAATGGGTTGTACAGAAACACTGAGATTTGATAGGCTTAGGTTGTTGTCTCAGATAGCACTGCAAGTGTTTAAGTGCAACAAAATCTCATTAAATAAGTTCCTCCGTGTAATTTGCCTTTTTTACGATCGGGATGGACAACAGTCTAACCTTTCTTGCTCATATGCTGCTGTGGAGGATCTGGGCACGCATCCTGCCAGCCCAGCAGTGCTCAGGACCGCTGCACTCCTTCCTCACTTTCATGGTAACTTGGTTAAATGCTGCTTTCTGTATCACCACCTCCGCTAACAAGCTCTGACTGACATCTGTTCCCAGAGACAGAGGCCAAATTTGTGATAAACGCTTGATAACTTTTGTTCTAGCAAAGCCCGGAATAAATTATAAAAGAATCTTATTCCTTTGGGTATAAAAGAAAGCAAAGAATGAAGGGAAAGTTCCTTTCCTGAACGTTATGCTAACATAAATAATTAGCAATCCATTTCTTAAAGTACCTCGGAGCTCAGGATTTCTGTGCACTGGTTCAGCAGGACACACGCTATCATACAATGCTGCACTTCCGAGCTACCCAACAAAGAAATTCCTTAGTGAAGCCCTGACCAAAGAAAATGCCTCAAAACTCATTCAAGCTTAGCCCCAGATCTCTAAATCCCAAGGACTGAAGTGGAGAAAAGCTAACCTTGCTCCTCAGGGTCATCCCCACCTTGTCCTCCTCCTACCTTAATGGCCTTTTAGCACATTTATTTCAGCTTTCCAGATGATCCGTTGGGGACGAGCAGGTGACAGAGGTGCTTTGCATCTCCCCCAAAGCAGGAAGAAGAGGAGGAACAGAAACAGAAGGTGTCCCAGGTAACAGCCAAGAATAGACCATTAAAAATACCGGGTTTTCTGTACACGTCTCTGCTTACGTGAGCAACCACACCTCGGGTCCAGCTCAGCAAAGAGCAGTCAGCGAGGCCACGCTCAACACACACATATCTGCAGGTGATGGAGCACGTTTTCCACCCGGTCTCCTGGCATCACTGTCTATAAATCACAGTGGAGGTGGCATGAGATGTACAGGAGAGAACTGGAACTGGCTGCAAGCTTCAGTGTGTCTGCTTGTGAGCAGGTAACACAGAGCTACATCAGAAAACAGCGAGGTTAATAACTGAGAACGATTAACACTTCCAAGGGGATCCTGCCACTGGACAACACTGGTGCCAGGGCAGGTTCTGCTAGAGGAGGAATTGCTGGCATAAATTGTAGACATTTTTAAAGTAACCTCGCTATTTATGGTAAGCTCTAGTCCTAGAAAGTTATGTGGAAACAGCGATTATTTCAGAGACCTTATCCCAAGTACCCGTTCCTAAGAACCAAATCAATCTCTTCAGCTGGATTAGGAGAAAGACTAAATACCCACCAGACAGTTTCCCTCAAAAAAAGAGATAAAACTAGCCAGCAGTACAGCAGCTGTCTTATGAACAGAAATAGCAACCATCACTTCTTACCCAGGAATATGACCCCACCTAAAGCAGACACCTTGGCAGCATCGACCCAAAAACCTCTGACAGAAGCAGGAGCACAGAAAACTCCAGTAAATCACCCTCATTCCCAGAGCCCAACTTTGTGCACAGGCTGCTGATGTTTAACAAACCCCAGTGAACTAGAAACCATAGGTAAAATAAATAAATATCTTCATAAATACTGGCTGACTAGTTTAAAGAGGTTTCCCTCATCTATGGGCAGTCCGTGGGCTCACCGTCGCCTCTGTCCGTGCTAACTGCTAGCTGTGGCCCTCGCCCACCCCCTCCTTCCCGATTCCTTCTCTGCTGCCAGGGCGTAGAGAAGGTCCCATGGGAGTTGTCACCGCCACCAGGGTCACCGTTGCGGTGTTCATGGTAGCTGGCGACCCGAGGCGAGAACCTGCAAGATCCTTCTGCTCCTGCACCATTGTGGGAGCACTTGGGAATTTTACAGTAAAAATTATGTGGAAAGAAATAATTCCTTTGAAATGAGAGATTCTATGGAAAAGATTCATTTCCCTCAAAAAATCCCCATTAAGTTCATTTTAATTAGCTGGGCCTTTTAACTGGTGTTTCCCCTTCAAAAGCACATGCAGAGCATTAAAAAATTACAAAAATATATATTGTCCATTTCCCTTTTTCCCCCCTGAAACCATTTGCCATGGGAGGAAGCGGATGAAGCCAATGAGCAAGACTTACAGGCAGAAGCCACACCAGTTACACACACTAAAAGCTGCAAAAGGATGCGGTGAGTGTTACTGGTGGGTGTCTGTCTGCTGAGAGGCACCTCAGCTGCAGTGCAAATCAAAATGAATATTTTTCACGTTCTTAACTCCAGAGCGCACACTGAAGACGTTGCTCAGTCTTACGCTGGTGACATGGTCTGGCTGATTTCCTTGCCCGGGACTTGAGGGCAGTCAGCAGAGGCAACCAGCCAAGAGGAGCCCATGAGCCAGCCCCTCAGATGCAGGCAGCCGGTTTGTTCAGCGCAGGAAGGCTGGCTTGCGTTTGGGCAGCAGCGACGCGGCTGTCAGTCCTGCTGCTCCCTTGTCCTCCCAGCAGCAGCACAACCCTGCGCGCAAGCGGTGACTGGAGCAATTGGAAAGATGCCCCTTTTCACTCAGTTTGATTTCATGGTGTGTGAGCTTTATCTTGACTACCAAAGCCACAGAGTCGACACCAGGCCTGAGACGATAAGTAGATTTGCCATGCTAATTGCACCGTTTAATTTATGGCATTGCCAGGTTCATCTGCTGGCTCCATCACTCCACGCTGGTCACTTCCCCACCAGCTGTCCATAGTCCCTCCCCCACGGAAGGACCCAGCTTGCCAGCTCTCTGCCTCTCCTGCGGATGACCAACACCAAGCCTAAGCATCCGAGGATATACCTGAATATTGCTTCTAAGGCTGCTCCTGCCCTTCAAAGCACATCTACAACACAATGTACAGGGTCCCAACCCTTTCCTTAACACCAGCCTACTCAGAGCAACTGAGGCTGATCCCCTTGCTCAGATAAACATGTCTGTCCCCAAACTGACCATATCCATCAAAATGGCCTCACTATAGTGAGGGATAAACCTCTGTTTAGCTGTAGGACTGTTGGTGTTTAACCCCAGTTGGCAACTGAGCACCACAGAGCCGCTCGCTCACCCTCCCTGCTGCAGTGGGGCGGGGGAGAGAATTGGAAGGGCAAGAGTAAGAAAACTCATGGGTTAAGATATGAACAGATTAAAACCTGAAATATAATAATAGTCATGAAAAGGAAAACAACAAAAAAGAGAGGAACAAAACCCAGGAAAAACAAGTGAGGCAACTGCTCACCACCCACTGACCGATGCCCAGCCTGTCCCCAAGCAGGAATTGCTGCCCCCCACCCAAGTCCCTCCAGTTTATATACTGAGCATGATGTCATATGGTACGGAGTATCCCTTGGGCCAGCTTGGGCCAGCTGTCCTGGCTACCCTCCCAGCTGCTTGTGCACATCCTCACTGGCACAGCATGGGAAACTGAGAAGTCCTTCGTTTAGTGTAAGCACTGCTCAGCAACAATGAAAACATCAGTGTGTTATCACATTATTCTCATACTAAATCCAAAACACAGCACTATACCAGCTACTAGGAGGAAAATTAACTCTATCCCAGCTGAAACCAGGACAAACATGAGGGGAAGAGAGGACAAAATAAAATACATTGAGGAAATAACAATATTCAACAGTAAGGGGTTGCTGTGCTTCAGAGGCACAGAGACCCAAGTCATTCCTTGGTCTCACACCAAATGGGTGCATTTCTGAGCCTTTTGTAGCCAACACTAAATTTGCCACCAGCCTTCAGCATAGAGAATTGCCCAGATATCAACGCAAACTCTCTCCTCCTCTTTGCGTGGCAGAAGTGCTCCAGAGTCCTGTGAGGAGACACAGCAGAAGGAGAGCAGAATCCCCCCTCCCACCAAAAACCACCTGCACCCTACTTTCCTGACTGTAATTGCTGAGCCAGGGTCCAGGGAGAAGAGCATCTGCAGGCACACACTCCACCGCTACAGCAAGACACACAACCACCAAGCAGTGTGTGACACACAAACAAAACAAATGAGGTTTTGCAGAGTGCAGAGAGCTGGGGGCTCGGCTTCTGCCCAGGACAAAGGAAGATATTCTGGTTATGAGGCAATTGCTCAGATAAGTCCTTATTGCTTATAAGCAGGAGAGACATGAACACACTACACCAGAGTAGAAAAGGAGGCTCATTTGCAATAAGCAATGACAGCTGGCAGGAAAATGCACATGTCCAAAACATTTTAGTGGGCTCACGCTGGGAAAACTGAGCACAGAGGAGTTAAAACCATTCTGCACTTCTTTGTAGCCGGAAAGTAGGTCATACCTTGAGTCCCGCTACATTAACATTACAAAGGAGAGATGGCTGCTTTCTGTCCTTGGAAATGGGCATCCCAGAATTTTGTTCCTGGTGTCAGAGGATGGGGAGAGCAGGAGCTGGGAGCCCAAAGCACTTTCCTGGAGACGTCTGGTGTCACACACCCCACCCCGTGGTCTCCCGTGTTTAGGCAAGCTACGGAGGCTTTTACCTCAGTAGCAAATAAGATTCTTAAAGAGGAGAGGGGAATTTCAGGGTCAGCAAAATGTTGCAAGTATTTTTACTTTGGGGGCGAGGGGGATGAGAGAGCAGCAAAACATCATTTGGGATTGTTTATTTCATTTGTCAAGTTCTAAAATTAAGTATTCTGAATTTCAATGCTTTTGGAGAAAGCAATTCATGTCAAGACTGCAAATATTTTCTGACTTGAGTTAAAGCTGCCATTTTGCTGAAAAATACAAACCCGCAAATCCTCCGTGCATGAAAAACGTCACCCAGACTAGACACTACATTTCACTGTTGTGTCAGAAAGTCCGGGGGAGTGTGACTCTGCTCCCTACTAGCTGGCCGGTCGGAAGGGGGCAAAGGGCACCGGCCAGCGGGGAGGTGGGTGGGGGATGTATTTTTCTGCCAGGAGGGCTAGCAGGGCAGCGCAGACGCTGCAAGAGGTAAGAGGTCTGGTAAAAGCACATCTCAACCCTGTTTCCTCATAGTACCCACAAAACAAGAGCATCCTTGCCAGACTGCCCTTGGAGCAGCGGCAAAGTCTGCGTTATTTGGAACCAGAACCACATCACCCTCTGCATTTGGCCAGTACCCAGAAGTAGTTGTTAATGAATTGAGCAGAAAATGTCATCAGTATCAAATTATACTGGTGTTTAAAAAACAAGACAAAACAAAATAGTTCCAAATAAGAGCTCAGCCTTCTCTCCTGGGCTGCTGAACTGGTGCTGCTGGAGCTGGCGGGAGAGGGACGGGGAGCAGCAGCCAAGGAGGGACTGGTGCAAATAAGAAGGAAAAATGTCAATGCTGGGCACATCTGTCAGGATGGAAAGGAAACCTTTTGTTGGGTTACTGTCTTCTGGACCTTTCTGCTCTTTTTTCCTCCAAGCCACCAGCTGAACCCTGCACAAGCTTCTAGAGGGAGTGCTTGGAGGGGTGGCCTTCCTCTGAGCCCATCCAACTCCATCTTGCCACTGCATCGCTGAATGCTGTGACGATCTAAGGATGGGCAGATAATGAGCAAAGACAAACACGTCATGCAAAATGACAGCCAAGAACATTCATATAAGAAATGGAAAGGTAGAGAGCGGAGAGTTAGTTCGTGCTGTCACATTTGCACCGTTTTTCTGTTCACTCTCCAGCGCTCAGCCAGCTCAGCCTCACTGGCACAGCCCGATGGATGAGAACTGGCAAAAATGGATCATCACCATCATCCATGCCTGGATGTATTTGTGCGCTTGACCAATTAGGTGCCCAAAACCACCCACAAACTGAACCAAGCCATCCTAGCCAGAGAGCTTTACCAGAATTTCAAGTGTTCCTGTTATTTTTTTTTCCCAGAATATAGCAAAATACTGACAAACAACAGATTCCTGCTGCCAACGCCACGCCATTGCACCTCTCCTCCTGCCTGCACTCCTGTTGTGTTCATCCTCCCAGCAGAAGCACGCGGGGTGTCATGCTACATCCAAGGAGTGACACTCAGGTCGTGCTGCCACTTGCATGCTGGGGAGGAATACCATCCAGGTGGTATAACCCAATATACCAAAGAAGCATCAAATGTGGTTATAGTGGGTGTACAAGCACCCTGTGGTACTTCCTTACAGCAACCAGAGGGAACAGCCACAGTCCTTCCACGCAGGGGAAGACCGTCACCTCTCTGCCCTCTCTATCAGCTGGGAAGGTCTTCTGCCAGGGAAACACAGCCTGCTTCTATCCCCATTCCTGGGGCTAGCTAATTTAATGATCCGGTTTTGGCACTGTCCTCATGAATTCCAGTTTAAGACCACCGCGAGCAGATGACGCATTGAGCACTCAGTTCACAGGTAACTACTTACACCATGGACGAGAGCCAATACCAAATTCCAGAGAGGCTGGGGCAGAAACTGGATTTGTTGTTAGTCCCCTGGTGCGTGTTGGGTAGCTCTGACTGCTTCTCAGGTCCACAGGCTGCAGGCAACTACCACATTACACCACCTCATTACACCCTTAGGGGCAGTGCTGACTCCCTCACGTATTCCTGCCACCTTGCGTCTTCCCAGACAGCAGCTAGATGATGTTGGAGTGGAGTTCAACAAGGCAAGAAAATTGCAACCTATCCATCTCTGGCAAATGTCTCTACAGGTAATATCTCTGGCAGCCCAGTTTTTGGAGGACAAAGACTGGAAAGCTATCAGGCACCTCTACAAGCGAGCACAGAGCTGGGGGTCTTCCCTTTGGAGGGAGGCTGGCCAGGGAGTTGGTTCCCAGCCGTGTCACAGATCGTCACAGGACCCTTCATCACTGAGGTCAGTGGGCTCTGAGGGAGGTTTTGCCTATGAATGCTCTGAGCAAGCAGAGAGATGTATATATTTCTCATATACCTCCGGCCCAAATGTGCTGCCCCAAAGGACCCAAAACCCAAGAATTTTTCCACCTGCAGCAGGTGTCCCTTGCGCATAGATGCAGTATTGCCAGTAGTCACACAAGTAGACAGCCCCAAAATTGACAAGGCTGGATTGAAAGTCATGAGACCACTAAAAGAAAAAAATAGGGCTCTCTATCTTGTAATTCCTCAGCTTTTGTAGGCAGCTGGGGTCATGTTTTCAAGCTTTAGTCTATGAGGCACAAAAAAGACACACTGTCAAATAAAAGCTGAAACTCTCCTCTTGTCACAGGGATTAATATAAGGCATCAGATATCATAAGACTTGCAATATAATATCTCTTCTTTAACGCACACCTCATTGTCACTCCCTAAAGATATCATTCTCCCTCTTTCTTAGAATTTTTTTTTTTTTTGGCCAGAACTCTCACAGCAAACATGCAATGTTGTTCTAAGGAAAACACAGTTTGCCAAGACATCTAAAATATTGTGTATTCCCTCCATCTGCTTCTGCTAAATAAACCCGGGGCCTTATCTAATATAATGAGTAGATGTTGGCAATAATTGCGTAGCCATCTGTACCGTGGTTTAAACCTGTTGCAAGCTGGGCTGTGGACATGAAAAAGTCAGAATTTATTCCTTCCATACTGAAAACAGAAACTGTAACTTCCCCCCTTCTGTTTTTTAGAATAATTTAGCCATATCTGCTCCTATCCTTGGGGAACAGTATGTCATGAACATGACAGACAGACCTCCTTTTTCCCTACTTTGTATAGCTAAAGCTCAAGTTCTGCAGCTGACGAGGTTCGGCGCAGTCCCAGGCAAGCTCCGGTCGCAGCACAGCAGCCTCGAGAGCAGTTTCTGCCCAGCACCGTGCAGCCTCGACACAACGCGTTTCAGCAATGACTACACACCAGTGCTCTGCCTGGGCACAAGCCCCGCTGAGGATGACCATCCCAGAGGAGACTTCCCAGAATCTCTAAGGCTTAATTAGAAAGCGTATTCTGGCTGCGCTCAACGGCTAGAACCATGGCATGCAAGTTATCATCACCCAGATTTGCTGGGGAGTTACTCACCTGATCAACCCCACTCAAACTGAGCCCAGACCAATTCAACAGTTCAAACAAGTCCTTTTTTTGGTTTTTAATCTTGTTCTGGCCCTGTTTGAGTCCAATGGAGCTATCGCACCAGCTCCTCACTGGCAAAGCTGGGGAAGCTGAGATCCTCCTGCAGCGTACGGGACCACGCAGCAGCAGGCTGGCAGATGTGCAGCAACAGGAGGATGTTTGATTGAATTTGCCTTCTTAGAACATGACTGAGAGGGTCTGTAAGAGAGCAGGAGTGCTCAGCTACGTTGCACAGGAGTCAAAAAACACCAAGGTCCTTGGATAAAAAGAATTGGAGAAACAACAACTCGTTGCCTGTGAAAGCTAATTAACTAGATGCACCCAGGTACGCATTGGCCTGGAATCAAGGTGTTCGGAAAACACAGTATAGCTTGTGCATGCTCAGGAGGCAACATTTAACGACTGCAAGGATCACCCCAACACCAATACAACACACCCCCATGATCATACTCTCTGAACATTGGTTTGCCAGTCTTGCTTTCCTCCTCCTCCAACCCACACTGCAGTTGCCCACTTTCTCCATCTCTTCTTGTCCAGCACAGCACGATAATCCCCGTCCCAAAACCAACATGGGTGCACAGACACCTACTGATCAGCAATGCAAGTGGGCAGCGCAGCCAGTCCCGCTGAGCAGAGTTTGCGGGACCTCAGAGGCCAGAGCAATGTCACTGGTGCAGGGAAGTGACATCTTTATAACAGGATAGGGGAATGTGCTTAAATTAATTGGCAGTTCAGATAACGGAGGCTTTCACTCTCCACTGGGCTGTTAAGAGCCCTGGAATTGCTGCAGATAAAAGTCTGGCAGCATTTTCATCATAAGCTCAACATTTCTGGGCTGTATAATCCAGCCATTAAAAAATATATGCTCTGGGCTGAAACCTGACATACCAGCTCCCAGCACAGCAGCAAACGTTTGTGTTTTCCAAATTTCCAGAGCAGTCCCTTTGGGCCCATTGGGCAGTTAAAGCCAGCAGAGCAGAGATGGAAGTCGCAGTTTTCCAGGGGACGCTGCACTTGCATCAATCGTGGGTTTCAGAGCTTCATTTCACCCCGCTGACCAGGCGGGCGAGTTTGTCTGCGTGCTGCAGCCATCTGAAACACAAGCAGACAGCAGCACCCAGCAGAGAAAACGGTATGTTCATGGGCGCCACTGATTTGCTGCAGCAGGTTTTCCCCATGATATGAAGGCCGACCTGAATTACGGGGCGAGAGAGAGATCTGTGGGGAATCTCTTAGAGGGCTGCAGGAGAGGCGAGAAGTATCCTGTGGTCCACAGCAGCTTTCTGACAAGGCAGCACATGAGAATATAGCACCATGGACTTTGGGATGTAGGCCAACAGCATCAGATGCTTTTTCTTGATGCAGCCCATTGCTGTGAAATGGTCCAGAAATTCCTCCTAGCTTTTCGGCACAAGAATTAAGTGTTTTGTTAGGAGCTAAATCACCTCAGGCTTACCTCTACCACCAGGGGAGAAAAGCACAAGCAGACAAAAACAAAACAAAAGCAGAGCTGGCAATTTCTGGTGTCCAAAATGCATGAGTCAGGTTCACCAAGGATTAGCAAAAAGAGTGGTTTTAAGATCTGACTTGATTTTAATCATTGAGTGAGCAAGACAAGGCACTGCTTCACTCCACGCTGTTGTTTTCTCTTTATAATATATCTCTCTTGCTTGAGCTGTGATTTTTAGGAAGGAGATGGTTCACATTTGATGGGGTCTAAGTCTCAGGGAGTTCGTAGTACCCGGCTCTAGTCTCTGCCCATTCAGTTCCTCACCTGGCCATGACACCCCTCTCTACTAAATCACCTGACTCGCTGCTCTGCGAGCAGAGAAAAGCCCCAGAACGGCAGCTCTCGGGCTGCACCCACCAGCGCCAAGGCAGGAAAGGACCTCTGAGCACTTTTCCAGTCTATTGGCTTTACATTAATTGAGAGTTTGCACAGAGCAGACCATCGTCTAGACAGTGTTAAGCTCCAACCAGGGAAGGTGCAGCGTGGTTTCCAGAGTAAGCATTTCTGACATTTGCTTAGTCATCACCTTCCCTCCGGTTTGGTATCGTGAGCCATTCCTTCCTCCGGTAGCCCTGGAAACAGGGGGACGGGGCAGCTCCAGGTGTGGGCTGCTGCTGCTGCGAGGTGACACTGGGGGGATCTGGGCTCCCACTTTGTCTCCCTCCCCACCACCCGGACTGGCGGGTCATCCCACAGCATAGAGTAACAACTTCATTTGGTAATTCCCACATCAAAACTCGAGGCGGGGTAGTGGGATGCTGATGGCGGGGGGGGTGAAATGCACCCTTGGCACTGGGCTCTGGGGAGACACCAGCAGTGAGAAGCACCTAAGAAAATGTAAATCCTTCTTACATCAGTTCCCCAGCTTATTTTGGGGTCTTCAGCAATTTGCTCTGCTTTCTTCCTGCTCCAGTTCTGCTTTCCCCAGCTTCATTGGACAGGTCCATAGCTCAGGCCAGACTCTGCCAACTGCTCTGCAGCACTCCAGCACCTGGCACAATGGCATTGCCATCATTTTTCAGGGCTCTAAGCACTACCTCAATTAAGAGAAACAGCAGAAGAAAGCACAAAACACTGCATTGTGTAACTCCCACATTAAGAGCAGCCCTGGCAAAATGCAAAGACATGGCATCTTAGCAGCAATAACTCAAGCAAATCAAGAAATATTGCTAATTTTTAGAAAATGCACTCAGCAAAGAAGATTTTTGTGCTGAAGAATGCCTTTTTTTCCACCAAAAATGTTTGTTTTCAGGGAAACATCAATTTCAGTTTTCCAGTGGGAAATAACAAAACATTTTGGTTTCATTTTAACTTCAAATATGACTTGAGATTTTATTTTTATTTGGTTGTTTTTAACTTCAATGATATTGTAAAGCTGGCTGAAAGCAGGCATTTTCACTTAAAATCAGGTTGAAGCCTCCCAGGGGAAACTCTACCTTTTGTAACAAAAACTTTCGTAAAGAGGATTTTTCCTCCGCTATTTCTTATTGGGGAAAAATCTGGATTTCTGGGCAGCCATCATTCAAATCTGGAGGAAGGCTGCTCTCACCCACGTCAGTTCATACCTCCTGCGCGCCGGGACAGTGTGGGGTCTGAGCATCTGAGATGGAGGCAGTTGTTTGGCTGCACCTCCCCCGCGTTTTTGCCCCCTTCAGAGGCACGCGGGCCCCAGGGGAGCTAGGGGCAGCAGGTCCCCCCAGAAGCCACAAGCCCTCGTGCACAGCCACCGCCCCCAGCTCCACTTCTCAGGGCTCAGGGAAACCCGCTCACCTCTTCAGCTGCCAGCAGCTCAGATGACTGCTTGCACTTCGACACTTGCACGAGCGTGCTGCCTGTCACTGCAGTCTTCAGTAGACCAGATTCCTGGCAGGCAAGGAAACTCCTTCGGTTCCTTGCAACTCGTGGAGAAGCAATGGGTTTATGTTGGCCCTTTTATCATCATATTCCCCAGTAGCCTGACACGGTATGAAGGTGAGGGCAGGAAAGCTCAAACACAAATACAGGTTGCTGAGAAAGAGCAGACGTTCAAAGTGGGTTTTGTACCATCAGATCAAGGGGGAGGTGGGTAGTGAATTCAACACTGGGGGCAAGCAAGAACCACTTCAGAAGGAACAAGCTTGGTAAGATGTGTCCTACTTCTGGAGTCTGGGTCTCGGGGCTATGCAGGAGACAGATCTCCAGCACAGTTTCCAGCAAATGAGGACAAGTCAGGTTGTGGGAGGGGGAGAAAAGCAGAGGAGCAGAGAGGGAGGCTGGAGGGTGCCAAGCAACATCAATTGCATGGCTTTGCCAAGAGCACAGGATGGAGCCGGAGTGATAAAATTTGCATCTGGGTTTTGCAGATGACAAAATTTACAGGATGGGGTAGAGTCAGGATTTGGCATTTATCTCAGTTTCGGCTTTTCTTCAGAAGGTAGGAGCATTTTAACTTGGAAATTCCCAAAATCAGCAATGGAGACACTTGGATGAAGTCAGCAGGCAACTCTGAGGGACACATCTATACCCTTTTCTTTTACGCACCTTGCTTTAGAAAGGAGAGTAGGGCTCTGCTTGGGTAGATCTGCTCGCTACTGGTGATCAGTTTTTCACCATGATTTGAGGGTGGACGTAAAGACATACAAAAGGCTGATCACACCTTCTGCAGCTCTTGCAAAACCCAAGTCATGCATGGTTGGGTCAGCCCTTCCATTACAGTTGTGTCATGGCAGCAGATCAGCCAGTTAATGGACGTCGGTGCTGTCCCACCGTGCTTTACACAGCCCTGTCACCCCTTATACAAACAACACTGATGTGCGTGTATCCTGGCCATTGCTGTCCCAGTCCTCAGCACCTCTGCCTGAGCCAGCAGCTCACTCTCACATCACGTTATTCCAGCTTAAATCATGTCAAACTGACCTGCCAGGATTGATCTCTCCCCATCCCCAGCACCTCCCAGACTCTGAGCGCAAGCTCTGCCAAAGACCAAGGTGGTGAACTCAAAACAAGAAAGCTGAGACCACCAAATTCATTACACTAGTGCCTGTCCTTGCAGCAATATTTTAACTCCTCTACACAGAAATGAGAGGCTGGACCTGCACATGCAGCTACATCCAGTCCCTGGAAGTCACAGCTAAGTACAAGAGTTGAGTTTGCACCGTTTCTATTTCTCTGACCTGACTGCAGGAGGGAAGACTTCTTTCCCCTTTCCATTTTCCTCTCTTGTTACAATTTTCTCCCTTGTTACGCAAATGAGAGTGCAGAATTTTGATGCCTCTTATGTTCTGTGAAAGATAACAGCAAACGGTACCACCCTGACCTTTTCAGTATTTTATAATTCAATCACTTGTCCAGACTCACTCTTCCCTTCTCCGTGCTCATCTGGGAAGAACAGGGTAGAGGGGATGGCCGGCAAGACCACCACTGTTGCTCAGAGTAAAACAGCAACGAGGCTTTCCTGGCGGGAGAGGGCTGAGGAGCTGTCCTGAGGATCTGCCAAGGGGCAGAGGGTGGGAAGCAGGAGGCTGACACCGGTCCCTGCCATGCAACCCGTAGCAGGTGGCACGAGGGTGGTGAGAGAGCACAGTGCCCCAGGGAGGTCCCAGGGATAGAGTTTTGTCTTTCAAAAGCCTGAGGAAGATGGTGATGGAAAAGCACTTCTGTGCTTCTAATGGGGAGAGGGCGGTTATCTCTTCCCGCAGCACAGAATACAGATTCCCTTAGTCTCGCAGCTGGGAAATGAAGATGCAGTGAAGCCCTGTGCCTTACATAGCACCACAAAGATGGACAAAGACCCAAACCCATAACCCCAGGCTACTTCCCAAACTGTAAAGCAGGTGCTGTCACCTGGTTGAGGAGGGGGACAGGGAGCCCTGCCTTCTGCTTTGCTGCTCTGACACAGGGGCTTGCCTCCTCCCTAGGCTTCTCTCCCCATCCAAGCGGGGACCAGCTATTCCCATCCCTGCAGCTCCGGTGGTTGCAGACGGGATTGCTCAAAGTGCAGCAGTGACAGGCAGGGACACAGAGCAACCTCAGCGGGGAAATTGCTTACAGCACACATCAATCAGACTGGGCCGTCTCTGTGCTCCAGATACAGAGCCCAGTTCATATCATACTGTGACACCTCAGCCGCGGACAGGACCATGTCCCAACACAAGCTCACATACAGGATGGTGCACCTCCTTCCAGGCTGCTTAAACACCCCAGATAGCAGGGGAAAAAAACTGCTTCCTCTCTCAAAATCATGCTCTTCCCCAAATGCTTAACCTGAACAATCTCCTCCAACAAGCTCCTCCCCATTGTGGAGAGAAAACAGCTCTGGCTGCCATAGGCAAGTGATAACCTAGTAAATTTTAATCCTTGCCTGTTATTGTATTACCACCAGAAGTACACGGATTGAGATAAAAGGTTCACCAGCCCAGCCATAATTATATTAGAAAGGTAATTATCTCCACTTCCATCCGACTTTGTGCTTTCTTTCTGTAACGAAGTTTCCAGCTAATGTTTGCAGCGATGGGGCCAGCCACCACAAAATCGCTGGGAAATGTACAAGCTAATTGTCTGTTCAGCATGTTAGAGCAGGCAGATAAGGCTGTGGAGAAGAAGAAAGGAGTGGGAGAGCCCCGAGCTAGGAGCAAATCAGAGCTCCTGGGGACGGACAGTGCCCGTGCCCCACTGCACAATGTCCCAGAGGCACGCTCGGGCTTTCAGTATGGTCTCAAATACACATTTGCTTCAAAGCACCTGCCCCATGGATCCTGCTCCTTTGGACCATTTCTGAACCATCAGAAGGGCTAAGGGGATGTTAAAATAAGAAGACATTTTCACTTTTTGAGCCCACTGACGAATGCAGTAAGGAGAGTGCCATCCCATCATCACCAAACCCGCTCACCGTGTTGCGGGCTGTAGATGGCAGGTTACAAATGAAAAGGAAGACTGAGGCACAGAGTGGGAGAAGGACTTCAGTGCAAGACCATGGGTGGGCACCCAGCCCTCACTCACATTCAACTCCACCAAAACAGTCTCTCTGCGTGAATTTGGACCAAAGCTACTTTTGGCCCACGAGCCATCCTCACTCATGTTTCTAAGCACAGAAGCAACACAAGAGCTCTTCTCCAGCACACAATAAAATATCCAGAATTGAGTGAGCTAAATATAATTTTAAACAAGCACACATTGTACGGATCACAACACGAAGATGTTGGCTTACATATGTTGGGTGCATTGTTTCATAGAGGGTTTTTTGTGCTTTGTACTATTACTGAGTAGAATAAAATTGCTGTTCAAGACACTTAATTGTACTAATTATAATCTTTTTGGGAACATTTTGAAAAATTACTGTATTTTACTAGTCCATAACTGACCATATGATGTCCTCTATAGCATAGAATTTCTTCTGTCTTTCCAAATTAAGAGGTAGGACAGTACTTTGCAAAAGCTCTCAGAAGGATCGGTTCCCACCCAGCACAGCAGCTTGCACTGTTTGTCTCACGCACTGCAGAACAGGATGTTTTTTCCCCTAATGGTAAATGATGCTGTAATGATTTGGAAAGGTATCCTAAAGAGCTGGACATGAAAACACGTTTCAGCTGAGCTTCCTCAATGTCAAAATTTGCACTAATTTTGCTAGGACTGAAAGTTTAGTGTCTGTGGCCCACTGGTCCCCGCTTCCAGTGCTCTTCATTTTAAGATGGGCCTAAACTATCCCAGGAGTTTGGTCACAGCCTTCAGAAACCATCCAGCATCCAACATCTCTAGACATCACAGAAGAACCAGCACAGACATCGGCTACACCTCCACCAATGCTCTGCTGGACACCAGCAGATGACCTTTCCCTGTCCCTTCCCACTCAATAGCACTCATGACCTACCCAGCAACACGGGGTTTAATTTTTCCCTTCATCTCAACACCTCAGACTGCTGCATCCGTGTGCCTGGAGAGTGACACACAGAGTCCTCGCACAGCATCAGAGCTTTTCTGTGCTTGGCACCAACTCCCCCCACACTCCTTCAAGGACATAGCGCCCATCCCAAACAGCCTATAACATCCTCCTTGTGCACCAGTGACCCTCCCGAGGACACCTGAGGCAGCGAGGGGATGCCTGGGGGAGTTTCTGCTCCCTCATGAACAATTGTGTGAAAGCTGCAGATTTCAAGCAGCATCGCCAGGGCAGAGGCACAGAGGATGACAGCATTGCGGGAGGACGCAGCGGGAAGCGAGCACCTGCCACGTCCCACACCTGCCCTTCCAGCAGCATCTCCTGACAGCGCACGACTCCAGCAACACCATTTTACAGCTTTGCAGCATGCACTTCCCAAAACCCAGCCAGCTCATTCCAGAAACTGCCTGGGAAGGAGCCTGCCACCAGCTACACATAGAGATGGGGCAACTGGGAGTGGGGATTTGGCTGAAGGTAGTGCTTTATTAGGTTTAAAACTTTCAGTCTGCAAACAGCTCTCCCCAGGTAGTTGCTGGGTGCAGCTGGATGAATCTGGATGAAGCAGAGGGGAAGAAGTAAAGGCAGATAAAAACAGTTGCACAATCCAACACGATGTTCCTTCCACCTGCCCTCACTGCTCCCCTCTGCCTTCAAACGCAGCAGTTTAGAGCGCCCTGTGTGCTTACAGGAATACCTCTCTAAGCCTTCATTTATCTGAGAGATGTCTCCCACTCATCATTTCCAGTGGGCGGCACTAGCAGTAGCACAGGAATCACAGAACAGTAGGATTTATCTGCTTCTCATTTGGGCAATGCAGAGCCCCCAGTCTCGCCTGCAGCTCTGCACGGGGCAGCGTGACCAGCCCCAGCCTCCCCCCAGCACTGCCCTCTCGCAGGCACAACCTCATTGAGCTCTGCACTGACACCAGAGCCAAGCACTTGAAAGGCCCACGACTACAGAGATGATGAGACTTCGTCCTGCACTTTGGCCACAACCACCCCAGGCAACGCCCCGGGCCTGGGGCAGAGGGGCTGGGAAGTGCCCGGCGGAGAAGGCCCTGGGGGTGCTGGCTGACAGCCGGCTGGGCATGAGCCAGCAGTGCCCGGGTGGCCAAGGAGGCCACCAGCCCCCGGGCTTGTGTCAGCCCTGGTGTGGCCAGCAGGAGCCGGGCAGGGATGGGGCCCCTGTGCTCGGCCCTGGGGAGGCCCCACCTCGAATGCTGGGCTCAGGTTTGGGCCCCTCGGGACAAGAAGGGCCTTGAGGGGCTGGAGCGTGTCCAGAGAAGGGCAGCGGGGCTGGGGCAGGGTCTGGAGCACAAGTGTGCTGGGAGGCGGCTGGGGGGGTTTAGCCTGGAGAAGAGGGGGCTGAGGGGAGCCCTTCTCGCTCTCTGCAGCTGCCTGAGAGGGGCTGGAGTGAGGGGGGGTTGGTCTCTGCTCCCAAGTCACCAGTGACAGGGCGAGAGGAAACGGCCTCAAGCTGCGTCAGGGGAGGTTTGGGTTGGAGATTAGGGAAAATGCCTTCACTGAACGAGTGGTCCGGCACTGGCACAGGCTGCCCAGAGAGGTGGGGGAGTCACCATCCCTGGGGGTATTTAAAAGACTTGTAGACTTGGCACTTCAGGGCACGGTTTAGGAGACATGGTAGTGTTGGGTTGGGGATTGGACTTGATGATCCTAGATGTCTTTTCCAACCTTAATGATTCTATGATTCTATACTAGATCACTTCTATGAGAATCCTTATCCTCCACCTCGATACCCAGGCAAAAGCTATGAGGGGGCCAGTACCTCCCTGCAGCACAGCCAGTTTCAGTACCCCCACCACAACCACACAACAAAATTTTGGAAGAGCAAACAAGTGGCAACCACTCGCTGCACCATCTCTCCTTTCCCATTGCCAGCCCTCTCCCTTCCAGCCAGGTCGAGCTGCAGCAGCACTTTTCCGTGTTCCCCACCGCAATGACAGATCGTCTTCCATCACAATATCCAGCCTCTCGGTAGGGCGCAAGGTCAGCAAATCCTCCTCCGCGGCTCAGCCTGCGTTTGCCTGCAGCCCAGATAATTGACTCATCTGTAGGCTTTCATCTCCTCCCTGGGCTGGGAAGATGAAGTCAAATTACCCCTTCAAAATTCAAGCTGCCTTGTGCCACCCTTGCCAGTCAATAAATCCCTACCCCTCTCACCCCGTGGTTTTCAGGGCAGCTATGAAAAGATCAGGCCAAAGCACTTGTGGAAATCTCCCCTCTTATCTGTCACACAGCTTGCTCTGAAACATGAGCACCCTTTAACCTGCTCTTACTTATTTATTTAAGCAGGAAAGGAGGGAAAAAAACATTCCAGACCAGCCTGTGTCAGCAATTAGGAGCATGAAATATCTGGCAAGGCAGCTTTATAATTAGAGCTTTTACCCTGTCCTTTTCTCCCCCTGCCAAAAAGAAATCACTGAAGACTAGCCATGTCTGCAAGGTTGTGCTGCTCCTGGGGAGCCTCGGAGGGCAAACAGACTGAGGCACTGAACCTGCTGGCTTCACAGTCCCGTCGGGCAGGAGAGCTGAATGCACAGGGAGTGCAAGGACTGAAGGCAAGAGACCTGCCCCAAGAGATTGCTCTTTTGGCTGATCTGAAGACTTTTACCCCTCCAATATAGGGCAACCTGCTGCCTCATTCCCTCAGTGCCCTTCCCATGCACCAGTACCAGCGCTCACACCTTCCCCACCGCCTTCAGACTATGCACACACATGCACAGCACACCTCCAGCTGGACACTATGTACCACACTGCCCCCAGCCCCTCTGAAAACAGTCATCCAAAAACACACGCACACCTGCATCAGCAGCCTGCACTCCACATCTACAATCACTGTCCATGTACCTATAAGCCTTCCTTTCCACACACCCAGCTACTTACAGCTTTCTCCACATCAGGTATCTCCGATTTGCCTTTTAATTCTGAAATCATAAACTGCAATTTCTATGGTACTCTGTCATAGGCTCTCAGGCTGGAATAAATAACCTGACCCTACTATCTATTTATTAGTGAGATTGGCCCCTTATAACCAGGGTCTAGTTGATGACTACCCGTGACAATAAAATATTAATAGCTAAATACAGTATAAACCTCCAAATGTCCTGAAGGCAGCAGAAGAAATCTCCATAGCAGAGCTGTGCCATCCCTGGGCAACATGTACTGACGTCTGCATGGCCAGGCCAGTATCTGGAGACTGTCCTAGCTTCCATGTCCCAGGACCAGGGCGGTTTTTTCCCCGCAGGGCTCTGCTACTCCAGCAAGTCTGGTGAATTAGAGAGGCCAGCTCTGCAATGACCTACCCTGGCCTCAGGGCATCTTCTTTGCTCTCTAGGATGGATCCAGAACAATGACAATATTTGTGCCACCAGAGATGTTAAAAGTCCCAGACATACAAAGGCTGTCAGAACATGAAAAGGTCCCTGCCCGTAGCCTGTAGCATGAGGTGGGATTTTGCTCAGTGAAATAGTAGCAGTGGGGCAGAGAGACACCACAAACCATCCCAGGACCTGGGGTCCTGGTAAATGTGGGCTACTGAACTGCAGAGCTCCTTTGTTTCAGGCCTGAAGGAGGTTCTTGGCAGGGAGGTGGCACAGAGCAGGCTGATGGTGCTGTGCAGCCAACACAGCGCATCCCTGGCATGAGAAACAACCTGAGCTCAGACACATCACTCTGCACTGGGGCTCCTCGAGGCAGGGACTGTCACTCCCTGTACACAGGATTCAATTCAGCCAGCCTTAAAAGATCCTCAAAGCTCACAAAATGAAAGCTAATCCTGTAGCGTCCCTCCACAGGCATCCCCTGAAGGTCATTCACTAAGAAGAGGAGCACCCAGGACAGGTGCGATGAAGCGTTGTGGAAAGCAGCTCCTCTTCCTCAGCAAGCCAAACTGGACACCTCACCCAGATTCGGGCAATGGACCTGCAAAGTCTGAAATGCACCTCACAGAGGCAGCCTCCCATCACTAACGTAACATCGATATTAAGAAATAGCAATAATTTACACAGCAGAAGGGCAGTGCTAGCTGTTTAACTCAGTGGATGAAGAGGAGCAATGCAGAGGGTCTTACACTGAATGAGGTTGCCTCCGTGGCCCATGCCAGACATTTCCATCAGGAGCCATGTTCTGGTCTCCCTCCTCCAGGCTGTAAGTGCCAATGCCCCTTATAAATTATATTACCCATGTTTGAGCAGTTTCCTTTGCGCCAAAGCTTCCAGCTCCAGATATTAATGCCATTTAATGAGGAGCAGCTGATGCCTGTTCATATTTCTCTTCCAAGCAGTATATAGCAAGAGGGCTCCGGGCTTGGCAGGGACCCGCTCACCAGGAGGAACCAAGCCGCATCCCTCCCCTGCCTGACCCCTGCAGAGGCTCTCTCCTGGCCACCATGGAGGAGGGTTTTAGGGGGAAGGATGTGCCTTCCCCCTAGGCATAGAAAGGTGATCCCCAAGGGTCATTCATCAGACACTGGAGATTAGGAGGAGGCATGAAGCAACCTGAGGATGGGTAGACTGGTATTGCCATCTCTTCTAGTAGACCACAAGCATTTCCAAGACGCTTGCCCCATAGATGTCATTTCCCTGCTTTGTCTGGGAGAAAACCTTAAATGTACAAGTCACTTTTGTCCTCTCTAATCTCCAGGGCATGCCGTCCTCCCTGCCCATCTGATGCCTGCACCCGCAAGAGAGCTGCACCATCCCCAGACACAGCCCAGCTTCACACAAATCCCACCACCGCCCTGAGCCCCTCCGAATTCTCTTGCAAAAGCAATGTGTAACCCAGCAGGATGAAGGCTTTTAAGATGTGCCCCCAAACCCCAAGCATCAAGTCAGCAACATCATACATTTCCCCTCACCAAACCCCTCGCTTCCCCGAATAGCAGGTTGGCACACAGCTGTGGTGTTCTAAAGAGCTTTTTTATCTTTAAAAAGTGTAAAGGAGAACAAAAGACAGATATACGTACAAAGGACACACACATATAACAGGGCGAATAAGAACTCCCGCTCCTGGGCTTGCAAGCCAGCACAACGTTACTGAAGTTGCTCTGTAATTTGTTACCCCTAAGCAAGCCGATATGTTTCAGGAGCTGCTGGATTCCCGTGCAGCTTCTGGAACCTGTGGTTGACCTGCAAAGAAATCCCAAGGACTGAGAAAGGGACTCGGGGAGTTAGAGGGCATGAGGGGAAAGGGTTACTGCACACCCCAGAGCATGGCTGGCAGGATACATCCCACACCAGGGGAGCCCCGGGCACCCTTTGGGAGGCAGGAGCAGAACCACCCTCCCAGGAACTCCTCCTTGCTGGCAGAAGCTGCCTCGACGAGGGCTGGGCGACGGGGTGGCGAACCACAGGGACCTGTGTCAGGGTGTGCACACGCTGCAGGCTGCGATGAATGAGGTTGCAGAGAGGAACATGGAAGATGCCAAAATTGTCTACACCTGCCTCAGCTGCGTGCGAGCACTGACAAGTGCAAATCAATTCTTTAGCAGGGCTAATCCAGGCAACCCAAGAATATTTCTGTTGAATATTCAGACAGGAGAGCAGGTCTGGCTGCCTGAAGTGCAGAGATATCTCTGACAAGGCCAAACTTCTGCCCTGCCCTAAACTCCTGCCCAGCCCTGCCCACACCCCCAGAGACAGGTGACGGCTTAACACAGTTTTCTACCTTGCACCAAAAAGGAAAAGATCCCAAACAAAAAAAACCCCATGTGTATAAAATCTGCACAGAGTCCAGTAACTGCTATCTTCTTCGGAGATTTGCAGCATTTCTGTGGTGAGTGGATTTCAATTAAAACCATCCACAAAGAGAGAGGGCCCCTCTTTCCGTCTAAATCACAGCAGCACATCAGAAGGACCGGAAAAATATATTTTTCAACTATATACCTCAGATGGTGGAGAGCACCATCCTCTTACACTGAGGGGAAAAACAAATTAATTGATACAGGTCAAACCAGAGCAAGACTCTCAATTATTCTATAGTAATTACCCTAATAAAAATTTGAACACACATAAACCAACTTGGTAAGGTTTAGCCTCGATATTAGCAACACAAGAAACTCATCTTCTACAGCTGCCCAAAGGAAAATTAAGAGTCAGCTACTGATATCCAGACCCCCAGACAGGTCTCCTTCATACCAACAGCCATTCAGGGCACACAGAAAAATATGTTGCCAGCATACGCACGTGCAAATTCCTGCGAACACAGCTATCACTTGAGGAAAATAAAATCTGGATACAGTGTATTACACAGCATCTTCAATCCACACACACAATTTCCCTTACAAAAGCACTGGTGTGCATTCTAAATAACACAAGTTTCCCATTCAACACCCTCTAAGGATGAGAAATATTATTTTCATTCTCATTTTAAACACCGGGAATGGAAGAGAGCTGAGCAAACTCCTTCTGGAAAATACTTTATCAAAGGAAAATGCGTGTGGAGTGAAACCAAAAGTGCTGGCTAATTTGGGCTGAATACAGTAAATAGATTCAGCCAGGAAAAATGAAGAGCTGAAGAAGTAATCAAACATTTCCTTTTGGTATTTGCTAAATTAGGTGGTTCAGAATGGTGTTTTAACTTCAGTAATTCTCCATATGTCAGCATAAACGAGCTTTAAAAAAATATATATATAAAAACAGTAAAATGGAGCAACATATCTTATTTTCACATCTTGTGAGAAAAAACAATGAGGAAAGTACCTAGGCTTCACCAAGCATGTTAGTACTTATTTTTCTCAGATTGTTCAACAGAAATGGAAAATAATCAACCAAGCTCTAGAAATCAGACCCGGAGGGATGCCTTGAAGCCCCTGGACCACTTGGCCGACCCCAAGCCAGCCCGCGCCTGGGCCTTCGCAGCCAGGCGAGCTGTACTGCGGTGGCAGGGGCTCCAAGGTGACGGACACCCCGAGGAAGGTGCCCTCGCCACCACCTGGAGCGGCCACCTACTGCTTCCCCATGGCCAAAGCGAGGGGGCCAGTGTGCAAAGCCCCTCCCTGCTCCACTGGGTGCTCCGTAAGCAGAGCTGCCAACCTGGCTCTCCATCTCTCCCAAAACCCCTGGCTTTCACCACACAGGCAATAAGTTTGACCTGGTGGTTCTGCTTTTCACAGGGATGAGCAGGGGTGCAGAGGCTCAGAGAAGAGGAAAGGGTGTTTTAGGAGTTACTACCCACACCTCCTCCTCCCCATTTCACTTGTTCTTCATGGACCTAGTTCCTCTAACCTGTTGTATGGCTGCAGGTCACCAGGAGCTAATGTTTTAATAGGGAAAAACACATGTAAAATGAGTCTGCAGCAGATTTGGGTGATGGTTTTTGTAGTACCTTTGCCTAGAGGAATGCATCCCTAATAACCTCCCAGTTAGGTTCAGGTTGTGTTTGCTCACTCTCAGGTCAGATATTTTGGTGCTAGGGGGAAAGATGGGATTGGGTAGAGGGGGGCTAAATTCAGAACCACACCAGAGAAAGCCAAAGCACTGATGCCACCCCTTCCTCCAAGATCTCAGGGTTGGCATGCTTGCTCAGGGCACAGGAGGTCACGTCCCCCCTGCCCCACATGAGCAGATCTGGGCTTATTTCTGCCAAAATGAGGTCCTTGCTCCTAGGACATGAGAGCAGGGATGAGTGGTTCTCAATGCCTCCTCTTGAAGCTGCTTCAGGCGATGTGGATGAACCTGTGCTGGGCAGGAAGCAGAAGGCAGATGGCCAACATCAGCCCAAAGCACCCGCTGGGGGATCCTCCCCACTCCCTGCCTCAACTGCTACTTACATAATTTCTGTAGACTAGAAGAGCTACTCCACCAGAAGGGACGCAAAATGCCCGGCAGCCTGATGATTAGAGTACTCGTTAAAAATGCAACACTGCTTTCGATTCCTGTCCTAAAATCAAGCAGAGCTTAGATCTTAAGTTTGCTCTCCTGAATCCAAAAGCTCTGAGCAGGATGCTGCAAGGAGTTCTTGGGCAAGTTGTGCCTCTTCACCTGGAGCTGTTCCACTTGCTGTAAATACCCTTAAGCCATCAGGGAGGCTATCAAAGTGAGCGATTACGGATTCACCCCTACAGCAGGACACCTATATTCCTGTTCACCAGATGTACCATTTGATTAAACACCAACCCAATCAGGTCAAGAAGAGTTTTAAAACAGGACAAGATGTTCTTCTTTTATTGCTCCAAGACACAAAACCTTCAGGTCTCCATTCTGGTTGCCCAAACCAGAAACTGCTCCTAATCTCCCAGCTGGTCCCAGACTGGGGCAGGTCATTCTGCTCCATCGTTCCTCCCACCAGCAACAACCCTGGAGGTAGTTAGAAGGTGCATCCTGCAGAGGCACGCTGCAGCACATGAGTGTTATCACTCCAATAGCTACCCAGTTTCATACTGGTGCCTGAACAGCTGCACTGGGATCACTCTTCCCAAAGGGAAATGAGATGAGCATTAACAGAGCACTGACACATCTTTCCACCTTAGCTGAGGGCAGGTGAGCATGTGCAGACTGGGAGCGCTGCTTTTGGACTGAGGTGTCCTGTGAAAGCCACAGCCCAGATGTTTCATGCCTGTTGGAAGCTCTGCCTGTGCAAGGTGAAGACTGTGCCATCAGACAGCCGGCAGCGTGCATGACGGCACAGGCGAGCCGGACACTGCTGCCCTTAGGCACTCCGTTTCCCTCCGGTACCTACGTAACTCCCTGGGGTGTGTTTTATACCTCCCCTCAGTGCCTGGACCAAGGGCCAGGAGTCTGTAAAGGCCACAACCAAAATGGAAAACTCTGCTATTTTTCATGTTGCAGAACCACCCTTGAATCCTGACAGAATACAGGTAGGAGCAGCAGGGCTGGTGGGAGAGGTAATGTTTCCTATTAAGCCCTCTGGGAAAAGAGAGCAGCTTTGGGGAATTCATTCACCATTAGATGATTGCTAAAAAAAAAAAATCTTGTGCTTTCTTGAAGCTGTATCTTTTGGTCTTACAGGAGATTACACCTCCCAAAGCACCTGCCTTCCCCCACACTGCTTAAACAGCCTCCACTGCTCAGCTCCGGCCCCAGAAATTCATGGTTTTAGCTCGGGAGGTCGCCAGGCTCAGACTTTGTATTTCAGGCAAAAAAAAATGTCAACATAAGAATTACTCAGAGTTCATCCCCTTTCCGGGTGCCTCTGCACGCCATCACTACCCCACAGAGATGCTCCCCCCAACCCCAGCAGCCCCGCTGGACCACACGATGCCATACATCATCTGGGGCTTTTCTCACACCAACCCTTTGAGATCTCACGTATTACTCGACATCCCGACACGCACAGGTGAGTTTGTTCCCTGCAGGAGGAGCTGGGGACTGAAATGGCTTTCAGGCCTGCTGCTAGCGGAGATGCACAGCCTGCCCATCCCTGCCTACTGCCTTAGGGCTTGCACCAGCCACTCTCCCAGAACTGTCAGCTGAGGATGGAGGCAGGCAGGCAACACATCCCCTCTCACTATGCATCGCCTCCTGGGATTTCCCAGCTCGGTTTCCAGCAGCACAGGGCAGAGGCAGAGTTGGACTCCAGATGCCTGTAACCGGGCCAGGGTGTTCACGCTGCCAGACCAGCATCAAAAACCTTCACTGGAATTAAGGATCAAAGCCAGGAAGGGAATTTGAGCACAAATGTTCCCATTGACTCCTGCAACTGCTTCCACATGCAAAGAGCCAGGCCCAGCTCCCACCTGAATCCTTTCCTCTTTAGCAAAGCTACAGCTCTTCAGTGCTTCCCTTTGCAGAGGGATGCTGGTGCAAGCCTTGCTGGCCCGCACAATACCTTTGCTCCCCTTTCCTCTCGTTGCCAGGTGCTGCCATCCCCAGGACAAGCAGCACCCATCTGCAAACCTGCCGAGCACACGCACGCGATCGCTCCAAGCTGCTGCAGGGGCTTTGCGAGGGATACCGGCAGGGATGCGTTCAAAGATGAGAGTCCGGGAAGGGAGCAGCAGCAGGGACCAGATGAGGGTGGGAGAGCAGCAGCTCTCCTCTGGCAGCTTTTCATGCAAGAGAGGCAAATTCTGCTGAGCTCGGCAGGCTGAGGCGGCAGCGGCTCGGAGGCAGGAAGGGGGTTATAAAGCTTCCCCTGTCTCCAGGTGCAATTTAGTTAAATTATGTCCCAAAGAGTAGGAAAAACATTACAATGAACTGCACTAGGACATCCATTTCCAAGGATGCCCAGGGCACAAGAAAGGAAAATATCGATTAGAACTGGCTGCAAATTTTCCGGAAGAACAGTTTTCTGACAGAAAATGACAATCTGATCATATCAAAATTTCCTGCTAGAATGGGTCAAACTCATAAAAACTTCATCTAGAAAAACAGTCATAATCTGTCTTATCATTGGGTTGAACGTGTTTGTTCTTATTTTGAAACCACATTTATTTTCATTTTATTAGGACTCACAGCAAAATAAATTTTGAATTTTAAAACTACATTAAAATACTTCGATTTACCCCCAAATTATTTTCATTGTATGGGAAGTTTCACATTTCAGCTTTCCAAACATGGATTTTGACATTGCAAAACACTTTTTCATGGTGGAAGCACCAGGTTCTGCACTGACTTTGAACTGATACAAATATTTTTTGCCTAAGAGGGTTAATAGGATGAACTATTTCTAGAGACTATTTGCAATACTTGTTTTAATTCTTAAACTGATTCAGCTGGAGTCATACCTCTCAATGAGAATGGGTGACGCTAAGGCTTGCTTGGGTGTGCTTTTACAGAAACACTTTGTCATTTCATAGTTCTGGCATTTGGTGGGGGTTTGGGTTGGTTAATTGTGGGGTTATTTTTTGGTTTTTTTGTTTTAATTATTGGCTACGACTCATGGCGAGACCCTGTTCCAAGCAGACTGGAAATCCACTGGCAAAATCCCTCTGTCTCCAGCAGACCCAGCTGGGGATGCAGAGTGTGGATGGGTGGCAGTGAGTCCCCTGACTTTTCTGAGCAGGGAAGTGCCATGGGAGCATTGAGGGCCTCAGTCTCCCAGACGTTGCTGAAAGTACAGCAAAACACTGCAGCGTTAACAGTAGCAAAAATGAAGCAAAATACCCGAGGACCAGAGTCACAACAGTATTTATGCATCCAACTTCTACTGATTTCAAAGCAAGCCACAAATCAAATCCTTTGTGGATCCAGGCCGGGGATATTATTTCTCACACCTGCTACGTCCTCTCTGTTCTTTTCCCTGTTTTTCATTTTTTCCCCCCTCACTCCTGTCATCACACACTGTCATTCACCATTGCCTTTGCCTTGTTCCCTCAGTACTCTGAAGGCATTAATTTCATTTCCATTTTTCAGACATTAAAAGCATTTATTTTGAATTCTGGTGCCTTCAGCACATGAAATCAGCCTCAGCTGCACTCAAAAAACACCAGCCTGATCTCATTATATGCCTGTTCTTCATATAGTATTAAGACAGAGGGGGAAACCTAGCTGCCTTTCAAGTACCCCTGTTCATTAACCACGCTCCGGGTTCAAAAGCTGAACGCAGTGGACACACCACCGGGTCCAAACCCCACTGCTCACACCACATCCCTTCTGCTCTCTGAGTTTCAGAGACAGACAGAAGTGGTAAAGTCTGCACTGAATTTTTTCTAGCAATATATTATAAAAGCGGCCATGAAGTGACCAACATGAAGGATGGAGCCAGGAGATTCCAGAGCAGAGGAGACAGGTCTGTATCTCAACCAGGTGCCACAGAGCCACCACATCTCCCCAGAAGAGATGTGGTCTTGTGGATCTCACTGGGACAAGGTAGGAAACTCCTGCCCAGGTTGGAGGTGATCATCCCACCTCAGGGATGCGGCTTTTAATGCGGCTCAGCTCAAACTGCTGTTAAGACAGAACTCAGCCAACCTGTTCCGCTTTGCCTGCAGCAAGCCGGTAGCAAGCTTTGGATCTGGGTTTGGGTGACCTTATTTTACCTCCCTCCGTTCCCCCTTAAAGATGTGCCGCATTTTCCTATGATTTTCCTCCTAAGTTACCTCCTAAGGGGGAATGGAAACCTGCAGTTAAAGGTGGCAATTTCTCATGCCAACCCACCCTGATCAGCAAAAGCATGCCTGCAACTCTTTGCACAAAGCAGCACGCCGTGTGCATGCACCCTCAGCAGCTTGCCCTATCTTGCAGAATAAACATATCCACCACCATCTCAGGAAGCTCATGCCATACAGCCAAGCTCTGCAGCGAGTAAATCCCATGGAGCTGTGCCCCGGGCAGAGCCAGGGATGGATCTCACCACCGCAGGGCCTTGCACACTGAGCATCACAAGCTGTTTATAATCTGGGCAATGTAAACAGCACCACACTAAACCCACTCCCTGCTTTGTTCACCGGTGCTGAGCGTGAATTCCATGGTAATGCAACCAGCAGTGTAAGACCTGACTTAGCACAGCTCCAGGGAAGCAGACGGCACCTATGTTATACATACAATAAACCCAGGCAGCTTTGCTAGGCTTTGCCATTCAGATTGCTCAGCACTGGTATTTCCCTTGTGCACGCACTAACACACACAAGCTGCGCAGCCCTTTGGTCCTTGCTTATCCCAGCAGCTTTACAGGTCAGTTAGGATTTGGGGTATTTTTTAGCCTTTATCCTAAAGTGAAAAAGCACCCAACCAAAAAAAAAATCCAAAATCATTAGACTGAGAACTATCAGTAGTGATTAACAAAGAGAAAAACAACAAATGAACTCCCAAAACACACGAGCCAGGAACAATATAGGGTAGCTCTTTGATAAGAAAGCCTTTCATGAGCCTCAGCATGGCATCAAGCCATTCCTCTGATACATCACTTCCCCTGTCTGACACAGAAAACACCCTGATGTAAGGTCTATTTCCACGAAAGACCAACAAACTTTTATCATTAAAAATAAACTAGGATAATCTGCTGTTAATATGAGCAGCAAGCAGGTGCTGCCAGGGCCTCAGGGTCATACCCGTGCCCCCCCAGGTGTCAACCTGAGCACATGGTTGTGGATCCACCAACAGCTCCCGCAGCATTTGGCACCGCTGCTGGTGCATCACTGTTAGCTCCTCTCTCCCAACCAGGCAAACAACCTGGACACACATTAATTCCCTTGGCCAGGGTCACATAACAAAGCTACTGGAAACCTGGGAGAAGGAGCCCAGGGACCAGGAGCCAAGGAGCTTGACTCCTTTCCCTATATTTTTCCCACTAGATCAGGGTGTTTGATTCACTTCCAGCCCACACCGCATCCACTTGTGTCCCCCTGAGCTCTGTCTCCTCCCTGGGAGGGACTTGGGAGAGAAGCCCTGCTCTGCAAAGTGGTTAGGCGCATACTTAGAGTTGAGCTTGTGCTCAAGGGCTTAACAGGGTGGTACTGAAGGAGTTGTTCAAGTGCAAAGGCTTTCCAGAATAATGATGAGATAAAGCCTAATGCAGTGTATAACCACTGGTGAGTCTGTGAGGTCTCACACACCCTAAGAGCAATAAGGGTCTGCTCAGCTCCCGTGTCCCTTCCCTCCCTGGGCACATGGGTGAAGCTGTCCAGGCACGGGAGAGCTCATCGGCTCCAGCCGGAGCCTTCAAACCAGACAAAGATCAAAATCCCCCAGCCTGGATCCTGCACCCATCTCCAAGCTCCCTCTGCTGTTCCCAAGTGCATGTTACAGTCCCCAATTCCTCTGTTAGTCACCAGCAAGACTACAGCAGAAATTGTGTCCTACTGCCACCAGAAGATACTCCCACCCAGGTGGGTCCATCAGTGAGATCAGCGGCAGCTGCACCAGGAGCAGGAACCAGAGCAGCAAGTACCTTTGGAGGCTTCATCTAGGATGAAGGTGATGAAGTGGGAAAAAGCAGAAACACTTGGAATGAAATAAAGGGGAGAGGAGGAAATCACCCCATTGCAAAGGGGTCAGGTGTTATGCTGAAAAGCACGGAATGCACTCCCATTAAATAAGTGTCTGAGCTGCAGATAACTGTCCTGCAGCAGAGAGACTGTCCTCTGTCTCTCTGCTTCCCCCAAGGTGCTGCCCAATTCTTCTACTCTTACAGTAATATTACCATTTGCAAAACCCTCCAACAAACGCCCAGGGCATCTCTCAGGGTTAGCATGAGCTCTAGTTCTTTTCCTGCAGGTCCTTGATCTCAAGCCCATCTCAGTGACTTGCAGTGACCGGCCTGTCCCTGGTTCAGGAGCACAGCAGAGGAGGGTGACTGACGCTGCTGTCGGTATCCCATGTGACAAGAGCAGTGCTCCCAGCTCGCCTCTGCCCTGGCTGCCTCAATGCACGGCCCCACTTGGCTTTCTCCTGGCCATGGGGGAGGACACCACGCACCCCAGAAGATCAGCAGAGCCTGCCCTGACTAATAGCAGGAGCAACAATAACCCTCCAAGGTCTGCTGCAGCCGTCAGCAAAGACTTCACAGAAAATTAGTTATATCAGAATATCCTAATTCCTGTGGTTTTCCAGACTCATTAGAGCTGATTTCATTCAAACTCAACCCAATTGACACTCATTGTCCCTAAGCAGTTTACAAGCCACCATGCACTTGGACCAGGCTCATAAATTTCAGTCTGTTTTTTAGAGGAAATGAAGGAATGCAGCTAGTATAGCTTAAAGACAAATAGATGTTTACTTGGATCATTTGTCTCCCGAGTGGGTTGCAACTGCATCTTTGTATGTGGAGTGGCACAAAACGAAGCCACAGGTTCTTATTATTGATGAGACGAAACACAGCACACCCCTGCTGCACGGCATCCCCCGGCTACGCAGGCTCCTACCAGCGCCTGCCTGAACTGGTAAGTGATTCATCTCAGTCTCCAGAGGATTTTTCTGGTAACTGCTGCAGATCCACCTTGGGATGACAGAGCAAAACTAGCAGAAAACCAATCTCATCACTTCCCCCCCCCCCCCCCCATCAAAGATATAATTTCAGGATTGGGATACCAGAATCAAAGCTAAGGACGATCTGGCTCTTTACACAGAGATTTTTTTAAACCTATTTTCAGCTGACAACATTAAAGCTGCTGCCCATAGATTTATTGGTGAAATTTATGAGCCAGTGAGGAAAGCCACCAAAAGAGGAGGAAGCAGAATCAATTCCAAATCTCAGGACAAGAAACGTGTTTCAATGGGATTCAAAGGTGTTAAAGTCAGTAAGCCAGAGAGAAAGAAGCACGAAATAAATAAATATACCCTCTAATCTCTCAGATACTCTGTCTGGAGGACACCAAGCACTGTGCTGCAAAGCAAAAGCAATATCTCCTAAAGGACAACCAGGCCCTGCTACCAGACAGACAAGAAATGAGGATGAAAGCAAGAAAGAAGCATGACAAGTTAAACGAATACAAAAACACATCATAGCATTTAGAAGGGGAAAAAACAGGAGGAACAATTTTCTTTGATTGGAGCTTTATTTACAACTGACCCAAATGAAGGAGGCTGTTCCCCAGGTCCCCCAGGCGATGGCTATGCCACCCGCAGGAGTGGGGCCAGGGACTGCAGCCACCCCACTGCCTCCTCAGCACCCCTAGAAGGTGCCCAGCACATCCCCAGCTCCCTGCACAGCACCAGCCTCTCTGAAAGGAGCCTGCTGCCTTTTCAGCGCTACCCTCTCCTGTGTGCTACTGGGAGAGCTTAAGGCACCTGGAGGAGGACTCGGCTGGGCGTGCACAGCCACAGCTGGCCTGCCCTGTCCCCACCACCATGTCCCAGTGTTCAACAACCCACCCACGCCCAGCCAGGTTCACACCCTAACACAGACCACGCAAGACCTTCTGGTTTAGTCAGGGCACCGAAGGGCCCTGCCTCAAAGTCCACCTCCAAAGCAGGAGCGACGAACGCACAAAGCACCCTGTGTCCACGTGTGAAGGAAGGGGCAGTGGCTGCCACCACCTTTGCCTAAACCTGCCTCCCTTTTGTCCATCTGCTGACTCTGGAGAGGATGTCCTCCTGCAGCTGTGATGAGGAATACACTCATCCCATCCTCCCATGGCCTTCTTTGGCCAAACTCGCCTTGGCAGGGCCACAGACCAATGACAAAGAGGAAAGAGAACAACAAGACTGCAGAAGTGATTCTAAGTCCAAGAGGCATATCTCCAGTTTCTCAAATTATATGTGTATCTCTCTCACACACACACAGTTTTTTACATCAGCCCCTTGCCATTCAACACCTGGGGAAAACAGGAGGTTCATTCTTTATTCCAAGTCTTTTCTCTCTTCAGCACGAGCACAGAGCTCTGAGAGACACTGTCTGCTGGACATACTGAGCTACAGGCAGACAGTACTTCCTCTGCAAAGGCCTCCTTCACCTGAAAATCCATTTAGAAATTCCTAAAAAGGAAATTTGAGGTCACAACAAGAGAGGCATTAGTATCAGAAAGGCAGTGAAGGGCCAGAGCAGATGTGCTGCTCTGGGCTGAGAACACGAGGACTAACCAAGCATTACCTGAGCCACCAAGTGCACATTATCAAGGAAACTATGCCAGCATCACTTTGATAATCCAAACCATTTACCCAAGTCCATGAGAACAGAGCACTGATGGGAGAAGCTGGCAGGAGGCAGAGTTGAGGCCAAGTGAGAAATAAGAACCCGAACACCTGGCTGCAGAAACGGTCTAAAACATCCCAAAATAATTAGCTTCCCAGCATACTTCATTTATCCCTTGCAGCAGCAATTAATGAAAATGAATCTGTATTTTACCAGCAGCTCAGAGCCTTTAATACAAAAATATTTTCAAGCTAGTAAGGGGGGGGAAGAATTCCAAATTTCCACCAAGTTCTCAGGAGCTGGATTAATAGAGCAGCGTTAAAAAAAAAAAATAGATTGAACTTGGAACATGAAAGCAAGGGAATTTATGGGAATTTTTTTTAAAGGTTCAGCATAGTTTTGATTTCAGCAGTGGGCAATGCAGAGAGGTTATTGCTTCTGGCCTGACCCTCAGATGAAAAATAACCCACAAGGTTGCAGCTTGGCAGGGTGGCTGAGAGCAGGGGCGGACAGTGGCTGAGCAGGGCTGGAGACAAGGAGGGATGGCCAGTGCTGAGCAGAGCCTGTGGCTCAATGGGGCCAGATGCACCAACCTTCATGCACAAAGAGCACAGACAGGCAAGCAAAGCACAACTTTCTCTTGCAGCACTGTGTTGGTCCTGTGGGATTTTCACCCGGCAGCATGTAAAGCTCAAATTCATTTTGGAAACCCTTCCAGCAGTTTTCCAAACCAGTCTGAGTCCTTCAACCACTTGCCCTTCACATTGTCTGCCTTTAGCAAAAGGAAATTGCCCACAGCTACTTCTGCAAAAGAATTCTTCAAGTAAACCCTCAAATTTTCCTTCATCCTAGGAAACCATCTGTAGAAGATCCTCCAATAGCCACCACCAAGGCATCCATCACCAGACCATCCCAGTCCTCACCTGGAGAGAGCTGGCTGGGACAGGAGCACTCAAACTACAGTTGAAGTTAAAAACCCCTACAAAGGCAAAGGAAAGACCAGGGGCAATTAATAGGGAGGAATTGGTTTCTTTAGTGGTTCCAGCTCCATCAGTCATGAAAGTTTAGGATGCTCTCGGGGGAGGGAAGAATCTTGTCTCAAGACAAACTGGCCTACTCATCCTATTTATAGATGAGAGGCAGAATTTTAGCCCCGCTGCAGCTCAGCAGAGCCCACTTAGATGCTCTGCACATTATGCAAGTGCTCCAGAGCCAGGCTGGTCCCCTGGCCCAGCTCCATGTGTGGGTGGCTGCCAGGAGCGTGAGATGTCCCATCCAGAGCAGGAGCACCCATCCAGCATGGGGGTGGCAGAGCTGATCCCCCACTGCAGGTGTCATGCTGCAGTATGGGGACAAGGGTGAGAAAGACTGAAGCACAAGACATCCCTCTTCTCCACTGGCACAAACTGGCCTTGAAAAAGCAATCTAGTGCAGAGAACCAGGGCCCCCAGCTTTCCCTACACCACTTAGCTGGGAGGACGGGAAACTGCAAGCAAAAGAGGGCCGAAAATGGATTATTTGAAACCTTATATTGAGGGGAAATAGCAATAAATTCTGGTCTCTGTCCTAAATGCCACTGGCTGCCTGTTCGCTGTGGGGCTGCTCAGGGACAGGATGCAAGCAGAGCAGGGACTGCTGCAAGCAGGACTTTGGCCTTCAGGGTGGTGCCTGGGCTTTTGGGTGCAAAACAGCCACTTTGGTCACGAGACACGATGTTCCACATGAGGCAGACGTCAAGTAGTTACTGTGACACAGCCAAGTTAGCTAACCCTCAACTTCCTTCTCCTTACTTTTCCAGAGAAAGTTTAGCTTTCTCTTTGCAAGTCACCCGTCTCAGCTATTAACGATAAGTGTAATTAAGGGAGACATCAATGGGAATTTAATCCTGGTCTTTTAGGACAGGGTCACAGGCATTCGTAGGGATGAATCTCAGCAATCCCATTCACAGTCAACCAGCAAGAGAAGATCACATTTAACAACAAAATCATATAAATCCCATGCTAGTGGAAGTCCTCAAGACTGAAAATCTGTGTTCTTAAAAGAAAATCCCAAACATAGGTAGAGTATAAACAAACACCAAGCCCTTCCTTGCATCCACCAGCCCTGCCCTCGGGAGCTTGCTGTGGGAACAGCTGGGGATGGGATCAAACTGAAGGGCCACGAGGGCAAGCTGGTACCCAGCAGCGAAACAGAAACGGTCTGTCTTTCCACAGCATCTGCCACCTTGCCCAGCACAAGGGACTGAAATGAAGTTGCCAGAGGAAAAACATATAAATCTCAACGGGATAAATTACCAGCCAGAATCAGCTCCTGCAGAGACAGGGGCACTTAACACACTGAGCAGTGGTTAGAGCTGGGCTTCCTTAACACAGCACGGAATAATGCTTTCCAGGGATAATTCACCAAGACCCATGTATTTCCTGGACATCTCTCATCACCCCACCAGTGTGCCTCATTGCCTATTTATCATCCTTGCTTAATATTAACCTTTGAGAAAATGGTTGATGCTCCAAATCCAAATACCACAAGAGTTCATCCTGTGATAATCATAATCTTTGGGCTGGGAAGGGGAATCAAGGCACATCACAGCTTGTTGTTAACCTTGACCTTCAGCACGAACAGAGCAAGATTGGTAGTTGCATCAAGCAGCTACTGGATGGATCTGCAAGGTGTCAGCCTTCTTCAGCATGGCTCATAATACCTGCAGAGACACCTTCAAATTTACCTTCTACACATGGCCGCAGCTAAATTTCTTCATCACCACAGTGCGCCCTGTGGCACGGGATGCCAAGAAGCATGTGGGCAGCCATGCTTGCTGGGGCTGAGCAATGATTCCCCATGCAACACTGTGCCACACCACAATATTCAGCCTAGCTCCAGAGCAAAAACACCATCAGCACATAAGCACAGCCCTTCACTGGCACCAGTCACCTTTGCTGGGAGCAGAGGCATCTCAACCAGGGCAGAATGGTCCCCACTGGTGACACCCAGGCTATTGCACCTGGAGGCTGTTGCACTGCTGCCGTCATACATGGCTCATACCAGGCTGCTTGGGTCCCTCTGGCACAGCATCGCATCCCACAATGTCAAAACATCCCCACTCTGGTGCCTCAGGCTGTGCTTCCGCACCCTCCAGCTGAACAAACAGCCCTGATGCCTCCTACACGTAGTTAGCCTAATTAAAGGGGAAAATGTGCTATCCTGCTGCTCACTACAGGCACACAAAGAGAGAAACATCAGACGGCTCCATGGGAGACCCCCTGCCGTCAGCCGGTCTGATGCAACAGGAGAGAAGGAGAGGCTGCAGCAAAGAGAATGGCTAGATCAGACACAAATAACCCAAGGTAGAGAGGGGCTGACCCAGACTGCAACGGAACCAGCAATTAACAATAAATAATGGTCTTCATTATTCTTCATTAAACTTATCTTCCAATGGTTACTAGAGGCAGTGAAACTAGCTTTTAGTCCTTGCTGAAGGCCAAGAAGTGATTGAAGCAGGCATGAGGCTGGCATTTCGGGCTGCCCCAGAGGGAAGCAGTGGTCCAAGGATTGCCAGGCCGCCCACGTTACATGTCCTCACAGCAAACCCACAGGCAAGCTGGTGCATGTGATGGGTTACAGGAAGATGCCCAGGAATTGCCTGCCCGCAGAAGCATGGGTACGCTGCAGGAGCCCAGCTGCAGCCCTGCTGGTTTTGCTCTGGCCTTGGGGTGGGAGATTCAAAGAAAACAAAAGCACGAGCATCAGCTCTGGGTGTGGGAAGGGGTACAGATGGCTGAGACTGACACTTCAGGGAGGAACGTGGGATCTTAGCAGGTTCCTGAAATATTACCTTTGTCTGTCTAACAAGAACTGGGTGAGAGCTGAGCATGTCCAAAACAAAAGCTCTTAATGAGAGTGCTAGCACAGTCACAGACTCACAGGTTGGAAGGGGCCTCAGGGATCAGGGAAAGCTCTAATGTACCAGGTAAAGACTGAAAAGAAAATGAGGACCCCAGTCTGCACACACATCTGCACACCAACATAAGAGTCACAGGTCAAATTTTAATATCTGACAGTTCATTGACTCTGTTTGTGTCAGGCTCCATCACAACAACACAATGAATATGGCATCAGTCCTCTCGTGGGGATGACACCAAGTGACAACCAGCCATTATTTATCATCCCCCAGAGTGCAAAATCCACTATTGATTTCAGAGCGGAGAGGAGGAAGGAAGGAAACCTGATAGCAGTTCAGTGATTTAGAGCAAAAGGCTCCACGTACAGGCTTTTGGAGGCGTTTAGCCAATGTGTGCCTCCATTTCCCCGTGGGTAACAACACAGTTTAGCAATGGCACTCATGCAACTTCCAGGAATTCCTGCAAGGCTGAGTTAGTATCTTCTGATATTCCAGTAAAGGAGGTTAAAAGCACATAGCGTTGTTCACCTAACACTTCAGTATATTTGCCTTGTAGCTACAGTGTCCTAAGAGGAGCTGTTCTGTGGGAAACAAAGCTGTCCTCCTCCATCTCCAGAGAAAAATTACCCTCTGCTGGAAGGTGGGATGTAGCAAAGCGGCACTGCCAGTGTCTGTCCTCACTCTTCCTCCTTCCTACAAGGGCAGTAGCTTTTAATGTGAAAAATTAACAGAATAATGCTGAATATCAAGCATAATGCCAAGTACATTGTCTATAAGATACTGGCAATGCAGCTGCCTTCTCAACAGCACCCTGAGATGCTCTGACAAGAAATGTCCAGATTGCCACTACACCAGCGTTACCCTCCCATGGATTAAACACACCTTGGGTAGAAGGCAACATAACTGCCATTCCCACCTGGGAAAGCTCAGTGTAGGTCAGCTGGCACAGCCCAGGAAAGGCTTCCTCCATCTACCCCTTTATCCCCTTCTCCCTAGGCTTCCTCAAGTGTTCCTCAGCTGGGAGGGCAGCCAATGTCCACACACCAACACGAGCTGCACTGGCTGGTCAAAGCTACGGTGAGAGAGTCTGGCTATCTCGTGGTTACAGGGTGAACAGACTGCCAAGAAATCAAGTGAAAAAGCAAAATAAACCTTTTTTGTTCTCTTAAAGATAAGCTACTTTGAGCAAGGACACGACAGTTTCCCCAACTCTCTAAACCCACTTGATTCCTTTTCGATGTTAAAAGAAAGAATCCCTCAGAGACCCATCAAACCCAGTTTTTTCCAGGCCAGTCAAGTGGTATCTGCACACCATCTCAGTCCCAGCGTGCCCACTGGCAGCACACACCTGGGCGGGCTGGAGGAGAGCATTTGCCAGTAAGACTGTGCCAATAATTAGGCTGTTTCTCACAGTCTCCCCCCTCTGGGAGTTACCATACGAACCAGCTTCTGGCCAAGACAACTCGGTTTGTCATTCTTCCCTCCTTGTTTCAGGGGCTTTAAACTACCTTAAATCACTTCCAGAGGGCTCTCAGGGACTTTATTCACGATCATTTGCTAGGTGGTGCTGATGAGCTCAGCATCGTACACAACGTCCCCCCCCGTGTCCCTGCTATCCGAAACAACCCCTACAAACCTCTGGGCTCCATCAGCCAGGAGCTCAGAAAAGCTTGAACTCCAAAAGCAAAGCTTTCCTTGGTCTCCATGCTCCATCTAACGTTGCCCAGTACAAAAAGAAACATATGTTAGTGCCTTTTCTGCAAGGGGTTGCATATGCACAGAGGGTGCCATGCTTCTCCAGCATCCAGGAGAGCCAGGAGGACTCTATGTTCCCCAAAGGCCATCAGCTCCAGGACCAACATCTAAGGTTGCTAAGCAGTGTCTCTTGGGAACATAGGTTAGCCACAGGTCCTGTTCCCTTCTAGAAAACCCAGTTATTCACCTAATGGGCAATTTGCTGCCATCTAGACATTCAGAGCTTGACCTATGACATGCCAGACGTCCCAATGAAGTCAGTATTTGGCACCAACAGGGTGCTATCACTGCCTGGCACTACCGGAGAAGTGGATGCTGATGAGCACAACAGCACAAATCAAATGAGTGTCAGAGCGTTTGGATGGATATTCTCAGTCTGCTTAGCAAGCTTTCATCCTCCTCCCTTTGAGATTAATATAGTTTGAGATACAGGTGTCGGGCCGAGCAGAGCGTGGGAGGGCAGCCTATATTCTGCTCCTTTCTCTCCAGAGTTAGCATCAGCTCCTAACTTTCACGGGCAACCAATTTACGCTGCTAAATGTCATTTTGCAATTCTGTAAGCTGAACAGAGCCCAAAACTTTTCGCCCTGAACAGTTCTCTGGGAGAGTCAGTCCTTGGCACTCACACAGGATTTTTACCAGCAATAGAGTACCTCGAGGTTGTTCCAACAAAGATCAAGTCTACTTCAGCATCAGGTGTTAATCACTGAGAATATCAAGGCAAGGAGATGGCTGTGAAAGCACCGTTGTGAATAAACCCTCCCCTCCTTTGGCTGCTTGAGTTATAGGTATAAGATACCAATCAGGTTTCACTGCAAAGAACCAGGACTCCGAATCAAAACTCCCTGCCCAGGCCCAGCAACCAAAGAGAGGAACACTGTTTTAATAAAGGAGCACAAAACATGCTGCTAATTTGAGTCTGTTAGTTCTGGAGAAACACAGGGTCCCACCAACCTCTTTCCCTTTCGGTAGCTGACCGGCGGCAACGTGCATCCATACGAAGGTGTGCTAATAATATAAGGACTGTAGAGAGGCACAAAAGTTATGAGGATTTAATTATCCTGCTTTATGACACCGAGTTGGAGCTGAGGACTTGGCAAAGGATGTGAATGAATGTGTGCTTCCAAGCTGGGATGACTGAGGCCAGTGCTGGTAACCATGTGGATGAGCGAGTACGTCTGAGCGAACAAGTGGGCTAGAGACGTGCGTGCTACGACAGCAGCGCTAAGCATACCTAACTGCTTCCTGCTAATCTTTCAGCCCAAATTCAACACAGGCTCATTTTCAAGTTCTGAACTGAAAAGGACTCACAATCACACTCAAGCAGGCAAAAAAAAGAAATTATCAGACATGGGAAAGGAGGACCAGGGAACAGGAAGCCAAACACAGAACTATTTCCAGGAGGAATAACAGCCATATGGAAAAAGTTACCAAGATGATGAATTCTGCCTTCAATATGTTCAAGAAAGAAACTACATCAGACCCAGTCTGGGGGTGGCCAGATCCTTCAAAAAGAGAAAAAAAAAAAACCTGCCACCCCAGCTTGAACTTGAACATTTGTTGTTTCATTTGCATCTTGGAATGAGGCAACTGTTATCATTCAAACTTTGCATTCTCCTCTTGGATCTCTGCCTTCCCAGGTCACATTTGTGGCTCTCACATAACCAGGAATCCCCCCGCTACAATATGCTTCTCCTGGCTCGGCCCTGAAACCAAATTCCAGAGCAGCTGACATGGAAATTTACCATCAAACAACTATTAAAGTTTTACCTCAGGCTGTAAAAACTGGTTTATGTGCTCTGCATAAAAAATGTAAATATGCACTCATCTCACGTGCTCTGTGGCACGCTGCCATAGAGCCTCACACTGCAGTCTCCTCAGATTTCGGAAACCAGGCTGAAGAAGTGTAGGGATGGTAACTGAAGCCCCAGACCTGCAAGTCTGCGACTCCCTGTGTATGGCTGGAGACTTTCTGGCTGCATTGCCAATCGCAAAATCCACCTGAACAAGCCAAGGTTATTTTCAACCACTAATTAATTTAGCTTCATGATCCCCACCTCACCCGGGTCTCTCCCTCTGACTGCCACATCCACTTTCATTACCCCACTGAAAGGGCCGGGGCAAAGCAAAGCACAGCAGAGCCATGGAGGGTTTGCACAAAGACAAATCAGGGCAGAGTAACCCAGCAGCACACCAGCTGCCTGTGCGCACTCATTTTTCTCTCCCCAAAGCACAGAGGTGCCCCCTGAGGTAATTCCACTATGTGGAACTGCCCCATGGGAGACATTTCTCTCTGATGCCTAATCTTCTACTGCAGGTATCTCATTCAAGTACTTAAAGCTAACTGGGATGAATCCAGGCTTTTCTCCAGTTAATGGCAATTTCTTTTTCTACTTTGCATCCCAACTTCATCTTGTTTCTTCCTTTCCATGCAAATCACCACCCACTTGCCTCCAAGGGTGGACAGCCTTTGCCAATACAAGTATCCAGCAGAGAATTAAAGCTAGAAACTATTAACCATTGTTGGGTTTTTTCCATCACCACCAAGCTCAAAACCCTCTTCTATTCAAGCTACAAGTGGGCTGATGTATTTCTTCTGCAGATGTCTGTGTTCAAGGGAAAAAAAAAAAAAAAATCAGCAACAAAATCCTCTTTTGGCTAATAAACAGAAAGTAATTGCAGTTTGTTTCTTTGCTGCAAAAGGAATTGTCCTATCGATGGCATTGGCTCGCAGTGCCTAATTTGTATCAGCATCTTGATTCGTTAGATTTACGTTCTCCTGCTAAACCTTACCCACATCATAACCACATCTCCCTCGGTCACCTGTTTGGTCCATCCCACACTTAGCAATGGCAGGGTTTGTTACTCTTTCCTATTCCTTAGTATATCACACAATACAGTGGGATCAAGCTTCTTTTTTCTAATTCCTACTCACTACATAAAACAAAAATATAATCATAATTAGACGTTCTCCAGTGCAGCAACAGTCACAACTACCTGCTAGACAACGAGCCCCATGTATGAAACGTAAGGGAAGTTATTTTGCCCAAGATGCAGAAGTGATTCTGCAGCAATGAGGAATCCAGAGAGATTTTGCCATAAGCAAGGTTAAACAACTGCTTCTTCCTTTCTCCCCTATAAAGCAACTCGCTGATTAATTCAGAAGCAAGGTAAACAATAAACAGTGATTATGTGCATAAGGGTGATGATTCAGCCAAAGAAGCAAATCAGCATTTGAGTAACAGGCTACAAACATGTGCTTTATTTTCTCAATGCTGATTCTCCAGTGAGCAATGGAACAAGATGTCTTATACAGCCACCAGGCAACAGCATGGTTCCAGTGTCAAAAGCTACGTGTGTGACCGTCAGCCCAAAGCACCGACGTGAAAGCTTAAAAAAAAAATCATCCCCATAGGGGATCACACATTCTAGGACCAATTTTTTACATCCAGGCAGCAGTAAACACAGACCAGCTGGGACATTTCAAGTAGTGATAGCATGGAAGTGGCTAGGAGAACATGCTGTGTCAAAAAGATCTTCTGGAAAAGTGAAAATATATCTGGACACCAGCAAAACAGCTACTTTTTGCCTGCATAACCAAGCTCTGCAAAATGTAAATGGGTAACGCAAGAAAAACACGCTGAGGAAAGTTCTCCTATAAAGCCATAAAACCCTGAGCCACAGAGGAGAGGGAGGAAATCATGAAGGGAAGCATTTATGCTTCTGTTTTATGCCTCATATTTTCATTTTGCCTCATCGCATCCCTGATTTGATCATGTCTGTTACTTGGCTAAAGAGAAGATGGAAATGCTTTCTGTTGCATCAACAAAAACCAGCATAAAAGATAACTGCAAAGGCAATGAGCCAGCACCGAGGTAGCTGTAGGTCAGTGTTGCTCTGCAGCAGTCAAAAAAACTGCGGGGACTTGCAAAGGGTGAGATTGTGACCTCCTCAGGTCTGTGATCGGAGTGATCTGTACTTAAAGCAGTCAGCTTGCGAGCCCATAGTATTGCTTTCAAATGCAATTACCTCTGTGTGGATGGTGAAAGAGACAACAGCCACATCTGCAGCTAGTTCTCTGAGACTGTTGCTGGGCAGCTGCAAGTTGTATGAGGATGTCACTAGAATCGAAGGCACGTGAGAATGAGTCTGGTAAATTCACCCCCATGCCCATGGCTTGTTCCCTACCTCAGCAGACCTGGCACATTCGGCAGCACAGCCTGGCAGCCCCGCTTTGCCTGCTTAAAACTCACCTGCCACCAACACAGCAGGTATCTTCTAATAACACCTGCAAGGTTTATTTCATTAGCAGCAACCAAGTGGTTAACTCATCTAAGAAATGTATCCACTCTACTTAAGCAAAGCAAAGCAGCAAGGGGGCTCCATGGTGTTGACAACTCTAACAGCAAATTAAGAAGCTAAAATAAAATGCACCATCAAGCAAGCAGCTGGAGTGAGGCCAGAAATCAGAAATAGATGTAAAGAAAACTGTATCGAGAAATCAGCCGTAAGCAGGCTCATTGAGCTCAATTACTAGAAATTAGAAAAGGAAATGGAGAAATTTATATTGTAAGGACACAATGCATTATGTGACATCAGTGATGGCTGCTCTGTTTATTGTCTCTCTTCTAATCATGTTTCTATAGCATGGGATTTGCAATACCAGATCGGAATGATATCGATACAGGAGGACAGCCTGCCACTTCCAGGCAGAAATTCACAGCTTACTTTTAAGACATCAAACTAGCAGTGAAATTCGGCGGCCAGAGTCTGTGCCCGTAACCCTGCTGACATTGCCATGTGCTCGCATCTCAGCACTCAGCCCCACTCACAAGGCTGGAGACAGGCTGAGGAAGCCAAAGAGTTTTCCAAGAGGGTTCCAAAAAAGATTATTCTCCTAGACTTTGAGCCGGTTCAGTCCTGCTTTGGAACACCACTCTGCAGCCAAGAGCACTAAGAGAGAAGAGACATTTAAAAGAAAACAAACCACCCATGGGCAGCCATGCAAGTTCAAACAAAACAACAGGAAGGGAAAACTACAGAAAGTTTGAGCCACCACAGTTATAAGGGCCAGCGATGCTGCAAACAGTAAGCAGAGAGATGCAGAGTACCAACGCCCACACTGAAGAGACTCGGGGTCATATTTTCCCACACAGCTCGCAGCAGCTTCACCTCCCTGCCCGTGGTGCCAGCTCAGGGCTCTCCTTTCACAGGACCCCTCCTGAGCCTGCCCACCTCCTCCCTCCTCCACTGAACCTCCACACCAGGGAGAATCACTTGCTCTCAGCAGTGTCGTAGGAGTGACCCGTAATGATGATTACCCCTCACAAGCTCTGGATGAGGGGGACTGGGTCACAGATTTGTTTTTCCATCCCTACCTTCCCTCGTAACCCAACCAAGTTACAGCACCCGGCCAGTCAGACCTCACAGCCTCCTGCTTGGGCAGGGTCAGGACTGGGAACAAGTCCACATCTTGCTCTGAGCTGTCACCTACTGCAGCACGATATGGCAAACAAAATACGTGCTAGGCTGAAAACCAGCCAGGATCCTGTGGCAGCGAGTGCCAGATCAAACACAACCCATGGCTGGCTCAATCCGTCACTGCCCCGGTGCAAAGCACTACCCATCTGATGCTGTAACACTTTCCTTTCCTTTGAACTACAGTAAATGACTCTTCAAGTCACAGGAATAAGCACAAACTATAAGCTCAGGCTACTGGGTATAACCTGAAAATATTTTAAGAGAATAAATCTTATTTAGCGGCAGTCAGTGGGACCCAGAATGTTGCCACTCATCAGACAGAAAGCCCACGTTCCCTTGGAGAAAGCTGCTGGCAGCACGCTGAGATTGGTTGATGAGAAGCAGCAACATGTGGACAAAGAAGGAAAAAACCTACATTGTCCATATATCACCAGACTCACTCATCTGGCTCAGCAGAGTGCTGGAGCAGCCAAATCTTGCTCAACCTGCTTCCATGACATACAACCTTTCTCTCCAGATATCCCAGAGACAGGGAGGTCGGGAACATCACTGAAGTCTGAAGGTCTCTCTGTTGCCAGCACAAAGCAGCCCCGCCAGCAGCGTCCCACCCTTCCCAGGCACTGTCCCCTCATCTACCATAGACCTCCCAGGAAGGTGGTCTCTGGTTTATTTCTAAAGGGGGCTACAAGAGATGTAAAATAATGTTTATTATATCAGAAATCCAGAAGTCTGCATCTCCTCTCTGGGGAGCCAAGAACTAAAAGAGGTTGAAAGCAGCTGCCCTGACCCGAGTCCACAGAAAACCACTTACTATAGGCTCAAGCTCTCCTTAGTGTTCAGGAGATTTTGTCCTCAATTCCTGAAGTCCTTTGCCCAAAACCAAACCTCTTCTAGCAGGGCCTTGGCTTTAACTGCTCATTCGCTCTTTTCCTTCAACCCTCCTGCTGCAGCTCTACCTCTGTCCCTTGCTGCCATTCATCACTATTATTCCTTGTGCTCAGAGGCTGCAGGCAAAGAAATCCATCCACACAAGAGAAAGTGCTCCTCCTGAAACAGGAGCAGCACCACAGAGGGTCCCCCAGAAGGAGGACAGCTCAGAATTGTCACCAGGTCTGAGCAATTCCACATCACAGTGTGCAACAGTGCTCAAACCCAGGTACCACCTGTGCCCCGACTTGAGCAGCCCTAGAGCCCACCTTGAGCAGGACACCAGCCTTGTTCCCACTTTGTCTCACTATAATTTTCATTCAGCTTTCTCCTGGCAGAGATAGGGAGGGACTGGGAGCTGTAGGAAGAGCTCGCTCTCTCCAGCACACTGTTTAAATTGACTAAATTTCTTTAAAATGTTTTCCCTTATTAGATTCCAGGGGTGGTGGGGGGAATCATATGTGCAGTCACACAAGCAAAAGTAAAGAAGCTGATCCCTGGGTTTGCTTATTGACCTGGTTTTAGCTGGGATAGAGTTAATTTTCTTCCTAGTAGCTGGTATAGTGTTTAGAGGGCTTATTGGTATATGCATTTAGAATTTTACTCCTCCAAAGCAGTCTGTTCACTGGGGTCACATCTTCCAACAAGTTTCATCCATTCCTCTGAACTGCACTTGGAGGCCTCCCGTGCACTCAGTAGCTGTCTTAAAAAGCCTACAAAATAACTCTGTCCTCCAAGGATATTTAGTCTCCCGTGAGGCATCTGTTGAAGCGAGTTTTATTGTACTGACATTCCCTATCCCTAAGGAAGGAAGGGCAAGGCCAAAAATATCACCCTGATGCTTTCGTGCTGTGCAGGTCCACAGGTAGCAGTCCAGCACGCAGCTACCTGCAAGTCCCCATCATCCCAGGTAGTGCGGGGGCTACCACAGCCTGGCAGGCATTTGCCCAGCCCGCAAGCTGCTGGTCTGGGTCCAGCCTGGAGCAGCAGGGATGCAGAACTGCCATCTGACAGCTGGTTGGTGGCTTGCGTGAAGCAAGTGGGTTTGGTCCAGGTCCTGGTGGGCAGGTATCCGTGTCTCTCAGACCCACTACCTGCAAGGAGAAGCCTGGGTTGATGCCAGGCACGAGCAGGATGGGGTCCTCTGAGGTCTGCTGGTGGGGAAGCGCATGGGCACCTTCCCGTGGTTAGACGCTGTGCTCCAAGTCTGGTGCCTTGTGCTGGCAAGCCACAGCTTTGCATCCCCTTTGGGTGATGCACTTTCTCCATTGCATCCCTTTTCCACGCTCACCAGGCCTGTAAGACACCCAATCTGCCCAGCAAAGAGCCCCAAAGCCGCAGCTATCCCAGCTCCCTTCCCACGCAGGGTTCAGGAAGGTGGTAGAGGACTCTCAAGCAAAATAAGCAGCTGGGGCTTACAGGACTATTTTTTCTTAAGCACATTTTTTTTCCCCAGGAAGGCCATAGAATGGAAAAGAAAGCAAGAAGGTGGCGTAGGCCTGAAGCACCAAGGAAGGCATCAGGGTCCATCAGGAACAGGAGAGAAGCTGTCAAGGAGAAGGGGGCGATGAACATGCCAGCGAGGGAGACCACGGGCAAGTAGGGGCGGGTGCTGGAGACGCTGGGGAAACTGCTGAAGGGGTGGAGTAATGTAAAATAATTTAACTGAGAAGCGATTCTGGGTGTACATTTGGGGACTTGGTAAAGCAGCCCTGATTTTCGGAAGGGAAAGGGGGGTAAATGCTTTTGGGCAATCAACTTGTAGCACAAAAATCCCAGCCAGGGATTCAAATGTCAGATTCATCTGACATCACTGGGGAGGAGAGCTTCAGAGAGGGAGAGAAGAGAGTGTCAAGCACAGAGGAGAGGCAGTCGGGTCTGTCTAGCAAATCCAAAAGCAGCTGTGCACTCAGCCTATATGAGAACCACAGCCCCAAGAGGCACCCAGGAAATGTGGGACAGCGGGATTTTGTCCATAGCCAGCAAACAGCCTGGCCAGCTCCCTGCAGAGAGTGGGCACCTCTGTGCAGGAACTTGAGCTTTGATGCTTGCAGCAGCGCAGGATGACAGCATCGCTCCTGAGTGGGCGGTGCGGCCTCATCCTTCATGAATGAAAACTAAAAAAAAAAAATACAAGAAAGAATCACACCACCCACTAGCAGGTATGCTATAAATACCATGGCAGGGGGTGTCTGCAGAGGAACTGGAGGTATTGACTTCACGGCGTTCTTACAGAGCCACATATGCAACTTAATTACCATGTAGAGCACTTTGCTGAAGACGTTAAGCTGTGCAGCATAGGTCTGAGCTAACAGAATCAGTCTGGCTGTTTTGCTGTGGCCATGCAGCCCTACAGCAGAGTAGAAAAACTATGGACAAACCCAATTCCTTTTCCTAGAGAACAGGCAAATAGTTGCATTTATACTACAGTGGCACCTACAGGCACCTCAAACCTGGAGAAACTTTGCAGAGCTATAAACTCTGCTTGTAAGATCCTGGACAAGAACACAACACCCCACATCCTTCCTCAAGCCTTTGAGATCTAAGCTGAACTGAAGAAAGTTGGTGCAGCTAGATGCTGACCTTCGCTTCCGTATGGAACGTGCTGAGCTTTGCAACAGCTAGAGTAGGGCAAAATTAGAATATTTGGCAAGCTTCAGCTGAGATCACCTACCTGATGTGCTCACTAGGCAAAGAGAAAAGAGGAATCCCAACAGAACCCTTCACAGGAATCAGTTGAGGGTAGAAAGTCATTGCTCTGTGGCTGAATCAATGCTGGTCAGGGTCCAAATCTAGTCCGAGCTGCACATAAATCACAAGACCGGCTCATTTTCTGATCAACATACCCTATCTAACAGGGATCAGACCCCAAATCCTCGAAAGTCCCCCAAAAATTCTTCTATAATGCAGATTGCAGCAATGTTCATTTACAAAGAAAAAAAAATATCACATAATAGCACAGAGACCTGTCTATTAAGAAAACTATTTGGGTTTACTGTTCTGGAGAAAGAACATTGTTACCTGGAGAATGAGCCTAGAGGAAGAGCTGAAATAATGGGAGCTGCTGGCAGAGGGAGGGGAAGGGTACACTAGATGGCTCACAGAAGGCAAAACAGTCTTGGGCACAGGCAGAACCTGCTTGCAAGGGGCCCTGGAGTCACTTTTACAAATAAGCTTAAATAATAGAAGAGGGCCTTGGGGACTCCGCCGTGGCAGTGGCTGTGTGCAACAAGTCTCAGCTTTGCCCTGCAGCAGCAAAGCAAAGGGAGCAAGGAAACATGGTCCATCTCCCAGGAGGATGCATGGATGTTCGTCAGCCTCGCATTTAGCCTGTGGGTGCCCCAGAATTACAAAAGAGCTCTGCTTCTCTGACACATAAGGTAAAACAACCTCAAGTTACCAAGCAGAATAACGAGCTGGCTCACAGCGACTGACTGTGGCACAACCAGAAGCAAAGGCCGACCTAGGAGCAGTGGACCAGGACTAGGCGAGCCCAAACCAGCGCCTGGGGCCACCAGAGAGTTTTTCTCACCATCTGCCTCAGTGGTATGATCTGGCACTGGGAGATCCATGAATATTACCTCAATGCTCTGCAAACACAGTTATTTCAGGGTATTACATGACTTACAAGAACCTTACTTATGGGCTTAGACACTCTGTACAGCCAAAGCTTTAGCAAGTCTCCAGACTGCTTTAAGGGAACACAATTACGCAACTCTAAAGCTACCTGTAGAAACATCTCTTCTGCGTTATCGTCAAGTTCAAACTTGCAGTATTAAGATGCTCATACATTTTAGTTTAGCTTACTGTTGAGCGCTAATGGGATGTAACTTGTGATTTAGTCCTTTCTGAGCACAACAGCACCTTGCAATCACAGCTGCTCAATCCTCCAGCCGCCTACAAAGGCAGGCTCATGTTCCCCTTTTCTCAGTGGATGTGTTTGAAAAGTGAAAGCAAGCACTTTACCACGGCAACAGTGGTGCCAAGTGCCAACACACAGGTTGCTGCTGCTCCCACCCAGCCTGTGGAAGAGTGAAACCGAATACACAGCTCCTCCAAACACACCCTTCCAAGAGAGAGTTGAATGTGGCAAAATTTATTCAAAAGAGACGTACATAAAACTTCCCAGCATTAAGCAGGCCAGTGCTTATACTCTGGACTGGACATCTTGATAAGAGGTTGAGTGACAGGAATAAAGAACCCTACTTCAGCAAAAACCTTTGCATACAGATAAAATAATGATACGCCAAAGTATTTCTTCCACATCTTTTTGTAAGCATATACAGAAGGAGACAGAGCTCAGCCACAAAGCCTGGGTGGTTCACACAGGAGTGGCCAAGTCCTCAGTGTCAGTTCATGGAGCCGAGCTCTGAGGCCAGGTCTCAAGACAGTCAAATACTTTATGTATTAAAAACAAACCAGAGCTAGAGCTGCCGAGCAGCTAAGACCCAGCGCCAAGAGTTTTGATTTTCTCTCACCTCTGCTCTGTGTCATGGAGATATTGGACTCAAATATCGTACTACTGGCTATAAAAAAAAACCAAACAGTATAATAATAATTACCAGACTCTGGTCCAGGGTTTGAGCACCATTACATTCATTATCCCCCAGTGAGACAACCACCACAACACTTCCCGCCTAAGTGCTTTTTATCAGGGCTGGGCACACCAGCGCACCGAAACGTGGGGCAGGAGCAAAGCCCTCCTAGTGGGCAGCACCACCTGTGCCCAGGGGCTGACAGCAGCCAGAACCTGCCCTCCGTAAAACTCCTCTTTGCTTTTACCACCTCTGGGAAATGCCAGACACCGGCACCCTCTCCCTGCACAGGGATGCCTGTCCCATCCCCAGCCCTGCTGGAGCAGTCGTGGAGGGAGGAACTTCCCTTGCAGACCTGCATGGGTTTGTCTTCATAAGGACGTAAGAGGTGGCGTCTGTGGTTATTGCCCCAATATGTGGTTATTGTGGCAGTGGGGAGAAGCCACCTGAGAGGTTACCCATCACCTTGGGGCACACAGCCCTGCACATGCAGTTGCCATGAAGCCTCACTCTGCTCTGGGCTCTCAGTCCCACAGCCCTGCCCTTCCCCCACCACCCCTTTACTCCACCCAACATTTCAAGCATGTTTATCTCATACAAAACCTAAGCAACAAAAGCACTTCTAAACACTTTCTTACCATTCAATCATTTAGCATGGTGGATGCTTAGGACTATAACGTCAGTACATCTGTGACATAATCAGCTGCTTTTGGTGCTTGTGGAGGTTGTCTTTTTGTACAGTTATACCTTGGATTAATTTCACACTAGCTCTCTGGGTGCCTCATGTCATGGGAAAGGTCACAGCTCCATCCTACAGAAAGCTCAGGGCCTAATCCAGCACTGGCTGCATAAGGCAGGGATGCGTGGCTAAAATGCCAGTGACCGACTGGGACTGAACAGGAGACTTTCAGAGCAAAACACAAGAGCTCTGTAATTCACATCCTCCATGGACTGGGCACAAAAAGGGACAAACATAACTAACCAGTTATCAAAAGCAATGTTGTGGAGATGCCAGATCCAAAGGAGAGCGTCTCAGACTCACTTTTGCAACATAAATTACAGCCTGAAGAGCAACAAGGTAAAGAATGAGGTTCTTCTTGGAGACCAAAACAAACAAACCTTCCCTTATACTCGCAGTCTGGCCCAGCTTGAACTGCCTTTCTAGATCCTCTTTCTCTAACTGAAAAAGAAAGGAAGGAAAAAAATTGCTTACCAAGATGATTAAATAAAATGTTAGCTATTCCAGCTACCCACTGGCTCTGGGTTTGACGTCAGTGCTGAATGCATTAACTATATTTGTCGCTCAAGATCTAAAAATATCTAAGGCATTAAAAAAAAAAATAGGGCAGTGCTGGGAGAACTGTAGGTCCTTAAGAGGCACAAAGCTCCCCCAAGCCTTCCTGGGGTCCGCCGTGCCCCCGTAGCTGCCCATGTTGTTGCACAGCCCACAGGTTTGGGACGTTACAGGAAAGCTACTGCTGATGAACAGCCAGAGGGGAGGAAACGGGATGCTGCCACACGTCTGCCGCTAAGCCAGCTGAATTGCTAGGAATGCCCAAGGTGTTTGAAGCGTTTTCCCTCTTACCCAGCTTCCTAAACTGATGAACAATGTAGCTGGTATGTTGGAACTAATAATCCGTATTTTTAGGAGTAACTAGAGGAAAGAAAATTCTCTTCAAATTATGTAACAGAACTGTGTGTTGAGTTTGGGAGCCAGCCTTGTTCTTTTCCAGTCCCTTCCAACCTTTCTTTTCTTTCAGCAGGCTCAGTCTGCTCTCAGAGGATACTACAGACAGTATAGGTGCCATTTCAAAAAGAAAGTACTCAAAGCAGAACAAACACTAGAGTAAAAAATAAAGAAGCTATTTACTTTTGTTCCTTGTCAAGAGCACCTGGCGAGACAAATTTCCTTCACCCCTTCTTCCCAGTTTGCTAAGAGCCAGGCTGCTACTTAAACAAAGGATTCCTATAGGGGTTGTTGCAGGGCAGTAAATATCTAAGCAGGGGAAACTGCTGCAGAGAGTCTGGGTTGTTGCGAGTTGTTCCAGGCTGGATGCAACAGAACAAAGAAAAAGGGCCAGAAAACTTTGGCTACAAGACAAAACCAAGAGGAAATAAGTCTGGGTTTTGTTTAAAGTTATGGAAAGCAATCTACATTGACAACTTTCATTTTTACTGTTACTATTTGTGCAGGCCCTGATCCAACAAAGCCTGTAAGCATGCATTTAACCACAGGAATAAATCCTGCTGGCTTAAGTATGTTACTAATGTTTCACTGATTAGGGACGGAGTCAAGCATGTGCTTTGGACTTGTTACAGAGACCTTGCCTGGTGCGTAGTGAATTACGACAAAGAGGAGCTTGGGTTACCCAAAGTCCCTTCCTGTTGCTGTTTCTGTGGCACCCGAGGAGGGTTTGTTTCAATAGTATTTTACAACAGGTTTACTTACTACTCTGCCAGAATTTGTATGGGAAAAATAGTGGCAGGAAACCAAAGCCAGAACATCTGACCCCTGCGCTTGGAGGGACCATTATAATAGTGTTGCTGGACACTGAAAGAACACGCACAGTGATTCAGCAAACTCAGGGCCAAGGTGCTGGTAATACAGTAGCTGATCTGTGCACATGGATGCTATGGGGACATTTCTTCCCCAGTGGGGTTGGAAAAGGCACAGAGACTTGGGAGATTTTCCCGTCCCTGGAACTGCTGCTGGCTCTGCAGCCCATGTCCCAGGGTTTGGGCACGTACAGCCAGAGGTTCTAGGTACAGGCTCCGGGGACAAGTAAATCAGACGTGTTATTAAGCACACACACCTGATGAATGACATGAAGCAGAGACCAGCAAGTCAAAATCAATTTCCTGGCTCTGTAAGCTAGCATGCAGTGTGCAATGACAAACACACCACCCATCTCCGGCCTTTGTATTACAACCTCTCAAACTTTACCCAGGGGAATACAAGCCCCTGCTGCTTCAAACGTGATGTGGTGCACACACAGGCAAACCCTATGGCTTGTCCCTGGGAGACAAGGTGCCCTCCCACAATATGGTTTCCCAGTGTATCAGTCACAAGCCAGTCAAGGAGCAGAAGCACCACCACAGGTCTTAAAGTGACTTATTAGTCCGCAGTAATAGAGAACAAACATAACTGGGTTGAAATGCCAACAGCAATGAGACGGAGAACACCACCTATTTCCACAAAAACATGGATGTTTCAGGGTTGCAAACTGCCTAACGTGGAAAGCTTTAATGGAAGGATGGATGGATGAAAGATATTTATATTAACATCTGCAATATTTAATTTTGTAACAACAGCTGTGAGCTGGCAAACTGCTGAATCCCCTAACCTGAGCCCTAGTAGAGCCGTGGTGGTCTCCTCCAGCAGAACTGCAGCTCGTTCACCTCCTCCTGACACTTTCTTCTCTATTGTGCAAGATTAACATATGTCCAATCTGTTGAGGGTTATGGAAGAAATTTCTCTCTAAGAAAGGTTAATAAACAAAGAAGTCCTGCAGTAACAATACAACCACTGTGTGAAAACTTAATTGGATCAGCAATACATCAAATATGCCAACCCCGGAACAAACCTGCAAAATGATTGTTTAATCTCAGCCCCAGGTCATGGTTTCAATGAGTGCCTTGCAACAGAGGCTGCTTTTAACTGTGCTGAGAAGTAGGTTACAATATGTTGGAAATAAAAGCTGTTGGTATCTCTTTTTTTTTTTTAAAGCAAAAACTTATTTCTTTAGAGATTTAAACAACCCAGACAAATATCAACTGCAATCTTCTTTAAAACCATACATTTTAAGGAAGAAAGGCTTTTTTAGGAAACAAAAGCAGTATTTATTCAATGTCAGTCTGTAATCGGATTACGAGTACAGGAATAAACCCACAAACCAGGGACAGCAGAGAGAAGCTCTTGAGGTCACCCACCTAAATCTCCATCATCCTCCCACAAAATAATGGGGGACACACAGCCCCCAAAATCCAACATAAAAAATTTTACATTTTCAAAACAGTTGTGACTTAGTTGATTTTTCTTGGAAAAGTCACAGAGAATCAGGGCACTCCAGGAAAGCATTCATTGTCCAGTGAAGCTGCGCTGGTGCTTATCTTAAAAGTAAAATTCTATCCTCAGCTCTCACTCGATGTGAGCAGCCCCTGTGGTACTCAATTTACAGCATTACTTACAAGAACCCAACCTCACTTTGAAGCATAATAGATTATCCTTATCAAAGCAACTAATTTCAACAAAGGGGAGCAAGCTGCTAAAAAAAAAATGTTTCAGGGTGTGTTGCCTGTAATTAGGAAAATTTTAAAAATAGAGAGGAGCTGACACTGACAACCTGATGACGTACCATGGCCACACCTGATTTAGTTAAATAGATACTATGCTGTATTTACTAAAAGGGCCAAAGTTATATAGCCATATAACCATCTCAAGCAAAGGACGTTTTAAAAGTGACTGCAGGAGAGAAGAAGCAGAGAAAATGTTGTTCCCCTCCTGAATCTATGGAGAAGGATAAATTTCATCGTGACTAGGAGGGAGACTTTTTCCTCTTTTTTTTCTTTGGGGGGGGGGCGGGGGGGGGGGGCTATTTCCGTGGTTTACTCCATGTCTGGGAAGGAAATCCATTTTGATGTGGTATTAGCAAAATGGCAGCTTCCCCTGGGAGAAACCATTCACAGTTACAAATACCAGAGCGGTGGCATTTCTCATCAAATCACTCCTCTGAGAGTTGAGAATAGGAATAATGAGTTGCAGTAGGAAGAAGCAGGTGAACTCTAGTGCATCTAGTGCGCTCAGCGGGCCAGACGCTGTTCCCTGCTACACCCGTGCAGAACGGGCACGGCTCCTTGAAGGCTAGGGCAAACCTTTAATCACCAGGATAGGCACTCAAGGGCCAGAAGCATGGCGTAAGCGTGACCTCTGCATGGCTATATAACCAAACACACCACGGCTTAAGTATTTTCGTTGTCCCAAGGCACAATGAAATGCCCACAGGAATCCAGTCCATACCCTCACACACCTGAAGACCACCCCCCACAGCCATCAAAGCCTCTGTCTGTCCATGGCTCTGGTCCTGTAGCAACATCAGTTCGGCGCTCTCTCCTACCAGCCTTGCCCCATTCAGAAACATCAGATTGTTTTCCACGTGCCATAGGGGCGACAGCAAGACCCCAGTGCACAAGATTCAAGATCCAGGCTTGTTAAAGCTGCAAAAGGTCAGGAGTTTGGAAGCCTGAAGGTGCACCTGCTTTGGGGCAGGGTTGGGTATGGCGCTGTCGAACCTGCAGTGCTACAAGCGCTCAATGCTGCTGTGACCAGACAGACAGATCCCACCGTCCCTGATGTTTTCTGCCTGGCACACACGTACTCTGTCCCAAAGGAAAGGATGCCGTTGTCCCACAGATTCCCTCTTCTGTGTGGATCTTCATTATTGAGCCCTCTCAAAAGGCTTCTTCAGACTCATTCCTGAGCTCATCCTCATTTGTTCGCTCTGGTTCAGAGCAAATCCCACCTGGATGTAGCAAGGTCCGACTGGAGATTCACCAGGGTCGCTTCTGCTGGCCCATCCCAGCACACATGGTCCCTCAGGGCTGCAGCACTTCGCTCGCTAGCCCCATGGCTGCCTCTTCTGCACAAACACTATCCCATGCTCCCCCATCCCATCCTCCCCCGGGAGGGTTTGCCCAGCACACACCTCTTAGGGCACAGAGCTTTAAAGACATTCAGGGCACAAATTCCTGAAGTCCAGCTGCCTTTTAAGTAAGATGGACCAAACACAACTAACATTGGAAAGAAAAGACAGAGCAGAAGCCACAGGTTGGGTGCAGAAGGGAAAGTGAAGTGGGAAATGCCTGGCCCTGGCTATGATTTAAAGCCAGGTCAGGGACAATTAGAGTTGACAAGGATTTTTTCCCCATGCGGGGCGTCCTGTGCCCAAACACCACCCACCCCTTCCCCTATAGCATGTCGTCTGCATGCTCAGGCTGAGGAGAGGTGATCGGTTCCCTCCAGGGACAGCGCTGCCCTCTCCTGTCTCTGCACCAGTGGCTATGCCCCCATCAACACACACACTGCTTCCTCACGCTCTCCTCTCCCCAGTCCTTGGCCGTTGCAGGACTGTTACTGCTCCCCTCTTCCCACCACCTCCCTTCTCCCAGCCGTGAAAGCACTCATCCCTCCTCTTCCATCTTTCAGCCCGCATTATTCATCAATGTCAGCAGTGGTGCAGAGGTAGAGACAGAGAAGGAACCCGGCGCAGAGACACTTTGGGAAGCTGTCGCCCCACTCCCGGCTGCGCAGCCGCTGCCAGACCCGCAGGGCTGGGCTCCATCCGCTGTAACGAGCTCTGGAGGCCATCGCAGCATTCAGCCCCCGGCACCAGCCCCAGGAGGAAAGGAAACAGCACAAGAGCAGCTCTCTAATGGTGCAGCGCACAGGCAGTGATCAAAAGCTCCTGCTGAATATGGAAGAGAGGAGATACATGCTCACACATAAAACATAAATGCTGTCACACATCAATATTGATGTTTCCTTGTTCCCACAGACCCAGACCAAGGATAATTACATGCAATTTTTATGCTGCCTCCGACATATTTCAGTCTCAACATCAAAGCTCTGGTAGGTAATGCTACAAGTTGCCAGGAGTAGCATGGATCAAAATGGAGCTTGTGGAGAGGAGCAATGGGTGGCAAGGTGGGTAATTGCAGCAGCCTTTCAGCGCTGCAGATGTTGCCTGCAGTTACAAAGGGAATAAAGTAGGTGATCACAGGCTGGGCCCAATTATTTGCCATGTACGACCCCAGCACCCCGGTTGAAGCCTGGAAGGGCAGGGCGAGCTGGCTGAGCACCTGGTGGGATATCAGCAAAGCTACGCCTGGCTCTGGAGCTAAGCGGAGGGAAACACCTTCAGAAAACACCAAAGTGCCAGGGAAAAGGAGCAGGATGCCTGGCCTGGCACAGAGGGGTTAACAGCAGGAGAAGCAGGAGGCCAGATCCCTTCTCAGCCTCCCATCCCCAGCGTGGGGGAGCCGGTAGCTGCAGTGCCTCCAGGGAGCCCTGCTGAAAGCTTTTACTGGGCTGGCATGTTTCCACACCACCTCCATCCTGGAGAAAGGCACACCCCCATCTTCAGACCGTAAATGCCTCTAAATCAGACACTGGGAAGAATTTTTCTGCAGCCTTGGGAGACAAAAGAGGACTCTTCTTGTCAACACGGCTGATAAACAAGCCCTTGCTTTCTTCAGGCCGTGAGAACATCTTCAGCTGTGGCTGCATAAAAGCAGCGACCGCGCACAACACCGCTGCCGACACACCACATCCTGCTCCGTGCAGCCAACGCTACACACAACAGCTTTTCAGGGAGCACTGAGGGATGTAGCCAGGCACAGCCTGGACCGACTGCCACCTCCAGCTGCTTCTGCTGGCCCTTTCAAGACGAGGCAAATTCACAACCAGCAACATCCAGATTTCTCCATCCTGGAGACACGGATTAAAGCTGCATCCGTAGTTGCAGCACGCGGTGAAACTGAACGCACAATTTAACATTTTTTCTTGAATGACAGTTTTAATGAAAGACATTTCAGCGCTTAGAAAATCAGCATAAATGATCAGTTGCTAATCTTGTTTCTCCCAGTAACTCTGGGAAGTCAAAAATAGACTAGGCAGAATAAACTGGGGGCTGAAAGCGGAGGTGGGGATGGAAGTGGGGGTATGTTTTGCTCGTCTTTCTGAGAAATCACATAGCAATTGCCACTGATAAGAAAATCCACCTTTTTTTTTTTTTACAAAAGGCACAATTTGCTGTGCCACCAGTGTTGTGCAATAGTCGCGGCTGTCTCTGGGCTCAGCAGAGGGAACTGGAAAAGCCCCTTTTTATGCATCTCCCCAGCCTCTAACTTTTAACACACCCAGCACAGCTTGCAGGCCCCGGACATCCCCGCCATCACACATAACTGAACACACTGCGAGAACACAGCCTTTACCACAACCTGAGAGACCACCAGTGCTCAGGAGCCATAGCTCTGGAAATCCTTGGACCAGAAACTTTGCAGGACAGGGACGGTTAAGAACAGGGACAGAGGAGTGGACGACACACATTTTCTACCTCTAAATAAGCACAAAGCCACGAGATCCCCAGCTCAAGACAAATACCAAGAGGACACCTTTACGTTCACCGGACAGAGCTTTTGCGTGCACACACAAGCACGGGGGTTACAGAACTGTGCTCTGTTCATTAATGCTCCAGCCTAAAGACCAGATATTGCACTCAATTATTTGGCCCCAGGCAGCACAGGGGAGGATGGCAGGTACATAATGAAGAGCTGTGCCAAGCCCCAGTGGAAACCAGTTCACGTCAGGGGCCCAGGACACTGCTCTGGTCCAGGCTGCTACAGCAGGTGACATTCCTCGCTTTACAAGGTCAGCAAGGCATCCTTTACTATGACTTCATTCTTTCCATCTGGCCTGTTCTACTCAAAATCTTACCCTGGTCCTGTCACCATGTATCTAAGCTCCAAGTGGCAAAGTATTAATCTTTATAGCATAAGAAGGGACAATTTTGACATCAATATTTGGCGTTTAACAGCTGCGATCTTCACCATAGTGACTTTTTAGTACTTACTTTCATTTCCATACTTTTTTATGAGTCTATTTTCTCTATTAGTGCATTTTATAGCCTGTGCAACACCTTAAGCATCTCAAGAAGGAACTCTATAAATAAAATTGTTAATAAGATTAAGGATTTAGCTTCAAGAAAAAAAGCAGTTTGCAAAGTTATGAATCCCATGGCCCACTGTTACATGCCCTTCTTGTTTGTGCAGGTCTTCATATAGCCAAGCAGGTTATTCGTTTTGGTGCCTGTACTTGTGGCAAAGTAGTATGAGCCTCAGCAGGTCTCTGCATTTCAGATATATAACTAGCAAGGCTTTTAGAGATATTTCTTGTTTTCTGTGTAATTCAGATATCAGTTTCAGAACTATAACAGGCTTATTTTTTTCTTTATATCACTTTCTTGAAGGCTTTTTAAATTTTAATGGTACCTGGGCCATCAATTATCTGCAGCCAACAGAACAAAGAAGAAATACAGCCCATCATGCCAGAAGGTCCTGGGATATATAAATGTGCTTCTCCTATGGCTACTTAATTTTCATGTGCAGCAGAAAAACAGGAAAATTGGGAAGACTAGGGCTGGATGACCCTGGACCACTAAGTTATCATTACACACGCAGCTATAGTGTAAATCAAGAAGTACCAGACATGGATCTGAGCCTGCCCCCCTTTTCCAGCATGCACTCCCAAACTACAGGGGATTTAAGGCCTGGCTCAAGGGAAACTCTGGTTCTACAAAGAACTACAGCTCTTGTTTGGTTTAATCCAGGAGACAAAGTCTTCAAAAATGAAGTCTCAAACTCAGCCACCTTCTTCAGCAGGGAGGTGTGGCACTCCTATTGTCTTCCCTGTATCACATAACATGCAGTTTTCATGGCCCACCTTTAAGGATAACAGGAGAGCCTTTGTTCTCGTTTCAAAGGGGCTTCATAAGATTTATCTATCAAATAAATAGTCATACCTGTGTCACTGTGGGAAAATAACAAGCCGTTTCAATCAATGTAATACTACAGCATGGGAAGAGCAGCCTGAGGTTCACAAATCAGCCACCTTCCAAGACCACATCATAAAACACAACAGCCCTAGCGAACTCAACCTGGCCAACAACCCACTGCACCTCGTACAAACGCTGAGTTTAACATACAAAAGGCACATACCTAGCCCCAAGAAACCTGCATTCTCAAGAGACACAACAGTCAAAGTCCTAATTCAGACATGTGCTCTTACCCTTTTTTCACAGAGAGGAGGAATTCAGGAGAAAGAATACCTTCAGTCCCAAAGGTGATGCCAGAGCCCAGATCTCTGCTCAACTGCCTTCTGCACCCAAGCCTCAGCAAAAATCACCTTCACTCTTTGGCACCAGGGAGAGGCCGGTCATCCTCTGCCTTTTTAAACCTTCCCCTCACTCACCTGGTCCCAGGACTAACAAACAGGATTTAGGCCACCTGGCAAATATCAGCTCCAAGCTATTACCCACCTGGTAGCTGCACTGAAGGTGGCTCAAGGTCTTCAAACAAATCCTCTCCTGCTAAACTCAGTGATGTTTCATTTTTCCCATCAGTGCTCCCAATACTATCAAGAATTTACCTAACGAAGAGGATCTTTCACCAGGATCTCTGGGCTGATCCAGGTGCTGCTTTGACAAAATAAATCCTTCTCTGAAACCATTTCTGCATTTGGAATCTGCTTGTTTAGCAGAAAGGAAGCGTGTTACAGCACCGCAGGGGCCAAGTTTTCAGGACAAATATATCACTTGGGTTTCACAGGAGGCCAAATGGAAAGTGTCGCCAGGGCAGCAGCATCCCATGGGTTGTGATGCCCTGGGAACAGCTCAGACACAGCGTGTTCAATACTTTTAGCTCCTCCATACTACTCTGCTGTGAAGTCCTACTTCAGCTCTGAATCCAAAAATCTCCCAGAGCCTGAAGATAAAGTTTCTTTGCTTCTCAGAATCTACTTTCCAAGCCCCATGAAACAAGCCATCAGTGTATCACAAGCAAAAACCTTTGGCCCATGGAGTCTGTTTCCAGTGGTAGCCCATAACTGCTGTTGGGAAAAAAAATCACCATCATCCCACATTGCATTAATCGGTGCTATTCATAAAAGAAAAACAATTTCTTCCTGATCCCTTCAGGTAATTGTATTTTGCCCTGAAGCATGAGATTTTATTACGTTTACTTTCATTTTATTTAGAGCCTGAAGAGAGACTATGAAGTCTCAGGTAGGAGTGATAAAAGGAGATGATGCTCAAGCCCAGCCTTTTGCAAGTCAGCATCTGACCGAAGTTAAAATCATCCAAGCACGATAAGGGGGGGAAAAGAAGTCCTTTAGATTTTAATCTATTTGAAGAGGGCAGAAATGCTGGCTGAATCATGAACTCTGGGGAATATAAATGCCTCCCAAAGGAAAGAGGGCTTTCTTGTCAATGTTCTTTAAAAAGGAAGGAATGGTTCATGTGGGTGTGTGCTGTTGTTTTTTTCCACTGTAGAGCAAGTGTCCCATCTTATTTCTCAAATGGTCTTTTCTTTGTTGATGCCTCATCTATTAATAATCCTTCACTGGAAGGGGAAAAGAAAAAGCAAGCTTCTGTCAGACATACAAGCTGTTAGTCTGAGATGGACAAAAATAAACCAAAGCAGCACAATTAGCTGCAACATAGGTCAGTTGTCTGTAGTTGCTTAGTGGTTATAACTATAACCTCACTGAACTTTCCTTATAAAACATGGAGTTGGACAGTGCTCTGGATCCATAAGTGTCCTGCAGACTTGGAGTAAATTTAGGTTTCCTGAACTCTCCAACCCCACCCACTACATCAATATCCTCCATTTGGGTCCAAGAGAACATTTTGTTCTTAAAAACATAGAGGAACGAGATCATGCCTGCGCTCTCTATGAAGTCAGGACATTCAGGGAGCTGCCCCAGGTCCAAGCACCTCTTAGAGGTGTGCTGTGGTTTTTCCATAACATTCACCATAAGTAGGCTCTGAGCCCTTCAGAAACAGTGGTGATTTTCCCCAAATCCCTTCTCCAACATGGGGCAGGATTGCTTCCTCTCTTCCACAGACAGGGTCCCTAGCTGCCAAAGTTGGCCAAGGAGCTGAGGGTTGAGGTGGTGGGACCTGAGCCCACGGTTTGATGATGCTCCACCTTCAGTCACCTCAACTGTGGGAGGTGGGCAGCATCTTCAGGGGGAGCCTGGGATCAGCTTAAATCCACAACTTACTAAGTGAAATCTTCATTTGTTTTCACAGGTCTTCTCTAAACTGCGGCCCTTTGAAAAGGAACAGAATTTGCTGGAAACGTCAGCCCAGAGCTTTGGTGGTGGGTATGTTAAAATGCCACTGGTGAGATCAGTCATACTTCTGAGAGGTGTGAACTGTATCAGGGAAGCAGCCAACTACCTGCGTCACATTCCAGGAGAGTTGATGGTTCCATCACATTTCCTGCGAAGGCACAGATGCCGTCTGAGCCCACAACAGACCTGCTTTCTTGCCTGCTCACACAGCAACTGCGGGAGGAGTCAGCACTACTGAGACTCCAAGACACTTCTCAAGATGGCAGCCCTCGAAGCAGGCTTTAGCCTGGGGACATGGAGGTGAAGAAATGAGAATGAGAAAGACGTGAGCTGAGAGTCCAACGATCACCAGGGCAAACTGAGGTGGTTCTCAAGGTATTATCACTTCACAAGGTCTCAGCTGCATTGCCAGCTCCGTGATGCACTGTGGGGTCCCTGGTCCCCAGGGTGCAGCTCCACCATTTGGGACTGCCTGTCCTCTTTTTCCTGCTGGACAGGACTATTCCTGCTCAGAGCAAAACCATGATCATCAGCATCACTCTTCGCCATGAGCTCTGTTGCAATGTTACCTGTCTTCCTCTTCTCCCTAGGTTACCCACCTCCAGGAAATTATATTAAATCATTAAAATACTTGTCTGTACTTTTCAGGTCCATTCAAAGGTCACAGTCTGGCTTCCTGGCTTGGGGGGTTCCATTGTCTCCGCAAGTCTATTTGCCCTCCTTCTGGAGCAAACATGCCAGCATGACCCGGGTAGGTAAGCCTCAGTAAGCATGTCGTGTTGTCCTGGCAGGAACAAATCACTGCACACAGCGAAAGGGAGAGACTACTCCTGTCACAGCAACAGTGCTGGGGCAAAGGCAAGTTTGGAACTGTATTTTCTTTGGAGAAGGCTAAAGAGAACATCTCCATTCCCAAATAGCACCACAGTCAAAGCTAAGCTGCTGCACAACCTTTTGCAGCACTTGGTGCACCAAGGAGTGGGACCAGGCCTTCTTCTCTAGGGTACGAGTGAAGGACAGTGTCCTTGGGGATCTCTGTGACTGACAATTTCTTAAGGGAATGGATGACCTGTAGCCCTGTGAGCCAACATAAGGGAAGGTGTCCAGAGAGCAGCCTGGACTGGGACTGCACCAGTCCCAAGAGCAGTAAGAAAATGGTGTTCATCATCTCCTTTGCTCCCTTGCTCATGGGGAGACATTTATCACCTTCCTTTACCAGCACCCAAAGCCTTCAGGCCATGTTGGAGAAAAACACAGGTGGGCCTACTCACAAAGACCACCTAGCTGGAGCAGAAATGGGAACTGGAGCAGCTCCTTCATGGAAGGAATTACTCACCTGGAGTCAACACAGATCTAACCAGCCTGAACATCTCTAGCACAGCCCCTTTCCCACTGCTTCCAACACCCTTCTCTCACATGTTTTTCCTCTCACATCATGCACCGTATTTCAGCCTTCACCAAGCCAGAGCTGACGGTCCCTGAGCTTTCTGCACCAGGGAACACAGAGGAAGAACATGAAAATGCACATTTCCATGTGCTTCCCGGCCTTCCAGCTTAGGGTGTCAAACAGCAGCGATAAACAATCGAAGTATTATTTTACGAGATAGTGCCATTTATTGCCAAAGCCAGTATGAAATACGTTCTACCTACAGCCATTTAATTTCAGTGGTACGAACCCTCGGCTTGTTGCCAAGATATAGAGCCCAGGCTGCAGTATATTAGCATAGGCTGCCTTATCTGCAGGGAAATAAACTCAGACCTGCTGAAAACAGTTGAGTGGAATATCACCATAGAAACTAGGCGAGGAAATGGGTGAAGTGTCTCTCCCCAGCTAATTTCAACGTGACAGCAACCAGAGAGACCAACCACTTTGGACCGAGGTGGGGTAGGCGAGAAGGATACTTGGAGCAGCGCCAGCCCGAGAGCAGATGTGTGCTGGTGGGGAGATCCCCCACCCGCCCCCTGGCCTTTATTTTTAGTTGCAGGCAGGCTTCCTCCCCAGCCGCCCACCGCCCCTCTGCGACGTAGTGTCCCCCGTGATGCTGCCGTTGTGCCACGCTGCCTGGTCCCGCACACCTCCACCGCGCACACGCGCACCCACTGCAGTTGTGGAGAACGCAGCAGGGACAAAGAACCCTTTTCCTTTTCATCTGCACATTTCAATAGTGGAGGAAGGGAATGACCTGGGAGCAGATCCCAGAGACCCTGAGCCTTCTACCTACAAAACAAATTTAAATCCATCCCCAGCCTGGATGCAATTTTGTACACACAAGGCCTTTTCTAGAGAGAAAGATGCTTCAGAGGATCCATCTTTAACTGCAGCCTAGACCAAATGCTTTGCAGAAAAGGTGGAAAATCCCAGAATGTTCCCCACTCACCTCCTTCCCTCCCTTCCAGGTGCTGTGAAGCACAATGTGAAACCATGTCTTCAATGCAGCACCAGCAATGCTGAACTGTCTTAAGATATCATGTACGCAGGTCCTCAGCCTTGATGATACCTAGAGCCTAAGCGCCCTGGCTTGTGTCCTCTGCAAAAAGTACAAACAGCAGGCTTCCTTGCATGTGTTTTTTTATTATTATTATTTTCAATACTTACATGTGATTCCTACTTGTGCTTCATAAGTAAGAAAAGGAGACATTGATTCACTGGCCTATCATTTCTTATTTTTTACATCTCTCATGTCTCCATTTAGTCATCTCTTTACATTAAATGACCCGAGACTTTTCATTAATATTGCTTTATTTCTACTATTTTTCATCTTGACAACTTCTATTCCTACTCCATATACTCCATTAGATGCAAGGATCAGAGAGTAGCTCAGGAAAGGGTCTTTCGCTGATATTACGACACAGTTGTTTTTTATCCCACTGTAACTCTAACGTGTGTATTACTATTTTCAACTATTGCCATGCGTTGAGTACATTTTCCACTCGCTCTCCACAGCGTCACCCGGATCTACTTCACCCCTTCTTCCCCACAGTTACCACTCGCTTAGGGTGCAGTTATCTACCAGAAGTTCCAGTTATCCCTTCTGTGGGGCGTAAGCTGTCTTTCTGTGGCTGTCAGCACTGACTTCCACCTGCTATCATCCTGCTAGCTCGCTCCCCGCCTCCTGAAATCCTTCAGTCTTGGCTAATCTCACTAATTACATGAGACTTTGACCCTTGCATCTTCACAACCCACTTTTCTGGCCCATTAACAAATACGTTATACATCAGCACTAAAACAGATGCTGCTAGTGTTTCCTGCTAGGGGAGATGCAACAATTATGGTCTCACATGCAAGCTTAATTTCTTCTGAATCCCATCCCCAAAATGTAGATGTGTCACTATTGTACTGGAGAAAGCAGCTACATTGTCTGGCAAGTCAGACATTAATGACTGACCTACATGTTGAAATTGAGCCTCTAATTGGTTTCAGATCCAATTCATATTTGTATAGGACCTCATATAATGCAGTCCTGGATCATGTATGGGCTCTTTGCAAATGTAGATAAATAGGTTAATAAAAAGAAATGGCATGTAATAATTTCTTAAATTAAAATATTTTGGAGATGATGATTGGAAGCTAAGATTATCCAAGATTGAGCCCCACTTCTGTTGAAAAACTGTTACAAGAAATTCACTTAAATTAAAAGCACTTCTTTTCAGATGCTTTGAATTTAGGAACACTGGAAGAAAGCACTTCAGTTCGAAGATAGCTCTGTGTGCTGGTGGGGTAGCAGGGGGTGGGGTATTGTATGTATACATATACATATAAAAACATACTCTTCCACCTTAACAGCTCTAGAAATGGCTCTTGTTTGGAAGATCCAAAGATGTGAAATGAAAGAAGCACTTGGTCACAAATTGGGTATACAACTGACTAAACCCTGTAAAAAGAACCACTGAAAAAAATTCTCAACAAGATTTTAGGTTCCTCCTAGTAAGTTAGATGAAACCTGCCCTGGTCTTTCCTGAGCTGAGCGGTGAGACTGGTGGGACAAACATCAAGAGATGAGAGATCCTGAGAAATAAGGGTATGAATGTATCAAACCTCCCAGCTTAAAACAACAACAGGAAAAAAAAGTATGTAAATATATATATGAACACATAGTTGAGGGCAGAAGAAATCCCAGGTAGAGAAGTGTTGGAAAAGGATGGACAGCCCAGCCTGATGGCCCCCAGGACTGGTCTACAACTGGACCAGGGCCACCTTGGGAAAACTGTTTCATAGACGAGTGTACAAACAGGCTGTAAGACAATCCCGTCACTGCACAGCTCAGAACCTACAAAAGACCAGACAAAAGGAGACAAGCATACGTTGCGTTCAGGGTGGTGATTGGCAGGAGACACACTTGATCCAGGAATTTGTTTTGAAAACCGTGTGATCATTTTTCTCTCAGCTTCAGCTCCTTTTCTCTCTCGGGTAGAGGCAGAGGAGACACATGAATCCTTGGTTTGAGAAAGGGGGTGGTTATTGAGTGTTTTTTTGCCTGAAAACTCGTTGCTCCCCTTCCCCACCAGAGCCCCATTTCATGAGCACTCAGCTTGTCACGAGCATTAAACCTTCAAAACATTTAGTGAAAAATAAAATGCAGAGAAAGATGTTTTCTTATGACTTTATTGAAATCCAGAGAAAACTGGGGACCCCTCCGTGCCCCCCATCAATGCAGAGGCTGAAGACAATGAGGGAAAAACAAAATGGAATGAAATCATTAAATGCCTCTTTAGCAATTAATCTATTCTGGGAGGAACAGGGAGGTCTAACGATATAAACTGCCCTTCTTCTAAAGCTCTTAGACTTGAAATAATCAGTGCAGGGTTTTTTTTCAACACTTTCCCAATGAAAACAGAGAAAATAAAAGGCTTTGGTCCCTACGGGGCAAGAGCCACCTATGCTTTCATCTCCAGGGAACGTTGCTTCCAGGTGCATCGCTCTGACTCTTGCCTTGCTCAGGTACATCATCTACTTGACTGCAAACCTTTCTGATTGCCAGTGTTTGAAGACTGTCCAACCTTTGTTTGTTATACAAAACTGCCTGTAACACTCTAGGAAAATGTTGGTGGGAGATTCTTAACCTTTCAGCATTTGTTTTTTGTTTCCTTCCAAGGTCTGAACTCTTTCAGCAGACCCTGCAGACATTTTAAACTGAATTTAACAGCCAAGACCTGCTACCAGCAATACCCAAATGCCATGTGGAGGAATCTTTTAAACTTTTTTTTTTCCCCCATTGATTTCTTCTTCTGGTATTACAGACTACAGAAAACGAGAGACATGCTGCTTCTTTGTGTACCAGAATATTCTTCCTACCAACATGATTCCTCAACAGAGGTTCCAAATCAGTCCAGATAAATAGAATAAAAGCTGCTTCTTTTTCACATTCATGCTAGACCATTTCTTTCTATACAACACCCTGTCAGGGTTTGGAGCAAGGAAGCGATCAGCAACATTACCCTAGTTTCCTTGTGCCCCTGTATTTGCTTTGTTCTGTTTCCCTGTCAGGTTTAAGTACTTCCCATGCCAGCAGGCAGGTCCCTTCTAATTCAAGAGAAATGCATTTCACAGGGGACTAGCAATGGAAAATCCTGATTGCAGGCATTCCCCTCGGGGGAAATCAGATTTCTGAGTGTAGAAACAACAGAAAAATTAATTATTGCTACCTGGAGTTGGACAAGGGAAGTTTTCAGTTTGATCATCCAAATTAAGCACTTGAGGAAAAAAGTTTGCAAGACAATGTTTCAAGTGCTTTCCTGGGGAAAAGCATCTGGGAGAAGCCATGTTAGGTCAACCAAATATTTAGTTTAACCAGAAGGTAACGGATTTATGGTGTCTGAGTCATTTAATTAATTTTAATTTACAGTTTAGATCGGTGCTATTTCAAAGCATAAAGTCAAAGATTACCATTTCAAATATGTAAAAGCAATGTATTTAGGGGCATCCAAAATGAATCACATTAAGTTTTCTTCTTTCCCCATTTTTGGGTTGCAACTCCCATCTCTTAACAAATATGTTAACAGATTAAAAAAGAAATTTCATGTCTTCCTCCCTTATCGTATTACTTCCTTCCCTATGTATGCTCTTACCCATCTCTTTGGCCTTCTGGAGAGCCTTTTGTTTAGCACATCGGATGAACATTACTTGGGCTGGAACAAATTTGAAACAGCTTTTACAAACATGTCAGAACAAGAATTTAGATAATTAGGATGGAGGAGACCTTGTGTTCCCCAGTCCCTGAAGCATGGTTAAACCACAACTAAGAGACTTTATGTTGCCTTTTCTAGGTAAGAGTCCAGGTGGCCAATAGCCGTGTAACAACTGCTCGTCAAACTCACAAGCACCCAAACCTATAAAATGCCATTGCTTGCAAAAACAGCTCTTTTCCTACCAAATTTTCCTGAAACTGACAAAGACAATATCTTCTTTCCCTTTTCAGCCCCTGTTTTTACAAGACACTTTAGCTGAGAACGCTCAGTGGACAGCCTTGCCCACCCACCGTTATCCAGCACTATGAACACGTGAAAGGACACTAACACTGCCCATGAGCAGAGGTCCTGTTGTTTTTCAGTTGTGCCATCTCCAGCTACCAGGACCATCTGAATAATCTATCTGACATCAAAAGCAACTCTAATATCCAGTTTCCATCCCTTCCCTTCCAGCCTGTCTGGATAAATCAGAGTACAGAGCTTTCCACTAGGGTCCATGGCACTGAGGAAGACGTATTGGTCCCAACCATCTCAAGCGCTTCAGAACAAGCCGTGAGCATCTCTACATGACTCTCCCTTTCCCACACACCAAGTTGCCATACCCCTTCGTTGCTTCAGGTCAACATTTTCCCCTTCAACTCACCAAGATTTTTCTGAGGGTTTGTGGGGCATCTTGTCTGTGCAAAGAGGCAGAAAGTACCACCTAGACTGCGAGAAAAACTACTTACAGCCAAAAATCTGGATGGAGAAGATTGTGGAGCTCTTTTAGAGCAATCTCAGGGATATCTCAGACTTCCTTTGAAGAAAGGGATCATTAAATATTTGGTTCAGACTAACTTAATTGAAATAAAGGAAAACAAGGCTCTCTGTGACACTACCCTCATCCAGGTGGGTGACAAGATTCTTTTGACAGCAGTGACTTACAACAGGGAACAAGACCAGAATCACATCTGGTATTTCTGCCTGAATAAGAGTGTGTTCAACGCTCAAGAAAATATCATCATCCAGGAGGAATAAGTGAATCAACTGATTGTGGAAGAAATACTCACTTCCAGGAAGGCACACACAAAATCTCTAACACCAATACAAAAGAAAACCGTTGGTGTTTGCCATTGTCATCCATCCATTTTAAGCATGCCTTTTTTTGCAATATCAGAGATGCTTCCTGCTGCATTTGAGACCCCCAGATAACACTATTGTTCAAACACACAATGACCATAAGGAAATAAAGTGGTTTTCCATCAGAAACCACATTTCCACTTCTTTACTTCATCTGTCAGATTTCCAGATTTACATAACAAGTAGCTCCCAGTGATAGCACTGAGTTTTTATAAGCGCCAGGGATTCTTCATCCAGCCTGCATTGGGTCGTTTTTCTCATCATTCTGATAGTAATTGGTTTTATGTAAAACCAAAGTGTGCAGGTAAGACACCCTGGACTTAATAATCATGATCCTAAATGTGTACAGCACCTCTCTTAGGAAATGATCCCGGGGTGTTTTACAAACTGTAATGGTCACTTCGCATAGCACAGGGAATCAGCCACTGGGCTGGATGGCAGGGAGCTGTTTCACAACGTACAATAGTGCTCTGAAGATCCGGCCAGGAAGCTCAGAAGAAAGTATCCGCAATTACAGGTGCAAGGAAGGCTTACGGAGGCAGATGCTAACATGTGTCATTGCCAGGATGCTAGGACTAAAAAATAAACCAAAACAGTTCAGCTAAAAGTGCCATGTGGGCTCAGTGACCTTGCTGGGTTGGGACCTCACTTTTATATCTGCACTAGGAAGATTTGCAATGAACTTCACACTGAGTTCTAGAGGAGGAGGAATTCAGCATGCTCTGTACCTGCTCCCTTCCCTGGTCTTAAAAAAGCAGGCAGCTGCCTAAATCAAACATCAAGGCAACTGCATTTTTGTTGTCTGTTGCTTTATTACTATTCTACTACCTCCCTCCTTCATTTCCTCTCCTAGAAGATGGGTAGTAGTTATATTTCTCTCTCATCTTTCATGAGATATTTGATAATTGTATGCTTGCCAGCTGCTGCAAACTCCTCGATGAAAGACGCACAGAAGCAGGAAGCACGACCGTCACCATCAGGCCTCAAGAAGACTTGCTCAGGGGACACCTTTGTGGAGCCATTTTGACTTGGTACGTGGCTCACATGAAGGGTTTCAGTCTAGGCAAAAACCTGCCTCAGTTCTTAGCTCATTATATGAAAGTTTCTACTAAAGATCATTAATAGTGCAGAAATATTGGGGTAGGTGCTGTGAACAAAAAGGTGAACCCTCCCCTCCAGAGCAAGCTGGTTTATACGATGCTAACTTCAACCTTAACTCATGACGCAATAGATTTCCATTTTTACAGATGGGAAGATAGAGGAAATTTGGCCCGAGGTCAGCTGTTATAATGGAGGAGTTCTTGCCTTGAAGCACCTCATTCATCCTATTTCATCAGCCACTTAATCATCATTTAATCCAAGGATACTCGTTCATTCTGGATTCTCACAGCCCTGCGGGGAGTCTTTCACAGTGTCATCTGAGATATTTAAAGCTGGGAGGCTGGCGCAAGGACAGCTCGGAGGATGGCATCAATTGTCTGCATCAAGTTCCTTGACCCTTCCTTTGAAGGCTCCCTTGCACCAGTGGAAAAAATAGAAGAGTGCTAAATGGCCCTTATGAAGATGAAATGGCCCAACAGCAGCACATTCATTTACTTAGATCATCAGGGCCATCTCACTTGTGATCATAAGCATGAGAGAGAGAAGTTAAATCTTTTTTGAAAACTTCTCTTAGAAGACCCAACGCAGATCTGTAACCTCCAGAGATTCATGAAGAGACAGACGCCCCAGAGATTATATTTAAATTTTTTAATAGCTCTGGTTGATTGAGTCAGTCCCTGTTTGAGACACAGACTGATGGTCATTTAGGGTGGGGTTGATTTTTCCTGAAGCTTCTGGTACCAAACAGTTATTATAAAATGAGGTAATTATGGAGCAGATTCATTAGGCCACAACTAGGTTTGGGTCTCCCCAATATGTTGTCCAGCCTTTCACATCCTTAAAGGCTCTGGAGTGGGATAGAGAGAACTTGTCTTCATGGCTTTCTGCTCGTGATCTTTGTTTCAAATGATAAGAAGGTGCAAAAAGACCAAGCACAGGGTTCAGATTTATACAGAATAGATTGAATAATACTATAAAAATTGACAGATTGAAAACATAACAATGCAAACTACAAAAGAAGAAAAGGGAAAATCTGATTGTTAGCCTGTAAGACAGAGTAATCATCCTAAAAATTGTGGAGATACATTCATGTTGCTAAGGCTTCTTTCAGACACCGGAGTCAGTCCCTCATCTATAACCAAGAGAGCAATTTTAGAATTCTGCAAGATCAATCATAAAGCACTAGTGAAGTGGGAGAAAAGACTTTCCTGGAAGAGAGTGGATTGAAATTTCCAGGCGCTCAGTGACACCAGTTGTTTCTTTCAGTTGCACATGAAATAACTGGGGCCAGATTCTCCTTCCTTGTGCCATGGGCACTGAGAAACAGAGGCAAACCTGACAGGCAGAAGGACATAAGATATGTTAGCCTATACCTAGGGTTGGAGATTCTCCTCTCCTTTCATCAGCAAAAATCCTACCATGAGATGATCCTAGAAGCACCTATTCACAGCCATAAGAACAAGGTAGAACATATTTGCAAAAAAAGTTGACTGCAACAGTTTGTTATTTGCTCCAAAACGGTCAAGAATGTGCTGCAAAATTGGCATGCTGTTCAAAAAGACCTAAAAAGCAACAGGACTATTGCAAATCACACTGGTGTCCAAGACAAAGTCATCCAGAGATGTGCTCCAGCCACACTCACAGCCTCAAACACTTCGACAAAACCAATTAAAAGGGCTGAAAAATTACTAGGACCTGGAGTCTATCTATATTTTTGGTTCAGACCAGCTTGAAAGGGACAGTTTGAAGGACTTCGTGGCATGAGGGGCTGGAAAGCCTTATTTAGAGGTACAAAGGATTAGTTTATGGGACAGTAATTACCCTGCAGTAAAGGACATTAATTTGAAGTTACTAGGGTTCAAAATATTTCATTATTCATCCTGCACCCCATTTGCAATGATATCATTTCAAAGTGATGGATTCAAATTTACGCAAGTGATGCTGGAATAGGACAGAGAATATACTTTCTATGTTTTATGAGCATAAAGAGATCCATAAATTTTGAGTGAAAAAAGTCATTTCAAAGAGAAAAATATTTTAGCTGTCACTCTGACTCTGTTGCTGAGGGAATAATTTGGCAGGATACAGGAACCCTGTAGACCCAACCATCCTTGCTAGCTGCCCTGCAGGCAGCAGCTGGCAGGTCCCCACCAGCAACGTTGTGCCTTCGCACCTCCTGCCCGTGAGGCGTACAAATAGCACAGCCACGCCCCGACCTGTGCACATCAGTCTGCAACAACAGGGAAGGACAGAGTGAGCACAAGCCCTCGGACAAGAGGGCCCATCTCTTTGCACTGCACAAATGCGACACCCTTCTACCTTCACCCCCTTGAACTGTCTGTGGACCCATGAGAGGCCACTGGGACCTCTGCCAGCAACTGCACCAACCAAGACAGTCCCAAGCTGGGAATTCAGTACTGCAACACGGTCAAAAGATTTTGGGACTGCTCAGAAACCCAGGGAAGATGGCAGCAAGAGTGTTAAGGACCTGCCACCTACAGCAAACTGTTAAATCCTAAACACAAAGCCTCTGTCTTTCCCGCTGGCAAAAGGCCCTTCCCAAAGACGCGTGCAACTCACCTGAAAAAACAGCTATGCAGTGGGTTAGAAGGGGTCTCAGCTGGAGGACCATCATGGCAGACTGCAGTAAGGATGAACACGTCAAAAAGCCTCTTGTGTTCACAAGAGGAACATTTCTGAGCTGGGCAAAAGGAGGACCACTGGGAGCTCCCTCACCCTCCCATCACACTCTCATCTTTGTGCAGAACCCGACACACCAAAATCCTCAGAACTGTACGTCCTGGCAATGCATGTGCAGAACCCACGCTACAGGAACAGCAGCACCGCACAACTATAGGACCCAAACCATTATAACACCTTTAGAAGGGGTGAGTAAAGGGTAAGAAGAATAAAACCTCTGCTTAGATTTGCACCAGAATTGAGTTAATCTGCCAGTCACACAAATCAGCCCAAGTCAGCTGAGGTTTGCATCTCCCCTTTGGAGAAGGAAGCATCCAAGCATTAACATAAAACAACCAGTTTGCAGGATGACTTGGCTAAGAATGTGATGCCTCTCCAAAAAAGGTCTCAAAAACAGCATTAGGCTTACTGCTGTTAAAACAACACAGAGAACATGATTCTTCCTCAGCAAGAAAAGAACGGCTCTTGACTCCTAATGATTGAATTCCAAGAAAAATAGTTTGAAAGTACGCTTAATGTTTCAGACAACTTCTCCTATGCCTGCTAAGCACTTCTGCTTGAAAAAAAATATAATCGTGATTTAATTTTATATATCCCAACAAAATGCAAATTACAAGAGCAATAGTCTGGAGTCTTCGTCCTTTCTCTCATCTGTATCCCAGTCTCCCCACTTGCAAGCTATGAATGTCTACTCATGGATTTTCTTTTTTTTTTTTTTTTAAGCATACAGCCAGATAACTTATGCCACATTGTGTTTCTTTCCTCCGATATAAATAATGTTCACTTAACAGTGAATGCATTAGAGAACTACGTTTCCATTGAGTTGTCATTTCCAGAAATATTCTTCTTTTGGGTAGAAATTTTCCATTCTCAGTCTCAGCTGAAAGGCAATTTTTCTCCCCACTTATTTCCATCCTTTCAGTATATCTTGCTCTTATTTTTAATTTTAAAGTAACAGCAATATCTCCCAGTGAGAAATGCAGTGAAAGCACAGACTTCTTCCTGACCTGTAACTATGGCTTAATTTGGAAACTATTTATAACCCATCTGACAAACAGCTGAATTTTTGTGAGCAGGTCAGTAGCATTAAGGTGCTTCTTTCACTGTAGCCAGCACAAAACACCAGGAATGGCACAGGAGAGAGGAAAGTACCCACAAAACTCCCAAGATATTCACACCGTGGCAGCTGGGAAAACAAGGCAGTGACTACTGCCCAGGGAAACAGGTATTGTGTATTTTATCTGTGAACAGTTTAGCCTTGTTTCCCCAAATGAATGTGGGGCAGAGGGTTGTGGCTGGGTTAATTTTCAGAGCCATTCTATTCACAGATCAATCTCCCCCCCATCTTGTTGTCAATTGGTCAAAAGGGTAAACTTTTAAGGCAGCAACTATAACAACTAATGTGCTTAACCAGTCGGGGGTTACAACCAACCTTGCAGAACAGTTGTCTCAAGCTCTCTTTGGACCACCTGGTCCATATAGCTCCTGGCACAGATGGGACTGTGGACCCCAAAACACTGAAACAACATTGATGAAGTTCAGCTTCTCTCGGTGGAGGTTTGCAAACAGCAGGGAGCATCAGCAGGGACGTGGCAATGCCAGCCCACCCTACGCCCTCTCGCAGGTGGGCACCAGCCAACTCCCCCGTTATGCCATGCAACATACTGATTTTTGTCCTGTTGAAACAAAAAGGCCTAGAGCAGCCCTTTGTCATGGTTTGGCCGGCAGCTCAGCCCCACACAGCCGCTCGCTCACTCCCCCACTGGCAGGATGGGGGAGGGAATCAGAAGGGTAAAGCTCTTCCCCAGCCAAAACCAGCACACCATTGAGTCCCAGGACATGATCCCATCTGCAACAGCTCTGGCCCAAATGGGACTCTGGGAGGCTTTTTCACCAGGCAGCTCCCAGCTCCTGACCAGGGGTATAAGGCAGCGGTTGAATAGGAGAAGAGAGGGAGAGAGAGAGAAGGTTTTCCCTTACTTTATTTACTTTTTTTTTTTAAGTATATGTAGTTCACACAGTTTTCAACTTGGACAACTGAAATGAAACCAGTTTCAAAGAGAGGGAAGAGATTTTATTCAAAGTGTCCACACAAGTCCTTTCTTACTTCTTCCCCCCACAACTGAAACAATTCAACATGAACACAAACTAGTTTTGTCAGCGTAAATAGACATGAGAAATCCTCCACTCCACACAAAGACACACTCCATCTATGATTGTTTCCTCCCTTGCTCCTCCTGGAAGGAGTACACGATCTAGGCCAGCAGCTTCATCCGATTTCCAGTCCTAAAAATAAACAGTGTTTGTTCCTTGCCCCTTTTGCTTCACAAGATCTCAGATGTTAAATATTCAAACAATCCGCATATAGAAAACTGATTCATCTCAATTATTCTTGGACATTTTCCTCCCAAAGTACATATATACCAAGTAAAGAAATAATACCACTAAGTTTTTTTCCTCCACAGTACAGCTATATCACCAACAACTTTAAAAATCACTTTTCACTAACAGATGGCAAACAGGGCTAAATGATGGGATGAGTGGTAGAAGGTTTCAGATGAGCATTCAGTACAAGTTGCATAAACTGTCATCTTTAAGCTAAAACGTCCACTAAGACGTTCTTTACCACCATCACCTACGTGATTTTTTTCTTCCTGTATGCGTCTATGCATCATGAGACAAGAAGTACACAAAGTTACCAACAGACTTAAAGCCAAACACTCCCACCTCTTTTTATTGTTTATAGTTTTCTACTTTTAGGTGAAGTTTTCTAGGTGTCTGAGCATTCTTCAGTAACTGATGAAGTGGCAAAGCCCCTTCCTAAATCAAGGAAGACTAAGAAAACTCCAGTGACTTTTTGAGAAGCCCTAGAAATCTTTCATTTTGGATTGGTGCCCTGAAACTTGACAGGGAATGAGCCCATACAGGAGAAACGAGCCTACCGCTATTCCCAAAAACATGCTTTGAAAGTATTAAGTGAAAATTAATGGTTACTTTTTTCTTTCATATTCCTATACCTCCCTTTCCACTATAAAATAAGAAACATCAAAGTCTGTCTCACAGGGGTGTTGTGAAAGTGAATTAATGTTTGTGTGAAGCACTCATACTATAGCAATGAGGTCCATAAAAAAAGGCCTAGAAGGAAAGGAAGATTCCCATCTTCACCCTACGGTTTGAATGGTGAGCTGTAAATAAGACCCAGGGCTGTGTGTGATGGCAAATGGGATTAGCACGGTCCCTTCTGCAGCCTTAAACAAAGCTGGAGCCCAGCGGAGAAGCATGGGGGAGATCAAAGACCAGCTTGGTACAGGCATGCTGCCAGACAGGGTTAATTCCAACATTCCCCCATTTCTAACTGATTGCTCACTGAGCAGAAAATGGTTTTGGGGCATAAAGTCCACTTTGCAACAGGACAAGTCAGCCTGGAGATAGACCGGGTGCCTGGTGGGATGTCCCTGCTCCTAGGAGCATTCCCACTCAGGATTTCTCTGCTCCCAGAGAAAGCCATCTCCTCTTCTGCCATGACATGGGTGCAGCTGAGACAGGCAGACCAGAAGCCTTCCTCCCTACCGTGCCGCACCCCACAGGAGCAAAGCGCTGAGAGCAAACAGAGCTGTGACACCACCCATCACGTGTGCGCCACATGAACGGGTTGTAAAAGGCTCCAGGGGCAGGTGTGCTATAGAGATGCAAGTTAATATTTGACAGAGCAAGGAGACCATCTGCGCCCTGACAGCATGGCTTGTCCCGTCCCACCGGGCGCCCAGGCTGATGCTCACCCACTCCATGCCCTCCATTGAAGGCGTCTCACCCCCCTCTTGCTGATGAGCACAAGCAACAGCTTTCCATCAGGGACAGGCAGAGCAGGTGGCTTAGAGGATCGTGGCTCCTTGGGAGATGGAAACCCACCACACATCAGAACCACCCCAAGGACCATAACACTGGTATGCAACCCTCGAATTTGCCCAGGCAAGTTGAGGTTCAGCTTCTGTGGGCTGGGCCTTCACTCCATGCCAGCAAGCACAGAGCAATCAGGAAGACTCATTAACAGAGAAGACATTTCAGCAAAAGGCTGCATCTTTAAGGATGCTCTGTCTGCTGAACCCATCTGCCCAGGAACTGAGTATTGCAGCAGCATAAGAGAATTTTTGCCAGATAATTTTTGTTAGATTCTCCCCCCATAGATTTAGGTCAACCACAACACTTCAGTAACTCATGCTAAATTTGCCAAAACATTTCCTTGAAGGAAGGGGACGTGAAGAACATTCTTTATGTCAACATTGTTAAACTGAAACCTTTAGAGTTTGGTCTTTTCTACTTGAAAGGATGTTAGATTTTAATTTCACAAATAAAACTGAAGCAATTGAGAACATTCAAAGCTCAAAATGTTTTCTTAATCCAGATTACACAAAAACATTACTCCTCATTTTACCCAATCTGCTTTTCATCTGAAACTCAGTTCTGTCAGTGCTTGTACATGGCACGAAAAAACTTCCTTGATTTTTCAGAGCAACAAGCAAGCCAAAATAACAGTTATTTGCACAACCAAAGTGGTTGCACCACATACATTTCCACACCTATCAGACAGCTAAATTTAACTGCTTAATTGGGGGGGCAGGGGAGGCAGAGGGGAACAGTAAGAAATGCTGCACCTGGCAGCAAACAACCATGTCTCCTTGCTCTGGGAGCAGCACTACAGCCCTCCGAATAGTCTCTTCATCCTTTCATCCCCCTGCTTGATGCTGGTACAGGATATCAGATCTCATCTTGTACATTTTGTCCCCATCTTAAATCTACATTTGAAGAACTATGATGAGTCTATAAAGGAGAAAGCTGAGAGGTTTAATTACTTTTATCCATGTTTGAGAGGCGCTCTCAAGTATATCCAGGGTTCCTGGAATTGCAGCCCCAGTGCCAGGGAGAAAATGAACAGCAAGAGACAGGCTAAAAAAAAATCCCCGTCTCCCGGATATTTGCCTGAAACACAGCTCATTTCCAAGAATGCTGCACTGTTAGTCTGGCCGGGGCTAATCTCGAGCAATGCCCTTTCCATCTCCCTGGCATAAGGTAGGAGATTAAGCTCATGGTTTTAGCGATCCTCCTCGCACACAAGCCAGACTTGGGGCCGGATGAGGTGGGAAGCGGCAAGAGGTGGGGTTTGCACTGCTGAATTTGTTTTAATCAAAGCACAAGGGAAGCAGATCTGCATCCGGCACAGACTACATCTTAGCTCCACGCACTGCAGGAGCCAGCTACCTAACGCCCGAGCTCCAATGACACTCGTTTGTGTCTCACGAAAGGCACGCCGCAGTTATTCAGCCTCAAGTTGCAAAAGCAAAGCCTGAATATTTTGGTAGTCATTTCCACCAAGTCAACTTCCCAGGGTCTGCATCATCTTAAATACGCCGAGCCCTGGCTGATCCGCAGGCTGCACGGGGTAGCAGCCAGCAGTGCCAAGGGAGGGGGGAGCCCGAGGAGCTCACATACCATCTTCGATTTCAGCCCTGAGGTATTAAGGGTGATAACACACTGAGTGAAGACCCTACACAGGATGCAGCTCTGGTGAAGGGTACCAGATCAGCAGTTTTCTACCTGTCGCCCTATGTCAATGCTTTAGTTAAGGCAGTAGATGGCTCTTTTTAGTTCACCTTGTAAATCCTTCAGTCAAGGTACAGAGCAACCATGTGGGTCCTCACCCCATTTCTGCCAGTGTTTTAAAGATCTCACTGGTTGTTTGGTTTTGCTCAAGTCCCTCATTCCTAAAGAGGAAAGCAGATGCAAGTGTGACCCATGGCTCCTGGTGAAGATGAGCACTCAGTACCAGCCACAGATTTCAAGAGGCAGTACCCAAGGCTTGTAGGCTTTCCCTGCACCTCACACAGACACCCATACACTGCCTGACACTTGGCTGCAAACACATGGGACTCTGCCTCATGGCTCAGTCCCTCAGACCACCTGCCTGCAGCTGAGCTGCCCACACACCATTTGGAAACACTGGCACGAGGCAGCTGGATTTCACAGATCTCTTCCTTACAAACATTCCTGCAAAAAGAGCCAGGAATCTCAAAGTATGATGGAAGGTGCCCAGCAGGGACATACACAAAGGCCTTTCTCGGTCCTGGTGAAGATGCCCTGACCCTCTCCCAGTCTTTCTTCACCCCAAGTCACTGTGGCTACTGCAGACACCTTCCACCCCTGCCCCAACCCATCCATTCTAGTGCCACGAGGCCCCAGGTAAAAAGCTTTCACCAGCATATTCACTTCGATCCCAGCTTCAGTTGTGCTTCCTACACCAGCAGCAGGGCCAAAGCAATGCCACCACTGCCAGAAACGAGCTATGTGGGGAGCCAAGGGGCTCTCTGCCCCCTCCAGCACAGCCCCAGGCACGCTGTGAGCACCCATTAAATCACACCCCATGCAAGTGGCAGTGGAGGTTGTCCTCTCAGTCCCTTGGTTATACAAGGTCCTGATCAGCCTCACAACGAGGTGCCTGTGTGGTTCACCTTTCCATGCTACATGCACAGCCTGTACCTCTCCTGCAACGACATCAAGCCTTGCTCTATCACAGTCATCTTTCCATGGATGAGGATCCGCTTTCACAAACTGCATTACGGTGATTTCAACAACCTAGCCATGGACAGAAGGTTGTTTCTCTCAATAGTGCTGGAGCAGCAGGCTGGGGAGATACAATCTCCCGATGTCTGAAACAGCTTGTACACTAACCTCTTGGAGCTCTCCGTTGCCGTTTTCAGTTTATAAACAAAAAGATCCACTGGCCAGTAAGAAAACAGGCTTTTAAAAAAGAGGAATAGGCATGTAACCTATATTTCACGTTTTTCATGTGAAAAATAGTATCTCAGTTGTGCATATAATGAGATTTGAAAGGATGGTGAATTGCAAACTAGGAATCAGAGGTGAAGACATTGTTCAATGCAGGCAGGTTAGGGACAACTTTACTTATCTGACCATTTCAGAAAGCCACAGAACCTCCCTTACTAGGATACGATGATTAAAGATGCCCCAATGTGTTCTTCCTCTTACACAGTTATTTTCCAGATGGGGCCAAGTGACCCAGGCTGTGCTGGCCATCATGCAGTAAAGCTGATCTCCATTCACGCAGGCCCATTGCCCCACCAATGGATAGTCCTTCTGACTGGGACCGGAGCAAGAGCACGGACCATTTGCCACACAATGACACAGTGAGCTCATGGATGCGCTGCAACATCAGCAGCAAGGAGTACCAGACATCTGCTGTACAGGTAGAGTTGGAAGATCAAGGAAGGAGCTCCTAGAGCCGACAGTGATGCTGGAGTAACTGTAGACAAGCAGCCCAACTCTATTGTTGGGGCACGTCTACAATAGGGCAAGAGAATTACTCCCTCCTAACCCTCCTGGCCATGGGTTTACACTGTTGTATGTGACATTTACCACTTGTTCCTGAACAGCTCGGTTGGCTTCTATAGAGCTGAAAAATAAAAGATCGGGTTTGGTCCATGCATATTACTGGGAAGATCAAGAAAGGCAAATGCCTGCAGCACCGAGGGCCCTGTTTTGCAAAGTCACTTTTCTTGATCCTATCCATATTTCAGAACATCCCCAACTGGGCCCCATTAATGTAATTGATTTTTAATGGCATTCTCAAAGAAACGATGTGAAGATTTTAACAGGCTATTAGACGGAAATTAAGCCTCACCTAAACCTTCCTCCCTAGGAACAAAGGTTTCTAAAGATGCAGGGGAGCTATTCCGTTCCTGCTAATGGGCAAGGAGGTACTGCAGGGGCCTGGGGAAACGGGACACCCGTTCCCCATATTCCACCCCACATGGCACTGATCCCACCACTGCTAGAGACCAAAGGTTTGTAATTACAAGGGAAGGTTTTCTCATCCTTCCCACACAAGCAAGACCAGAGGGCAGCCCTAGAGGGATCAGAAGCAGAAATACCATTTGATGAGCTGGAGGTCTTCCAGGTTTTGAAAAGGAGGAAAGAAAAGAATACACGTCCTGCTTGCTTTTGTTCTCTGGGCTCCTGCACGCCAAGCAGGCATTGGCTGACTTCTCAGATCCGGCTTTTGAAACCCAAACAGCTGAACCTGGCAAGTAGTTACAGTCGATGGCTTCAGCAGTGCTGCCTTCCCAGTGAGGCTTGTGCTGCCATAAACCGTTACAGCCTCTGTCCTTCTACCATGCAAAGAGGCACCAGGCAAGGCCTTTGACTTCTCCCTTTTATTCATTTCCTGTATGCACCATGAGCCCTGTCTTTTCAAAACTGACCCATGGTTCAAACAATTTAAAGCCAGGACATTATCCTGAAGACTGACCTTGCCACGGAAGACATTCCTCTTTATTCCAGCAAAAGCGGAGCCACTCCTTTTTTTTTTATTCTCTAGCAAATCAGTGATAATACTTCTGGACACTTTGACTCAAAGCATGTCACCTCCCCCAAAGGTCCAATCTTTCCTCAGGTTAAAATCTGACAGACACCCACATTTGCAATTTCCCCTGTGTGGCACGCCATCGTTTTAACACATTCCCCGTGGTACACGAACACTGAGCTCCATGCAAGATTCTCCCACTCACTGTGAGTGAGCATCTGCATTTCTAGAAGATTATGCTGTTACCATCTATTTTACTTCTGATTCAAATTCTCCTCACTTGATTTCAACATTTTTAAAGACTTATTTTTACTTCTTTTGAGACGTTTTAAACTCAATTCTTTTCAGTACTGTCAACCAGCCTTTTCCACTAGTACATTACAAATTTGGGCACCTTATTATCTTAATTTTTAAAGATGTAGAAATGTGGATACAAAAGAGAAAAGCAATGGCCTAAAATCCTTTACCAGCCAATGACATGGGCAGCAAAGAAAAACATGACACCCAAAATCCCGCTCCATTGGTTAATCTGCTCAGCAAGAGAACTGAAACGGTATTATTCTGGATCTGTCTCAGAGAGAGCATTATCTGCTGCTATAGTCTCATGTTCTTTCATGCCTTCCAATTAAAGCAAGAAAATTGGATCATGCTGAGCTTCCTTTGTCCTTTTCACCTCTTATGAAAGTCAGGGGTTACCATAATTTTATACCTGTTATAATTAGCTTTAATGTTGTAACCTGGGAGGGAAAAAAATACAGTGTTCTTTTAATAATAGACTTAGTGAACCATGGAATGGTCTTATCTTTTCCAGAACTGGTAGCCAAGCTTAGTATTTCCAAATCCTCTTGCATCGCACCTAAATTAAGTACTTCATTCATTACTATAGAAAAAGAAATTTAAACTGTGCAACAAGCTGAGGATTCACCCGGCCAGTCCAGGCTAGAAGCTAAGTTTGATCACAGAACTTCAGGAATTTATAGTGCTTCTGCCCAGGAAGTGGGTAAACAAGGCTGGGATTTGGTATCAGAAAACAAGAAAGGCAAAATTTTTCATTTCAGCACACGTTTTTCAGGGTAGAGATAATCTGCATAGATCAGCAATGAGAATACATGTTATCAGCTAAATGCTTTTGGACTGATACAGCATCATTCACTTGGAGCACACCATTATGAGCTTTTGAAAAGCATGGAATCAAAAAAGACATTTCAGGAATTTGCTAGACTTCAATCTTTGTCCTGTAGCCGTAGCAGCCAGGACACAGTGGCTCATGTCTTTATCAGGCCAAGACTTGAGGTTTTAATCTCATCTTTTCTGCAGACCTACTTCTGATGACCATCAAGAGAGGTGCTACCCATTACCACCAAATGCACCAGCCAAAACTGCATATTTCTTCATGGAGCGGGAATAACTCACTGCCACTTTACACAGCTTTTGGTTACTACCCTTCACCCAACACTGGAGGCCAGAAAAACAGCAGAGATTGGCCTTTGGCATTGGGAGGGAGGTTTGTTAATGTTCCTACCCAGCATGAGAGCTGTGGTGTCCGACTTCTGGCAGCTGGATGTGTTTTCAGGTCTGACTGAAGCCTCATTCAGGACAGGGCCATCCTCTGACAAGACAATTTCACCTGCCAGATCTTCCATGTTGCAAATCCTGCAAAGGCTGGAGACTGCAGCCAAGGAGAGCCTTCTCCTCCCAAAGCAAGGTCAAGGCGGTGTTCCACCATGGAAAGAGAGCAGTAACACTTCTGCAGCACCTGGCCTGATAGTGCCAGGCCTCACTCCTTTACCACTTCGACAAAGGTGTTCAGGTTCTGTATCTACATTATTAGAAACCACCTTGGATTCATTTTAAATGAGTGTCAATTTTCAAACCCAGATCTTTCCCTGAAGCTTAGGCTTGCAGGTTTTGAGGGCACACTTAACACAGCACTGGAGTATTGAAGTTTCTCTCTAAGCTGTAGCACAGCTTGCAAAGAGATGTTTGATCTTTAAATCAGACATTAAGTGATGGAATACCACTACTCCTATTGATATTGTTTCATGTATAAAAAGACGAAGTTTAGCCTTGACATACACTGCTGTATTTCACGGGTCACGCTGTAACAGACTGGATTGCTGCTCTGGAGTCGTGTCTCCAGCATGATTCAGAAGAAATTACAAGATAAAGGAAAGGACAATTATGAAACAGCCTGTTCACATTTCCACCTAACTTATTTTAGGGAGCACCAGGAAAGAGCCTAATCATCTTCCTTCAAAAATCCATTTCCTTTCTGGTGAACCTGTAGATGATCTCTAGGCTCCTTTGCTCTCAAGACCCAGAACAGACCATTTCAGCTGAAGCGAATTCTTGTGATGAGTTTCATGACTTAATTTACATTTCCATTGGTAAAGAAGTTCTAAAACTTCAATTTCTTTACTGATGCTTTTTGAATCCTGCCAAAATAGACAGGGAAACATGATTTCCTCTCTTTTTTTCTTTATCTCACCCTTATCAGACTTTCCTCTTAATTTTAACTCTCAGCCTTTTCATTTCTCCTTAGATGGACATTTCTTTGACCTTTTTACCATTTTCACAGCCTTCCTCCTAAGATCCCATGCCCAAACTTTATTCAAGGATGCTGGACCATGGTGTTTGAGATGGGTAACTAAGCCAAAAGACAGTTCAATCTTTCAGTCTTCCTTTTAAACTGGAAAACTAGCTGAAAGCTCCAATTTAAGTTATTTGAAGTCTTCCTAGAAGCAGAACCAAGCTACATCCAACTACGTATTTCTGATTATCAGTTTAGTTTGAGAGTTCTTCAGCACAGCAACATTTTGTAGCTAAAAAAGTCTTAGCCTTCTCCAAGCAGATCATTTCTGTCCTTCACTCCTTTATTTCTATGTCACCCCATGGACCATCAGCATGTTCCTAAACCCTTAGTCTGACACTGAGTGCTTCCTGTTTTGCAGACCCTTTCAGGGAATTTTTACATGTTTCATGAGGTGAAGGGGGAAGTCAACTTTAGCCTCTCTCTAGAAACATCCATAAGGAACAACCTTCACAGCACCTGCAAACAGATTTATGGCATAGGTGTGACACGCTGACAGCAACCCTCTCCTCTTTTGAGAGCCCCAAGTACAACTTATATTCCCAGTGAAGCACAGCACTGCTCCACTCTCTACTTCTGATCTTTTCCTTGCTTAAAACTTACACAGCCCAACACAAAATTATTTGAACTGTAAATCCATTATTGTCTAAAACCTGGGTTTAACTCAGGGGTGACCTGAACTTCTTGCTCCAGAGGGATGCTTTTAAAGGTCTACAGCTCATCACGAGAACCACCTACACATACACACCCACTCCTGTAGCCAGCTCTTGAAACCAAGACACCTTCTTTGGCACTGACAGGATAAGAATATCCACTGGAAAAACCTGACCTGTTTCCTCAAAATTCTACCCTGACATCACTGAGGCAAATAAGTCCGTTTCGTTTATTAAATCAAAAAACAATGAAAGGTGCTTTTCCTGACCACCGGATTACAGGAAAATGGAGAAGGGAAGAGGCACAAAGCCTTATATTTATTGTCAGCCATTGATTTAGCTAACATTGACCATGCCAGGAAGGAAAGGTTTCTCATATGTATTTGAAGAGCCCTGTTTAGGTGGTCATGCTCCTTTGTGAGAGCCAGGAAACTTTCCAAACCCTCTAGCTCACGCTAGAGGTTTGACATGCGCCACACATAGGAAGCGGCACTTCTTTCTCAGCCTAAGCTGCCAGGCTTCCCCATGGCACAAAGCAGCCTTCCCATGCAGCCAGGAGTTCATGCATCGTACACTCTACCCCATTCATCCCGCAGCCACTAGTATTACTGAACTCATTCACAGAGGATCCCTTCCCTCCACCCCAATTCAGCCAGGTCCTTCAGCACAGAGAAGATCCAAGATAGATGAAGTTAATCAAAGAGTCAAAGCTTAGTGTTAAAAAGCATCTCCAGGTACCCAAATGCCAGGTGCCGACCCTGAGCTTGGGTTACCAATACAGACACCTGGAACCATTCGTCCTCCTGGTTCCAGCTTCCAGCGCAGAATCCTTGCCCTGGCCAGAACATCCCACAGACCTTGTTAGTGGTTCAGCAAGAACAAAATGGAAGATCAGTTCTCCACCTCCACTAAGTTTCCCTGATGTTTTCAGAGAACCCTGAGGAAGGCAATAGTCCCAAGCACCCAAAACCTTTGGGGTGAGTGGTGGATCCAAGGATGTATGTGCAAATGTAATGCTGTTGCGCCTGGCACTCAGGATTAGATTACAATTAAAAGTAGGCTGATTTTCTAAATCCTCATTCTTTTCAGCAATCACAGCCAGGTTCTTACCATCTCAGATGAACAGGCACTTCGCCATCAAAAGGTAGCCACTTGGGAACTGGGACACAGCAGCAGAAGCAACATTTGAGAAACCTGAGAAGCCTGAGAAATCCTGCACACTCCTCCTCATCTAATCATGAGAGAGCACTCAACACTGCACAGAGGACTTGAGTGGTTTGGGGTGTTTTAAACTGGGAAACATTAAGAAAATGAACATTAGAGCACTTCATAGCTGCAGTTTTATTTGTTGTTTTGTTTTTGAATTCCTAGTATTCATACCCAGCTATAAAGCAGGTGTGCACTGCATTCCACCTACAGAGAAGAGCAAGCAGTCAAGCAGATGTCCAAACTATGTGATTGCAAGGGTTGGATCAGGCATTAGGAGCAGATCATGAGGTCCAGAGTGTTCTTCCCACCTGCAGTCTCCTCAATTGCTTTTGCATGGTACAGCTGGTCCCTTTACAAGAGACAATCTTTCCCTGCCACCAGCCTCCTTTCGAGAGCCATAAAAAGCTAAAAATGTTGCCTGGACTCTGGACTAATGATCCTGCCTGACTTCGATAAAGCCCTGGCTGTGATGAGAAAGCATACCTCCCTTTCACCTGAGATGACCAGTTTTACTTTAAAGCTGCCCAGCTTCAGGGCCTGCGGGCCAGGGAGATGTAAGCACCCTCAGTCCAACACTCCCCTCTTTGTGAATAAAAAGCTTCAAAGAAGAATTAACAGGCACAAAACATGGGAAGCAGAATGAGATGGAAATCTGAAGAAACGCTTTTGTTTCCTCTCTCTTTAGAGAAAAGCTATTTGTCCATGCCTCAACTTTCTGGCTTCTTGTCGTGTGCTACCATAATTTGCCAGTTCACATACCAGGTATTCAATACCTTGCAGTCACTTCTAATAAAGTAAGAGAGAAGCACATCAATCTCATTATTTATTTGCCCTTGAGAAGTACTCTGACCTGAAACGTTCTGTTTACCACAATGAGAACAGAGCCATGCTTCAAGGATAACTTCTGCCAGGGAAGGGCCGTCCCCACCTGTGGGTCCTGAGGGTCTGTGACCATCTGCAGCCTTCCTCTAAGCATAGCCCTGGGTCCTCCTCTGCTCAGGAGAGTGTCCTTCTAATTTAGCAGCCAGCCACACAATTGCACACCCACCTGCTTAACTCAACCTGCCTCTACCCACCCCCACCAAAATCAAAGTACAAAAGCCACTCTAAGTAACAAAAAAGACACAAGCCCTAATTAATGCTCCAAAAGGCTCAGCATGGCCTGGGACCCCCTTTGCTAGGTGAAACAAGCCCAGAGGGAAAGCAAGCAAGCTCCAGTCTCAAGGAGCCTGCTGCCCCACTAGGCAAAACTGGCTGTAATACTGCATAAAAGGAAACGGGGACTTTTGCCAAGGCGGGTTTAGAGCCCACAAATCCTTCCTCCCTGTCCAGTGTCTTCTCCTTTGAGGGAAACTGCTTCATCAGTTCCCCAAGAGCCCAGATGGCCAAGGGACAGAAAATAGAAGAACTTCAAACTATTTTAGACTGTTCAAACCGAGATCTCACACGCCCTCTTCCCTTCCAGTTACTAACCACTCATTTTCTCTGCCTCAAAAAAAAAAATTTAGTTACTTGCCTTCCTCCATTACTGCTCCCATACACCAGCCAGATCGTTAGTTAACACCTTGCATTGAGGAAAAGAGGTAAATTCCCTTTGCCTTTTCCATTTTTTTTAATCTGATTTAATTTCAGAAGGTACCCTTAGCTTTTCTGAGCCAGAAAGCACCCATCTATCATTGGAGCATAAAAGAAATTGCAAACAAGGATCAGCTCCATTAAAATCTATAGAGACTTTGCTCTTAGCATGACTCATGCACAATGCTAACAGCAATCAGCCTTAGTCCATCACCACCCATACTGTATAACGATGCAAAGAGGCTTACTTGTTTTCCATGTGACAACTAATCAAGATGACGCTTGTCCCTCTTAAAGTACCCATTTTTCCCAACTCCTGTTGCTGCTCAGCTTTGCTACCTAGCACAGAAGTGTCAGAAGTTCCACGTCAGAAAAGCAGAGAGAAATCTGCATTTCCCTGCTCCTAGCCCCTTTATTCCCTATGTGTCTAGATCTAAAGCTTATAACCAAAGCACTGAGCATACTGTCTAAAGTGATGCTGGCAGGGCATTCAAGGGGTTTTAACTTCATTTTTATTTTGCTTTTCAAATTATTACATTCTGTGGCTATTTGTGGGTAGGAAGATCAAGGTGTTTTGGGGAGTACACAAGAGCCAGTCACACAGGACCCCATAGTTCAGACATCCCAGTCTAAGGGCTTTTGAACTCACAGGAACATGCATGTGAAGAAAAAAATGTTAGAGGCTATAGGCATCTATGTACATTTGACAGCTTTAAGAATCCCAGCCCTCAACCAGACATCCACATCCACTTCTCAAATACTTTTGTGGTCACATCTCACCCCATACCATATCTATAGCAGGTGCATCCACCTCAAATTGAAAGGAGTCCATAGCCTGCTACGCAGACCAGGCTGGATGGTTCCTATGCCACCCCCTTTGACAGTCATTGCTGCAACCAAGGCTGCCGCTGTTCCTCATACACTGCACCAGGAATAGCATCTCAGACTGCCCACATACTAAGATGATCCTGGTAACTAGCAAAGCTAACACCAAAGATGAACAGGTCTTTATTATGTTACTAAATGAGTTACCTTCCAAATTATTAGCATCGCCAGGAGCTAAGAGCACTTTTCTCAGTCATCCAGACAATCAAGATAATTCTAGCTTTTGTAATTTGTTCCCGACAGCCTGATACATCAGTAACAGCACAGAGACTTTGTGCACATCATTTGGCAGCTCCAGGCCTGGCACATGCTGTCTCTGCCAGTCCCACCCAGAGACCCAGGCAGCAGATCCAACTGGCTCAAGAAGCTACCAGGACTCTTAGAGTGTTTAATCCAGGCTGATTGAAAGCCAGAAAAATTAACTCTGCTCATAAAAGGACAAAGCATGATCCTTTCAAGTGCTCCATTTATTTACATGGCTCTTTAACAACTCCTGGTGTTGGACAAGCGCTTGCACATGGTTGTGGTCACTGCCTCCAAGAGGGTATGATAGAACTAGGAAAAGACCAGAGCAACAGCATAGGTCCTTGGTGCACAGAAAAACTCTCAGGTCAAGGGAGGTCGGGCAGCATAAATCTCTGATTGGGGAAATGCTGGAGGTTAATAAAACCATATGCATGGGCAGGGGGGGAGGAAGGAACACGGGAACAGTGATTCTCCAGATCTTACTATACAAAATCTAGAAGGTGCCAGTGGAAGTCTGGGGTAGCTAGTGATGAAAAAAGGGATAAGCAGCACTTTTTCTTGTGGTATGTAATTAAACCATGAAACCCATTACCCAAGACATGATGAAGCCAAAATTTTAAACAGGCTCCAAAACACAACCAAGGACATCTATCCCCTTAGACCACACAGTTTAGAAGCCATCAGACACATATTTTTCTCGAAAGTCTCCAGACATCTGAATTTTGGGAATCCAGAAGATAGGATCATTTTATCCGTGCCTTGTTCGCCATTCTTGCCGTTAGCAGCCACCCTATTACACCAGCTCCAGCTAGAGAAGATGCCTGTAGTTTAACCCAGTACAGCAGTTCTCTGGAATATTGCATCCAAAGCCCAGGACACCAGGAGGAATCCTCCTATGAATTCCAACAGGAACAGGCCTGAACCCTCAGCGCCCTGAATCCAGGCTCCCAGCTCTGTCTGCTGCCATCTGAGGGCTTTGGATGTAGGGAGGACTTTGTTCCCAAGACAGCTGTGGATATCTGAGGATTCCATCCCAAGACAAGTTGCAGCAATAGAGTAAAAAGTCCCTTTGCTTCTCCCTTTGAAAAAGCGCATTAAGATCATATAGTCCCAGGCCAGTTGAGAAATTGCTCTTTTGTGTGATTTAGAGCTGCTAACGGGTGATGTCATCACTGGAGTGAATGCAATCCCATAAAAATGTGAAAATAAAATGAGCAGGAGCTATAAAATATACATGTGTCTCTCCACAATAGCAACAGGAACGTTAGAGCTTTCCTCGATACTCACCTACGACTGGAGGAGTTTATAAGAAACAACTGAAAAAATTACAGAGGAAACAAAATGTTTCAAGGAGCAGAACTCCATTATTTTCTCAGGCCTTTGGCAACAGCAAATCAGCGTGCTTCCTTGAAAGTATTTGAGAAAAAGACACCACAGTATTGCTGTAGAAACTGTAGAAAGAAACTGAGGGAGTGTTTTCTGGAACAGCAAACCAAGCCATTTTGGGCACTATCTGTTAGACTCCAGTGTAGCTCAATAGGATATTGATCCTGGCTGCATGTAACACAGCCCTGTTTTCTGATTAACAAGTTCTACTGTCTTATTTTGACAAATAAAATATCCATCATTACAGGCAAATTAAAAAAAAAAATACATATTTATCAATAATCCCAGTGTGCAGGCCTTGAGTAGCAAAAAAGGGGGTCGGGAAGAAAGGTGGAAAGGGTTACCGCATGATCATTGCTGTATTTACATAAGGGTGAGTTCAATAAATGCAGAACCTTCCCCCACAGCCTCCTCCAAAACACACCCAGACGCTGGCTGGCCTTCTTCCTATGGAAACAGCTAACGAGAGCAAAGCTGCTCTTTGCTTTTATGGGTTTTAGCTAAAAGCTGAAAATGAGATAAGATTTTCTGACATTCACCATTTACCTTAATAAAAAATGTGCACTCAACAGGATTAGCAGGTACACAGCTCTGCGTGTGGTATCATGAAATGCGTTTTTGTGATCTTTCATGCTCGCACAGAAAAAAAGAGAAATTAAAATCCCTCTATAATATTGAAGACCAATGTGAAACTGAGCTTAGGAACTGAACGCTGATCACTGCCTGGGAAACACGAAGGAACATTTTCAAGTAGAAATCTTGCACATATGGAAAGGAAAGCTTTTGATACAGTAGTAAAATGAGATTTCCAAAACGGATGCCCTACCTATCTATATTTATAAGAGCACATTAAGTACAAGTTTAGCACTATCCTTTTATTATTCTTTAATAAACTACAGAATCGGCTTGATCCTCTTTTGGAACACACAGATCTGAGACCACCTTCCACAGAAACAGAAATTAAGGTCCCACCTGTGTCACCTCCTCGCAGCCCGTCCTTGGGGAAACAGCTGGGTCTTTCAGTGCTAAATGTTCTCCCTCAGCAACCTGCCTTTAGAGTCTCAGTGCAGAAGTGCCAGGATGATGTCTGCCTCCAATAAAAGGCCTTTCTCAGATTTGCCCTTGCTAGCCGAGCTAGGGCAGGCAATGGGCAGTGAAGGAAGCCCAAGGCAGGGGAGCTCCTCCTTTCTAGCACAGACCCATGGCAATGCCGGAGTGAGCTAAGAATATAGTAAGGAATCAGAGCAAAGCAACAGGCTACAAAGAAAACACTGATTCAAACCCCTGTGTGAAGCTGCAGATCTTTCCGTGTTATTTCTCTACTATAGGTCCCTCCACCCCATTACTGGGTTTGGAAATACAGCCCCAAATTCAGCAAAGCATTTATCTAACCAAGCACAGGAGTAACCTTGTTATTTTCAGTAGGGCCCCCCAGACACCAAAACTTGGGCATGAGCTCAAGTGCCTTGCTAAATCAAGCCCTCGAATTACAGGATTAGAGGTTTGTGGATTTCCTCAGTGGAGATGACTCTTAGACTTGATGTCACTCAGTTTACACTTTGCCTTCCCTGCATTGCCTGCCTGGTGGGAAGTCTGTGTACAAGACAATTTCAATACAGCCCAGCTAGTATCACCATTGGAAACCAGCAGCTTTGACGTTAACAGGATTGTACTTCAAAAGAATACGCGTGTTTGCAGATGGCAACAGGGTTCCTTATTACAGCTGCCTAATCAAGCCGATATTCTGCAATTATGCTCAGAGATCAAACAGCGCTGCAAACAGCGCTCACAATAAAACCAGCCCCAGTAAGATGCCGGTGTCACGCCTATAGCATCGCGCATTCGGTTGCGATGCCACAAGCACGGCACGCACATGCGACGTTTCAGATACCGTCGCAAAACTTCAAACATCTCGGTCACGGCTAGGCAGTTTTAAAAAAATATCTATTTTGATTCTTGGCCTGTATTTATGAAAAAAAAAAAAATCTAAACCATGCCTAAACAAATAGCAATATGGCTGTAATTCAGGAAAGCTTTTATGTATAACCTTAAGTACAGAACCACTGGAGTCAGCTGAATTCAAACTTGTACTTGAATGCTTTGCTGAAGGATAAATTAAATCATGTGCCAAAGTCCTTTCCAGAATCAGGGCCCTGATTTTATATATAAATATAATATTTTTTTTAAACACACAAAAGGGCATAGTGCTAACTAGGAATCAGAACATACAATCGGTGCAAATAATTGTAGCATCTGTGTTAATTCTCTTTTCACCCTGGTACCCCCTAATGCTTCCAGGTATGTAAATCTGATTCTCCTTGTGGCTCCACTGAAGTTTCTATTGATTAAATACCCAGCCCCAGCAGCAGGAGAATCAAGCTCTGCATATTTATTTTCTTCCTCTCAATACATAAAGAATTCCCTTTAGCCTCTCAATTGCTATATCACATGGTACAGTGAATGCAAATAGAATTACAGTGATAATGTATCTAATGAATACATTTGTATATGTATGCAAGCATTTTCCTAACAGCATCCTACTCTACACCACTAACCAGGCCAAAGCGTATATATGTTCATCACACACAGTAGTAGAGAAGGTGTGTGAAATGAGTGCGTATCAATAACAAGAGCCTTCTGGGGGAAAAACTAACTCAAATCCTTCCAAGAAGGCTGCAAGGCCAGGACCTCACACAGACCTCTGGAGCTTTAAAGCAAAATTTGTAGACCTTAAGTGTTAATGTTCATGTTTTCATTATCCACTAGCATTATACTGCATTTATATAAATATAGAAACTGTTGCAAGGTATAAAATGAAAATAATGTAAGCATTTTCAAGAAAGAAATTAGTGATATCATTTCAAACCAGGGTACAAAATGCACAGGTAACATTTTCAGCTCCTTCCTTTGTAAGACATGCACCCTCTTTCTTTGAATTATTTTTGGAAATGTTATTTTGTAGCAGACCAAATTCATCGCTGCAGAAGAGTCACTGATTTCAGAGTTGTAATAGCTTAAAAATGGGATGCATTTAATTTGTTAGCTCACTCCACACTGACTTTCAAAGTCATCCTGTAATATCAGAAGACAGATTGATTTAAATCAGGTTCAAGTACCTAGTGGCAACTAGAACTTGCAAAGTCCAAGAAATGTCAGTAAGCGTCTGGATAAGATACGTGCCAGCATATATGCGAAAATTATCCTCAAAACCTCTTTTTAGATGGTTTAAACAACACTTTGGAAGTGACCCATTCAGTACAATAGCCATTATTTAAAGACAGTAAGGTCAGAAATGCAGTTTTTTAGCACTATTCCACTGACATCACACCGACCCCAACCCACAGTTAAAGCAAACCCACCACAAACCAAAGCAAGGGTCCCTCTCAAACCTAGGGCAAGAGGAGGTCACTTACCCTGTGAGGACCACAACAAAATCCATCACATTCCAACCATTTCGGAGGTAAGAGCCTTTATGAAAAACAAACCCCAGAGCGATGATTTTTATACCAGCTTCAAAACAAAATATTCCAATAAAGTACGGCTCAGTGTCATCCTGAAAAAGAATAGAAATCAAAAGTGTCAAGGAAATACCTATGCTTCTGCACTCATAGCAAGAGTCATATAATCAACCAGGTGCACCGACTTCACGCACTTTTCAGCTCTCTGAACAGAGCTGAAACCAAAAGGTTTAAGTTTACTGGAACTAAGCACAGAGAAGAATTTCATTATTATTTCTCTGAACGTAAATTTGTTTTTTCAGACTGGCAATTCTATTTGTGTTTATTCTGACTGCTTCACCCCACACTTTCCACCTTCACTCAATATTCTGGAGGGAATTTTAACACTGAAATTTTGTTCTAAGGGTATATTTAAACTTGAGATCATATATTCCTGTAGTTTGACATGGAAGAAAATGTGTTTTACAGTTCATCCAGGAAACTGAAACAAGAAGATATCTTGGGGAGTGACAGTCAGCTTGCAAACACTGGCAGGAAATCATTTATTTATTCTTTATTCCATCAGTTCTTCCTTCATTCTTCCTCTTCCGTTTTCTTAGTTTCCACAGCTGGCATCTCATTTATTTTCCTTTCACTGTGGTTCTGATTCAGTGAAAAATCCCCATTCCCTTCCATTAACAGCAGCAAGGTTTGTGTCTCAGGCCCGTGGCACAAACTAAAGCATACCACAGGACTACCACTTCATGTCTTAACTCTAGAGAGAAAAATCAGGCTTAGCCTCCACAGTTTTACTAAACCATCTTTTTCACCTATGGCACCAGATCCCTCAGTCGTATACTTTACTGATAAGAGTTTCAACACAAACTCAACACCAAATGGAAATATTTGGAATGAAGATGTGGGCAAGAAGTGGGAACAAAGCACCAGGTGAAAGCAATGGACATCAATTTCAAGAACACGTTAATTAGCTTTGGCACCTGTAACCAATTTCTAAATGTACCTTAGATTGCTGATTTTAGCTGAAGTCAATGGAAGAAAAGCAGCCCTACCCAAAAGGAAGCAAACTCCCAAATTAAGATATTAGAAATATTTGTTCCAGTGGCTTCAGCATTTATGATCATGACAACCAAAGAGTTGAGATGCTGTTTGATGCACAGTTGTTTACATTTTGCGATTCAATGACAAAAGTTAATTCCAGTTCTCTCATACAGAAAGAGCGTAAATGTCAAGTCTTGTAGCCACAGAACAAAGACAGAAGCAGTTTTGCTGCAAGAATTTATTTTACAAGTATGGCAACTCCTGCTCAACTCTGACCCAGCACTGGCACACGGACCCATGCTTTAGGCATAATACTTGTTACAGAAAGCTAGGTTTTTCACACCTAGAAGACCAACATAATAGCATACCCTGCCCAAAGAGGCTTGAGCACTTAGGTATATCCAGCTCAGCAAGTCAACTGCAAAGCACTAATCACTGAAGATGCTGTTCCGATCTGTTGGAAATTACTACTTCTGGACAGTTTTTCCATCAGAGGCTGAATTAAAGTTTTGTTTCCTACAAAGCGGCTACACACCTCAGTGACCCCAGCTCCTCCCTGTACTTCATCTTCCACCCTATGCCATCTCTACTCCCCTCTGCCTTTCCTAACCTCACAGCCCCAGCAACTCCACCTCCTGTTCCCCTATGGCCAGGCAAGACAAGCAGTCACCTACAGATCACAGACAGACAGATACACACATACTGACTGGACAGACAGCAAAACAGAGCAGGTGGCTGTTGAGCTCACACCATAGGCCTTTTGCTGAAATAGAGGGGGGGGGAAAACCAAACTCAAAACTGGCTTCTCCCCCAGCCAAGGAGGTGTTTCCACAAATGGCAGCACTGCCAAGCCTTACTGTACAGAAAACAGGGAAGAAGGAAGAGGGGGGCAGAAATCATCAGAAGTTACCTTTCTGCTTCTTTGCTTTCCCTTATGCACACAGGAGCACTCTAAAAGCCTCACCTGTGTGCTCTTACAACCCCTTCTAATTCAACAAGCATACAAAATCATTGCAAACAAAGGCCTTCTAGCCCAACCTGTACTTCCATCCAGAAACTACTAGCATGCCTCTAAAAATAGCTCTTCTAACACCCACCCCACCACAATCCCACCTTCACCCACTCCCCCTCATTACTCCCTCACTTCCTGGAAGCCTCTATCTACTCTGTTACCAGTCATTTGCTCAATCTAGGTCAGGCGCCTTGCGATTGCAGCTTCCAGCTTTAAAGAGCCAGGCTTCAGATACTCAAGGGTTTGATAGCATATGCTCTTCCCAAAGCTAGGACTACACAGAGCTCTTAGGAAGTGGGTCAAAGAAGTTCTTGTCAGCTTCTAGGGAAGCAGTAAGGCTCACAGACGGGCTTGAGTATTTATTACAAAGAAAAACTATCATCTGTAAGGTTAGCAGTTAGTAGCTGGGGAAATAAGGGGGGATAGAAAGATGTTCTTTTCTAAAGCCTGTCTAAATTTACACTAATTTAGCCTAAGAATGAGGGCAGTAACAACAGGATGAAAAATTAAATTTATGCCCCATTAGTGGGGCCTGCTGCTGAAAAAAAGCTTTCGCATGACTGTGTGTGATGGAAGGAGCTGGAGGGCAAGGACGTGGGTTACATGCCCTGTGCAGCGCTGAAATGACACTACTGCCAGCTCAGAAATCCTGCTGCCTGGGCACCCTGCAGCCCCCTTCGGGCAGGAGGCTGTGTTGCTACTTGGGTTCAAGGGTGGGAAAGCAGGTGATAATGAGTATCAGTGTGCGTGCTTGGAAGGAGGGTGGAGAATTCAGGCAGCAGCCAGAGCTGTGCCAGCAGGTTGTTTGCTGTGGACACAGCAAAGCTTGAGACGGGGCCAAACATGCACTTAATCAATATGTTTCAGATCAGAAACAACCTCTGAGTCTGGAAAGTCATTACTATTCCTACTCCATGTCCTAGTGTCTTTCCTTGGCCTTTAGATGTGACAGCCTTGATAGGTTTGGGTGTATAAGGATTTGTCCATGCAAAGGTTAATATGAACAGCTCACATATGATTGCACGAAGTGCCTGTGCATAGGGTAAAGAATTAAATGCATTAGTAAAGTGCAAGAGCTGTCATGCTCAATATCTGAGAAAACAGTTATATTCTGCCCTCATATCAAAACCACCCAGGGGAGCCGAACACTCAGAGCCCTACAGTGATATGCAGATGGTCGTCCTACAGACCTGCTGGTGTCTTCAAACGAGGTGTGCCCCGGAGCGGGGCAGAAAATAGATTTCCTGTCCTGCAAGTTCTGATATCGCCTCTGTTGGGCTGGGACAAATCCATGGTCTACTGAAGCTTCTCATGAAGAACTGAGAAATTAGGAAGGAGACAGGGAGAGCAAGCATGCCGCAGCCTGGACAGCCAAAAGCATCATCAGCAAGGCATCCGCCAGCAAGGCCATTTGGGGATCAGATGTGAAGCTCACATTCCCACACTCAGAGCTCTCACCACCAGGCTCTGGGCCACTCAGTACAACTCCCTCAGCAACTTTTCAGTTGGCATCACTCCAGTGTGTACAAACAATGCAATATTTATTGGGACAGAGAGAGACTGACTTTACAACCTATTGGCTAAGGCACTCAGTTGAGATGGACGGTAGCAAGTCTGTAGCACCTCTGTTCCAGTGGATAATTACTGATGTGAAGTAAGCACTTCCAGCAGCCAAAGCATGTGAGATCCCCCAGCTCAGAGCAGGCAAGAGCCTGGGGGTAGGTCATTCTCCTGCTAGTAGAAGAATTAGCATATTTCTCTTGTCTGAAGAGCAAGGACTGAAGTCAGCACTCCATGTCACCACTAAATGCTTTGACGACCAGACTGGTGTTTTTTCAGAGCCCTGGTTTGGACCAAAATTTCTTAGAGCCAAGTAATGCTTTTCTGTGCTACAAACTACGTACAGAAAAATGGAGAAAGATTGTTTATAACTCAGCCATTCCAGTTCTTGAAATATTGCAAATACTGAGACATGGCTTGCTCTTCCCATATGCATAATTAACCCTGCTAGACAAGCAGCATGAGTGCAGAAAACAGCCAAGTGAGTTTGCACTGCAGGTTCATATCTTCGGTCTCAGGGGAGATACATAGAGGGAAATTTTGATCAGAAGAGAAGAATCATTAAAATGTCAGTATGGACCCCTCCCTTTTTTTTCTCAGCTTTAACAAACAGACAATCTTATTACTTTTGTCTTTGTGTCTATGGCACAAAGTACCCAGGCACCTTTGGTTTTCCTTCAACAACTCTGCCTATATCTCCCAGTCATAAAAGGCTTGTGATGTGCATCTCACGTCCTTAAGATCTGATTAACTTTTCAGTGATGAGCCCTCACTCCAATTTGGAGATTTTAGCGAACCCAGGAGAAGGAAAGGTATATCCATAAATCATTAACCAAAAAAGGCCAATTCCATTCCTGCCAAAGACAGTAATAAAGCACCTGCTGTTCTACATGGACTTACAATTTGGCTCAACAACCCCGTAAATGTATGGGCATGGTCACCCATTCTGGTTTAGCACGGATCTGTAACGTTTTCAGTGAAACACCTTACAGTTTGTGGAAGCAGAAGGAGCATTCTAAGGAGGTTTCACTTTGAAAACCAGAAGACAGTTTTTCTTATTCACAATGCTTAATCTTTCCAGTACATGTTGAAAACAGAAAACATTTCATGACTTGTAAAGATTCTCAGTGTTATTCTACGATAAACCCCTTCATACTTGAGTTACAAAAGTTACAAATGTGTTTTATTTAAAATGGCTTCATCATATCTGGATCAAAGACTATGTTGCACAATGTGTGTGTCTGGGACAAACATCAGGGGTTAATTCTTCCTTCATCACCAAAGCAGAGTCAACAAGGTGTATTTAAGTCATCCAGTTGTCTTACACTATTCAGTGGTAACACCAGTGCCCCCTTTGGAATTATTTGGACAGGACCTGAAGTGTGCAGTAGTGGGTGCTGTAAAGTGGAATTAATACAATGGGGAAAAGGACCAATGAAAAGCCTCTAGGGTCCCCTTACAAACATAGGGTAGGATCCCCTTCCAAACATAGGGATATAGAGGAACACAGAACCAATGACCTAACCATACTTACTGCTGCTTAAAATAACAGCACTGAATAGTTACTAAGCTGGAACAGCCACAAAACTATGTTTCCCCTTCACTAGTCCGTATGTTCATAACTATGGCAGGCATTTCCCCAGCTCGATCATTACCCTGGATCTAAACCAGTGCTTTGCTCACAAAGCCAGGTGTGCCTTGCCAGCCAATCCCAAAACATACAAAGATAGATTTAACAGCAGGAAGACCAACATACATGCATCATCTTAATTTTTCTCTCATCTCTTCTTAAGTAAAAACAATTTGAACAGAAAAAGACTAAGCAAACACAGTGGAAGTGGGCAGCCAGCAGCAGCGGATACACTTCCGAACAGGCAGCATCAATTAGGTGCCCTGAAGCTCTTTCTAGATCCACCACTTATACCTTTTTTCCCTCTTTCTGAAGAATGAGATTGTGAGAGTTGCCCACTAGTATGGACCAGCCTCGGAAACTGTAGCAACCAGCATTCAGAGGCTCTTGCTTCTGACTGCAAGCCTAATATTATCTTTGTTTGCATAATTTAATAGCTACATGTAAAATACATACAGATCCATATTTATTCATCCTTTGAACATGCACCAGGATTAATGCATTTAGGCATGAAAGATGTTCCAGATCATTAACAGCAGCAGCAAAATCAAACCAAATATTACCCATTTTTCCTGCAGTGATGATAAACAGAAGAAAGATTTTGAAGCTTTTCTTACATTTTCTTTTGAAGTAAGGTAATTGGGTAAATTACCATAAAGCATGTGGGTAAATTATTTTCCTCTGTAAGTTTGTTTCTTTTTTTGGAAGGGAGTGTAATCATCTAAACCCAAAGTTTGCTTTGTAGGGTCCTTGATATATGCTGTAGCAGGAAGAGAGTTGAAAGACATACGAACCTAAAAGGTTACTCTGTTCTACCACTTCCTGGGAAAATATCACAGAAGTTCATTTGATTCTGCAGATAATTCCAAGCATCTGGCAGTCCTTTCCTTTTTGATTTATAGACAACCTAAGTTTGCTGCTCTTCTGGTCATGCTGTAAGGTCCAACTCTTCTCCCACAATTGGGCAGGGCTGGCTAGAGTGATGAAGCATTCTTGTGAAGAAGGGATCGGGATGTTAGAGTTATACTTGTTGTCACCGACTTTTTTTTTTTTTCTGATTGTCAGGTCAATTATTTGGCCCCTTTATTTATGTGTGGATCTTCAAATAGACACAAGCACTCACAACACTGGGTGGCTGACTGCTTTTTGTATTAGACCAGCAACAAAAAATATAAATAAATTAATACAACTCACCAATCTCTCTGACATAGGTGTCTTGTCTCCATCCGGCAAATGTTGTTCCAGAGCCAGCACAATACAATTGGCTATGATTGTAGCTAAAATCATGTATTCAAATGGAGTGGGGACCAGAAGTTAAAGAAGACACTAGACAACACAAGGAGAACCTCATCCAAATCCTATTTCTACCTAAACAGTTACACTAGCTGAGCATTCTAAGAGCACTCATCTTTTTTGAAGACATTTAGTCTCCTTGACTCCCTCAGTTCTTTCTGGGCTGCCTTTGGAAGAGAAGTAGGAAATTGGCTCCCTTCTTTGACAGACTTAGTGACTTAGAATCTGAGCTGCTCAAGGAATCCGGGAGCAAGAAAGCAAAAGGTTCTAAGGAAACAAAAAGCTATTAATTATTATTATTTTAAATTAGATTGATAAGCTAAACTGCCCCAAAATAAATTATACAGCTGAATGCCATCTGCTGAATTGCTCTTCAGAAATTCCCCATCATTTAACTTGAGCGCATAGTGTAAATAAGCAATGGGCTAGAAAAGTTCAATTTAGAGTCTTTACGCAGGTCCAAAACATGAATTACTGTGCTAGTTTGCAATGCCTGCTCCTGGTGAGCATAAAATCATCAATGCCCTATCGAGATGTCCGAGGGAAGCTATCTCAGAGGGAAGAAGTCAAGCCTGACACTAGGTACCCCCTTGCCTCTCATTGCCATCTCCATCCCTAAGCCATGCCGAGCCCCTGCTCTCTTGGGGCAGAACTGTGCTGCGGGTGGCATAAGAGCCCCAGGGCAGGTGGCAGCACCGTGGGGAGAGCCGCTCAGCACCACGGGAGAGCCGCTCAGCACCACGGGGGAGTTGCTCAGCACCGCGGGGAGAGCCGCTCAGCACCACGGGGGAGCCGCTCAGCACCACGGTGAGCCGCTCAGCACCGCGGACAGCTCCGCACAGCACCTCAGGAGGCTCCGCTCAGCACCGCGGACAGCTCCGCTCAGCACCGCGGACAGCGCCCCCGCCCCGCCCCGCAGCTCCGGCCCGGGGAGCGGCCGGTGGCTCTGCTGGACCCGCTGATCCCGTCCGCAGCGCGGGGTCCCCGCCCCGCGCCCCACGATCAAGGTGCAGACGAGTCGCCCAAGAGACGGGAGAGGGACAGACTGCGTCTAGCCTTGCAGGAAGGGCGATGCTCTGCCTGCCACCGGAGCTTTGGAGCTTGTTTATTCTGACTTGAATGCAGGGAGGGAGACGTGGATGTGGAAGTACTGCAATCCCTGTGATCTATGATATGGACAGAAAGATCAATATATGTGTGTGTATGTGTTCAGGGGGTAGGGAAGTGCATTCACTCTGCTGGTGCATTTTTTTTCTGTTAGCCCTTCAGGAAGTGAAAACTGAAGGGGAGCTGGCCTCTGTGGCAACTGAAAGTGTTGCTAGGAGGCTGGAAGGAGGCCTTGCTGCTGTTAGCTGAGGATTAATAGGCGTGTGATATCAAATAAAAAGAAAACAACCAGCTCCCTTGAGATCACCAGTGCAGTACACTCCTGTACACACACACACAGACACACATGCATGCACAGATGGGCGCGCGCACACACACACACTAGATCTACTCCCTGGTACCCTCAGATAGTCTGCTTCCCTTTTCTCACCACTTACAGCCCCACTGTGTGCATCATTACAAGCAAAGCCCCCTTCTGAGGAAGATCTCTGCAGCTCACTTGGCCTGGGAGCTGATTCTGAGACAGAAAGCATCTGCCCCTTTCACAACATAGCAGATGATCTTTCTCTCTACTTACTGATTCCCTCTGCCACAAAGCTTTTTTATTTTTCAATTTTTTTTTTAATACAGCCTAAGCTTTGGCTATGCACCTAATCAAAGTGACACGATTGATGTAGATTCTAATGGATTCAGGAGGTGATGTACTAAAAACCTAGCTGCAATGAGTGTATTAATGGGCTTCACAAGGTACCCTGGCCATCAATGGCCCTACTATCAATGCAGCTTTAATGCTGAGGTGTCACCATTTTTAGCCCACATTCCTTCTTCTACTCAGAGTGAGAATGAAGAGTTGAAAGCCTCTGAGATGAAAATAAGAATCAGGCTTCATTAGCATGAATCTCACAGAACCCTTTAAATTTGACTTCAATAGTAGAAAATGTAAATCTGTGCAACTGTATATCTCACACCTAAACACACACTGAAATGCACATATGCCTTACACACACGCACGCACGCACGCAACACACACCCCCAGCACAGTCAAACACACACTCCACCGTTCCCACAGAAGCAATTTCCTATGATATCCAGCTTCACGGCCATGCGTTATGTCGGACACACAGATCTGAGTCACACACACCCATTACACACACCGGATCACACATGCACGTCTACGATAGCTCCAGCCACTCACCCTCACTGACATGGGGAGGCTCTTTTCCTCCCATCTCCCTCTCCCCTTCCCCACCGTGCCCACACACCCTCCCTGAAAGGATATGGCCATTCTGTTATTCTCTTGGCGTATTTCCGTATAACATTATCTTCACTGAAGATGAAGAGGGATCTGTTGACTGTGAAGCAGTTCTGTTTGACAGGGATGGGGTTGTAGAGAGCCATAGTCCTGGCCCTCTGAGCCATCGACTGCTTATACATCCTTTGGCCGGCTTGGGGGCCACCTTGCCGGCTGCTCCCTCTTCCAGCCCCGGCCGGCCCTCCACCTCCATAGCGGGTTGGCAGATCATCCCCAAACCGAGCCATCCTCTCAGTGCACGGAGCCGGGCGCTACAATCCAAACTGGCAGCCGAGGCGAGAGGAAGACGCATCACAGCGCACAGCACTTCTCCCTCCGGGGGCTTCAGTTGCGGGATAGGGATTGATGGCAGCAAAATATATATATAGATATAGTTGGAAAAAAAAAAATCCCTTTCCCTTCCTCCACCCCGTCTTCTTCCCCGCCGCTGTGGCTGCCCGGGGGTAGGAAGGCGGCGCCGGGGCTCCGCTTACCTCCCCGCACCGGTGCCGTCTCTCCGGTCCGACCTCATGGCCGGGGTGCGGGGGCCGCGGTCCCTCCCGCGGCGGCCGGCGGGGCGCTGGGCTGGGAAGGGGCTGCGCTGCTGCCGTCCCCGCCGCGGGAGCGCTCCGCCGTGCCCAGCCCAGCCCAACCCAGCCCGGCCCAGCCTAGCTCAGCCCAGCCCAGCCCGGCCCCGCCGCATGTGATGCCCGGAGCCAATCGGCCGCCGCGGCTCCGCCCGCTCCAGTCACCGGCACCGGGAGGCGGGCAGGGATGGAAGAGGGAGGGAGAGAGGGAGGGAGCGAAGGAGGGAAGGATGGAGCCGGCCCGGCCCGGCCGCCGCCGCCCACCCCGATAAACACTGCGGGGCCGAGGGGAAAGAGGGACCGACATCCCCTCCCCCCCGCCAAAGCCCCGGCCGGGTGTTGCCGCTGTCTAGGGGGGCGGTGAGGGAACAGGCGAGACGTCCACATGTGCGCTGCCCAGATGTGCATTGCCCAAATGCTGCACCCATGGGTGACCCCAGCCGCGGCGGGGGACTCCGGGGGCGCGTGCAGCGCTGGGCATCGGAGCCCCCGCCACCCCGGCTGTGCCATCAGGAGCCCCAGGGAAGGCTGGGGGCAATGGGGAGGGGAGGGGGGACAGTGTGAAATGGGAGCTCAGAAGGGGGCGCGGGGCAATGGGGGTGATCATGTCGGGCCCAACCCACCCTGGGGCCGGTGGGCTCCGCTGTGGCAGGGACAGATGCGGGGACGGGGGGAGGGGTGGGGGTGGGTGGGTGCAGAATGCAACTCCCGCACCAGCAGACACGGACAAGGTGGTGCAGGAGTGCAGGGCTGTGTGCACACAGGCTAGTTTGAAACAGAGAGCTGCGCCCTTCTACACAACTTACTTTGTTTCTCCTTGGTTTGAATGACTCCTGCAGAGCAGTGGATACCTTTAATCCCATATTTATGGACAAAATCCTTTAATCCTGTTTATTCCAACACCCTCTGTTGCTCCCATCCACCACAAGTCAGAAAGCTAACTCCTCCTTGAGCACCTCACGTCAACAGTCACTGCAGTAGCTGAGTATGCTTTTGCATTTAAGCTAAATCTGGGATACAAATTATTAACTTTTAGAAGGACCCTCCAGAGTAGTCAGGGTGACAACAGGGGGACATTTTCACTTCCCCCACAGTAAGGAAACCCTGGGCTCTGCTGCTAATGCTTTTTGCCTTAGTCATCCAAGCTGTCTCAGTTCAAAAGCAACCCACCAACTAGGCAAGCCTGTAGCAATAACATCTGCTGGCTTCAGAAGCCAGCAAGAGGGCTGGCAACATCCACAAATGGCACAAATGAGGGCTGGCAATAGCCAAAGGGCTGCTCTCCAGAAGAAACCAGCTTCTTACCCAGGGCTTTGGTATCTGGAGGGCTTTCTCACACTGCAGCACAGCCAGAAGATACCCTCAGGCACAGCACAGGCTGCCGAGGTGAGCCAGGACCCTCACTAACTCAAGGAGCCATAGAGGGAAGCAGCAAGGCAGGAAGGTGCAGCACGTCCAGCTGCCCTGAGGGACAGGCACAGCAACAGCCACCAGCTGCCCTGACACGGACACGGCTGCCCTGTTTCTGCAAGCCCTGGGGACCGGGGCAGCAAGAAGAAGCTCCAGCTCCCGCTGGTTCAGGATCCCTGTTACACCCAAACAGACCCTGGGCAGAGATTAAAATGAGAGTGTTTCCTCCTATGAGACTTCACCCTTAAGCACTGCTGAGCTGATGCACACAACTGGGTCATCAGGGAAAGTTTCTTTGTTTTATGGAGGGAGGAGGAGGAGGCAGGGAGCTCACAACTCATGGGCTGAACGGAGTAGGAAAATGCTCTCTTCTCTTTAAAGTTTCCCATAAAAATATTTTCATTTTCATCCTCACTGCATTTTTTTCTGTAATGAATTTATCTTTTCATCTGAAAATCAAGTTTCCCCAGCTGATTCATTTAGTTGTCTAAATTTTTCACTTCTCTGCTTCTGGTCACCTAATCTAATATATTCTGTGATCTTATGTTTTCCAGTGGAAAAATCTAGCTTTTTATCAGGAACTACTAGAAGGGGAAATGCCATTTTCAATAATCCCCCACCTCTTCCGATAGAAGCCAGCATCTGGAAAAAAATAAATACATAAGTTTCCACAAATCTTCATGTCTGCATCCTCCTGTATTTAAGGGGGGGGGGGCAGATTAACAAAAACAGCTCTGAGAAGTCCAGAAGAGCGCTGTCATTTGTATGAGCTGGTGTTGAGAATCAGGTACAACTCTGATCCCCACATCCCCTTCTCTCCTTCCAGAGCCACCAAACTGCCTCTCCCAGGAATAAACTCCCCACCACGGCACTGCAGTGAAGGCAGCAGACGGGGTGGTGGGGGTGTTTGTGACGGCAATAAAATGATGAAGGCATGTCGTGGGGATGTTCTATTACACCACAGTTTGCCCTTTTCCCAATCTGCATACTCAGAGCTTTTTTTTAATCTTTTTTTTTTCCCCCACACCACAGGGAAGATCACAGCATCTTACGCTTTGAAAGCCTTAAAGATGAGAAAGAGATTGCAGTTGCAAGGATTATTTAGCTTTGAGAGGGGAAGCATCAGGATTTCGTTGGGCTTTTTAAGATTATGATAAGAGCAGGGGAGTTAAGAGAAAGCAAAAAATTTAGAGCACTGAAACAGGTCAGACATTTGTGAGCTACCACTACAGGAGGGCAAAGAGCATTTCATGGCAAATTCTAAAAATGGATTCAGTCATAAGTAACTCCTTGTCAGCCTCAAAAACAGAGGTGAGCAAATCACACCGCTCTCCAGCACTGGCTGTGTGGATTCAGCAAGGAGCCTTCCTCCTCCCCAAGCTGCTTTGCCAGGCAACCAGGCATTTCCCTGGACTTTCACCTCCATCCCAAGCACCAAGCCCGAGGTGGGTGACTGGGCTTAATGGAGCAGCACTTCCATCTGGAAAGGTGAAGCCTGCCTTGCTGAGACAGGGCAGAGAAGGTGGTACACTATTGGAGCTCTTTGTGTGTCAGATGACAGGGACACTTGGATCATTGCAAGCGCCAGTGGCACTATTTATTTGCCCTGGCAAAGCAGCTCACAGGTACTGCCAGAACAGTCTGGATCCACCTTGGGGCAGGGTGGGGGGTGTCTGGATGAACCACAGACAAGCAGGCTTCCAGCTTGCTGTGCTCCAGAGACATGAGCACAGGTGTCCTATAGGAGGGACGGTGGCTAAAATTTAGGGCCATAATCCCAGCATCCCCTTGGCTGTCACCCCCCACTGAGCAGGTTGGGGGGGACACATTTGCAGAAACAGCAGCAGGAAACTAAAAGATTTCTTTCTTTAAGAGAGGGAGGGACTGCCACCACACTGACTCCCCTGGGTCCTGGCCTGCACCTTGAGCCGCTCAGAGGGAAGGTCAAGGTTTCCTCGTCATCCTGTGTCCAGGTGAGCTCAGGGGTCAGAGAACTGTAGGTAGGTTGTTGTTTGCCCTCAGAGTTTGCAAGACTGAAGAACAGAGCAGCCACTTCAACCCCACGCATCTTGAAGCTCTGGACCCAAGCTATTGCCAAACAGAGCAGCTCCCAAGAGCATATTTCCTTTAAGAAATAAAGAAAAAACACAGACTGCACACAACCTTCCAGCCCACAGGAAGGTCCACAGCTCCAGGCCAAGAAAAGCAGCTTACCGAGGCGTTCCTGGCCAGTGATTTCTCTTCTCACTCCCATGCATGCATTTTGTGCCAGCTGTGCTAGAGGAAAATCCTGCTGTGATGCAGGTAGAGAAAATTGTTAGAGATTGTGCTCAAGTCTGCCAGAAGATGCAGAATGGCATTATGCAAAACACAGTGAGGAGAGGACAGTGAGAAAGGTGCTCTGTTCCTTTTTATCAAGTATAAAAGGATAAAAAAGAACAAACAAAGGGAAAGAGAGGCCTCATGAAGATACAGCTCCTCTTATGCACGTCATGATCATGGTATCATCTGTTATAACAAAGAGTGTCCTAAACCACTGGGGCCAATTACCCTTAGCTGCTGTACTAATGCAGAGTAAGAGAGATCCTGCCCCTGAGAGCTCGTCGGTTGGGCTGGGAATATTGATGGCAGAGCCCAGGGGTTGTATCTTCTTGGCACAGCAATTCCACCCCTGCACAACGGGGTGCACAAACCTCCAAACTAGCACCACCCCATGTCCACAGCACCACACAGCTCTTCCAGCCCAGGAGACCAGATCAAGCTTACTATTTACAAGAGCTTAGTCTAAACAGTCAAAATGGAGGAAAGGGAGACTGAGGCACAGTGCTTACAGTCACACAGCAGGTCAGGGAGGGAAACGCGGTACCACGAGTCCCAGCTCAACACATTGTTCACCTCTCCACCTTGAGTGGACCCCAGAAGACTAAGAGTGGTTGCACTCATTCTGTTTCTCTTGTACTTAATTCCTTTGTAGATGGACCACTACATGAAACGTAGCATGGTTCTTCACCATACAAGTAGTTAGTTGAGTTAAATCTGCTGACATCTTTGCTTCATGTCCCAGGTAGCTAAATAACCAGGCGGTCCACTCAGGAAGTGCTTCAACAAGCAGGACCTAAGTAAGAATAACAACACACTAGGAAATTGACGGCAATAGATAACTCTAAAGTCACAGGACACAGCAAAGTAAGGCTGTTCATGTGTTGAAAACAGCCAAGAAATGGTCTGTTTGGTGCCCAGTGTCCCACTTACAGTGTTACTGCCCCACATCCGAGCTCCAGCAGCACCACAAGAGTGTTTGCTCTGCAGAAAAGCAACCTGCTTGCATACACCCAGTTCTCGTAGCAGGGGAACTGTGATAAGATGATGGATAAAAAGTACTGTTTTTATATCAGCATTCATATTTTTATTCTCCTTGGCATTTCTAAGGTCATTTCTACACCATTGGTCTCCAAGACTGACCAGCCAGCAGGGAAAGGCAACAAGTTCACACCTTCTCTTCCATTGTTTTGGACTTCAATTCAGCAGGGGGGGATTTGGTGAGCCTTACCCTGTCTTTCAGTACATATCTGTCTGTGGTACAAAAATGATTAGACATCTAATCCTCCTTAAGATTCAGCTCTGCCCTCTGCTTAGGCTCTTCTGAAAATCTGCCTAGATGCTTCTCAACATCTAGATGTCAAAACACCTTTTCAAATATGACTTTAGACAAGCTAGAGTAACGTACAGGCTCAGCTCTGCATGAGCATCACTCTTGGATTTCAAGAGTGAGAAGCATAATAAGAATGGATAGAGCACCAGGACTCTACTGGCCCAGCTCAGAAGCTAGATGTGTTGGCAAAGGGAAGTCAGAGAAGTTTGGGAATTTCATCAGTCATTTGCCCAAAGGTTAACACAAGCTGAAGACAGCCTGCTCCCAGGTTCCTTTCCACATAAACCCAGCAGTGTCTGCATTTGTCCCCCACCGGCATCTGCTGTGTATTATGCAAAGCTCCCAGTGCGTCAGGTGTATATCAAATCACACTGCAAAAGGAATCGCACTTTGTCTGGATTATTTGCAGCATTACTGGTCAATACAGATTGATCAAGGACCAAGAGCTTGTCATCTTCTCAGTGATGGGCAAGAGAAGCTATTCAGGTGTAAAGAGAGAAAAAAAGGAGAAATGTACATGCAGGGAAATGACAGCTGTAAACATGGAGCCAAGTTTTGGGTTGAGATGCCCAATGACAAGGTATAGGAGGGACCAGGTTCCCAAGGTCCTCTAAGGTTTTGAAGAACTTAGGGACTGAAGAACAGTATTACACAGGGAGAGTAACACACCGCAAATCTGCCTTCTTCCTCAGTTGCAGGATGGCTGTTGCCATAAAAATTCATATTCTAAAACTAAGGAAGATGGTGGTGAGCTTTGTGGACACCTGCAGCTTCCACGGGTGTTTCTGCACTTAACTTCTGCAAAAAATTTGGCACTTGTGTACGCAACATCAGTAATTCGGCACTTATGTGTGCAACACATCTGAGGGAGGGCATGTAAGGGGAACAGTAAACCTCTACAGTATTTTCATGGACTAAAGAAAAAAGAAGACCCTTTGCTCTGGAACAGCTGGAAACAGCTGTCTGGGCAAGCTTATCTCCCAGAAGGCATCACTATGGAGCAAAGAAGCAACATGAAGTGACAACAGCATCTAAAGTGCTGCAGTTGTGGGGAGAGTTCACCTTTGTCCTTCAATACAGACTTAGGAAATCCCGGCAAAGCTAGAACCAGGTTAGTGGCACTCACCTTACACATCACATCCTCTTGCAGAACACTCTTGCAGGGAAATGTTCCTCAAAGTGTCTTTGAATCCTTTTACCAGCACATCCTAAGTCTTCCCAGTTTCAAGATAGTCCTTTTAACCCAGGAAAAGGAATGGGTTCTAGTGACATGTAGTCAGATGATAGAAAACAAGGATTAGTTCCCTACATGGGGTCCTCGGTGCATATGGCACAAAATAGAAGTGATAATACATATGAAAAGGTGGACAGGGTTGTCCTAAAAATCGGGCATTTAACTCATTTAGACTGAACGAGATTGCAGGTATGTTCAGCCACATATCAAATACTCAAGCAGAAGCAAAGGCAGTGCAGTGGTAACTCCTCCCCCTTCCCAAAACCCTGCAGTTGCCGGAGTTATTTTGGCCAACATGCAGTGAGTGCTAGTGTCTGCTGGCAAAGTGCTGAACCAGAGGTGGGAGACGTGGGGTCCTCCAAGGCTTTGCTGCAAGCGCTCTCAATGATCCTGGGCACATGGACACACCTGAGGCCTTTAAAAATCACTATATTTCCCCCATCTTGAAACGGGCATCAAGATGTCCTTTGCTTACCTTTTCCCTGTTTCGGTTATTACCTCTGTGACCATGGGATGCTCTTTCCTCTGCAGAGTGCTTGGCTCAGCAAAGCTTCACACCCACTGGGGACCTCCAATCCACCTAATACATAAATTTAAGAGACAGACTGAAGTGCTCAATGAGCTACAGTTAATGGGTGGATGGGCTGTTACTCTGTCTAGGACCAGATCAGGAACCATGCAACAAGGAAGAATAATAGGAATTTAAAAAAGCAATGCACACTCCACAGCCTTCCAAGATCTGAAAGGTTAATGCACACAGAAAGGGAGAAGCACAATAGAAAGCTCTGGAGCTACAGATTAACTTTCACTTCTCAGAATCTATTATTGTTATTAAGGAAGATATTAAGAGGCAGAATTAGGAGCTAGATGCCCTACTTCCACCACCTTGCACTGGGAGTTAGGGTTTTGTTTTCTTTTACACCTTTCAATATCTTCCTCATTTTTTTTCCAACCTGCAGTGAAATGCAAATGATGACGACTTTGACAAGCAGCCTGAAAGCGGAATAATATTGACAGGCAGGGAATCCCTCAGGCTTAAGGTGGGTTGGTGCATTGTAAAGCAACTGCCCCTTATAAAATAATGCTCTTTTGTATCTGTTGGCCTGACTGAGCAAGGCAGAGGGCAGCCAAACGCCTGCACGAGGAGATAGCTCCATTTATAATGGTACACCTATTAGGCAACCAATCTGTTTAGCTTGGGTGCTCGTTGTTTATTCAGCTAATGGTGAAAGTTATGTCCACATTCTAGTGTAAATTAAGTATTCAGCTATTTTACAAGGCACAGTAAGTCGGTCAGCCTTAGCCTCAGTAATTAGGGCTTACTGTTTAATTAATCTCTCGTGGTCACACACATGATACAGCAATCTCTATCACACCCTCTGTTGGCTTATGTGGTAAAGTGAGAGAGGCTAAGGAAAAGGAGGAGTTAATCCTTTAAGCATATTACTTATCCCCATTGCACAAACATTAAATGAGGTGGCTGGCTGCTTTCTCTCACTGGTGGGAGCACGTTTGGGTTAGGAGCCAGGAAACCCACTCAGGACCTTAGCTGATTTCTCAGGAGACCCATCACACCTACAGATGGGGGACAAAGCAAAACCCACGGGGACTTGCCCCTCGTAATGGGAGGGAGAGAGTTGCTACACCTTTGGCTTGAGAAATACTGAGCTAACAGAGCGACGCTTCCTCCTCGCCACAAGCCGACAGCCTCCAAACCCCTGTCTGTGGCAGCTGCACCCCAGGGTCGGTGCCCACAGAGCCTAGCAGCGGGGGAACGCCCAGCAAGACCCATCCCTGGCCATGACATGTCCTTGCCAGGAGCAGCAGCAGCCCAAGGCACACGCAGGGGCCATGGTTCTGCTCACCGCAGATGGGGGAGCGTGAAGGAGTCCCCATGAAGATGACAGAGGGGGACAGCGTGCAGCCAAACAGAAACATCGTAAAGCCTGAAAATGAACCCCTGGGGTCACAGGATGGGAAAAAATAGTCATTGGACCAAGATTATGGCACTAGAGAGGTAAATAAGCAATCTGAGGATTTTCTTCAGGTGATAGAGCCAACACAGAGGGGTTAAGAGGATGCAAACTAGTGTCAATTCCAAGTACAAAAGCAGGTGATCATCAGCATTTTAAGGTGCTTCTCCCTTTGGCAAGAAGTACCAGCTGCTCAGAGTTAATTCGGGATACCAAGTAAGGGAGGCTGGAAACCCTATGGAGCAAGGGACTCCTCAGAGGAATGGGAGTACATACTGCATCTGAGCTGGTGGCCAAGGGGCAGAAACCCCAGCAAGAGTCTGGCCTCCTCAGACTGCCCAGAGCTGCTGGAAGAAGGTGGGAAGCTGCCTTGGAGAAAAACCCTTCACCTACAGCCTCAGCTTATTCCCTGGCCCCACACTGCCGAGACAGATATCACCAGCGACAGCCAGCTTTGCCAGGGGGAAAATTGTCCATCTCAGTCACAAACCTCAACGAGCAGATTAATCCTGCCGAAGCCACCCTGCAGCCATGAGACAGCGGCAGCTAAAGCGGCACCGCACGAGTGCCCCCTCCCATGGGGTCACTCGGCCCTTGGAGGTGGCAGCGGGAGCTGGGGGATCGGGCAGCCGCTTGCTGCAGCCTCAGGATTTTTATCGGGCTCCAGCGCCCTCTGTTCCAGCACGGACAGAACTGAAACTCCTCTCACCCCGTGCCGCATCCCAGGCGGGACTGTGGGTACCACCGACCCGCACCCATGGGCAGGGGAGGGCTTCCCACACCTCTGCGCTCAGGTATCTCCCTCTTTGTCACCTCTGCCTTTGGCTGTCCCTGTGCTCATCAGCCAGCACAACCCCTGGCACTCAGCAGGGTGGCCTCATAAATTAAGCAGGTTTCTGGCTTATACAAGACTTTTGAATCACTAATGATTTGTAAGGGAAATTTCTGGGGGAGGTTTACAACCACCTGCCCAGTGTGGGAACATCAGCTCTTCTGGGCATCAGGAGCACCTCCACAGCCAGCTCTGCTTATGGCCCCATCAGGAGCACGAGACATGACCTCAGGGCTGGCGCTGGGTTTTAAGCATCTGCCAGTGCCATGCTACACAGCTCCTCTGTCCTCAGCACAGGAACAGGCAGTTTCTTCAGATATTTGCACAGATACTTGGGCACTCCTTGATGATTCCCACAAGCTCTGGGAGCAGGCAGGAGCAGAGCACCCACCGCCCACCATGAGCTCTTCCTCCTGTAATGCTGATCTCAGGGAAGCCAGAGCCCTGCCAGGGCTCTCATCCCTGCAGAGTGGTCCAGCATCCCACCACGACCTGGGAGATCCTTCTCCTCCCTCCCCGGGGTCAGGCAATGTGAGGAGCAGGTCCGCACAACAGGCAGATGCTTCTGTAGCCCAGAGCCGTTCCTGCAGCTCCTTTCCACATTCATATGCCAGACTCCGTAAAGGGGCCAGACTAAGCAAATCAGTCTGTCTCAGCTGAGGGAAGCTGCTAGTGTTCATTCAGAAACGCTTACCGGCGAGCCTCCCAGAGCAAGTCACCCCTGCTCTGCACTGGGGAGGTTTCTCAAAAGAGGAGAGCCGTGGCTTCACCCCACGATGGGTCCATTCAGACATTCATGGTGATGAAGGGAGGATTTTTGTCCATGTGGTGGTTTCCAGCACTGGAACCTGCTGTAGGTAATTGGGACATCATGTGCAAAATGAGACATATCTCAAATTTTTAAGGGAAGGCTCTAGCTCTTTTTTAGAGCAGCTCTCAGAAATGCACATGGGTGAAGGCACTTACACGGCACTGCCCCTTGTTGTTGCAGAGGTGAGCATCGCCACCCAAAGCTGCAAAGCCCCTGCCCAGATGCTCCCTAAACTTGGGGGCACCTCAAGTCTTTAATGTTCCAAGTTTTCACCAGAAAATTTTCATGTGTCTTTAAACACCCACTTCTGGTCATGCCTGAATCCATCCAAGCCTTTGCAATGCCAAGCCAATAAGCCACATGCTCAGAATTACAACCAGCAAGTGTCATGGATCAGGCATTTCCCTTCCAATGTGACGCACCCTGATAGGAGCTCCTGATGCTCTCATCACTGGGGCACTGTGTAACAGCGGCACCACCACCTCCTCCAACCCAGAAAGTCTTCTAAGATGACCAGGCTCTAGGAGACAGCACACAGGCTGCGACTTGAGGCGTGGGTATGATAGAAACCTTTCAGAATGCAGAAGCTACAGCTTATTGGGTAGTTAGTGGAAAAGTTGCACCTTTCTCCATGAGATTTCCCCCAGTCGCCCTTTGGGAACCCCTTTTTTGGGCACTTGCCTCTTCCCTTACTCCTGGCAGGTGCCCAGATGCTCAGTATGGGTTCCCAAAACTCTAAAAACAACAAAACAAACAAACAAAAAATCAAATATTGCTATCTACATGGATATATACATACATTAAAAACATACATGTATAAATATAAATGTGTGTGCTTATAATATAGCACTGAATTCTGTCAGACAGGGTCTTGTATGCTTCCACCTCAGTACAGATGGAGGGATGGCAGCATTCCTCTCCATGATGGGGCTATTCAGAGGGGAGACAGCCAAAAATCCTGAGATGCGTCACTCCTGTTCTACAGGGGTTACACGAAACAGCGACAGGTCACAAGCGGGCAGCGGGGCCAACATAGCATCACCAGACTCTCAGGCAGTGACGTGACGGGTGGCATTAAGGGCCAGCGGGTGATCTGTATAGAGCACGTGCTAAAACCCTGCTGTAATCATTCAGCATCAGGACACAAGGAGGTGGCATCTCAGGAACACAACTCTGATGATTTGTGATGCACTCAGGACTCTCCGGAGGCATTATTTATTTGCATTACTGAGGGGTCTTAATCATTCCTCCTCACATTAGAGGAGATACTGAGAGTTTCTATCAATGAGAAAATAATTTTAATCAGCAAACAGAGCACATGCCACAACCAAACATTTACTGCAAGGAAAGTCATATGGCTGAAGAGTTCGTATTTCAAACCCTCCCTCTATACAGCTGTGGGTGCCTGAATGCACAGGCTGACCCATAAACGAGAGAAACTGCCTAAACATAGCAAAGCAGAGCAAGGTTTTCAGTGGGAAGTGCTGCAGAAGAAGCCTAGCAATGCCAGAAAGCGAGAAATTAGAGGAAGAAATTGCAACTAAAATTTCACATTGCAAAAACTAGCAAGAACAGGGGTTAAAATAATAAATAAAATAAAGCAAAGCAGATTTAGGACCGGGAGGCCCATTTTCTTGCCTGAGTTTTGGCAGCAAGTGGAGTCCAGGGGTCAGAAGAGGGGCCTTGAAGGTATCTGGCAACTCTTCACAAGCACTAAACCTATTGCCAGCTTCTAGAAAACAAGCAAACATCTCTAAAGCATTTCTATTTTTAAAAATCACTTTAAGGCAAAGTTTCAAAAAGTGGTTATAAGCCAGTGGGATTCTCATAAGCACCTCGGCATCAGGGCTTGGGCGCCTGTTGAAGTCAGTACTTAACTTACTGCAACATGTTTTTTGTTTCTAAGAGCAACTGAAAGCGTGGTGGGCCATGCCTGCTGACGGTCCTGTAGTTCCCGGAGGTCACAGTGACACCAAAGATGCGGTGACGGGCACCATCCAACTTGCACAGGGACCATATCTGTTAACCCCAGGCTGGGGCAGTCTAGAAGGTGATGCCCCATCATCAAACATACAACAGAGTGCCCAGAGGCGACAACCACCCCTCAGGTGCTGCTGGTTGCTTCCTTCCCCAGGAGCTCACCAGTTTGACTAATGTGGAGCTCCAAGTCTTTTTTTCCAACTGCAGTTAAGTTTTTTGCAAGACAAAAACTAATGTCCTTAAGAAAACCTGTGGGAATCCAAAGGGCGGTCACATGACTTGTAAGGAATTTTATTCAAGCCCACAGTTGCATTGCTCCTAGCAAGAAAACACTCTTGGGCTATCACTTGTTTTTTTTCTGGGATCACTAGCTGAGCATGAGCCAACAGTGCCCAGGTGGCCAAGGAGGCCACCAGCACCCGGTCTTGTGTCAGCACTGGTGTGGCCAGCAGGAGCCAGGCAGGGTTCCTCCCCTGTGCTCGGACCTGGGGAGGCCCCACCTCGAATGCTGGGTTCAGGTTTGGGCCCCTCGGGACAAGATGGACATGTCCAGAGAAGGGCAACAAAGCTGGTGAAGGGTCTGGAGAGCAAGTCTTATGAGGAAAGGTTGAGGGAAATGAGGTTGTTTAGTCTGGAGAAGAGGAGGCTGAGGGGAGACCTTATCGCTCACTACAACTATCTGAAAGAAAGTTGTAGCAAGGTGGGGGTGTGGTCTCTTCTCCCAAGTGATAGGACAAGAGCAAATGGCCTCAAGCTGTGTCAGGGAAGCTTTAGGTTGGATATTAGGAAAAATATCTTTACTGAAAGAGTGGTCAGGCCCTGGCACAGGCTGCCCAGAGAGGTGGTGGGGTCACCATCCCTGGGGTCTTCAAAAACTGTGTAGATGTGGCACTTGGGGACATGGTGTAGGGGGCCTGGGGGTGTTGGGTTGATGGTTGAACTCAGTGGTCTTAGAGGTTTTTTCCAACCTTAATGATTCTATGAAATTGCCTACAGTCCTAAAATAAGATAAAATCATTCAGGATCTGAACAAAAAAATATGCAAACCTCACAGTCTCTCTCTCCTTGGAAGTTACCCCACCTCAGTCTGCTGCAGGACTTGACCCTTTCACGGAGAAAGAAAACTGCAGAATTTGGGGACAACTGGTACTCGACACCCAGCTGAAGAGGATGAGCTGGGTGGAGGAAGGGCCATCCAGCACAAGCAATCTGCCTTTCATGTCCAGCTGTCTGATGTTTTCTTTAACATCCAAGAAGCGTGTGTGATCATCAGACCAAATGCTTCTTCAGTTAACTAATCCAGGACCTTTAGACACAACCAGGACTGCTCCTCTCCCCAGTAGAGTGTCCTTCCACGAGCACAGCAACACGATGGCCTCATCCCCCACCCTCCCAGGAAAGAGGCGAGTCCTGATGTTCCTGTCAAATGATGGTGTTCGCTATTCAAGTTACTCCCTGGCAAAATACAAATGTACAGCCAGCGTTTTAAATACTGGCATCTCTACAAGTTAAACATCGTAATTATGGCTCGCAAGCATTCAGGGGAGGGACACGTTTCTCTGCCAGTGAATGGGGCATTCAGTATCTGCTTAACATCATCTCCTGGAACATGAAAATTAGAGGGATCATCACTCGGGTGGAATAGAAATGTGCATTAGTGCTGGTGAGCTGGGCGGTCAGCTCAGCACCTGGCCACCCTGTTGCCACCCTGCATCCCCATGGGACTATTCACTTGAAGCTGCAGAGCAGCCCAAGGAGGGCTGAAGGCCAAGACCACCAGGACCAGGAATCAGTCAATGGCCAGAAGTGGTTGGTGTGCAGTAGACTGACCTTTTACACTTTTGAGCAATAAGGACAGAGTTAAGAGTAACAGGAGCTACCGTCGGCTTGACTGGTTGGGTATTTGAGCTGAGCAAGGTTGATAGTACCTCCTGTATGGGCAGCAAGGTTGTGGCAGTGGCTTCAAGGCTTCGCTGGCAAGGTCACAGCTTGTTTTTGTGGCCTGAGCTAAGTGGGGACAAAGGGGAACTGTACATCCTTGTGAACACAGAGCTGCCAGGACCACTACCTGCTCTAAATAGTCCCCTAGCCATCGCAGGCAGCAGGATTGGAGGGGACAACAGCCCAGCAGACCCCGATATAGCCACCCTCCCAGACACAGCAGGAAGAGGCCCACCAGCCACTTCTGGGAAGCAAGAGTGGACCACATCACTCAAGCAGGTAGCCATAACCACACAGGTTGATGCTTCTACCCAAAAAACATCCAGAGGATCAGTACACCTTGTAGAAAAGGTGGTTCTCAAAATCAAGAAGAGCTTGGAGGTGTGTTAATAAAAGCCTGGCTCTCTGCTCAGATACTAACAGCAGCAGAGGGCACAAATGGGAAAAGTCACAAGTGAAACAGATCACATATACATCAGCAAGCCTCACTGCAACTAAGTTACACTATCTGGGATGAGAAAATCTGAAAGGAGCACAACTATTTTGCCCACTCTGAGGTCTCTGCTCCCTACCAGGACAGAGGAACAGGCCCACAGGCTAGCTGCACGCAGTTCTGCTCTTCCCTTTACTTGCAGCTCTATCAGTGTCCGCTGCCACGTCAGCCTGCAAGCACCGGCTCCAGCACCACACTCATGCTGCCAGGCATGGTCTTCATCCATCCATTTTCCAACCTTTCCAAGTTCCTTATTCATTTTATATACAACCAAGACAAAAATTCAGTATTTCAATCAGAAATTGGTTGTTTGCTTTGGTCCTAAAACATCCAATAACACACAATAACCGAGCAGTCCATTTCACTTTGCTGTTTAGAACATTTCTTTTTACTGAGGTCTTTACTGTTCCTATTTCAGACAGTTTAATAAAGGATTAGTTCTTGGGAACAGCCACATTTTTCACTTGACTGAGAAATAAACACATCAAGCTCATTTTGCTTTGTAAGTGGCATAAAAGCAAAAGAACTCAATACTTTCCAAGAGAAGTGTTATGCACTCCTGGTGTTCCCTCTTCATCCCAGCTCGGAGCCCTATAAACTCTCTCCTCGCTCAGAAGGTGATCCTCTCCCCACACAAAGCCTGCAAGAAACACGTACAGCAGTTTGAGGGTTGCACAGACAGACCCAAATACCTGTGCAACCCTGAGCAGCAGCTCCCAAAGCTGCAGGACCATTAGACTGCATCCTCATTTCTTCTCTCACTGCCTTCTCCTCTTGGTATCTACTGAAGACACAGCTGAAAATAACATTTAGTAAGGCTGCTGGGTTGTCAGTGGCCTGCAGGACACAGCCTGTGCCAGACTGCAATCCAGCGAGTGTTTGGCATCTCTGATCTGGGGGCCTTTCTCCTGGGACGTGACTAAAACCAGCTTCTTAATTAAGTTCTGGGTATTGATTTAATTTTCATCCTACTAACTCCTGTGCCCTACATGTGTTTGCTGCACTCTGTAGGATTCCCCCTACCCCCACCCTGTATACATACAAATGGCAAAGATAAAACAGCTTCATTAGTCCTATCTACTCTTCAGGCACTGGCTTCTTTTTTTGCTTTAAAGTGCTCATAAAAGAACCTCCTTGACAGCTTCCAGGCCTGCATCTCTCCAGCAGAGCTAAGGTACATGAACCAACATCAACAGCTCTGCTACTTTCGAAAGAGAAGGAGAAAAAACTGCACAGCCCATAAAGAAATGCATCTTCTGAGTAACCCCACACATCCAGCACGGGGTAGCTGATGGCAGCTGGGGGGTCAGAAAAGCAAAATCCCTAGAGGTAATACCACATGCTGATCCTCTTTAGGTTTCAGGGGTTTGTTTGGGTTTTTTCGTGTTGTTTTGTTTGTTAAACAGTAGCAAGGTTTTGTCCTTAAACAGTGAGGCCCAGTAGAGTCTGATCAGCACAAGGTCAGGTCACCCTGTGTGGGAGCTGCTTCTCCTGCTAAGAGGAAAATCAGAGCTTCGCACACACACAGGCGCACACACACGCAGGCTCACAGAGCAGATCAGGGAAAAAGCTTCACCAGTGAGAGGAGCGAGGTAAATATCAGGTATGTCAGGTAAGAGAATGAAAATATGGAAAAAATGGAGAACAGTAGAAACATGACAGATTGATGAGAGCAGGCAGAAAAACAGCATTTTGCACGATACTAGAAAAGACAGACACTGAAAGATCCGAGGGTTTATACTGTGTTCTCTGAGGTTATTTCTTTCTGGAACCACGCAGTTCGTGAACTTGTACGTACAGCCACATGGTCTTTGGCCCAAAGAATTCATAATCAAAATTAAGACTTTGCACAAGAAAGGAAAACAACAGGAGGGAAGACACGTTTAGACAAGTGAATAGGGGAGGTATGTTTGGAAAAAAGTTATTTGTCTTCATTACCTTTTTGTTTTTTTAGGACATCAAAGAAGGGGATTGAAGGAATGAGAGTTGGCTGGGGAGTTCAGGGAAGACGTTCCCTGCAGAAATTAGAACTGGCAGACACATGGTGAGGTTAAAGCCCGGATGGGTTGGTCAGGGCTTTACTGCACTTCCCAACGTCCTTGTGTTTGAGCTCCCTTTGATTTTGAGCTGAAATCCCAGGAATTTCTAGCACTTAAAACCATGAGTAAATATTTCTGTCATCCAAATCTGGGAATGGGTCTGAAGCGCAGCTGGGTAAGGTAAGGAGAGCAGCCTGACACTCGTTGGTCTCTTAATACCAAGGGCAACTACTTAAAAGGTCAATGAAAGATAATCAATCTGAGCAGTGAATTTAACTTTCTCTAGCGCAAATACCTGCTAGCTTTCAGAAGCATGTTGATTGCCAAAGACTTCTGGTAGAGCTTCACATTTGGGTTTGCGTTGTTTTTCTAAAGCAGAATTGCGTTAGATCATTTCCCTAGGTCTAGGCAGTGCTCGGATGTTTACACAGATTTAAGAATTAGCTTGAAAATTGTAATATGTGCCAAGGTAAGTGGCAGCAAGGACTAACTGCGTAAGAGGTATCTGGGATCTATTCCACAGTCCATACTTTTCTTTCTCTGTTTTCTTTCAGAAATAAAGCTCAATAACATCAAATCAGCATGTCCTTAAGTCCAGTCCCCAGCTGGAAGAAGTCATCATAGACGTCACCAAAGCTGCGTTCGCTGATACTGCGAGAGGATCTCAGTCTTGCAGATCCATAGACCAGGCAGCACTTATTTCAACTGAATTAGCAAGAAAGGTCTGGAATGGTTAATTGAAATTATTTAGCCATAATGTTTCGCCCTTCTCCTCCTCTCCCTGGCATAATGTTTTCTAAATTGAATTCCTTTAACGGAATCCAATATGCAGCAAAACTGTTGTTCTAGAGAAATATAACATTTCAGGTCTGGCTGATTGCCTCCCCCGCGGCTCAGGGAGGCAGCAGCTCCCAGCGACCCCTTGTCTGTCCCCATCCTCTGCCCAGCATCAGCAGGAGCCAGGCACCGCAGAAGTCAGTTTCCTTCAGTTCAGGTCCATGGGGCAGTGATGACACAGGGATCACATGGGCAGCTGCAAGGAAGGCTCAGCACCAGGAGCTCCCCTGGGGCTGCTCATTGTCCTCAGCAGCTGCATCTCCCCATGCTGGAAGGCCAGGGAAATCTGTGCTTAACCAAGCCACACGTCCCTTGTCTGGCTTTTTTTCTGCGTGAAATTTATGAAAAATTATGGAGACATTGCAAATAACTGGAAAAAACTGATTTTCCATAGGCCACTAGACCCTGAGATCCAGGCACCATCCAAAACTATGCGCATTTTTACTCACAGGGGAGGTTTCCACAGAGGACAAGCACAGGCAGCAAACCGAATCTTCACGCAACAGCAGAGGGTCTGGCAAGCACTTTTCCAAGAAACAGAGCTGTAATGCCAGCGAGCAGCTCCCAGGGGCAGCACAGGGATGGTCACCTCCCAGGCACGTAGAAACACAACCCACATAGAAAGTGAGATGCATCAGTCTGCATAAAACTGAAACTTTGCACAGAGAAACCATTTGAAGTGTCACGCCCCAAAGCTGAGGTCGCCGTACCCGGGGAGGCTGCTCGCCTGCAATAGCAGCGGCGTCTCCTGCTATGGGAGAGCTGGAGAGCCGTACCGGGAGGCCTCTGTGTCCTGTGAGGTGCCCAGCACGGCAGCATGAGGAGCTGCTAATTATCACAGAGAAACAGGTATTGAGCAGCCACACCACTGATTTCAGAGCACAGCCAGCTTCTGGGTTTAACATCACCTTTACCAGCAGATACATTGCACTGAGACAAGGGTGGAAAGTCTGCAGGGCTTTGGTATTGTCTTCCTTTCTCTGCAGTAGGTTAATGAAGTTTGCAATAGTAATTTCAAAAAAAATTAAAAAACCCTAAAAAAAATATATGTTTGCCCAAATAATTGAGTAGTTTTCCAGGCTAGTTTTACAGAAGAAGCTTGGTCCTCTTAAAAACCAGTATTATACCAGACTCTATCTCCTCAATGTCTTTGCAAGTTTGGCCCCAAATCCCAGGCTTTCTATTCTATTTGTCTTCATATGAGAGCAGGAGGGTCTCCTCTCACAGGCACGTTCACAACCCAGCACAGCAGCACCTTCATTAGTAGCTAATGTCTTGGGGCAAGGTTTTCAGCTGCCCAGGGGCAAGTCAGGAGCACAAAGGACCACCCAATCCACTGGGAAGTTTTATTCCCATTTTTCTGATGGGAAACTGAGGCAAAGAGATATCTTCCAGCTATTGAGACAACACACTCTGCAGACGGATGGGTAGGAGGATCCGTGCCACTACTTAAACTGTGCAAAATCATTAAAATTTACAAAGCCTTCACATGGGGTGAGTAAGAGGCAAGGCAGGGGATTGCTCATCCACCAAATGCAGCCAGCCCTGGGGCAGAGCGGGGCAAGCTCACGTCTCATAGCTGAGCAATACAGCAACACATGAGTTCAAGAAGAGGATTTATACCCAAATGAAATGCAGGGATAGCTTAAGCACAAAGCGCATCAGCACAAAGTTGCCTGAACCCATTTTTACCTCCCATTTAACAGCCTTGGCACTTCCCTGCTCCAGTCCCCGGGCACACATTGGGTGCTGATGCTGAGCATCACATACCCATCCGCTGAGTCATCAGCTCTTGCTCTTTCTCCACCCTGAGGTCTGCAGCTCCAGCATCCTGTCAGGTACCTGGCTCGACCCACGCTCCCCAGAAGAGCTGCGGCTGCTCCAGATCTGCACCGTGGGCAGAAAAGCAGCTCCCTGCCACAGCAGGAGGGAAAACACAGACAATCAGCAGCAAAACAAAATGCTTCTGTGCCACAAAAGTTTCTGAACTTCTTCCAACCAAGTCTGTGTCGAAGGGATGTTCATAATATAAATGAGAATATACTCATCAACCCTTTTTTACTCATTTACACAGTCACTTCGCTAATGTTGCGGGCCATGTTTGCTGTTCACAAATTCCCAAGCAATTTATTCCAGCTATTTTCCTCCTACAGCTGCACAACTAGAGAGAAATTCCCTTCCCAGCAGAGACAGAAGAAAAGGACATTCATCTTATTATGTCTGGGTAAAGCTTGTCTGCTTATTTGCTGTTCAGAATTATATTTACAGAGTGCAACAAAGACAAAGCCAAGTACACTAATTGCTGTTGCTCAGGTGGAATATTTTCTGCCCACCCTAAGCCCTGCATCAGAGGAGTTTTATACTTTATCTGTTACAACTGAGCCACACAGAGGCTTTTATTATTTACCCATCACCACTATTCCATTGCCTCTATATTTTCTGAAAAAAGGAAGAGAAACCCCAATAATTTCTTGCACGTTGTTCTGCTTTTTTAAATAAGGATTGCTGGTTTGGTTTTTTTTTTTAGTTCATTACAAGTTACAGACAAAACACATCACCATTTAAATCAACCTCACTCTGAAAACACAGATGGAGGCTCCTTCAGAGGACAGGGGAAGCTATCAATAATCAGGTGCTTTATGCCCTCAGTACAGTGGGCTCTCAAGGGATGAGCACGATGCAGTAAGCATGTGTCCCCAGCAGAGAAGACTTCTAGCCCAAAAACTATGACATTTTTCCACCTTATCAACACTACAGATCCCCATCTTACCTCTAGTCCTGCTTAGTTAGCTACAGAGCATCCCACCAACCCTGTGCTCATACAAGAGAGCCCAGTCAGGCACCAGCACCCAGCTCCCCAGCGCAGGTGTTTTAAAGCATCCCCAGAAGGGCAGCAGCTGCATGGGATGGGAATTAATTTGCCTGTAAAGAGGGCTAGCTGGTAATGTTACCTTTTCCTCGGGGAAGGGAAAAACATCCCAAATGCAAAATGCAGCTACAGTTCCTTTGGTTTCACCACAGCTCCCTCTCCCTGCCCTGCTCCCCAGCCACCTCCTTAAAATTAACTCAGCCCAAACACACCTGGCTCTGCTTGGGCTTAGAGGCATTTTGTGCCTTGTGCAAAGCCACCCTCCGTGGTTAACTGGGCGCATAGGATCCACGTGTCCAGCGCTTTCTATTCCTGCAGCAGTGTTAAAGACTTCTGCAGCCAGGAAAGTTGGCAAATGGATCCCTCTTAAATTAGCCAGCCCTTTTCCTAATGTCACCTCTTGTCTTTCTTGTTAGATAGCAGAGCTCCAAGTATTTAAACAAAGTCTTGGCTTACTGTGCCGATGCCCTGCTCCCACCAGGTCAGCTGGGGAAGTTTGCTGTAAAGATGAATTTCATCCCAGCCAAACATCAGGCTGTGAGGGCTTAATGACAGCATTGGCAGCCTTGGGGCACAAACCCTCTGGTCTCAGCAGGCATAGGGAGGGGCTCGGGCTCGGGCTCTCATCTTAGGTACCTGCAAACCCTTGAGGCCGCCAAGAGGAAGGATGGTGAAGAGCTGCTTAAACCCAAGTGCTTTGGCCACCTTTGCTAGTGCTGTACATGTGCCGACCGGGGTGTAACGTGGTCAGGACTCTTTGCCTGACTGTCCTTCCTTCCACTTCCCCACCAATCCCAGAGGAGCTGGGGGGCATTTGTTCATTATAAATACAACATTTCCAGGCACGGAGGCATTTCCTTGCTTCAAGGGTCGCTGGGTTCCCTTTGATGCTGCAGTAAGAGCAGAGGTAACCCAAGGGTTCAGCTCTGCCAGAGCTCTCGGAGAAGCGAGGCTCGCCAGGCCGGGTACGAAGCTTTCGGTAGCTGGGGCCAGGGCTCGGTGGGGTGAGCCTCGTCCTGCACAGGAGCGGCAGGTTGCACCCTTGGCACAGGGCTGGGGGCTTTGGCTTCTCTTGGCACCGTGCTGCCGTTCCCCAGCCGGGCTGACGGGTGCTGCCCCCCTTCACTGCCCACATCGTCCCTGCCGTGCCTTTCACTCAGCACCACCAGCGAAGTGGGAGTCCCGGCAGTTGCTTAACGCTGTCATCAGGTGCCGCATCCTCTTTAATGACTCTCGCATCAGTTAAACAGAAATTAAAAGGCAGAGTCCAGGAGCAAAATTCAGGTGCGAGGCTGACCTCATTCAACCTCCCCCTCCTAAAACGGCAGCACCGCACCTCCGCTCCTGGGCAGCCTTAAGTAATTTTTGCTTTTTTCTGGGCATTTACTCCATTTGTGCGATTGCCTGGGGGAGGGGCGGGGGGGCTGAGCCTGACCTTCCCCCGGCATCAACACCTCTCCTGCTTCATCACTCCCACCCTGTCTGTAGACTTTCAGCTTGAACCTAAGCCTGATGCGAGGCTCTCGCAGCTGGCAGCCAGGACATCAAGGCCTTTCCCTGCCAACAGTGATAGCACCCGTGGCTTTTCATCCTGTCCCGTAGCACTAGAAAGGAAATTAAAAGGGTGATAAGGGTGCTCTTTTGGCAGATGAGGGAATATTCTGTGCTATCAGTGAGATAAACTAATATTTCTTGCAGCTCTGGCAAAGACTCAGGAATGAGACGTGGAGTGAAATCGTACATTTATAGAGATTTCATAACTCTTACCTACCGCTCCCGGGCTGCAGGATAACCATCGCCCTCACTCGCATTTCCTCAGAGAGGGAGGTCAGCGTTGCGGGATGAAGGGAGAGGTGGATTCTAGAACAAGGAGAGGCCTGATCAGCTCCAGTATTTCAGGGTAACTTTGTGGTTTTGCCAGGCCAGTTCAGCTGCAGGGTGATGGACGCTGCCTTTCAGGTGCCTTTCTAACACCCGTCCGTGCCCAGCAGCCCCGGAAAGCCGAGCCAGCATGAGCTCGACCAGCTCCAAATCTGCTCGGAGCACAGAGGGTTTGCGCAGGGAAATGCCGTGTGATCCCATGCAGCTGGATTTGAGCCATCCACGTCTCATCCGCTGGCCCCGGGGCAGGCGACTGGCCCCTGTCTGATGCTTCCCTATAACTACAGAGGGGGCTGATACCTGCCAGGAGCAGGGTGCCGGAGGGAGGTGTGCATGAAGGAGCCCGGCTCAGCACCACAGCCTGGCCCCAACAAGGCACCCCAAATTGCCAGGCCCCGCTCCTGTAGTGAATTAGCACAAACCCCGCCATGCACCCCAAGTTGTGAGTGCAGTGCAGCCCCCCAGAAAGGGCCATCACACCCCCTTCCACAGAGGCACCCCTGTGCGCAGGACCCAGCGCGGTGCAACCCCACCACGTAGCCTCACCTTGGCCTGGGGGTTCCAGACCTTCACTGGGAGAATCCAGTGGGAAGAAAGAAGGGGACCAGGGATGTCCCATGTGTGGAAGGAGAGCAGCACCTCCTCTAGTTCTGTGGAATCAAGGGTTTGCCCTGTTACCCTCCTCCCAGCTGCATGGGCAAGGGTGGGATGCTGTGGGATGCACAAGATCCCCCCGCAGCTCAGCCCCATGCCCCGCTTGAGCTCAGCACCCAAACCCAGCATCCACCCCAGCCCTCCTTCCCAGGACGGCTGTGTGACCATGGGGATGTTCCACAGCATCGCATGCCTAGTGCCAAAATCCCCAGGAAAAGGCCAGTGAACGTTTGAAAGTTTCTTTGTATCTTCAGCAGAGCAGAGGGAAGGCTCCTGGCCCCACGCAGGGTGGCTGCAAGGCCCCATATCTCGCTTGGCAGCAGCTGAAAAGGAGAAGAAAATCCTCCAGTGCTGGTAACTGCCATGAGCAAAGTGACTACCGGTCGTTCGAGAGCAAAGCCTGGACCAGATGCTTTCAATGCATTAAAAGAAAAGAAATCTCTCTCTCAAACAAAAACAAAATCAGAGCTACAGACACCTCCTTGGGCAGCCCGGGGTGTGCCCGGCGAAGGCTTGGCACCAGCACTTCATAAGGAGCCATCAACTAGCGACAGAGCATCTTAGCTTCGGGGCAAAATATTAACCCTAAAATTGTCGCATCCTTTGACAGGAAGCAGCTCAACAAACCGCTGCCCAGTTGAGGGGGGTCAGCAGAGCGGCTGAGGCAGCTTCACCCACGTACCCCGACCCCAGAACCCAGAGCCCCCAGCTCCACGCGGCTGTTTTGGGAGAGCTGGGGCAGCAACAGCCCTTTCGCCTCCCGCGTCCCCGGAGCAGCCGCCGAGCTGGGGCTCACTGGCCCTGCAGGAGTTCCTGTGAAAACGGGCAGCCCTGTGGAAATATGGGGGGGCATCAAATGTGTGTATTTAGTTTGCAGTTATTTGCACGGACTAACAAAGGCATTACCTGTGGCTGTGTGCGAGCCAGCAGTGCTCAACCTCCACCCATCTCCGCCAGGTGAAAAATCCTCTCTGCACCCAGGACCAGCACTGTGAGACCCCCCACGTGCTGCCAAAACCACAGGCATTTCCCACCTCAACCCCAGGAAAATGACTGATTTGGGGAAAGTTACATTCAGAGAGTAGATTTCTCTGGGGTTTTTCTGCTTCTTACCTTCAATTAAAGCATATTATTTTCATTATCATGTTTAATTACACAATATTGGAATGTATTATTATAATCAGCACTAGCCTTTAGTTAAATGGTCCCGACGTTCACAGGGGTGTCTTCAAGGGCCCTGTTCCTTTCCCCGACAGCTCTGGCTCTCGGCACCCTTTGCAATTCCAGTGGCAAATCCCCTCGTTTCCCATCAAACCAACACAACCTAAAGAAAGACATTGTATGTTATTGACCAACTGCCCTCAAGCCGCCTGACTTGTGACTGAGGATGATGATGGTATCGCCGGGGCTCTGCGGGCAATGAAGGCTCCTGCCAGGCGGGCAAGAGGTGGGCGAGCGTGTGAGGCCGTGGCCAAAGCCCTCCTCGCTCCTCCCATCCCCAGCTGCCATCGGGCCGGACTCTTCCTACCATTTATGAATATTTTTATGAGCTATCGACCGGCAGTGACTCAGGGCTGCTTATTTTCCCGACGAGGCCGCTGAGGGCCAGGGTGTGCAGTGGCTGTCCTTAGTCACGCAGCCTCGGCAGCCCCCACCCGGCACCCTGGGGACTCGGGGGGACCCCCCAGCACCGCTCCCCCAGCACTTGCACCCCGCAGCAGCCCCCAAAGCCAGCCCCTGCCCTGGGCGGGCCCGAGCTGCTGGCCCAGCCAAACACCCGCAGAGCCTTGCTGCTCCCCGCCACGGCCGCCTCCCAGGGCAGGGAACGTCCCCGGGGTTTGCTCCCAAGTGGGAAGTTCTCCCCCTCGCCCTTTTCCTTGGCCTTTTTTATTCAGCTGCCCCCCTGCAGGTGACGGGGAGGCATCGGGGCCCCCCAAAGCCTGCGCGGAGCCGCACGGCGGCGGAACCAGCACGGCCCACCCCGCCGCGAGCGCCCAGGCTCCCGCACAGGGCGCCTTTGAGACCGAGGGATTATACCCAAGTTAAAACTCCGAACGCAAACCCGCCTGAACAAAGAGCCAACAGTCAGGCTTCTTTTCCCTTGCTTGAAAGTACACGGGGTGGTTTTTTTTTGTTGTTTTGCTTTCTTAATTTTCCTTTTAAGCCCAAGGCCGAGGTGCCAGCGCAGCCCCCTCCGCCCCAGCCCCGCCGGCCCCGCAGACAAAAAGGCCAAACTCCTTTTAAAGCACTTTTTTTTTTTTCTTTTTTTTTTATTGGTTTCATTGAAAACAGAACAAGAAAATGATCAGAGCCAAAAGACTGCTCCTTTAAAACTGTCAAAAACATTAACAGAAAAAAATAATAATAATAAACATGACGGCATTATGAATGTTCTAGAAGAGATGAACAAAAAAACTGTTACTGCACTAATTACAGTATTTAAAGATATATGCAAAAAAAAAAAAAATTAAGATAATGACCTGCCCAGCCACCACACAAAAGGTGATGGCAAATTTATTCACACTACAATACTAACAATTTAAAAAAAGTTTTGTGTTTTTTTTCCTGCATTTTTATACTAAAATCACTTTGTTCTTTTTATACAATTGATAGTTTATATTCACGTGGTGAGCAAAAATCACACCAGAATCAGCACCGTTTTGTTTTGTGGTTTCTTTTTGTTGTTGTTTTGGTTTTTTTGGGTTTTTTTTTTTTTTAATTTTTTTTAAATTTTTTTTTTCTTTTTAATGCTAGTCCCCAATGTTTCAGTAATGGTAAAAAATAAATCGGTTTATTGAAACCTCATAGCATGTGGCTTAAAAATTAATTGAAGGTGCCCAGCGTTGAGAAAAGTGATGGGAACAGACGAGCTGGTGGCATCTGGGATCTTCTCGCTGTGACACGTCCTGTCTGCTGTTCGCCCCAGCCGGTGGATGCGAGTCGAGGTTCTCTATAATATATATCTCTCGTTCGCTTTATTTTTAAAAAAAGAAAAACTGATTTCCTTAAGAAGTTAGTGTCTTGTACAATCCCCTGCAACCTTCCCTCTCTAAAACGGGTAACACGACGGGGCGAGGGAAATCCTTCCATGGATGAACCGAACACTGAGACAGTAACACGGCCAGGCGGCGCAGGCGAGAGCTGGTTTGTAACGGAGAAAGGCCGGGAGGGAGCAGGGGCTTAGGGGAAGCGTCTCTGGTCGGCTCGGGAGAGAGCCAGGAACCAAAGGGATTACAAGGACTGTGGATTTCTTCTCATCAGATGAGAAAAAACCCGGTGGATTTGGTAACAAGGAGGGTATGCGTTAGAATGCCCTCTAGCTCCCAGGGCAAGGCCCCACTGCAACGTCCTGCGAGATGTGGGAGAGATTCATGATTTATTTAAAAAAAAAAAAACAAAACAAAAAACAAAAACCAAAAACCAACCAAAAAACCAAACAAACCAACAAAAACCAACCAGCAGAACCTGCCCCCGGGCTGTGCCAAGCAAACCCAAATGCCAGCACCTCCCTCTCCCTCCCCGCTCCCCCAGGCTTTTAGAAACAAAGTCCCATCAAGTATTCAAAGTTTATTACAAGTGAACTGTAGATGACTCGGCATGAGCGACCCATTCAATTAACAATAGTCGGAGGACGGGCAGCTCTCCCTCGGCTCTGACAACACTTAGCACGTTAAGAGACAGAGGCCGGGACAGCTTGCATGGAAAAAAAAAATGCAACAGCCACCCCTCCACACGCAACTGTGAAAACCAGCAGCTTTCCAGGACCGGGGAGGAAAGAACAACATCACGGAGGCGGGATTTGCTTTTACTTATTCCTCAAGTAACAGTCGGTGGCACAGCCCTAAGTGTCACAAACCCTTGGCTTTCCTTGAGCGGGTTTTGTTTTTTTTTTCCCCCTTTTTTTTTTCTCTTTAAATGGAAATTCAGACAGTATGTGAACCTATAGGGTTAAAACAAGTCAGTCTCTGGGGAGCGGAGCCTCAAAAGGGGCCTGCTGCAGTGGCAGAGCTGGTGTCGGGGAGCCCGTTTTCCTGCGTGTCCTGGGACGAGGTGCTCGCCTGCCGCTGGGCCAGCGCTGAGCTCGAGTGTTTGCACTTGGGTGAACCGCACTGACAGCTGAAGTATTTGCCTTTGATGTCCCAGAACCTGTCTCCGTAGTCAAAGCTGCAAGAGAGACACAGAGACAGGGTCACTTCAAAGCAGAAGCACGCAGGGGGAAAAGGGACCGTGCAGCGGTGCAAGCCACCGGGGGCAGCAATCCTTGGTGCTGCCACAATTTGGGTTTTTGCAAAGCTTCAGGGGACGGAACGCGCTTGTGGGATCCCCAGGAGACCCTGTGGGTGCGGCCCTGAGAGCAAGGGATGGAGCGAGCCAGCTCAGGAGCGGCAGAGCTTTCGTCCCTCCACGTTCCATCCTTCCCCCCGTGAGGCAGTGGCTCCCCACGGGAGGGGCAGCCCTGGGGACAGCACCTACCCGATTTCTTCTCCAGCCTCTATATGCCTCGTGCTGAAGAAGGCGATCCTGGGAAAGCGGAGGTCCTGATGTGACATGAAGACTCGCACCGGGATGAGGTTTGGCTCGCAGAGGTGGTTTATAAAGCGGCTGATGTTGCCATAGAAACGGGCATCTATGCAGTACACCTCTCCATCCTAGAGGAGAAATGTTGCATCTTTGATTAGATGAAGTTCGGTTCAGTATTATTACTGCTACTTATTTAAAAAAACACACCAAACAACAAGTGATCAAACTACCGGTCATTCCGCTAAACCTCTGCAGAGCTTCAAGAAGAACCGCCACCTGGGCAGGACGCCCACTGTGGGTTTGAAAGGACTGAACTCACACATTTATATTCAACAGTACTCTGAAAATACAGTTTTCTGCACAGCACTCAGCTCCCACTAGCCCAAAGACCTGTTAAAACGCCCCTGACACTGGGTGGCATGTCAGTTCTCCCCAGCCCTGCTCTGGTAAAGCACCAGTTTGGCACAGTGAGATCCATGTTTGGTGCAGAAAAACACCTTATGCGTAAAAGCCACTGGACAGGGGAACAGGCATCTGTTCTCTCCTCTAATTGAACACGACAGCTAGGAAACACAAAGCCAGAGCCTTGAGAGAACGCAGCTTTTGCGGATAAAAGTGAAAGTGAGAACACAAAAATTCCCTTTCTGGAGAGCTCAGAGAGCAGTGATATTTTGTTTTCCTTGAAAATAAAAGAACCCCCCTCAGGGCTTTTTTATTCCAGCAGAGAATGACTGTGCAAAGCAGAGACTTTAATTACAGAAGCTAATTTCAGTTGCGAAGAGGCCAAAAGCAAAAGGATCCATTAGCAGTGCTCAAACTCCCTTTTGGGCAAGCACCTTGCAATTGTTAATGGATGAGCCATGCCAGATCACACCGCCCGACTGGTGCAGGAGCCCAGGGAAGAGTCCCAGCGACATGGTCCCGTATCACTCACAGTGTCATCAGCTCTAATTTCAGTTAGAAGTAATTCCCGTCACCCCCTCACTTTCATCCATGGAAATGCCCTGGTTGGTGAGGACAACATCACCCACTACCGCATCTAGTGACCATCTGGAAAGAACTGAGCTCTCCACCATGCAAGGCAAGATGTGTTTCTTGGGAAAGGAGCCTGCTGCCTTGACCAACACAGGCAGCGTCCTCCCTGGGAAGCTGCTAAGGAGGACAAGTCCCAAAGCAAACGGCTTCCCACCTTACTATGAGGGTTTCAGGAACGTAAGAGTCACACAGTGGCTAGTAAGGAGGAAGAGGAGAAACCATGAACCCACTCTGCAGTGAGACGAGTCTCCTTCTCAAGAGTGGGAAGGCACCAGGGTTTCTTAGAAGGGAAGAAGCCCAGAGAAAGCCCTTCTTGCCTGCAGGCAGGCAGGGGTCGCGGGGGTGCAGCAACATGCAGCCCCAACTGCTGCCCCTCCTTGACGGAGCACACCGGGCCAAGCTCACGAGCAGGGACTGCAGGGGATGGGCCTGCGCGTGGGGCGGCTTAACACAAAGAGAAAGCAACCACAGCAGCTAAAACTCAGCCTCATCTTTCCCCAAAACAGTGTGGTTTTTCCAGCTCTCCAGTACAGAGACAAGAAAACTATCCCTTTAACCAGTGGAAGATCAGAGAGCATCTGCTGTGCTGTGTCTTCCTCCTGGAAACCCAGGAATGGCTGTAAGTTTTGGCTGTTCGATGTTTGCCCCCTTTCAGGCATGGGACATGACTGCAGGACCTGGTACACAAAACGATTCACTGTGCACGTGGCCGTCAGTGGCAGCTCAAGGTACAGGGACATCAGAAGCGACACCCCCACCACTGTCTTTCAGTACAGCACAAGCCTGTCCAGGCCACCCCTTCAGGACACACCAGGACCCCAGGGTTGTCCATCCCAGGGTTTGGGTTCACACCCGTAACAATTTCCCATCACTCGGGAGGCTGCGGGACCCGGCTAGCGCTGCCCTACCCTCCGCCACCCACCCCAGTGGGCTGCTTGGTGCCTGCGTTTCTACAGGTGCTCCCCTTTGAAAAAACCCTGAAAAAAGATTACGTGCTTGCAGCTGTACTTAGGTCTCCCTCCTCGCTTCACTAAAGGCTTCCTAAGAGCAAACACACAGAGGTCATCCCTCAAGGCAGCCAGCCAGGGGTTAGCCTAAGGCAAGGCAAGCCCAAGGAGTGGGCTCCTGCTCATAAATGTACCAACCAGGTTGAAGTCCCTGCTGCTTTTCAACTTCTTAATTACAATTTGACCCCTCTGTTTTCAGACTGACCACAGGACACATTACTTGGCTTTTTTCAGTCGTTGAATGTGTGTTGCTTTAAAACAGAAGAAGAAAAATAAAGGCACAGCTTCTTTGTCACTAGCTGATGACAGAAACAAGACAGAGACTGTTTTACAGCTTTCCTTGGAAGCCACCCCATTCCTCTGAGTCCCCAGCTCACCTCTCTCTTCCTTTCCCAAGGGAAGTCTGAAGTGATGGCCTTGCTTAAAAAGCTTTAGATCACACTTTTCAAAGCACGATTTCTGCTCTGAGACAGCCTCCACAGAGCAGCACAGGGTAACTACCAGCAGAACAAGCCTCAAGTCCCTGCCAGGGCATCTGGTGGATTCCTTTGTAAGTGAACAGTTTTTTCAGTCTTCCAGCTCAACTTTTTATGAAGAACCTACAGAGCTGCCAATCAACACAGCTGCAAGCCTGCATATACACACCTGAGTATCAAAAACTGAACAGCTGAACTCAGGATGCCCAAATGGTTTTGACAGAAGAGCATTTTGCATCAAAACCGGTGTGGGCAGCACGTACCGTGGCGGGCGGCCCATGCACTCTTACCATTTTAACAAGTCCTAAGCCTTACCTCAACCACTCTATATTTTGACTAAAATGCAGTGAGGATGCAGTCCTCCTCTTTGCAGGCTTTCAGATCATGCTGTACATCAAGATGGAGACAAATATTCTCTCTGCTAATTTGGAGAAGCAAGACCTTGGGTTTGTCTCATTAGACACCTTCAGATACAGTACCTTGTTGTCAAGGTCGAAGAGGTAGGAGTCCTCTTCACGGACGTCTGCCTCGGAATCGGATATCAGCTCACCAACATACCTGCAGACAAACAGGAAAGGCAGAAATAAGATGCTCATGCAATCACAAGGTTGGGTTTAAACACATCTTTCTGGGAAGAGGGAAAGGAAGGGATACAGCCCAGCCACAGATGGCAACCCACAGCCTTCGCACTGCAGGTCATCTCAGAGCCACCCGGGAAAACTGAGCTTTGCCAACTTACAGCAGCTAAAATCTGGCTCCAAACTCCATCTTTTCAGGGCAACACTTTTAATAATAAAAATGGAGTCTTACTTCCAACAAAATTTACTTTTTCCCTGAGATCTATGTTTCCTTTTGCAAATCTCTTCGCTGGCCAGGATCAACACATTAATCCAAATCTCCTTATGTTCACAGTCAGACTCACACCCTGGCTCTCCCATACACCAGCAATGCTTCCGCTGTTCACATCCCAAAGCAAAATGTTTCTGTCTGTCCTTCCTGTATTTTCCAGGGTATTTTGACCAATTACACAGGCTACATACCTTAAAAAGTTTTGTTTTAAAAGTCTTAGGTCTTATCTAACCAGGCAGGATCCCTGGAAGGATCTAGGCTTCTTTCTCAATCCCTCTTGAACCAGAATAAACCAAAGCTCTGATCCCAGTAACAACCACCCTGTTATAAAACCACGTGCAAGACAGATCACAACGAGGTCCTGCGAGCACTGCAAAGCATGTGCTGCTTGGCCTGGCTTGCTGAGAAGGGCGAAATACCCACACCACCCCTCACACCGCAGACGCACGCTGGTTTTGATGCAAACCCCCTTGTGGCAGGAGTCCCCGCTGCACTGGTGTTCCCACATTTTTCTCCCCATCTCCATCCTAAACAGCTTGGGACTGTCAAGGTTCAGCATTTCCTGGCCCTGACCTGCTTGCAATCAAAGTAAAAGGCACAAGAGGAGAGGTACCGAGCCAGAGGGAGGATGAGAGAAGGAAACAACAGCACAGTAGATTCTGGTATGTAAGTCTTCCCTGCCTGCATTGCAATGACAATTAATTATAAGCAAAGGATTCACAATATGAATAAATATTCTTCGCAGCATCAACAGAGACTTCCACGATCAGCAGCCATTATCACAGCATTCCTCTGCAGCTCTCAAGGCATTTTCAAAGTGTTAACCAACCATATCCATTTCCCCCCTGTGGCTCAAGGCAGCATTTAACTCCAGGGCTGGGGAAGAGGAGAGCCACGGAACATTAACCTGGAAAGGGCCCACGCACTCCGTGACAAGGGATCGTTTGGCAGCAGTTCCCAAATCTGAGCGATCTGGCCAAGTCGCTCTGCCAGAGCAGGAGGCTGCCGCCGCGTGCGATCCTCCTGTTTGCCCCCACCGCAGCTTGTTATTTATTAAGCGCTCCCGTAAGGCTGCGGCATTACTGGAAATCACACGCTCGTTGGTGACCTAAAGCAATATGAAGATGATGGCCAGAGAGGGAGAGAAATTGCTGTAGCATGGCACAGTAGCCAGCAGCAGCTGAGAAACAGCTGAATAATGCTGCACGGAGAAGCACTCTGCTCAGGGACAGCCACTTCAGGTTTACAACTCAGTGAAACAAAAAACCACAATCCAAGTAAAAATTGTTGTTTCGATGATCCTTTAAAGACTGCTCCTGTAACTCACTTCCTTTCCAGGACTGCTTACCAATACAAATGATTCCCTAATTCCCCAGGTCCAAAGTTATGGAAGGATGTGCAAGAGGTACATTTTCCTACCCAAAAAAGAACAGGACAATCAGCCCCTTCATTTAAAAACTCGAAGTCAATCCAGCGCCTTGCTTCTCAGCAAGATGTTCAGCATGCTGATGGCAAGTGACTACACCTCAGAGCTTTACACTGCCACTCATCACTGCAAGATCAGAGCATGCTCCATGCAAAAATCAAGAGCAATAACAAGTCCCTAGCACAGGCTCCAGCATTTTCCACGGGGTGTGGGAGATGGGATGCCTGGGGCTTCTCTGGCTAAAAGAGGTGTGGCTAAAATACCTGGCTTGATGCAGATGGTATCTGTTAGAACATCACTGTTTTGTACAGGAATGAAATATTCTGAGACCACATAATGTACATGCACCAAAAGGAACAGACCAGATCCTCACAAACCTCTGGTTTCTGCATCCCACTAATTCAAAGCCTCTCCAATAAAAGCCTCCACCATTTCCAGAACGAGCCGTTACACCGTCTGACAACCATGCACGAACAGAGCAGACTCAGAACAACCCACAGCAATGTCATCGCAGGGGGAGCAACAGCAACTTCTGAGCAGTGACAGATCTGGAGGCCAGGGAGGAACCTGCACACAAGCACGCTCCTGAGCATCTGTGAGCGGAAGAGCCTAAAACCTCGGTGGGAGCCCAGCGGGGCGGGGAGGATCACACTGCTGCATCTCCCCTCACTCAGCTGCTGCTTCCAGGGTGGTGCTGAAGGTACCGGAGGCCATCAGTAGGAGGGTCTGGAGCGACTGGGGGCTGGGGAGCCCTGGAGATGATGGTGGGAGGGCTGGCTGGCCACCGTGCCAGCAGAGCCTCGCTCCCAGCTGCCAAAGTGCTCTGAGCACTGCTAAACACTCCCTGCAAAAGCTGCTGTGGGCTGCCAGAGGGACAGTCTGCAAGCAGAAATGGGAAGGGAAACCATTTTTGGAGTGATTACAGAGAAAAGTTGAAAGGTATCTGAAGTACAGAGCAGGCTGAAAAGCAGTATGTTTCTAAGAAAGGCATTTACACACAGAAACAGTCAGGACCAGCAGAGTTTGGAAAATAGAAGCATTGTGAGAACTATTCCAGATTTGCCCCTCTTGTGGGCCTACGTGAAAAATTGTGGAATAAAAGTCATCCTTACGCCAGTACAATGATCACCCTTCCAGTGCAGAATAATAACCTGCTCAGGGCTCTAATCCAGACGTTTAACGCACAATGCTCCTCCACTACAGCCGATCCCAGGAGCTGCTGTGTGCAAGCACCCCCAAGCACCCCTGGCACCAGGGCTTCTTTGCCAGACATGAGGAAAAAAAGAAACCAAGTCTATAGGTTGTCCATGAAGAATCACAGGGAGGACATCAGTGCAGCTGGCTTAAGGAGGAGAGAAGGACTGTTGAGTAAATAACACGTGTTTGTGCGTGTGCGTGATGGAGACAAGGGGAATGTATATGGGCAAGACATAAAATAGCTCAGCTTTTGAGTATGCAGCTCATTTAGATAATGAAGAAGATAGCGCCTACCACTGAAACAGTGGCAGCAGCTCCTGGCAAGGGCGGAGGGAAGAGTTAGGCACAGTGGTGGTATCTGCACCCCATCAGCTCTGATGCACTCTAATTACACCTGTTTCCTTGGGCCGCTTATTCACCACTGCTTATTCCTCTTGCATGCCAGCATTCCAGTAAGGTTTGGTAAAGCCAGTGCCTTTTTTTCTTTGGGAGCAGTTTTCGTGCAGGCTCTGGCTCATCTCTGGGCACTGAACCAGGACACGGGGACCTTTGGTACTTAAAAGGAAGCCCCACCTGAAGACAGGCTTGAGACACTCCCCACAAACAACAGAGTTTGAAGCTTTACCTCCGAAAAAAACCTTTTTATTGTCTGGCAGCTTCTAACATGGAAGAAATACTTGGCCAATTCACTTTGGTTTGTTTTTTTTTTATATTCTGCAATAATCTTCCTCAATCCCCCACCCCAATGCTATAAAACATCACTAACTAGTTATAAAAATCTCTAGAACCTATTTCCATGAAGGGCATGGGTCCAGCCCTATTTAGAAGGTCTTAACTCACCATAGTATTGCAATGAAGAAAACACTTTCCAAAATATTTAATAAAGTACATTTACCATTTTAAAGCCTAAAACCTGTGGGGTTCAACGGGAGTTTTTTCACTTGACATAAATCTGAACATTTTTGTTCTTAAGTACTTTATTGAATCAGGGCCGAAACACGTGTTCAACGCCAAGTGCTTTACTGTTTTGCTGAATCAGACTAAAGCCAGAGCTGTGACACTGGAAAACCTCTTGAGAGGTCAGTATTGAAACAGAAAAAGATGCGATATAACAAAGTTGCTCCAAAAATTCCCTTGGCCTTAAGTGTCCCAGATCCACGGTGAGCACATTGAGTTGAGCACATTCGTAGCGCAACCCAAATGCTTTTTTCCCTCCATCGCTTCTGTTTCAGGGGGGTAGGACAGATCCCAACAAGGCAGAGAGGGGTGAAAAAAGATCCATACTATGAGGAAAAGGACAAACAGAGCAGGAAACGGAGTCAGGAAACCTCCAACTGAGGGCAAGCAGCTCGGCTTGATGCCAATCTGATTAGCATGGAAACCTCTCCTTGAAGAGGAGCAAACCATCCCAGCCCTCGGGAAGCGATGCGTTTTTGTGAGCTAATGAAAGCTGAATAACTTACTCGCACACAAAGGTTCCCAGTGGAATGTCTTGCATTGTTCGCACACCCCAGCCCATCTTTTGTGTCCGATAAAGCTGCAATCGAGTCCTGGAAAAGAGGAAAGGGAGCCATGTTAATGGCAGCACTCTGCAGAAAGACAATGGATTTTCATAGAGAGATGAGCAAAAAACCCAGCAACCTTCCATCACCACCAACTCCGAGATTATTTCAATACTCAACCCCCCTGGTTGGTGGAAAGGTGGAAAGGGACTTAAGGCAGCGTAGCTCTGCAGAGAGGAGTGCTACGGGGGAAGGCAGGGAGCTTACAGTGAATTAAGAACACCTTGAGCTAAGTGCTCTGATCCCTTTGCCCTCTGCTGAGGCTGGTGCATTTAGCAACTCCATCATATCCAGCTCCCTGGCTGAAAGACAAGGAAGAAACGCTGCAACTTGAAACTTCTTGGTGTAATAGCTGCTCTGTGGAATTTTACTGATGGAGTTTATAGGCAGAGAAACAATCCTGTAAGTCATTCTGCCTCCTGCTCAGCCAGAACTTGAGTTAAGTGCAGGATGAACAGTCTCCAGGGCTAGGGAAGGCTTGCTCTGTCCCCGAGGGAACCAAAACCCACTCTCAGCAATGCTGTTATCGGAATAAAGAGAAATCCGACGCTCACCTTAACTTCACCCTGTTGCTTTTTCCGGTACTTCTCTCCTCTTCCCCCCACCCATTCCCTGCTTGCACCGTCAGCTCAAACCAGGGGCTGTGCGTTTTCTCCTGGTTGCTCACGGCTCCTGGAGCCTTCACCAGGGCAAAACTGACTTCAGGTGAAACCAGTTACAACACTGTATTTCAGGCTTGAGAAAGGTCCCCCATGTTTTGCTTTGTCCACCAGAGCAGAGCAGAGCAGAGAGCCAAGCTCAGGTTCAGGCTCTGCTGTTGGGGCTGACACCAGCAGCAGCAGGACCGCAGCTCCGGTCTCAGCTTCCTGGCTGAGCTGGGCCAGCCTGCCAGATGGAAACATGTGCACCGCCAAGCAGAGATAATTTGGGGAAAATCTGACGAAGGAAGCACTGAGAATGGAGCCGGAGCACCCACGTATCACGCTGCAGCCCAAATGCAGGAGGATTCCTCCGCTGCCTCCCCAGGGACCTCAAGCACAGCTCCGCCAAGCACCTAACCTGAGCACCGGCTTCCTGACAAAGCTGCTCTCCCAGGCTCATGGTTGGGTTTCCAACCCTTCCTGCCTTTCAGAAAAACACTTTAGCAAGGCAAAAATGCAAAAGCAAGAGCTCTAGCTGTACAGCTCCTAAATAAACACCCACATAGACACCAGAGCTCTGGAGCTTGGCAGGGAAAACCAGAGAGGGGTAAAGTTCTGTTGAAACGCATTGAGCCTTTTCCTTACTTATTTTTAACGTTGCAAAATGTCATTGAAACTACAAAGCTTTCAAAAAAGTGTTATCAGTACTACAAAAAAAGTTTGCAAAAAGTCTTTTTTCCACTGGGATTCCTTTGAAGTTTGTCCTGATACATTTAGTGCAGCGGCAAACTTCACAGCAGAGATCCAAAACAAAACATTTACACCTTCAGTCTGGCACCAAAATCATAACAGCCTAATCAGCAGCACCGAGGCCAACAGGTAGTCAGATAACCAATTCAGGGGGAGTCATGCCAGTAATTTGGAAATTTTAAGCAGCCACGTCTGGGCATGCTGGCCTATATTTCTAGTATAGACTGCTAACTTACAAGACCTTCTCAATTAAAGCTTTGCTGTTTCTGTTGCTGTTGTTTTCTTCACAGATCTCCACGTGAGAAGTTACATCTAGGCTGTTTGTACAAACCCACAAGCCATTTATATATATTATGGTCAGGCTGATGAAAAAATGCCACAGATCCCACGTGACAGTGGCAGGGGCAGGGTGCAAATATTAACTGAGCTCATGACCCCACTGCCACTTCATTCCCACCAGCAGCACACAGGAACCCGCTTGCATCCCACCACCGCGTGGTAGCACCTGCCCCAACTTCCGTATCGTCTCGGGAAGTCCTGGGTTTTGTGGGTTTATGAGCGAGCTGAGACCAGAGGGCCAGAAAGCTCACGAGTTTGCTGTTGGTCTTGCCAAGATAAGCTGCATTTGGATCATCCTTCTCACCTGAGCCCGTTCTGCACCACTCGGTTCCTACAGGTTCGCCAGCATGAGCACGCATGATTACACTCAAAGATGAGCGGCGGCTCAGCCATGTTGAATTCAGGCAGGAGTCGGCCATCCTGAAGAGGAGAGGCATTCAAGACTGGGTTAGTTGTCTGTTCCTGTGACCCCTCCAAACCAGAGGCAGGCCAGAGAACCCCAAGGTGAAGGCATGCCCCGACATCCCCAAAACTAGTGTCAGACCTCAACCTCCGCAGTGGTTTTGCTCTACCCCGATGGTGGCACTCTCGCCACTATCACCGACAGCTGCCAAACAGCAAGACACCGTCTAGATTTTTGCTGCCTGGCATCACCCTACGCACCATCAGAAAAAATATCTTACAGTGCTGTGCAAAGAAACGGTGTGCATCACCACTGTTATCATTCTGCAGTGCTGGAGGGGAGAAGCGGGTGCTTAGTCTGTCTCTGGAATAAAGCCTAAACTCCCAGATTACAAGGCCAATACGCCCAAGTTCTGTGAACCACATTATCTTCCCAAATAACACTCCCAAAAAACCTACAATCCAATTATTTACCAGCCTTATAGTATTAAGGAAGCGATAGACGCCGTTCATCATATTTAACAAATTTCGCTTTTAAGGCTTCAAAGATGTAATCACCTATTAACATGTAAATAAAATGGCTACAAAGCAAAGAAAGATGCCAGTATTCCCTCTGGGAGAAACTTGCAGAGTTTCACAGAACTTCTAATCTTAGCAGAACCTGTCCAAATATTAACCTCAAAACCTCCCTGGGGGATCGAAGCAAGAACTTACCCAAAACAAACCAGGCTTCTGGCAATGTTGCAGTTAAAACCTCTTTACTTTGCCTTCATCCAGAAGGATCACCATAAATAAAAGCAGGCAAAAAAATCTATACTGCCCTCCCCTTGTTTACATATTACAGCATTTTCTATGTTGCTCTGAAACGGAAGCTGATTTCACGCATGGATTATTAAATGCTCTCTATCACATGGGTATAATTAATGGCTCAGTTGGCATGACAGTAACACAAATAAGTAACACTAGAAAAGCTTCCCTGAGTACGCGTTTTGTTATCGTCACATACATCTCAAAGCTGAGACTACAACTTTATGCATTTTAAAAGAAAAAGTAGGGGAGTTGTGCAAGGAACTGTTTTTAAGGTACTATTATAAACCCTGAACTGTGCCAAGTTCAGCTCACAAGCACTGGTCTAACCCAACCGGAGGTTCTGTGTCCTCACCTTATCATACCAGCAGCGCATACTGAGTTGGCCACACATGCAGTTACTGGAGGAGCAGTCGTCTATACATACGCAATACTGGAAGGGAAGAAAGGGAGTTAACTCCACACCACTCGCACACAGCTGAAAGAGCAACTTCTGTGACTGGGCCAGAGAGGAAACCACAAGTCTTTGCCTCTCCTGCCACAGCTCCTTAGCCAGAAAGATAACCAGCCTCACCGGTTCGGTGGCATTTTTACCCCATTCCTTATTTCTGTATGCAAAGAACGTCAAAGGATTCCAGCTTGCAGGAAAGGATCCCACGCTGAGCCACCTTCATTTCTCATGAGAGGATGTCCCCCTGTGTTACTAACCCTCCCCTGTGCCCTATGAGCTGTACTCCATGCTCAAGGAAAAGGAAAGCTCCAAGGAGGGACCAGAGCTGGGAGATGATGCAACATGATGGCTCAGTCCTCCCCTGCTGCTTGCCTCTTCCCACACGGGTGCTCCAGCTGGCTGCTTCCCCAGCACTCCCCAAGCCACCACGGTCCCACCACCAGCTTCTGCACAACAGGGCTTGGGCAGGAGAAGTTCACTTCAGCCATCTGAGAGCTGTGCCCAGACGTACCCTTACCCCACCCTTCCCCACCTCTGCTTTCACAGCCTGGCCCTTTGAGGACTTCCAGTGTCACAATAAAGACCTTGGCCTGGGTGCTGCAGTCATCAGGAAGCCAGCATGAGGAAGGTCTCCCAACAACTCACTAACTCTCCAGATACAGAACAAAGGAAAGGATAAATGGGAGCCACATCAGCCAGTACCAGATGGCTGATGCTACAAGCACACAGCTGAGCACAGAGGTTAGCCTAAGTATCAGAAAGGAATCATAGAATCATAGAATGTCCTAAGTTGGAAGGGACCCACAAGGATCAAGTCCAAATCCTGTCTCTGCGCAGGACAACCCCAAATTCACACCATGTCTCTGAAGGTGTTGTCCAAGTGCTTCTTGAATACCATCAGGCTTGGTGCCGTGATGCCTCCCTGGGGAGCCTGTTCCAGGGCTCCACCACCCTCTGGGGGAAGAACCTTTTCCTAATATCCAACCTAAGCAGAAGGAAGAAAAGCAGAATCCCATTTCCTAGAGCAAGAGCTAGAGTTTAGGACAACAGCTTTAGCTGGAATTTGATGACAATATTAGGACTAGACATTCCCATTCTGAATGCAAAACCCATTCTGAGGTGCAGTGCACTGCAACATCCCTGAATACTGCAGGGACAGAACAGGAAAAAAATGGATACACACCTGTAAATGAGTGATGTTTCTATCAATGTCCATTGGGGAGGTGACGCAGTTCTGCGAAACATATTTGTAGTTGCTAGGACAAGGCTCGCTGTCCACTGAATTGATACAGGGAATCGGGATACGCTCATAACCCCGGGCAATGTCTCTGTCAGTGGGAGAAAGAATTGTCACAGAAGAAAAGCTCCCCTGAACAAGGGGCCATTCAAATGCCATCCTGGGGCAGAATTACTGTCTTTGATCACTGAGCATTCAAAGCCTGAAAGCAATTCAGACTAGAACAGAGTTCATTTTTTTCTGCCCTGCCTTACAGATTGTTCTTTGCGCTTGCAAATATTTCCATTCAGAGGATGAATTTACAAACCACGGTCTGAATCAGCATGTGCTTATTTCTTGCAAGCTCCAACTGACCTTCACACCAGTTTAAAAAGCTAAGCATGCACTTACAGTCCTTTCTTAAACCAGGCCCCCAGCCTCCCCCATGCAAGGGCTCTACTTCATGACCCACAAGCAAAGCCAGCTGGATTCTCACCTGCTCACAACCTTCTCTATCTGGGCAGGCTTGTCAGTAGATGATTCTCTGAGAGTCTTGTTCATCTGCAGGGCCACCCAGACCTGAGAGTTAAGGCTGGAGCACTGGAGTGGAGTCTCACCCTCCTTGTTCTTTAAAGTGACATCCGAGCCACGGGAAAGAAAGAGACTGCAAAACAGCAAGAACAAATAAGCATCCCCCAAGAGAAACCACACAAGGGGAAAATGAGCTGAATCACATCCTCCAGCCAGCCCTTAAGGGACAAGGAAGAATCTGTAGTAGTGAATAATCACCTGAGTTTTCTTTATTAAGCATGGTTCAGTGAATCCTTCTACATGAAGGCGCTGGCAGAAGCCACAGACTGGAGCTCTAGGCTCTCGCAAGAGCTCTGGGCAAACCTCGCCTTGCTTCAGGCATGACAAGTACCTTGCTGGTACCAGCCTAACTTCAGACAGGCTTGAAACTCTCTCTGGCAGGGAAAGATATGGGATGGGAAGAGTAGGCTGGAAAAGGAAGAGTCCCACAGAAAACTGGTATTGGACTTGGCCCGTGTTTATATTCACCAGCTTTTGGTAAGAATACATGATGACTTTATTCATAGCGGTGGTGAAGCAAAGGAAAAGCCCTGTTACCATATTATGCCACACTAGTTGCAAAACAAAAAACCAAATGAAAACAAAACAAGAGCTCTAATCAAGGATGGCTGACACCCTTCTGCTGGGAAGCCCAGGCTGAGCACTGCCCCTCAAGCCCTCTGCCTAAGACTCCAGGACCACCCCGTGTTCTCTGGTCTTTTTTATACCAGCTCTGGCAGCAGCTAGTATTTCAGACCCACCACCCCTAGGAGCAGGGCAATAGAGAAACAAGCCCTCCATCCCAAGTTTGTTTTGTCCTTAAATGCCAAAGACATTTCAAAGCATCTCCCAAGCTTGCCAGCCAGCACTCGGAGAGAAAGGAGTGACATGGGGAACATGGCAGGGCTGGAGTCGTACTTACACAACACACTCGTAGCGGTTCTCTCTGGCTGCAATATGCAAGGGTGAGTCCCCGTGAATATTCACTGCATGTAAATCACACTTAGCAGCCAGCAGTATCTCCGCTATGTCAACGCAGCCAGAAAAAGCAGCCCAGTGCAAACAAATATTTTCCTCCTGGAGGGAAAGAAAACAGAGTAGAGGGTGTTTAGTGCATTAAAACCCTATAGCTTCGGGACTTCACCATCCTTAGCTCTACACCTGCAGCATTCAACATGTGGCCTGCAGTCTCCTTCCCTACACCACTCCTCCTGGCTGGGTCTGCTGGGGCAGGCAGGGAAATCTCCACTCAGACAAGGAGGGAGTTCTCACTCCAGCCGCCTCCGCGCACCAGAGATGGGGAGGCTGCACACAAAGCAGTCCATCGCCTTCCGTATACACACAGGCAAATCGTCTGTCTCTAAGCCACAAAACAATCTGGATCAATCCATGAGAGATGTGACAGCCATGAACAAACATGCTGGAAAAGGCTAGAAGCTGAGCCTCCCCAGCCCAGACAGACAGGAAAGCTAGTGTGTCTCCCAGTGCTACAAAATTAAAGAGAAAAAGAGCACAGCACAAGCTATAGGGTATATGAAGGTGCTAGAAAGCAAACCACAAGCCACAGGGAAAGCAATCAATCTGACTTCAGGCATCTCTTAAATACTGTATGTACTCATCTCTCACTAGCAGCACTAGAAATAGCTGAACACTCATCTTTTTGATAGAGATATTTTAAGCGATGATACTCTGTTTTCTGTTACAGTGCAATTTGCAGCACACTTTGAACCCTTCCCCATGACAAGCTCTAAAGACGTCGATTACAACAGTGCAATCATAGTAATCATCACCTAACTTTTATCTTTTTTTTTTTTTTTAAAGCAAAAATAAGGCATATCTTTTAGTCTCGCAACTTAACTTAGATCCTTCCTTAAATGGGGAGGCTATTGACATACACCAGGGAGTGGGGAGACCTCTTTCTATACGGCTTCTGCCTCCCATTATGGTAACAGCTACAAGAAAAACCCTCATCAGCATCACATACCAATCTACAGAAGAAATTAATCCTGTCGATTGCACAGCAGATGCTGCTGCTCAGACAGGTTACAGACACCTAGACTTGCTGCTTTGCCTTGCATTGGCTGCTGCCTAACTGAAGCGTAATTACAATCAAAAGCATTTCTCCCGCTCCCGAAATACGATGTTTCCCAGCACAAGTGACACAGCTTCTTAACGACTGCAAGCAGGAGTCGCCAAACGTAGGTACAGTAACAGATATACGATACGTACGTCTGCTAAGAGGGTGGTTTTCTTTCAAGTGAGTTGTTGACTGAGGTGATTTGATTGTCATCATTTAATGTGCGACCTTGTAAGTGGTAGCCAAAAGGCCTCCATGACAGATCAAACAAGTCAGTTTTGTTCAGCCAGTGCTAGGGCTCTGAAGCAATGCAACAGCTGAAAAGCCCCCTCTCTCACCTTGACTTTTGCTTTTAGGAACAGTATCGGACCTGGACCTGCCTGGGAACTACCTAAGCCACCAAGGAAACAGAGGCTCCTACCAAGAAGGGCCTTTCAGACTGGGGACAGCAACTCTGCGGGAACAGCTGGACCCTTTTTGAGCTCGACAAGACAAACGTGCCAACGCTTACCCCTGCTAGCACCCAAGACACAAAATGAGGCATTTAAGGAGACAAATACAAGCCAGCTGCTTATTCCCTTGGAGTCAGAAAAGCACTAGGAGCCTTGGAGAGGAAGATACATTGCCATGAGGGACACCAGAGGATGAACTGATGGCTGGGTAGGTACTTTGCTGTAACAACTCTGTGCAGAGAGCAGCGAAGCCAGTTACCCCTCATTTATCAAACTATCTCACATCTACAGGCCAAAGCCTGGAACAGGTCAACCCACCCCGGTTCACACCCAAGCCTGCCTTGCAGGTACCTCTGGGGTTTCAATATCCTTAGAGACAGAAAGGGAAAAATGAGGCAAACGCTGTTAAGAAAAAAAGAGAGTAGTGATGATATAATCAGTCTCCTGAACAGAAGCCTGGATACTCTCTCCTTTTTTCCCCAGTCATCTCCCTTGTAACTTCTCTGTATACTTGAAAATCCCCGTGAAACCAGCTGGCACAGCCCAACGTGCAACGCTGCCGGGCCCACAGAGCTCCCAGGGACTCCACCTGGAGTCAGACGCTCTCAAGTACGCAGTACATCCCACCGGAGTAGGATTTACAGAGGTGAAGAGCAGACCAGGAGCCAGCTCCAGCACACTGAGCCGCCAGCCTGGGCACGCTCTGTCCACATGGGTGGCTTCATGCCTGTTACACCTAGGAAAAGCCAGGCTTGTGACACTTGCTGGCAAAGCATCTACCCAATCCATCTGCAAAACAGGAGTACAAGCCTGTGCTGCGCAAAAGGCACGCAGGATGCCCCAACCCATACTCAGTGCACACTAGCCCATGACCAACATGGAGCTGGTAAGTCTGGACTGAAGGGGAATCCGCCTGGTGCAGCATCCAAATAGGAGCATGGCAGACCCAGGTGGATCAGAAGCAGCACAGCACAGAGCTGACTACGGCATGCGGCATGACATAAAGCATGCATAAAGCATCCGTATGGGTGGAGGAAAACAACTTCTTGCCAGCTTGTAAACTCTTTCCCAAAATATGGAGGAAAATTCTCCCATCAGGCCCTGCCCCAAACCACCTGTGTCGAGGGACCACCACGCCCCCCTGCGCTGAGCCCAAGATCGGCCTGCTTGGGCTTGTTTGCTTTTTAAACAGAGATTGTGGCTAATTTCTGAAACGGATTCCAGGAAGAACCTCACATTGTCGCGGATGTTGATGTCTGACCCCTTTGCAAGCAGCAGCTTCACCAGCTCAATATGCTTGTACTCAGTGGCCCAGATCATCGGCGTCCAGCCTCCATCATCCTGGGAAAGGAAAAAGAAAGGGTGAGACACGCGGAACAGGCAAGATGGTCTCCTGCTGGCTTCACAAGTCCCATGGCAGCCACAGCATGGTACACCTTGCCTGGGAGCCACAGACCCCTTCTCTCCCCATGTCTGCCTCACCACTCTCCTTCAGTCTGTGCTGCTGCAGGGAGAGGTCCCTCAGGGTTCTGCAGAGCCCAGCGTGATTAGAACCAACATGCCTCAGCAGGCTGGAGTTTATTTGCAGCTCAGCACACCGGCAGTGGATCTCCAGGGCTTTCAAATACAGCTGATTGTCCAAATGGCACAATGAGCATCCAGCTTGTGTAACAAGGAACCCTGATGCAGTGCTGCCTCTCCCCACAACAACAGATAAGCTCTGTGATGGTGAGTACCAGGCTTGACTCATCCCACAGCACGTCTGTGTTCCCACACACCCCCTGCCAGGAGGAGCACAGGGACACCCTTGAGCAACAGGCTCCACGAGCAAATTCAAGATTAAGGAGAAACTGCAAATCAAGGCACAGAGAAGGAAAGTTTCCATGAGGTCAGTGGAGGGGATCGCCTTTTCTGGCAGACGAGGATGCCCACAGCACTGTCGTCCTACAATGTTTTTCGGGTGCCCCCCAGCAGCAGGGCTGTATTTCAGTGACACAGCACGCTGTGTTTCTCGCAGACGCCACACTGCCGAGACTCATGTGCCTGACCTGAGAAAAGCAGCTTCTGCCCCGCGCAGAAAGGCCTCACCTGGCAGTTGACATCCATCTTCCCGTTGGAGAGCAGGTACTGAACAACATCATAGTGCCCCTTCTTGGCAGCCAAGTGCAGACATGTGGAGCCCTCCGCATCCTGGACACAACCACAGAACACGCGCTCAGGGACATCCCTTCCCAGCATTTCCCATGTCTACATGTCACCACTGATACTTAGGAACAGCAGAGAAGTTCACGGACAGAGCACAGGACTCCAAAAGGCCCCAGCCCACAGCCACAAGGGGAGAGAGCAGCAGCAACCAGTGCGGGCATGAAGCAGCGGGAGCTTCATACCAAGCTCAGAGCTGCAACCCATGCAGAGTAGGAGGCTGCGAGTGCAAAGGGTACGGGAAAAGACACCTTTGCGAAGCCTAGGGAAGGTACCAGCCCCAAACCCTGGCTGGCAGATTGATGCTCCCCTTCCCCAGCGGACCCTCTCCACCTCTTCTCCATGTACTGGAGAGCCAGTGAGAGGCAGAAATCCCTTACAGAGGCAGAGCTTGTACTTTACATCAGAAAAGTAGCCTTGTCTCAACCTGAAATGCTCTGTTTATACAGTTGTTTTTGCTGTGTTCTATTAGCACAAGGCCTTATCCCAGCACCTGGCAGCAACACAAAAGGGTGTCCTGCGCAGGGGCTAGGAGCCTCCCGAGAGCCCAAGTCCCCAGCCTGCCTGCAGCCATCTGCTGAGACAGGAGATTAAAAAAGACAGTGAAAGTTGAAAGGAAAAATAAAATGCCTTTGGGAGCTGAACACACAGGGTCTGGTGGAGATGGACAGGTTGTGAGTCATAACAGAGACACTCCCACACTAACACCAAAGATCTTGGAGGCTGGAGCCTGATTTTTATCAGGCATTTATACCCCAAGAGCTTAGCACATAGCAAGGCCCAGAGACCAGGAAATAAGGAGGAGGAAATGGAAGACTGCAAACCAAAGTGACTCCTTCCTGCTAAGCCCCTGGAAGCAACATCAGAGGCGAGAGCCTTCAGATGGAGCTGAGCGTAAAGCACGGCGCAGGGCGAGGGAGCGCCCCACTGCCCTCAGCATCCCCCTCCACGCAGCAGTGCAGCAGGACCCGGCTGGGCAGGCTTGGCACACGCCCCCAGCAGTTAATGTCCGGATTTCTCATCCAAGTGGCTGGAGCTGATTTTAAACTGCAATGTTGCTGCTTTCAAAAAAAAAGACTAATTTGGTGTAAGAAACTAATTAACATAATAAACTAGTCTAGACTTCAGACGTGATCTCAGGCTTCTAATTTGCTTTTGCAAGCTCAGGATTTTTTTCCTTCCCTTTACCTTCAGAAGCAAAAAACCCCCTCTTTTCTCTTCCACAGGAATAACTCAGGAGAGATGTCTGGATTGCTCCAGGACACTTTGGGACAGTGGCCAGCATGAACCCACAGGTGCCTGTCCTGTCCCTTTCCCCCTTCCCAGCTCAGAACCAGGTTCCAAGGATCCATTCAAGGCTTGGGGTGGGCAGCACTTGAAATCTTGTCCAATCCTCCTGGCCCTGACAGCTCCTTCGCAAAAAGGGCATCCTGGCCCTGCTGTACTCCCTAGCAATAGCAGAGGAGCACGCTAACAGCAGCAGGTTGTAACAATAAGAAGTTCACATGGGGAGGGTTCCTCTGCTCCAAATAGCATCTGATTTATGGGACTAATAAATGATCAGTATATTTTCCAAGATTGCAAAGCAACAGGAGCATGCTAAAGGCAAACAGACAGCTGCATTTTATTGTATTTATTTAAATTAAAGGGTAGAGTTTAAAGATGGGGTCCAATTCTGCCACTGCAGCGTGACTGCAAGAAACTACACATCAGTCCTTTGGAAAGCAAAGCTTCCTCTGTCATTTTTCCTGGCTTGGCAAACACCTAATTACAAGCCCATTTTAAAATGTCACCCCAAAATTCTCATTATTAGAGTCTATAGAGAAGGAAGCTCTGAAATCAAACTCCAAATTACTGCAATAGATTTGTGACACTAATCCTTAGTGGCCCCGTATGATATCAAATACCCCCTATATTTGCTGCCACAAACTAATGCATCAAGTGGCAGCATTTGCCCCGAACTGCTCACAGCCAGGACACTGCACCATTAAAATGATACTACCCACAACCACAGCTTTGCCAAACCTTTGCGCCCAAGACAACAAGCCCAGTTCCCCTCTGCCTGAGCACTTCCACTCAGGACTTAAAGCCTATCAAAAAAGAAATGGCAGACAGAGGCTTCTTCAGGAGGAAAAGATAAGGAGTAAACTGCTACCTTAGGATCTACTAGTGCTCCAGCCTTGATAAGGTATTTCACAGTTTCCAAATGGTTGTTTTCTGCCGCTTCCATCAGTGGGGTCCTCTGGTCTTCAGAGCAGGTGTCTATATTAGCCCCAGCCTATTAAGAGGCCAAGGGAAATACAAGGAGAGTTATAATCATTACTGGTTAGCAGAGGAAGGATGTGGGAGTTGAGATTTAATAGCAAGTTTTCTTCCTGAAATTTAAGTGGGGGGGAAAGGCAAAAAAAAGAAATAAAAACCAGAAAAAAGGCAGTCCAACTTCACCTGTTTTGGAAAGTAGCACACACCGCCTGCCCTCTCTCCTGCCTCCTACAGCCAGTAACGGGGCATAAGGAAGCCAACAGCTGGTATTAAATAACTCTTGTTCTTAATGCATCTTGTACTGTTACTTCCTGGATATTGTTTGTGTAACACTTTGGAAAAATCAGCCTCCTCCTTTTTCCAGCAGCTCTGTTTTCCCTGGTCTATCATTTCTACGGACACAATGAACAAAACAACCAGCTCTTCCCGATGTCACAAGCGGTAGGGTCAACTTGCTGATTGCACCAGATAGGAGCTGTAAAAAAATCCTGGAGATCGGCTGTTCCTGGTGAAGTCAACAATAACATTTTTACAGAGGTCTCTGAAAATATGTTTGCTTCAACAAGGGAGTGCCTTGGACCAAAATCTTGCTCTTTTCCAAAACACTGCTGTGTCATGTATCTTGCCTGCTTTAACTCTTTGGCTTAGCTCAGTTACCCACCCAGAGGTGGGTAACCTACAATTCTTGGTAGGCTATGCATGCTTATATACGTGCGAAGCACAGACCTGTTTACAGCAATGACACGCTGACACAGGCTCACCTGGCACAAGAAGTTAGCCCCATTGCTTCCAGGTGCCTCCCACTGAATGCATTTGGTTTGATTACTTTTAAATAGGTAGAGCTATTTAAACCAGACCAGAGAAGAGGCATTTCAAATTTAACAAGCTGGGGACATTCTCTGCTAAACTGGGCACTACTGCAGTAGCCAGACATCAGGGAAGAGACAAGAACATGAAGGATTTTGGAAAAAAAACAGCCCTACTGATACTCAATCGAATTGTCTGTAATATCTCACAAATTTTGCTCCTTTTGCTCATGCAATTCATTCTGTTCTCTTCGCGTGCAGTGAAGTAACTCGTGTGAGAACAGCGCAGCGGGTCCATAGCTGCATCTTCAAACGGCACTTGGAAAGCCGCTGACTCCAGATGCTGAAATGCAACGTCCCAGCGGGCTCATTTTCAAAGATGTGGCATTGCTGCTTTCTCAAAAGCCCTTTAAGGTTTCCCAGTCACACAAGGTAAACAAATCGTACTTCCAGTCACTCCAGATGATGTATGCCAGTACAAAAAAGAAAAACTTTTTAAAGCCTCCTTTTTTCTCCACAGCATTTTGGAGAGGGTTCAACAAGAGCACCCTTATGTCTTTGACCATCTTCCCTCAGTTAGAGACCAAAACTCAGACAATAAGCCAAACTTGCATCTTTCCTTCTCTCTTTTTATGTGCGAGACATTTACCCTGTAGGGGAAAATCCTGCTCAGGCTTTGACAGAAGGGAAGAGAGACTGCTAGCTTCCAGGCTCCAGAGCCTACCTGCCTTTGTTACAAAGAGCAGCTTGGCAGCAGCTTGCGGATCAGCTGCAGTCTGCCAGCGGTCAGCCCGTGCTGGCACACCTGGCAGCGTGCTGCTCTGCTGGGTGTGCTTAGGCACATAGGTTCCCACATGCTCCACAGTGCCCTACATCCAAGCTTCACGTGCTCATTGCCCGGACAGTGAAGCTTGCTTGGAGAACAGCCTAGAAAGACAGCTTCAGTCATGGCCTCTAAGACCTCACGCTACTCTCCACCACTCCTCCCTTACAAACCCTGAGAACAGGAGGTTTTTACAGGAGAGATGCTTCAGTGCTGATTTCCAAGTGTGCTTTAGCCATGTGGGGCAGGAGACCAAAACCACAGAAAATTGCTGGTACAGAAGAACGTAAGTGGTGACAGACCTGAATCAGCATATGGCAGATGTCCACATGGCCAGACTCGGCAGCAGCATGGAGAGGGGTTCTCTTACTCTGATGCTCCATTTTAAAATTAGGGTCAATGCCATCCACTGAAAAACAGAGCAGAGATGCTTTCAACAACAATTCAGAGATTAGAGAAAAGCATAACAGGAGAACCAAGTCCCAGCTAAAGGCTTTTAAAAGACAGGTTCCCAACCCATCCTCAGACTTCCTCAAGACTCACTACACATTCAAGCAAGAAAGCTCTCAGATTAGTCCCATGGACATTCGATATGCAACAGCCCTCAAACTGAGAGCTTCAGAAACACCATGGAATTTAATACCTCGTTAAGGCATTACAATTTCTACATAGGCCATCTCCCTCATTAAAATTGACCATCTCTCAATACAACAAAAACAACACACACTATACAAGGATAAAAAGGAAAAAAAATGCTGCTTTGTTTAAAGCAACACTGCAGTCAGAAACAAAGACTCAGTACTACCTGGCCTTTTGTCTCACCACTATTAACTGCAATTCATATTAGCGATCCTCTTTGCATCCCTGCGAACACAGGCCTACAAAGTGGATGGAGCTTCTCCAACTAACACAAGCTCGGGATCCGGCCAGAGATTCTCACAGCTGCGCAAAGACTGACAGATGATGATGACAGCCAGACAAAGATGTCTGGGCACGATAACATGTTGCATATGATGAGGCTGTAGTTAAATATCAATGAATAACATTTTTGTGCTATTGAAGACACTAACAATGAAGCTAACGCTCGCTAGAAGGAAAAAGAAGAATCTGATAAATGAAAAGAACAGAAAGCATCCAAAAATGTACTGCAAAGCACTGGAGTGGAAAGGAAATGATCCAAGGAAACATTGTGTCCTTCAAAGGGGGAGATTCCTCAGGAATATCTGTTGGTAAAAACAAGCTCAAGGTCATCTGGTGACAGACTGCTAGGTAGCCCAGAAACAAACCCTGTGTACTGAAGGGCTTTTCCTTTCTGCTCTCTTGCTGATGGGTCTTGGCTTAAGCCGACTCCCATCTTTTCACCTCTCTACTGCATGAAAGTACCTACTGTATGCATGGAGAGGAAAAGTTCTGTCGGACTGGAAAAATCACATGTAGGTCTTTTGGGGACAGAAACAGCTTCTCTGGATAAAACCGTGCCCAAACACAGGAACAAGTTGGGAGCAGGTCCACATTTCACAGAAAGATGAAGCCATTTCCAATGACACATCACTTGCAAAGTGGCTTTCTCCTCCAACTCCACTCGCAAGGGGCAGTGGGGAATATGACGTGCTGCCGTGCTGGGAACTGGACTCTGGCAGCTGCCTGCCAGGAGCTGGGAGTACTGCCAGGCACGCAGTGTCCTGGGAAGGAGCCACCTACCCAACATAAGCAGGACTTTTTGCAGCTCTCCTTGCCTCGCAGAGAAGTACAACTGCTTTGGATGGAACCGTAACTTCTTGGGCCTGCAGCAGTGGGGAAAAGAGGCAAAATTAATACCCAGTGAAGAGCCCTCCCGGCATTTCACCCCACCCCGCTGCTACCCCATGTGCATGGCAAAGTCTGTTCCTATGGTACAGCTCTAGAGTGCCAGCAAAACATCAGAAGAAGTCTCCAGAAGGAGGTCTTAAAACTTCCAGCTCCAACCAGACAGGCAGGCTTGTTCTAATGAGGGCCATTATCTATTCAGACACCGCTCATCAACAAATTCTGGGTCTTACTATTGAAAACGGGAACTCCTAGTAGTTACAGCTATGGATAGAAGGCTAGTGAAAAACTAAATCCTCCAGACAAATCAGTAAGACATTTAGAGCTATAACTGTTCTCCTGAATCAGTAATCTGTTGGGGGTGACAAACGACTGAGGTGAACAAAAAAAGGTCTGAGTGGGGCCAAATTACAGAGAAGCTAAATCTCAGTTTTCTCTAGGTTAAGCAACTTTTCTGGGAACCAGAGAGACACAGTGGTCTTTTTCTTACTTTTCAGAGTCCAGGGCAATCAGGGCACTTTCCAGAGTTTCTTTAACTGGTCCCTGGGTCAGGCTAGAAGTAGGCTTTGGAAAAACTGAAGACCCCGCCATGTCAAACCCCTCAGCAGCTGAGCTTTCTGGCTTGTCTTCCTCTGACAACCGTGTCCCAGTGCCACTTAAGAGAAAAAAATGATAAACAGCAAAAGCACAACCATTAAAAATACGCAACAGTGTGTACCTTATGCCAAAGAAGGAAAGGAAATGGATTTTAAACACAGATAAACGTAGGTGAAATTGAAACAAGAACTAATATATTTTACAGCCTTTTCAGTAAGAACTTGCCCCAAAAAGAAGTTGCACTGCCCTATGATTACATTTTGATGTACTCTGTGCTACAGAAAACCTAGGAATGTGGGGCAAGTCATAAAAGCCACCAGAACAAGACCAGATCCGACGGGAAGCCGGAGCACCGTTCAACGCAGGGATGGCTTGATTTGTCTTTTCCTCTGTATTTTCATCCTCTCTTTGCACCTGTTCCCATTGATGCAAGTCAGGAGCTACAGCTAGGTACTGCATGAATTTCCCTGTCGCTTACCAGACCTGGCAATATGAACTCATTCCACTACGATTCTATTCCTAACAACAAGTGGAAGGAATGGTTTTAACTCCTAAACCCCTCCTATCTTCACAGCCTCTGCCCCAGCTCACCCGGTGGTTGCTGTGCTCTTCTCCAACACAGTGAGCAACACAACACACTCCTGCAGATTCCTGCAGCTGAGTGTGGCTTGCCAGAGCAGGACCAGAAAGCACTTTGCTCCATCAGGAGGAGCGCAGGTGTTCAAATGCAAAGCACGGTCTGGTGCGAGGTTTGAGATCGCCATGTGCTCCCAAGCTCACCTCCCTGTCGTGGTGTCAGCCCTTCCCTCCACAGCCGCTGGTTTCTGCTGCTCGTAGGTCAGTGACACCGTTGATGTTGTGTCTGCTTTTGCTATTGTCACCTCCTTTGCCTTGGAGGCCTCTTCCCCGCAGTGTGGGCAGTAGCTCATGTCGTTGACCTGGGAGGCACAGTTCTTGTGGAAACGGTGGGAGATGCTGCTCTCCGGCTGACACTCCATGAAAGTGCCCTAAAAAAACCACAGAGAAGAAATTCACACCTTGGCCACTATGTGCCTTACCCGTTCTACATGCTTCGTCCGCAGATCTCTTAAATACTTCATTCATCACCACTCTTGTCCAATACAGTAAGCAAGCACTGCCACTTCTTTAGAAGAGAACAAAGCCAAGGTAATGGGGAAAAAATTCACTTGGTTAGGGACCGCAAAGCAAGTTCTTCCATTGTGCTTGGGAAACAGAACCAACAAGTCCCAGTTTCCAGCTCTTTCCTCTAACGCTTGAAGTTCTTGCTTATGTTTCTAGAAGTGCCAGTGTACTGTAAGGACGCCCCCAAAACTGGAAAAGAAAACTTCAGACTTGAGTGCTGAGCCAGCATTAAAACTACCTAACAAAGCTGCGCACAAACCGTTCAAGGACCTACATGAATATAATTAAATCAGCTGTTAACCCCAATGTAACCTAAAGCGTGAGACTTCTCTGTTGGACCAGCCCGTGTGCTGTTTAACCCCAGTAATGTGGCTGACTGCTCATTCAACAAGCTTGGGCAACTTTTCTTAAAATTATTTTCTCTTTCCAGCAAAGTCCTCCAAACTAAACTGAAGGTACCCCAGAATTCATTGCCCTGAGATATTAGTGCTACCTGAAGCCCTACTGCGCTCTGTGTTACTAGTGATGGGTAGCACAGACAAATGCTCCCAGATTCACCTGTCTGAACTACGACATGTCCCTCAGAGATGTAAGAGCATGTAAGGAAAGGCTAGTTAAAACCCACTCTTCTCCTGAATTCATGGACCTCCCAAGCAATCTAATTACCTCTATTTCAGCTTTCAAAATGTCTTTAAGGGTTTTGAGGATTTTATCTTTTAAATGATCTTTTACTCGGCATGAAAACCCAGGGTGGCTCCATTTACTACAGTTACAATAATGCTCGAGACTGCTGTAGCATCTTTCATTGAGTCATCTTGAAGAACACTAGCATCAGACAATTAAGCCTCCCCATCATCCCGTGAGGCCCTCACTTGGTGTTTTTCAGCTTTACCAACAGGGAAACTAGGACACTGATGACCTAAAGGACTGGACCAATGCTATTAAAAGCCTCGGTGGCAGAGGTGGAAGAAGCAGCAGGAGATCTCAAACACTGCCTTGTTCCAGTGCCATCACTTGGGTTCCCCATCTAAACCCTCATGAGCAGGCAGGGGGACAGAACCACTCCTGTGTACACAGGTTCATTTACAAATCAAGCTAATACAATTTTTGATGTGATTGATCTGTACAGAGAAAGAAAAAAAAACCCTTGTTCCAAATAAATTTCTAAGGCAAGACTTCCACTATTGTGAAACCCCAGTGAAAACCCTTCAGTAACACCCCTTGGGGTCTCCAGGAAGATAAAGGTGACAATTGCAGCTACCCTCACACACATTCCTGTTGAAAACACCACCTGACGTGCTGTGGAACGAGGTGGAGCTGATGCCAGGAAGTCAGTAAACCCCTTTAGGTACCATCTCCACCTTCAGCTGTTCCAGCTACTGCAATAGGTACCCCCTTCCCTAGATTGAGAGCACGGACTTACTGCAGTGCAAAAGTATCCACAGCCAGGGCAACACTGGTGTTTCACCATCCTCCCTCTATGGTCCTCACACAGCACCAAAAGCTGGACTTTGTTAGACGGGCGCATCAGTTCATACTTAACCACACTGTTTGTGCATCGGCCCAGCTGGAACAGGAGAAATTAAAGGAAATGAAATTACCGGAGACCAAAACACTCTCTGTGCTTGTGCGGAGGAAGATTTTGCACACTGCCTTGATGAGCCCTGGCTTTTTCACAGTAATTCAGATGTGTGCCAGATAGCATTAGCAGTGCAGCAGGAAGCTGTGAAAGCTGCTCTCACAGGAAGAAATGCACCATTTACTAACTAACATGCATGTGGACCCTGAGACGTTTGTTCCTTGCAAGAAAAAAAAAGTCATAACTGGAAATACGCAACAGCCAAGCAGCCGCAGAAGGGGCAGTCCCATGGGCCTGACTCACACAACATGCGCTCTCCTTTTGCCAGGAAGAGCGGGTGTCGGTGACCAAGAGAACAAGATCATACGCACTAGATTTTGTTACTGTTCAAAAGTATAAGTCACAGGAAGATAAAGGGAAAAATAATTGCTCTTTGTTGCCAGTGAAGTTATCGTCTGTACTGGTTCCAGCACTGGCCCCTGCCCAGACCACAGGGATGAATAGCCAGGCTTTCACAAGAGCTCAAGTCGAGTCACATTTTGAGCATGTTTTCTGAAGGATTTCACCAATGTATAGCTCTGGGCTTAAAAAGTTGTCTTCTCATGCACCACCTTATTCTGTTAGTGACAGCAGGCTCTGTAATTGGGGTTCACTTTTCCCAGCCAGTGTTATTTCCTCTGCTGCGTCAGAAGGATCGGCGCTTCCTTCTGCTGCCCCCATTCATACCATCTATGACATTTTCACACCCCAGCTGCCACCTGCTAGCATGACACAAAGCTGTTGGAGTTCTGTAAGGTCCTCTTGATAATAACCTTGCTTTCCCCAGATGCCTGGTAAAGGACATTTATAAACCAGAAATATATATGTGAAAGGCTGCTACCAGGAAACGTCCCTACCGAAATCTGTGCACGGTTTACTGTGCGCTGCCACCATGAGCAGAGGGGTCAAGTCACGAACATGGTGCCTGCTCATCACCAACTGTCCCTCTGGCCTAGCTGAGGTTTGATTTGCTGCTTTTTCGTCAACAAAACTAGACTTTCTCTCTAATTTTTTAATCTCCACTTCTCCTGCAGAATCAACACCCCTACAGAAAAAGAGAACAGATTTTAACCTAGGCTTATCATTCACCCCTAGCATCTCTGATTCAACCTACCCAAACTCCAGCTGCAAGGTCTACCTGTGGTTGTGATACCTTGGCTAGACTGATCACGGTTAACACACAGAGCCCAGGGACTGCAGGAGGGGCAGGAGAGGACCATTGCAGGGGTTTTCACTTATGAACTGAGGAAAATTTATTAACACATGAAAAGCTGCACTGTCCATGTGAAGAAGTCCCTGCATTATTGTGTCACACTATATTATTTGTTAGAAAGTCTAAAAAAGGTACGAAAGGATTAATTGCTATTTTCCGACCATTAGAGAGTGCAGCAGGGTGCTCATAATTATTTATAACATTATCCAAGGACATGACAGTCTGGAGAACCCACTATGCACACGTGTAATATCCCTACAACATCTACAAGTCACTTATCCCATTATGAAAAAGAATCTAACATAAAGCATGGCCTTTGCTGTTCCTCTCTCCGATTCATCCAGGGGCAGAACTGTCAAACCACCATATACACAAGAAGAAACTCTTTCATATACCTTTTTTTTTAAGAAACTCTTTCATATACCTTTTGTTTATTTAGAAACCCTGGGGTCTCCCTCTCTTCTGTAAGCCTCCAGGGCATTCCCTCTTTAACAAATCAATTTTGCCATGCTTTGGAAATTCCTTTCTCTATAGGTACCAGCAGGTACTTACAGAAGCAGAGCTGGGCTGCAAACCTGATTATCACCTTCTCCCTCCATCCACCCTTCTCCTGCGATCCTACAGGAGAACTAGGGATAGTCTCACTCCTTGTCCTACTACCAGCAAGTATCAGAGCACTGCAGTGTGACTGCAGCTCAGCTGAAGCTTAAAAGAAACCCAAGTGCCTCCCAGTAAAAGAAGCATCTACCGAGTGTGTGCCTGTCCTGCAGTCTCACCTTCCAGACTCTGGGAGGGAGTCACTTCTGCCACTTCCACACTCCTGGAACCAGCAGAGCCCAACTAGCCCAGCTGCGATCAACTGAAAGGCATCAAGTGCAATCGTTTTCAGTCAGCCAGACCTGGAGGCTGCGCCGGGTTGCCAGGACGTAGGAAGCTTTGTAACAGAAGCCTCTTGCGGGAGGAGGAGAGAGGAAGGCTGGGGCAGACTAAGCCAGTGGAGGACATGCCAAGTTCCCAAAACTCAAGAGCTGGCTATGGAAAGGTTTGCATCAGCTCTGTCGTAGTCAGGGGAAACCAGCTCCAAGCTTCCTCTGATTGGATTTTCTCACTTTCATGCATGCTAATGTATTTTAGCTCACTTGGCCTCAAGTGTGTCTGTTACATTAACTTGATCCAGCCGCACAGGCCAGGACAAGCAGCAGAGATCCACCCAGTGCCTCTCCAACTGCCACCTCCTCCCTTCGAGTGGATTCAACCTGACTGTGCAATACGCGCAGAGTGCTGGAGCCCTCAGCTTAGCGAGCGAAATGTTTGCCCTGCCATTCCCACACACCAGCGGGTTCCCAGTCTAGCAGGCTGCAGAGCCCCTACGCGACCCGACGCGGGTTCCCGGCACAGCATTTTATTCTTTATGTCTTTGCCTTCAGCAGAAAAGTCTGCAAGAAGCTGAAAGACAGGCTCCTACCTCGTTATCCACGCTCTCCGTGGCCATGCACTGGTTGTTGGCTAGCGTGGTGATCTCTCTGCTTTTGGGGGTTTCCATTCGGCAGCTACAGAGGGGGACTTCCTGGAGACCATCTACTTCCATTGCTTCAGGACCATTGGAAAGACCTGGAGTACAGAAGACCATAAATCAACTGTGAAATTCTGTGCCAGGAGGAAGGATGCAGTCCATCAACACCACCCATGTCCTGTGGCACCTTCCTATTCCACATTCCATTGAAACGCTTTCAAGGCATTATCTAAACCCTGTAAAAAAGACCCCTTTCTTACATCAGCTGGAGGTTGCAAAAGCATCCTGTACTTTTCTAAGTCCAGCCGCACTACAGATGACTGTGCTGAAATCAAGAATAGTAAGTTAAGAACAGTTTACTATGAGAAAACTTCAACAAGGAAAAGCAGTGATGAGGTACAGAGTTTCATCAGCCTGTCTCTCCTCCCCACCTGCCCCACAACACTGTGCTCCGGCACCAGAAAATTTGTAGGAAACCACCCGGAGTTGGAAATTTGAATATTTAGTGGAGTGATAAATAGAGAAGATCAGGAAAGCACAAACTTCTATTTGCAGAGGCTTATTACACAGATGGGAAAACAAAATTCCTGGGACTATTTGGTCTCAGCCAACCAAGAATTACTTATTTTGGAAAGAGAACAAACCAGGGAAAAGAAAGCAGCAAGATGCTCAGATATTCTTGCCTTCTCCTCATCTCTTTCCCTCAGATTTTGAACATTTTCAGACCTATTTAAAGGTGGATAATGGCTTTTGAAGGGTCTCACCGCCAGGTATGGGGGCACAGCATGAATCTTCTTGTGGCTCCTCTGGCTTCAATTCAATCACTAGATTACCCATGACTGCAAAACACTGGTCTAACGACAAAGGGGTTGCTTTTAGTCCTACGCTGCTATTCTAATCCTACACAGTCGTAACATCTCTTCACAATGTTTCCATTACAGAAGCAAACCCTCAAAGATTGGCCTTTGGATTGGTTCACCCAGAGAGTCCCAAGCTTTCCCTACCCAAGCCTGCTATGGGATTGAGCCCCAGCGAGAAGGAGGCGCGCAGCTATTTTTTAAGCTTTTGAGAAAGGAGAGTTATTTTGTTGCAGAGTTTCAAAGATCAACTTCGTTCCTGGGGGAGATTCCTCTCTAGCTGCTGTGGCAAAGGCAGCATTCCCCCTGCAGCATCCTGCCCATGGCTACGACTGTATCAGCCAAGCACAAGCCCCTTTCATCTTGTAAGAGGTTCCTTTAGCCAACAAGTTGCAAGACCAAGCCTAAAGGGATGGGATATTTCAAGACATATAAGCAGAGGGAAAGTCCTTGCAGTTTCCATGTAAAATCCTGTCAAGATCTTAAAGGTTTAAGAGCTTCTTCTAGGCCCACAGCTCACAAAGCTCATTCCTCGCCTTCCAAACTGTCACTTTCATAATCTTTTTGACATCCAGAGGCTGTGGTGAAAGCCCCCCTCATGCATCCTGACCCTCTCTTGGTGGCTAACCCTCCCACCCACTCTTTGATGTGCCTCTATCAAAAGAGCCAGGCAGCCTTTGAAAGAGAAAGAGCAACGGGGGACAGACGATGGATGCGGGTGAGGCAGGAGGCGCTGGATCCGAGGCAAGTTCAGCACTGGGAACAGCGGCAGGGGTGAGCGCCCAGGGACCTACGCCAGCGCCTCCTCTTCCCAGGGCTGAACAAGAGGATCCTGGGGGGCACTGGGGAGATGCCACATCAGCATCCTTCAAGGAAGGGAGGGGAGCTGCCGAGTGTGACAGGCGGGCTGGGGCAGCATCTTGCACCCCTCGTGGGGCATCTTCCCGAGCCACTGTGCTCCACCCGAGCTCCACCTGAGCCAGGTTCCTGGTCCCCAGCGCAGAGGGCCCAGCGGTGGGTGGGTGGGTGCTCTGTGGCCGGGCCGGGCCCTGCAGCCACCAGGGGGCAGCCGGGCCCCCGCAGCCGCCCCGCAGCCCCCCGCAGCCCCCGGCGGAACAATGCCCCGGTCCCAGGCCCAGCTGGCCAGCACCCACTCACCTCCCGCTGGCGAGGAGAGGATTCCCTTCACCCGGAGATCCAGGGAATCCAGGGACACCTCCATGTACTCCATGCTGTTCTCCTGGCCGGGGCCCTCTCTGCCTCCCAAAGATGGTTTATAGCCTTCAGCACCTAGATGGAAACACACGTGTATTTACACGGCTAAAAAAAAATACATTAAAATAAATAAATCGCGTGCAAGCGCATGTGGGTGTAAAGGCCATATTTAAGCGAGCAGGCTGTATGCAGGCTCCTCAGAGAGGCCATGACTATGGATGCACATAGAATTATGAAAATGCAACATCTGGGCATATATGGCACGATCGATCTCTTATTTCCTTCCCTGTCTGATCAGACAGATTTTCCACTTCCACTTAGGTAGGTAACAACAACAACAAAAAAAGAATAAATGAGACAAATAAGTTCTGCCTCTGAAAGGCACATCTGCCTGCTGCCGTACTGCATCAGCAGCAGAAGCTTAAATGGCACAAGGAAGGGATGAAACCAGAGCTCAGCGCATCCTCCTGCCTCCGACCTGCTGCAAAGGGCTCCAGGTACACTCTGGCCAGGCAGAGCGAACCGGGTAATCATGTATGTCGTGAAGAGGACGAGACAGGTGACATTCAGCTTAATGGGAGGGGAAAAACATAAAAGCCAAGTTCTTTCTGGCTCTAAGTGAACAAAGCTGCTGCTAGGAAGAGATTGCATGGGGGATCCCTCCTTGGGAAGAGATTGTGGGGGACCCCTCGGAGCCTTCGTGGGAACTGTCAAACTCTTTGCACACCCTTGGCTTTGCTTTCTCTCCTGGTTTGCTTCTCCCACTCAGGCTTGGCCAAGAGACTTGCATGAGACTAGCCTGAAAGACCGGCTGCCACCTGTATGGGAGGGACGGAAAACCAGTCTGCACCTGAAACGAAGAATTAGCTATTTGCTCGGAAAATTATCAATGGCCCCCACTTCCTGAGAAAGGGGCTGCCTCGGGAGGAAGAGGAGCAAGCCAGATGACTGACAAACCCCAGGCACAGACCAGAGGCTAAAACCCAGTCATTTAGCTCAGAAGCTGCCACAAATCTGCTGACAGAAAAATGGCCTGTTTGCAAAGAATTAGCAAACACGGAAGAATAAACCCTTTGATGGCACTGGATGTGTTAAACCTTAATAACAAAGCTGAAGGCACAGCATCACTTCAGAGACTACCCACCTTTTTTTTTTTACCCATTTTGTTACCTTTCCTGAAGGAGAATAATAATCAGATCCAGCCTGCACTCTCAGGTCTCCCCATCCCACAGCTTTCAGAGGACAAAGGTCGCTGAAACCTTCTTTTGAGTGCTGGGTAGCTTAGGTCAAACAAGAATGACTAACTGAACATCATCCACACCATGAGATGGGCCAGAGGTAGCTATTTACAAATGTTGTGGTGCTTTCAGAATAAGCAAAGACAACCTGCATATTCCATTCAGCTCAACAAACATCCATACAAAAGTAATAGTGCATCACTCTGGGGTGGTTCTTCTTTTCCCTTCTGCATCTAACCTCACTCCCCGAGCTCATGGGACATAAGTCCACACGCACATGAGTCCACGAGGTCTTTTTTTTTTTTGGATACTCTGAAATAAAGGGAGTTCATCAACAAAAGAAAATACTCCTCCAGCATGCCAAGTATAAACCCACCTCATATTTATTCTGCTGCTAAGGTGTGCATACCGGCAGTTACTGCCAGTGAGATGCAAGTTCACACCCTGGTTTATCATACAATCCATCCTTGTAAAGGAAGAGCAAGCTCTGCAGACAGCCACTGCCTTATGGGCCTCAGGTCCTTACCCCTCCACCTGGAGGGCTAATTTCTGTGTAGTGAAGGAACAAAACACTATTAGTTACCTAGCACACTGGCTTGTTTCTTTTTATTCCTCCGTCTCCTCTTGCGGGTGGGTTTCAGCCATGGACTGTCTGTCTTTCCTTTTCTCTTCAGCAGCTTCTTCTTGATGCTGGACTCCGAGCTCTGAATAACCAAAGAGGCCACGTGCATGTAAGGCATCTTGGTAGCAGCATCCCAGCAGTCCTTTGCACCCATGCGAAAGGGCCTTCTCGCAGCTTGAGTTATGTGAAAAGGCCTTAAGGACTGGGTGTTTGAAATCATGTGGTGCTAAGATGTCTTTATAGCACTCAAAAGGAAACACAAGCACACGTGTGGGTGTATTTCCTGTCATTTCAATAGTGCATGCTTCACTGTCTCTTCCATGTAGGCTCTTACACCACGCTCATCGCAGTAGTAGCTGAGCACCTCTGCGCAGCAAGGCATTATGCAGGCACACACACACTTTTAGCTTCTCCCCGGAAAAAGTTGGGGTTTTTTTCAAACTAAAATATTAGCATTGCTCCACAGTCGTGCTAGAAAATGCCAACAAAAATCTGCCTTGCACCTAAAGAGCCACTTTACAGGACTGGGACAGACCCTGAGGAATTGAACTCTACAGCAGGAGACTAGCCCCGTCCCTGAGCAAGGTACAGGGCGTCACATCAGCACAGACAAATCATGCAGCAAATATTCAGACACACATATGAATCTAAACAGGGTTTGGGTTTTGGTTTAAAAACTACAGTTGTCTGGGGTGGGTTTTCAAAGTCAACACTGAAACAGAGTATCGGGCACCCCCAACCCTGTAAGGCAGTCTTCACAGCACCAATCATGAATTCGATGTTTGAACAGAAACTGCCAGCTCCTGATGCTTATCCATCTCCCACCAAAGCCTATGAAAAACCTGCCACCATTAACAGCAGCTGGATCAGGCCCTACCTTCATGGCCTACCTTGAGAGGAAGCTGATGCTGCACCATGCCCTGTTATCACAGTGAACAAAGCCAGGCAAATGTGGCGCTGAGCCTTGGCTCTCTGGGGCAGCTCTACGGCGTGTCTACACTGCCCCCGATAAGCGTTCTCAAGCGTGGGCTCCGTTGTGCCCCGCCACGTGGCTTACACCAATTGCATCACACTGCTTGGGGGGGGGGAGGTTTGCATTTTAGCCAGTCTCCGTCTGGGGAACTGACTGACTCACCAGACATGAGCAGAGCAAAAACCACCGTCTAGGATGTGGCGATGTGACTTGGGAGTTTGGACTTGACTGCAGGCTCAACCCTTGGTTTGAGCTATCACTAGACTGGCCTCAGCTACCCAAAGAAAGGGCCAGCCTAAACAGTCCCTGCAGCTTGGTCCTCTCTGGCTCCTCTAGTGTCAGAGGACAAGGAACAGGACCCTAAAGAGCTTCAGCAATTCATTTGGTATAGTAATTTCTACCTTCAGCTATAAATATCAAGAAAAGGAAGCCAAGAATTATCTCAAGGTGACTGAAGAGTTGGGGTACCTTAAATGCTGGCTCCTCAACTTGAGATGCTGTGGAAAGGGAGCAAAATTTTAAAGTAAAGGAGAAGGGGGGGGACAGAGACAATCAATGAACAACAATTGAAATTTAAAAAAAAACCCCACTGGTTCTCTTCACCAGCCATCTAAAAATAAAAAGTAAAAATCACTAACAGCTGGTGAAAGTCTTGCCCTAGCACTATACAACCTCCTAGGGAGAGTGTCTGTCTGTCTGTCTGTCTGCGTGCTAAAAGTCTCCCTGATAAGAGCTGCTCATCTGGTACGGTGAGGTGGCATGTCAGAATTTAGGCTCTGGGCTCGGCCAATGGATTTGTGAACAACTCCACCTGAGCTCCAAAAAGCAAAGCGGAGCTTCAGGTTACTAAGAAAACATTGCTGGCTCCTCTCACGTGCCAAGTCTGCATCTGAAGAACTTAAGCATCCTTAAATATTTCTACTAACATTCAAATGATTAAAAGCAGTCAACACTTTGTTGAAAACAAGAAACAAAAGCCCATTAATTAGCATCAGAAAGCAATTAATTGTATCACAGATCAGGGTTAAGCACCTTGTGAAAAACAATACTCTGTGTGTGGGTGGTTTCAGAGAGTGAGTTTTGTCAGAGACATGAAACTACACCACTTCTCTCCCCCTCCCCGCCCTCTTCGCTCTCTCTTTCTGGCAGCAGTGCAAAGGGAAAATTATTATCAACAGGACAAAGGCTGAAGGATGCATTTAGCAGCCAGGCTCACCAAGTCAGACTCATCTCCATCCTCCTCCTCCTCCCCAGACTCTCCAGACTCCTGTTCCTCCTCAGACTCGCCATCATCAATCTGCAGCCACCATTTGCCCAAGAACAGAAAGAGTCAGTCAGGTCAGGTCTCTCAAAGCAGGGCATCCCCCCGGCATCCTGCTGTGCCCCCTACCCAGCAGAGCGTCCCCCCATCATCCTGCTGCGCCTAGCACCAGCCTGCACAGGCACTAACAGAATCTCCTCTCCAGGACAAAAACTCCAAAGCTGTCAATGCATGTCATGGTACAGCCATGAGGATGGTACAAGGGGAAAAAAAAATCGACCCCAGAAGAAAGTTTTCCAACTAAATCTTAAATTTTGTGATTATCCACACACAGCCTCATGTCTACACTACGTATCATGATTTGGGAAGAATTAACTAAACCAGTTTTAGTGTTTAACCAGTCTCTTACAAGCAAGATTAGGAAAACATCTCTTACTGGCTCGGTAATCCCATAACTAAGTGTGGTGCGTGTTCTGCACGTATACTGGAACACAGACTTATGTTGCAAGGCTGAAGCTGAGGGGTAGGTGGGGAGACTCTCGCAGGTGCAATGGGGAGCAGGAAATGGTCATCAAAAAGCCTCACTTCTATGGCTGTGCTTTCTGCCACCTTGCAGGCAAAGAAAACCTAGAAATTGCCTTGACTTGTGCCACTCCTACCCCATGCATACAAGCAGCATCCCATCCCACTCCTTCAAGTCCTGCACAGGGCATGCAAATACCTTTCTGGCATTGTCTGCATCAGATGCGCTGTCTTTAGAGGTCCTGTTATCATCTGCAGGAAACACAGCTGCCTGTTCTGCTCCATGATCATCATCCTCTTCCAACTCATCAGAGTCTTCCTCTTCAGAGTCTACATCTATGCTTTCCCCGTTCACATGAGGGCTGGCATCACCCAGGTCCTTTTCACTCTGAAAGTCATCCAAGCACATAAGCCACAATGACGACGTCAGTTCACAGGACAGAGCAGCCGAATCCATCCCAGACTGCCTCTGTGCTAGGTGCCTTAAAGCTGCCAGGGCTCTTTGCCCCTCTAGCGGCTTTATGTCCTCTGTAGAGCTGCTGGCTCTATGTCCCTCCAGAGCTCTTCAATGCTGCCAGCAAAGGCCTCCTGAGAGCCTGCCATGTGTCACCCAACCCTGCTGACATGGGGAACAAGGAGCCACGAGGAGACATTGCAGACTCCTGGCTGTACAAGGCATTAAAGGGAGGAAGGCTGCTGAGCAGGAGCCTTCAGACAGACGCCTTGCAGTCTAATTCAAACATGGAAGGGCAGCTCCACCATGGCATACCCAGGGTGCAAGAAGGTTTCTAGTGAATGGAAAGGGAAGTTAAATCAGAGAGAGGGATTTTCGCTCCACTCCATGAAAGCCCAAGCAATGTTTTCCTTTAAATCAAAGAACAAAACTTCAGGGCGTGGGTTGCAGCAAAAGGAGAATTTGATCAGGACTGAGTCCCTGCCTGAAGATTTTTTAAGCAACCGGTTGTTTTGCTGTACAGCCTCAAGCGGCAACACTAGACAGTTACCTTGAGGACTCAAACAAAAAGGTTACCACATGGGGTATGCTTGAAATCTCTCCAGTTCCACAGGACTCGTGGGACAGAAGGGGAACATTCATTGGAAAACGCTGAAGAGTCAGTATGTGAACAGCCACACTCAAAGAGTCATTTTCAAAACAGCAAGGCTGCTACAGGCAGGATGCTGTCACCAGAGAGAAGGTGTAGACTCAGAATGGAAGATGCCAATGGCAACAGGCCGGCACATTCCTGTACCTATACATGGGGTTGGTGTGCCAGGACAAGGGACAACAAACATGACCAGTGGGCTCAGCGCTCCCCTCACCTTGGCACCTGCAGAGGAATGAGTTATGCTCTTAAACATCTCAATCATTGTTCTCTGTTTTAACACTTTGGTCTTTTTCTTGGGAACCAGGCTATAGGTTCCCATTCTCCGTTTCTTCTTCCGAGATACTGCAGCAGCTGGAAAAGAGAAGCAAAAGAAACCCAAAGTTTGCTCAGGAATGAAAAGAAGGGATAGAGAGTAGAGGCTGTACTGGGGGAAACCACATCTGAGAGCATGATCTGAGAAAAAGGCTTCCCACTCCAACTGATTTATTTACAAGTCAACCAAAACATGACACACACATACGTGCAAACACACAAAGAGCTTTCTGCCAGTGCTGCAAACCCACCCAAATTCTGAGCATCTTCTCCACACTCCTTCTGGCCCCAACATCACTATACACAGTATCAAACCCCTAAATTAGCCTGCGTTTGGCAGTATTGCTGATGCCGTAGGAGGCTGAATAGAATCCAACTTTCTCAAATAGATACCACAAGGCTAATAATACTAACTTAGAATTAAAGTGATTGCACAATAACTGAAGAATACACATGGAAAAGGTACCTTAAGTAAAGAGCCATTTGTCATTCAACCTCATTTCACACCTACTATGGAAGTTTGTTTGACTCCTTTCACTACTTTGATCGGGTCTTAATTTGTTAAGTCTCCCTCCTGGCCTTCTAATCAAATTAGTCATCGCACCTCACTGCCTGATGCTGTCTTTGGTGAATACACATCAGAGGGATGCTTAGTGCAGGCTCTTTTAAGCACAGTGTACAGCAGGGAACAGCCAGCTTCAGCACCAGTATTACTGTTTGCAGCTGTACAGCCTGTTCCTTGAAAGCATTTCTTTATCTCCCACTATGATGAAATTTCAACAAAAATCTATGAAAAGACCTCTCAAAAAAATTCTGTTAACCCAGTTAATTTTATTTATAAGGCTGTATTTCATAGTAAACAGTTGTTGTAGTGATATACGAAGTCCTTCAGAATTGACAGAAGCATCTTCAGAATATCACACGGGAAGATGGGATGAAAGCGAAGTGTCTCCTCTAACAAAAACTTTTAGCAGAAGAGTGAGGGGTGGTGGTGCCTGACAGAGCATGCCTGCCTGCCTGCCCACACCACCTGGGAGGGACCTGCACCCCGTGAAACAAGGCAGCGCAGGAAGGACTGCATGGCAGGTGCTCCCTGCGGAGCAGAAAACCGGTGGACTTCACTTGGGAGGCTACTTTAAGAGGGGACTGCAAGAATGTACCCTGTTCAACATCCAGAAGTGACTAGAAGGGAGGAAGGGAGTGCAGAGGACACAAGCATTGCGCTTGCAGTGCAACAGCCGCTGCAGAGAAGTGGCTAGATGAAACGGCACTAAGGCCTATGGCAGCAGCCCTACTGGCGCCAGCAGAAAAAGAAACGATGAAGCAGATTCAGTGGGGAAAAAGGTACTAACAGGGGTTTCAGTCCTTGTTAACATGCCTCATCTGCTACTCAACCACATGCACACAAATCTGAGAGGTGGGTGCTGTTACGCTGTTAAGAATTTTTACTCTGTCCTTTTTACCCGTCTGCGACTTCGTGGTGGCCACATAGCTCTGGTTCTGAGGTAGTGACTGGTGAAGGCCCGGGAGAGAGGGCAACGGCAACGGCTTCCCAAACTCCAGGACATTTTTGTTGCCTTCCTCCTTGGATTCTTTTTGATCTCTGCTGTCTCTCCCATCTTTGGGGTCTTTACTTGCATGCTGGAAAACAAAATGCAGTTAAATAGAGCCTCTGCATTAAAAAAAAAATAAAATCAAGAAAATAAATTTAATTCCTTTTTCTCAAACATAATCACTTTCATCGGAAGATAGGAACACACATTCAAAGCAGAAGCACACAGCCCTTCCTCTAGCACATAATGGCACTTTGCCTAGAGACTGCAAGAACGCTCCTAGCCTGCTGCTCCTTCACTTGCTGAAGGCTGCTGCCCATGAAGGCGAAAGGCTACCTCACAGGGACAGGGTGGCAGGTCCAAAGCAACTGCAGATAATGAAGAGGAAAAGACGCTGTTCGCGCAGATATTTGGTTGGCTCCAGAGAAGATGCATGAATGCAACAAATGCACCTATTCCCTGAAACAAGCCCTGAGTGCAGCTGTCACATCAAGCATACACGAGGAGAGAGTCTTGCAGAGGTGTTTCAGAAAAGCAGGCGGCAACAGGCAGGGATCCTTCCTTCTGGAGAGCATTTGTCTCAGTCAAGGCTTAGCAACAGCTGTGGTCTCCCACCTCTAGCCCAGCAGACAACAAAACACAAGCAAAGGAGGTATTTGCCTGACATTGTAGGTCCCTGTACAGTGCTGCCACTGCTGCAGCAAACACCTGCCTGAGCTTACCTTAAACCAGCTAGCACAGGTACTGCCGACCTGGCTGTTGCAACACCAAACACAGGGCAGGCTACAAGCTCCTACGGAAAACCTCATCAGGCTGAAGAGAATTTTGTAGTTGCTCCTGCACTCCCTGATGCTGGAGCCAGGCTCCCAGGCCCCTAGGCAGTTTGTACCCGCTCTGATTTGAGCTTGTACTCAGTGCAAGGTCTCAACCTTCAGGCATGAAAGCAGGGTTCCTACAGCCCCAAGTCCCACAGCACTGCACCTTTGGCAGAAACCACTGTAACAGCAGAAAGTGGGGTAAATGCTGCCACTCTGATTTGACACCTTACACTGGATTTGCCCTCTTATGTATTTAACAGACGACCTAGCCGCATCCACACCTCTCCATACATCTGTCCACTCAACTGTCAAGGAGGCAGGTTTGGCAGAGATGCTCCAGAAAACCAAGAGCACACTTAGCAGATTACAAGCTCTGCGGTGGCAATGTTTTAGTGCTGCTCCACTTGCAGGGAAATACTTCTTATGCGACTTCTGAAGCAGCAGCTGAAATACCAAAAAAGAAAGAAGAATCCAGGCAAAAGAAAGAAAGGGGGGAAAACCAGCAAACAATGAAAACACTCTTTAAAGTCCGGGTTTAGACACTGCTTTCAAGTAATGTGACCTTGCGAACAAACTGGGAAGCGACTGATTCTCCTAATTACGGCTCTGCCATGTGCACACCGCTGGCAGAAAGCAAGGGCTTGGTTGCAGACAGAAAAGCTGTAATGATAATCAAAAATGACCTGCACAAAGAGGCCATCAAATGGCCAATGATTCCTGCATCAAGCCCATAACTTATGGCTGAACTGCCACATCTTTTCTTAAAAGGCATCTAGTCTTGGATTACCTATTTCAAAGACGACGAATCTACCATATCCTTTGATATGCTGTTCCAATGCTTAATTGCTCTCACTGTCAAATAATTAAATGCATTATGCTTTTTCAACTAAATTAAAAACCCCTTTATCATCAGAAATTCTCACTCCAATAAGTTTTATAGAATGAGCAAATTAGGTGTCCATAGGATGATTTACTGGACATTGGATTATTCCTGAGACTGCTCCCAGTTGTTCTACCCCTTAAAAAATGTACGTCAGGAGTGCCAGGCAGAGCATGCCAATAATAGTCTCAACAATACTATTTTGTACCTCTTAGAAGTCCCTAGTTTATAGATCTAAAGGTTAATGGTAACTCTTGGCTACAGCATTATTCTGAGAATTCCCAAGTCCCCTGGAACATCCACTGCTTTCCATTTTTAACTTAAAATTAGAAAAATGAGATTGGGGGAGGCAGATCTGACGCAGAGCTGCCTGCAACAAGTGTACATAAGGGCTGCATTTTTTGTCCTTTAAGTGCAGGTTCTTGCACCTGGTCTCTGATAAAACGTGCTGTTACTCCCAAACATCAAGAATTCACATTCAGACCATGCCAGACTGTTTGTAAGAACATAATCAAATTTTAAATGAAAAAGTAGTTATGTTATTAGCTTGGGTTTTTCTCTCCCCCTGTAACTACAATAAGGAAACAGATTTAAAATCTTCAATAGGGCTGCGTGAGAAGTGTTAAATGTGACTTTTTCATGGAAATTCTGGTAAAAGTTATTAAAATCATATTAAGCCTTGTGAGATCTGGATTATTACTTGGCGGTATATGCAGCAATGCTAAAGAACAAGAAGTCCCACAGAGAGGTGACCAGATCTCTCGGGAAGCCTGATAGCACAGGAAGCTGAGTATGCATGGCCAGCAGCAAAACATGCATACATACATATACATCACACATGTATATAAATAACCCTAAATCCACGGACTGTAACAAAAAGGATCAGTAAAGATTTGAAAGCACTCATATACTCAGTCCACACACAGTTTTCTCACTATCTCTCTCCACTCTTAGCTAGATAAACAGTTACCTCTTTGCTGTTCTTATTAAATTTTACCCTTCCAGTATTTAGTGGATGAAACTTTATTCTTTTCCTATTTCTAATGTTTCTGAATTCTGCCAGCTGCTTAACTTGAGCCTGTAGGTACAGCAACAGGATGCCCTGGTCTCCTACACTGAGCTTTTATGCTCTGCTCTACCTGCTCCTAATTTAAACGCTCCCAGAAAAGAGGCTTTGCTAATCTAGCACACCAGTCTGCTGGGAAATCTCTTCCTTAAAATCCTGTCATGCTGGCTAAGAGCTGGTTCAAGCATACCTGGGCCCTTCTTCGCAAAGATATGCTGCATCCTTTGCTCCCCAGGTAGCAACCAGCACCTGATGCCCCTCCGCAGAGGAGAGTGAGCAGGTTCAAACAGAAGAAGCAAAGGCAAAAGGCGGACTGTGCGTTTGGGAGTGGGGCGAGGGGGTGCTAGACTGTTTGGGGCACAACAGATTCCTATCAGTGCAAAACAGAAGCAAAAAATTACAGCGATCCATTTAAACACAAAGCTCACAGATCCACCTGCAAACCCCCAGCACCATCAGAGGCCTTCTCAAAACGCTGCACAACCATTTAGTTCCAGCTGGGTTCCTGCTGGGGAAAAGGCTGTCCCAAGGTAAAACTTGGACAAAGGTTCTCCTGCAGAACCTGCAGCTGCCTCCAGCCCTGTCACCCCGTGCCCCAGCCCGGGGTAGGCAGGACCCAACTCAAAGCCACCTCCATGGGCTACGCAGTCACTGGCACAGCTGTTTGCAATTAATGGCTCCTGTTTGTGCCACTTTCTTCCACTTTCATGACGGATGGGTTCCTCCTGCCCTCTCCAGTCCTAGCGCAAGACACAGCATCAAGCAGGTGTCTCTAGAACTGCTTGCGGTTCAGTACCCATCCAAGCAAGCTCCTGCTTCGTGGCTTGCAGCCTCTCTTACCTTCCCCCAGGAGAGGACACTTGTGCTGGCAAAGCACAAACAAAGTGGGTTGCAAATAGCAGGTGCTTCAAAGAGTCCCAAAAAAAGAAAAAAAAAAAATCGCTAGTTAAGATCTACTCATCCCCTTTGCTGTGACAAATCCCAACAGGATCATAGAATTGTAGAATCATTAAGGTTGGAAAAGTCCTCTAAGATCATCGAGTCCAACCATCAACCCAACACCACCATGGCCTCCTAAACCATGTCCCCAAGTGCCACGTCTCCTGGTTTTTGAACGCCCCCAGGGACGGTGACTCCCCCACCTCTCTGGGCAGCCTGTGCCAGTGCCTGACCACTCTTTCAGTGAAGACATTTTTCCTACTATCCAAACTAAACAGGTTCCTGCTTCGCCTCCTGAAGATCCACAGTCCTCTGCTAAAGGTGGGAAATGCCAGACTGGCAATGCTGGAGCAGAAATGACCGCGCCAGGAAAGCAGTGCGTGGCTCAGCCATCTGCTGGGCATGGACTGATCTGCTAAGAACACTAATGAGGATATGCACACCTTGAGCTGCCCACCTTTCTACCTAAGCAGACTCCTCCCCTCAGACACTGGATGAAGATCATCCTCCTTCACTTAAAACCAAAAAACATTGAAGAGAACAGAGGTGCTTTCATCTAACACCTACATGAACTCCACAGCAAACAGCAAAATTAGAGGCAAGAAGGACTATTCCTGACCCTGAATGAACTCCTTTGCTGTAAGTTACCCCTGTCCAAACCAGCCGTGGTCTTTCTCTTGTTTCCCCAATTACACTTAGATTTTTAACAGTCAAGCACAGTTCTCATTTAAAGATTTAGAGAAGTTCAGTGAGGAGAAACCCATGCAAAGGCAACTCTAGGACACAGTTTGAGCTCCCTGTGTTTGCACGTTGTCCTAATGACCACATGTATGGACCACTGAAGGCCAAGAAAGGACCAAAGATGATAGAAAAAGAAACTGCGTTGCTAATGTCTTCATTTCTCACAGCTTCTCATGTGGTATCAGCCCATCCTACACAAAAGGTTGTAAAGCCACTGTTTCATGTTGGGCATTGCAAGGAATAGTCAAGAAGCTAAAGACAGTTACTCCAAGGCTCAGACCAATGTTTCCAGAAATGCTTGTGTCTGAAAACAGCAAAAATGGGACCACAGCTATGTCCGACACCATTGTGAGAAAAATAGTCAAGAAAACTGCTTAGACTGGGACAAGAACACAATATTTTATGTGTTAATAATAATTAAACTCAAGTGCTTTCTACATTTTAATGGCTTTGACCAGTTTCTATTATTGGCAGAGAAGTCCCCTACAGCAGCACGGAGAAGTTACTAAAAATGGAAAAGACAGAATATCCTTTTTTTTTATTCCAAAAGCAAATATATAGAACAAACAAACCTTACTAATTAAACCCTGTGTTGGTTTGACAGACCACACATGGCATTCTTCCCACAGCCCAGCAATTAAGGGGTCCTTCTGTTACCAAAGCAAGCAAGCTAGCAATGACCGAAGAGAAACCAGACCAGAACTCCATCCGTGTGTTGGTGCAAGGACACTGGCAAACGTCCTGCAGGTCCTGCTTCGGAGCAGGGCAGCTTTGAAGAGTGCCGCTGAAGGACTGCCACTCACTGTCGACACCTGAAACTATCTCCAGCTTAGACATATGAGTTGGTTTTTTTCTCCTCTTTAAAGGACCTTCATCTCAGGCACTGTACGAACTTGAAACCAAAGCCAGCTAGCCAGGAGGACTAAACTAACGGGCACTGCCACCAGGCAACACAGCAGCTGTCACAGAGCAACCCTCTTCTCTCCATCAGTCGGATGTGGAGGGGTAACGAGATTTGTACCACGGCGCTGCCTTTGAACAGCACAAAGCAGCAGCTCCCAGGGGTATCTGCCTCTAACAACTGGTGAATGATATTTAAGCAAGAAATACCCGTTTGCTATAAAAAATTTATCACAAGCAGATGACAGTGCCTGTAGGAGCTGTAGTGGTGCTACTCTCCCTTTCCTCCGCTGCTACAGAATTACAGTTTTCACTACCGAATTTCACCACAGCTGCTGGGGGATCCTGAGCCCTGCCTAAGCCTTACCTTGGAGCAACAAAAAGAAACCTGCAGGGCTTTGGTCTTCATCTAGATCAGACAACCTGCAAGGCTGATCCACCTATTAATGCCTTTTTATCTGCAGATTAACACATGCCATTTAGAAGAGCAATTCCTGTGTGACTTGATTACAATTGCACTGATTTGTGTGCAGTTAGGCGTCTGCATAAAATCATATGCTGCCAGGCAGACTGTGCTAAACCAAGCTGCAAGCCTGGATTTAATGGGTTTTGGAACCAGCGTCCAGCGTTGTTCAGAGGTGTGGACACTGACTGGTCAGGGGAGACCCCACTCCTCATCCCTGTCCCCTCCTAGATCAAGCAGCTCGAGGGAAGGGAGTGCACACATCAGTCAAAATGAAACATGGTAGCTCAAACCAGTTTCAATAGCCAGCCTCCTGATAGAAATAGGTCTGCTGGGGACCTGGGACTGGGACGGTTATTTCTGCAGGCTGTGGTCGGCAGCTGGGGCAGCCACCTTCAGCTGGCGCGGTCACGTCAGCAGCATGAGCACAACCAGTTAAATATGAAATTAAGAGTACCGCACAATATACGTTCACTTTCTACCTCCCTCCGCAGTAAACCCTCTATACAAGAAGTCCAATGGTAATCTATGGCCTCATCACTCCTCAAGGAGATTTCCCAAAGGGGATATGTAACTGTGGCCAGACTCACACACATGAACTTCACATTTTCAGTCTGCCCACGCATGGCTGGGTGCCCCTCTGGAGAGGGTCCTTGATAGGTGCACCTTCCAGGTTCAGACAAGCTGACAGCAACACTTGCAATCAGATGGAGAGCTCTATTTCACTATGCTCTCTACTCTTCTTTTTATTTTTTTCCCCCAAGGAGACATCACTGTCCCCATTAGGACCTGCCCTTTGAGTTTTCTGCATGTTAGAGGGTCTGAGCCTGCTGAGCAATCCCAGAGGCTTGCAAAACACCAACTGCCACCTGCCTGGCCCCGAGAGGTGAACACAAGACCTTCTTAGGCCAGGAGTTCCTGCAGAGCAACCCACAGACCACGTCAGCACACCACTGCAGTACTGCTGGGCACTGACACAGAAAATAATTCTTTACAGCAACAGCAACACCTGAGTGCACACAGAAAGAAAGCAGCTTACTGGTCCTGGGATCAGACTTTTAGTGGCAATGCTGCTTAAAGGTATAGTTTGATGAATATCGGTAGAAACACCAACATAAGCAAAGCACCCTCTGCTCCAAGCTCCTCCTTTCTACCCAGGCTTTGTCTCCCCCAGTTAGAATCGGTACCCTGTTTTGGGCTCACACTGTGAAGCAGGCTGAGATACTAATTTCACAGATTTTTGCACTATTTCTTCTTCGAGTTCAGTCCTCCTGACCCGGTCCTCCACACAGCACAGAAAAATACCACCAGAGACACACACCCCAAACTACAGCCTTGTGGTCACCAAGCAATGAACAGAAACATAACTTGGGGTTCCCAATTCAGCCATCTGCTCCTCCTACCTCAAGTGATAGCTACGGGATGCTTTCACTACCTATCATCCTTTATGCCTTCCAGAGATGTCTTAGTGACAGGGAGTTTCTGAGCAGGAGGGGCCTTCTCCAAGCTCAGGACACACACACGCACTTGCCTTTCAGTCTGTTGCCTAGTCCTGGAAAGGTTTGGGTTCTTAATAGGGTTGTAAATGGATTAAGGAAAGAAATAAGTTCTTCTAAAGGGGTAGCATTTGTGTTACTGCACTAATGAGAAGGGGAGCAGAAATGATGCTGTCAACAACTCTTCTGAGGTCTCCATTCAAAAACCACCTTAGCATGCGACAACACCAATTAAAATTGTCACCTGTTTCAGATTCAGCTTCGATCCCAATTCAGGAAGCAACTCCTAAACAGAGAAAAAGCTGGTTAAATTTGTGAGAAAATTATTTTCTTCTGTTCAAAGACTAATCCAAACGTGCAGGAAAAGGCTACCAAGGTCCCCTGACAACTACTGGATTACAGAAAATAATTTTTTGGTCCCAGTGGGCGTCTGCAGGAGTCGGGGCAAACAAATGTTTACACTTTGCAGGCAACAAAATACCTTCCTCCCCTCCTTCTCCCAGGCAGCACATGTCTGCAAGAACAGTCTACCAAGAAAACAAAAATGCTTTAAAAAATATTAGCAAAGAAAACTACTGTGTCCTGCAACATCAACTTCTGGGTGATTTCCATAATCTATTTCCTGGAATACAGGACCTGCTATCGTGGTGTTTTTGAAGGGGAAAAGGTGTGAACATGGAGGCTGGTACATGAAAAGTTACTGCAATGCTGTGCTGACGAGCCTCTTACACACAGCTCAACAAGGAAATAATCAGGATAGAAAAATGACAACTAGCAAGGACTCAGCTACTCAAAAGAAAATAGCACACAAATTCCAAAGACAATGGAGAAAAATTAGGTAGTAATTATCAGGAAGGCTGAACACAACAGATGTTTTATTGTCTTGCAGAAATGAGATCAAATCTTGGGATCACATTCAGATGCAGAGGCTTGAGTGGAGAACATGGGAACGGCCTCTTCTTACCACCCTTCTCCTGAATGTTGTTTCCCTCCCTATCTTAAGCCCAAGGGAAACGGCCAGAGGTGCTGAGGACAGGCTATACACTTTCTAGAGTGACCCAACAACTGCAGGCTTTGGTTTTTGAAGCCGTTGTTACTGTGCGAGCAAATAATGATCAACAGCACCATCACAGCAGCTCGTGTAACAGAGCGCTGCAAGCGTTCGCAAACGTTGCGCGCAGCTTTCTAGAGACAAACCTTGAAGCCCAAGGGGTTGCGTAAAAATATTCTTTTGATGTATCATAAAATATGAATGAGGAAAACACTCCCTCCTAACCTAGCAGTAGTTTTTTAGAAGGGAATTGCCTCTTTCAATTGCTCGGCCCCAAGGGATCTCTCCCTGTCAAATTCCACAAGGGTCTCAGGGTTTGCCCGGTCTAATTTAAGAGCAGAACAGGCTGCTGGAGAAAAGCTGCGAGGCAGTTTCAGTTGCAAAGCCTTGTTTGTGTAAGAGTCAGCCTTATGTGAGATTTTCATCAGGCTGCATGTATTGCATCTGGGCTGCCTTGCTTGCTAGCCAGAAAACACAGCAGAGGTGTGAGAGCGAGAGAATTAAAATGCAATCAGAGGAAGACAGAGGGGAAATCAGAGGTTTGGGAGGATGGTTGGGAAATCATGGCAGGCGTGGTTTCTGCCCTTCTATTGAGGCTGGGTGCCCACGAGGTTTGTAATCTTGATGTGCTCTTCGGACTCCCACCTGCTTCCGGAAGCACAGGTGGTGCCGCAGCCAAGGGCACCTTTCCCCATCTGTGGCTGGCTAGGTGCCACCCATCTCTTTTTTTTTTTTTTTTCTCTCTTCCCCTGCTCCAGACCACAGCGATTCACAGCTTTGAGAGCTTCACATCATATTATCGCTGTGCCGCAACATGTGGGTGACATCTGAGGATCGCTTTGCGTTTGCTGGTCTGTAATACGCCGGCAGCTAACAGCAATCCATTGCACCAACCTTTACAAAGCTGCGGCAGCTTCCCGTTTATTTCTGGGTGTAACTCATTGCCAAGCAGGGCTCACAATCCTCTCCCTGACCTAGGTGCAGGATACCTAGAGGCCAGTCTCTCTGTCACTAGACACAGCACAATGAGACAATCCAGCTCACTAAACATAAAGTGTCCCTGGGCTGGAGACCAAATGCCCGCCGCAGACATCTGCCTGTTCCAGTATTTATTCCCTGCCTTTGGCAAAAGAACCAAAAAAATTACAAAAAGAACCAAACTTGGCCAGTGACAAAGAAAGACCCACTTCTGTTCACCCTACTATAACACGAACGCACCAGATGTTTTCACATATCCTTTTGCCTCCTAAAAAAAAAAAAAAGCCAGAGCTGTTTTATTAAGTGATGTTAAATCCACCCCTAAGGATTCTGGAGTGAAGATTTCTGAACAAGTTGCATTACTGCAGGCAACATACAGAGAGAGGGAAAACATCATCTGGTTTACTACTGTAATGATACAGCAATGCAATCAAGTTGCCTGACACATCAGCTTCTTGACAGCTTCCAAGCTTAGGCGAAGCCTCAAGTTAACACGCTATGCTTAATTTCCTTTGGGTCGAACTTATAAGAAATCTAATTTGTTTCACAAGCAGCTCTGGATTTCAGCAGACGGCTGATGAGCAGTACAGCCAAGAGAGAAAAGGCCATTTAGTGTCTCACATAGATCTGTTGGAGAAGGTAATTGATCAATTATATATTTAGAAACACATTGGGGAAGAGAGCTGATGGTGGCCATGTGACTCTATTTTAACACCTCTGTCTCTCTGTAGGAAGAGAAAAAATAAAAATGAATATATATATGTATATATTTAAAAAAAAAAATCAATCCACTCGTTGGGACACCTCCGAATTGCGCATGTGCAGCAAGGTATCCCTCTCACGCACTCAGAGAAAGCCAAGAGCAATCGCAGCAGCAGCAGCACTGACTGCTGGGCATATACGTTACCAGGCTAGGGGTGGGTTTAGGCATTGTCTTCCGTGCTCTGTGGACCTTGACTTCAGTGTTAGCAGCGGTGGCTTTTTTAGTATCCATGTCCTTACTGCCCTCCCCGAGCTTGGTTGGCATCGTGGCTTGCATCTGAGAAAAGGAACCCACAGTTCTCCCTTTGCTTGCTCCTCCTGGAAGGGTTTTTGCAGCATGGCCGGTGAGAGAAGCAAAGGTGCTGGTAGTCCTTAGAGGTTGCTCCTGTGCCATCTGCTTGGTTAGAATATATCCATTGCTCCCTGTTACAGAAGTCTGTGTGAAGTCATTAGCTTTCATATGGTTTTGCTTCCCAGTCTCACCATCTCGTTCAGAAATGCCATTTTCTGCTATCCTATTTAATTTAGTACTAGAGTCCTGCTGGCTCACTTTCGTATTGTCCTGAGTGTTTTTTGCTGGGTTTGGGTGGCTACCAGCTTCGCTGTGCTCACAGGAACCGTTGGTTTCACCGTCTACTGCCATTTTTGGTTCCCCCACTTGCTTTTCTGTAGCACTTTCATCTGCAGCCATGGCATTAAACCCTGGAGAAAGAGGGAGGATAAGGAGGAAGAGAGGAGAAAGAAAAGGGTCACAAGCAGTATCAAAACTCCAAAGAGAAGGTAGAGCTACTTACAGTAGCTAATGAAGAGCAAACCTCTCTCCCAGAAAACTGCTTGCTATATATATACACACATCCATTTAGGTTGCTCACTCACCTACCTGACTGGCTTGCCTGGATTCTCAGATGATGAAAACTGGGTTGGGTGGTTCAGTTGAAAGCAGTGCACTCATTCTCACTTGCCTCAGCTGCAGATGTGGCCATTTATTCCTAACTATGGCTTTTTCAAGGTAAATACTAGCTTTCCAGTAACTACATTTATTGGACCATATATCAACACCTCACATGTCAAACGAAAGGCTGGCCCATCTTGCATTCAGATCTCTGGCAAAGCCCTTCACAATGCCAGACTGACACAAGAAAAACTTGCTGGTAGGGCTCTACAGGTAAGTTTTTGTGGCACAGACACAGCTCAGCAGCTAAATGCCTACATCAGGGCTCTGCTGCTAAACAAAATGTTGCAAGGAGCAACTCCCTGGCAATCACAGCTCGGCTGGAAACGTCATCCCGTGGAGACCAGCTCTTTTGCCAGGATGAAGCAGCACAGGAGCAGGATTCACAGTGTCATTTCAGAGGGAATAGCCAGAGTAAACATTGGGGTGAAGCATCTTAAATGCAATTTTAGACCCAAATAATCACATGAATCAAAAGCAGTGAGATTTCTGCAGGCTGTCTAAAAGCTCATGCACAGATAAAACAGGAGTGTGCACGTAAGAAGTATTTTTTCCCTCCCTTCCAAACAATTCCATGCTCCCCCATCAATGAATTTGTCCCATCAGAGATTTCAGACCTGAGCTGAAAAAAATCCAAGCATGAACACCATGTATTTGCAGAAAGGTTTCTGACATGACAAACTAGCAGTTCCCCAGGCAACCAGGAGTGATAACAATTCACTGGCACGTTCAGTAAAACGATTAAATCAACCTGCTGTTAGGGATTCCTTGTACTGTTTTCCTTTCAGAGGCCAGACAGTTATGAAAAAAGCATCACAAGAAGTACCAGTGAAAGCTTTGTCCAAGTGGGCTGTCAAAGCAGGTAGGACTGCTTTACAACTAGCTCAAATTAAAGCAATTTTTGCCTACAGTATTCAGAAGGGCCCAGAGTCAAACTGGGGGACAACTTTGCAAGCCAGACCAGCACGCTGGGTATCAGCATCTCACTTCATGCTGCTTTTGAAGCCCAAACACTCAAGGAAAACAATACCCTGAATGTCTCTGCTGACCTGGCAAAAACCTGATGCAAGGCTAAAGCATGAAGAGGAACCAAGATCCTGCACCCCAGGATGTCAAGTCCAACACACCTGGGCTAATGGTTCAAGGCCGAGCTCTGCAGGGCTTTGCTGTGCATCCCTGAGCACTCACAGCTCCGTGCCAGCTCCAGCAGGGCTGGCTGAGTCTGGAGGAGCCGTGCTGCACAGCTCACCAGAACAGCTCTTCCCAGAAAGTTCAAAATTCCCTTTCCATTTTGTGGTAACTGGGGGAAAAAATCTCCCCCCAGCTATTTGAGGGCTTACCCACTCCCTTCTTTCCACCCCCTTTTTAATGCATTCATGCAGTTCATCTCCTTACTATTGGGTTGACCTAAAAGATCTATTTGAAACCGACCTGTGCACAGACAGCATTTGCAGATCTAGTCTCTAAAACCAATGTATGCTAGTACCTGCAATAACCATATTACTCCCCAAAATTCCCGTTTTTTGGTGCTCATCTGGGATTTAAAGACGAACGTTTCCTGCATTAAACTGAAAGCCCCCTTAGAACTAGTCAACACATCAGACCATTTAATCCAACCTCCGGCTTGAAGCATGGTCAACACTGAATTCAAACCAGACTCAACCAGGTGGGTCTCAAAGACCTGCTGCAGTGCTTGACTTGCTCCAGGTTGATCCTACCCAAAAATTACAAGGGGGGCAGTCCTAGTCCTGCCCCATGTTTCCAACTGAAAGCCACAGATGTTGGGCACTACGCATCTTACTGTGTTTTCAAAACCTGATGATGAGTGGAAACTCTTCCCTGGGGTTCAACTGTGGCCATTTTTCCTGATGAGACACCGGCACTAAACGGTCCATTCTCCCCAGACCCAGGCAGCTCAGCCTACAATTGCCTTCCACGTGCACTCTGCCAGCTCAGAGCCTCCAAAATGAACTCTAAAACCTCCAAAAAGAGCTCACTGGTGCTCACTGGAGCACATGCAGGGGGGCAGAGGCAGAAACCCCACCTCCGGTAGGCAGTAACTGAGTGGCTCTCCTAGCATGACTAGAAGCCATCACCTCCATCTGCTGTCCTCTCATGCCACCCGAACTACCTTCTGTGCCCTGAAAATTCTAATAAGACGCACAAGGGTTCGTTTTGGATAGCAACAACTCAGACTGGGAAAACAGAAAGTGTTACTTTTTTCACTGTTGTTTAACTATTTGAAAAGTCTTGGGCAAAAGGAACCAACAGCTATGCCCTAATTCTTTCAATTCTTGTTTCTCTTTCTGCATTTGGTGTCTTTAAGAGAGACCGCACTGTGGCTGTTAAAACAATTACTTCAACAAAGTCAGTGCCAGAAGAAAACAAAAATGAACTCCCTAAACACAGATGGAGGTTTCTACTGCTCAGCAGTAGGCACCTGGCCGAATGAAGCCTTCAATATTTGTTGATTTAAATACTGCACACTCCCACCAGAGCAGTCAAATAACTTCAGTGACTGACTATTAGATAAACTGAATAAGCAGAGGGCAAGAATTGCTCTACCTGCCATGAAGGCAACCAAAACAAGGTAAATTAGAGCACTGCCCGAGGGGAAAGAATAACTGCATTACTCCAGAAAGCATCACAGACTTTATGAAAAATCCATGAGGCTAAAATTAAAATCCCACGTACAGTTCCCCCCCACCCCCCCTTCTTATTAAGTGTGCAAAATGCAATCTGATTGACTGTGGAAGTGCCATCAATCCCCTATAAAGAGGCACCAGACTTCCAAATCTGTATGACTTGAGATTTGACAAAACAAAGATATGAAATTTCATCGTCCCTGAAGTTGCACAGAACTGCAGAACTTGGCAGCAGTCATCAGGGGTATGGGTTTGATCTAACAGGATTATGCACCCACTCTGCCCTGCTGTAAATGACCGCACACACTGCAGGGCAAAGCAAGGTCCTACAGCTTCCAGCTCCAGCCTCGACCGCCAGTGCTGCCACTGCTCAGTAGGCCAAGCGAAATGCATTGTACAGTGTCACGACTCAGTGCCGAACAGACACGCGTCCACATGACAAAAGCCAATATGGCAACTGGCATCACACAGCTCGCTGGCTGGCAAGAAGCAGCAGAGGCCAAGGATTGAATGGGAGGAGAGACTATGCCCCTCTCCAGCCTCTGACAGGTCTGAGACACCACGGGCAAGGATGTCCTGAGCTGCTGGGACAGGCTTCCTTCGGGAAAGATCACCTCCACCCTCCTGCTCCCTTTTCTGGCAAACTTTGTAATAGCATTGTTTTCTACGAAACGAGTACCTGTATGGCACAGGGCTCCTGCAAGAAGTACCAGAGCCAACCCACCGACTGCAGGAGCTTGTCAGCCCAGGCTCTTACCTGAACACAGAATTAAAGAGACCCCCATGAAGAACTAGTTTGCGTCAGGAGCTACGTTGCTTAATAAGGTGTGGTAACACAAGTAAGCTAGTCTGGTTTTCACAGACAAAATACCTGGTCTGGTAATAGGAAAACAGGAGTTGCCATCCCAGGCTAGGCTACTGCTCCACTTGCCATGATGTTCTGCCTCTAACTCGGTGCTCAGGCCTTGTGTACAAGGACACATCTGCAAGTCTGACCAGGTTCAACAAGTCTTAGGTACACTAAGTGCACATTTACAAGCATTGCTGAATAGACAAAATTCAATATATATTTACATTTTTGCTGAAATACAGCCTATAGATGGGGATGGGAACACAGACTAGAGACAGCAGGAACCTCACAGTAGAGAAATACTGAATAAAAGAGCCCACAGAAGCTCTTCAACAGAACCAGACAGCTAAAGAAACACTTGTTCCTGATATGACCTTTTCATTTCCCTCTTTCCATTATTTTTTAAAAAAAAGTTTCACTGCAAACCTTCTAAAATCTTTATTTCAAATATACTTTAAGGCAACGAGTTCTCTTGAAAAATGCTGTTCAACAGCTTTTCTGCTCTTGTGCACTGCAAGTGCAAGTGAATAAAACCTAAAATCGGTATTTCTCTAGAACTTTACAACTTGACAGTATGCATTCCTTCTAAATGAAGCAAAACTATGTTTCCTCCGTATTCACTTTTCTCTCCAAGTCCCTCATTGCTCCTTAATCTACAACCATTCTTTAATTAAAAAAACCCAAAAGGTAGAAGGATACAGCCTATGTCCACAGAAGTGTAACCTCATTTACTGGAAGCACCCTAGTGTTTTCAGAGCTCCCTTACACATCATGATCTTAGAGGCCTTCTCCAACCTTAATGATTCAATGATTCTATGATCCCCTACGCCATATGCAGCAGTAAAAGCTTGTCACATTGACCACATGCTGCCTGCATCCTGATCCAAGCATTCGGTATTAATTTAAAATCCAGCAACATGTAGGACGTGTAACTTGCCCAAGAGATTCATTCGCTGGTTTGGTGCCCGTTCTCCCAGGTAGGTATCTGATGCTGATACCAAGTTGAAATAAACTTTAGTAAAGGTGTATCTTCTAAGAGCTGGCTACCTTTTAGTAACACAAGGAATTTAAGACTCAGAAAATTAGGTGGATACATTATCCCTGCGACTCCACACGGCAAAGAATACTCAGTAAGATATTTAAAACACTCCTCTGAATTAAAAACTCACTGAGAGCAAGGAAGGGTTCATACCCCTCCCACCTCTCCCCAGGCTCGAGCAGACCCTCTGCAGAAGTTTCAGTCTTAAGGTTTCTTCTCAATATCAACACCGTCATTCAAACTTGAATTAGAATTCCCGTGAAGGGAATAGAGTCTTCAGAAGTAGGGGAGATAAGTTCAGACAGGATAAGGACACCTCATCTCATTTTAGGTGTCTAAAAGACATCTCAAACTCCTCCTAAGCCACCATTGCAACCAACAGAAAGAAGACAACAGCTTAAAAAGCACAGTCTGACTTTCAACATCTGTCTTTGGATAAACTAATCACCACCTGAACATGCCTACCATGTGTAAGCAGAAATGAGCTGGACTATTTCAGAATTAGAATGATAACTTAAAAAAAACCCCTAAATTAGGCAAAACGAAACGCAGCTCTGCTCTCCCAGCCCAGACTCCTGCAGTGCTGGTTCCTCTCCGCTGCTTTTGCCTGCTGGGTTCCCAGCCCTTCCAGCAGAGCCAGACCTGGCTCCAGTCCTGCCCCGGAGCTCAGATCAGCCTGCCAAAACCTGCCTGCAGGCAGAGCCTAACAGATGCGCTACGGTCCCCACCAGCCATCCCAGCCACAGCCAGAGGAAACTAAATCACCTCTGCAGAGACTGAAGGCAATGAGTAGCCACCAGAAACTTTCCATATGCCAGCAGCCAGATGATCGGCTCAAAACTCTGTATTACTTCGAGAACGCTCTGAAGAAAATAAAGTCTTAAATACATTTTTTAAAGTCTGAACTCACTGGTCAGTGAGACAAAATAAGAAAAATATGCAAGTATTATGAGCCCTTATAGTCCAGGTCAAAATACACTCATCACTAGGTCTGAGACAAAAAAAAAAAAAAAACAAGAAAGAAGAAGAAGAAAGGAAGAACCTACAAGCGAATGCACTATTATCTGATCTGGAACTTTTACACATTTTTCTGAATATCTTGGTGCCGAGCACTGGTAGACACGAGACACCCAACTGCCCATGTCTTGCACAAAATTTTCCAAGCGAGTGCTGCCAGAAGAGAGCACAGGGCAGCTCTGTGCCTTCAGCAGAGCCACGAGGCTTCAGCTGCTGCAAGAGAAACATCAAACTCTGAACTAAGCAAAGATGGAGCTTAGATGAAAAGCACAAGATTATGAATGGCAGTACAAGTAAGTGCTGCATAAATTTGTATTTCTATATACACACATTTCACAGATTTTTTCACCTTAAGCACTTTGCAGATCATCTTTAAAACACCACAGATACCACAGACATTTATTCAATACCCAGCTGTCCTGCTGGATAAACTTCTAAAAGCGAGAAACGCACCTGCTTATAATCCTTGTGTTATAACAGTTTCCCCCCACTTCCTCCTCAAAGTAAAAAAAAAAAAAAAAAAAAAAAAGAAAATTGTAATGCAGAAAGAAGCCCAGCTGACATCAAAAAAGATGACAAAGAGATGGGGACTAAAACCATACAGACTAGGGAGAACTGGTGGCTAGAGATCCTGCATCCATTGGAAGGGAAAGCACCACCTCTATTGTTCAAGCCAAAAAGCAGAGCATTTTGAAGCCAAGACATGAAGAGAATTAAGTGTTTCAGGCCAAAGTTCCTCCCTGAGGCAAGTTATTGATGGTCTCTTTCCCCCCCCACCCTTTTAAACCCATGAAGGTGGGTGATATCCACCCAATAGCCCAGCCCTGTATTTTCCCAAGCGTAAATGCCACTCCTGCCAGTGCCCTGGAGCACTGTCACCCTGTGACAGTGTCACTGCTTCCCACCTCCCGTCAGACACACAGAGTCAAAATAGGACAAGAAAAGTGAAAAATAAAAGAATAAACAAGAACGACTTCTGCTGTTAATGTTCAATACTGAGATTATACTGAGGTCAGGTAAATGGGGTTCGCATCTCGCCCTCGGATTGCCTGTGAATACCAGCAGTGACTCAAAGCACTTTAACAACCTGCGTGAAATTAATTCATTCCTTTGCCATGGGATGGAGTCCATGGTGTTACAGCACCGGCCACAAGGCCACGAGCCCTATCATGACTGCAGGATGCTCCTGCTCTGGGGCTGCCGGGCTCCGAGCGCGTTTCCTCTGCTGCAGCCTGTCTGCCGCAGGGCACAGCCTCCCTGGAGCAGGGGTCTTGAACTCGGGCAGCACCTGGGTGCACATCTAAGTGAATATCTAAAATACCTAAGGACCATTTTGCTCTGTCTGGTCTCCTGGCTGCCTGTGTCAGCAGGGGATCCCAGTGCTGAGTACAGTGAGGCAAGGAGATTATTCTCTTTCTCCTTTAAAGTAGCCATCTCTGCACCTGGGAATGCAAAGGTTGCAGCTGCTCAGTGGAAAGTAGCACTTTCCTCACTCAGGGCAGCTTCCTATCTGCAACAGAAGAGAGAAAAAGAAACAAAAAGAAATAGAAAAAAAGGCCCGGCCAGGAATTTAAAACCCTGACACTCTGTAAAAGAGTTTTATATTTATTTGAGAGCAGAGTGGCTGTGCATGCCCCATCCAACACTATGCTCCAGCACTGCTGCTCTTGTAAAACAGCTGCCTTGGGTGAAGTCTCAGAAACGCCGAGGCTAACGGAGACCTTCGTTACCAGCTCCCCTTCCTGCTCCTTCGTGCTGCTGCTTTAGTGGAACTTTCCATCTCTGGGGCTGAGGAATCAGAAAAAGAGTGGTTTGCCTTGAAAGGTCAAGCAAGATGCAGCACGGCATTAGGAGCTATGTACATTAGCAGGAGAACTGAAATCCCTTGCAGTTCTTGCAAAGAAACCACTTTTTAATTAGTTTCTCTTTGAGTCAGACTAAAGACAATACGGGCTAATAAAACACGAGAGCAACTTTTTTCCACTCAAGTCTTCCATCTCCCTGCCCCGTTCCCCTCCCTGTCAAAGGAAAAGATGGACCTAAACTCACACCCACATGTAAAACTGAACCGGAACATTTCCCCACGGACAACAAAACAGTCTCATCCACAGCTTTTTTCTATCTGTATTGAGCACTTCTACACAGAACGGGACACTGAGTCTAATGAGCAACTTACGCTTTACACAGGCTGGGACTCAACCCCAGAACTGGAAATGAAAGTGCTGGGAACACACAAAGATCTGGTTCCTACAGATATATGTTAAATTTATAGCTCAATTATTTCTCTTTATTAGTGCCAGCACGAAGCCAGAAGAAGACATCCCAGCTGGTAACAACAGTGCATTTCTGCAATGCCTTCTGCTCGAGGAACAAAGAACAAAACACCACTGCTGCCCACCCAAGAACCCCCTACCTCCAGGCACCCACAACACGTCTCCTGGAGAAGCAGGTACCGAGCTGTCACAAATGACAGGCTGCACACTGAGGACAACCAAGAAAGGTGATGCACTGCCTCAAAACAGCAGATTATAAACTGGGGCAGCTCAGCTATTGCCCTACTGGAGCATGAGCCTTCCGTGCAACAGATCTTCATGGCGATCTCCAACACGATGATCTTCATCAGTGGTGGAGCCAGGCAGCAGTTGCAGGCATTACTGCAGTAGTGCCAATGTGCCTTGTTTGGGGGATAGACCCCTAAATCTTAATCATGGCTGCAAGCTACCTGAATTTCTCGGCTCATCTTGGACACAGAGAAAGCACAAGTGTGTACATAGAGATGTAACTCATAAAAGACCATTCTCAGAGAGGCAGCCCCAGAGCTATGGTCCATGATAACACAGTCCAAATGGAGATCTGATACTGATCTCAGTATCAGTACCCCCCTGAGTCAAGGGGGAGTAAAAAGAGGGAAAACCAGTAACTTAAACTAAGTCTTTAGCCCAAACAGCACTTTTAGTCAGTCTTTGGATCTGCAAGTTCAAGCCTCTGAAAGTTTTAGATCCCAGGTTCAGTACTGACAGATAAACTGCCAAGGGGATTTTCCCAAAGGGAACATAATCCAGAACAGATCTGGTCTTACGTTGCAGACCACGGCTCCCATCAAACACACTATCAGTCTGCTGCAGCAGCTCAGCCTAAACTAGAACCCGGAAGAACCAGAAGACTTGTGCAGATTACCATTCCCCCACATCGTACAATGGTTTGGGTTGAGAGGGACCTTTAGAGGCCATCTAGTCCGACCCCCCTGCAGTGAGCAGGGGCATCTGCAACTAGATCAGGTTCCTCAGGTCCCCGTCCAACCTGGCCTTGAATATTTTCAGGGATGGGGCCTCCACAACCTCTCTGGGTAACCTGTTCCAGTCCTTCACCACCCTCACTGTAAAAAATTTCTTCCTTATATCCAGTCTAAATCTACCCTTCTTTAGTATGAAACCGTCACCCCTTGTCCTGTCACAACAGGCCTTGCTTATGAGGTCGCCCTCATCTTTTTTATAATCCACCTTTAAGCACTGAAAGGCCGCAATAAGGTCTCCCCGCAGCCTTCTCTTCCCCAGGCCGAACAACCCCAGCTCTCCCAGCCCGGCCTCGTAGCAGAGGGGCTCCAGCCCTCGGGTCATTTCTGTGGCCTCCTCTGGACCCGCTCCAACAGCTCCATGCCCTTGTGCTGGGGGCTCCAGAGCTGGACGTGGCGCTGCAGGGGGGTCTCACCAGAGCAGAGCAGAGGGGCAGGACCCCCTCCCTCGCCCTGCTGCCCACACTGCTGGGGATGCAGCCCAGGGGACAGCTGGCTTTCTGGGCTGCGAGTGCACATTGTTGGCTCATGTCCAGCTTTTCATCCACCATCACCCCAAGGCCTTCTCTGCAGGGCTGCTCCCAATCCCTTCATCCCCCAGCCTGTGTTGGTATTGGGGGTTGCCCCGACCCAGGTGCAGGAGCTTGCACTTGGCCTTGTTGAACCTCATGAGGTTCTCACAGGCCCACCCCTCCAGCTTGCCCAGGTCTCTCTTTCAATGACATTCCGTCCCTCAGGCGTGTCAACCGCACCGCTCAGCTTGGTGTCACCTGCAAACTTGCTGAAGGTGCACTTGATCCTGCTGTCTATGTCATCAGTGAAGACATTAGAGAGTACTGGTCCCATCCTCCTCACTGAAGGAAAATGACTCTTCAAGCAAACTTAGAGATAGAAATCTCAGACTTCAGGGTGCTTTCGCAGTCCACGCATACCCAGCTCCATATGTTGCCACCCCTCCCTGAGTCAGGAAACAGGGCTCAAAGAAACTATTTCAGGACGTCTTGCAAGTGTGCTGTAATGTTTTCATGTTCACGCAACACTCAAAAATGTAAAGCCTTTGCCAATGCTAAACACTGTTATTACCAGACTTCACGGACTTTAACTAATTGAACTCCTGTGACGATCACAGCTGGGTAACAAAGGTCAGCGAAGAACAACACATAAAGCACAACAATCACGCAAACCATTGTCTTTTACACACGTGGTATGCTTGGGAAAAGAAGGGTACAATCTGAACATTACCACAAGAATGGAGACTATGCAGTTCACATTTTAAGGTCCTTCTTTTCCAGGTAACAGAACTGGACAATAAGCTCAAGAGGTTCGAATTTGAGCAACTTGTGAAGCCTCAAGACTGTTCCCACACAGGGAGGGTTCTCAGCTTCCTTTTGCTACACAGCATTTGCTTTAAGTCAAAAATCAGTCATAGAATCATAGATTGACCTGAGTTGGAAGGGACCCACAAGGATCATCAAGTCCAGCTCCTATCCCTGATGGCATTGTCCAAATGCTTTTTGAATACCGTCAGGCTTGGTGTCATGACTGCCTCCCTGGGAGCCTGTTCCAGGGCTCCACCACCCCCAGGGGGGAGAACCTTCTCCTAATGCCCAGCCTAACCCTCCCCGGCACATCTCCCTGCCATTCCCTCGGGTCCTGGTTGGTCACCAGAGAGAAGAGACCAGCCCTGCCCCTCCTCCTCCCCTCATGAGGAAGCTTCAGACTGATGAGGTCTCCCCTCTGTCTCCTCTTCTCCAGGCTGAACAAACCAAGTGACTTTAGCCACTCCTTGCACTGTTTCTCCTCCAAACCCTTCACCAACTCCGTGGCCTCCTCTGGACACTCTCCAGTAGCTTTGTATCCTTAGTGTACTGTGGCACCCAAAAGAGCACACAGCACTCGAGGTGAGGCTGCCTCAGCACGGAGCAGAGCAGGACAATCCCCTCCCTCACCTGGCTGCAATGCAGGGCTCGATGCCCCCCCAGGGCATGGTTTGTCCTCTTGGCTGCCAGGACACACTGTTGGCTCATGCTCAACTTGCCATCGACCAGAACCCCCAGGTCCCTGCAGAGCTGCTCTCCAGCCCCTCGTTCCCCGGTGTGTCTGTACATCCAGGGTTGCCGTGCCCAAGGTGTAAAATCCGGCACTTGCTCTTGTTAAACTTCATACGGTTGGTGAATGCCCAGCTCTCCAGCCTGCCCAGATCCCTCTGCAGGGCCTCTCTGCCCTCGAGAGTGTCAACAGCTCCTCCCAACTTTGTGTCGTCAGCAAACTTAATTAGTATTCCTTCAAGTCAAGACATAAAAGGGGCAGAAATCTATTCTCTTTCCACCCTCCTTCTAGATTTTACCTCCATAGATTCTTGACACTTACCTTAAGATCAACCAAGAGCTAAATAAACTTAGCTTTATATCCTGAGTCAAACAAGACAAGGGATCAAAGCGAGAGTCTCCTCCCAGAGCAACGTGACCTCCCACTGACATCTCAGACTTCGTCTCTGCTCTGACCAGACCAGAGGTCCATATGCAACCGGCGTCAGCAGCAGCACTCACAAGCTCCCAGTTAATATGCAACACCGTGGCCACATCTGATGCAGTATTCAATATTTTGCCTGTTCTGAGCTTTACTTTCTAGCTACAGCAGCTTGACAAAACATTATGCTAGACATGAGAAAGAAAAAGCAATGCTGTACTCACACACATCTGAATTAAATCCAAAATCTTGTTTCTAGCTAAGACTAGGTATTTTGATGGGGCCAGTTCAGTACTTTTCTAATGCTCTATTATGGAAAGGAGAAAAAATACACCAAATCCCTGCAGAGCTATCAGAAGTAACGAGTCAAGAAATAATAAAGCCATGGAAAGAAAGGCAGGGAGGGAGATAAAGGGTGGTGGGTTGGGGGTTCTTTTTTTCTCCTAATCCCACTGACACATTTATTAAACCCTCAGATTTGTGTGTATGCAACTCACAGACAACCATGCAGGAAAGACTTTGTCAAATAAGCATGTGCACTGCATCCTGCAAAGTAAAAGCAAGCAGAAATAACACAGAAGCCACAAAGCATCCCAGAACGGCATGAGGTGTGGAGTGCCTAACCCCACCAGCCAACCTGCAGCGATCGGTGCCTGCTCTGGAGCGACAGAGAAACTCACAGGAAAACAGAAAGTTAACTTTAATAGAGGGAGGAAAAGGGTTAGGTCATCATGTGGTGGGGATCAGAGTTCAGTTAAAACCAGTCACACAGAGGAGGTTCAAAGAACTCCTTTGCGCTTCACAGCCACACCAAAGCAGAACTGAAAATAAGATATAATTCTTTAGGTGGGTGGAGATGGATGGACTGAAAAGCAAATTTGCATCTTCTGGGGAAGAGGCCTGCTCAGAATAAACACAGGAGGAGAACAGAGCCATTCTGTTACGATCTCCAGAGGTCCCTTCCAGCCCCTATCATTCTGTGATTCTGTTCATGGGAGCACACCTGAGACACTCGGGGGATAAGAGCACATCTCCGAGCGCCCAGTTTTGTTCCCATCACGTGCCAACCTCACAAGCAAGGTCTGGCACTCAACCGAGGCAGGTGCTCACCTTCCTCTTTGTTGTTGGTGATATCTTTCAGCAGCTCAGTCTTCATGCAGGCGTCTTTCCTTGTCTCTCCCTTACTCAGCACTGTTCGCTAGGGGTAGGAAGAGACGGGATGGGGCGGAAAAAGAAAAAAAAAGAAATATCACGGTTTAGCTCAACGTTCATACACATGCTGCATTTAAGACAAGAGACAATCATGGACACATCCTGTTTACATCACAGGCAAACCTCGTTCTGCAAAGTAACGCTGCCAGGAAACTGCCACCAAGGCACAGGTCAAAGATAAAAACCGGCAAGGCTTGATCCAGCTGACAGCCCATCTCGGCCAAGAAGCAGACGGGCTTCGAGCTGCACCCAGGGCTGAGACCTCACAGGTCTGTGGTTAAGATGCAGCCAGTTTTTCTGAGTGTAACGTGCTTGGGAATCCAGCTGAGTATGTCTGTACAAGCATGGATTAAAATGGTCATGAAAGGCACCTCAAGGAGGTAACACTTATTCTCTCAAATCTTCTTAGGTTTTGGGTGGGGGAAGGCAGCTCTATCAAACTTCTCATTACACATCATTTATCCACATTTACAGCCCAAGTATGCTTTTGGTGGTGTTGGTTTTTTTTGTAGCTCATTCAAATGTAACATGAAATGCAAACCATCAGTGAGCTACAGCTTACTCATGATTCACAACATCCATGTTTATTCAAGTTAATGAGCTCTATTTTTAATGCTACAGAAAATAATTATTTTCCCCCTCTCTTTTTTTTATCTTTTTGTAAAAAGCAAACACCTGCTCAGCTCCTCTGCCTTTCACACACCCAGAGTCATGTTGCTGTATCAGGTTTGCAACCTTAATACCGTCTCTTTCTCTTTCTTTTTTTTTTTTAAATGGCAAGACAAAACAAAAAAAGCTATCAAAACAAAAAGAAAAAGGTATTTAAAAACCCCAAACACACAAGAGAAGGGGTCCTTTGACACAGCTCTGTGTTTAAGGAGACAAGCTGGTCTGAAAGGGAAAGATGGCGACTGCCTTGCAAAGCTGCTGTGTGAGCAGGGAGGCAGCGACGTCCGCCTTCGGGGCCGGCGTCAGGCCGGGTGAAGGGTTCACCACACGCTGCCTGTGTCGCAGGAGAAGAATAAGCCCAGGTCAAGCCAACTGTTGTAGGCCAGCACAGAGCAGATGGTGCCTGCAGCCATGCAAATGACAAGGTTTAAAGCACGTTGAATGATAAAGAACAAGAAAAAAAAAACAACCTGCCCATCTCCCATAAAGCAAGCAAAAGAGATAAGACGCACACATGCAGCCCGGCATATCAGCTCCAAAACCATGCCCAGCAGCAGCCTGCCCTTCCCCACATCCGTTTCTGTCCAAAGCTAGCACCGGAGATGAGCTTTGGTGCTGCTATCACCAGCCACCCTGTGATTTTTGTTTCCATGTGAACCCAGCTGCAATGCCAGGTGCCGGTAGGTACTGCAGCGCGGGGTCTTCCTCCACCCCGATTTCAGCAGCCCCCTGCCCCATGCAGCTAGGGAGGGCTCATCCAGCACCAGGTCCCTGCCCCTCGGTGCCTGCGGGACCACCCTGCCCTGCACCTAAATGCCACTATCTGCAAAGCGACAAGGAGCTGATGGGAAGGAGGAAACTCCAGGGAACACTAGCTGGGCACAGGTTCTTGGGAAAGCCTCCACCGCCTGCCAGGTCCACCCGCGCCTCGGAGCTAAGGGCACCTTCAAGGATCGCTCCTCTAGTGAGGAGCAAGGTGGCTGTGGGTGGCTGTCTGCCCCCAAGCAGAAGAAAACACGGCCAGGACTAGATGCTCTCAGCAAGAGGGAACTTGAGCCCCAAGTGCACACCACCTTCAAATTTTCAGACACAGACCAAAAAGCAAGATGTAAGTGTTTGAAACATCAGCTCAGCCAACCGATCAGATAGCCCGAAACAGAACATTCCTCCAGCAGACTCTGGCCAACAGCTTCCATCAATAAACGATCATAAAAACACAGCCGAAAGTTTGAACACAGATCAGCGCTTTTTTTTTTTTAAATTTATTTGCTAAGCCAGTAATATATATCCTTGTTGCAAATATCTGCTTCTAAACCCTACCTGTCCTCTAGCCAGACTTCTTGTAAACTGGGAATAACTTCGTTTTTCTCATGGACTTACCCTGCTGCAAGGCTAATGCAAAGAGAATTGCAGAGAGCCAGGGCTCAAGCGCAGCCCCATAGCTCCCACCCATGGGAAGGGGCACCCAGGCCCTCACCACAGACACTGGCAGCAAATAAAGAACCTCAGTCTGTCTAACAGGGACCAGCTTGTTTTCCCAACCTTTATTCCAACAAGGAAAGGTCTTGATATTTCTGCTATTAAATCGACTCATGCTGGAAGCCCCAGGATTTCCAGCAGGTCATTCTTAGCCATTCCATTCTAAGATTTTTTTCACTTTATAAGCAGTACCCCACTCCACAAACCATCGACACTATCCCTTCCCACAGAGGCATTGCTGTGGCTCAGCCCATGATGCCCGAAGAAAAGCCACTGCAGGAACCCTGGAGTCAAATCAACCCTCGAGCTAACAACCACCCTCCCTCCTTGCCGCAGTTACCAGGAGCTCTGGGGTGCCCCAGGTCCTGGCCAGCAGCAGGAGCTCTCAAAGCAGAATTTCCAGTGCCAAGAGAGGCCAGAGAGAAACCATCACTTTTTTTCCTGAGAGAGTAACAAAAAGCTGGGTGCCAATGCAAGGCTAACCGAGGTGGCACCTGACAGGCTCTCCTGGTCCTCATCTCAGAGACACATCCCTTGCTAGCAGCGGCGGCAGCTTTACAACTTCCATGCCTTGTTCTGAAACAAACAAAACTCAGCATCAAAGTAGAAAATAAAATATTTTTTAAAAAAGCCAACTGTGATTTTTGAAGCATTTTGATCAACAGGAAGCTACAGGAAACCCCTGCAAAGTGCTCGAAGCCTCTTCCCCCCAGGCCAGCGCTCTCCCCACCTTGCTCCATCACCACCCGGCAGATGCACCAGCACCGACGGGCACCTGATGGGCACCCACCGCCAGCCGGGCAGCGCTGCCCATTCATTCCCACCGGCCCACGGCTCCACCCAGCCAACTCAGCAGCAACTTCACCGCAAGTGTCAATACCTCCATTTTTTTGTGTGTGTTGGGTTTTTTTTTTCCCCCCTCCCCTCCCTTAAATTCAGAGCAAACTTCCCTTTCTGCTCACTCTCCCCATGCCCCAATCCGTCGGCTCCTGATTGGCAGGGAAATCCTATACCCACCCTCCCCGCCGAGAAATGTCTGCTCTTGCAGCAGTCCCAACAAAAGCCAACTGCCAAGCTCAGGCTGCTTCACAATAAAAGTCTCACTCTCTCCATTTTCTTTTTCCTCCTTCCCCCCTTTCCCGCAACCGTTCGCCTCCATTCCTTCGCCGACTCCAGACTGATTATTAACCTTCCATGGCTGGAGAGCCTCCATAAAGAGTACACGCCACCAGCAATGAAGCATTATCCTCCCAAACCCCTTTTATTTTTAGGTTTCAAGGGGAAGAAAAAGTGATTGCATCTTAAGAAAGACTGATTAGGTCTTTGAAAGGGCTTTAAAAGCCATGAGTATCCAAGCAGAGGAGCTAGTGCTGGTTTAGTTTTTCCTCTCCACCTCTGTTTACGAGACAACACGCTTCCTCTCCTCTGCGAGGTCTCTGGAGGGGATGGAAGACAGGTCAGACCAGCCAAGGAAAGGCTCTGCAGCATTTCTAGACGACGACTAGAAACTACAGTGGTGCCTTTAAAACAAAAAAAAAAGCCCACAAAAAAAAAAAAAAAACCAAAAAAAAAAAAAAGAGCAAAGCTGGGAAACACAGAAAGCTTTCTCAGCCTCCTCCTTGGCATTTTCATCAGCCATCGGGGTGCCCTTCGCAAAGGTCCAAACAGGTTTTATAGGCAAAGACAATACATGCACAGCAAAACTCCAACATATTGCAGCTTACCAAGCCCAAGAGACCAGTGAGTTACATCATGAACCAGAGCTCTCTCCATGCAGACCAGGAAGGAGCGGAGGTTGATGTGCTAAGATGTCTACCTTCACCAGGGTCTTTTTTTTTTTTTTTTTGTCTTAAAAATCAGCTGTCTAGGAACCTGAGGTTTTGCAGCAGCATTATTCTGATCAGAGCCATGCAGCTAAAGCAGGTCGATCTGAAAGAAGGCTGGGAGCAGGAGGACCCCTCTGAAACTCTGCTTGTTCCCGTTTGGGGCAGTGGCTGCACCAACACATCTGCCTGCAGAGCCGGTGGGACGGGCAGGACTGATCCTGCCCGGCCTGCGAAGACGCCAGCCAGGAGGTCCACACTCAGTGGACACCGAGCCCTCAGAGCTGACACCAGCGGGCCCTGCTCCCCACGAGCAGTTGGAGCATGCACCCCAACGCCAGCTCCCCAGCGGAGTCGGGACTCAGGCAAAGCTCTTGCCAGCCCTTCAGCAGGGCAGGATTTCACCTCCTGTGCAAGGCAGCGGCGAGGTCTGCAATACATACTGTAGCAAGGCAGAGAGGCAAAGCTCTCAATAAATGATGCAACCCCAGCAGCAGCAGATTCTCACTCATATTTTTCCTCCCTTTTTCTCCTGGAAAAAAAAAAAAAACCAACCAAAAAAAAACCAAAAGCACAACCCAAACCAACTTGCTCATAATAACCTTTGCCTTAAAGAGAAGACAAACATTTTGTAGTTAATTATATAGGAAGTAATGATTAAGAAAATTCTTGGAGAGAGAGAGAGTGCTTCTTTTGTAGGCACATGAAGGCTGCTCATCTCAGAGCTCAGCGCTGCTCAGGTCCTGCTGTGCACTGGCAAGGTCTGGGATCACTGCTCGTGGGGACACTGACCACGGGCCTGTCATTAGAAGCAGCACAAGCATTTGATCTGGAGAGGGAAGGAAATGTAACCACTAGCGTACCTGGCCTACAAAGCAGTTACCAGTCTCCAAGCTCCTTTTTTTAGGTTAAGGCCACTTCCTTATAAGCCTCGTGCAATCATGTGAACATGGAATTTTATCTGCAGCTCACAACAACTACTGCCCTCAGCCTGAAGTTTGTCCCCAAATCAAATTCTTTGGAATTCTTTTGTTTCCTGAATTCCTTTCACCCAGACTCTTCCTAAAAGAAAAGAAACATTTCCTTCTCTACCCCCATGTCCTCTCTTCTATTCCAGCCACACAAATCAACTCCCGAAACAGGGGGAAGGGTAGAAATGAGGCGCAAGCCCCTGCACGCAACAGCTGGGAACAATGAGACACGTGCATGAAACACAACAGGACTTAGAGTTACTTCTCGTAAGACAACGCAGTCCATGACGGCATGCAGGCTTCAGGCAAGGGGGGTCTGCAGAGCCCCTGGCCTCCTGTAAAGGGAAGAGCGATTTACCGGACAACAGCTCTAGCATGGACACATCTACACCTCCTCACCGCTTCCATGCTGGGAAGCATCGTATCCTTCTAGCTGTGTCCCAGTAGAGTTAATGCCAGTGCAACTTGTATGTGCAGGCAAGTGTAAATCCAGAGCAGACAAAGGCATCTCCTCCTTCCACGGGCTGAGGTTAGCAAGGAGTACAGCTGCTGCTTGCCTTCTCCTAGCACCCATTAGGGGAGGGGGGGAAGAAAACCCTAAAATGGAGACCAAGATTCATCACTATCGCTAGCAAAAGCAAACCAGCCATTTCAGAAACACCCAGTCCCCAGGAAGCCTTAGCCAAGATAAAACCATAGCACCAAGAGGAGCCTGGAGCAAGCAGGTGGCAGCAGCCTAGGGCAGGGGAGCCAGAAGGCAGCTCGCCCCCATCGACGGGGCTCAGGTACCTCTTCAGCCTCCATGCTCCTCTTCCTCCCACCCCCAAACCACCACAGCCAGCAGAGCAGCTCCCTCTCCCCCTGCCCATCCTGATGGCGCCCAGCCAAAGGGCCCATCGGGTTGGCAGAGGAGGGAAAGCCCCCCATGGGCTTCCCTTGGGACCTGGAGGGCCTCGCTCAGCCGCCCACACCACCTCCGCCTGGGTCACCTCCAGCCATCGAGAGGCCAGCAGCAAGACAGCGACACCTGCGAGCCTGGAAAGCGGACAGAGGGGGGGAAAGACAAAAAAATAATAATAAAACTTGCACCCTCGGGCCTGTCCCTCTAATAACTACAGCAAAACCTCACCAAGGCTTTACTCTCCTGGAGGGTGAGAAAGCGACACAGCGCTGCCCAGCACCCGAAGTCCTAGAGGTGGGAGATCCTCACACCCTCTCCTCCATGGCCTACAGGCTTCGTCCCCGGCGTGGGGCCTGTTTTTTCTGCTCTGTCATTAAGAGTGGAGCCTGGTCTTTTCCTTCAATCCCAAGAATTGCACTGAATTAGATCATCTTTCTCGGCTCACCTCCCCCTACAGGCAGCTCCCGAGCATGCTCAGCTCGGCCTGGCGCTGCCATTTCATAACGGCATTGTTTACAGACACACACTGACCTGCCATTTTTTGACAGGAGGAGAGGAACGAGCGTTTGCCTCCCGACCACTCGCAGCCCCCCAGCCCCTCGCAATAAAAATCCACTTTGGAGGAGGGAAATTGCAAACCCGTGGAAAGTAGCAGGCTGTGGGTTGTGGTGGTGGTTTTGTTGTTTTGGGTTTGTTTTTTTTTTTCCTTTTCCCTCCTTGATTTAGGTCAAAACCCACCTGTTTTGGAAGGAGAAGTTAACCCCTTTGGGGGTTGGGGGCAGTGGGGAGGAGAGGTCTTGCAGAGCTTGATGCAAAATGCCAGCCATGATTTTTAGCTTCTTCGAATCACAACCATGCTTTGATGTCACCTAAAAATATCATACCCAGCCCAGTCTGCCATCCTCCATCAAGCCTTCCTCTGTGAAAGAAAGGGTTGGAAATACGGTATTTCCCTTGAATAAACAAGTTGGCTTAGTCCCAGCGCATACAGTTTTCTCCTTTAAATGCAAACCAGAGTATTTTTGCAGGCACACAGGAAAATGAGGAGAGGAGGAGGGGAAAAGTTCCTCATTTAACACCAAGAGCTCCATGAAAAAAGCCTTGCAAGGTTGCTCCAACCACCTCTCTGTTCCAGTCCTCTCCCCACCCGTGCTGATCATACTTTACAGGTGAAAGCAGCTCTGACTTATGACGGAGAGAAAATGCCAGAAGAGCTGGATGTTTCCTCATCCTTGGAACAAGGACAAGTTGTGAAAAGCTTCCTTTGCAAGAAGCACTCTGCTGCTCCACACAGTATGGCAGCGTTGCAGGGAAGATGCTTGCATATCAGATCTTCTTAACCCCCACTGCCTCACCCCTTCACCAGGTCCACCAGCCTTCCCCCTTCTGATGGGGCCAGAAGGAAAAAGATAAATATGTTACCTGGATGGGGGAAGCAAGCTGTTATCTTGGATCCCAGGATATTTTTCTAAAAAGCTTGCTTTACATTTTTTCCCTCTGTTTTTTCATTCTTTTTTTAAGGATGCTTTCCAATTAGCTTGTACAGTTTGTGAGCTTCGCTCCTGCTGCTTTCCTGACTACTGTAAATCCTGGCAGGCAGTGCTGCCTGCTGCCCATCCTCCTCCTCTGCCCCCCTCCACGACCAACACCATCATACAGCAACGCCAGACATTTCCTCCTCCACCCAAGAGACCAAGGAGCTTACATAGGCACAGGAGGGACGGATCCCAGAGGGCCAAGGGAAACACAAGGGGACATAAGGGTCTTCTTTGCAAAGAGGGGTTGATGTCAAAACTCTTTAAATTTACAGGAGTTTAAAAGAACCGGCTGAAAATGGTAGTTAAGGGTTATAAATTCAAGATTCACTTCCAAATTACTGACAGTACATGTCACTGCAGGAACATATGGTCCTCCGAGCCTCGCGAGCGGGGAGCATACACTGCCAGAGCCCCAAGCCTTTCGGCTGAACCAAAAGCAAGGTAGCTCTCCTGCTGTGGCAGTTCCTCGACCACTTTCAGCTCTAGAAGTGGGAAAGGGAGAAGGAAAAACTTCAGGGAAAAGCAGCAAAAGAACAACAAAGAGGAACAGCAAGAATCAAGCCAGCCCTCCCCAAACCAGCTGGCCGGGAGGGTGAAGCTCCTTAAAACTCCTTGTTTACCTGAATAAAATAGCTCCCTGACATTGCACGAGATGCACACAATCCTCTTTCGTTAGGAGATGCACCGCACGGGAAAGGTCAGGGGAGCCAGGCTCCAGCGCTGGGAGGAGCCCCAGGATGACCGCCACAACCACAGCCCAAGCCCCCAGGCATCTCTGCTGCCAGGCCCAGGGTTTGTCTAACAGGGGCTGATCAGCAGAAAGTATGCCCCATTTGTGCTGCAGAGCCCAGTTCTGTACAAACGTGCTCTTGGGAAGAGGGGAAGAGCTTGTGCTGGAACTTAGAAGTCAGTTAAATACGTGAAGGGGAAAAAACCCAAGACCCCAAGGCCCCTGGTTTGGGGTTCTTAATCCCTGCTGAAAAGCAGCACAATGTCCAGACCTCGGGTTTCTGTTTTCCCTCCAAAGTAGGTCAGGCTTTTCTGTGTCTCTCTGCAGATGCTTTCAAAGGGCATCAGCCAGCAGGGACAGAGCATTAGGTGTTTTCGGCCGGCTGTCACACTGGTGTCATCGTGGTCACCACCACACAGGAGCACACAGTGCACACCTCAGCCTTCTTTTGGTTGCTTGTTTTCCCAGCCTTCACCAAACCCAAAGCGCATTTTTTCCCCTGGGTGGGAGCTGATCAGGCAGCACGTCAAGGCCTCTGCTCTTCACTGTTAAAAAGAAATCTTGTTTCTCTCCTCATGACTTCTTCTGATGACTTTTCCTTTAGCACACATCTTCTAGATGACGAACAATGAGTGTATTTATAGTCCAGTGAAGACACAATAGATATTTAGATTAGGTATCACAGACTGTCCTGTAAACTCCCTAATCTTTTAAATGCCATCGTCACATCTCACTCCTCGATTGAAAATCCAGTATCATGTCTGCATGGCAGCTTCAGGGGTCTCCCTCGAGACCAGCAAGCTTAGGCCAGTGTTTTGGCTGCTGGCAGGGGTGCCTAGACCCCCCCACAGCTCTGGGACCTTCAATGTCTGACCCAGGTCCCACCAAGGTCTGTGGCAGCCAACAGAGCTGTCTGCATGTAACATAAACGACAGCAAAAAAACCCAAGAGTGTGGCGGGGCCAGGGGTCTGCATTTTAGGCAACGTTTTAAATAAGCTACAGAGATGGGCCTCCTGCCATGAAATCAACCACGGATGTTTTGTTTTAATCAGCTGCTCCCTTGGATCACAAGCTACTGTTAAAAAAAAAAAAAAGAAAAAGAAAAGAAAAGAAAAGAAGAGAGAGGGGAGGAAGCCACCCCAAAATAAAAGGATTGTTTCTTCCTGGTAAAATAATGTTCACTCTTGCCTCCACCCAAAGAAGTGAGCTGTAGGCTTGCCTGATGCAAGCAGAGTCTGTCAAAGGAGACCTAGCGAGGAGGTGCCACGTGGGCACAGGCCCTCTCCTCCCCTTTGGAAGTTCACTCTTTGAGCAGCTCGGACACCCCAGGGTTTGCTCTTCTTGCTTACAAGAGCTGCAAGCAGGGAGGTTTCCTGGGAGAAACAAATTTTCCAGAAACTTCACACTTCAAAAGTTAAAAAAAAGGCACAAAAAAAATTCCCAAAACAGAAAACCACCAACCCCAAACAAGCCTCCCCACCCCAGAAGACAAATAAAGCACCACCCGGACGCGAGGAAACAAAGCCCGAGCCTTCCCGGAGCCAGACGACGTCGGATGCAGAAGTACCTGCAAGCCCATGGCACAACACAAGGCAACAATCATCATAGCACAGCCGAGCCTGGCCAGCCTCCTCCAGCCAGCTCCCCAGCGCGCCCCGCCTGCCCTCCCGCACGCGGGGCAGGAAAATAAATGTATATAGAAACAAATAAATAAATAACCCCCAGCCATGATTCCTCGAACTGTCTTCCTCCTCTCCGAGGCTTCTCCTTCCCCAGCAGGAGCCAGCCTGCCTGCGGCCAGGGCCGGCAGGGAGCTGCTCTTGGAGAGGCATGGGAGGTCGACCCTGCTGTACCTGCGGACATCTGTTGTCTTCTTCTGGTGAAGACTCAAAGAGTTGCATATTCCAGATCCTCATGAGCAGTGATTCAGTTTCTGCTCATGTGATAAAAGCTCCCTCTACAGAGTGAGCATGCCCAGAGGAGACCATTTCACTGCTCCCTCCAAGCTGCAGCCATTTCACAGAGAACCTGCCGGCTCCAGGGCGTCCATTGGAGCGCGATTATCCCGGGCATCCCGGGGACGCACCGGTAATGCAGATCATCTGTCAACTTTCTGACAGGGTGCCAGGCCTCAAAACTGATCGCTTGCCTGAAAAAAAAAAAAGCCTTTTAAACCATATAGTGAGGTGTTCTGTCTCAGTGGCCTTCAAGAGTAGCCCTTGCCCGCAGGAAAAGGAGAGGCAGGAGGCACAGTGAGGGATGCTGCGTGGCTTGGGAGCACTCCCGTGCCGATTTTATTCTGCTTAATGAAGCGCCCGACCTCTGAGCGCTGGGATGAAGGCACACGGGTTAAACTGGTTCAGTGTGCAGTGTCCAACTGCAAGTGCATTCGAGATCCAATCTGCTGAGCCGAAGGGGAGCTATTTTTCACTTTGGGGATTAATAAGACAACCTGACCTGGTACAACCAACCTTAAAAGGGTATCACAAACAGAGTCATTAAACAGAGGGGGGGGAATGGAATGAGGGGGGGAAAACCCTAATGAAGTGATAGTGCACTACTACTAGGTGCAGGAGCTCTAAGCTCAGCCTATGTCAAACCATATGATACAGCTGGCCCAGCCAGCAAGATAAAAGAAGAAATTTTAGCTTCAAAATAAAAGTAGTTTGTCTCTGTTCCACTTAACAATTAAGCATAAACTCTTGGCAACCTTCATGTCTGCTCAAGCTCCCAGTAAAACTGCTGGAGCAACTTGCATGAACATCTGTAAGCAGAAATCAGCTGGAAGGGATTCAAGTGCAAGAGTGGCATTTATCAGAGGCAGGAGCAGGAGGCTGCTGGAGCTGGGCAACAACGTGCTGGAGAACCTCCCACCCGAGCAGGGGGAGGGCGTCCGGCAAGCCCAGAGAAAAGGCCAGAAGGAAGAGGAAACTCAGAAATGGACTGTGTCACCACCCGCTTGTTCTTGGCCACAGAAAAAACAGTTTTCAAAAAAAACTGTAAGAGCACAGAAGATAGTTCTTTTTAAGAGTAGAAATTAAAATGAAGCCAAGCTGAGTGTAATGTGTTACAGTCGGCTGGGGGGGCAGGGAGCACCCTGCATTGTAGGGAGAAAAAAAGCCATCGAAATCCATAGTGAGGTTTTGAGGAGCCCATGGATTTTGTTTGCCTTACACCTTGCACCAAAAGCAGGCGTGCAAGTTCAGGGCTTCAGCACAAGCACGAAGCCATTGCCTGCTCTGCTCTATCCATCCTCTTCTCTCCTGCTGAGCAACATAGGAGCGTGTCCTGCCATTCCATTATCACAGGCTGGAAACATCAACAAGTCATATTTTCTCCAGCCCAAGCAGCTACTTCACCACCATGTCCAGGCATATTTGCAAAGCAGCAATAGTTAAAAGCAGCAGAAGAGCCTGCCACAGATCTGCCTCAGCTACGAGGACATGATTGTTCTCTCCACACTCTGGAGAAGTTTTACTACTAAACAGTTAAAACTCACAAGGCTAAATCAAGATGACTAAAACTGATAGAGAAGGAATACTTGAGGTGACAGTATAAAGCAAGGCTGTCACCCACTGGGGTTTTTTTAAATGTAAATTTTAAGTTTTAATATACAGAAAATTATATTTTCCTTGCCTTTCTATCAGTCACTGAGAGATGCAGAGGCAACTCATTTAAGACAAACTCGAAAATTCTCAGACAAAAGCAACAAAACCAACTACACAGACAGAAGTTGCATTGTCCACAGCATCAAAAGATTACTGTAGTTCAAACCAAAGATGGCTTTAAAACAGTTGACGCGTTGCCCTTCCTTGCAGCATGAAATTACCAAGCTTGCATTAAAAACACAGAAATAAAACAAAGATATTAACAAACATCATGTCAATGAACTACCACAGTCAACATCCCCTTTCAGAGATAAAATAACGATGGATAACCACGCCGCAGCCCCAGCCTTCCTCCACATGCAGAAGGGCAGCATTCCCCGCTGCAGCTCAACACTAGAAATGTTTTTACTGCTGAGGTTAAATATATACTGAGAGCAGAAGCTACCAGAGGCTTTTCACATCTCACAGTCATCCTCAAAAGCACTAAACACTGTTTAAAAAAAAAAAAAAAAAGCAAAGCTGATCAGAGTATTGCAGATGCTTCAACAACCAACTTGAGCAAAGCGATCAATCGGCATCATACCAGCACCTCTGCACAGCACCGCGTTCGCAGGGAATGCTCTGCATGCTCTGCGCTGGTTAATAAGACCTTAAATTTATGCCATCCGAAAGGACAAAGAAGTTTCCAGACCACCACAGCGTTGCCCAGCCTGGCACGGCCACCCAGGGCCCAGGCAGGGTCTGTTGGTTGTCGGGGCGTTGCCTTCTGCCCTGGGACCCCCAGAACCCCCATCTCCCCGATTTAGCAGAGGCTGTGTGCTGCATATGCACAGGCTCTTTTCTAACCAGCTCGTCAGAGGCCCATCTCCAGGCTGGCCAAGGAAGCGGTTTTTTCTAATCATGTAGGATAAGAACAAGTCTGTGCCTCATGAAACTTTCTTCAACCCGAACACTCTCCAACGATTTCCCCACCAAGCCGGTATGGGACAGCATCGCGCTCCCCTTTCAAAACACCTTCTACCAGCTACAAAACTACAATACACCAAGGCTCTCTGGCCTCTGTTCCCTGATTCAGGGCTCAAATATCCCTTTCAGAAATCTCACATTTTCAGAAGGAAGGCAGCAGCACAACCTCCCTTCACAAAGGACACCGGGCTCCTCAGGGCTTTTGCTTAATTACACCATTACGTACAGCATTTTCACAGCTCCCTCGCAGAGGAGGCACAAGTGGGAGGCAAGGGGAGATTTTTCTTTCTATATGAAGAACACTGTTTAGCTCTGCAAAATGCAGGGAGGGTTCCTTATTTCCATCAGGCTACTCTCCTCCCAGACCCTCCAGTCGCTCAAACCTGAAGCTCCCTTTCAGCCTTCTCGGAAGCGATCCCAAAAGCACAACGAGCTGAAGGGACTTTGGATACAAGGTGAGTATTTCTGCTGGCATCCCGATTCGCTTCTGCACTGCTATCAACTGCTCCCAGGCTCTGCCACAAGCTGTAAAAATGCCTCCTTCCCTCCGCAGCCATTATGCCCAGCATTTCCCAACAAGAACACCCATTCCCAGGACACACTGAGTGTCCTCAGCATCCTCTGAGGGAGCCCAAATGTCCACCTCCAGGCTCAGGTAGCAGCCTTGAAGAAGCAGGCAGTCACTAATGCACAATTCCGGAATCACAGCTTTCTCTACCTTTCAAAACCTGTTTTTTGCCCCCCAAAGTGTCCAAGCCCTCTCTCCCTCTCTTTTCCCAGCAAAGTTGAAAACTGCTTTACTTAATAGGAAACATGAAATGTTCCCTGGGATGCTGCACTGAGTACACAAGACACACTAAGAAGAAGAAAAAAAAAGAAAAAAGAAAGAACAAAAAAAAATATGCTGTTGCAACAGATGTTGAGATGTAAGCTCTCTGGGAGATGTTGCTATGTTTTGATAAGAGTATGCGTTGAGTATTTCATTTACAGGGCAATCCTAGAACTTTATTTAGAAGCATATTGGCCAGACAGCTGTAATTTAGAACATACTGTATTCCTAACAGTTCCCAATTATAAACTCCTTCAGCTTTAACTTATAGTAACCACGGCTCCTTCTTTTTTGGAAATCTAAAAACACCATTTCTCCCCTTCATTCAGCTATTACATATAAAGAGCTTCTAACGTACAAACGCAGCCTTGCTCAGGAAGGGTCCTAAATACAGCATCCCTTGCAGTCCCATCTCAGCAACAGTAAGCAAGCTCATTGCTTTAACCACACTCACCGTTTGCTCCACAGAGAAATGTTTTATTGTTTTATTTGGGGGACAGTAGATGGGGTGGGAATCAGACCTGTATCAGTACAAAGCCATCCTGCCCATTAGTAGTCTTCTGCCAGCAAAGCCGGCTGTAAAAATGGCTGCTCACATTCAATCTCGCTTCTGCTGCAACCTTGACTGTAACACTGGAGCTCAGGTGTAGATCCTGCCGATGAGCCTCACGTGTTCAACGTGTCCCTGTTCTTTGACCTCACACCTATTTTTTTGAAGGATTAGGGCATTCACATGAAAATAAGCAAGTTCTTCACTGGAGAAGAATCAGTGCTTCATGATGCTTTATCTCTCTCCCCAAATCATGAACTCGCCTATGAAATATTGTAGTTGATGGCCCTACAAGCAATTCCGCTGACATAAATTTCTGCAAGGAACAGAAGGAGCAGATGAACTCTTTAAAAACAAAGCTCCAGCCTTCATGCAAATATCACTAGTTAAGACGAGCAGAGAAATAAAGCAAGCATGATGTGTATACAGAATTGGCTCTAAAGAGGCTGCTTTTCAGCAACTGCCATAAGGTGGCAGTGGGTCTTTAAGGCTACCTTACACCTTTCACACAAGCACAATAGGAAATTATCACACGAGTGGTTTTCCAGCATCTGAAACTGTTTAAGCCAAATCTCCTCATCAAGGGAGCCAGACCATACATGAAAACTTGGAGCTGAGATCACCTCAATGCCAGAGTTGCACAAGGAGAAAATGCCACCAGGACCAATTCTGAAAAGCCATAAACGCAGTCCCCATCTGAGCCAAAGAAAATCAAAACCTTTTCCTTTCAGTGTACAATTACAATGCCGTTTATTTTACATAAACGCTTTTCTTTGTGCATTCATCCAACAACAAACAAGCCAGCGTCCATTAAAGAGTAAGAGAAGTTCTGCATGGCCAGCAAGCTGGGGCTCCAGCAGACTTTTATGCAGGGACCGTAAAAGCAACACCAGTAAGCAAGCTTGTCACCAACTTAGTGCAGGGCTGACATATCAAACAGGCTCAGAAAATGCCATGGAAGCACTGGGTACGCAAGAGATGCAGAACCGGGGGATAAATAGGCAAGTTACTTTAGGTCATAAAGTGACTCATCACGCAGATTGACCCAACTGTGTGAGACCATCACCTGCGACGGAGCAATAAAGTAAAAATCTGGTTTGCTCTTCACCAGTCGCCCCCTGAACTGCATTATGAAAAGCAGCCAGAGTTGCCCTGAAGAAAGAGCCGGTCTATCTTACTGCACGCAGCCTAAGATAGACCGTGATCACCGAGACTTCTGTTAATACAGTTAAACACAACAACTTTGTAATACCAACGTATTCACAATGCCCTAAGTAGAGCAAACCTCTTGCCTTACCTTTACTTACAGCCAGGCTGAAACAAGTGTGGACACCCAATAGCACACCTCCCGCGGGAGCCAGGCTCTGCGAGGGCTGAGGCTCACGGCCGACGTCTCCCCCCCTGCTCCACACAAAGTCAGATCTTCCCTACACCTCACACTAATACAAACATTGAGAGCCAATGTAAATGTTTTATTGGCACTTTACCACGCAGCTTGCTTGTACAACAACTGGAGTCAATCGGTTCATGCAGCACATACCTGCTGGTGCTTACACATTCCTCGTAAAATGCTGGCAACTACAGACGAAATCCAAAAGTCCAACCTAGCACAACTCACAAATCCCCTTCCTTCCCCCAAACCCACTTCCAACACGTTAAACCCCTGCAAGAAGCACAGAAAATCCCTCAGCCAAAGGAATAAACATATCTATATTCCCTCCTCTCCTTGCCAGTTTGGAGGACCTGATGTGGCAAGGTTTATTTGCAATCCTTGGAATGCAAAATAAGCCTGAAAAAGGGAGTTTGAGTTTTACATCCTTTGGCCCTCCCACAGTCACAGACAGATCTAGATTTAAACTGTGGAGCAGGTCTGCGCCCTGCAAGGCTTCCCATTAATAATAATTAGCGACCGAGCCGCACAGCCCACGACTGAGACGCGATCACATGCCTTCCAATATGAAGGCACAACCCAGCGAGTCCCCGCAGCCCTCGTTGCCAGCCCCTGCCTGCTGTCACTTTATGTCACCACCCTAACATTAGACAGGTCCGTTCTTTATATAGGTTCGCCAGTCAGTAAAGGTCAGTATTTTAAAACCCCTCCCCGCTGATCCGCAGGAAGCAGTTTGAAGCCATCTCATGTCAGTGGTTAACTATGCTGCTTTTGAATCAATTCCAACAGTTTTTACTTCATCCGGTCTCCTCGCCCCCCCGGCCCGGGGGCATGGGAAGGAGTCAGCCAGATTTGCCCTACCTCCGTCCCGTCTGCGGGGAGCTGCTGGGTCCTTCCAGATCCTGACTCCAGGCCTATCACTCCTCCAGCCACAAATCCATCTCACTCTATGGGTGCAGCCTCCACCCCGGAGCATGCTCAGTACCGGCTGATCTTCAGCCATTTCAGAGCTTTAATGAAATGTAAGCATAAGGAAGTGTCATTAGCAAAAAAAAAAAAAAAAAAAAGGTAAAAAAAAAAAAAAAGAAGGTGCAGGATTCATCCTGATCCGGCCAACCTTCCTGTTTCCATCCTCTGTCAAGGAGGTGAGGCTCTCGCTGCAGGGATCGCAGGCGTTTTTAGGCAGCAAGCATCTCGTTTTAGAACAAAAGCAAGGAAAATCCTGTCTCAGGCAAGCCTTGTGCAAAAAGGAGCATTTCCTAGTGACACTCAAACCAGCAGATTTTTCACTCTGGGCCTTCCACAAATTACAATATTTTCATGAAATGCCATTAATATTATTTTTTCCACCCAACGGGCTTCAACTGAGGCTTTTAGCTTGCAATGCAAATAGTGCTTCCCATCCATCTTAAAGCTAAACCTACCCAGTCTACTCTTTATCTTCTTGAAGAGTATTTTAACTCCATTTACAAGAAAGTCAAAAAGCAGGATGAAAGAGGGGGAAACAGAGACTACAGTACAACACACTTCATGCTATGTTTTCCTCAGGAACTGAAATTTAAGAGAGGTTTGTTTTTCACTAGTCAGTCCTGAAATGACTCCAACGTTACCTTGTCTCCTCAGTGCAGTAAAGATCATTTCAAAGAATAATTAATAGAGGAATTTTTTTTATCCTTTCCAAACAACAAAATATGCAAAGATGCAAAACACTGAAGTCCACCGGGCATTTTCACTGCTGGAGGACAACAGCCCTGCACACTGCCAGCAATCTGCACATGGTACTTGGCTGTTCCTTAAAAACTTGTATTTCCCTATATATCCTTTGCATTTCCCCTACAGTTCCCTGCCAGCTCACAGAACTACTCCAGAAAGCAAAAGACAGCTGTTGCAGAAGTACAACTTTGCAGGCCACGGCAAAAATTGGCTATTTAATCCCAACAAAGTTTTAATTTATACCCTATTCCTTGTGTTGGGCCCAAGCCAAAACAACACTCTGTATGTACAAATCCGTTAATTGTGTGTGCACTCTGCCGAGCGATGCTTGTTTCCCATGCACGCATGGCTAGTATTTCTGCCATGTATCTACAGTATCTGCTTCAGTGCTGAAGTTTTGATTCTTCAAAGGAAGATTAAAAAACAAAAATCAAGTTATTTATCAACACAGCATTTCAGAAAAAAATCAGGGTGACAGATGAATGCCAAACCCCAGCTTTTTTCCTGAACCAAACTCCAAGGTAATCACTAAGAGACTTCCTGTACAATGCAATCAGCCAAGTTAAAGTCAAGATTTTCATCAGTCCACAGCACATTCATGTCAGATGCACTACGCAAACAACTCATAATGTTGTCTCATCTCTTCCCTGATAAATTCAGCCCAGTCCTCAACATCAAGCTACAGCTTCTTAGCAAATGATTTAGGATAGTATTCACATCTGACTTCTGAACGCCAGGCAGCCTTTCACACCGAGCGCTGGCGACTTGCATTTTACTAAAATATTTTTAGAGTGCAAAATATTTAGTAAAGTACCCAGGATAAACCATAATAATTTGGCATAGAGAACACTACTTAGCTCCCCTCAGACTTCTGTTTCTGCTGGGCAATTTCATGGATGCCCTGGGACCGGCGCCCACGGTAGCCATTTCGCCCCAGGCTGCCCCTTCTCCAGGGACGTTCATTAGGGACCTCCATTTTCAGCACAGGATGCAATTCTCTCTGCACCACATTAGGCAAACTCTGCGATACCGCACAGTGCTTTCATTAAGTGCAGATTGGTAAACGCTGTCGACAAATTCTATTCTCATCCTCTCCCTTGCCTTTAAATTGGAGGTAGTTTAAAAATAATATTCAGACCATATAATCCCGAGGCATGTCTGCTGAATCTAGCAGTGTTTGCATCTAGCACAGCTCAAGCATGTCAAGTTTGTTTCCTTGGAAACAAAGACCAATTTGCAAGCATTGCTTTCTTTCTTATTTTTCTTTTTTTTCTTTTTTTATGTAACGAAGACATACATACCTGCAGCTCTTGTTGATACAAAGGAATTAAAGCAGATCTACTTATCAACAAGGTTCATAAGAGAATTATTAATCTATTTCACTGATGAACAATTGGCTTGCTGCACTAAGGGAAAACCACAGTTCATCACTATTTAAAAATCCCCTTTTCCCTCAGTAGATACACACTTGAGGCATGGCATTTATATTGTTTCCTTGGGGACAGGTAGGGAAAAGAAAAGCAAAGCCAGAGTCATTTGCTTACCCTAGGCTAGGTATGCTGGTTCTAGTGGGGGAACAATCTAAGAAGGAAATCCTGTATTGCTCATACCACATCACTCCAAAAGACACACTAATACTGCTCAAAATACACCTGCTTTCAAGACAGACTGAAGAGTCAACACAAGCTTAATAAAAAAGAATGCGATAACATCTTCTAGGTATGTTTTGTCAGTTTTAAGCCCAACTTTTTCCCATCAAGGGCATGCATTAGGGCTTAAGCGGGAAGCCAGCAGTAACTCTTCTAGTGCCTGCTCACATCAAAGGTCCTCACGCTGAAGGCAGTAAATCCTTCGGCGATGACACACAACCTCTCTGTGCGGGCAAGAAAGCAGAGGGAGGGCAAAAGGTGTCAGAGCCGAGTCATCCGTAGCCTCATCTGCAAAGGCAGTCAGTACCTCCACCCTCCAGAGCCTTCATCAGCAATTACAAGACTCATCACCTTTCAAAAATCTGTCAGATATGGCGTAAAATGGACACACATGAGAACAGCAAATAAAATTATGGCTCCTTAAACATGCCCTACCAGAGGCTGACTCAGCACAGAGTTCACTTCCCAACACGCTTGAGCTGAGGCCAGGTTACAATGTCTACTTGAGAAGATTACCTTCATATCCAAGGGAGCAGAGCCCAAAACTCCTCTTGCTCCTGTTAGTACCACCACGTTAGAAAAAGCCTAAGGAGCTGTACCAACAGAAGCTGAGAGGTGCAAGAAAAGCCTCCGCCCTTCACATAAAGGACAAAGCCTCGTGCTTTCCTGCCCCTGGAGAATCCTGGAGTCATTGCTAGAGCCATCAGTGTCCAGAACTAAAGCCGATGTGAACCCTAGATGCTCCATACTTGTGAAAGTCGGGCCCTGGACTCCAGCGCACCAGACGCTACAAACAGGTCCAGAGCTTGCAAACGCTGCGTTACTGACAGCGGCCTTGCTGTCCTCTTGAGCATGCTCACAGTAGGACCCATGCAGTCACCTGGGGGGTAAACTGTAAACAAAAAGCACCAAAAAAACCCTAAGCCCTGCAAACGTCCAGCAGAACTGCCAGAGGGTCTCACCCCAGAGCTTCAAAAATTAGACTCTCTTCAGTACACTGACTTTTCAAATGTGGCTGAAGAGCATTCAACAGGAGTAAAGCAAGTTTCCATTCCTGCTCTAATCAAGTAATCCTGGAAGCAAATCCCCCAGCCTCCACTCTGCAGCTGTGTTCACCGTTTACCAAGTATTGTAATTACTGTGTTTTATTCCAACCAATGCCATGGTCTTAAGGAGTTCTGGAGACTGTTCTAGCCACCATGAGTTCTGGGCGAAGAGCAGGGAGAACAACCTAGTTCTTCCTGATCAAAAGCAGAGCATATACTGAAAAAAGCATCTAAACACCACCACGTAAAAAAGAACCAGAGAGGTACATTGTGATTTGCTTCAATGTATTGCAAGAATAAAAATACTTAGAACTTTTTACAAAGCAGTTTATAAGAGAGGGGAATAGTAGGCAATATTAATGTCACCATTTCACAGATGGGAGAAATCGAGGCTTAGAGAGTTAACTGCCAAAAATTTCTGGAGTGGTCTTCCACAAACATATGGAGCAGAGCAGCATGATACAGGAGACCTAGATGTGCAGTCATGCTCACTGCTGCGTTACTGAGTCACCTCGGGTGCCCAGGTTGGGGCCGCAAAGGATGTGTTGGGACAGCCTGTTTGGGGTGACTCGACTTTGAATCTCAGTTAAGTCTGAGCACTTTAAGCTCCCTTGAAAAAAAATAAATCTCATCCTCCATTACTTAAAAACAAAAAACCCGAAAACACATCAGTGTAAATAACAAACACATCAGTATTTTCTCTATATATATAATATTCCCTGTAACTAACAAGTCTTTGGAGGGGAGGGCAACTATTTATGCAAAAGAGCAACCTTGCAATCACTAAGGAGCTTTTTATGCCCACTGCCAAGTCTGAAAGCAGGCGGATGCCACGCGGGTGAATCTGTGACACCAGGACACAGTCCAGACTCATACAAGAAGTCAGACACATCTCAGCTGGCCAGCAGGAGCAATAAATCCAGAGAAGTTACTTAGAAATTTTTTGTTGGGTAACTGGGCTGCAAGTCAAAGCCCCTGGGGCAAGGGCAATGAGCTCTGTTACGGTTTTTTAACACAGATGGATTAAACACCTGGCAAATGCTTAGGTGCAAATTTTATATCGAAACACAAGCAAATGTGGAAATAGAGGGAGATCCACCACTTACTAACAAATGTAACTACTGCTTCCCTTCCCTTTCTCTCCCCCCTCCAGCCTGGCAGCCGCTGCAGTGTGCTGCTTGCAGGTATCAGGGGAACAAAGAGCCGATGGATGCCGTGAGCCCCACGCACTTCTGGAAATTTCTGCGCACAGCATTAAATTTGGGATGATAGTTATGGAATTTATTTTGATGCCCAAATAATTAAACTATCCTATTTGCTTGGGTTCCCACAGCTACAATGCTAAATACTTGCTGTATTGCGGAGGACAAACATGAGGACAGTACTTAGAGCCCAAGTCTAAGACTGATGAGCTCATTCTCATCCATTCCCACATGAAACCTCTGTAGAAAAAACCCCCAAATTTCAAATCAAGAGTCATGAGCTTATTTTGGGTGGCCAGCTTGGACAGAATTTTTCAAACCTGCTGAGAGCCTGCATCTCCTAGAGATGTAGAGACACTACAGCAAGATGCAAATGGTCAGTACACTTGAAAATTAAGCACTAGTTTCACATCTAAAATTAAACCACTATTTCAAAAAACGACTTCCCTCAAATTCTCTCACCTTCTCCCCCTCCAGTATAATACCCACTTACTTACCTCAGAAGGAGGCATAGAGCTTGATTTTGGTAACATTTTAAACTGAAGGACTCAAACTACAGCAAAACACTAGGAAAAAAAAAAACCAACCCACAAAATGCTGCAATACTGTAACCAGCTCTCAGAGACGTGAACCAGAGAAGGGGGAACGATGAACACGAGCACAGCAGCCCCTCTCCTCGTTTGCCTGCTCTTGGCTACAGTGACTACAATCTGGTTTGGAGGCAAAGCAAGGGAAGGCAGGAGTCTACGGGGGAGAAGTTCTGTGCACTGAGAAAAGTCCCTTTGCACTACTTTTATTATACAAGGAACAAGAAAGGGCTTCACCCTTCCAGTGCTCTGTACAGAGCCCAGACCCCCCTCCTGGTGCTGATCTCCTGAATTCAAATGTGCATCAAAAGCATCATAGACCTTTGGAAGCTTCTCTTCTGCTCTCATGCAGCCATACCCCAGAGGAAAGGCAAGCAGAAGTGGTTGGTTCTGGTTCCGGTTCTGGTTCAGTAATACTACCAAAAATAAAATAAAAGTGCACAGGCAATAGGACAGAAATCCAAATGCCGGCCTTCAGCAGCCGCTTGATCACATTCCGGCTTCAATTAAACAAACTCAGGGACTGCTGAAGTCAGCTTCCTTTCCTCGAGCAGTTTTTTAAGACATTTGCCTGGTAGCTGAGAGCTCTGGAGTTTCACATGAAACTTATTAGTGGCTGGATCATCCCTGTCACTGACTTCAAAACCCAGAACCAGAGCATTGTACCAAGACAGCTCGTTCCTGTGTGCCTTTGATTAATGACTCCCACTGCACTTGGGGAACTGAATTTCGGCGTTGTTTTCAGGCACAAGCCAAGAAAAAACAGCCAGCTGGGCAGAATACGGCCCTCCAAGAAAGATTTCCAGGATTCCCTGCTAGTCAGCAGCTGACAATATACAGCCAGACACCATCAGCGGAGGGAGGGTGTTGCACAGCGTTACCATGGCACATTCGTTACGCCTCGCACACTCTGCAGGATGATCCTTCCCGAGGCGGGTGAGAGTCAAGCAAAGAGCTGCTGCATCACCTGGCAAACATCACTTAGCTTTTTTATTGCCTCCTCAGTACGTTAAGCTCTCGTGACGCTGCAACGTCAACGTGGGAGCTGCGGCTCTGGTCTGGCAAAGCACCTGGACGCTGCAGGTACAGGGCTTGCTCCCGATACCCACCCTCCAAACAGCCCCCACTGAAATGCGTGGGGCTGCTTCAGAATAAACATGCCCTCATTTAGGCTTAGTGATATTCTGGTTCTAAGCAAAAACCCAGAGAGAAAGTAAAATCCTTTGCATGGATATACCCTGCACCACTCTTCCGCCCGCAATATAATTACAGCCCAAACAGTACAGACTTAAGAAAGGTCCTGAGCCTGCAAGAGAGGGACCTTCCCAGCCAGTCCGGACCATCATCGCTCTACAGCCTGCCTTGGAGGCAGCTGTCCTGTCTCCTCCTTGCCAGATCAGGTGTAAGGTATCAGCAGACACCTGTTATCAACACAAATGGTTCTAAGCCCTGGCTGTGGGCAGACAATATTCTCACCCCAGCAGGAGGATGGCTCAGTGGCTGTCTTTCCCCCTTTAAGAAAGGGGGAGGGAAAGGCCCACGCAGATCATAATAATATTAGCCCAGATGGTTATAATGGGAACATCCCTTGGGCACCACCATCATCAGAGTAATATTTTTGATATTCCCCTTTCCTGACATGCCTCAGATGTTGGTGTGAAAACCTGCAAGGGTGGATATTTACAGGTCAATATGCCGCAACATGCCTGGAGCACCAATATTTTATTTTTCCTAAGTCCTTCTTTAGAAGGAACAGAGTAAAGGATCAGTTGTAAAGCAACCCAAAATGTCTGTCATTTCAAACTGCATTTAACGCTACTCTTCCTCTCCATACCAAAAAAAAGCATTGCAGAAGTGCCTGTAAAACCCTGCATATCCCACTACTAATCTAAATATGCCCCATTCCCAAGGAGATTGAATGGATGTCGTAAATCAAAGCTTGACTTTAAACTATAAAACTCAAGATGCTGCGTCCACTGCAATGCACAAGAGAACAAAAAAAGAGAAACGTAGTTCATAAGTAACACAAGTACATACAAATTCTCCTGCAACAGCGTAGCTCGTACACACCAGGCGAAATATACACCAGTCTCATGTGTTATACAGCAAAACTAACTCTGCGGGGAGGGATGCTAGCGAATGGACCTGCTTTTCAGAGCTAAGTGATGGAAGGACACCAAGGTGTATGTAAAGTAACCAAGTCCAGTAATTTGAGGATTCTTATCCATTTATTTTTACCAGGTTCTTATACCATATTTTTAATCCCTTAACACCGCCTTGCACTCATCACTTCACCTTCAGGAGTCCCTCAGTCTGCTTGGGAAGAAGGAAGGTTGCTGCCATCGTTTTGTTTTAAAGAGCCATGTCCCAGTGGATCCAGCTATGCTGATTTGCACAGCTGCACTACAAGAAGCTCCTTACAGAATTAAGGTCAACTCAGCCTGTATCTCATCATAAAAATTCACCAAGTATTTTGTCAGGTACATATAACACACTTCTAGAGGTGAAAGCCAAACTTCTCGGTAAGAAGCAAACTCCACAAAGCTCACGCCTTTCAGACTTGCAATGTCTATCAATGACACAATTAATTCCTTTCTCTCCATGTAATTGAGAATTAAACAGAGGATCGATGTTCACTGCAAAAGCCAATGCACATCTATGTTAAAAGGGCTACTTGGAGATAGGTTACCTGAAGGTTAAAATTGTATTACCTTGCCTTTGCTAGTAAATATACATAGGACAAAATTGCAAATTAACTTTAGCTACAGAGGTCAAAAAAATCCTATGCTTTGCCTTCACTGGGCTGCAGTGCTGAAACACTCACCTGTCCTGGTGCAAACGTGGCACCTTAGGCATTGTGAACAGTGCAAGACCATGGCACAACCATAAGACAGATGTGGGAAACGTGACTTACACAGTTCATTTATTAGCCAGGTACAGTTGTGCTCGACTTCCTCTCCCCTCATCCATTCACGGGTTTTGTGGAAGGCATTCAAAAGCAGGTTTCTCAGCCTGGTGGAGCACTGCCTTCTCCCACCTCTCCTAAATGATGGAAACTGGAGACCCTCTGAGATGTTCCCCATGGAGAATGGAAGCGTCAGTCCTTCCCATTCATCACTCCATCCATATTCAGAGCTCGGGAGACTTTTTCATATCACTTTTTAGCCACTGGCATAAAGGAAAATGAAAGCAAATATTCTGCAGCCTGCTGCAGAGACAACGATCAGCCCTCCCCTCCCAATCCTTGATTTTGTTTGCCATCTCACCTGTTCCCCATCTTCCTGCCTACATATCCAAGTGCCTTACCTTTAACCTTGCTTTGGGATCAGAGTTTCTTCTGTTTGCAGTTGTTCACACGCCCAATCCCTCATGTTTCATTGTCCATGCCATTTTTTTCTCTTCTGTTTTGAACTCTTTTCCCCTATTTTTAATTCCTGTATTTTCTTTCTCCTCTGTTTCTAATTTATTCTCTCCATCCCACTTCTGCCTTTCTAATCCTTTCTTACTATCCTCTTGGGCCAGGTTTTGAAACAAAGATCCTGCTGCTGCTCACCTCGAGGCGCAGGCAGCAACGAGGGTTAACTGCTTTATTCTGCAGACTCTGAAAGTAAGCGAACTCATATGGAAACAACCAAAACCCAAAAACCCTGCCAAGATCTCACACCCCACCAAATTCACTTCATAGATATATACACACTCCACTGACCCACAGATAGGAAGGTACTGCTGCCGCAGGAATCATCTCTGGTATCCTAATATAACCTAAGGATAAACCGAAATACTCTTCCCCATTAACACCTGACCAATGAAAAGCGATAATGCGTGTAACTCTGACCACATATGTGCACACATCCACGTATCTGAAAATACAAGGAAGAGTTTTCTTGCTTCTCTGCCCTTTATTTGAGATTTTTCTACAAGCTTGGCCTACCTTGTCCTGCCCGGCTAACGATGCTGCTCTATTAAATTCATATTGGATCCTGCCTGAAAAGTCACGTTTTAAACAGCTGCCCATATCCCACTTGTAAGGTGAACTTGCAAGCAAGTATCAGTGCAGCAAAAATACGAACCCAGAGCAACAACGAAGAGAAACATGCCTTTGCAAATAAAACTGGTGGGGGAAACAAGTTGTGGAACTGAAGGCTCCCCTTGCACACCACAGCCCACTGGGAGCCCCGGCTGCCCATCCTGCCGCACCGCTGCAGCGCTGCAAGCCCGAGGTTTAGAGTATCAGATACCCCTTCTCACACAACACTCATAATTGCAGGTAACCCAGGCTTTACTGCTTAATCAAACCTCCCAAAGTTCATGCTTACTCTGAAGAAGTGAGGTGAGGAAGGTCTGCACAAGGCAGCTGGCACTGTCACCCTGGGGAAGGGCATCCTGGCCAGCCCTGCACAGCTGCCTTGAGCCTCTCCCGTGTATCGTAGCCTTGACTCTGCAAGCTTCAAGGCACTTTGGTCCAAGTTAGCAACACATTTTAAGCATAAAAAAACCTGCTTAAATAAATTAAGCACCCGCTTGAAGTTGATTTGTGCTACAGGGCCCCTACAAAGCCAAGAGAGGGACAACGGCATGAGTAATCAAACAATCAAGCAATGGTCGAGCATCAGACCTCCTCCTAAGGACCTCGTTGGGGCTCGGATCCTCCACGTGGTACATTTCACAGCCACAAAAACCAGCCAAAAGAAAGGCTGACGCTGAGTTCTCTTCTGACTCTGGACCTCTGCCTCCCCTCCCCAGCACGCCCATTTTATTTTGCAGAGGACATTTACAGCCATGACCTCCATTCCATTATGCCTTATATTTTCACTTGCTTTCTTCCACCATGAATCATTAACAGTCTCCATTTATCATCATATAGTTATTCTTTAAATTAAAATAATAAGGGAAATTGCACTGAAGCTTCAGGGTTTGAGGGGGGGGGGTAGTTATTTATTTATTTTTAAAAATTAACTATCCCACAGGAAGGTATGCACTTTACACTCAAGAGGAAAAGACAAAAAAGAAGTAAAGCATGGTTGAGTTTTGAGCCTACCAACCTTCAAAACTGCCCTTTTTGTCTGACAACAAAGAGGCGTGAATGCTTTCAAGTCACACACAGGTACTGGCAACACAATCCTGCTTTGTACCACTTCCCAGCTAGGTGCTCATTTCAATACAACACAAGCTGCCATGCAATTAAAAAGGCCCCAAAACAAAAGGCTGTAGAAAAAACTGCTAATATACCCGACTACCCTCATTTTTAACCTTAAACAATGAACAAGTCACCAATATAGGACTACTTTCGCAATGTGTCAAATTTAAAAACAAACAGTCCCCCACACCCCATTAAAAACCCGCCCAGCAGTGATATTTTCTACATACTATATATTATGAATGTGTCCCAAGGCACTGTAGACTGCGAGCAGCGTTTCATGGCTCCCTTTGCCATCCACTCCGACATTCACAACAGCGAAGCCCTTCCTCGACACAGCTGCATTTAAAGCAGAAAAAAAGGAGGCCTGCCTTACCACGAGGCAATTAACAACTGGGGAATTTAAAATAATAAATAAGTAAATACTTGGCAAGACGAAGTGCCTTTGCAATCCGTGGCCGTACCTGCTGGGAAGGGAGAGGCGCCGAGGGAGCTCTCCCAGCAGCGGCACCCTCGGCGCGGCCCTTTGCGGAGCACAGCTGGCAAGCGCAGAGGCTCCATGCTGCCGGAGCCTCCGGCAGCGGATAAACTAGCCAGGAGACAACCCGCTGCTACGTGCCGCTGAGCCATTTAAAGTTTAGAAGCATTTTGTCCGAGGCAATCTTTAGGGAACGCCAACGGAGTGAAGAATCGGCAGTAAAAACCTCTTCAGGAAAGCCTGGTGTGATCATACCTCTGTTTGGCTGTGCTGGCTTTTTTAGATTCCCGTCAAGGATTTCAGAGGCCTACATGGGCGCGTCCACGCGCTCCGCACGACGGGAGGTGGCGGGGAGCATGCTCAAAGGGAGCAGCATCCTCCCGGCACGCCACGGCTCCATCCCATCGTGGCCCCGCGCTGGAAGGGGAAGCGAGGAGCCGGGATGCTGCGCTGCTCCCGGAGCCTGGCAGGGGGAAGGAGGCGAATCGAGGAGAGCGGGGACAGTTTGTAAGCTCTCTCGATCATTCCTCGGAATAAAATAAAAAAAATTACTCATCGAGCGATTAAAATGTGCAAACATTTTGCTTGGTGTTCCGACTGCCACATTTAATATTTCAAAAAACATCCAGGCCAATATTGTTGCTTAATTTAACATAACTGGATCCCGAATGCATTTCTAACAGATTAAACCACAGAAATATCCACATGTTTTAATGAGGATTTGGCACGACTCAGAGCCAAACAGATTTTAGCAATATTTTTGGACTACAATTTCTTTCAGAAGAAAAGAAAGCCCACTGGTAATGGATCTGCCTTCCCAACATTTCAAGCTTTTTTGGATTTAAGTGAAAATTGAAAAACCTAAATATTTAGCGCCATTATAATTCAAGCAACATCTGGACAATTTTCTTTGCCTCGTAAAAGATTTTAGCCAGCTTTGCAGAGCCTCAGTCCATGTTGCTCCGGCAGAATGGCTCCTTTTACATTTGCATGCTTCACTCAGATTCCGTAGTTTCTATGCCAACAAGCATTTGCAACTCTTTAAAAAGCACATTTGGAAGTGGGGGGAGAAGGAAGATTTGAAATGTGATAAAGATTTTTTTTGTTTGGGGATTTGTTTGGTTGCTGTTTCCCCAAAATCAAAATCATCCATTCCTCATTTTTTTCCTGAGCCCTGGAAACCTCAAAAAGGCCCAATAAGCACCATCTCAGCCATGGCAACTCTTCCACCTGCTTTAAAATGCAGCAGTGACTCAGAAACAGAAAAGTTTGTTCAGGCAATCTGATGTATAAAAATGCATATACACACGCATCCTCACATTTAAAAAGAATATATATATATAAAAAAATAAATGTAACTCCAGTTCTCTCTCCAGACAAAGAATCAATAGCGAACGTCTATCAGTGCCTCTTCAGACAATAGCTCTGTGGGGAAAGCAACAAATCTGCAGTGCTGAGAAATGAGCCCTCCAGATGTACCCCAGCCCAGCCCCACCAGGCTAGTGAAACTCTGTGCAGATTTACGTGTCCTGCAGGCTACAGGGCCTCTGCAAGTTCCCAAATCCCAAGTAAAAGTAAACAGAGACAAGCAGCTACTACCGAACTGTCACTCAAAATCCAGCAGTTTGATTTTTAACCAAATCTTTGGAAGCTACGCCTCCGCTTCCTCCCCACCCCCAGTCCCAGACTTCACAGATGGCTCTAATTTTATAGTTAACACTTGCGCTGGGCACTGTGACATTATAGGTGCACAGAGACAAAGAAAACCACAACCACGAAAACGCAAAATAAAACATTCAAAGCAAACAATACTACCGATCTTACAAAACTAAGAGAAGAACCTGTATCTTTTTTTTTTTTTTTTTTTTTTTTTTCACAAAGATGCAGCCTACTAGACGCACGGTCATTTTGAATTCCTTTTCCACCTGAAGTTCACACGCAGGACCTAGCGATGCCTTCGGAGCTACCGTCTCGGGAACGCCAGCCGATCGTGAAGGTGCCTAACAGAAAAATAGTCAGCCCAGGCCGCTTCGCAGCAAGGGCAGTCTAAACAAGTTGTTCCCACGGAAAGGCAGGAGTACAAGGGTGTTTCCTGGGGGAGCTGCTCACCAGGAGGAGCTGAGCAGGCAGCACAGGCACGGTGGCACCTACCATTGCTGCCTCTAGTAATTTTGTCATCCCTGAGCTCTGGAGGGTGGAAGAGCAGAACGTACACGATACTGCCAGCACTAAACACTCATTTACAGGCTCATTGTTAATGATGGAGGTCTATTAGCCCCTTCAATCCACCTCCTGTGCATATGTCATATATAACCTGATGTGCCAGAAGGGGAGAGGAGGGAAAGGCTGTTGATGCTATGCAATATTCAGTCCTAACCACAAGACCAAGAGAAAATACTCTTGAGGACCTGAATATGATGAGCTTCTCTTACTTCAACTAGACAGGGGATAGGATACAGAGAAGGGAAGATTGGATGCCCGTAGCCAAAGCAAAATGTTTAATGCGCTGCTATTCTGGCAGGGCAGTCGTTCCTTCCCTCCCTGCACAATCATAGATGATGCAGTGCATCAGACAACTGATTTCATCAGCAACCCGGGATTTGTTTTCGCAAGCAGGGATCAGGATGAGATCCAGGAAGGGCAAAAACTCCCTCGGGGAGCAGAAGACAAAAGGACAAGATTATCAGTATAGTGATGGTGACTAAAAAAAACCAATATTAATTTTAAAAAGTAGCATTGTCTCACGGGACTAGTAACAGCCCCCAGCTAACAAACACAGTTACTCCTGCAAAGAGCCATCAAAAGATCAGGAGAAAAGGCTACGGCTATAAAACTCTTCTTATTTGAAAAAGGCCTATAGGTCACTGCCTAGCACACGAAACGCCTGGAGCGTGAAGAAGGTGCTTTGCAAAATATAGCCATTGACACCCGCTTTTCCAGACTTTGCTGTGCTGTAGGAAAGGGCACGCGTCCTCCTCTAGCCTAGCTCCCGTCCTCTGATGTTTCCTGCCACAATTTCACAACCTTTGCCATTTAAAAAGCCCTTCAGGCAACCACGCCAGCGTGGAGCTATTTTACAGAAGACTCTGTGTGATGATACATTCAGGCTTCTCCCTCCACACCAAGCACACATAGCTTACGCTGCTACAGCTCAGGACCACAACTGCTGTAAATTAGAGTCTTTTCACCTACTTCAGTGAAATGTATGGGTTTGTACTAGCTGGAAATACAGCTCCATCTGTGATTTAAGAGCGGAGCCTAAAATACTGAAATCAATGGCAGCTTTCGACAGACAGGAGGTGGCCACCTGAGTGTTCTCTGTCTGGGGTAACTTCTTCTATGTGCAATAAGCCAAGTGCACCGACTGCAAGAAATAACAATCCATACCAGCTGCAGAACAAACAAAACTGGGCACTTTTATGCTGAGGCCTACACCTACGTCCCCCCAGGACTGCTGAACGGGGAGGAGAGAGAGATCTCTTCTATTAAGAGTAGGGAGAGTGATTCAAAATCAATCTTTGGCAAAATCAAAGTCTGTTGGGACTCGCATTAATGAATTCCCCTGCCAGGTTATGATGTTTAACAGAAAACAAAAGACTCTTGTATGCACAGCATAGCAGGCGAGACCTGAGGAGGATATTCACACACCTGGTTTTATGTTCCCTAAGCTCACTCGAACCAGGAGAGAGGCTCCCTCCCTCCCCTGTGTGAAGGGGTATTTGGGTGATGAACGGTACAGTACAGTAGTCTCCTGGACTTGGGTGCTATTAAGATACCTCCATTGTTCTTCTGTTTGTGATGGCAGCACAAAACTGGCTATAAATTCAACAGATGATCACATGTGCTCTTCAGCTAATGGAAATACCCGGGGGCCACGGGTCCTTTGTGCTGAGCCCTCTCCCAGTGTGTCCCTTATGGGATTACCGCAGCAGCCAAGTAAGACAAATCACTATTAGCCAGACTAGGTGCCACGGTAAGATCCTGAAAATGAGTTAACTCCTACCCTTCTCTCTCCCATGACGGATTACACTCTGCTTCTTTGAAGCAATTCCACATACAGGGAGAGGGAAACATACAACAGATATGAGGAGTTTATTGCCATGCAGTTTCTTGTGTTGAAACACAGCACTGAGGCTGTCCCCAACGCCTCCGGACACGCCGTGAGATGAGGAAAGAGCCAGGGCCACGTCCAGGTCTAGTTCCAGCCCCTTTTCCCTGAATACAGTGGAAATGAGCCCCACCTCTGCTGTCCCTACGCCTGGGAGCCCACACCTGGATGGGCAAAGCTTACAGGGACGTGAATGACCTGGTAACAAACCCTTTTCGTTACGCAAGACTCTTGCTTTTAACACACCGTGCTTGTTCTCTTCGCCCGCCCTCAGTGTAATCCCCCACGGGAAGCATGGCCATCCCCAGCTCCAGGTTTTCATATATTTCTCAAAGCTTGTTGGAATAAAACTGGAAAGCAAAGTGGAGGGCAGATTCACCACTCCCCTGACGCTGTACTAGTTCTGGAGCTGTGCCACGGCTTCCACACCGGCTTTGCCAGTGTGCCTGGCTAGCCAGGAGTCCCGAACGCATAGCCTGGCATAAAAAGAAATGTGTTAGCTGATAAAATATGGAACTCCTTGACCAACGCACCCACAAAAGCTCTAATTTAGCTCTGAGATTCATCACTGAATATTACATCCCTTTTGGGCCTTTTAAGGAAGCATTCCAGCATTTCCCCAAATTAGTCAGGTAACTTTTTTCAGCCAGCCAAAGTTAAAAATAACCAAGAGCCAGGTAAGTGTCAGTGAAAAGCTCTTGCAGGAAAAATCTTGTCCCATCACACCTGTGAGGAAGTAAGCCCTTGCCCACCTCCAGACACTGAAACGCAGCAAAGCCACCTTCCCAGCAACCAAACAGAACGAAGCTCAAGGACAACGCTCCCCACTAATGCCGGATAATTTTAGGGCTTCAATTGCAGGCAGTCCATATTGCTAGCAAAATCCTACATAAGACTTGTACTATCTACCACAGCAGGCTTGACCCCATTTTCATATGCAGAAGCAAAAAAAAAACCACCTCATAATCCTACAGAACACAGAGCAAATAGCACTCTCTGGGACCACTTGAATACCACCCTATTAAAATACAAACATGTTCCTACAGTAGCTCAATGATTTTAAACATTCACCATCTTTTCATTTCAGGTTTTAAGCACTTTGCCTGGCAACTGTCTGAAGGGCAAATCATTATGGAAATAGGAAGACAATTAATTTTCCTTTATTCTGGAAGAGAGGATTATCAGAATAAATAAAATAATCAGCTTAGACAAGAGCACAATTCACAATTTATGAAAAACAGAGGACTTTTTTTCTTTTTTTTTTTTCCAAAGAAATGATCTTCTTGGATGGAGTTTGCAAGGCAAGTGCAGAAGTCTTGGAGTTAAATAACCTTGGACTGCTAACTCACAAATAACTCCCAATATGACGGGATGTCATATTGGGAGTTAGAGACCTGGGCAAGCTGGAGAGGTGGGCCTGTGAGAACCTCATGAGGTTCAACAAGGCCAAGTGCAAGCTCCTGCACCTGGGTCGGGGCAACCCCCAATACCAACACAGGCTGGGGGATGAAGGGATTGGGAGCAGCCCTGCAGAGAAGGCCTTGGGGTGATGGTGGATGAAAAGCTGGACATGAGCCAACAATGTGCACTCGCAGCCCAGAAAGCCAACTGTCCCCTGGGCTGCATCCCCAGCAGTGTGGGCAGCAGGGCGAGGGAGGGGGTCCTGCCCCTCTGCTCTGCTCTGGTGAGACCCCCCTGCAGCGCCACGTCCAGCTCTGGAGCCTCCAGCACAAGGGCATGGAGCTGTTGGAGCGGGTCCAGAGGAGGCCACAGAAATGACCCGAGGGCTGGAGCCCCTCTGCTACGAGGCTGGGCTGGGAGAGCTGGGGTTGTTCGGCCTGGGGAAGAGAAGGCTGCGGGGAGACCTTATTGCGGCCTTTCAGTGCTTAAAGGTGGATTATAAAAAAGATGAGGGCGACCTCATAAGCAAGGCCTGTTGTGACAGGACAAGGGGTGACGGTTTCAAACTAAAGAAGGGTAGATTTAGACTGGATATAAGGAAGAAAATTTTTACAGTGAGAGTGGTGAAGGACTGGAACAGGTTACCCAGAGAGGTTGTGGAGGCCCCATCCCTGGAAATATTCAAGGCCAGGTTGGACGGGGCTCTGAGCAACCTGATCTAGTTGCAGATGCCCCTGCTCACTGCAGGGGGTTGGACTAGCTGGCCTCTAAAGGTCCCTCCCAACCCAAACCATTCCATGATTCCATGATTCTATCTGCCATCAGCAGGAGGAAGGCTGTCATTTCACACACTCATCGAACTTTTTTCTATTTATTTAATACAGCAACTCAGAACACCTCAAAAAAAGATACACAGGCTACTTCCCAATCTCATTTTGTACAGAGGTAAATCTGAAGCAGCCCCAGGCTAGATGCAGCCCTAGTCTGAGCAGGAAAGGTGTCGTGGGAGTAAGAGCAGCCACGGCACTGGGCACTGACAACAGCCGTCCCCCCTCCGAGGCTCTGCCCCCAGTAAATCCACATTGATTCTGTTGAGAGTAATGAACTTACCTGGATTTCAAGCACTATAGAAGATACTGGAACCAGTTTCAAAATTAAGCAAAGGAAGGTTATATGCTAATGCTTGCTGATGAATGCAAAGGAGAAGAGCGACTGCCTATTCATTGCCACTCTGACGCCAGCCTGCAGCACTAGATGCCCAGCATCACGACTGATATGGTTAAAGGATTATCTGATATGCTGTGACATGCATGTATACCTACATATATGAATTAAGTTCAAGGTATCCCAAACCCCAGTGGGAGAAGAGAACAAGAGGAAAAGAAGAGCCTTCAAATTCATATTAGCAAGAGATGAAGTTACTGAGAAAATTTTGGGATATCTTGGTAAGAACTGTGCAGTTAACTCTGAAGAACTCCTCTAATAAGCAGTGCAAGTTATAAAAATAGTATGAAAACTGTGGTTCAAGGTTGCTACAGCCTCGAAAAAGAAACAGAGATAATTGATGGAGGGACAGATTCCCAGGAACACTAAGGACTGTAAAACTACTGAGAAATCAAATTGATGATCTGGAAAATAAGATAAGATTAAGAATGATCAGGTTAGTGGGGGCTCCTGAAAGAGCAGAAGCAGGAGAAAGCAGACTTTTAGTTTGCAGTGGATTAATAAGGAGGTTAGGGATGAACAACTTCTACTGTTCGTACCGTGTCCTGCTGAGCCGTGTCCCCAGACAGACCAGTTACGTGGTGCCCCGCACCCCTCCCGGGGAAGGAGCTCTCTCGTGCATCAAGGAGCTCACATGTTTAAGCCAGCTCATACATCTGAGCCTGGTTCCAAGATCTGGCACTGTCTCCCTCCACCACTGTGACACCAGAGGGAAATGCGTGACTCAGAGCTGCTCCCTTTGCTTTCCCCAGCAGTGGTCTGCGCGCTCCAGGTGCCGGGGTGCAGCCACGTCGCCGCAGCTGGAGAAAGCACCGCTACAAAGAGCTCCCGCACGTACCGGCACCCCTGCCCTTCCTTCACACCAGGAACAGCCATTTCTTCTGTTCACTACTCTAGCTGCAAATCACCGTGGCAGCAAGTAGGTCACGGACTAGATGGTGCTTGAAGGATCACTGCAGTTCATTTCTTCTTTTTTTTTTTTTTAATTTTTTTTTTTAGGAGCCACCTAGTCACTTCACTACCACCTTCAAAACCAGCCTCCTCCAGCACAGCCTCACCCATCCTCCATCCATCCATTCCTCCTGGTCCTCTCCTCTTCCGACTGCCATGCTCACAGCCCTGTCTCCTGCATTTCTGCTCTCCCCCTGCACTGTTTAATTCCATCTTTCCCCTGCAGGTGGATGCAGGTCTTTAAAGCAGGATTTTCCTTCCATCTTCCCTTTCACCACAGACCATATTTTTCCAAGCATAACGTACTGCATTGTATTGCTTCTCTAACCCTCGGAAGCCCAAATGTATGTCCTCCACACTGATCCATTCATTAAGCCTCGTCCATTATGGGAATGTAGTTATTCTACTAATTTCACAGGCAGCTTAAAAAATGCAGCTCCTTCCTCTGTGCCAATAACTTCACTTACTAATCCTCAGGAAGAAGCGGGGTAGGGAGTCCCCTGCTGCTTTCGGGCTTGCTCCAGCCCCCTCTCAAAGCAGGGCTCCACCAGCCTCCCAGGAGCACAGGGCTCCCATGGGGTCTGCGGGGCTGATGCCATGAGGCCCTTCCCTGCTTCGCCCAGGGCGTGCAGAAGACCTGGCAGCCCAGCAGGAGGGCTCGGGGCAGAGGGAGAGAGCTGCAAAAGGGCATGAAGCAAGGCTGCAGCAGCAAGGAGCTCGTTCAGGGTGTTAAGGAAGCTGAAATGCAGCCACAAGCTGGATTTCAAAATGGTCAGGAAGGCAGGAGAGCAGGAGACAAAACTTCTCTGAAGGGAGCCTCCTTAAGGCATGAAGATGGAGAAATGCGGCACATTACAGAAAACCCTTCCACACAGCTTCACAGCAGAAAGAAGATTCATCACAGCAAATAATTACAAGGCTGATATCATAATGTCTGGTTTTAAAGCCACTGCCAATTGACTAAAGGTTGGCTGAAGCACTCAGAAGGGAGAGAAGCAGACACCAGGCTTTGAAGTGGTCATCATTTGATTATTAAAGACTGGGACTTTGATGCAATATATTACCCAGCACAGTAACCTTCTCCTCCTTGTGACTGCCAGGTTGCATAAGGTTTCTTTAGATACACCTGTAAGATTCAGTTCCATTTTGTTCTTTCTGTTTTGAATATAGTCCTTGGCTGCTACGGTACGAGAGAGGTGAGCAAGTCCCAAATTCAGGTTTCAGTTCCTCCACTGAACAAAGTTATGCTGATGGAGAAAAAGAGACAAAACTGACCATATGGGCAGGATTTTTCACAGAAATCTAAAGATATGAGCCTGCAAATTCAGGCAATGAATCCTCCTGAAAAGCCCAAGTTACCCATCTCAGGAGTCCCCTGCACGCACGGCTGTCTGCACAGCCCCATCCGCACTGACCCGCGGGACACGCGAGTTAAACACCCGGGGTCATGTTTTCGGGTGGTTGACACCTCTGCTCTCCCCAGATGACTCCTGCCTGAGCACTGGCTGTTGCCTCCCCCGCTGACACCCCTGCGCCCCGTAGGCTGCGGCAGAAACAGACGTGCCCCGTCCCCTCAGCTGTTGGGGTTCACAGCCCACCTCGCAGCAGACTTTGCACCCACTTCAAGGGGGCTACGAGCTGCCCAGGCTGAGGAACCGACCTCCGCTTGGTTTGGCCATACCAGAGGGCTGGGGGGCTTGCAGTGGGAGGGAGGTGCTCACTCCGTGGAAACACCCCAGCAGGGATCCGCAGAGCTCCTCTGGCAGAGCCCAAGAACACAATCCACAAACTTTAAACAAAACAAAAATTAAATTTGAATGTAGCTATTTTTTCCTTTCAGACTTATCAGTTCCAGGGCTTGCTGGAGAGGAGCTGAATGTCTTCTCGGCAGAGAAGAGCAGCCCTGCGCAGGAGGGAAGCGGCTGTGGGCTGAGGCTCCCGCAAAAGCTGCTCCGATCCGGAGGCACAAAGTCCCCAGGCCACCAAAGGCTTGGTAAGGCTGAAGCATGGTGCTCCATGCTAGGGGCTCTCCTGAGCCACTGAAAATAGCTCATTTTCGCCATTTTGCTCTAAAAGAAGAGGAGGAGGGCTTTACTCTTTGGCTTTGAGCCAAAAGGCATGGCACAAAGGGAACAGTGTCACCTTTGTCCTTTTCCTGAGCCTTTCTCCCATTTTCTGGTGCCAGAGATGCCCGTCCTGGTACTGGAGACCGAAGGAAAAAGTTTAGAGCTGGTCCAAACCATTTTAGGGATGAACTCGATTCCTCTGCCTAGTGAGGTTGCAATAAAGAATGAGATGACAGATCCAGGCTCCCTGAAGTCACCCACTGCAAAAGGGAAAGACAGCGATGACCTGCACTGGGGGAGAGCCAGGGATACGCTCCTCGTTTCAGCGTACGGAGCAGCCCTGGTGCCACGGGACCTCTGGGTCCTGTACTGGTAAAGCAGCCCCCCACCTACATGCTTTAGGTTAAAGATGTATTTTTGTTGCACCCTGATCATAAATTTTAAGGTTTATTTTAACTTTCTTGCTTTCACCTTTGCTTTTCAATAAGCTATTTCCCAGCCCTTCAGCCAAATGCACTTTAACCAGAATTTGATCATTTTCCTCTAAACTGAAACCCCCTTGTCGTGGTTACAGATAAGTCGCTGGCATAAGATAAAAATCTGAAACAGAAAACAGTCCTCCACCACCAAGAACCATGCAACACTGCTGGATCCTGACAGAACCATGGTCCTCCAAGAGTCTTTGTTCTCACGATTTCCAAAACAATACTCTGAAAATAACATCCCTCCCTATATAGATTTATATTGCTATATCTCTATCATTTTCCTTACACCCATCAAAACAAAGATATAATTAACCCATCCACAATAGAAATTACAATGATTTTGAAACAGCAAGAAACAATCTATTTGCATTTGGTAGCTAATTATTCCCCCTACGCACAGAGCCATCAATGTTCCCTAAAACCATCCACGGAACAGACAATCTGTGCTAGCCAGAGCTTCTGGAAGTAAGGGGAAAAGGAGAGACTAAGCAAAAAACTTCAACATTGGGGTGGCAAATTTCCTTCAAATATGCAGCATCTCCAGCTCAGAGAAGTCTGTAATAGAACTGCCCTTCTGAACTCATCTGACAGCATTAGCATCCACCGGTGTATCACACGTAAGCTGACAGCTACCACAAGACAATCTAGTGGGAGCCTCTGACATTTGCAAAATTATTAAATTATTATTCCCTTCTTCACACCACTCCAAGGAAATACAAAGCCATTTTCCAATACACAACGTCGCAAACAGATCCTGCTGCTGTTGGACATAAATTTTACACCAGGTAACACCCGGGCTGCTGTCACAGCCGTGCAACACATGAATTTTCAGTGGCACAGGCAGAGTTGCATCTATTAGTATTCACTCCTCAAAGGAGGAAGGGTGTGCCCTTCTTCCACACAGTCCTGGCGACTTGCTGAGGAGTGATCTCTAACAACTCGAGCTCAAGGGGAACAATTTATTCCAGTTAGGTATGTAACACTCAAAACGATGCCCTTCCCCGCCTGCCCCCCCCCGCCCAAGCCAGGCAAGTTTTGCTGACAGTTCACCTCCATTTCCTCATCTTTCAGAAGGATTTGCTAGATGTTTTTAAGAGGTAAAGACGCAGGCCATGGTTAGTGAGCACTGCCTCTCCCAGCTCAAGCACTGCACTGAAGCAGCCTGAGAAAAATCAAGCCACCCAGGTATTTCTGTTCGACGTCCTGAGAGCCCCCAGGTTGGTCCTCCATCGCTGGCGCTGTAAGTATTTGGAGGAAGCCAATATAAAGCATCAAGGGCAGTAAATCACATCCTCCTTCACCCACGCTTTCTGGAGGTGAGTAGATAAAATGCTGTGCACTCACTAGGAACTAACAGAGGTTTTCCTTCCTCCAGGATGCACCCACAAAGCAGCGGCTGGGAAGGAAGGAGCTCGGTTTCACCTTGACGCAATCCGTGTGCCTGCAACACTTACCTCGCTGGCAAGGCATTCTCTCCTCAACATGCGAAAAGTGATCATCCTTTAAAGCAAAGCCAAAATATCTCAACGATTATTTTTCTTCCCCCATCTGACACAGGTTTGCAGCTCCTCAGGCATGGGGAGGAGGGGGAGCAAAGTAATAAAAAAAATACTATTATTCTGTAGGCAAAGCTAATCCCTTTACACATTTTCTTTCCAACAGAAGCATGATATATCGAGTCCCACTGGGTTCTGATCATAACTAAACAGGACTAGGTGTTTTCAGCTCCCTTCTGCCAACACAGCTCAACGTGCAGCAGGCCTCACCTCATATAATCATTTAACTCAACACGAAGTCACCCTGGTGCTCTACCCCAGCTCTAGAAAGTCAGCCCATGCCTCAGTATGGCCTTGCACGGAAATAGGATTACTTTGGCCTGGAGGAATAAAAGAAACCACAACATGAAGGTCACCCATAAAATCATTACACAGATCCCTCTTCCCCAGCTCTTAGAGAAAAAACCTTTATCAAACCCTCAACCTTAAAGTAGAAACACAAAAAGATATGTACATTAATCCCATATACCTCCGTCAATTTTTTTCCTCGTGTCTTTAGAGCAGTTGTTTACTGCAGCCAACTGCAGAGAAATTACAGTAGCTTAACTCTCCAACTCCCTCTAAAGGATTAATCTTCCAGTGAGCATGCTCACGCGAGATCTTTTTTCAGCAGTTGCATCCATTTCATGAAATGAGGGCTGCTGCAGACATGAGGAAATGCCATTTCAGGGCTACAGGCAAAGTTAAACAGCCCCCCAAATAAGGGCTAATCCCTTCCTAGAGCTCTAGAAAGGATCTCTGCCCAACCCTCCACCTCCAATGAGGTTTAAAGATTTCACGTTAATGTGCCCTTTCAGGAAGAGGGGGGGCTAGTGGTTTCCCTGCGACACACGTTTTAAATGTCTGATCTTGGCTTTTCTCTACAAGCTGGTGGACAGTTCATCCACCGAATCTTAAGTCAAAAATAACTTCTCCTCACTGGCAGATTTTTCTTTTGTATCACTTGTTGGCTCATCTTTGCTTTTAAAAAAATCAGGAAGATAATTTGGGGTGCTGAGGGGGGGGAGGGAGAACATTCAAATAAAAAGGACCAGCTTTAGAAATCTAGTTCTCAACTCTGCATCACAGTAGATAACAGATCCTGAGACACATTTAAGTCCACAGATTAAGGATCCATGCAGATGAGGATTTGCTAGTAGACAACAAATCCAGTATCTAAACAAGGGTGTTCAAATAATTGTGTCCATTCTCTCCTAGACCACTGTAGATTAAACTGCTCTATTTGAGGTATTTCTCCCTCACCCCAAATGGTGCACCTTGAATCAGAGCTTTCCTGATGAAAATAAAACTCCAAAGTTAAGGACAAATACTTCAGAAACAGATTATTCCATTTTCATCTTCCCATATTACCAGGGTGCTGCCGTTCCCCTTCCCATTTATCTACTTTATGTCCTGTTGCTTAATTGCTCTTTGTAGCTGATAGAGATCCAAGCCTCCCCCTCCCCCACAAAAGGCTCTTATTTCAAGTTTTAAACCCTGCTTGAGTCTAGGACACACAGAGACCAGACTGCAACCCCTGAGCGCTGGGGAAAATCCGGAGTGGGCTACGGCCAAAGGTGTGAGATTGCTTCACAGATCCAGTCGCCAGACTTCACCCCAGCCATCACAGAGATCTAAACATTTATTTAAAAAAAAAAAAAAAAGTCTTGAATGCCTTTGATGCCATGAAGCCCTTTTATGTTGCAAGCCCCACATGTGAATCCACAAAAAAGGCAACATGTCATGATAGTGTTAAATAAGGGCTATGCCTGCTTTTTAAAATGAACGCTCACCATAGCGACAGTCTCCGTAAGGAACGATAAAACGTATGGTGACACTGGATATTTTGTTCTGTTGTCACCTAAATAGAATCACCCACAGAAAGGAAATCTCTGTTACCATGCATTAAAATAGATGCTTTGTTTTATTTATAAAGCATCCAAACTGGTTGGTTTGGATGTGTCATAGCACAGGCTGTTCATCCGCCCCTCCCTGCTCTACCCTTTGGGGACTTAATGAATGATGCTGCACTCATCCTGCCTTCGCCTCCCACCGATCTCAGGTGGTGCTGGGGCTGCTCCAACTTCTCAGAGGAAGGTTTGGAGTGCGGGTGGGATCTGTCCCTGAAAAGCCCTGCAAAGAAAAATCCCAGACTTGAAAGCAGGCAGATGTGAAAGCCCTGGTGCAGGAAGATAGTGTCCTGCACTTCCTCCTCCTCTGCAGGATTACACCCAAACATGAAGTTGGGATATCAGATATGGAGTTATCCTGACCTGTCATTCCCAATTTGGAAATCAGTCATACTCCCTCAGAGTTTAGACTTAGAAGATTGACTGCTATTGATTCTTCTTCAAGCAAACAGCCCAAGCTGGCAATCAGTCAATAATAAGCAATTACTCGACAGCCTCTTATCTCCAGATGCCAGCCCAGACAGCTCGATTCATAGAGGCAGCAGGTCAATACATCAAAGCTGTTCTCAAATTTTAAAATATCATCATTTAAAAACCCACCCAGCCTTCCACCTGGCTAAAAAAGGAATGGGACAGAGACATTCTCGCGGAACAGTATGGTGGCGTAGCACTGATTTACCAAAGAGGAGATAGTACGTGATGTGGTGAAATCCACCTCTGACACTCCTCATTTGTGTTGAGTAGCATGAAAGTTGCAGCTGGATGAAGATGATGAGAGAGAGAAGAGGAAACGAACCCCTTCTCCTTCAAACCCGTAGGGAAGAAGCAGAGCGGGGCAGCCTTCTTTAAACCCTCCCCATTCCTGGCTGCCTCACTTCGACCCACCTCACTGTCCACCGGCAGCCTCAGAAATACGAACAAAACCATGTTCAGCAACACGGTGGCAGCAAATGGATGGCGCTGTTCTAATATCCCCGCTGCGACCCCCATACCCTGCGTATACAATTAATCGTTTCGTCCTAGGAACTGCGCTGCTTTGCTCTTTCGTGGACTAAACATGATACAAGTACATGCACCAAAGGCTCCTCTCGTGCATTTCAGTGTGACCCAGAGGCCATGTCGTGAGGCCCAGTGCTGCCCACACAGTGCAACAGAGAAGAAAATCGGCCTCGCTGAAATCTCGTAGGCATTTTACACTCTCAGTGCAGACTCCCTTTAAAGACTCATTTGTATTAAAAAAAAAGCTAAGAATTGCCTATATAATTTGCAGGACACCATGCAGCTGGAATACGAGCCTGGTGCAATGGCAACCTTCTAACTAGTACTGCAGAACCTAGAAACTCTGGTACCTTCACTATTTATCCATGAGTTCTTGCAGAAGTCACGGAAACAGCCTAAAAGTACCAGCAAAACAGAGCAATAATTCAGCTTCTGCTGCTAGAGGAGGTAGGTGGCCTACAGGATGCTGTATCCTCCACATCAGGTGTTAACCACTGGCAGAGAAGGAGGTGCAGAAGGTACCAACAAGCTGCACAAGCACAGTAAAGCCAAGACCCTCAGAGCCCACAAAGCTCATGCTGCACAAGCGTCCCAGACTTACAAAGCCTGGGGCAGCTCCAGGCGATGTAGCTGTGACCCCGTCTAGGCAGGCTGCCAGGGGCCTGAACAGTACCAAATACATAAGAAAACCAAGAGAAAAAGGAAGCATGACTTGGGAAAGTGGTGTCTCTAAGCACGGGGGACCAGCAGCTCCCAGTGAACACAGGGCACGCAGGCTTCTTGCTTCATTTGACATGACCACTGGTCCCAGGAAAGAGTGTATTTGTATAACGATTATGACCAAATCTTGCAGAATGAGCATCTCCAATCACACTAACTTGAAAAAACAAGATTTGGAGCCCAATATCGAAACAAAAAGGGGTGACCCACTGGAAGCAAGATCAAGTCAATGGCTGGTACTCACCCTTCATACTCTATTTGCCGGCAAACAGCAGGCATCTGAGGACATGGTCTAAACGTCCACAGACCTCAACACCTTTCAGAGGTCTGGGAGGGATGGCCAGGTGAAAGGCAGCGGATCGTGAATTACTTCAGTCGCACTCGCCAGTTGGGTCAGACTTCCTGTGGAAGAGCCTGCTGAGGTTTTCACCTCTAGCTACACACAGCGCACTTGGTTCTAAATTTCATCAGTGGCTGGGAGAGCAGGAAGCTGTGGGAATGTACGCCCAAAATCTGAAAAGGATTTCTCCTTTTCTTACCCACAGAGCAGCTGCAGGTGGCTTTTACACTGTCGGTCTAGTCTGTAACATCGTGGCAAAGCATGGAAGAGCACTCAGGAGGGGGAAAAAAAAAAAAAAACGTTAACACATAATACTGTATCACTATCGCCATTTATAGTAAAGCCACAAAATGCCAAACCAGCTGACAGGATCCCACAAACCACACTGCAGAGCAACAGCGGGCTCCTGAGTTTTGCAGCCCATCAGAATTATTTTCACACAATACCTGCATTTTTCTAGGATAAAATACGGTGCCCTGTTCTCTCCCCGTCCAAACGTACAGATGAATGGCAGGTCAGTGCATCCGCGCTGTAGGGACAGTCTAGTGGTAGCACAGGGCTAAAAGGGAGCCTGCAAAATTGGAGTTGTTTAGCTCCCCACGAAGGAGAGCAGCCATGCTGCCTGCTATCGGCCTGGCTTCAGCGGACGCACAGCTTCAGTCTGGTCGGCGTTGTCATACTCCGAAAAAGGAAAATAATACAGCAACGTTACAAACTGTAAATGCGGCAGTAACGGAAGGCTATTTCTCATCTTTTATGATGAAAACAATGTCAGTCGCAAGACGAGATATCACAACCTGCCATTCATCCTCCCCTTCTCAAAGTGTGACCGTTTCATAGAAAAGCTGCTCATGACCTGTTGTGCCCTGCTTCCTTCTTTTAAACCGCAGCGTTACGTTAGCACCAGGATCCCGCTGCTCTGGGTCTGGATGTGCTGCTAGAGCAGCAAATGCTAGAAACTGGGGCACAGAACAAAAAGGGTCCATAGCCCCACCGAGGATGTTATCAAGGAGGCAGCAAGAACATAAAATGGGACCAAGACACCTCTCTTCGAGCAGGGAACTGCCATCTCCAATACTTCTGGTGGGCAGAATGATAATTTAGCGAGTTCATCATCTCAGTAAGAAATTGCAGCAGCTCAGCCCCACGTCTGCTTCTTGTCAGGAGCCCCATGACTGACCAAGGCATTGCTCCTCTTCACGAGCATGCTATATTTCATGCCTGGCATGAACATGCCATTACAGTCCAAGACCTCACGGCTGACTTTGGTGCAGAGAAGCAGAATTCGGGACAGACTTTTCTGTAAAGGCAAAGTAAATCCCTACTTGCATGTTGAGCAGGTTGCCTTTGCAGGAGGAGACCTGGTCAGAATACCTCTCACTGGACAAATCCAATTTAGGTTAAATTCCAGAAGTTCATTGGGCAGGGTAGACAAAATTAGCCTCTTAATGGGATCTCACTGTATTTCAGGCACCTTTCAGGGCTTATCAGAGTGGCCCATGCGGTTGCAATGAATATGGATGCTTTAGAAAATAATCCTCAAAGCAGACTGATTCGGGGACTTCCCTTTGGCCCTTCTAGCACCTTCTGCATGGAGGCACCACACCAAAGGGGTGTGCCCAGTGCCCTGCTTGTAAATGTTACCCACTGGAGTGTGGGGAGGGGGAGGACAGCAAATAGCAGGCTTCTGTGCGATTGCAACCCACTGTCAAAATCAATCCATGGTGGTTTGTGTTCGCTGCGTCACACTGTCTGCAGCACCAGTTTTGATGCTGGAGAACTTTGGAAGAGCTCAGAAGATCCTCATACTTCACACACACATGGATTCGTTTTGCCCCCCGCTGGTTGCAAGGATCTGACTAACTGATTTGTCTCTCAGGATAAACAAACACTGTTTAAGGGGGTCTTTTTCATTTATCAGGAACTGTCCCTCTGCACCAGGCTCTCCCTATGACCTACACCAGTGGATTTCAACCTTTGGTCTGCCAACTACTTCCAGAAGGCTCCGAGAGGTAGCTAAGAAAAGCAAGCCACTTGCAGTAGTCATATTTGCTATACAGACATTCACACCCTACTGGCATGGGATTAAAAACCACCCAGACAAACTAAGCAGAAGTAACAGAGAGGAAGTCCTGGAGGCGTCTGGCTTTAAGTATGAAAGCAAAAAAAAAAAAAAAATTTCTTTTTTCAAAGCTTAAGCAAATGGTTCAGTGAAGCTGACAAAGACAAAAATTCTCCTGGTGCCTTATGAAAATGAGTAAGATGGCTAGCAAAGGCAGTACCAGCTTCAAGGAAGTAAGGCTCAAAGCATGGCTCTGAGCTGGCCTCACCTCTGACTTGTAGCACCTGTACAGGTTGAAAACCAAGCAGTGAAGAGGACGAACATTATTTCTCCACTCTCTGGATTAAAATTCAAAGATGAAGAAGTTACATGAACTGCTGAGGATCACAGCACCCGGAGACTGCCTTGCTCTGGGAACAGATCACCAAGCCCCACTCTCTCAAGCCTGCCGTAACGCACAGGGAGAATCCAGACCTCAGGGAAACTGAAGGACTTTGCTGCAACCTATTCCAAAGGCCCTGATAGCACAAGACTGTGACTGCGGCCTTCCAAAACAGACAGGTATCAATGCGGAGATGCCACCTCCTGTGCCTGTTCACTACTCTGGGAGAATCATTGCCTCCTCCACGCTCTGAGCATTCCTGTTTTGCTCAGCAACGTACCTTTCACACCGCATGCAAAGCAAACGAGCAGTGGGATACGGTCCAGCCTAACCTCGCCTGGCATCTACGTTCCAGCTTTTTGTTTGCATGTTTCCAAAATAGCTTGTTCCCCATTTGACCCATTAAAAAAAAAAAATCGCGAGCACAGAGAAATACAAATGCACAGAATGACAAACACTGAAATGGTACAATGTGAAAAAAAAGTAAATTAATTCAAGGATCTGATTACCGGCCCATCCACAATTTTTGCATCTTTTTAGCTATCCCTGATAGGGGCATCCTTTATAGCATGATAGCTTCTGTTGAGACAACTCAAAGCACACTCAAAGTTATACCAACATAAACGTGCTCTATCAGCATGACTTTGGTCGACACTTACATGACATGCAGCGCAGCCAGGTTTACGCCAGCGGAAACGTGCTTCTATTGACATGGCTAGGCCCTGTGTCTTCACACGAATTAGCTATACCAGTAAAAAGTGCTAACTTTATCTGTCTGTTAACTGGGATTTGTAGAGTTTCCGTCTATATATGCTGAGCTGTATGTAAATGAGCTCTCACAGTACAGTCTTAATTAATAGTCATAGTTTTCAGCATGCAAAGGAACTGCCACAATCATCCTGTCAACAGTTGTTTCTACAAATCCAGTCACTCATGGCTGAAAACCTGCAAATGCGGTTTAAAACACCCCACCATCATCTCCTGCTTCCTGGCTTCTCCGCTCTGCCGAGGGGTGCTGTGAGGCACGCACCTCCGCCAGAGCCCTTAGCCACGAGGTCTCCAGGCCATGGGAGTAGCTTGCTTTGCTCAGGAGGGCTTATTTTGCCAGCACAACTGCACCCACACTCAGCCAGCACAGCCTTACCGAGGCAGCATTCCTAGATGGAGGCATGGCTCACACCTACCCACTCATCTAGGGCTTAGACGTGCAACCCTATATCCAAGGCGCAGCCAGCATCCAACCCATTGTGTCACCGATGAACCGCTCTCCCTGTAATGCTGAATACTATGGCATTTTAGTAATTATTACTCAGATGTGTAAATGTTTGCAAGATCAAAACCTACCTGTCTAGCTGCGTTATGTAATTACAGAGCAGAGCACTCAGCAGCACACAGTTGTGCTCCTCTTCTGTCTGGTTTGGATCTGCAATGTACCATTACAAGAGGCACCATGGGCTCATTCCTCCATCGAGTGGCATTCATATAAACAAATAACCTACGCCACAGGTAGGCAGACCGCTTGGCACACTCATGGCGGGCTATCAGGCCAGGAGAGGGGTTTTATCTGATTTTTGGGCACCATGTCCCTGGAGAAGCTGATGTTGTCACATAAGCAATTCATAGGATCTAGTAGAAAAGATAGAGATTTCAACTGGTCCTCCCATGTGCTGCCCAGCCCAAAGGCAGCAAGGCGATACAGCATTCTCCTGTCGAGAGAGACAGACGTGCTTAATGCCACAGTGCAGCTGGTGAGTTAAGGGGAGGATCACCAAGATAATGGCAGCGTCTGTGTGAAGATTAGCTCTAAAACCAAGCTTGGGGAAACAGCCCCTGAATTCACGAGGCATACAAAAAATTTTGATTCAAGTGTTCCTGTAGAAAGAAATGGGGAAATTACTGTGTTCCTGGAAATTCATTTGCAGAGGTGGCCTGTGTGTGACAGTTCCCAGACAACAACGCTGAAAGAGCAGCGCGTTGAGACACACGTGCCCGAAAACCCAAGGAACAAGCGATGTTGTCAGGCAGAGGCAGGAAACCCTGTCCTCCTGCCTGTATCACCCAGGTGATGTAACACGCAGGGATATTTACAGTTAACAGAAACCATATCCTATGTTGGCGAAACCTTCGCAAAGCTCTGATAATGCAGTGAAAAAACAATACTGGTTCATTTTCCTTCCATGCAATTTAACTTCTAGTACTCAATATAACACACTCCTTCCCACTCTTGTGCCCAGAGCCAAACAAAGCGGATCTGCTGGAGAGTGAGGTTTAAGCAGGATTTAAGACATGCCTTGAACTTCTGATGGCAGTCCATGAAGGAGTAGACCCTACCCAGACTGAGCAAGAGACTGTAACCACATGGTTTTGTCATGCACAGAATAAAAGAAAGCACTGTGAATTCATGCCAAAATATTAAGGGATTTTTCTTATTTGGAAAAAAAAAAAAAACAGCTGAATTGCCCAATGGGGCAGAGCTTTCCCCAGTGCTTTTGCAAGGCCAGATGCAGCCACAGCCAGTCTGTGGCTGGGAGGAACCTGCGCCAGGCGCTCCTGAGCTGCATGACCATGGCACAGCCCGTGCCAGAGGATGCTGCTGGGGAACTGCAGCCCTCTTAGCCCCCTCTCTGCTTTCCCCCACCTACCTGCACTGTGAAACTAGGCCTGAACCTCCAGCTGCAACTGCTACACTCTTGCAAATTCTCAGGAAAACACCAGTTGTAAACAAACAAATGGGAAAGTTTGCCAAAGCGACGCTTTTCTACCCAACATTTTGCTTTAGAAAAGTCAGCGGCAGGTTGTCAAAGTGGATTTGTTTATCAAAAGTGGATCTTTCCTAGCAAGGAGCACAGAATGCACGTGCAGTAGATGCTACAACCACATAGGTTTGTTAATAATTGCATAGGCTGAAGCAGCATACATTAGCCTAATTTAAAAATGGAATAACGTGAAAGATTACATCTTCAAGAAAGATCTCATTTTCAAGATCAAGTCCAATGTTGCTATCAGAAGTCCAAAGAAGAGGTGCTGGACACATTTGGAGTCATACGGGCTTTGATCACAAATAGCTCATATGTTAAAAAGTGCTTCTGGAAGAAGTTTTCTACTTCTCTTAATCAGGTCCACCCATGGTTTCAAGGAATGAAGCCAGAAACCAGAGCATAGAAAATAGTGAACGTTTTGACATATGTAAGTTGCCATCTCTTACCCAGTGACGATAACCTGTACACTTAAAAATTAACATTCTGCATTTACAAAGCCTGCAGAGCAGCCCAGACTGCAAAACCCAGCCATGGCATTTGGCCGGGGCATTCGAGGGTGGGAGCCTCTGCTCATCGCCAGGGAAACTACCAGCACAAAAGGGATGGAGGGATGCGTTGGGATGGAGAGGCCACCTGGCAGACCTCACAGGAAAGCAACCGATATCGCTCCGCACACCTCGTCTCAGCAGACTCAAGGGACTTCCAAACGCAGATCCCAAATTGATCTGAAATAGCAAATTCAGAGATGACAGCACGCCCTTTCCCCTGCAGATATGCTGGCACCAGCAGCGCACGGCGGCACCTTTAAGGCAGGCAGGCTGCTGAGAGCAAGGACACCGCATTCCCAGTAGACGAAGCACCACAACGGCGATGCCAGGCCGATTAGCAGAATTTCAATTCATTGGCATTTAACAAGGCTACAAAGTCGTTCTTGGGCACAGAGGCTTTTCAACAGGGACAAATTCTAAATCTCATAATCAGACTCCGCCAACCAGCCTTGCTTGGACAGTTTTTAAAATTCTTTTGTTTAAATTGCTGACCGCCCCAGCGCTTGGGTACAGTGCAAGCCGTCTGCTCTCACCAAAGCGGATGGCAAATCCTTCCCTGATTTCTGTGGTTTTAGATCAGGCCCCAAGATTCTCTTTAATGTAATGCTCTACTTTAGTCTATGTAATCTTCTGTCTTATTGAGGGTCAACGCTGCAAACTCTCCTTGCACTTAAGTCCTATTATCTGTCTGCACTAATTCTGCATAGAGGGCATTTACAGGTCCTTAGCTCTCTGCTCATATAGCTCCACATTCAGCAGCCCCAGTCAGCCGTGAAACTGGGCATCTGCTAAGTAAGAGGGAAAAAAGAAAACAAAACCTAGAGATGTACCTTACTTCAATACTCAGCTGTACAGTCAGTTGTTCCAGTACTCCCATTTTGCACATGGCACAACACATACTTCGGAAACTCTGGGAAGCAAGGTTATGTTCTGTGCTTGCAAAGCACCACTATCTATACTTACAGGGCAATAAAAATTAGCTTAATTAATAATACATCAGCAAGAAAATGTTAATGAGCACCCAGCAGGGAAAAGGACTGTTGTCTGATCTCCTTGTGTGGACTCCTTGCTTTGGCAGAAACCAGCAACTGCATCAGCATTACCATCCCTGTGCGAGCTATCTGACTCATCAGGGAACGCGTGCAGGAACCACGGGCCTCCTGTCACCATTTACATTTCTCTTTTAAAGCAGACACTGTTGCATCAGGAGCAGCTCTTGGCAGCTCCACACCAACTTCCACTTGTGGAGGTTTTGTCATTTAAAGAAAAATTTAGAATATCCCTGGGCATCTGATGTATAAATACACGTAGACGACGGGGCCTCCTGCAATTGGCTCTTCGGCCACAGCTGCAAAATATACGGCTCTGCTGACAGAGCCTGCGTCGGCTTCAAGCTGCGGACACAGCAGTGCTGCTGGATCACAAGCACGTTGCGGGGGAACCGCATCAAACCTCCCTGCTCCTGAGAGGCTGCTGAGACTATCCGAGCCATTTCCTCGGGGCCTGCCCGCCCTCACTGGGCGAAGAGGCACCGCAAGCGCAAGACGGTGTGCTGCCAGATGTCCCAGCTAGGTGCATTTCACAGCCGATAATGGAAATCCCCTCTCCCAGCTGTTTTTCCTCCGAGCTGCCTCCCCGTTGCAGGAGGCTGTTTTGGCAGGAGCCAGCACCCCACGAGCAAGAGCCCGGGGCTCGCAGCTGCCAGCGCGGCTCTGCCACTGGAGCGCATCCGCACTGGCACTCGGCCGCAGCGCGTTCCTCAAGGGCTTGTGCCGCATGGGGAGGTGGTTTCCTGCAGCCAATGGAGAAGCTGCCGTTCCTGCCTTTCGTCGGAAGCGTGGCTGGAAACAAAGGCCCGGTGAAGAAAGAAAGGCAAGTTGGCTGGTAAAACTTCCTAGCAATAGCCAAGCCTCAGACCTGACAAATCACCCTCGTTCCTCATCACCCACAGCCAGGCTGCCTCTGGGATCACACCAGGACCCACATTTAAGCCTGCACGCTGGCTGGGGGTGAGGAGGATCTTCGTGTCTCCTGTCACTGCTGAAGGCAGCCTCGAGCCACAACTGCAGGACAAACAGCAGCAACAGCAACCTAACGTGCATCTTGTAATTGCATAAAGCACCAGCATTTGCATCCACAGCGGTAGGGTAAATTTTAGTCTGCTGTCACACAGGGGCAGAAGATAAATTATGTCTATAAAACAGCATCCATGAGGGTAGTCTAGAGGTGTGAATCTGAGAAGACATCAAACCTATCAGTTTTTAATAAAAGCCATAAATGATTAAGACCACTGTGCTGTCAACAAAGAGCCGCATGAGAAAAGGTGCTAAACTCTTAGAAACCCAAGAACATAACCCTATCACCAGCACGAAGGGTACTTTCAACAGGGAAGGAGACTATAAAACCCACCAACAAAGAAATCCCAAAAATGTGGGAGTTAGGCACGGCGCACGCTGTGTGTGACAGACACCTGGTCTAAATCTTTAAAAAAGATGGGAAATAAAACCTGCAGTGACTGGAAAACAAAGTGGAAATAACCAAGACAGAATATGATCCCCCCTCACTGGCCTTTTCAAATGATGCAAGCTGGAGGCTGTGCCAACCTCTCCCCGGTGTAAATTCTCAACAGTCAAAGCAGGCGAATCTTCAGCAAATGTGCTCAGTAGCGGTTTGTTTGCTCACTGGTGGCGTCTCCCTGGTACAGGGGGATGTTGATTAAAAGACAGCATGGCTCTTCACCTCGCCTCTCCACACACGCTCTGAAAGCCACAGGATCTGGCACTACAGCAAGAGTAAATATTGCATCTCATCTGAAGGCCATCTTTAAAGGAACATTCGCTGTTTCTCCTCAAAGTGTGGCAAAAAAGATTAACTATTCCAGATGTCATCTCCAGGTCCTATAGGACACCTCTTACAAACAATCATCTGTGCATATTAAGGAGGCATTGAAGTACCAGTTTGAAACAATGCATCCTAGCAGCACGAAAAAATACCCTTTCTAATCCAAAGAACAAAAGCATTTCCAAGGTATGGAATTCACGGATCCTGAACATTTAAAACACAGATTTGACAAAAGCTATTACAAACAAGGTTGCAATTAAAAACCCCTAATGTCTTGGTTACCAGTTCAGCAGTGGTGCTCTTTGCAAAGCCTTCTGGGTGTTGATTTAATCTATCAAATATTAATAATGCTCCTCAATTAATAAAATATTTAGACTCGTGCTTTATGTTCTCATAATCTGGAGGTTTACATTCAAACTTGCAAGCCAACAGGATACTGGATGGAATCATAGAAACCAGCTCGCATCCTGATTGTTCATGCTTTTATCTCCCAAATACAGATACTTTCTTCTTCACACTGATAAAACCACGTTTAACGGGGTGTAAACTTGCTACCTTCCCCCTTGAACGTAAGAAAGGCATCAAAAAACTAAGTTAATTTCTCAGGTCCCAAAAATACAAGTGACTTAAACACCCATCTCCTATTTAGTGCAGGTCCTGATGACCTCCAAGGTGGAGGCGCTGCCCCTCCAGCCCCCAAACCCTCCCCTGCACCCTGTGCTAGCACAGACGTGGCTGGCGATCGCAGGGCGTGCGGGGCTGACTCGAGCTGCGTGGCGCTGCCAGCCTCCAGCGCCCTCCCGCAAGTCCCTTCCACGTGCTGAAAGCAAACCTCACAGGGAATGAACTTCAGTCAAGGGCAGCATCAAAACATGCCTTGGGTAAAACCCCGGAACTGAGATAATCAAGAGAGGATAAATTAATCTCCAGGGAAGAAATAGTAAAAAAATATATATGGCTTTGGTGCCCAGCTGCTCACACCTGGGCTGAGCTAACGCAGCATCAAAAACTTTAGCCAGTTTGGAGGCACGCACAGCTTTGAAGGCAATGGCCTTCGGGCATTTGCATTCACCAGACACTAACGAGCGTCACGTTTCAATAACTACCTCCTGATACTGCGACAGGCATACTTTCAATTCCCAAATCAACAGCTGGATGAAGCATGTAATTTTGAAACCCATTAATCCTTTCTAAGTCTTCTACCATGTGCACGTTTAATTTCCCACTTCTTGAAACAGTACGATTGTTGAGAGAACCTGACTATAGCTTCTGAATGCTCTGGGTCAGCAGTATGAACCATCCCCAATTACCACTGAAGTTGGATAAAACATTTGGGTAATTTGCTTTCTGGCTTTGAGCCTTTGGCATAAATTACCTATTAAAACTTCCTCTGAAACTTCAAGGACTAGAAATGTGGGACTGGAGAGGAAGAAGGTACATGAGATTCTCAAGAATCCAGGAGCTCGTGCTTAAAAGGACGGGGGGGGGAATGTATTTCACTGCACTCAGGGCTGTATTCAAATGCATCAGCAGGTCATGGCCAACAGCCCTGGGGAGCCCAGGGTTCCCTTTTGCCAGTTAACATGCAACATACATCTGTCCACACCTACACTCGAGTGCTAAAATTAATTAAAAATCTGAAGTAGCACTCCGAACAACGCATAAACTTTTTCTCTTAACATAACCGAGGCCAAAGCACAGCATATTTCAGTTCGGACACCTGGACTTCAATTCCCTCTCCACGGGGGTGCCTGTGCTCTCGTGCTGCACTCCCTTTGCCTCTATGGATGGCTCAAGCCATCACATTCAGCCTGGCTGCCCTCGTTCTCAGAAGCAATAAGCACCATGTTCCTCTTCTTTTTAGCAACAAGCACAAGCAGGCACTTTTTTCTGCAGCATCACAAGCCTCCTGGACTTGGCTCAAATACTTTGCCCCAGATCACAGGTAATGGGCCTGCTGTGTGGTCTTTGGGCACCACCGTTACCTCCACTCACCTCGATTTGTTCAGTTCCCTGCTTCTCTGCTGTTGGTTTTGAGTGCAGTAGCCACGGCAAGCTCATAACCGCCTCCTGGTAGTGGCCTAGCTGACCCAAGAAGCTATAATCACTAGATTATTTTTACCCCTGTTTGCATTTGCATACAGGTATATCCCTGTTTGCATTTGCATACAGGGAAATTTTACATTTCTCTGTAACAAAGGGGCTCAGTCACTTACCTGGCTTTATTTTGAGTTTATCCGTGTCAACTCAGTTATCTTGCTCTGTATTTACTTCCTCCCCAGCTGCGCCACCTGCAAATTTCCTCCCTCTCCCGTGTGCTGTCTCTGCAGGAAGATTAGCCGTATGCAAACAGAAGTGGACCTGAATTTTCTGCTCTACCAGTCCATCCCACTCACCATCTCCCTGTCCTGAACTGACACTGCTCACCACTGCCTCCGAGAGCTCTCCCTTGAGAAGGAGATATGACGTTGAAAAGGATGGATTTAATATTTAATAGCCCACCTCCAGCCCCAAGCAAGTCCCTCGTACACACAAGTAGCTCATCCCGACACGGTGTCAGCTCACCTTGCTCAGCAGCTGCCTGCAGTCTATGTCAGGCAGCGTGTTTGAATGGTGACTCCTCCGTGGAGCCAAGCTATCTTAAGCGTAAACTCGGGCAAAACGAGCTGGTATGGAGGCAGACAGCAAGACAACAGTGGGGACCAGGCTGGGCATTAAGAAAACAGGAATCCTCTTGGGAGAATGCCTCCTATTTGAAAAGAGGATACGCTGGATGTCCTTGATACTTTGCCTTCACTAGAAATTTTTAATTAAAAGCAGGAAAGCCTTTCTATTTTAGACACAGCAATACCAGCATCAAGCGCTTTTATAAATACAGTTTATTCTGGGTTTATACGCATTTCACAGAGCCTGGCAGCCCAGCTAAGCCAGCAGGGCTCCAGCAAACTCTTCCACTCCCTGCCGCATTTACTATACCCCTTCAACCAGCCACCAGCCATCGCCAGCAGGACTTGCCTGCCCACACACTGAGGGAGGATGGACTCACGCGGCTTCTCCCTGGTCCACCCAAGACACAGACAACTAGGTGAGCCTTTCGGCGGCAACCTTTGCCTTCCGCAACTGTCAAGGAAGGGAAAATCTCCAGCAAAATGTGTCTTGAAGCACTCAAACAGACCCCTTGAACCTCTCACAGTTCTGCACAAAACATAACCCCCTTACCTCCTCCTTCTCTGGGACCCACTGACCCAAACCATTGGCTCCAGTTGTGCTCTGCTCCAAGCACTTTCCTGTGAGAGGGGAAACGCGGGAGTAATACGGCCTGCTGCCCTCCCCTCCACAGGCCACTTCTGGAGCAGAGAGGCCACGTTGGCTGCACTGCCCCAGCTTCAGAAGGGGAAGAGACAGATCACAAAATGCCAGGCAAGCTGATGAAGAGCAAGGCCCCAGCCTAGCGTTTCGGATCAGTGGCAACGCAACAGTATCGGTCCCTAATCATTTCGATATCAGCTGCTCTCATGCACATTTGGAAGCGTGATACCCCAGGGTACCATACGTCACTCTGCTCGCGGCAATGAACCGCTAAGGGATGCTAATGCCTCCATCAGCTGGCACAGCTGTTTGCAAGGTGAGTGCCCATCCAGCTCTATCTGCCAGCACAGCTCGAATCAGCTCCCTCCACGGAAGAGCTGTTTGTTTGTTTTTCTTGTTGTTGTTGGGTTTTTTGCTGGTAATTGCATCTCTACCAGGACTTCTGCTGACATAGCTATGGTGGAAGGGAGAGCAATTTCATTGCATTCGTGGGCAGATAACTAAGCAGGCAAAACTTCTCAAATATAGACCAAGCCTCTACTCTGGAAAGCAAAAAATAAGCTACCCTGGTCTAAAATCACCTCTAAACTAATACAGCTGCATCCACAGCAAGGACTTTTATTAGCATGACTATTTCAGCAAGAAAAAATGAAAAATCATCCTCTCCAGCAAGCATAATTATATTGGAAGAGCTCTTTTTAAAATATAAATGTTTGATTCTGCCTTGACTGACAAAATGTTCTTCAGATGCTCTCTTCAGTCACGTTGCCTCAGCCACATTAGCTTAACACAACTGAAGGGCACTTTTAAGGCTTTATTAAAACTTCAGAAGTCATACTTGCCCATTCTGTTATTATTTAAAGTTGGCCTAAACAGAAGAAAAGGATGAGTTCTCAAACAGCCTCTGCTAGCCCGGAGCTTGCTCAGCCTGCGAGAATTCATGGCAGGAAAGTAAATGTTAGTATCCATTTGACACGTGGGAAATTTTGTCACGGGCAGGGCAGCGTGCAATTTTAACAAGTTAATGAAGTAACCCTCGTGCAAAAGCCCCTAACTGATAAAGTTATAAACTCTCCATACTAGGTGTTTAGCATCAGAGAGGGGAAAAAACTCCTTTCTTCATACAAAGATGCAGCTAAAATGTTGCAAACTATGTTAAGGCTGGTACCCCAGAAGAAATCGAACACAGCTGGGAATGCACGTCTTTTTCCTGCGTTCATGTCAACGTAGTACCAACATACCTCACTGCACTAAGGGGAGTGAGAAAAGCAGCTGTCCTGCAGCCATCAAAACATGCAGGCTTCCACGCAGCTCACAAAGGAGGAGAGACGATGGGGTTTAAAATGCACCAGGGTCTCCTGATGTAGCTTACTGAAACATACTCTGTATTAAAAGCAACAGCCCGGGGAAAGCAAAGCCCTCTCCTCATTGCGATACCAGCTGGCAGGAGTAAATGAGAGAGGAGGAAGGGCAGGGCAGGCCTGAAAGAAGCACTGGAACGTCACCTGCAAAACAGAAAGTGGGAAACTGAAGAAGTCATCTACGTGCTCACTGCTCAAAGGCACTGCTCATTAGGTCCTGGCTTTTCCTATTATCGCTCCTGCACTCGGTGGCCTATTACAGCAACCTCCTTCCAGCTAGGGACCCGTGAGGAGGAAGCGCTTTGACATGAGTGAATGTTGCCCCTTAATCCAGTAGGGAGTTCATTGAACAGGCGGAGGGCTGCCTACAGAGCTCCCGGCACCAGCTGGCTGAGGGGATGAGAGCAAGGATCAAAGCCAGGGCAAAGCCTTAGCACCGCGAGCCTGATTTGCGAAACTGCTCAGCCTGTTGAGTCCTCGCCTCTAAAATGTGGGAAGCCACTGGGTGCTGAACTCGTCGGAGATCTGGCCTCGGCTGAGGGTGCTGAGAAGTGGGGAAATCTGTCCCCTATGTGGCTTGCACGCCGTCTCTTCACTTTAAAGATCAAAGCTGCATCTCCAGAAAAAAAAGATGTTACAGATCAGAACAGATAGGAGGAAAAAAAAATTATGAAAAATGCAGTGTGACTTTTGAAGGGAACCACTTCATTCGAAGCCACACACACACCTTGCTTCCTGCTTAGCATGCGGGCACCAGCCTTCCTGAGGTCAGCACGAGCCTGAGGAAAACCATCGTGGCTTGAAACCTCCCTTTTCAAGCTCACACCAAACAATCATTTTAGGAAACACACAAACACAGGGTCAGCTGATTCTCTTCACTAAACTGATGCAAACTGGAGTAGCAGCATCACATTCAATGAATCTGCACTATCATAAAACTGGCTGAGCAAGACAAACTCAATTCCTTAAACTTTGATCTTTAGTGCTGCATTCACAGTAGGTCAGAAGTAAGTAAAAGCACTAAACCAGACTGGATACAAGAATCCTGCTAAAGAAACCCAAGAGCAAACCTGCAGCAAAGTGGTTGTTGCACCTAATGACTGTAGCACGGCCACTTACCTGGCAGCTCACCCATTTCCCAAAGCACAGAGTTTACTTGGAGCAGCCTCCAAGGAAGGCAGCCAGAAGAGAATAACCACTGAAGTTCACAGCTCAGAAGACATGAAGATCTTGGTGCCAAAGGTTCTCCCTCACCCACCAACACTAAGGTTTGGCAAGGAGCTATTCTATACCAGAAACTTTCATCTTGAGTTAACTGACTGCCAACAACTCCGTCTGTAGAGGCAGTGTGGACACTCCCCGGACACACAGACAGCGCTCTTCCAAGCTGCCCACTCCCACACAGCTCTTTGCCCAGAGCAAATATCTCCTCCCAGGAACACACCTCTGCACCTCTCCTGACCAAGTGAAATAATCCCTCGATTCTGCTCCGTCTCACACACAGCAGAACACCACGGTTGTGGGTGTCAGTCCTTGCTCTCCCCAACAAGCACTGGGGAAGCAAAGAGCATTTCCTCCGGTCTCTAAATTCCAGCCTGATTTATACCAACTTCCTCCCCTCTAGCCCCAGAGGGGTATAAGCAGAGGCAGATCTGGCCTCAGATTTAACTGAGTTTATGGGGGAGGGGAGGAATTAAACTCCAAACGAGTCACCGTTCCCTCCCCATAATCCACGGCAACATCTGTGGATATTAAGCCTGATTCCAAGAGCAATGTTTCTTAATGCTCTGCATACAGAGCAGACCCAGCCGGGACTCCTCGGAGATGCTTCCCAAAACAAAAGGTGTGCAGCTGTAGTGTTAAGACTAACCTGTGCATTAAGAGCTGATGACTTACGGGGCAAACTCCTGCCCCGGTTACAGCCATGCTGCTCTCCTGAAAGCAATCACACCCAGGTAGCCAAAAGCAAAACCGGACCACGGAGTCACAGAAGCACCTGAGGGCTGATTCCTCTGTCACAGCAAGATTAACACCTGATCCTCTTCAAAAGCACAAGAGACAGGCAGCAGGATCAGGCCTTGAGATGCAGTTGTGATGGAATAGAAAGCGTAAGGAAAGCCTTGGACAAAGCTCAACACCAGAGATGACGGGAATCTTGCCTGTGTAATAAATTCGAGCTGTCTTTGCAGCACTTCACAGAGAACTGCTGTTGCCACCTGTGTGGCCGTGCCACAAACTTCATCCCACACAGGGCAGACATTCCCTGCTGCAGCACAACCCTCAGAACGCAGTATTTCAGACAGAAAGTTGGGAAAGGCTCCAGCAGAGCCTGTCACACCTGAACAGTAAGCTGTAACCAGGAGATGCTGATCGGTAACTGCATCTGGCTACAGTTACAAAGCATCCGCTCACCTCCATCTCTTATTTCGGTAGTTTGTGTATGAATGCACACTGTGCTATTTTCTTGCTGCTCTCTTTGTGCACGTGAAGGCTCAGCAGCCGGCGTGCTGCGATCTAGCGTTTACCAGAGGGCAAACAGACTTATAAAGAGTTTATATTCTCTGAAAAAAATGGGGGAAAAGTTTGTCTGGCATAAGGGAACGCAGCAAGTGCAGTGTTTCGGCTCCGCGCGCCGCTCGTGTGATTCCGTGGGGCGGCTGAGCTGTGCGTTGTGCTCTTTGGGGACACTTACAGATCTGGCTGGTTATGGCTAAATGTCACTACAAGGCGAACTTTATTTGCTTTGGGGATTTTTTGGAGGCAATTCCAGTATTTCCTCAAACCTAGCGCTCACTCGGTGCATTTCAAACCGATAACAGGAACAAAACCCCGCGCAGGCACCTCTGCCACAGCCTGCCCTGCTCAGCCCCAGCACCACTGGGCTCCCCAGCAGCCTCTCGCCCCCCAACAGCCCCTGGGCCTCCCAACACCCCCAGGGCTCCCCAGCACCCTCTCGCCCCCCAACACCCCCTGGGCTCCCCAGCAGCCCCTCTCGCCCCCCAGCACCCCCTGGGCCCCCCAACACCCCTGGGCTCCCAGCACCCTCTCGCCCCCCAACACCCCCTGGGCTCCCCAGCAGCCCCTCTCTCCCCCCAACAGCCCCTGGGCCCCCCAACACCCCCTGGGCTCCCCAGCAGCCCCTCTCGCCCCCCAACACCCATCGGGTCTCCAACAAGGGCGACTTTTTCTGCCTGACGTGGGGCGGCGGGGCAGTGCCTGGGGTCGCCCCAGCCCAGCCCAGCCCAGCCCAGCCCAGCCCAGCCCGGCCCGGCCCGGCCCAGCCCAGCCGCGGGAGGGGAGCGGGGCAGCCGCCTCGGCCGCCGGCCTCCAAGGGAGCTGGGAGCGCGTCCTGAGGCCAGGCTAGGCCTCGCCTCCCCTCCCGAGGCTCCCCGCCCGGCCCGGCCCCTCTTTCCTCGAAAGCCGGAGGCCGCGGCCGCCCCCCGGGAGCTGGCCGTGGGCACAGCCCGCCTCACGGCGCGCTTCCCGCCCGCCGGGCCCAGGGGCAGCCGCTGCGGGGGCGGAGGACTCCGGCCCGGCGGCTCCTCCCTCCCTCCCTCCTCCCGCCGCCCGGGGCCCGGCTGCCGGGGGCGGGCCGGGGGCCGGGCCGGGGCCGCCCCTCCGCCGCCGGGCGGGCCCGGGACCCTGCATGCCTCATGCCTGCCCCCGCAAGGGGCGCGTGCCCGCCGCCCGGGACCCTGCATGGCTCATAGCGGCGGCCCGGCCGGCGCCGCGCCCGCAAGGCCCGGGACTCTGGATGGAGCCGCGCCGACGCCGCCCGGCGCCCCGCCGCATGGGGGGGAGCCCCGGAACATGGATGGCGCCCTCGCAGCTCCCCCCCCGGCCGCCACACGCACTCACTCCCATTGGGGGGGAACCCCGGAATCTGTATGGCACATACCACTGACTCACCGCGGAGGGGTGTTACTTATACAGAGTCCCGGGCCCCCCTACACACAATGGCACCAGCTCCCACATTCTTCCCCTCAGAGGAGTTGGACTGAACCATGGGGCGGCGGGGGCACGGCCCCCCTCCCGGCCTCCGACAGAACCCGCCGGCCCTGGGCGATACCACTCCACGCTCCCCCATCTTCCTTCCCCCCGCCCGGGTAGATGGACGCCGCCGCTCTCACTCACCTCGGCATCCACTGTGGCCATGGCCGGAGCCCCGGAGCGTAGCCCCGCCCCCTCGGCGGCTCCTCACGCCTTGGCTCCGCCCCTTTCCCCTCATTCTTCTCAATGGAGACGCTCCGCCGGCCACCGCGCATGCGTGCGGCATCATGGCGGCGCCCGCGGGGCTCCCCGGTCCGTACAGTGTCATGGCGGCGCCCGCGAGGCTTCCCCAGTCCGTACGGTGTCATGGCGGCACCCATCGGCCGTACGGTGGAGCGGGGCAGGGGCCCCGCGCCCTCCACGCGCGGGCCACGGACTGTGTGCCCCGGGAGTCCCGCACTGGGGGCTTTGCGGCAGCTCGGCGGCGGCGCCGGCCCCTCCCAACCCAGCGGATAACGAGTTTCCTAAACTTTCCGGCGTGCCCGGCCGCGGCAGCGCCGGCCGAAAACCCAAACAAAACCCGTGCAAGATCCTCGCGGGCACAGCCAGGGTCCCTCCCTCCTCCTGCCGAAAAACTACCCTTTGCAAATCATCTCCTGGTGGGACTTCTCCCGCTTCTGTGATATTTTTATGCGCACAAGCTATTAGGAGCCCGCCTTGGCTGGGGATGGGGATGGAGGTGCCAGGGAGCTCGCCCCAGCCCTGTCCCGGCGGGTCCCCGGGCGGGGGCCGTTCCCAGCCGCCCCGCTCCCCTTCCCACCCCCAGCGCCCGCAATAGCTGCTTTCACCCTCCGCAACCCCACCGTGCCCCTCCTAATGCCCAGGCTCGTAAATCCATGATTGCAAACCAATTAGCTCTTTTACAGCCCTTCAGTAAAGCAGAAGATACCGTAAAGGGGGGGGGGGAGGGGGGTGGAAGATAAACACCTCCAAGGACTCCTTGGCCCCACAACTGCTCCGGCTGCCACCCAGGGAAACTGCACTGGCACCGGGGAGATGCAGGGATGGGCAGAAGGCAGGGGAGTGCTTGTTTCTTGGAGGGCAAGGGGAGTCTTAGAGTAGCCTGACGTCAATTTACAGATTTATTATCAGCTCACCGGAGGAACAACAGTCCCTCCCCTGGTCCAGGGGCCGATTTCCTGCAGCCCCACGCCGACACCTCGCAGCGGGCAGGCGGACGCACAGTTTTTGTTCGCTTTGCAGCGAGACTCTTGCCCTCTCGTGCTCCGAGTCGTGCGGGCAGCGGCTGCGAGGGGGCCACGGCCACGGCCACCATCTGCTGCTGGGGACTTTCTCTTCTATCTGGGGTTACCACCGCTCTCGCCCCGACACCTTTGCAGCGTGGGTGCTCCGCCGCGCCCGGCACGGCTTCGTTAGCACTTGCGGGGCAGAGGGCATCGCTGCATCAAACTGAGCGAAACCGGGAGGTTCTGGGGATGGCGGAGCACGGGGGGGGGGGGGGGAAGGGGGGGGCGAGCGCTGCCCACGCAAAGCTGGGGAACTCGGCATTTGGCCCAGGTTTTGACAACAAAGTGATCTCGGTGCTGCTGGACAGCCGGCACCGGGGAGCCCAGCGCGGAGCCGCGCACGCCCCTAACTCCTCCACCGAGCCCGGCCTGCAGCCGCCCCAGCGGGCTGGCGCCCCGCGCCTCCCCGCGGCAACCCTCGCGTGCCGGGGTGGGCAGGTCTTGGCGGGGGAGACCCCAAATACCCCTCAGCGCCTCAGGCGAGGCCCCAAGGCACAGCAAGAGGGGAAAGCCGGCGGCCCCCGGCGGGGAGAGGGGCTGTCGCCGCCCGCACGAACCCCCGCGGCCCCGCGGCGGCGGAGCGGCCTCGCCCGGCGCCGGAGCGCGGCCCGGTGGCGGCGGCTGCCCGCGCCCGGCCGCGCCGCGGTCAAAATAAGAGTCCCCGGACCTGAGGCGGGCCCGGGCCGGGGGGCGCTGGGCGGGGGGGCGCCGCGCCCTGCCCTGCCCTCCGCCCCGCCTCAGCCCCCCAGCGCAGCCCCCAGCCCAAGTCAGCAGCAGCAAAGGCATTAACTCCGCAGGGAACACCGCCGTGTGCCGGCAGCTGTTGCAGGGCCAAGGTAACATTCCCCCGCAGCCCCTACCGTGGCCCCTCCGGTGCCTCCCGCTGCGTGGGGACCTCGCGGGGGTCCCACCCATGGCTCCCTGCCTCGGACAGAGCTGAGGAGGGTGGTGGTACGGGTGGGAGTCCATCCCTCTCTGCTCCTCGAAGATGGAGGGAATATTCCCTGCACAAAGAACCACCAGCACCTCGAAAAGGCATGTCGGGGAAGCCCGGGCTCCAGCGAGGGCTGGCATCGCCGTGGAACATCGCCACCGTCCTGCGCTGGGGATGCTCAGCTTGGCATGGGAGGTGGGGGTGGAGGGAGGGAACCCCCCGCCCGCAGCCCTGCTCCTGCAAACCAGCACACATGCAGGAGCCAGGGCCCGCAGGGACCCTCACACCTTGGGGACGGGGGCGAGAGGGAGGTTGGTGAGGCTGGGCGGCCGATCAGGCCAGGGGTCTGGTGGCACCTCTCCCCTTCCATTTGCTGGGGCTCGTCTTTCTCAGCTGGAGCCGGGGACGTAGCAGTCGCCAGGACAAACCTTCCTGGGCCATCGGGAAGGGAAGATGCTCCCACAAGAACTAACCAGGAACGCGCCGAGCCCTCGCAGCCCATCGCCACCTGCCACAGCTCTCGTCCCACCTTCAACCCTGCAGCTCCACCAGCTCGGCCTCACGCACTAATTAACGCGAGCAGAGTGAGGATGAGATTGGTTTTACAACAAACTCCCCATTTTCCTGAAGCAGCTGCTGTGAGCCCTGAGGAGAGCTGTGGAGCCGGGACAGGGCCCCAGCCCCCGGCAGCGAGGAGCCAGCAAGCAGCTTCGCCATGGCGGCTCCGGCCAGGCTGACATCGCCCTCTCCCGCACTGAGCAGGGCGAGCAGGGACGGACCTCCACATCCTGGGATTCCTGCCAGCAGGAAGAGAACAACCCAACTGCGCCAGTGCTTCCTCCGGCTGTGAGCAAGGGGCCTTCCAGCTGGGCCTTTCTCCATCACGGGAGCGAGGGACAGATTTGGTCACCCCACCAGTGTTCTCCCACCCCAACAGTCACCCACTACGTTGGAGGAGACATGGCTTTGCTTTAGCGTTGGCTATAAATCAGCTTTTGAGCTTCAGCTGCAGGCACGGGTGCCTCCTCTGAAAGCCAGGAGCCACTTCCCGCCCGCTGTACCAGGCCCTCCCGGCAGGTCTCAGCATACAGGTGATGCTCATCACGCATTTACCCCCAGCAAAAGCACCCACGGTCTTACAAAAGCAGATCTTTATTTACATTTTTCCATTCTTTACATTTGGTGGTTTAAAATGCAGGACAAAAATACTCCCCAGAAGCTGCGATAAACATGTAAAACTGCTAGTTTACATTTAAAAACCCAGTAATAAATCGCGCAGAAGTCTTAGGTTGTACAGAGCCGTCACAAATATTGTTGTATAAAACCCCAAAATCTCTAAAGAGAACCACAGGAATAAAGAATTACAGCCACGAGTATTGGTACAAGAAAGGGCACAAGTTTTGAGGGTTTTACCCCAACAGTCTCTCTTGGGGAAGAGGGATGGGACATTCCTGTTGCAGAGTTTGGGAATACTTAAAAATACAGAATAAAAACGAAGCAGGCCCCAGAACACCCTTTATCGCCTCTCTTGTGCTGGCTCAACAGGAAAACTTCCTAGCAGAAAGTATTTACTTTTACAAAACTACTGAAAGCTCAGTGGAAAGCTAAAAAAGAATCTCTGTCCAACAAAAAGACGACCCTTCGCATCCCTCATCTCCCCGTTCCCCATCCTCTGCAGGCAGTGGGATGACAGGTGCCAAAGTGGAGTTTAGTAGGACACAAACAACAATGAAAAAGCCAAAAATATGGAGGCGGCACATGTGCAGAGCTGGACAAGAACAAAACCATGAAGGACAAAAAATGAAGCAGCAGGGGAAAAAAAAAAAAGGACAGACGATATTTTTGGTATTTTCCATTGAATGCCGAGTTTGGAAACAATTAGCTCACAAGCTTCACGCGCACCCCACCACTTCCCCGCCCCATTTCAAACAAAACCAAAAAACAATTGTGTACAAACTTGGGCCAGGAATTTGAATTCATTCCTGTGCGCTGAAGTTTTTTACCCAGAGCTGGGTTTGGAAAAAAAGGGGCTTTTTTCCCCTCTTTTTTCCAGAGCTCAGAAAGAGGAGAGAGACAGGACCCGGGGCCTGCAGGAAGTCCCCAGGACATAAAATGGTTGAAGCCAGAGAGGCTGCAGAGAAGAGAGACAGCAGCGAGGCAGAGGACAGAGGGACCGTCCACTCGCCCGCTCCCAAGGGGACCACACTCACACCCAGACATTGGTTTTACCCCGTCGTCCTCATCCAAAGTACTCGTATACCCCGAGGCCCATGCTGCCATAGCACCCTGAGGCCACAACCGCGGGCAGCTTTAAGAAGAGCCAGCCTAACTCCTCCACCCTGCAGTCCTGGGCTGTTTCAGATGGGTCCGTGAAACACAAACTCTTTGTGTCAGGCTTCGATTCCCTGCGGCAGCACTGGGGGACAGGCAAGGCTGGGCAGGAAAGCTGAAAACCACAGCCCTTTGCCAGTTATTTCTGTCAGCTTGCACAACAGCGAGGTTGCTCAGAGACACACGGAGGGCGATAACCTGCTGCACCCTGGCCAGAGCCACCTCGCAGCTCAGAGAGGCCTCTCCCCGCAGGAGCTGTGCGTGCCCAGCCCTAGCATCCGAACGAATGAGGACCACCATGAGGTCTAGCTCTGACGCCTTCCTGCTCTGTCCACAGCAGCCAGTGGAAAAGGACACTCCTCACCAGCAAATAAATCTTCTACCTACATTTTCTCAGATGAGCTATAGGAAGGTAAGCCCAAACATAAGCTGGTCTAAGTTACTTAAATATTTCTCCAACATCCTTTCAAAGATTCTATGGCGAGCTCTGCAGATTCAGTTGTACGCTGCCGTCCTCATTACACGCTTCATCTCAAGCAATATTAATGTTGAAACTATGGCAGAACTGGTATCCACTTCAGTGGCAAAGACCTGGACAAATACTGTCTCAGCCAACCAGCTCTTTTTTGGGACATAGCATATGACATTCTTTTCCACCAGACAAAGCATCTAGTGGTTTCTGAAAACCTCTCTTCCTTAAATGTTGCAAAGACGACCCCACGTACAGCAAGAGGTGCTAGTAGTTCATAGCAAATATAATTTGGGAGAGCAAGCTCAGGCGCACGGGAGCACTGCAGAGCTGCAGGGCACAACACAGCTGTGTGAGGTACAGCTGGCCTCTCCTCTCCACAGCCTCCACCATGAACGGTGCATTCCCAACTGTAAAGGTTAAACAAGGATGACAGACCCTGGCTGGGGGTCTAGAAGGGTATCCCAGTGGCTCTGGCCACAGTAACTAATCAGCGTTCAAGTTTTTCAGCCAAGGAACACAGGCTGGACATGTCACCAGCAGCTCAGCTTCAGGGATGGAGACCAAGGGACTGGGAATCCCGGCCCGGGCTGCCTCTCCCCGAGCCCGGCAGGGCCAGGAGCCTGAAGCCCAACAAAGCACGTCCCAAAGCACTGACAGCTCACAGGCATTTTTCCAGAGGTGCGGAAAGGAGTTGCCTCCTGAAAGGAGGGACGCGTACTGCCAACAGCAAGGAAGACCACAAGAGCTATGGGCTGAGCCAGGCAAAACAGGTTCAACTAACTGGGAGGAACAGGAAGAGCACTGGGGAAGAGACCTACCATTACGAACAAACAAGCCCCTGCCTTTGACTCCGGGTGTATCAAGAATGCTTTTCATGGCAGGCACAGACCACCAGGCAAAGGGGAGTCTTAAATCATAAAAGCTGGGCAGCACAAGTTGAGCAGAGGGTGAAGAAGGATCCTTGTCTGAGGCACAGATACCACCTCAGGCTACTGGCAATGCCAACATTTAGGCAACACCTACATGCTTCAGACATGGTATCACCAAACTGTGGGTGTGGGGAGGAGCCTTCTTCCATTTTCAAGTTTATTCCAAATGGCTCTTTAGGAGAGGGCATGGGCTGGGGGTCTCCAGTCCTTCCAGCCAGACCGTGGCTGTTCCACCTCCACGCTCCTGAAGGGAGAGCCCACTCTGCCCTTCCTCCCCAGCAGCCCAGCTCTCCCGTCAGACAGCAGAGAGCTCTGCCCAAGGCCCGTGGGCCACTTGGACAAACCACAGGGTTTGTCAAATTTCAGGACACAGGGCCAGGGAAGCAGCAGTGCAGGGGCTGCTCTCTCTCCAGAGCAGAGCCCACATGGTGCCAAACTCCCTCTAACCATCTGGGACTACAAGCTGCAGCCAGGCTGCACCATGCTTGTCTTCCCCGAGCTGCCTTGGCAGAAGTCACCATCCTTCCTGGGGAAAGCAAAAAACTTGCCTTGTTTTGTAAGAAATCAGCAAGGTGCATTCCTGGATTTGGCATGAACAGGCACATGGATAAGCATCAGAAATGGATGAAAAAGCACAGCATTTCTCTCAGAATAATTTATTAAATACAGCATTAAAATTTGTATTTATGAATTCAATCATTAAAAACAGAACTTCATCTCATATATATATATATATATATTCAGGGACAATGACAATCATTCTATCAACATTGGTGCATGTTGTGCCAGCACTGCTCAGAACAGCACCTTCTCTACACTAGCCTTAAAGCAGTTCAACACTTTAAAAAAAAAAAATAAAAAGCATTTGCAAAGAAAGAGTGCAAAGCAGGGCTCGTCCCCAGCTGCCTGCCAAGGGCGTGCAGAGGCGGACTAAAATGAGGAGGCAGAGGCTGTAGTGCTCCTAACAGGTTTGTTAGATACTGCCCGCCCAGCGTGAGGCAGTGCCGAGACCAATTATCAGAGGTGCCAACGGTCTGCAAGTCCACAGTTTCAGCCGTGGCTGGATGCCTGCAGCTCTTAAGTATCTGGTTTGTGGTTTCCTCAGCTTGGGCAGTCAATACTAAGAAAAGCTAAACAAGGGGGGGGGGAAAAAGGCGCAAAAGAAAAATGTTGTTTTACATCCACCAGCTTCTTCCCCTGACCTGCCAGGTCCAGCGGAGGCTGCAAATGAGGTGGAGCAGTTTGTGTTCCCACTCACTCATTTTTGCATCCTGCTGTGGCTCAAGAGGTGGCTCAGGAGACGGGCGGTAAAACCAGTACCAGCTCACAGAAAGCACAGTCCCCAGGCCAAGCACCCTCACACGCTGGCTTGGCAGCGTTGACCGCTCCTGCGAGAGACGTCAGGCTGAGCCTCGCAGGAGGGTCGGCCCAGAGGAGGGGGCTTCCACGGACAGGGTCCTTGGGCAGACTCAGAGGTAGCATCAGACAGACTTTTCTAACTTGATTGTCAGGTAATTCAGGCCTGCCAGAGGCAGCTGGGATGGAGAGGGCACCCTGCAGGGGTAGGAGGTGGGACATGGGGGATCCGGTCCCCCTGCCTGCAGGCTGACTAGCGCGGTTCATCCTGGGCGCTGCAGTCTGGCAGCATGGACTCTGTCCTACAGGGCTTTTCAGAGAAAAGTCGCCCTTGCTGAAAAAGGCCAGAAGGTGGCTGGTGGGCACCCCACAGTAACACTGGGCTCTCCGGGGCCTCTTGGGCTATGAGCAAATGCCCCAGCGAGCTCCCGGCTGCCAGAGCCTGCCCTCCTCTCACCGCCTACAGGCGGCGGTGCAGCCCACTGCGAGAGGACCAGAGGCTGCCGGTCACTCACCCCACACAGGTATAGCGAGGGCTTGTGCTTTTGGCTTTTTAAGTGTCCTGGTCCTTCTGAACCTGCTTACTCCAGGAAACCTCCTGTTTCAGCTACCCTTAGGACCTATGAGGACAAGGAGGAAAGGCTGTCAAAACCATTACTGGAGAGCACATGGCCCCTAAAAGAGAAGCAAAAGTCCACACAGCCCAGCCTTCACCTACAGTGGAGACATGCCAAGTCAGGAGCATTTCAGATAAGGCATCGCAGGTGCTTTGATAGTAAAGCAGTTAGTGTTGACTACAGTACTTTAAACACAGGCTGCTGCAGAGGGCATCCCTGGGGCAAAACCAGTTCTCCAGCACTTGGTGCAGCAGCAGGAGGCGGTTCAGTTTCCCAGACCTCACCTACACACACACACACACAGGCTGCTCTGGCTGCCCTTTTTGTTCCCCTCCTCCCCACCCCTTAAGAGACTTAAAAAGCCTGGGCCAGGATGTGCCATTTACCCCACCAAGCAGCCAGAGATATAAAAAGACGCCTTGTGCTGTACCAGACTTTGCAGTAGGCAGGTGAACCATGGCGCCTGGGGGTGGGCAGTGCCAGCAGGACTCGAAGCAGGGGAAGCTAGTTGCCGTTGCTGATGCTGGAGTTGGCACTGCTGCAGCTCTGCTCATAGGATGGAGGCGCCTCTGTGGGGGAAAGAAAGAATAAGAGCAGTTATGGTGGGTGTTTGGGAGGTTCCCTTCACCCCAGTCTAGGTAACTCGGTGCAGAGGAAAGGAAACTGCTAACATGTACACGTCAGGCATGCAGGCACTTTCTCCCCAGGACCCTGCAACCTGCCCCGCTGAAATATTCGGGGTTTGTGTGTGCATATGCAGAATTGGAGCCAGCCAGTCCCATCCCTGTCCTGATGCCTACAGGGGTTTGAAGTGCTGCTTTTAAGTCCTGTTCTATTCCTCCCCTTCTTTCACAAGCATCTTCATGCACTCCAACACCTCCAGATCATACGTGACCATTGCTCCGTGTGCCCCAAGCCAGGGCTGAAGTGACATACCGAGTGTCTCATTACCCCAGTGCTAACGGATGGGCTTATTTGGGTAGGACTATGCTAACAGTCTGTCTGTGCTACAAGACACTGCGGGTCCCTGCCACCCCAGGTGCCTGGGACAAGCACAGCTCCAGGAATTCAGCATGCTGGGATTTCCCCAAGCTTTTCCAACCCTGGACAGTCTCTCAGCTCCCGCCCCCGCAGCTTGTGTCTTCAGACCAGCTGCAGGCCCACTCCAAGTCAGACAGAAGATTTCAGTTACATCATTTTCCTGGCTCTGCTCCCACCAGCCTCATCACAAGCCAAGAAGTTTTTCTGTCAGTGAGAGGCTGAAAGCTCATTTAAGAACAGGGAGATCCTCTCATCACGAGCCCAGGGCAGGCACGGGTGTAGATGTGGGAATGGACAGCCAGCTTTTACAGCTGTAAGAGGGGACTCCTCCAGAGGCCAAAGCAGAGAGATCTCATGATCCTCTCTGACATCAGCCCCTGGGAGGCTGACATCCCTATACGCCCACCCAGTTCACAGCTAGCGTAGAGACCGTGGTGGTAGGAAATGTTTACCAGCACACTCCCAGCCCATTTAGATCTCAGGAGCGGGCTGCTCACCGTATGGATAGCCCCATGTGCTGTACTCCGGAGGCAAAATGAGAGAGCTGGCAGTGGGGACGGGCACCACGTTCCCCTCAGCGTAGTAAGGGACAGTGGCTCCTGTCGACAGGCAGAGCGTGGGATGGTTTGGGGAGCCCGTCTGCTCCGAGTCCACCCTTATCTCCTGGAAGCTCAGTCCTGGGGCGTAGCTAAATGGCTGCTGCTGGGAATGGCTTTTGGTGGGGATCGAGACATTGTCCATCGGGTGATAACCACTGGCAGCCTCCTCTTCCTCTGGGGGTGCACTGGGTACCACTGCAGACGGTAAGTGCTGGATGGACCGGGAGGGGCTCAGAGGCACCCTGTTCACAGCAATGTTACCAATATAAATGGGAAGAGTGACTGAAACATCTGGTGACTTGAGCGAAACCTGGAAGAGAGGGAAAAACAGTGGCATCCTCTTCGTTACACATTGCCTTGGGAAGGTTCATCCGATACAAGGGCCACCTGCACCACACAGCTACAGAGTTCAGCAACTGAGCTCAACCCAGAAGGGAGCACAGAAGTTGCAGCAGTGCTCTTGTGGAGCTCCAGTGGGCTGTGAAGTACTCACTTGGATGTAGTAGTCAATATGTATGAGGCTACAGCCCTGCAGAATGGACTGGGGCAGTGCTGGAACAAGGATCTGCTCCCTCCATTCTGCATGTTTCCAGGCTTTCACTCCTGAGCCTTCCACCTCCGCGATGGTCCTCAGGTCGTAAATCCAGCGCTTGGATTTATAAGCCACTTTCTGTAAAGACAGGAGAAAATACAGCTAGCAGAAAGACTGCAGATGGTCTTCTGTCAGGACACAAAACCACGCAACTGCTTTGTCAAATAAGCATGAGCACAAACCTAACGTGCATATCACAGAGCAGAAATACCCATCATTATATGGTGGACTGAGTTGGTATAAGCAAGACAAGTTCTACCACCTCTTTCCCCAGGAATGTAGAAAGAAACAGAGTTAGCCAGTGGCCCGGACTCCTTGCTACCACCTCCCAGCCACACGCAGCAGAGATGCACACTGTTGAGAACTGCCCCAATTTAAGAGAGGCCTCAGGAAGGTGGAGTACCAACACAAGCCAAAGAATCAGCCTTTCGGATGCTTACCTGGAGCAGACTGGCTACCACAGCCCCAGTGTCCCGGCCCGATTTGTTCTCTATGTCCGTGCGGAGCTGGATTGCTTGCCCTACGATGTACCCTTTCAGATCTGAGGTGGCAGTCAAGACAATGTTGCCGCTTTTCACAAGCTTGTAGTTGAACTTCTTGGTGATTGACATAGTGTTGGGCTGCTGCAGGACAGCAGAGAGGCAGAGATGTTGGCTCAAGAGAGTCAGAGAACCTCCAGGAAAACACTCAGAGATTCAAAACAAGCAAGCAGAAATATCTGGTCTAAGAGGATGCAAAGAACCAGCAACACAGCACTGCCACAGACAACAGGTCTCACTTCTCCATCCCCCCAGTTTTGCTGTCCTATTAGTTGCTCTTCCCTCCAAAGCAACTTTCCCAAAGCCAGGTCTCTACAAGCGCCCGGTGCTATTGGCCAACACCTCTCTCTGCATGCTGAAAATTCACCTAAATCTTTCAGAGCAACATGCGGAAAGAGTGAGAAATCACTGGGAGAAGAGACTGATGGCAGGGCAGGGCAGATCAGGACTCCTTGTCCTGCTCTTGCACAGTCAGGGCATGCAGTCAGAGAGTTGTCCAACCACACAATTATTCCCCAGACAGCACACAGGACAAGGACAAGTGCTGAAGCCTTGGCACTTCCCAGCCTCGGTCCTCCTTGTTCTTACCTCGATGTCAGGGATGTCATTCAAGTTGAGAGGGCAGAGAACATAGAAGATCTTGTTGCACTTGTAGTCCTTGGAAAAGCGAGGTGTGTCTATCACAGCTTTCACCTGATGGAGGACCTTGCCAAAAGGGCCTTCAAATGATGTAGGAGCAGAGGCTGGAGTCAAGAGAGGAAGAAAGGGATGATAAGGCTGAGCCAGGCCAAGCATTTCTGAACTGGAAGTATAGTCCCTTTAAACAGCCTTTCTCTTCACTTGAGGAGTTCTGCAAGTACCTGAGAGACAGAGCACATGGGGATTCCCCCCTAAAAGACCTGGGGCTGAACACTTAGGTCACTCAGAGACCTTGCTGCAACCTCCTTACAGACAGGATCCTCTGCAACCAGAGGTGCAAGAGCAGAGGTCCTCTCTCTGAGCACGCTGTGTGCAGGACAGCTGGCTAGCCGCGGGCCACGACCCCTGCACACACCCAGAGAGCTTACAGGGTCACGCTTGGAAAGGCATCAGCGACAGCTCAGACCCGGCTTTGCGCCAACGCAGAAGGTACCAGCTTGTCTAAGCTCCTCTGCTGTCTGTGGCTGACCTTACACTCCCTCTAGCGTCCCCAGGCCGAGCTGCCAGCCTGCTGCTGCCATCCAGCCTGCTCAGCACAGCTCGAGAGGCTGCAAACGCCAAGGCTTACAGAGAAGTGCCTTCAGCCATTTATCTGCATCTTACCTGGCAGCAGGAACTGGAAGGGAAAGTTGTGCTCTCCAGCTGTCAGGACCCCTGCAGGAAACAAGAGTAAAACGTAAGTGGCACAGGCTGTTGCCTTGGAATGGTGTGATCTTCTGGAGAGAGGGAACAACACACCACTTGTTTGGCTGCCCACAGCCCACTGGACAACTCCAGATCCAATGGGCAGTGCCCGAGTCAACAGGAGCACCGCTGCCACCCACCTCTCCTTGGGACCCGAGATGTCTCCATTCCCAATGACTGGTTCTACATTAAGATACCCTGGAAATAAGGTAGTTAGGGGCAGGGTTTAAGGGATCCCAGTGCCATAGCAAGTGGCTAGCCCCAGATGCCTGTCACAGGGCATGGAGAAGGGATGCTGCATGTTTATCTTTCCTCAAGTAGGCTGCAGCCAGTCAGGAGGCAGGCGAGAAAGCACAGGCACCATCTGAGGCTGGTAAGGACATCTGGTGGGCATCAAGCCACTGTAGCCTTAGCCACACACCAAGCCCCATGCAGACTGCACAGTGTTCAGGAGCTGAAACCAGAGGTCCATCTCCCACGCCTAAATCTATCCCTGGTCCCAAGAAAGGACCCTACAATACCTCAGCCCAGCTTCTCAGACAACAGGAACAGAGGAAAGATATCCACAATGTTAAAACCTCAACACTAGTTTTCTTCAACCATGTCCCGCTCTGCAACAGTGGCCTTGAGGGCGCAGATCAGAGCCAAGATTCAGTGCATGGCTAAAACAACAGCTACAGACTCAGACTCCCCAACCCCATCCGCCCTCCAGCACTCCCATCCAGATTCCAGATTCCCTCTCAGGGCAGCATCATGGCTGAACTGGACATGCAGTGTGATCTGGTAACATCGGGCAGCTCCAAAGTTGCCTTCAGTTAGAAAAGCACTAAGATTTATCCACATTCGTTAAACACATGTAAACATGAGAGGTTTTGTTTTTAAAGTAGCAGTGCTAAGAGGAGACCTGAACACCTATTAAATCAGCCTGTGTTTATTCTGCTTTGTAGGATCTTGCTGGAGGTACCAAGACTCCTGATTTGGCTGGCTCTTTGGTTGATGCAAGACAGAGGAGACAGCTTGCCCGTTAGCAATATTGGCTCTGCAGAGCTGACAGTAATAGAGTGCTATCGTCAGGGGATTAAGTGGATTATGTGACGGGGGAGGTGGGGAAGAGGGAAGGGTAAATCCCCGCCACTGACACTGCGATCCAGGTAGGAGGCAGGGAGGTGGCGTTTGACTCGGTGCCTCCTTCTCATTATGAAAAGCTGCACCTCTGCCTCTCCGCTCGCTCAGCCACCCACAGGGACCTAAGGACACCCCAGTTAGCGTGCATCCCGCCTGCAGCGCAAAGGCAGGCACAATAAATAACATGACAAGCATCCCATTGCTTATCACTACAAAGGCGAGTCAGGAGAAAACTGAGATGACTATTCATACACTTTGTCCTTACAGAGAGGAACAAGATTTCCTCACTCCCATCACCCACCCAGAACACTGGTGATTTCCCTCCCCGTCCCCCAAATAAAACCAAACTATGTAGGCTAAAATGCAACACCCGGTCTTGTCAGCAGGTGGAGGCACGAAGCCAGTCACCGCCTTCGCTGCCAGGCCTGGTGCCTTGCAGAGCTGGGACAGGCACAGAGGTGCGGGGCAGCTACTCCTGTTCCCTTCCTGGGAAGCCTCCAAAGCCTCACTCAGTTACCAGCAGTAGCTTGAGATGTAGCGGGTACCTTTACTTGCTGGTTATGGGGTAAAGCTTGGCTAATATGAATGACTCAACTAACCCAGTGCTTGTTTGCTGCTCCAAGGGTTTCTGCCTTTCATTGGGCACCATTCAACATTGATCTTATACCCATTACCTTACTTCTGGAAAACAAATTGATAAACTGGAATACATCAACCCTCCTGTGCAGCTTCTGCATTGCAGTAAGGGGACCTGCTCCACCTAAAAGGGCGAGAGACCAAGTCCTGTCACTGCAATGCAGAAGGAAGGGAGACGGGAGTTCCAGAGTGTAGTGGCCACTGAGTTTCCACCAAGACCTGGAGACTTTCCAGCTGTCTGACCTGCAGCGCCCCAGATGAACATGCAGGCAGTGTTTTCAAGTCTCCTGCTAGTAGCAGGAAACTTCACAGCCCTCCCAGGACCCTTAGGAAGAGCTCACAGACCCCGCAAGGTGAAAGCCCCTCTTCTACATTACATGCAGCGTGATCTACCAAGTCATTTTGGCCAAGCTCCTGCCCAGCTCACATGCACCAACAGAAAGCCAGGTGGGACGTGAACCTGCAGGCACTTCATGTTCAATGTTTCTAACCCCCTGCAGAAAACCAGGGGTCCTGAAGGTTGCTCCCACTGGCAGCACCAAGCAAAGCAATATGGTGTCCCAGCACTCAGAGAGGATGTCACTGCGTGACTTGGTGACACTGATACAGTTTTCACATGGGTAGCCCAGCCTCCGAGTAAGTCACCAGGTGAGACCTGCCCACAGGTCAGGGCTGACCACCCTGATAGCTCAGACCAAGCCCAAGTGCCCAGAGACCCATTGGCTCACAGCATACTCAGACTTACTGTGACCCCCACCTGGGGCAGGGAGCAGCCTGCAAATCCTTCCTGCGGCTCCTGCCTGCAACAAGCTGCCCACCAGGGCTGGAAAAGGCCATTCCTGCTCTTCACAGCCGGGGACGAGTTCCAAAACCAGCTACCCCAGACTGAAGTTGTGCCCCGCTGCAGCTCATGCAGACCGAGGGCATCACAGCAGTGCTTGGCTCGCAGCCACGAGAGCCCAGACCTGAGCCCTGTGCCAAGCAGGGAGCCGGGGAAACGCAGCGAGCTCTATTCTCCACTCCATTAAGCAGAGAGATGCTGCAGGCAATTAGCAGTAGCTCTTGTTTTGAGACCTGCTCTTTCCAGCCCTTGCTCTCCTTCCCCCAAAGAAAGAGAAGCATCTTTATACCATCCCTGAGACCCTCCACATACAGGTAATTTTCCAGCAGGCTGGGCCAAGCACCCAGGTCATACCCACAGGAGCAGACACCACCCCACGCAGCTTCGTTTGCTAGCACACCTAATGAACAGCCGGCCGCTCACAGAGCGCCGACTTCCAGCTGAACACCTGCATTTCGTGCCCTCATTGCCAGCGTGGAGGCTGTTTGGGCAGGTCAGTGGTGGAGGGGCTACGAAGGGCAGCAGAGTCCTCAGCCCCACCTGCCTGGGGACCCCCAACCCCAGCTGTAGGAGCCCCGGCAGCCCAGAACAGGCTTTTCGAGGAGCCCACTGGCAAGGAAAGTGGAAGGGGTGCGGGAGTTCAGTGCCAGAGCTATTTCAGGGACAAGAGTTAGTAAAAATAGATGAAGAAAAAAAAACAGACGATCCTGACCAAGACAGGAGACTCCCGTGAAAGCATGGGCACGACCCAGAGCGCCTGGCAGAGCGACAAGGCAGCGGAGACCACAGGGAAGCACAGGTCCTGCCTGCCTCTGCTGCAAGCAGGAGAGGCAGATATTTAGCAGTAACCCCAGACCAAGTTGCTCCCTGGGCTCCTGCTTGCCCCTCCTAGAAGGAGCTCCTCCGGCATGGCCACAGTGGAGGCTCCATGGACAACTTGCCTGGGATTACAAAACTATTTCAGTCTTTTGCCACATATTTGGTGCCTTTGGCAAGTGGAAAGTTGCTGAGTCCCAAGCCGAGCCCCCCTTACTTTACAGTGGGAAGGGAGGTGGCAACTACTTTCAAACTCTCCTGCTGGCAACTCTGCTCCTAAAGGCTGAGCTTCCATTTCCAAATGCCAACTAGTCTTGATATAACAGGGAAAATCTAGTTTCCCTTGCCTAAGCCCATTCTGTGAGCATGGGCAGGGCACCCAGGTATCTCTCACATGGGAAACAGCAGCAAAAGCCATCTCAGCACCCTGCAAGGCACACTCGCAGCGCTCATCCATCCTGTGCGGCCACTGCAACAGCAGGATGGGGCCACACGTGCCCCACTAGCCACACACGTGCCTTGGCAAGACCCCCAGACCACAGCAGGGGAGATGTGGCATCACACACAGCACGCAGAGCTGTTCTGCCTGCCCAGCTGCATCCACTGTACACCACCAGCATCCAAGCAGCAAGGGGGACACATAGCTCGTGGGAAGCCACTCACTGCTCCTGTCCCTCCAGCCCTGAGGGCTTCAAGTAAAGATCCAGGACATTTAATGTGTTAATTCCACCTGCAAGTTGACCTTGCAACAGAGCCTGTTGTTGGCAGCAGGCAGAGGTGAGAAGGTTTCCTCTAATGGCCATCATGACATGCGGATACCCAGGAGGAGCAGCCCTTTCTGAAAGCTCCTCTCTGAGCTGCTCCTGAACCAGAAGCTTTGCCAAAGCAAGCCGCAGACTGCACGGGCAAGAGCAGGTCAGCAGGAGTTCAGCATCGCTCAGGGGGTCTCCAACAGCCCCACGCAGCAGGCTGCAATGCTCCTGAGCAGCTTGCAAACACACTGCAAGGGGAAAGAGCTGCGCAAGCCACTGCAGCCGCACTGAGCCGTTACCTCCCCATTCCCAGAAGCCCGAACAAAGACCACAGTGTGCTCAGCTGCAAAAAGCTTTTCCTGAAGTTTATGTGCAGCTAAAAATACCTTGAGAAAGTCATTAGGCAGCAGATGCAGCTGGACTGGCAGGGTTCTGCTGTGGGGCCATACCTGCAGCAGCCTTTCCTCCCGATAGCAGCCGAGCCAGCAGAGATTGGCCACCCCTGCACAGCCTTTTGAAACATCCTCCCTAAAAATTCCTGGAGGGAAAGGAATCACTGCCCCAGACAGCCTAGAAAAAAACAAACACAGAGAGCAGGAGCAGCAACAACAACTAACAGCACAGAAGAGCCGTCTTACAATGCAAAGCAGAGTGACCTTGGAGATTTCCCTGAATCCAGCAGACCTTCGTCTGGAAGCAAATGGACTCTCCCATTCACAGCTCAGCCACTCCATGCTGGGACATGCTGGGACAGGATGTTCACTGTTTCACTTGTACCAGCGGATGTGGACAAGGCATGGCAGGACTCATGTGCAGAAATGAAACGCCTTGATGCAGAGGGCTGACACCAAGTCCTCTGCTGGGCCCCCAGGAGGTAAGCTGGTGACGCAGCCAGGGCCCGCTGGGGCTCCCCTGAGCGATCAGATCCTGCAAAGCACCACCAGCGACGTGGAGCGCAACCCTGAGCCCAGCCCCACACAACACAACAGACCTTGGTGCTGCAGTGCCATCCCGCAGCACTCGGGGCATCTATGGTCACGCTGATGTGCAGTGGAAGGACAGGAATTAATCGGTTTCCCGTGCAAAGCTCAAACTGACCATGCCTCTGAGCCCACCCAGCTGCTGGACGCACCGTTCTCTCCCCACAGACAGCTCTGCCTTGATCCACAAAGGTTCCTCCGGACTCGCTGCAAACCAACATACCACTGCACAGCCACATGGGAAAACAGGACACTGTCATAGGCATGTGTGGATGAAATGACCCCATGTCTGTATTTACGCTGCTAAACAAATGATCTAAGTCAAGCTTACTCCACCACAGCTCGGGTGCTGAAAGGGTTTGGACTCTTCTGAGCAGCGCAGCACCCCTGGCCAGTGCTGCCAGGCCCCTGCCCTGGCGACGCTGGCAGCTGGAAGAAGTCACCAGCCCTTCAAAGCCATTGTCCCTCCGAGACCGAGGGGAAGCTGCTTGCCCACACGCTGCCCTGCCAGCAGCCAGCCAAGGGCTGGGAAAGGTCCTCTGGCAGCCTCAGCTCCAGCATGAGAGCAGGGCAGGGCTGGGGTTCCAGAGGCACCAACCACACAAACAAGGACACTAAGCCCTACCTGCTGTGTCCTGCCAGGGCTTCCCAGGGATGTTCTGCAGCTTTCTCGGTTAGTGACCCATGCGAACAGACCAGTCTTACAGCACCGGTGGGGCCAGATCTGCCTGGGCAGCACGTTCAAACCGCTGCCACTGCAGGGACGTCTGCCAAACGCCTCCTCTCAGATCAGCTCCCCTAGCCCCTGCATCTCCATCCCTGGGAGCTGGAAGCCGCAGGCGGTCACAGCCATCTCTCTGCAAGGCTGATTGCCACCCCGACAAAGCCAGGACCTCCAGGTTGGTGCCAGTGGGGGAAGGCATTGGAGAGAAGCCAGAAGAGGGCTGGGAGAGGTCTTGGTCACTGATGCACAAACACAACAAGACTCAGCCGAGCTTTATTACTCATTCATGTGAAATCTCACACTCTGGCGTGCTGGGAGAGACAACCCAGACGTCTGAGCACACAGCAGGCTACAGGGCCGTGCAACCACAGCACATGGCACAACACACACCTCCGCCTCACTAGGCTCCAACCACAGCTAGACAAGGGCGAAAGAGATTAATATTCTGTGTATCGCTCCCTCCATCCTCCAAAGAGCACAATGCTATTTGCTCTGTAGCCACAACTACGAGCCTGGAAGGTGTCCCTGCACCCCAGGCACAGGAGCCAGGGAGCAGACGAAACAGGGCTCTTGCCCTGACCTCCAGCTCTCCAGGCTGGTACCCGCCAAGCAGCTGGCAATGGCCCTGCTCCCTCCTGCTCTACACACAGATAACAGTGCGGGAACAAGCTGCGCCTTTGGAGTACACATATTTCTTGTTCTTTTAGTAAAGGAACAGCAGGCCGGGCCATATGGCAATTTCTCTCTGGCTACTTAGCGAGTGATACATTAACTGTGCTGGCCGAATCACATAGCACAGAAAGGTACCTGGTACCTGCTGGTCCCCCTGCCATCACTTGTAGCAATATAGTCTTCCTGCTGCCTAAAAACAGTCCTCCTACTGCCCTGGGGAAGGCGAGCTCCTCCAAAGGCGCTGAGTTAGATCGATACCAGTGCTGCTGATGCACAGCTTGGGTACTCTCCTCTCAAGGCTCTCCAGGAAGACAGCAGCAAAGCAGCAGGTTTGCATTTTCCACTTTTGGGCAGAGAAACTGGCAGCCCCTCCTCTACGCTGTGCTACAGGATACCAGTTCCCCAGCTACTGGAAGAACCATCACTCTTGCTGCAGTCCTGACAGCCAGCACCCTGCTCGCCCCTGCCCTCCTGTCTCTCTTCATCAACCTTTGCAGCCCAGAAAATTGAATATTAGACATAAGCAAGAAGGTCAGAGCTCTTTCAGCTCACAGGAGGCTGTATAAGAGCCATCAGATGGGAAGCATTAATTTTGTCTGTGCCAAGGCACTTCAGTCGATGCTGGGCCATTGCAGCTTTAGTGCGAGGACTCCAACTCAGTCTCTGGTGGATTAAGCTAATACACAGGATTACAAACTGCAACAAATGAGGGCAAAACGCACACATTTGCTCGTGCCATCCCTGCAGCAGACACAGGTGCCTCAGAGGGAGCAGCTGACAGCCAGAAAAGCAACCTGCCAGCAAGCAATAGCCAGACCTGCCAGGGGAAGACTCAGCATTTAGCTTAGCTTAGTTTTGGTCAAACAAGAGCTCTTCTGCTACCGACAGCACTTCAGCCGAGCAGAGCTGCCGTACCGGCGGGATGGGAGCACAGTCCCCAGCAGGCTCCAAGCTCCCATTCAAAGCAGCAACTTCGTGTTGGATTTGTATGCATGCAAACACACAGTAGGAACAACCTCCAACACCCTGGTACGGTTAATGCTGCCAAGATAAACCTTTCTGTAACACGGGAGGTTGAGACTGAGGAAGAACACACACCAGAAAGCCCAGCACTGAGGCTAGGGCTCCGCCACTTACAATCTCTGTGTCAGCAGTTCTCAGTGACATTTGCAATGAATTAGCAGGATCTGGCGGTATGGCAATGCTGCAAAAAACCTCTGAGGATTAACAGTGATCTATTGAGGCAAGAAATTGGGAAGTGCTGAGGAAGCTGCTGTGACCCAAGGCAATTGCAGCTCCTTCCACGTGGCTTTCCCGGGCCAAACCTGCAGTTACTGCTCCTGAACCCAGCAGCACAGCGTGGCCAGGAGCTGGCACAAGTGCCTCCTTAACGGCTCCCCACTGCCCACAGGCACCCTCCTGCTCTCAGCTGGCCAGGAGTTGTCCAGGTGAGACAGGGCTGTCCTGCTGCTTCAATCCCCTCCTGCTCAGAGTGATTCCTGAGCACAGAAGGAGAGACCTAAGTCTCTTAATACCTGCTTAGTCAGGTCACTAGGCTTTTTTAAATTCAGATGGAAGTCAGGATCTTCACCCTCTGTGGACTGTTGGCTGTGAAGGTGGCGTGCCAGGCCAGCAGAGAACCACCCCAGGGAAGAGGTGATGCACAGCTGCCCTTTTTTAGCAATTTGTACAAAAAAATCTGCCAGCAAAGGAAGCGTGTGGAGCAGCCAAGAATTCCCTGCAGCGCCTTCTAGCTAATTAACAAGCTGCCAAATGTAAGGTCAGCTGGAAATTACAGCCAGCTCCCTGCATGGGTTCAACTCAGGTACAAGGAGGATTTAAAGGGAATTTAAAAAAAGTAGTCTACCTTTGCATGCACAACCCATCCACAGGGCAAGAGTTGTGTGTTCAGTCAGAGATGCAGGGTGTCCAAAGGAAACAGCCCTGTGTGGGTACGGGCAGACGATGGACCAGCTCCTCTCCGCTGAATAGGGCCAGAGCTACAGCAGGGGAGGGGGAGAAGAGTGGGAGGCCTCCGCAGAGCTGAATTACTCCATTATATTGAATCAAGAGAAGCATCTCTCTGTCCAAGAGCAGCGGGTACAAGCAGTGCTATTTTGTACTTGCTGCAACTGTACTTGATCTCCTGCACTGCTGACACCTACAGAAACCCAACACCCCCCACACTTGTAAGGTTCCCCCCACCTCTATTGCATTTCTTTACAAAAGAAGACCCAAGAAAAAGCAGCACCAGGGAGCAGCAGTCAAAGTCCAAGTCAAACTCAGGCCAAGTGGGAAAAGCAAATCCCCACCTGACCTCCCCTCCAGCAGGCAAATAATGAGCCTCCCCCGAGAGCCACCATGGGCTAAACGACCTCCCCAGCCCAGCAAACAGAACAGTGAGGAGGCAAGGGGCTCCAGACCTGTTGGTACGCTCAGCACTTTCCAGTGGCTTTTATGTAAAGAGCCCAAGTTCATTAAATCACTGGCCTGTGTGTGACTGCCAAGGCTACAGCACAGACCCTGCACAATCTCCCAGCTCCCCCAGCAGCTCAGGGTGCCCGCTGCCTCCAGCTCCTGCTCAGCCCTGGCCAGCCCCAGCGAGAGGCTTTCCCAGAGCACCGATGCCGCACTGCTCAAGCGGGGACAAGCACCACGCCAGCACAGACACGAGCAGGGTCCTCTGCAGCAAAATCACTGGTCACCAACCTGCGGATGCTCTGGGGGCCAGGCTGAGCCCTCCACACCCTGGATGCTGCTCCAAGGAGGGAGTGAGAGGGGAAATTAAGGATGAGGCCAGTGCCTTAAATAAGTGCCTTACGTTGCAAAGCGGGCATCTGGGTTATTTCAGGGCCCGCCTCCTTTCTCATACAATGTACACCCTTAAAAAAAAAAAGCGTGTAATCCAAGCAACAGCTGATGCTACAGAGGATGAGCTGCCCCCTCACTTATTTCAATGCGAAGGTGTGTGGGCAGAGAAGCGCGGAGTTGCTCTTAGATGCTTAAAGAGCAATCCAAGCCTCCATAGTTTTGCAAACCTCCTCTCCCCCTTCCCCCAACGTGTCCTCAGAGAGCACAGATCTGGTTTTTAAAGTTACTGCTTAGAATGTGGGAAGGGAGAGCGTGAGGCAGACTGTTTTTCAGGCTGAGCCTGCCTCCCCGCACCGTCCCCCCAGGCGCCAGCACTGCTGCGGCCCCGCTGGCGCACAGGCCACTCATCAGGGACTTTGGCTGCATGGCCTTGGGGACGGACACCTGGGATCCTCCCTCAAGCCAAGCCGAGGCTATCAGGCTGGATGAGGCCTCTGCAAAAGGGCTGGGGATGGTGCCAGCAGGTAGCCTGGCATCACCCTCTGTCCCAGGACACAGCCTGGCTGCCAGCTCCCCCACGCAGGGACAAGCTGCTCCTCCTTGCTTTTTTTCTTTTTGGTAATGCACAGGTCCAAAAACAAGAGGTAACAGCATTGCTGTAAGGGGAGGAACACAGGAACAGAAGAGTCCTCCAAGGCAGAAGCAAATTCCCTTCCTTCCTCCACTCATTTCCATTTGTGCTGCTGGGAGGAGGCATCCCCCTTTGCGGCTAAGACGCTCTTGCAGCACCGCAGAAAGGCAGCCCCTCCACCTGAGGCATGGGGCCTCCCATGGTCCCTGCCCTCCCTCCTGCCGTTTGGTTTTCAGGGTGTGAGAAGGAAGGGTGGGCACAGCCAGCCCTCACGCGAAGGAATAGGCACGTATTTCCCCCAGGGGGTTTCTGTGTGTTTTTACACACATGGCAGGACCATCCCATACACCACCGCAGTATTTGTCCGCAGCCGCCGTAACCTTTGCTCGTGGTGCTCGCCACTTCTTGCCTGCGGCTGTCCGATGTTGGCCAGGGAAGGAGTTGCACGCTGGTGGTGTGTGCCCGCGGCTGGGCTGGCCCCGTGCTCCTTTGGGGGTCCTTGCTCAGGAACACTTCTGACTCCCTTACCTCACCCATACCCGGGGCTCCTGCTATCACCCATCGGAGAGCGTGGCCCAGCTCAACACCCTCTGCCCCAGGAGCACAAGGCCTCCCAGCCATGCATCAGACCTGCATGGAGGCACCCCAAGGAGCACCCATGAGTGCTGGGTGTGTCTCCCCAGAGGCAGCTGCACCTCAAACTGCTTCGCTGCCAGACACTGGAGCGGCCCACCCCTGCCGAACACTCTTGTCCAGAGTCGCAGGGAAAGGGTCAGCTTTGCTTTTGATGATGGTCCATCCATCTTTCTGAAGCTCCTTCACGCTCTGTTCTGGAAAGGTCGGCACAGCTGAGAGCTATTCCTGGGGAGCCTAAAAATGCTGTGGCTGAATCAGCACCAAGGCCCTGCCCTGCTGCTCGTGCCCACGAGGCCACTGCAAACCCCTGCCGCTGCCTCCCTGCGGGGCTGTGCCGTGCAAGGAAGCCACGCTGCCAGCGGCCCCCTTGGAGGAGGCAGAGACAGGCACGCGCAGAGGCAGAGTCACACAGAAGCAGCCCAGCTTCCCTGCTGCTCTGCTGGCCCAGGCATGCATCAGTGTCACAGCGAGGGCTGTGACAGCAGACAGTTATCTTGCTTCCCCGTGCCGCAGGCTGGAGCGATGCCAGCCCCCAGGGCTTTTGTTTCCATATCCGCTCAGGCCAGCACAGCACTTGCAAGGGACAGTTTCAAAGCTGTCTCTGGTCGCAGACTCAGGTCCAGAGGCAGCATCGACACTGCCCTCTCTCACCCACGGCCCATCACTCGCTCCCCTGCATCCTCAGGGCATGGGAAGAAGGGCATGGGACTAACACGGCAAGTCCAGGACAGTAACTCCTGAGCTTGTACCAGTTGCACAAAGAGCAAACGGCTCACAAGCGCTGCCCCTGGCTGTGATCCCACACGCAGGGACTGCCTACCCTCTCCGTATCTGCTTCCCTGCAGCTGGAAGCCAGAGGCTGAGAGCTCCCAGCGGCTGTGTCTACGTTGACACAAAAAGCAGAAGAGCACAGATCAGTGACTCTAAGTGCTGGGCATGCCGCTCCAGATCGATTGCTGGTAGCTGGGGCCAGGCTTTTCTCCATAATCCTACTGCATCTCTGCAAGACAGGACAGTAACACCACAACAACACACCTCAGCTTTCGAGTGCAGGACTCTGGTGTCCTACAGGACAGATTTTCCCTTCAATTCATTATGTCTCTAATAAGTCATGTGCTACGATTTCTTGCCTCACTTGCCTGGAGCTGCGGTAGCTCTGGAAGACTTCAGCTGGCCTGTTTTGTCCTGATCACCCCCCCAGGCATGCAGCTGGGCAGCCGCCAGCTCCATCACTGGCTCCAGCACAGAGGGAGCAGCCCAGCCCTGCGCCCCAGCCCCAGGCGCCGGCTCAGGTCTCAGTCTGGCAGAGTCTGCAATACTGGTGGTTGCAGATAGCAGCACTACACTGGGCAAGACACAAGGGCTGGGGCCCAGAAAATTAAGAGCCAGAAGACTAGGGCTTTCCACAAACAGTTTATAAACTGGGAATACCAAATTTTGGCTGTCTTTGGAATTCAGACCTTCAAAGGGGACGATTCAGAGCCATGAAAATGTGTAGCCATCAATGTATTTTCCTTTCATCCTTCCCAGTCCACATTAGTCCTAGTTATCAAGGAGATGGCTCCCAAGGGCAACCTCACAAGAGCCAACTGCCACGGCAGCTATCAAAATCTCCCAGGGGCAGCAAAACCAGCAAACAGCACACCCACCTCTTCCCACTCCTACCTCCTGGTGGCCTTTGGGCACTGCTCAGCTTCACCAGGACAGAACCAACCACAATGTCACAGCTCTCCCTTGTATCATTAACTATTAGAAACAAAAGTTGGAAGGTGCATTTTTCAGTGCAGTTGCAGGTTTAAACCTCTCCAGAAGTCCACAAACGTTTGCAGCCTCCAGCTCCCAGCTCACCTAAGCAAAATGGCCCGCAGCACCTTATAAAGCCTCTGGGATTTTGCTACCCCAATATTCACAGCTGTGCTCAGCACCGCATCCAAAAATCAGGCAGGAACATTTCTCATTGCCCTTCCAGGCAGTTTACCTCCAACTGCAGCCCCTGGGCTATGAGCCAAACTAAGGGGCAAGCCAGGCAGCTGTCTCCCTTCTCCAGGACCTGGGAGCAAGCAGCACTCTCTCCAGTTGCTGTGAGGATGAGGTCAGTCTCCCCTCAATGCTAAAAGCTCTGCTTGAAAAATTGCTGAGCTAGCAGAAACTGCCACTTCAGTTTTACCCATTTCCTGTTATTAGATAAACAGCATCAGAGAGCTGAGCTCCTGCTAGCCTGGGCCATGCTACATTTACTGCAACAGCCACTGCCTTCAGCAGGTGAATACTGGCACATCTTGATTTCAACAGGAGCCAGGGCACAGTATGAATTATTTGTGGTAAGGCTGACCTATTTAACAGCAGAAAGGCAGCATTCATTTGAGCCCAGATTCCCCAGAGGCTGCTGGTGTCACTTTACCCCACAGGATAATACAACCCCGTCGCTATCTCTGGGCATCTTGGCTTGCAGGGGGTGTGGCAGTAACCATCCTAGGCTGTTCCTGCCATGCTCTCAACATTTCTCTTGGCAGACAAGTGACACCTCCACATCCCTTTCCATGCAAACTACTCCTGGCCTGCAACTAGCTTCTGTTGATCAGCTTTAATCAGTGCTTTGCGACCATCATAGACAACACACATAGGAAGCAGAGCAGGGTGAACCCACAGGGCCTTGAAACAGCAAAGCCACTGCTGACAGCCCTGTTTCAGGCAGACCAGGGCCAGAGTATGCAAGCAGTGTTTGCAGGGTGGCTGCCAATTTCTGCAGCTATTCAGGATGCCTCTCTGCACAGCTGCTTCTAAGCTCTTGTAGTCTCTAATATTGGCTCCCATCCTCTGTGCACAGGCTAAGGCAGCCTGGAAGGGGTATTTCACATGGAGAAGATGCTGAAGTCTTGGTGATACATTTCTGTAGACCATCTCGAATCATAGATCTCCACCACGTCGCTGTGGACCTTACCTTTGTCTGCCAGAGACAGTGTGCTGTTGAAGTACTGCTCCTCCACAGTCCATGCTGTGTCATTGATCTTGTTAGACACCCCACAGGATCCAACACAGCTCACCTTGATGGCTGTTGAGAGAGAGCACACACATGAGCACTGGAAGAAAGCAAAACCTCATGTTCAGACTTGCTTCAGTTACTGTATGTGGGCTTGTGCAGGAGTGTGAACACACACACAGGGTGGAAAAATGGAGCAAAGGAATTGGGTCAAGCTTTCATTTCAGAAGCACATTTCCCCCTTACTCTCAGCACTATAGCACACTCCTTGCTACCCCAGTGCTATTCCCAGCTGTTATCACCACTGAAGTCCTCGTGCTGGCCCTCCTTGGACTGCATAAACCCTTAACAGCAGTGATTTCAGCTCCCTGAGAGGCAACCCTCTCTCTAGTTTTCTCCCAAATGAACCAATATCCCCTCCCAATATGTGCACATCCCCTGCCCTCAGGCTGACAGCAGAGACCTTTGTGACAGCAATGCTCTCCTATACACTCAGATGTCCCTGTCTGGACAGGGATGAGCCGCAGAGGGCTGTGCTGCCTCCCACCCCACACAGAGCCAGGCATCCCACCAGCCCTGGGAGGAGAGACATGTTCAGCACGAGCCCATTAGCCAGCTAAACAAGGTGTACTGTCCTGTCTGCAGCAGCAGCAGAGAGCTGGCCCCTCCAGCACAGCATGAACAAGCCCAGCTGCTGCTTGAGTTCACAGCCCACCCACCCTCACGGACATCCCCAGTCCCTGGAAGCCTGCCCCAGTGTCCTAGGGTTGGTCTCTACTTCAACAACGTACAGCAGAAGCACTTTGCCCCTTAACGCTTGTCCTGCATCAAGACTTCTGATCATATTTGATAAGCATGTTGCTTCTCAGCAGCCAGAGACCACTCTAAGTGGCTTCCGACTCTTGTTAGAGACACAGGGCTCACAGCAAAGCCACGCAGCAAGGTCTGGAAGCATCTGAGATGCCACTTGAACTTCCCAAAGCAAGGAGAGGAACTTGAGCCATGTTTGTGCCTTGCCTTGGGAAAGTCACCCCAGAGCTTGCTCTGCACTGTGGCTTCCAGAAGGGCCACGTGGCTTTTAGAAGAGCTACCCACAAGACATTTTCAGTTAGTCTTGGCCAATTTGCAGCAGGTTGAAATAAGGCTCTGATGTTGACACTGGACCAGAGACAGACAAACGTGACAGGACTGGCCTCGTGGCACAGCAGATGATAACCTGCAGTGCTACCCCCACACAGGGGGGATGCAAAAAGACCTATTTGCGGCACAAACAGGACCTTCAGGGTTTTCCCAGCCTGAGCATCTCCTGTCCTGATACTCACCAGGTTTTGCAGCACTTTAATGGATCCCACAGAACCCCATCACTGAATTTGTCAGGTGAATAGTTCTGCTAGCAGGAAGGCTGCAGGAACTACCAGACAGACTCTTTTCCCGTTTCACCCATCTGCTGCCCTGTATTCAAGCCATGTCTCACAGGAAGCATCTCCCTGTGAGGCAGGTGGCCAATCTGCGTTGCCTTAAGAGCTCTCCCCCTCCCCACTCCGCAAGCCTTCTCAGCCACGCTGATCTCACCGCCTCCACCCACCTACCCAAACACTGAGGGCTGCAAGTAATGAATACTGCTTGCAACCACGTCAAACAGCTCGCCAGAGTGCCCACCTTGCCAGCATGACCATGTCCTCCACATTGACTCAAGACAGGGTAGAAAGAAACCCCCAAACCCAGACCTCTCTGCAGAGGGAATGCACAGTTCTTGCCCCAGCCCCTTTACCTGTGCTTTGCTGCATGCATTCAGGTGGAACGGGCTCCTCAGGGCTTAAACTCTCTAATCCCACAATGAAGAACCCCCACCAGACCTGCTGCAAGATCTTCACAGCCTGATCATGACTTTTAACACAAGGGCCGATCCAAGGGCTGTTTTATACTCAAGGGCAAGGCAGCTCCAGATGCCAACTCTCATTAAACAAACATCAATATAGCAGCAAGGCCAACACATCGGCTCGCTTGTTTGTGTCTGCAGTGGGCATTGGCACTTCCGAGGCAGCGGATGAACAGGAGAGCGTGGCCTGCAATGGGAGCTGCCTGCACCACGGCACATAGCACACCTGGTCTGAGCTGACACAGGTCCCCTCCCCAAAGCAAGCCATGACACTGAACCCCCCTGCACACCCCCAGGTGATATCCAATCCTCTCTTTTGCCAGGTGGCAGAGCCAAAACCACATAGCAGGTTCAGCATCAGGAGCAGGGAGTGGTTTTAGCAGGGTGACATTCTGCGTACCCAGGGGTTGGTACCAGCTCTCATACTCCCACCTTGCACGTACTGCCACGTCTCTGGGCTCACGTCAAGCCTGCTCTGCCCCAAGTTCGCCCAGATAACTCGGATGGCTCAACTCAGATCAAGCCCAGGCTCAAATGCTCCACTCCCACATTTTCACATGGGAGATGCGAGCGAGAAAAGCCCAACCAAGAACTGAAGAACATTCACATCCTTCGGGAGCAACAGCCCCTGAACAGGCTCCCCCTCAGCCTCCCTTTCCCACAGAAGTTTATAGATCACCACCATCTGTTGCAACACCCAGATAAGGGGATGATGGTCTTTAATTCAAGCCTGCTTGCTGCATTGCAGAGCTGAGGCACTCCTGTTCCTGGAAGGTGGGTGGGTGGGCATGTTCAACACACACACACTATGGCCCATCTCCCTTCCCACAGCAGACAGAGACTCAGCAACCAAAGGCAGTAGGTTTGCAGCCTGACACTCAGAGCCAACCCTTGGCTGGTGGTCCCTGCTGCGATGGTGGATCCCACTATAACCCACCATTAGGGCTGAAATCAGACGGTGTCTAAAAGTCTCACTGCTTCTCCATCAAAGGCACAGGAGCTGTCGGCTCCAAGGCTTCTCAATTAACCACCAACATCCCAAACTGGTGTGGCTACAGCCAGCTTCTACCTACAAAGGATGGTTCCTTGGGGGAGAGCTCTGGGGCTCTCAGCCTCCCAGTCCTGTGTCCCCACTGAGGGCAGCCCTCTCCAGCCACGTTCCTGACCATCTCATACACCCTGGGGCTGCCATTCTAGGTGCGTGAGGGCAACTGAAGGGGCAGAAAGCAACACTTCAATCCAAAAAGCTTGAAGGCAGTTTCACAGCAGTGGACAAGCTCTCTTTCATACCCTCTCCACTCTCCAAAGTTGTCAGCATACCATTACCAGGTGCCCCAAGTCACCAGATGTAAGACAAGGACAAGACTCAGAGCAGTTCAAGGAGGAGAGGATTTGTTATGGAGCATCTTCTCCAAACCTACTCCAGAAACGTGAGCCCCCGCCTCACTGGGGGAGAAACGGTATGGACAACAGCTCTGAGCAATTGCATTGCCCCACGGCTGGGAGCAGGGCTATGACTGGATACAGGGATTATGTGTGCCAGCGTATTCCCCAGGCTCCTGGAGGAACCAGCAGATCCCCAGGCCCCCACAGGGTGGGCAACACTGGGAGCAGCGGGTCCAGGGCATCCAGGGAGACCCCCTCCATTTCATCCCCACAGCCACAGCAGGAAAGCGTGGCAGCTGCAGGGCTCTCGTTCCCCTCAGGTTATCCAGGAGGTTTCAGAAGCACCTGGTTCAACAGGTCAAACCATTTATCTTATTCCTAACCAGGTTTTGGAGCAGCTAACCATGAAATCAGCCTCTCCACAAGCATCCCATGGGCAGAGGAAGATACTGTCAGGGCTGGGCTGTCACGTGTGGGCTCCTGCCCACAAGCAGGAGGAGGGACACGGGGCAGTGACAGGCACCACTTGGGCATGTGGCACTGGGGGCAGCTGCAAGCTAAAAACGGCATCAGCAGGACAGGTCTGGCAAACTGGCACCATCAGAGCTCCTGCAACTGCAGCCACCTGAGGTGCAAAGCTTGTCAGCCTGACTATCAGGAAGTGAAATGCACAGTCTGAGCCTTTCCAAGGCCTCCCTTCCAGGCATCTCCGTGCCAAGCTGCAGATAGAGCAAATAAGAAAAATTTCTACATCAGAACAGACCAGTTCCAGTTATTAGAAACACATTAAAAATGCCTCTGGAATCCAGTGCTACCAGTGGCCCCAGTTACCGTTCTCCTGCTCCCTTGTTTACCCAGGCTGCTTTGAATAAATACAGGGGAAAAAAAAAAGTCAAAAAACATTAAGGGAAGTGGAAGGGGGAGGCAAAGAGAGCAAGCAGACAAGAAGCGAATTACAAAGCCATGCAGAAGACAAGAGCCCTTCACCCCTGCAGTCCCCTGGGGATTCAGGGAAGCAGGCAGCTTCGCATCCAGCCAGACACATCTTTAGCAATGCGCTACAACACGTGCCAAGTGCTGGAAATAAAAGGAGACAGCTCAGCCATATCCATCTCTGCATGAAGTAAAAATAGAGATGCCAGGAGCTGGGCATGTCTGCCTTCTTCCAAGGTGATTTAAGGAGAGCACATAGACTTCAAATTACTTTTTCTGGCGACCCAGTGAGCTGCCCTCCTCGGGAGAGCTGGCATTGCACCTCGGGCAAGAGGAAAGCAGAGGACACGCATCTCCCTCCGCGGCCAGCGGCAGGTTGTACATGCACATCCCTACTTCCAGAATCCAGTCAAGTCCTGAGTGAGCAGAGAGTCACCAGCCACCCTGCGCTCCGCAGCATGGCCAGCCCCAATCCCAAGTGACCCCCTCCAGCTTCAAGTCCTATCTATGTCACACGCCCGCTGCAACAGGTACGGGTAAGAGACAGCAGTGGAGTGAAGGAGATGCTAACAGCTTGGTCAGTTTAGGTTTTCTGGGGTGGGGAAGCAGCAAAAAGCTACAACGTTCTGGGGTGGCGGCTGTTGCATTTGGCAGCAGCTTTTGCAGGACAAACAGACTGTCCCTTCGTTCCCCTTCCTCCTCAAGGACGGCCAAAGAGTTGGCGACAGATCTGAACTGGCACCTACAAACAGCCCTGGGTTTTTGCCAGCTGAAGCCTACTTGAGCCAGCACATGGGCTCGGCCACGTCTGCTGGACCCAGAGGCTCCAGACATCCCTGCTGCAGGGAAGGGGGTGCCCAGCCCTGCAAGTGAGGGGTGAAATGGATGGCAGAGTCACCCCGTGTGTCTGCATCGACTGTACGCAACACAAGGGAACAGGGTACGAATTCATAACGGGCTCAGAGGGTACCCAGGGACTGAGAAACCCTTCGGAAAACTGCATCCAGATAACAGGGCAGCAGAGGGGGAGAAAGTGCTGTGGGAGATGAGCGAGTCTGCGTCAAATAAGTCTCCATTTCATGGAAGCCAGCCACAGGAAGCCAAAGCCCCCTTTCCTCATCCCTCATATCAGAGCCGCAGCAGGCAGCTATCACCAGGTTTTAATTAGATTCCCTCAAGTTGCCGTCTGTATGCACTGAGCTGCAGAGACTGAGAGCCTCCCGTGAGCTGGGAACGAGCCACCTCTCCCCTCCAGCCCCAAAGCCACAGGGGCCAGAAACAGCTCTGGGAGAAGGGGGCGATGGGTCACCCTAAGCCCCAACCACTGCCCAACTGATGGCAGTGGGGAGCTGCCCATGATAGATTGATGGGCTGTTGTGGTGGCTATCTCGACACACAGCACCACAGCTCCACCCTGGAGTGAAACCTCTGGGTTCACGAGACAAAGATCACAAGTTTTAGTATACCCTGAGATCTTCTGGCCCTGTAAAGCCCCTGCTCTGGATCTGGATGAAGATGATAGGTTTGGGGTTATCCATAGTCCCAGCAAAGCAGGACCAGATGGTGCTGGGAAGATGGAAAGCCTAGGAGTCAGCAAGACCTGCAGACAGAGCAAGTTACTCTCAACCAGTTTGCAGAGACTGGGTAATTCCTAGAAGAGCTCCATGAGAAGTGGACATCGAGAAAGGTGACACCCCAAAGAGGAGCAGGATGACGCCTTTGTACTGATGGCCTTCACACAGAAATGCACCAGTACAACCTCAGACATGAAGGGCTCATGTCCTCTAAGCAGGAAGGCTGGAAGCTCACAAGCTACACTACTCTGCCGGCACCCAGCCCTCATGCGCGAATCTACTGAGACACTGCTAATTAAACCAACAGCTCCCAATTAATTCTCAGCTGTCTCCATCCTTCTGAGTCCATCCTGTCAGTTCTTGAGACACAAATAGTCTTGGGCATTTCACAAGCCAGTGAGGCAAGAGCAGAGCTTACACTGAATGCCGGAGGCAGTGGAGGGTTTGTCACGAGGTTAAGGATTGTCTGAGGAGGCTTTTATCTTCTTCCTTCCCAAAAGCCCAGCACAGGGGAAGGAGAGGAGTTGTCTAAAAGAGCAGTTCATACTTTCCACCTCAACTCAAACCCAGGCCTGTAGCCATGCCTCAGGAGGTGACTCGCCTGGAGCTGACACACGTTGAGCAGCATCTCCCACACCACCAGCAGTCCCGCCACATGGAGGACTCGGCTGCTGCTCCCCATGACCCAGGGGGACATCCCACCTCCTGCCAGCCCATCACACAAGTCACACCCAACACAGCTCTCTTCTGAGACTGTGGACAGGCTCCCAGCGAAACACAGTCATTGCTACAGTTTGACCCATCTTTGTTCCTGCGGGCAATGCTCCGGCCACAGACAAGCCCAGCTGGGTCTCAGGACAACCCTGCAGCCCCCTCTGCAGTGGCACAAGCTTTTGCACTGTTTAGTCTCTAGAAGCAAGATCTGCTGCTCAGCCATTCCTCCCCTAGGCTGGCACTTGCCCTCATTGTCCTGCAAAAGACTGAACCAGCCAAATCAGCAGTGGAAAGGACAGTCCCTCCCTTCCTGGCCCTGCCCTCTTGGTGAGCCAATTTCCAGGGCAGCAAAGCCAACCCTGCAAGACCAAGCTCAGCAAAACCCATCCTAAGGGTCCTAAGTGTCTGTTCTTCCCAGCCATAGCAACAGGGCCGTATTTACCTCCTGTCCAGCTAAGACAGGAGGACCCTGCTCGGTCTCCCACACAACCTGCAGGAAGCCCAGACCCACCCAACGGAGCCCCACACTGCAGGAAGGCTGGACCAGCTCCCAAACACTGCCTGTAAAAACTCCACCTGTAGCAACAACAGAAGTGACAGCTCTGCTACATGGGCAAAGTGACCCAGAGTCATTATTTTGGCTACACATGAGTTATTTTAGCCAGAGTCCAGCCCACTGCGAGGAGGGGCACATCCGTGCAGGTAATATCGACACATGTAGGATGTCCTCGGTCCAGGAAATGCAGAAGTCTCCAAAGGGAGACTGGGTAGCTGTGTGTCTGTAGAAGAGCAGAGCAGCAAATCTTCTCCGAGCCCTCTCCCAGGCAGGTTAATCTTCTCCCCTCTGCAAGCACTTTCTTCCACGAGGTTGAGAGCATGAGGGAAACCTACATTTTCTAGCTCCTCCCCAAAATGAGGGGTCAACATACATCCCAAGGGAAGAAAGCCAACTCTTGGGCTCCTCCTGTTTAGAACAAACTCCTGTTCAAACAAAAGGCTTTTCTCCCTTGTAGAGATGACAGGCTTATTTATAGCATCACAGTATTTTATCAGCATGCCAGCTGCTCTCAGAGGAAAGAGGTCATCTCAAACATCTGGAACAAAATCCCCAGTTGATCACATTTAACAAGCCTGCCTGCACACGTTGGGCTACAGGTGGAAAACCCACTGGCGAACAAGGCCACACGGGTGCAGGAAGGGGATGGCCACAGCCACAAAGATGGTGGGTTGGATCTGCTAGTCCTGCTGCCAAAGGCAACCACAGCTCCTTAGCAACAGGTGCTAAATGCTGCAGCATCCACACGCAGAGCCCACCTGATGGGCTGCACCCCATCCAGCCCTTTACCCCGATCCCTGCCACAACCACCTCGCTGCTCACCAAGGATGCTCCAGAAAGGAATCCCCCAGCATGCCCTTTCTCCAGAACTGCCTCTTGCAAAAAAAAAAAGGACATGTTGTTTTGTTCTGAAGCTTTAAGACTGATGTAGGTCCCAGTGCTGTGTCACGCAGACAGCCTGGGAAGAGAGGTGGGGAGGAATGCGGTTACTCTGCCTTGAAAGCAGGTGGCTGCACAGTAACAGCCCGGCAGTGCAGAGGCCATGTGGTCTGGCAGGGGTGTACAGCCACACAACTATCGCTCCCCTCACCGTGCCACCTACCCAGCCTCCCCACTGGAGGCACCAGAGTCAGGCTGCCAACAAACACACCCATAGGCTTCCTTCAGGAACACCCCAGGCTGGGCCTGGGACAGGCAATACCCCCTGATAGTGGCTTATGAAAGAAGTGGGGAAGAAGAAAGTTGTACCTTGGACCAGTTTTGGGAGCCCAAACTCTTGCCCCATCCTAAACAGGTAGCACGACCCAGCAGAACTGCTCCATGCAATGCCTGCTGCCACACACAGGGCAGGGGTCAGCAATGCCAGCCCTCGGGCAAGGAGAGTGACCCAGCACCACCACAGCATGCTGAGGGACCAGCTTTTTCCTCCCAAGGCAGGATGGCAGGTGCAGATACCCCTCAGCACTGGGAACAGTCAGCAGTACAGAAGGTACTGAGGGAAACTAAGTATTTGGCAGGGAGCAGCAGATCTCACAGCTCACTATGAAAATCTCCATACCAGCCACCCACCTCAGCCACACTGCCAGCATTCACAGCCTTCTCTCCTAATATCCATCTCGCTGAGTATCAGAGGGGAAATGCAAAGAGGTTGCAGAGGAGAAGGCTGGAGAAGATAGCGGCAGCATTTCATGTGGATCGTCAACCACTCTGGTGTGTGAAGCCAACTGTCGGTCTCAAGAAACTTCTGTCCACTTCTCTGGATAGAAGTTCAGAGAGGGACAGACTGATCTGCTTGGAGACTAGTGTGCCTGCCCTCCTTCTAGAGCTATGCTCAAGACTCGCTTCTGCTTGCCCCATCCCTGAGAGAGCAGACTGCACTTTTACTAGGATGGGACAGAGCTCCAGGCAGGGCTTGCAGCAAGCCTCATGATGGCTAAGAACCTTTCAGCTTGTTACCCAGCAGATTCCAGCAAACAACACAACCTCTGTCACCACCTGTGTGCTTTCTTCCTCATCCTCCTTTCTTCACAGAGCTTGGTATAGCCTAGTTCCTCGTCTCACCCCTGCCCTGCTGCCCAGAGCGGTTACACCCAGGGATGCAGGCGGCTGACCAGCACCGGCACCTCTGAGTGGCAGACGAGTCTGCATCCTCCCCCCATAGCAGAGCCTGGGAAATCAGCTGCAGCTCCACAGCGCAACCACTCCTGCACAGCTTAATGTGTCACCTCCCTCCTCTACACCAAGCCCCCAGGGTCCTCGCACGGAAGAAGCACTGGCAAGCACTGCAAGGGGCACTCTGGAGGAGATGGCTGGGACAGACACTGCCCAGTGACACCCACACCCCACAGCCAGCTGGGTGCAGGAACACCTCATATTTAGGATCTCGGTGAGGTCCAGCCAAGGTTTACTCATGACCCCCTGAACAAGGCAGGTCCTCATTTACTGTCATCCTTCTCAGGGGACCTGGGAAACTTAAATGTGTTTTTGTGAGCCTTGGGCAACCTCAATTTAAGCAAGCTATGTTCTCCAAAGCAAAACATGGCTGTACATACATAAGCAGTCAGAGCATCTTAATCTTCAGCGTTTGGCCCCTAGAACAGCCCTGTGGAGGGGAATGCAAGTCCCCGATGCCCAACGTGCAGCCAGAGAAGTGGAATAGAGCCAGCAGCTCACCCGGCTCACAGGAATGCTGACGGATGCCAGGACCTGCCAGCTCTCAACACTTCATCCAGACAGGGACCACAGCCACCCTTCCTCAGCCTGAGCAGCACTGAAACAGATGAGAGGAACCTCTTTTTTAATAGCTTGCCCAAACTGACATAGGTTTCCACCCAGCACTTAGCACCACTTTAGGCCAAAGTAGTTAAGATATTCTGGTACACTTGACTTGGCTGTCTAAAAAAAGGAAGAACCAGACAAGAAACCCCACCACAGTCTAGCACCCAGCACTGCAGGTCACAGAGGCATTTGCTGCGTGCTTTAAGACCAGTCAGGTCCACCCTGTAACAAACCGCCCCTTTAAACTCATTAACAGACTTGGTCATTCTTTCCCAGCAAGTGCAAAGCCAGGCACCTTCTCCCACCTCGCTGGCAGAACAAGCTGGCAATTCAGCTGACAAGGAGCAGCCAGGGAGGCTGAGCCCTCTGACACCCTGGTAACAGAACTCTGTTTGCCACCACTGCCAGCTCTGCTCTGTTCTTCCCACACCCCAGAGCAGGTTTAACAAGCTCTCCCCCACAGACGGCCCCTCTGCCTCCACCACAGGAACATCACCCCTCCGCGCAATTGGGTGCAAAAGCCACTGCAGGCAGATAAACAGCCGACTGATCACGTTTCTCTACTTACCACAAAGAGGTTGATTCACCAAGGCCTACTCCCTTTTCAGGCTCTTTCTAAATAAAGGCTTCAAAGAGTTCTGGAAATTCATGCTTAACAGGCTTACTGTAATGCTGGAGCACAAGGGCTCCTGTGGGCCAGACTCTGCTGCGGGACTGAGTCACACTCATTTTCTTCTGAGACTCTCAGATACACTTGTCTAGGAGTTAACAAGTCCTGTTGGCTGATACTCATTTTGGCAGATTCTCACTGCCACCCAAAACACGGCCTGACACAGGTCACCTGGTTTTCTCAGCCACAGCCAGCCCTGCAGATGCAATGCAGATGCTCAGGAGAGGAGGTGATGCTCCTCCATCCCCTCCTGGGGCTCCAGGGATGCTCCTGGGCATGAACTCCCCAGCACTCCCTCCCTGTCCTTGGAGAGGAGCGCTTGCAAAGTCAGCTCAGCACCTAGGCAGCTAGAAAAATGCCTGTTTCAGGCCGGACTTCCCCCACCAGACGGGCCTGGGGCTGAAAGCATTCAGCACAAACAGTATTGCCATAACCAGGCATCCCGAGCAAGCCTCTGTCTCCAAGGCACTAAGAAGGACTGAAGTTCAGGACTGCTCAGCCTTCCTGGAAACTACAGTTTTGGTGTGACGGGTTGGAACCCACGTACCAGGAGAGAAGAGAAGAGCACGGGGGACAAGCAACTGCGCATAACTCTGCACTAAGGCTCATCCACCCTGCCGCCCTGCTCCAGGCACTCAACTCACAAGACAGCAGCTAGAATTTGCTGAGACACCTCCAAGTGATTTAGCACTGCTGCAGCTCTGAGGCACAAGCCCAGAGCCAGCTCACCACCTCCTAGCAGAGGAGGTTTCAAGTGCCTATTCCTGAAAAGCATTATTTATAAGCAGTAAAGCAACACTGCATTTAGTGACTCCTCATTCCACCTGGCAGGTTCCAGCGCAGGCAGGTTCTCTCGTGGGGAGGCAGGCAGCGTGGGACGGCGCGATGAGAGATCCCAGCCACCTCGCCTCACCTGCTCCTCGCTGAAGATTTCACGTGCCACAGCAAGCTCTTGAGCCTTGCTTTCGCACATCTCAGTTGTCAAGAAATCCCCCACCCCCAGCATCTTCAGAGCAAGCAGCCAGAATCCACTTCATCCTGCATAAGAGCTGCCTCTATGATTTTCTTTGATGCCATTCAATGCAAGCAGCTGGATTCTCTATTTATAGCCAGATCATCAGTTTGAAATAACAAGAATGTAAGTCGTTTTTATCAGAGCACAAGATAGATAACAAATCACTGCTATGCTAGGAGAGCTACAAGTTGGTAAGACAGTCCCCTCAGGGTCAGGCTGGTCACTTGCAGAGGTCCAAGCAGGCAGAAAACTGAGCATTCAGGACTGAGAACAAAACCCCTGGACCTGACGTTCAGTCCCATGCTGACACTCCCTGTCAAGAAGGCACCAACTCATACCCACACATTGAGCTTTCTTCCCTGGAGATGCTGCCTTCCGAGCCAGTTTTATTCAAGTCTTATCACAGGGTACATTTGGGATTAAGGCAGGTGCGTTTGGGAGGGATGGACAGCAAGGAGCTGCAGCATCGTCCCCTCTGGCCTGAGCAGCTGGAGCCAGAATGACTGAGAGCACAGTTCCATCATGTGCTAGTTTGGCTGCGGTAGAGTTAATTTCCCCCATTGTAGCTCGTACGGGGCTGTGTTTTGGATTTGTGCTGGAAACAGCGTTGATAACCAAGGGTGTTTTTGTTCCTGCTGAGCTTACACAGAGCCAAGGCCTTTTCTGCTTCTCACCCCACCAGCAAGTAGGCTGGGGAGGCACAAGGAGCTCAGAGGGGACACGGCCAGGACAGCTGACCCCAGCTGACCCAAGGGATGCCCCACACCATGAGGCATCATGCTCAGCATACAGAGATGGGAGAAAGAAGGAAGGGACATTTGGAGTTATGGTGTTTGTCTTCCCAAGTCACCATTACACGTGACAGAGCCCTGCTTTCCTGGAGGCAGCTGAACACCTGCCTGCCCATGGGAAGGAGTAAGTGAATTCCTTGGTTTGCTTTGCTTGTGTGCACGGCTTGTGCTTTACCTATTACACTGTCTTTATCTCAACCCACAGGTCTTCTCACTTTTTCCCTTCCGATTCTCTCCTCCATCCCACCAGGGGCAGCGAGCGAGCAGATGTGTGGGGCTTAGTTGACAGCTGGGGTTAAACCACGACACCTCGGTATGAACAAACAGTTGGAAGTTGTTAAGTATTAGTGCTTCAGAAATTATTCATGCTTCTTGGAAACAGCCTTTCTGCTAAGGATATCTGATAAGCTCCAGTTTTTCATCAAGATTAAGGCGCTCAAAAGTCAGGCTGTTTTTACACTAAGTCTCTGAATAACTCCAGACTGGCACTAGCGTGCCATCCTCACCTGCTCGAGGGTGTCAAAAGCAGCATCCATTCTTACTTCAGGACACCCCCATATCCTCTCCACTGCCATCATCCAGTGTCTCAGGGTCCCTGCGGGAGTTTGCTGAAGCCATTCAATTTAACCACATGGCACTGACCACCCTTCTGAACACAGTACCCGATGCTGGACAAAGCGGTATCCAGCCGCAGCTAAGTGCCTTCTGGTGAAAAGCTTCTATCCACAAGCTTATTCACAGCAAAACACCCAGCTCACACTTGACACCGGCACCCCATCAGCTATTTTTAATTGGCCAAAGAGAGCCGGGGTATGTGGAGTCACTGTTTAAAAGCCAACACAACGAGGCAGAAGCCTGCACATCTTTGTGGTCTGAAGCCATTTCCCCTCTGGTTTCAGATCCGAAACACAACCCAGGGACTCAGAGTACACGCAGGCACAACTGTGCACAAGACAGAAATCTGCTGCCTGGCAGCAGTCTGGTCCTTTGCTCATTTTCTCCTCTCCTAAGCACTGCACCTTACACTTCCACAAGGGAGATTTGAAAAGCAACAGATTTTAAGAATGGCACAGAGGGGTAATTAACTCCCACAGCAATCCCTGTTGCCAGAATTCAGAGGTCACAACAGTAGCCTAAAGGCTGTACATCGGATATCTCGGCAATCAGCCCTCAAGAAAAGAGGCACCAAAGCAAAACCCAGCCCCTGCTGTGCTTGCCAGGCCGTTTCAGGAGCATCTGCCCTAAGTAGGAGGAGGAAAGACTTGCCCCAATGTGTGGCAGAGCACCTTTCTCTATGCTTCTGCACAGGTCATTTCCGCAGCAGCCTCGCAGCATAACCCACTGACCTCATTGCCCTTCACCTCTTGCAAGAGCCCAAGCACCCAATTCTCCAACGGCAGAGGATGGTCTGCATGTCCATCCTACTCTTCCTGGCCATGACAGCCTCTAGCAAGACTTTGCCAAGTCAAGTAGCAGCTACGTGCCTTCTACAGACATACTTCTTCCTCAAGGATGACTTTCAGCAAAAGGTATTCCACAACATGCTACAAGCAGAGCATGCCCATCCACACACCCACACCTCCCTTGGCAGAGGGGCTGGCCCGAGCCACCACCCTCCCCAGCTGCTCCCCCTTGCCCAGCCCTACCTGCAGGGCCGTGCGAGGGATGGGGAGCTGCCTCTGGAGGAGAGGGATGTAAACCCACAGATACCTTTCCTTCTAGCTGGGGAGCCTCCCTGCTGCCTACCTGACTCCAGCCCCAAAACACAAGCTACATCTCTGCCAGCTCTGCGCTGCTCCAGGGAAGGAATAAGCACTCACACCCCATTTGTCACACTTGGAAACAAATCAGACAGACAGAACTCTACTCCGCTTGTTCTCTCATTTTGTTAAGCAAGAGGGGGGAGGCTGCAGCACGTCTCCCCGACAAGGTGAGTGGCAGAGTTTTTCAGATGAGCACAAGTGGTGTGCGGGCAGGGGGAGCAGCAGAGAGAGGCACACACTGCAGCAACGAGACACAAAACAATTTTGTGATTAGTTATTGACTCCAGAGGAGTTGGAGCTCTAGCAGCAAGCCAGCCAGGAGAGCAAAAATCCCTCTTTTGTTCCACAGCCTCAGACAGACTTGGCCACACAGCTCCCTGCTGTCTCACTCCAGACAATGAGAAAAGAAAGTTAATCCACTTCCCCTATAGCAGGAGCCATCCAGCCTGACGGAGCGATGCTGCAGAACAATATGCAAGCATTCCTGCGCATCAATGCCAGCCTCGCCTCGTCCTGGCATCCACCACCGCTCGCAGATGCCAGACAGCTCAAGGACCTCGCCGGGGCGCTGCCAGTATTGCCAGGGACAGCGACAGCTTTGGATCCTCTCCTGCCTTCCAAGCCCACTGGGTCCTTGCTCAGCTCTGCCTTGCAGGCACCACGCTCCCCTGCCACACTGCACCCCAAAGCAGAGACAAGGCGTGGGGTCTCTCCCAACCCGGTGACATGCGCTGCCAAGCACAGAAATTTCAAATCTACCTTTACAGAAGACAGACTTCCATCTCAGGATAGAGCGAGCTTCAGACTTCTAAACGAGGACAGAATCCATCCTTTCAACATCACTTTCCCAAGCAGCCCACAGCCTTTCTGCAGGAACTACATCACCTGTTTCAGAGGTCAAGTGGTGCAGAGGATTGTGGCTAACACAGCCCTTTAGTGTCACCTCTTTAACCCAGGAAGGGCACAGGTTACACACACATCAGAACCACCTTACATATTAGCCAGACCCAAACTTCTTCCTACTGCCCTCCCAGAGAAACAGAAGTCATCTTTTAGTTTGGACACAACTTGGGATTCGAATGACCTGCTTTCCAACCCCCTTCACCACCAGCTGTCTCAGTTCTCCCATATGAGAAGTAAGAATATTTACTACATTTAAGATTAGAGAAGGAAACGATGATTCACAGGCTCTCTGCTCTGCAGAAATGGGAATTATGTACCTGGGTACCTCTAGAGCATGAACAGATGTAAGTACTTGTGTCTGGAGCTTTGTAGTTCAAAGGAGTGATTTTAAAGTCAAGTCATCACTGCATAAACCTGGACAGCTAAATAATAGAGTGGAGAATAGCAAAGCGCTGAAATCTGCTCCAGAAAGCACTTGCAGTTTCTTTACTCTTAGTGACCCAGGAGAGAGGGCTGTTATTTTAACATTACACTTCTGCCTGCGAGAAGCCTTGCTGAAAGGCAGGCAGCAGGACTGAAATAATCTGCGTGGTCCCTGGAAGCCGCCGAGTTGAGAGGAAAGTGCTCCAGCATCCCCGAGCAGCACAAGCCTTTGTTCCAGCACACTCCTGCCAGCAACCAGGGCTGCCTGCCCTGCTCTGAGCGAACTTATTTCCCTCCTCCCTCCCCCCAAATTAACTCCATCTCCAGCTGTCCCAGTGCCAGCTTCCTGTTAAGATTAATTATTCTTTGTACACCCGTGTTTGATGATTTACCCAGCAAGCCAGGCACAATGATTAGGAATCCTGCATTCCCCTTAGCGCTCTCCCCCGAGGCTCAGAAGTTTTCAGGGAAGAACCTTCACCCTGGCACAGCCACGGTGAGAAGTGTGGCTCCCCAGAAGGTCTGCGTGGGTCACCAAAGGCCAGTCATAATTTGTGATGCTGCCAGAGTCAGCTGAAGATGTGCTGCTGAACAGCCATTACTGCTAATCAGCAGGGCTGGCACAGAAGACAGCGTATGTCAGAGCATTTGTGATCCCGAAAGGTGTGTCTCCAGTTACGCTTTCCTATGACCCAAGATTTCTGGAGTGTTTAGCAAGGCAGAACAAGCTTTGTTTGTTTGTATTGTCCACGTTTCAGAAGGCGTAATTTCCAAGAGCCATAAAACGAGTTACCCCGTGAAGCAGTCAGCTACAGGCTCATTTGCATTTGTGATCTCCAAAACCACAACTCTGAGAAAAGCCACCGCACCAGACTGGTCCGGCTCAGGAAACGGAAAGCACCAAGCCTCGGTGCTGTGGGCCAGAGTACAATGGGCGAGGACTTCATGTCTTCTCATGGGAGCTGTTTATTAATCTGAAAAGTCATTGTTGGTCACAGAAGGTGTAGGTGTACATACTACATAAGACAAACTGATGCCACCCACCTCTCCCAACACCCCAGCAGAAAGCCACAGCACGTCAGAAGTTGTCTGATCCCTCGGCTGCTGAGCCCATGGAGCTCAACAGGGCTGACTAGTCCCTTTGAAACCTCTTCCCAGCGAGTAGTTGCCTGCTGTCACACCAAGAAGGATGTTTCAGCAGCTACACAAGCTTCCTCCTCTGAAGGTGAGACATTTCCTTCAGCTAGAAGGAAGGAGAGGGCGCTCATCTGAGAGATCCCAGGCCTCAGCATGGAGGGTTTAAACACCAGAGAACATACGATACAGAGCAGCAGGGACGACATAGCAAAGAGTCACCTTGCGCTCTGCAGACATTGCTGTCACATCCCCACATGACTGATTTGGTCAGGTTCAGACACCAGTTATGGAAAGTTTCTGCCCCAGCTGGGGAAGCCAATTTGCAGGGACCTCAGCCCAAAACAGCCACTCAGGTGACCTCTGCATAGAAGCAAAAGGACCACCTTCACATAGCCCACCTCAAATTTTGGCTCTGTGCTTCTGCCAGCTCTCCTAGAGCCCTGCTCCACTACCCCAGCTTCTTACCAAAATCCCTGCATGAGCATCAAACACCAATCCAAAAACCAAAACCCCTCCTGGCTTCAGGACCAATACTTATGCCTGACCCCGAAGTTTCAGAGCCAAAGCAATAAGGAAGCAGAAAGAAGGTCCAGAACAAAGAGACACCCTCCTCCTCCCCCACAACCACCAGCTGCAGCGCACTGGGAAGCAAAGAATATCTGGCAGAGAGGAGAAGCCAGCAGTTCTCCAAGATGGGAGTTGTACAGGCAACAGCAAGATGTAACCATGGCCAGCCCCAGCCAGCTGGCAGTGCAAGGGGCCAGCGCAATGAAGCCTTCCAAGGCCAAACAACCTCATCTCACCCAGGAGGCACCTTCAGCAACAGGGGTACAAGTCAATGGGATGGGCCAAGGATGGAACTCAGCCACATTTCATTAAGAATGTCTTTGCTGGAAGAAGTACAGCTGGGAGTACCCTCCAAAGAGATAAACGTTGGATGTGCAACTGCTTTGCTCTGACAGGAGTTAATCAGGCTACAAGTCTGCACTCGTCCTAGATGTTTTTTCCTGAGGAAGCTTCCAAAAAGGTCTTGCAGACAACTGGGAGAGGTGCTCACAAAAGGAAGACATAGGCAAGCATAGGTACCATCATCTAGGCTGATGTCTCTGTTCAAGAGACTTTGCATTTTACATTCTTTGGTCTTTTTTTCCCCCAATAATTTCTTATAAAGGAAGAAACATGCACAGAGAAGAAGCAAGCAAGACAACCTCAGGAAAAACAGCAAATTAGTTTGCATTGCCATGGCACTGGGCGCAAATCTAACTTGTATGTGTGAATGACTTCTCTAGGGTGGGGGAACAAGTTCCTGGGTTGGAAGACCTGAACCGAGCACCTCACCTCCCCCCCAGTCCATCCCCATCCCCCTGCACCAGCCACGAACAGGGCCTGGGGCTCACCTGGAGTACCGGCCGCCCACATACCCAATACCTCCCGCACCACGACCACAGCAGAGACCCCTGCTGCCAGCCCGCAGCTGCCCGCCCCACAGGCGGGCACTCTCCCCCAGCACACGCAGGACCACGTACTCAGCCTGGATACCTCCCAAACTTGTACTTCCACAACTCAAAACGTTCAAGTTCATTTGAAATGTTATGAGAGGGTTGCTCGCCGCAGGCTGTGCTTGCAAACGGGTGGGCAGCCCTCCGGCTGGGGCAGGGGCAGCCACCAGGCGGGACACCGCACCGCCTGCCTCCTCCCATCACCCTACCATAAAAAAAATACGTATTTCAGCGCTCTGTCGGACCCGGGGAGGGCTCCGGGAAGGCTGGATGCAAGAGCCAAGCTCCTCCGGCTGCCTCCCGGTGCCACCGCCCCGGGCACCTGCAGCTTCGGAGGCTCCTGGGGAACAAGCCCACGTTCGGGGTTTTTGGGTTTTGGTTTCGGTTTTTTTTTTTTTGGGGGGGGTGGGTGGGGTGGGGGTGGTTTGGTTTTTTTAAAGATTGAGAGGAAAAAGTAAGCGGAAGCAAGGGAGTGAATAATTCAGCAGGTTGCTCCTAGCAGCCCCGCCGCTCACCTCCCCGGACGCCTCGTCGCAGGAGGGGGAGATGCGAGCCCCGAAGCCCCCAGCGCCGGGGTGGGGGGACCCCCGGCGACCCCCCGCGACCCCCTCCCCGCACCAGCCCTACGGCGCCCCACGGGCGTGGGGAGCCGGCGCCCCCCGGACACCCGGCCCCGGCGGGGAGGCGGCCCCGCCGCCCGGGGGAAGCGGGCAGGGGGCATCCGCAGCCCGGGAGGCGGCGGGCAGGCCGCGGGCTTACCTCGGTACTGCAGCGAGCCCGAGAGCCGCACGGTGACGGTGCCGGCCAGCGGCTCGCCGGGACTGTAGACGACGCGGCTCTCGCCCAGTCGGATCTCGAAGAGCTGCACCTTCCCCATGGCCGCGCCGTCCCGCCCGGCCCGGCCCAGCCCGCTCCGCCGGCAGCGCTACCTGCCGCGCCGTGCCGCGACGTCCCTGCCCCGGCAGGCGGCTCCGCCCCGCCCCGCCTCTTCCCGCCCCGGCCCGGCCGCGCTGTGGGGCCGGGGCGGGCCCTGGGGGCCGGGGCGGCTGGTGGGGCCGGTTGTGGGGCCGAGCTGGGAGGGAGGGAGGCGGTTGTGGGGCCGGGCTGTGCTATAAGGGAAGGAGCGGGTTTTGGGGCCAGGGTGTGAGGGAAAGAGCCGGTTGTGGGGCTGAGCTGTGATGGAAGTGGCAGCTTCTGGGGCCAGGCTGTGCTGTGAGGGAAGGAGCCGGTCCGGGGGCCGGACTGTGAGGGAAGGAGCTGGCTGCCCCAGCATGGGGCCATCTTGCCTCCTGGTGCTCCCTGCTCCCTCTAATCTGATCTTCTCCCTGTAATTCTCCCGGCCCAGCTGTCACATCTCCCCCCTTCCTATTTTTATAACCCCAATCGCTTTAAGTGTCCAGTGAGAGGCAAACACAGGGGTCCCGACACTGCCTGGGACCGGGGCTGAGTGGTAAACAACAGCCCGTGCTCTCTGCAGGTCAGGGTGAAGATGTCTGACCTGGCCGGGATGTCCAGGGAGGTGGGGGGCAAGCAGTGGGCTTTCCTCCACCACACTAATTGTGTGCCCCCTCATCGCTATGTGATTTAGTAAAAAAAAATCTGTAAAACCCACACCAAATGTGGCACTGGGGAAAGGCACCTCCTGGCAAGGCCGCCTGACCACTAACAAGCAGGCTGCATACACGGGCAGAATGAATAAGTGTAAACCAAGCTGTTTATCTGCAGAGCACACCCAGCCCGGACCCGTCTGGACAGAGAGACGTCCTCCCACGGGCCTGCAGTGATGCCAGCCCGGGCACATGGGGCTGCAGGACCCTCCGTGCCACCTTATGTTGGATGTCGCAATGTAAAATCCCTCATAAAGCACCAAAGGGGTTTGTGTATTCCCAGTGTACCAGGCTCCTGCTGGGAAGCTCTTCCAAGCCCTCCCTCCTCCAGTGTTTAAAAGCTACCTCTTATTTTTCCAGCCTATGCATAGTCACAGGCAACGTACACTCCTATGGTCTTGTGCCAAGGCTTTCAGCCGTTCATCTCCTCCCGCGGGGCGTACCCTGGGATGCATCCATACACCACTCTCCTTGTGCTGCCCTTAGCTTTTGTTTTGCCAGGCTACGCATGCTGATTTTCATCAGTCTCTTTTTTTGTAAGAGGAGCCTGCAGCGTCTTCCATCAGTCTCTGCAGCCCCTGTTTAGCTCCGCCAGCAAAAGCAAACAAACTGGGGGGAGGCGAAAGCATCCTGCACTACAGCAGATTTTACTGAACACTCTTCCCCCATGGAAAGTAGCTGAAGACTCGGGGCTTTGCGCGCTGTTGGGGCCACCCCATCGCTGGGGCAGCACTGGCACCCTCGCCCCAGAGGGATACCCCACACCTAACAACTCAGGGTGAAAAAATCCCTGGGCTAAAACCAAGCCCCTCACGCTGCGCCACAGCTCTCCTGACACAAAGAGATTTATGCGCCTTGTTTACCGAAAAGTTAATTTTAAGCATGGTGAAGTTGTTTGCCCAAGGTCACAACGTGAATAGAAAAGATTCCTGCGCCAGGAGCTGAACAAAGGCACCCAGGCTCCGGCCGCAGCCGTGCACGCTGTGGCACAGCTACAGCACTGCAAGTCAGGCGCCGTGCGCCTAGACACAAATACAGGAGCCCTCCTCGTGACATGGCCAGCAGCAGTGCCACCGCACTAATCTGTCCCCTGGGCCACCGCACTAGTCTATCCACTGTGCCGAGCAGTTTGTAAGACATAACTGGATGGGTATAATTCAATATATTCGATACCTGCAGTGCCAGGGCACCTGCCGTTCCCTGTAGGGGCCTGGTGGTGCTGGGTTTGGGAGGGTTTTGCTAATTGGAGTCAAATGTGTACAGGCATTCCTGCCTCCCCATTCATCTGCACACGCCCCGGAGTCACCCCTGTTATCTAACTGCGTGAGGAGTCACCAGCGCTGAAATTCAGAGTGAGTTAAAAAAAAAAAAGCTAAGGATGTTTGGTAAACTGCAAAAGATTCACTTTCCTGCTATTTTGGACCATTGTTTTGCTTTAAAAAAAATTGTTTTGAAGGGTTTGTTGTGGTGGTGGGAAATCTTACTTCCTCTGGGTTCTGTCTGCTCTCCCTTCCTCCTTTTTCCCTGATTAAAAGGGAAATTTGAGAAGAGAAACAAATGTCAACCCCGGTCTTAGAATAAAATTTTCCTTTTAGGTGACATCACATTCCCGTATCTTCAAGCAACATGAAATATCTTGACAAAGAACATAGAAGTTAGTAAAAAAAGCCCCGTTTATCAATAAAACACCCCCACGGGTACTTGAGCCCTGCTCTGCCCGCAGCACAGCGAGGTTTGACCACGGGCCCTGGGAGAGTGGCTGCTCATGCATGGGCAAAGTGTGCCCACAAAGGGGACAGCTGTGGCTGCGAGTTTTGTACTGCCTATACAGGTATTGCTGTATATATGCAAAAGGCTTCATGGTTAAGTCATAGACATCGTCTTGTGACTTAAATTTGTTCCTCTTTTGCCCTTCCAGATGTTGTCCTGCAGCTGCGCCCGGTGACATGGATGCGGCACAGTCCTACCTGAACCCTGCCTCAGTTTCCCCCGTGCTGGATGTGGTCATCTCACCCCGTGGGGCTGAGCTAAGCGAGGGACCTGGGAGTCCTCAGGGAGAGG